>NC_089494.1:248128589-249603589 GCF_036850765.1 Saccopteryx bilineata
ATCATGAATGTCACAAGCCTCATTGTCTTTGTGGACAAATGAGTTCATAGTGATACCAGTTACCAAGGGGATAGTCAGCCCCTTCCTCTCCACCCCCATGCTGGAACAGGACCTCAGGCTCCTTTTCAGTCTCCTCTCATTACTTCCGGGAGTCCTCAGGAAGTAGCACATATATGGTTAAGAAAAAGTCTACTTGTGACCTGCTCTGCCTGATTCAGCGATTTCTGATGCCCTGAAGCCAATTCCCAAGGTGCTGTTTCTTAGTGCTCCCCAAAACTGTAAAACACCAGAGGCGCTCAAACACCAAGGCTCACAAAAGCCCTCTTGTAAAAGTTCCTTCTGCTTGCTGCTTCTCTTTAGAAAAGTGGTTGTACCTTGTTTCTGATACCCAGACTCAATATCAGACTGTGCCTTCCCTCACTTCTCCATCCTTCACGCCTCTGTTCCCAGGCGATGGTCTGTGAATAGGGAGAACTGGGCGACTGGTTCCATGAGCAAGCTCAGGGGCTATATGGACTCATGGAAAACATAAAACTCACAGTAGGAAATCCAAGCACCAGTGGTTTAAGTCATAGCATATTTATTATTACCAATAAGTCTGGAGCCCTGTCCCGAGGTTGGCTCAGTAACGCTACAACGTTTTTCTTTCTTTTCCATTCTGCCATCTTTTCCACGTTGGTTTTCACCCTCCGGTTGACTGCCTCAATCTCAAGATGGCTGCAATTCCAAATACCACTCTCTCCTTCCATTGCCTACAACGGCAGGAATGAAGGGGACAAAATAAAAGAGTTCTCAGTGAGTGCATATGTCTCTTTTTTTGAGAAAAGACTGTTTTCCCAAGAAGACTCACCCATACATATTACTGCCTCGAGCCATGTCACATGACCACTTCTAGCTGAAGGAGAGGCAGACAAGAAATGAACTGGTATTCTATCCTCAAACCTACAAGATAAAAGAGAAGAAGAGTTTGTGGGTTCTCCAGAGGGACAGAACCAATAAGTGAGATAGAGATGTAGATACAGATACAGACAGATATAGATATGTAGGTATAGGTAGAGTTATTTTAAGAAATTGACTCACATGACTGTGGAAACTGGAAAATCTGAAATCTCTAGGACAGGTCAGCAGGCTGGAAATTCAGGTAAGAGTTGGCAGTGCAGACTGAAGTCCAAAATCCGCACGGCAACAAGCTTCGAACTCGGGCAGGATTAGCTTTCAGCCTTGGAGCAGAATTCTTTCTTCTCCAGGAAACCTCAATTTTTGCTCTTCTGTTCTTTGACTGATTGGATGAGGCCCACCCACATTATGGAGGGCAATCTGCTGTACTTAAAGTCAACTGTAGTTGATGCTAACCAACTCCACCATTCACATCAACATATACATTAGTGTTTGAAAACAAATGGGCACTAAGTCTAACCAGGTTAACATATAAAATTAACCATCACAAAAGGTATATCTTAACATAGTCTTAGTCACGCCTCTCTCCACAAAGTCCCATTCTACTTTGACTCCTCTTTGACTCCTTAACATTCTGACTTCCTCTACAGCACTCCAATTCTGATTTTCTGTTTTACAGGGCTCTTTGTTCCCTTACACTGCTGCATTGTTCTTCTATTATTTGCCCCTGCTAAATGGGCCTTGACTCTTGGGACTGAACTTTTTTTCTTCTTTAAAGTGAGAGGTGGGGAAGCAGAGAGGCAGAGACAGACTTCTCCATGCACCAGGACCAGGATGGGATCCATCCATCTACCAGGCAATGCTCTGCCTATCTGGGCTGCTGCTCCATTGCTCAGCAACTAAGCTATTTTAGTGCCTGAGGTGAGGCCATGGAGCAATCCTCAGTGCCTGAGGACAAATTGCTTGAACCATTTGAGCCACAGCTGGAGGGGAAGAGACAGAGGGAGATGGGGGTATGGAGAACCAGATGGTCCCTTCTCCTGTGTGCCTTGACTGGGAATCAAACTCAGGACTTCTACTCGCCAGCTGATGCTCTTGAGCTGGGTCCAGAGCCTCTTCGAGGTTGCCACTAGTCAGGCATTTAGGTCCAGTGTGCTGGGTCCCAAACAAGGTATGATATTTCCTCAGATTCCCAAAACAAAACAGAGTTTAGGTCAAAAAACTAAATATGAAATACATGTCAAATAGCACTTTTGTTCAGGGAAAGGGAAGGGCGAAGAGTCAAACTACTGCTTCTGTGGGGAAGGGAGGCGAGGGTGCTGGGATTTACACGTGTGTGTGTGTGTGTGTGTGTGTGTGTGTGTGTGTGTGAGATACTTACTATCAAAACACACTGGAAACACTTAAAAAGAGTATCATTGATGCCTGATCTGTGGCGGCGCAGAGGATAAAGCATTCATCAACCTGGAATGTTGAGGTCACTGATTTGAAGGTCCAGGTTTGCCTGGTCAAGGCACATAGAAAAAGCAACTACACGCTGATGTTTTCCACTCCTCCACCCACCCTTTCTCTCTAAAATCATAAATAAAATCTTTCTTTTTTTTTTTTTAAAAAAAAGAGTATCATTGTCATACTACATCAGATTAATAAATATCTCCATCTCAACTGACTTGTTCGTTGCAACAACTTTACTGAAAAATACAAATAAAGGGGAAAGAAAATATGGGTGATTAAAAAACATATTTTAAGGTTTTCAAGATACGAGTAAAGGTGTAAAATTTTTTAAAATAAATCTCAAGAATTACTCTTTCTGTTCCTGCAACATGGACTGTCAGAATGAGAACAAACCTGGGAAGTCAAAAAATTTATTTCCTTTTGACAGGAGTAAAATGTGCTCTTTCCAAGAGTACAATTAAGAGAATTGGTTCAAGTCATACAGCAAGATGGAGGCAGATCTCCAAGTTCATACCCACATTTTCTGAGGATGTATCCCATGTGTTCCCATAATTCCAGAGTTGGTGTGCATGGTTTGTTGTTATCATTGTCTATTTTCCTTTCTTTTCCTTTTCTTTTTTTCTTTCTTTTAGCTCAGACAGGCAGAGATTCAACATGGAGGGGGAAAACGTTATCTCATTTAACCCTTGTAACACCTATTAAGGTAGGGGTTGCTTTCTTTACATTTTCCACTGTGTAACTTAGCAAACGCTGTACAACTAGCAAATACTGGAGAACTAGGGTTTGAACTTGGCTTGTTTTGCATCATATGTCCTCTCTGGGACAAATGAGGGCAATTTTTGCCTCAAAAGTGTTCAGGTCCCACTTTTGCCTTACAAACCCAACTTGGGATGAAAGTGATAACTCCAGTTTTCAGAAATCCTCTCTCTTCATAATGATAATTTTAAATTTGAGAATTTCTATTGACTAAACAGGTTTCAAAGGATAATATGGGAGTGTTTCCTTTTATTCATTTCTGCACATCTTTCTAAGAAGTTCCTCTGGACAACTAATATCTTCCTCTACATTATTAATTTCTAGACATTGGACGAATAATAAAATTTTATTAAGTCTTGGAGATACAATCTTGAAAATGTAAGAAACATGATTAGTAAGAAAAAAGGAATGTGGGATTCTGCAGCTATGTAATACTATTTTGGTTTATTCTTCTTGAAAACTTATGTTTTCGCTAATAAATGAATGAACCTACAGGTCATCTTTGCTATTCTTCACTTCAAAGATAATAAAATTCAGGGAATTATTACTTTTGTATCTGAGAGCAATTACTCCTCTAGCTATTTCTTGATTTAAATAGGTTTTATTAGACTTTGAAGTATGTTGGCATTTACCCAAGAGTCTGTTGTTTTACTCAAAAGATTTTTGTTAGCCCAATATTTTTCTTTAGTAACTAAATCACCTAATCAGAGATACTGAAATATTGTTAAGTTTAAAAAGAATTATTTGGAGAAATTTTATTTAAATTTAAATGAGATTCCTCTTTACATTCTACAAGAAGAGGATCATCTCAGCAGAAGTGTATAGTGGTCATGAGCTTGGGGCTTATGATCTGAGCCCATTGGTGCTTGGGGTTAGATACTAGAATCTACCATATACTAGCTGTGTGATCTTGGGTACTTTTCTAATGCTTTTGATGCTTCAGTTTTCTCATCTATAAAATAAGGGTAATACTGCTTCCTATTATATAAGGTTATTATGAGAATTAAATGAGTCACTGAGTGCCTGACCAGGCAGTGGCGCAGTGGATAGAGCGTCGGACTGGGGTGTGGAAGACCCAGGTTCGACACCCCGAGGTCACCAGCCTGAGCGCAGGCTCATCTGGTTTGAGCAGAGCTCACCAGCTTGGACCCAAGGTCGCTGGCTCCAGCAAGGGGTTACTCAGTCTGCTGAAGGCCCGCAGTCAAGGGACATATGAGAAAGCAATCAATAACAACTAAGGTGTTGCAATGAAAAACTGATGATTGCTCCAGGCGCTAGAGTGGCTCTGGTCGCGGCAGAGCGACACCCCAGAGGGGCAGAGCATCGCCCCCTGGTGGGCAGAGTGTCGCCCCTGGTGGGCGTGCCGGGTGGATCCCGGTCGGGCGCATGCGGGAGTCTGTCTGACTGTCTCTCCCCGTTTCCAGCTTCAGAAAAATACAAAAAAAGAAAAAAAGAAAAACTGATGATTGATGCTTCTCATCTCTCTCTGTTCCTGTCTATCCCTCTCTCTGTTTCTGTTAAAAAAAAAAAAAAAAAAAAAAAGAGTTTTAAATGAGTCCCTGAGTATCAAGTACTTAGAAGCATGGCCAGTCCCTAGTAAGCCTTAGGGAATGTTTAAAACAGAGCTTCCCAAACTTTGGTGGGTATTAGAATTTCCTAAGGAACCTGATAGAAATACAAAAATTAGAGCTCTATTCTACCCCAATGAGCTTGGGCCTTCGTCTTTTTTATTAACCTCCCAGGTGATTCTGGTGTACATCAAAGATTAAGAACCAATGGTTTCAAAAACAGTAAACATTGGTTTATCTTTTACACATGCCAACCGTGTGTTCAGTACCAAAGACAGAGAAGAATGCATTTGTCAGGGTTCAGTCACAAGAAAAGAAAACGCTCCAGCATTCTTAAGCAGAAACAGATTTGATACAGATCATTAGACACGTATGAAATAGTAGGAGAGCCTCGAGGAGCAAGTTTTAGACCAGAGCTCCAGAAAAAACACTCAGGAAAACACTGCCAAGGTGGCCCACTGAGGGGACAGCTACCTCCACCACAATCTGGGGAAGGGGGGTCAGATCACCTTCAGGAACTGTTGAGTTTGAGGACATGATGCTTTAGCTGCCATCCAGTGATCAGTGGGCTTCCTCACCGTCACAGCTGTCTCCCAACACCCTCGAAACTAGGGGCTCCATCCTAGAATGCTGCTGCTGAACACCCCAAAATCTTCATGGATGTTCGTCTCAACAACACCCACAGTAGCCCGAAGATGGCCCCTGCCTCACACCTCCTTTCCTAGTCTCCCAGGAAGGCATCTAATTGGGGATACATTCACACCTAAAACTAAAAGAGAATATTTGGAGCCCTCCGGCCTCCACCGTACAGGAAGACACGATGGAGGGAGCAGAGTGCCCACGCACCACTCCCACGTGGGTGACTGCATGAGCTGGCTAGGGCTCCATAATAACATAATAACACACACAGACTGGGCGACGTCAACGACAGAAACCTGGTCCTCACAGTTCTGGAGGCAGGAAGTCCAAGGTCAAGCTGTTGTCAGGTTTGGTTTCTCCTGAGACCTCTTTCCTTTCAAGGAGATGGCTGCTTCTGGCTGTGTCTTTCCTTGTCCCTTCATCTGTGGACGTGTCCATCCCTGGGGGCCCTTCCTAAGGACTCACGTCCTGTGAGATGAGGGCCTTACTCTTGTGACTTTAACTGTGTTGACATTTTTAGAGGCCCTGCCTCCAAACACAGTTACAGGGGAAGTTAGGGTTTCAACACAGTGATGGGAGCGGAGCACACAATTTAACCCATAGCAAGGAGTAAAACAGACCTCTACCCTAGAAAAAATTGTTCTGGGAGAAATTGTAAATACAGTAGCAGGTGCTAAGTCACAGAACAGAAGTAGGTAGAGATTTTGGTGAAAATACAGCACAGGACAGGATGTAGGTGTCTTTGACAATGAGTTATACGTGTCTATAGAGTTGATAAATGAAATCCTTACCCTCGTTCTTCCTTTCCATTCCAGATGGAGGGCTCTAGTGTAAACTCAAGTGCCCAACAGTGAGGAAAGGAGACGTACAGAATGTTGCCTGGAGGAGGCTGCTGACGCTCCGCATAAACCTCCATCCTTTGAGTTCAGGAGAACCTGGTGGCTGCAGGAAGAGACAGACAGAAGCGTTGCTCATTAGCACCGTATTTATTGATTAAAAATACATCATAAAGGTGACAATTCTGAACATTCACTAAGAAGCAGATACAGTGCTAAGATCTTTTGTTCGTTTCCTTTAAGCCTCACCTCAGAATGATCTCCGCTTTTCAGGATTTGAATCTAAGCTGTCCCCAATGACTAGCCTCTTATTTTTGGTGCCAGGCAGATCCAGACAGTCTGCTTTTTGGACCCATCTCGGATTCCCCACCCTACCCCCCACCCCCAGGATCACTGCAGGAAGCATCCCAACCCTGCTGCTCAAACCTCCTACCCAATAGCTTAACTTCCTTTGCCTAATTTAGTTCTGCTTTTTAATCTTTTTGCTTCCCTTAGAATTTTTACCTGTAAAATAATTTAAATTAAATCATAACAACCATGAATCATTTAATCTGATTTGTTGTTGTTGTTTTTTTGTATTTTTCTGAAGCTAGAAACCGGGAGAGACAGTCAGACAAACTCCCACATGCGCCCGACCAGGATCCACCCAGCACGCCCACCAGGGGGCGACGCTCTGCCCACCAGGGGGCGACGCTCTGCCCCTCCGGGGCGTCACTCTGCGGCGACCAGAGCCACTCTAGCACCTGGGGCAGAGGCCAAGGAGCCATCCCCAGCGCCCGGGCCATCTTTGCTACAATGGATCCTCAGCTGCAGGAGGGGAAGAGAGAGACAGAGAGGAAGGAGAGGGGGAGAGGTGGAGAAGAAAATGGGCACTTCTCCTGTGTGCCCTGGCCGGGAATTGAACCCGGGACCTCTACACGCCAGGCCAACGCTCTACCACTGAGCCAACCAGCCAGGGCCTTAATCTGATTTGTTTTTAATTACCTGGCTCCGTGTGTTTTATTCAGCCTGGTGTTTCAGTTATTCCTAACTTGTTTTAATTTCCCTGATTGTTTTCTAGGTCTTTCTCTTTTTCGCAGGGCAACTTGGAACTTAGCTTTTGTTACAAAGAAAACAAAGAGATCAAATGAAGGCCACATGCCTTAGGCTTTTGGATATTCATTTAACAAATATTTATTTGGTGTCTTCCAAGTGCCAGGCTCCATCCCTGGCACTGAGACCCAGCAGGGAACCCAAACTCACGGTGCTTACACCCCACAGAGAAAATGCACTGCCTGGCAAAGACAAAGACAAATTCTTTTTTTTTTAAAGGACAAATTTAAATACTCATCATTGGTTTAAAGCAGGGGTCCCCAAACTACTGCCCGAGGGCTGCATGCGGCCCCCTGAGGCCATTTATCCGGCCCCCACCGCACTTCCAGAGGGGCACCTCTTTCATTGGTGGTCAGTGAGAGGAGCATAGTTCCCATTGAAATACTGGTCAGTTTGTTGATTTAAATTTACTCGTTCTTTATTTTAAATATTGTATTTTGTTCCCGTTTTGTTTTTTTACTTTAAAATAAGATATGTGCAATGTGCTCAGGGATTTGTTCATATTTTTTTTATAGTCTGGCCCTCCAACAGTCTGAGGGACAGTGAACTGGCCCCCTGTGTAAAAAGTTTGGGGACCCCTGGTTTAAAGAAAACAAAACATTGTGATGGGTGGAGGTGTCTGACATGTAGATTGGGAGGCCAGTGGGAAAGGAGGCATCACTACCATTTGACAAGGCTGACCCAAGTCAGTGACCTCTTTAGTCACTGACATCAAGCTATGCTCATTATCCAAATAATTAATATAAACTTAAAGATAGTTATTGCTCATGAGAACAAAGGAAATCAAAGGAAACAAAGCCCAGGCTGCTAGCGGTTAGAAATTTGGTAGCTCTGAGCAGTGAAGCTTCTGCAGACTGGTGACTAGAGCGGGGTGGGAGCACCCCTTTGTCATTCAGTGCAATCTCCTGCTCTGGTGTGGTTTTCATCCCCATTTTCTGGGCACCAGAAATTTCTTTGCTGAACTCTTAGACAGATAAGTGTGAACCCTTGAAGCTGCAAGTTACATGTAGATGGTCTTACCTGTAGGTAATCAGTAGAACTCAGGGTTTAGCCTTCCAGAGACCCTGCCATTATATTGAAACTTTTCAAATCATTGTCTTAATGAGCATTTGCGTTTAAAATACACCGCATTATGCGGACAGTACTCTGGCTTCTGATTACAAGTTGCAGCTGGATTGCTTCAGTTCTTTCTCTTATGTGATATTTTCCTTCCAACTGATTTTTGATTATATGACTTGTGCTGTTGCGTATCCAACTATGCCATATTCATTCATCAAACTAGGAACCATCAAAATCTGTGCCTCACATTTTTTTCATTATATTCCAGGTAGAAACAGATTGTTGCTTTTTTTTACTTCTTTATTCTTTTCTTTTTAATTTGGAAACGGGGAGGCAGTCGGACAGACTCCTGCATGCGCCTGACTGGGATCCACCCGGCATGCCCACCAGGGGGCGATGCTCTGCCCATGCCCATCTGGGGCATTGCTCTGTTGCAACCAGAGCCATTCTAGTGCCTGAGGCAGAGGCCACAGAGCCATCCTCAGCACCCGGGCCAACTTTGCTCCAGTGGAGCCTCGGCTGCAGGAGAGGAAGAGAGAGACAGAGAGGAAGGAGAGGGGGAGGGGTGGAGAAACAGATGGGCGCTTCTCCTGTGTGCCCTGGCCAGGAATCGAACCCGGGACTCCTGCACACCAGGCTGACGCTCTACCACTGAGCCAACCGGCCAGGGCCGACAAATTGTTTCTTGATGGGAAGGAAGGTTGGAATTAGATGGTGTCCATGACTGTAAATCTGGATGATAAAACATTTAAACTGTGATAAATACTTGCAAAGAGCTATGTTTGTCATTATGTAACCAAACTGTCTAGACAATGGACTATTTGGTTGTGTTTTTGGGGGGGTTTTCCCCCAATGCTTCTTCAGATGATTCAGTGTCCGTGCAGCCAAGGAATTGTAAATGCTCAATTTTCACGGCAGATTACAATGTACCAGCATGAGTCAGCAGACTTTTCTCAGAAATTTACAGCGTCTCAAAGGACCAGTCAGTTTTCCTAGGAATTCTTTGACGTGAATCTTAAAGGTGACCTTTGCTCTTTTAGATGAGCCTCTGAATTTTAAACACAAAACAGGAGACAGTTAATAACATAAAACAAACAGCCAATTCAGATTCTACTGGCTTTATCACTCAGATAAGTGATTTCCTTCCTTGTGAGGCCAAGCAAAACAAAAGGATGTTGAATGGAAAAATCAAACTCTTGGAGACAAACAGATCAGCTGGGAACATTTCTAGTGATCTCATAAAGCCTGGGAAAAGCATAACCTCTTCTGCTCCAGAACTGGACTTACAAAGGCATGCCAGCTAACATTCTCTAGGTTTGAAGTGTATGGGATAAGGGTCCCTCTGGAGCCACCAGAGTTTCTGGGCTTTAATAATGGGTGGCATGGGGTACGATGGACAGAGGCTGAAAACAGACTGTCTCTGTCCATCACACCACAGGGAACCCAGGCTCTGTTTCTGGCTTTGCTACAAATTAGATGTGAAGCTCTTTGGGTCTCAGTATCTCATCTAAAAATATGATCTCTAAAAATTTTGATTTTATCAAAATTCAATGATGCTGTAAAGCTACCAAGAAGTGCAGCAGCTCAACAATGCTGTATTTTAAGAGAAGACACCTTGGGCGAGGTTGATGAAAGAACCCAGTATTAAAGAGAATGTGTTGGGTTTTGTAGTATACTTCTATTTAATTTCATGAGTATACACAGAATTATAAAAGATTAATGCAGGCAATAATGATTGATGATTCATCGAGGGTAACGATTATAGTAGATCCAGACAACACACCGATAGGCAGTAAAAGGCTGACCTCTCCCGCTGCTCAGATGTAGTTCGGATGGACTTACGGAATAACAATAGCATCAGCAGCAACACCTACAAAGCCGACATACTGTACCAGGCCTTTGTCTAAAGAATAGTACATCTTAAGAGACTTTCTTGATCAACTTGATGTTTAGTCCTCACATTATTAGCTTTCTTAATTATGAAAGCATTTTGGACATCTAAATGATAACTAAACTACAGAACAACCATCATTCAGAACTGCCTAAAATCTAGCTGACCAGAAGTCCTACAGTTAAGAATATAAAGAAGAAGCCACACAGAGACTGGTAGGAGGGGCAGAAATGTGGAAGAGGCTGGTCCCACACCCACGTGTGGTGGATAAAAATTGGGAAAGATATCTCAACTGCAGAGAGCCCCTGAGAAGCGAGGGGTCCCAGCCCCCAACCAGGCTCCCCAGCATAGGGTTCCAGTGCCAGGAAGAGAAGTCTCCAAAACTTCTGGCTGTACAAACCAGCAGGGACTGTGATTAAGTGAGACCGGAGGGCTGCTGGAGTCCCAGACAGCTCTTCTCAAAGGGCCCATGTACAAACTTACTTGGCCGCTCTCCCTCTAAGCTCCAGCTCTGGGAAAGCAGCTCAAAAGACACCAGGGACATACGGAGAGGAACTGAATTATCTGGCATCAGAGCAAGAGCTGGATGTGCAGCTTTCTCCAGATGAAAGTGCTGTCAGAGGCCACTGTTCCTTTCTTGAGCCCTTCCCCCACAGAGCCGGCAGGCACACGCAATCGCCGGGTCTCCATCAGCCTGGTGCACACTCTTCACCTGCCCTGGTGATTCCCTGAGGCCCCACTCCACCCAGTTTTTGAGCCCACTCAAGCTGTTTCTAGTGGCTTTTCCATAGGAATGGCCTGTCTTGGCTCATGCTGCAAACTTTTCTAAACTGTCTCAAACAGGTCGCATCTGGCCATGAAGTGCCCCATGCCCCTCACTAAGTGGCCCCAGGCCCTATATTAGTAGCAGCCAGCCTTGGTTCACAGGTTGGGTCTCCCGGGCACCTCCAAGTCCAACACAACTAGCAGCCATCTGTAGATCATTTTGTAGCTCATGCCAGGTGGCCCCAGGCAGTGGCATACCTTGGTCTGCACCTTCTGTGAGGTCCCAAAGCCAGTATACTTGGTGGACAGCTTCAGATCATGTGGAAGCATCACTCAACCACCTGCACAAGTGACCCACTCAAGGGGAAGACTCAGCAGGTACTCGAGTCCCACTGAAGTAAGTCCTGCTCCATGAGGTGGGCCCCTGCACAGCTGATCCTCCACAGTGGTCATAGCCAGCCCTTGCAGCCGATCAGCATCAGGGTAAGTCTCTCCCATTGATGTGTCAACAGCAATTATGGCTTAATACAACAGGAGGGTGTACACAGTCCACAGGTGGGGCACACCTGGAATGCTGAGGTTGGGTGATTGCGGAGACTGTGCAACTGGACCCTGTAAGACACCTACTACATTAGGCCACTGTGGCAACACCAGGATATATAGCAGCTCTACCTAATACACAGAAACAAACACATAGAAGTGGACAAAATGAGGAGACAAAAAAATAAAAAATAAAAAACAGGTCCCAAATTAAAGAACAGAACAAAACTGCAGAAAAGGAACTAAACAAAATGGAGAAAAACAATCTACTAGATGCAGAGTTCAAAATACTGGTTATAAAGATGCTCAGTAAATTTAGGGGAACAGTAGATGAGCTTAGTGAGAACTTCAACCACATTAAAAAAAAAGGGCATAAAAAGCATCAAAAAAGAGCTAGTCAGAAATGAAGACTACAGTGACTAAAATGAAGAGTAAAGTACAGGGAATCAACAGTAGAGTAGATGAAGCAGAGAATCAAATCAGCAATTTGGAAGATAAGGAAGCAAAAAAAAACCCAAAACACCTAACAAAACAGCAAAAAGAAAGAGATAAAAAAATGAGGGTAGTGTAAGGAGACTCTAAGAAATTTAAGCATACTAATATTTGCATCATAGGGGTGCCAGAAATAAGAGAGAGAGAGAGAGAGAGAGAGAGAAACTGAAAACCTATTTAAAATAGTAATAACAGAAAATTTCCCTAACCTTGTGAAGGAAATAGACATACAAGTCCAGGAAGCATAGGGACTCCCAAAGAAGATGAACTCAAAGAGGCCCACACCAGGACACATCATAATTGAAATATCAAAGATTAAAGGCAAAGAGAAATACCTAATTCAGTAAGAGAAAAGCAGTTCATTACCTACAAGGGAACTCTCATAAGAATATTAGCTAATTTCACACCAGAAACTTTGCAGGCCTGAAGGGATTGGCAAGAACTATTCCAAATGATGAAAAACTATTATTTAGAATCAAAGAACATATAAAGAGATTCCCAGACAAGAAAAAGCTAAAGGTGTTCATCACCATCAAACCAGAATTACATAAAATGTTAAAAGGGTCTTCTTAAAAAAGGAAAAAAAAAATTTGAAAAACAAAATGACAATAAATACATATCACTCAACAACTGAATTTAAAAACAAAATAAATTAAAAAAGCAGAACAGAAACAGACTCATAGATACAGATGACATTTTGACAGTTGCAAGATGGGCAGTGGTTTGGGGGGATGAAATAAAAAGGTGAAAGGAGTAAGAAGTACAAACTAGTAGTTACAGAATAGTCATGGGGATGTAAAGTGAAGCACAGGGAATATAGTCATTAATAGTCTAATAACTATGTATGCTGTCAGATGGGTATGAGATTTATCAAAGTGATCATTTAGTAAGGTATATAATGTGTAATCAATTAGGCTGTACACATAAAACTAATATAACACTATATGTCAACTGTAATTAAAAAATAAATATTGATTTCAAAAAGTTTTGTTGAAAGAAAAAAAGAGTTTTTGAATCATTTTGACCTGCAGCTTTAATTAATCAGAATGCTTTAGAATTTCTTATTCTTAATTTTCTTATCTTTAAAATAAGGGGGTTGGCCAAAATAACTCTTTTACTTATTTATTTAAAAATTTTTTTTTCTTAAGTAAGAAGTGGGAAGGCAGAGAGGCAGACTCCCACATGCATCCTGACCGGGATCTATCTGGCAAGCACTCTATGGGGCAATGCTCTGCCCATCTGGGGATGTTGCTCTGTTGATCGACAACAGAGCTATTTTAGTGCCTGAGGTGAGACCATGGAGCCATCCTCAGCACCCAGGGCCAACTTGCTCTAACGGAGCCTTGGCTGCAGGAGGGGAAGAGAGAGATAGAGAGAAGAGAGAGGGGAGGGATGGAGAAGCAGATGGTTGCTTCTCCTGTGTGCACTGACTGGGAATAGAACCTGGGACATCCACATGCTGGATGGACACTATTTCTGAGCCAATTGGCTAGGGCCCAAAATAGTCCTTAAGAATTTCCCAATTTCTAAAATTCTGAGTCTCTATTTTTGGACAGTTTCAAAGTCTGGACTTTGATTCATAAGATTCAACTAATCTAAGAAATGTGCCCTGGCCAGTTGGTTCAGTGGTAGAGCGTTGGCCTGGAATGCAGGAGTCCCGGGTTCGATTCCCGGCCAGGGCACACAGGAGAAGCGCCCATCTGCTTCTCCACCTCTCCCCCTCTCCTTCCTCTCTGTCTCTCTCTTCCCCTCCTGCGACCAAAGCTCCATTGGAGCAAAGTTGGCCTGGGCGCTGGGGATGGCTCCATGACCTCTGCCTCAGGCGCTAGAATGGCTCTGGTTGCAACAGAGCGGAACCTAAGATGGGAAGAGCATCACCCCCTGGTGGACATGCTGGATGGATCCCGGTCGGGCGCATGCGGGAGTCCGTCTGACTGTCTCCCCATTTCCAACTTCAGAAAAACTTAAAAAAGAGAGAGAGAGAGAGAGAAATGTATGCTCAGCTATGCAAGACTCAGAGAGAATACCTTACCATAAAGCAAAATGGCTTTTTATATAGTTTCATTTCAGGAATATCAAAAAGGACACTTCAAATCTTACATCCTCCCTTCCCCCAGACAACCTCTCCTGCTGCCTGGCCTGTAGAATTACAGATTCATGCGTTTAACTTCAGACCTTATCTTCTGGTAAAATACAAATGCCTCTAGAAAGGTCACACGTTAAACGTTGTTAGTCATTTTACCTTTGTTGGAATGAAAAAATTTTTTCCCAGTCTGACTCTGTCTGGTTCCATAAAAGATTTGAAGCTGCTTACTGGGAATAAGCTGAGATCAGATTTGGTGAAAGTCCAAGGGGACTAGGACAGAAGACAAGAAGGGGGATGTCGCCAAATAGAAAAGCTCTATGCAAATTGCAAAGTACTATAAAAATATTAGAAGGTGTTATTAATAACAGGGAGAGACTGGCTGGATAAAGATAAACTTTGTTCATTTCCCAGCCTGCTATTTCAACAGGTAAAATTAGTCTTCCTATGAACCTTAATGTTCCTTTTCTAATTCTTTGGACACTTTGCTTGAAAAAGAAAATTATTCATAATTTGTTCTTTACCTTGCTCATGTTGCTTTCCTATTTCCTGAGTGGCACGAAATTCTCTTAGCCACTGCACTGTCTGGGACCACTATTTGCAGTCTCATGATCTTCCCTATTTCTTGGAAATACAAAGATCCTGTCTCTGTTGTTGCATAAATAGGTATCTATTAAGCTCAGGAAGGGAAAGCATGACTTTAATTTGAAATGACTCTCTCCACTTTGCCAGAGCTGACCATAGCAAAATTAATAGGTCTGCTAGAAACAACAAAAGCCATAGCCTGTTTTCAAAGACACAAATTTTAGCCAAACTCAAAACTCAAGAAATTTCTAAATCATATGGTATAGATGAGGTCACAAAGATAACATAACCTTGAGAAAGAAAGAAGAAACTTTGAAACCCTGAGATTTAAACTGACACTATGTCAACTTACTAGAAGATGCTAGCGTAGAAAGATTTCCTGCTATATAAGAGAAGCAGGAAAAGAGGAGCAGGCCTCTGGGGGTAGCCTTTCGAACCCTGCTGGTAGAACCTACTCTTGAAAGAACAAAATATTCCATTAAGAATCTATTCTATCCTTATGTACCTATTGGCCTGAATTTGTATTCTCCAAAACAAGATTGTAGGGTCCATATCAGAAGTTCTATTTATATGCATTTATCTTATAAAGATAAAATTAAACTTGAGTGTTATTTGGTGTAAGGACTGCCCACACTTAGTGCATGTGTTCACGGGTCACGTTGCACACACAGCATGGGAGGTGTCCTCGGTGAAAGGTTTCATGACGGGCCGACCACAGTTGTCTCACATGTTTCCCTTTCCCAGGTTGGATCACATGGACTTGAGCAGTGGGAAATGAATGCAAAGACTGTGTGCTCATGTTTCAATTATTTCATAAGTGGATCAATAACAACAACAACAGGAAGATACCTGCAGAGAAAGCATGGGCCATACTATATTGTGTTAATAAAGGACACACACACAAAATGGCAAAGCTGTAGTTTGTGACTCTTGGTACAAGCCCTTTGTCAACCACATGACAATTAAAAAAAAATTATATGACTAGAAGATGGCCATATTTCTTGAAAAAAGAATATATTTTTATATTATAAATATATATATATATGTTACGTATATATTTTTTATTTAGTGGGACAGGCAGGAAGGGAGAGAGATGAGAAGCATCAACTTGTAGTTGCAGCACCTTAGTTGCTCATTGATTGCTTTCTCATATGTGCCTTGACTAGGCCCCAGCCAAGCCAGTGACCCCTTGCTCAAGCCAGCGACCTTGGACTTCAAGCCAGAAACCTTTCAGCTCAAGCCAGTGACCATGGGGTCATATCTATGATTCTACACTCAAGCTGGCAACCCCACGCTCAAGCTGGTGAGCCCGCATTCAAGCCAGATGAGCTCGCACTCAAGCTGGTGACCTCAGGGCTCAAACCTGGGTCTTCAGTGTCCTGGGTCAATGCTCTATCCACTGTGCCACCACCTGGTCAGGATCCTTGAAAATATTAATAAATCTATTTGAAATATAGAATTACATCCACTTTTGTTTGTGATTGCCCTTACTTTAAAATGTGCCTTGTAGTTCAGGTATTAGTTATTGATAGTCTGGAGGCATTAGACTTTTCAAAACCCTTAAAATCAAGCAGGCAAGGATTCTGGGATGATGGCAGAATAGGAAGTATAAGGAATCCAGCTACCCACTCAGACAACAAACACAATGGCAGAATCTGTCTGATATAGCTACTTTGGAACTCTGGAGTCTATTGAAGGCTTGCAACTTTCAGGGCATGGTAAATTTTGGTCAATTTCAGCTCTCAGCTCAGCAGCAGCTACCCATCACCCACTCTGGTGGCAGGGGGCTGGGCACATGCTCCTGGAGCCATTTGCATGCCACGCGTGGGAGCCAAGCTGGAGAATACAAACCATGCAATACTAGGGTTCTGTATTCTGATTCTGATCAGGACGCATATGAGAATCAACCAATGCATGCATGGATAAGTGGAACAACAAATCAATGTTCTCTCTCTCTCTCTTCCTCCTCCTCTTCCTCTCTCTCTCTCTCTCTCTCTCTCTCTAAAAAATCAATCAACAAATAAAAATTTAAGGGGGTGCGAAATGACCGTGAAACTTTTGGGAACCTGTGCTGGGCTGAATTATTGGTCTCAATTATTTATTCTCCCAATATACAATTACACTTCAATACCCTTAACGTGGAGTCATGGTGAGCAGAATGTTCTTTCTCCTCTTGATTTTAGATTTAGCGTGTGACTCGTTTTGGACAAGGGGTTGTTAGAGGCTGCCGCACGAGCGAAGGTTAACACATACTGGCCTGTCCCTGAGAAAAAGATGCCCTGCTTACTGCTGCTGGTCAGCCTGGGCTCTGAAATAAGACTCCTGGAGCAGCTCAGAGCCACGTCCATTAACCCGCAGCCAAAAGCAGAGTCACCTCAGACCTGGAGCAAGAAAAAACGCTTCTGCCAGAGGCCACTGAGGTCCTCTGCTGCTGTCACCCAGCTTCTTGACAGCAGCAGGAGGTACACCACAGACAAAGTGGTTATCTCAAGGCAAATTGTTGTGAAACTTAAAGATAATACTTTCTCTTTTTCAGTGATTTTAGATAAAGACAGAGAGAGAAGGGCGGGGAGCAAGAAGCATCAACTTCTAGAAGTTGCATCTCGTAGATGCCTCAACTGGGTAAGCCCAAGGTTTCGAACCTGTGACCTCAGCATTCCAGGTTGATGCTTTATTCACTGCACCACCACAGGTCAGGCTCTTTCTTTCTCTCTCTCTTTTTCTTTTTTTTTCCAACAACCACAAAAAAAAATGTATATCTTACCAATCTGCTGACCTTTTCTGTGATGTCAAGTGAATGTCACTAGAATGTTACCTTGAAACAAGTAAATATATTTAATCTGTCACTTCCAGGTAAAGGTGATTTTTAATGATGAGTAAAGGGTCACAGCCTTTTTCTATATATTTATGCTATGGAGGGATCATTTTAGAGACTAGAGTCGGGAGTTTTCCACAATTATTTCAGGTTGCTGCTCCAAAGAATTTGTTGCCTGTAAAAGCAGCCATATCTGCACACTTGAAAACTGTAGAAACTTTTCTCCTGCTTAAAAATCCTCTACTGAGCTTAAAATCAGTGTATTTTGGCCCTGGCTGGTTGGCTCAGTGGTAGAGCAACGGCCTGGCGTGCTGGAGTCCCAGGTTTGATTCCCAGCCAGGGCACACAGGAGAAGCGCCCATCTGCTTCTCCACCCCTCCCCCTCTCCTTCCTCTCTATCTCTCTCTTCCCCTCCCGCAGCCGAGGCTTCGTTGGAGCAAAGTTGGCCCGGGCACTGAGGATGGCTCCATGGCCTCTGCATCAGGCATTAGAATGGCTCTGGTCGCAACAGAGCAATGCCCCAAATGGGCAGAGCATCACTCCCTGGTGGGCATGTCGAGTGGATCCCAGTTGGGCACATGCAGGAGTCTGTCTGACTGCCTCCCCGTTTCCAACTTCAGAAAAAAAAAATCAGTGTATTTTACTGTTTAAAGGCTATCACTTCATAAAAATATAATTCTTTTCCTAAACAAAAAATTTTAATGGGTTTGAAACCTATTTGTTAATAGAGAGATAGAATGCCTTACAATTAGTGTACAAGAAGAAATGATTGACATCACAGAAGACAGAAATTTCCTAGTGGAATTTCATATACAACCCTTGTATAACTGATGGGTGGGAATGAAAAATGAGTACCATGGTTTGGTAAGCAAAGCAAATGATACATTAGTTCAGTCCAATCTACATGTCTTTTTGAAGTATCTTTTCCAGTTATGACGAACACAAAAACAATTATCAAAAAAAGCTGAAATTAGAAGCAGACCTTTGAATTGCCAGAATAGAAAATGTTAAATCAAGATTTTTCAAAAATAATGAAGCATATTCAACTTTGCTGTTACTAAAAATATTATATCTGTTAATAATATATATTAATGGATATACATAATATTTTGAGTAAAAAAGACTTATATGTCATAAATAATTAAAACTATTTTGTTATGGACCGTAAATGGCAAAAAGTCATTGTAGATTCGAGGCTTAGCAAAAGGCTAAGTTCTCCTCCCACCACCTCCATATTGGCTGTGATGCTGAGTATTTGTATCTGCTTCACTTACTTCCTTAAGTTGCTGGAAACAATTTACATGCCGGTCCTCTCACTCTTTGTTCAGATGTTGGTTGATTTCACTTATGCATGGTAGGGGAATTCCTGTTTATGCCTAGGGAGAGTTCCTGTTTTAGCCTCAGGATGTGTAACTTTGTATCAAAGACTAATTCGATTTGCATAGGGCTATATAACAAAGAAAACTGGGGCTATGAGGCATTCGGATATTGCCATCAGCATTTTGAAGAGTCCTCCCGATCCCATCCTTTTTCTTAATAAGTCTGTTTTCTTAATTCTGCACTGTTTTCACTCAAAACCCAGAATTACGAGCCATTCTGGTCCATGGCAAGTGGCGCCCGAACAAAAGACTTGAGTACAAGAAAACTAAACTGAAGGCAGGTGACAGAACTCCCCAAGTGAAGTGTGCAAAGTGAGTAAAGAAAGTTTTGGGGGAAAGTATAATCGGGAGTAAAATATGTATTATGGGACAGTTAGAGTAAAAAATCAGGGGCTTTTTCATAGAAATGTTTCTGTATGAGGACAAATCGTTGTCTGAAGAGTATCAGTGTGAGCTGGAAACAGAGGGATGTGAATAGGAGGATAACTTGGAGTCTGAGGATGACTCGGGGATAAAAAATCCGCAGCTATGGCTGCCCTAGCCGCGGGACCTCCGCTGCCCTCAGTTCCTTCCTACATTCAACCCTCTGCTCCTCCGTTCCCTTATCGGGCTGATTCCGGAGTCTATAGCTCAAAATCTGGGAAATGCCCTCTCCAACAATCAATAGACCAGGCTTGAAATATAGGGGAAACAATAAATGGCTATACCTGTTTTCCTGTTGTAGAAAGACAGGATGATACAGGGAGACTAGTGCGAGAACATGAACCTGTACCTTTTAGAACTCTGAAAGAGCTTAAACTTGCTTGTGTTCAGTATGGGCCTACTGCCCCCTTTTCACTTGGTTTATCAGATACTATTAGTGCAAAGGCTCTTCCTCCAAATGACTGAAAGGCCATTGCTCATGCTTGTCTCTTTGGGGGTGATTATTTGCTGTGGAAGTCAGATTTTCATGACAAGGCCGTTGAGGTAAGGGAGAGATCTTGGCATCGTCAACCTGAGCCATCGGTTACAGCAACTATAGAATTTGAGAATGGATAGGAGACTCAGGTATTAGGAAAGTTACAGCTTTTCCTGTTATGGTCTGATTTTCTTTAATGTTTTAACTACAATCTTCTGAACTATCATTTTGTTTCTTTCTTATTCTTTGCCTGGAAATTAGGCAGGGGACCTGTGTTGGATCTGACTATAGAAAATATCCCAGCAGCTGCCGAGAGCAAATTTTCTTGGGGAGATTTTGTTTAGTCCCATCCTTCAGTCCCTCTGTCAGAAAATGCCCTGACTAATATCAGGCAGGCATCTTTCTAATCTGGTTGTGCTCTGAAATCCCGGGTTTCTCTCTGGTTTGTCTGGTTCGTCTTAATTCTTGTTTCTGTTTAGTCTTTGTTTAATGTTGTCTAAATGTGTGTTTTTAAGGCCTGAATTAAGTTTTTTGGTTTTTTGTTTTTTGCATGCAAAAGTTGGAAATGCTGGCTCTAATATTCAGAAAAAATAAAATGATTTTAGAACTTGTAAGGAGCGCTCATTTAAATTTAAATAGAATAGAATGTAGATCCTTAAGACTTACTAATTTGGTTAGTGCATTGTGACGGGTATTCAGAGTTAGGAGCCAAATAGCAATTCAAGTATTAGGATTAATCAAAGTTATATGTTATACTTGTGTTTTTTTTGTGTGTAAATTGTCTTGTTTATGTGTAAGGTTATACTCAGGTAGGCAAAACAAAGGAATTGAGAAAAATTAAGGAGGGCCCTAATAAGTCATTTCAAGAATTTGTCTCAAGCTGCTTCAGGCAGTTAGAAGAATAGTATAAGGATGCTAATTCTGCTTCTCAGGCCACATCCTGTAAAAGGGGCCCCAAGGAAATCGGTGATTTGGCTCCTCTGATTTTGCCGATTGGATTCCAAAGGTAGGTCAGGAACTCCCTGAAATGGAACTAACAATACAAGGGTGTAAATTTAAAGGACTTTTAGATACTGGAGCTGATGTATCTGTTATTGCTAAGCTACATTGGCCTCCTTCCTGGCCCACTCATGCAGCAGCCACAGAATTACAAGGTACAGGGCAGAGTAAATCCCCTCAACAAAGTTCTAGTTTTTTACAATGGGAAGATAAAGAAGGTCATTCTGGACTTTTTCAGCCTTATGTGCTCCCTAGATTGCAGGTTAATTTGTGGGGTAGAAATGTTTTGAAAAATATGGGAGCGTTGCTTGTCAGTCCTAATAATTTAGTCAATACTCAAGTGCTTAATAGGAATTTTTGCCCACTAAGGGACTAGGAAAAGAACAGCGGGGAATTCTCACCCCCATAGAAGTGGCACCCAATACCAGAAGACATGAATTAGGATATCAAAATTTAGCATATGGGCTTTGGTAGCTCCTGCTACCCCAATAATCCTTTATGGGTAGACCAATGGCCCCTTTCTCAGGAGAAACTTAGGGCAGCTGCTCAATTGGTACAAGAGTAGTTACAGCTTGGGCACATTGAACCATCTAATAGCCCATGGAATATGCCTATATTTGTCATTAAAAAAAAAAAAGAAATCAGGAAACTGGAGGCTATTACAAGATTTGAGAGCAATAAATAAGACTATGGAAATTATGGGTCCTCTCCAGCAAGGACTTCCTTCTCCTACTGCCATTCCATGGGATTTTCACCTTGTGATTATTGACTTGAAGGATTGCTTTTTTACTATTTCTTTAAGCCCTCATAATTGCAAGTGTTTTGCATTCAGTGTTCCTTCACTTAATTTCCAGGCTCCCATGGAGCGATACCAGTAGAGAGTTTTGCCTCAAGGTATGGCTATCAGTCCTACCTTGTGCCAAAGATATGTTTCTCAAGCTATCTCTCCAGTATGAAGGCAGCACCCTAAGATGTACATAATTCATTCTATGGATAATATTCTTATTACTCATTCAGATAAAGACACTGTGTTGACCATTTTGCAACAACTAGAATATTCTTTGAAAGAATCAGGACTTTATATAGCTCCTGAAAAGGTATAGCAATCTTTACCTTTCTCTTATTTAGGACAAATTATTGAGGGACAACAAATTTGTCCACAGAAATTAGAAATCAGGACAGATCATTTGCAAACTTTAAACGATTCCCAGAAATTATTAGGAGATATTAATTGGTTTAGAGCTTCTTTGAAATTAACTACTGGAGGACTGAAGCCACTTTTTTATATTCTTCGAGGCTCAGCTGAACCAGCTTCTCCTTGGCCACTTACAGCTGCGGGACAGCAAGCTTTAAAGCTTGTAGAGAAGGCCTTGCAACAAGCACAACTAAAACGCATAAATCCTGAAGAATCAATTGCCTTACTAATTTGTCCCTCAAGTTACACTCCAACGGGACTATTGTGGCAAGCTTCAGGTTCTACTGAATGGATCCATTTGGCTGTTACTCCTAAGAAAGTTTTACCTCCGTATTTTAATCTTGTCGCCTCCTTGATTATCAAGGGGCATAGGCCAGTGGTCCCCAACCTTTTTTGGGCTACAGACTGGTTTAATGTCAGAAAATATTTTCACGGACCGGCCTTTAGGGTGGGATGGATAAATGCACAAAATAAAATTATGCGACCAGTGTAAAAACTGGTATTTTTAAATATAATTGTCAAACTTACCAGACAAGCATCAAGAGTGAGTCTTAGACGGATGTATCAGAGGGAATCTGGTCATTTTTAAAAAATAAAACATCGTTCAGACTTAAATATAAATAAAAAAGAAATAATGTAAGTTATTTATTCTTTCTCTGCGGACCAGTACCAAATGGTCCACGGACTGGTACTGGTCCGCAGCCCGGGGGGTTGGGAACCACTGGCACAGGTGACTTATACAGCTTATAGGTTTTGAGCCTCAAATTATTGTTCAAAGGATCAACAACAATGGCTCTGGGAAACTTCCACTAATTGGCAAACTGCTTTTGAAATTTTACAGGCCAAATTGATTCTCACTACCTAGCTAATAAAATAGTTCAATTTTCATTAATTACAACATTTGTATTTCCTAAAACAGTTGTTAACGAGCCCAATCCTGAAGCACCTACAGTCTTTACTAATGGGTCCAGCTCAGGAATAGCAGGTTTAATAATTGATGGATAAGTTTTTACTGAAATAGTCGCTTTAAAATCAGCTCAAAGACTAGAATTACATGCCATTATCATGGCTTTTCAGCATTTGCCATGTTTTTCCTTTAGTCTGTATACAGACAGCAAATATCTACTTATGGTTGTTTCCAGTATAGAGACTGCTGTCTTAGGGACAACTACTGACAAGGAACTATTGCAGCAATTTCTCCTTCAAAGACTTGTACATCAACATAGATCTCCATGTTTTATAGGACATATTCGAGCTCACTCCATGCTCCCTGGAGCTTTAGCACACAGGGAATGCCCTTGTTGATCAAACTACACAAAAGAAAATTATTGGAGCAACTATGACAAATCAAGCAGTTTAGTCTCATACTATTCATCACCAGAATGCTGCAGCCCTGCGTAAACAGTTTCAACTTTCTTGGGAAGCAGCACAGCAGATTGTTAAATCCTGTCCAAGGTGTCCTATACTATTTATAAACTGCCCCTTCATTTGGAGTTAATCTTCAAAGACCCCTACCAGGACAACTTTGGCAAATGGATGTTACTCATATACCTTCATTTGGCAAACAGTCCTTTGTCCATGATACAGTGGATACTTATTCTGGATTTATAGTAGCCTCTGCTGAACAGGAGAGGCTGATAAATGTGTTATAGCTCATTGTTTGTCTATTATTGGACTTCCTAAACTGATTAAAACTGAAAATACTCCTACATATGTAGAAAAAGCATTTACTATATTTTGTCAAACCTTTCAAATTACGGGTATTTCTTACAATCTTTAAAGTCAAGGTATTAAAGTGTACTCAGCAAATATTTAAGGTCAATTTTAAAAAATATAAAAGGAGGAGTCATATCCTGGAACTCCTGCAAATCTACCTTATCTTTAAAAAATTTCTTTTGAATGCTGACGAACAGGAGATGCCAAATCTTTTTTCTCCTGCAAACTTCTACCCTATTTTATTTGATAAAGCTAATAACACTGTTTTGTCTTTTTCCAAATAGCTCCAGGTATACGGAAAAGGTTTATATGGGCAGATGGGGATCCCCAAACCCCTCAGCGAGATCTTCTGTGCATGACTTTTAAGGTCTATAATGATCAAGAGGCAGAAAAAGCCCAAAAGAGATCAGGTGAAATACCAGCTCTTGGCATATGCCCTTAAAGGCTCCAATGCCCCAAAGGGGCCTCATAGGACTCCATCTGGGCCCTACTTCAACAGTGGAGAGGAAGGTCATTGAGCTAAAGCCTGCCAGACTTCTCAGCCCCCACCAGGACATGCCTTTGCTGTGGGAAAAAGGGACACTGGAAGGTAGGCTTCCCCCTCGCTCCTCTAAGGCAGGGTTCAGTCTCTTCCAGCCCTGCTCCAGCCACCTGTGACCTAACCTTGCCCACCCTGCTGGGACTTGCCACTGAAGGCTAAAGGTGCCCAGGGCCATCGGTCCCATCTCACGTGGACAAGCCTAGGGTATTTCTTCCAAGTAGCAGATAAACTGATTTCATTTCTTATGGACACAAGGGCCATTTAATATGTCTTGCCTGAATATTCGAGTTTTTATTCATCCCCTCAACGATCTCTGTTGTGGGTGTTGATAGTCCTATTTTCTGCTGCTTTGTTTAATATATAGTGTTTATTTATTCCTCCTGCCTCAATGCCCCATTCATATTTTAGGCTGGGATCTACTTCTAATTTAGAGCTCTCTTTCTCCTTTTTGCTGACTTTTGTTATGAATTTACCTCTGCCACCCAGCAGGGTTCTCTTCAACACACCACGGTTGCAGAGCTCCAGGGAAAAGCACCCTGGTCTCATTTCTCTAGGCTGAGGAGAACAGAAGCTCCATCTCCACACATGCTAAAGATGGCTTTTCCAGTCTACCTGAATCATTATCAGCTAGAAGCAGCAGTCATTGGGACTTGGACGTGAGCTGCCAAGTATAAAAATATATGACAACAATTCCAGTGCCATGTGGACTTTTTTCCTGGACTCCTGCTCCTTGTGATAGCTCCTAATGGACTGAACTGGGGTTGGGTTGCATTTGCAGGGATTTGGAATGGTGTTGTGCCAACTTGGACTTGGTGAACATGTTAAAGACATTACTCTTTTGTAGATTCTTGTTATATTGGCTAAGAATTTGCTTAAAGGCTTTAATCACTGTAATGCATTGGAATGTTTGTTTAGGTATCTGTTAGCATTGGCTATACTAATTTTGTGTTTGTTCTGTATTTTTTCAGTCTGCCTCCAAATTAGAATCAGGGAAACTAGGAAATCAGATGAGTACAAATCTCAGCACACAAATTAAAAATAAAAAAGAAGAGGGGGATATATTGTGGACCTTAAATGGCAAAAAGCCTTTGTAGATTTGAGGCTTAGCAAAAGGCTAAGTTATCCCCACTTCACCTCCATATTGGCTATGATGCTGAGTATTTGCACCCACTTCACTTGCTTCCTTAAGTTGCTGGAAGCAATTTACATGCCCTTCCTCTTACTCTTTGTTTGTTCAGATGTTGGTTGATTTCACTTATGCATGGTAGGGGGATTCCTGTTTATGCCTTGGGAGAGTTCCTGTTTTAGCCTCAGATGTGTAACTTTGTATCAAGGACTTCCTTGATTTGCATATGGCTATATAACAAAGCAAACTGAGACTACAAAGCACTCAGATATTGCCATCAGCATTTTGAAGAGTCTTCCTGATCCCGTCCTTTTTTCTTAATAAGTCTGTTTTCTTAATTCCACACATTCTCACTCAAAACCCAGAATTAGGAGTTGCACTGGTCCGTGGCACTATTTTAAGATATTTTATGTCATTTCAAAATATCTATTTTGTAAATTTTATAATAATAATGACACACATAAGCAATTTATAAGTAATTAAACATACTCGAATTTAATGTAAGCCATCAAGAATATTTTACCAATAGGTATGGCACAATCAGAAGATCCAACATCACTCACCTAAAAAAAAATGCCTATTTCTCTTATATCTGTGGCCTCAAACCTATGCCCTTCTGCTCCAACTTTGTTAGTTCGCCGTAGTGTCTTTCCTTCTTTCTACTCAAGCGCGCATGCCTCCATCCTGTCTTGAACTAAAACACATAAGAATATCCTCATTTGATTCTTTAAACTTTTCTAGCAAGGTTATTTTCTCCTTTAAGTGAGAAGAGGGGAGACAGTGAGGCAGACTCTTGTGTGCCCCAACTGGTATCCACCCTGCAACCTCCATCTAAGGTCAAATTTACTGAGCTATCCTGAACACCCAGGGGGTTGACACTTGAACCAATAGAGCCACTGGCTGTGGGAGGGAAAGGGAGAGGCAAGGGGGAGAGGGAGTGGGAGAGAAGCAGATGGTCACTTCTCCTGTGTGCCCTAACTGGGAATCTGACCTGGGATGTTCATATGCTGGGCCAATGCTCTATCCACTGAGCCAACCAGCCAGGGCTACCTGAAGTTCTATTTCTCTTCTTTTTATTGCCAAATTTCTGGACTCTACGTGGTCATCAGTGGTGCCGATGTCACTTGAACAGTCACACCCCCATCGCTTCTCTGGTTCTCACCACTGCATCCCCAGCATGCACATGCACTCACAGAGCCTGGCCACAGGACCCTACACATATAAACCATGCTTCTGAAACTGGTGGTGAGGATGCTCCCACAGATCTTAACTTCAAATCCAGAAGTCTTTCTTTGGTCTTTGACTCCCTTGTCCCCAATTACATTTATTGCCCTTCCATGTTACTTTTAAAAGCTACATTCAAATAAAATATTTTGCCCTCATTCTGCATTATTGCAGGAAAGCCAGTGTCCTACCAGACACAGCTTAAGATTTACTGCGTGAGAGACGCCTGCCGCCTCCCTCAGGATGGTGAGCAGGCTGCTCTGTCAGGTACCTTGTGCCACTCCAGCCCAAGTATGGACACAGCCTTTTCCTCATTGTCCATAGCCCTGCCAACACAAGTTGACTGTGAGGAATCCCATCATGTAGAAAATTAAGTATGATATCCGTCAGATGCCACAAATCCTAGTGTTCACTGATTGTGTTCTTAGATGGGGGTGGGTGGGGGCGGCAGAAACAGGACTGAGGGGACTTCTATTATTGGCAACTACCACCTTAGCCCTAGGCCCCCCGTCGCAGAGGTTCCACTCCTGGATCAGGTCAAAGACCCCGCCCCTCTCGTTCTGTCTCTCCCAACCCGCCATCTCTAGCACTGCGCAGAGAAAGCTACATTTCCAAAAGGCATGTGTTTTCTGGCCCCAATGAAATCCATTCCTTTACCTCATTATATAGAATAGTTTAGTTTGGGGGTTCTCAATCCTGGCTGCACATTAGAGTCACCTGGGGCGGGGGGGGGGGGACTCCAGTGATTGGACTGCACCTGCGGAGATTCTGATTCCGGGTGTTCTGAACTGGAGCCAGGGTACCGTAATGTGTTAACAGCTCCCCATGAGGATCAAGGTGCAGCCAGAGTGAAGAAGTCCCAGCTGCCCTGCTTCCGGGTTTGGCTTCTCACTGTCAGTGTAAGAGTTTGCATCCTTTTTTATATAGCTAAAGACTTAATCACTCTTTTCTCCCACCACAAGTGAATCCCGACAAATGACCTTGAACAAAATAAATAACAAGCAGAAACTTTGAACTTATTCATTTCCCTTAAAAGCTGCAAAGACCACCGCCCTCAACCCCCAGAACAAGGCTAAGTGTTCTGGCTTTTTCTAAGCACCTAGAGCCTTTCTTTCTTTCTTTCTTTCTTTCTTTCTTTCTTTCTTTCTTTCTTTCTTTCTTTCTTTCTTTCTTTCTCTTTCTTTCTCTCTTTCTTTCTTTCTTTCTTTATATTTTATTTATTTATTTGAGAGAGAGAGAGAGAGAGAGAGAGAAGAGGGAGGAGCAGGAAGCATCAACTCCCATATCTGCCTTGACCAGGTAAACCCAGGGTTTTGAACCAGCAACCTCAGCATTCCAGATGGACACTTTATCCACTGCGCCACCACAGGTCAGGGAGCTTTTCTAAACCCTTAGGGAGACCAATTCCAATTGGATCAGGAGCAATTGTGGTTGTAAATTGAGTCTCATCTCTCTCTTGTAGAACAAACCTAGGGGGCTCTGACTCTTGCAAACATGTTTATACTTTCCT
Source organism: Saccopteryx bilineata (assembly GCF_036850765.1). NCBI lineage: Eukaryota > Metazoa > Chordata > Mammalia > Chiroptera > Emballonuridae > Saccopteryx > Saccopteryx bilineata. Next base: position 248,156,651 of record NC_089494.1, read on the forward strand.
GATTCACCACAGGAACCCCTGCCGTGCCTCCATTTGCACTGAAACTTAATCCTATCTTGGCTAGAGTGAAGCTTGATAAACCAAACCTCACTCTGGGCTCGTCTCTGTTGTTCGGTTCAGCATCCTTCTCGTCTTCCTCTGACTGAGTTTAATCTAGGCCCTCCCCACAGCTCAGTTCTTGGCCTCAGCTTTGCTTTCTCTTCACACTTCCTCAGATAGGTCATTCATGACGGTATCTTCAGCAATCACATCCATCCTCAATTCAAAGTATTGACAGGGCTGACATGACCGAGGACACCAAATGAACAAGGTGGGACAAGCAAGTGTACGTATAATGCAAGCTGCCTGGCGGGAAGGGACGGAGCTCTATTAAAGGAATGTGCCTAGTTTTAGAGATTAGGGCAGCTGATGTTTGAGCTGGGATTGGAGGGCTGTGAAGGTCAAATCAGTGTATTCAATACCCTTGGGTCTTCCCATTTGGGAACTCCTTAAAGAGACAGTGGGTCTCAAACTTTTGCTGTACCCGACCTTCAGGGTCAAGCTTCAGCCCAGTAAATATCTATTGATGTAGATTTATTCCAATTAGCAAAACATTTGAGGTGATGGCTGTTTTTGCTCATTCAGCATATCTCCTCCACGTAAAGTGTAAAGCCAGTAGCCATGGCCACCATCACAGCCTCCTGGCCCATGCAGGTTTGCATTGGATTCAAACAGTAGTGAAACAATGGAACCAAGAACTGGTGGGCCATTAGCTTTTTTTTTTTTTTTTTTCATTTTTCCAAAGCTGGAAACGGGGAGGCAGTCAGACAGACTCCCGCATGTGCCTGACCGGGATCCACCCGGCATGCCCACCAGGGGGCGATGTTCTGCCCCTCCGGGGCGTCGCTCTGCCGTGACCAGAGCCACTCTAGCACCTGAGGCAGAGGCCACAGAGCCATCCCCAGTGCCCGGGCCATCTTTGCTCCAATGGAGCCTCGGCTGAGGGAAGGGAAGAGAGAGACAGAGAGGAAGGAGAGGGGGAGGGATGGAAAAACAGATGGGCGCTTCTCCTGTGTGCCCTGGCCGGGAATCCAACCCGGGACTCCTGCACCCCAGGCCGACGCTCTACCGCTGAGCTAACCAGCCAGGGCTGGGCCATTAGCTTTAATCCTAGCTTGCACCTGGCGGGCAAGAAATGCACACAGTGGGAAAACATTTCCCTTTCCATTCAGGACTCCCAAAGCCACTAATTTATCCGAGTTTTCCTAGGATCAAAGGTTTGTACCTCACCAGCCTTATTCACCTCTGTTCCCCATCTCCTTCTCTCTGCACAAACTGGCTTCTCCTTAAACACTCCGCCATCTTGGCTGCTTCTCTCCTCCACATGGCCTTTCTCTGCTCTCCTTTAGCATGGGCTCCTCGGCCCCACTTTATAGTGTAGAAATCAAAACCTTCAATCCAATATACAAACAAGGAAGTCTCTGATATAAAGTCAATTATCTGAGGCATAATGGGATTCCTCATGAGAGTGCACCACCCCACATCATGCAACAGTCAAGGATGTGCGGAAAAGCCTAGTCTTAAAACTAAGCCTTAGGCTATAACGACCCTGCCTGCTTACAGCCTGTCCCCCACACCCAATGCAAACTATAAGCGAGCAAACACATATATCATATTTACAAGCTTATTTGACCAACATAGAGGAACACATCTCCTCCAAGTAAGTGATTCCTCTTTCCTACCCCCCTCCCAGTCCTTCAGCCATTCATCTGTGGAAGACCACAGTGTCCTTGTTCCTCTGGCCATGAAAAAGGGTTCAAGGGTGAGAAGGTGACCAAGGTAGGGCAAACATAGGCTGATGTGGGATTTTTCCAGTTGGAGTTTGTTGGGCAAATGAGTTTGTAAAATTTGTATTTTTTGAGTTTGTTCACTTTTAGTGTTAAAAAATGGCGCTGGGCCTGACCTGTGGTGGCGCAGTGGATAAAGCATCGACCTGGAAATGCTGAGGTCGCCGGTTCGAAACCCTGGGCTTGCCTGGTCAAGGCACATATGGGAGTTGATGCTTCCTGCTCCTCCCCCCATCTCTCTCTCTCTCTCTTTCTCTCTCTCTCTCTCTCTCTCCTTTCTAAAATGAATAAATAAAATAAAAAAAAAAAATGGCGCTGGGCAGTGCCAAGTATGTGATCTGTGAAATTGAAAATTACCTTCCTGCTTGGGAGGGGCCATTGCCTTGCTAATGTTTGCTGGAGGAGAGGTTTTCTCACTAGAAAATATTGAAAAAAGAAGGGAGGAAGCCATGTTTTTGCAGAGTTTGTGCCGAGAGAAGGCAGAAGATATGCTGTTGGTCAAATAAGTTTGTAAATATGATGTATTTGTTTGCTCACTTACAGTTTGCATTGGGTGTGGGGGACAGGCTGTAAACAGGCTGGGTCATTATAGCCTAAGGCTTAGTTTTAAGACTAAGGTTTTCCTCACACCCTTGACTGTTGCATGATAGGGGGTGGTGCACTCTCATGAGGAATCCCATTATGCCTCAGATAAGTGACTTTATATCAGAGACTTCCTTGTTTGTATATTGGATTGAAGGTTTTGATTTCTACACTATAAAATGGGGCAGAGGAGCCCATGCTGGAGGAGAGCAGAGAAAGGCCATGTGGAGGAGAGGAGAAGCAGCCAAGATGGCAGAGTGCTGAAGGAGAAGCCAGTTTGTGCAGAGTTTGTGCAGAGAGAAGGAGATGGGGAACAGAGGTGAATAAGGCTGGTGAGGTAGAAACCTTTGATTCTAGGAAATTCGGATAAGTCAGTGGCTTTGGGGGCCCTGAATGGAAAGAGAAGTGTTTTCCCACTGTGTGTATTCTTCCCCGCCAGATGCAAGCTAGGATTAAAGCTAATAGCTCACCAGTTCTTGGCTCCGTTGTTTCATTACTGTCTGTCTGAATCAAATGCGAACCTGCACAGGCCAGGCAGCTGTGATGGTGGCCGTGGATACTGGCTTTACATATGCAGATGTGGAACCAGAGGTGAGGGGCTTTTGTGAGCTCCACTGAGACTGATGAGGCCTTCGATTCTAAGAAAAACCAGAGGAGATTCTCCTGGTTGTGGAACCGGAGGATATGTCAGTGGCTTTGGGAGCCCTGTGTGTTTGCTCGTCAGCTGGTGCGAGTCTTGAATAAAGGAATGGCCCCTGGAGCTCCAGTGGCGCAATCGGTTAGCGCGCGGTACTTATACAGGAATGGCCCACTGTTTTTTGGCTCCATTGTTTCCTTACCGCCTGTCTGAATCCAATGGGAACCTGCACTTGCATGGCCATGGCGACAGCCGTGACTACCGGCTACACAGAGTTGAAGGAACAGGGAGATAAAGAAAATAAAACTAGGGCTGCTGGTGGACCTCTTCCTTGCCACATGAAGAAAGGGTTCTGTCTTGGGAGAGACAGAACGAGAGGGGCTGGGTCTTTGATCTGATCCTGGAGTGGGACCTCTGCGACGGGGGCTGGCCTAAGGCTAAGGTGGTAGCTGCCATTAATGGAAGTCCCCTTCTCTTTAACAGGTGAGAATAAACAGAGACCAGAAAATATGACAAATAGATGATGTAGGATTCGGGAGCATTGGGGTCCAGTTCCAATCCCAAGCGTCCATAGAGCTGCCATGATTTCTGCAGGATTAGCTTTAGGTTTGTGAACAACCCAGTATAGGATTCACAATTAACTTCAGTCATTTTGAGTTAAAATTCTGCCTCTTACAGCTAACAGAATCCTGCCTAATCCATGCCTGCTTAACGCCAATTCACAAAGATTTCAGGGTGTCTACCTGGTCTTTAATTAACATAAACATTTGTGGCCATTGGTTATTACAAGTAACATATGGCACTGGACCTATACATAGAGGTCCAGACATTTCTTTGTCATTTCTTGACAAAGAAATGCAAGCCACTGTTAAGATACAATCAACAGGGCAAGCATTCAGCAAAGAACTACAATACAGTGTGACAAGAGCAATGACAAAATATACACAGGGGACAGTAATTCTGCTCCTACATTGCACTTCTAGTTTCATCATTTAAAACGTATGGAGAACTAATATTTAAATGGCAGTCTTCCGACTACCCAAAATGTGCAGGTGACCAATTTATTTAAAAACACAATGTAGTTTTTAAAATCTTAGAGTTACCCTTTCCTATTCTAGTGTATGCCCATCCATAAGTTTAAATCAAGTAGCCAGTCAGCATGGTTTTTCTAAGTTGCAAAGGAAGAAATCATTTTAGAACAGGGAGGTTTAGGAAATATTGTTTTAACCCTACCTCTTCCGTTACCATGAATAGATTGGCTTTTATGCTTTCTTCACACATTTCTATTTCTTTAAACCATTTGCTGTGGCTCCTTCTCAAGTTGTCAAATTCTGTCTAAAATAGGGAGAATAAATTTGGACCAAAAGCTCTAATTTAAAGACAAAGCGAGCTTCCTTGATTGTTTGTGACTTCCCTGGGCATAGATTCTGTGGCAGGTTGGGAGTGCCTCTTACAACCTATGGCCCCGGGGCAAGTTGTAAACATCTGTGAACCTCAGTGTGCTTATTTTTAAATGGAGGTGATAATGTTAACAGTCTTATAGGAGTCCACAGTGCCTGTCTCTTAAAAAGCGTCCAGCAAACGCCAGCTGCTCTCTCTGTAGTGTTAGGTCCAGTGCGAGTTGCACTAAGATGCTGATCCTCCATCTGTCCTGTGTAGTCAAGTCTTTCGCAACCTGAGTGTCTGCCATTTGTTTCCCAAAACATTACCTCACTTGTTCCTTTTGAAGTTTGTTCTTGATGGATCATCTTCTCTTCGGTAAAGGTGACTTTGGATTACATTTATTTTCCCTAATGTGTTAACGACAAGGCTCAGTGGAGTCATCAACAAGCAACATAAACAAGCCTTAAAATGTTTTCATTCACATAATAAGAACTAAATCATTTTGACCTCCATCTCTGAGGGTACTAATCAGCGTGAGTCTCCAGGGTGACTTTCAGCCACCTGTCAGTCTACTTGTATCACATCTTCCTGATTTAATGAGGAAAATCATTATCATCATCATCAGATTTTCATTAACTGCCTGAAGCAGTGCTAAGGGGAGACAGACAGACAGACAGAGAGGAACACCAGAAAGACCGGAACTTGCTTAAAGAAAGAGAAATATCCAGTATACACACACTTCAGTAGGGCATGTGGTCGCTAGAAACAAAACAAAAGATAACCTATTTAACTGCCTTTTAGGGGTGGGAGCCCAGTTAGGGTATATTAGCTCTAAGACATGACTCCAAGCCAGATCCTGTCCTAGGAACTTGGGATCCATGACTGACTTGGGGTCTATGAAATTCTTTAGCTTCATGGATTTATAACCTGGTTAAAGTGACAGATAAAAATAAATATAGGAATACATATATTACATTAGGTGGTCATTGCTAATTATAAACAAATAAAACCAGATGATAGGGTAGAGAAGAATGGATATGGAAGGTGGAGGAAGTCTACTATTTTAAAAAAATGGTCAAGCTAGCCTTTTTAAAATCAAGTGATATTTAAATAGAGATATTAATGGAGTGAGATGTCTAGCCATGTAGGTATCTGTGGGAATACTTTTCAGGCAGAGGGACACAAGTGCAAAGGCCCTGAGGCAGGTGTGGCTTGGCATACAGTAAGAAGGACAATGTGGCCAGAACATGGTGGCAGAAGAGGGTGAAGGAAGGAGGAGGAGATAGAGTCAGAGATGGAGGGCTAGGGGTGTGGGTGCCTGGACCATGTAGGGTCTTGTAGGACATAGAATGACTTTGGGGCTTGTTCTCAGTGAGCCAGAAAGCTGCCAGAGGGGAATGGCAGCAGAAGGTTTTGGCGGTGCTACAGTTGAGAGACAATGGCAGCTTAGACTACATGGGTACTGCTGAATGTGGAGAGAAATGGTCAGACTATGGTTTATTTCAGCAGTAGAACTAATAAGACTTACGAATGGGTTAGAAACGGAGGACAGGAGAACACAGGAACCAAGGGCTTTGGCCTGAGCAGCTAGTACTCAGCTAGGACAGTGAGCTAACACGTGCTGAGGTGAGCAAGGAACAAGTTTGAGATCGGGGGTGGGTTGGCAAATCAAAAGTTTGGTTCCATCAGGTCAAGCAAGGCCAAGATCAGAGTAAAGCAAGTGTCCTTGCCTTGGGTAGAAAATTTAAAGGGCACCAAAAAAGCCCAGTAATTGAGTTATTTTAATATAATATATTTTAAATCAAAATTATTGCAAAAAAATGATGTTGAAGAAAATATCAGAATTTTAAATAGAGGTAGGGTCCTTTTGTTTCTTTGTTCTATGACCCTGTACTATGCAAGAGGAGCGATCATTTGCATCGGTCTCAGGGTCCTGATGAAACCCCTCATTCCCATTCATGAGCGTTGAAATTGGCATTGGAACAGATTAGGCCACACAGGCTTTACATATAGTCATTTTTTTTTATTAGGTGAGAGGCAGGGAGGCAGAGACAGATTCCTGCATGCGCCCCAGCCAGGATCCACCCGGCAAGTTCCTACCAAGCGATGCTCTGCCTGGCTGGGCCGCAGCTTTGTTGCTTGGCAACCAAGCTATTTTAGCACTTGATGCTGATGCCATGAAGTCATCCTCAGAGTTCGGGGCCAATTTGCTTGAACCATTTGAGCCATGGTTGCAGGAGGGGAAGAGAGAGAAAGAGAGAGAGAGAGAGAGAGAGAGAGAGAGAGAGAGATGGGAGGTAGAGAAGCAGATGGTTGCTTCTTTTGTGTGCCCTCACCGGGAATCGAATCCAGGACTTCCACACACAGGGCCAATGCTCTTTTTTCCCGCCCTCAAAAATAGGACTTTTTCTTTGTCACCATAAAATGTCTGAATTTTAAACAGATTCTTGGGCTGGGGGTCCACAGCCATCAGCTCGTTCAGCTTTAGCACCTGTTTCATCTCCAGCAGCTTTTCCAAACCTGCTGCTTCAACCGTGAAGGTCATGAGTGTTCCCAGTTCAAACCTGGCTTCTTCAACATTTTGAATATCCTAAAGAAGACATCACGGACCTGATAAGTAGACCGGCAAGCCTTTTCTACGCCTTTCCCAGTGCTGTCTGGAATCAGCGGGCTGACCACTTCCTTCAAGTCATTTGTCTGCACCTCTCGGGTAACGATTTCCATTATCCTCTCCCAGATTTGGTGCACCTGTGAACGCTGAGCCTAAGAGTCTTCCGAATCTGACTGCTGCATTTTTTAGTAAAACCAACACAAAATAGACAAAGCAAACAACCATCACTTTTTGACATCAACATGAGCTTCTGTCACGGTCTGCCGTTCCTTGGCCGTGGAGCACGTTCTGTCATGGGTAGGAGCCGTGCCGCAGAAGTTAGTCAGGCAGTTATTTTCTGTGAACATCCTCAGTAATTGGATTAAATTTTCTAAATGCACCATTATTATTCTGCAGATCAGCTAGGCTCACTTCAAAAACACGACCCTTGAGACCATCAGACGTGATTTTGGTTCATTGGGTTCTCGTGACTCATGGTTTTCTGATATTTCTTATACTGAACATAACTGGCACATCACACCGATATTTCTTAGCAAATGGATCCGCCACTTTCTTCCCGGCTCCCTTTCTGCTGCCTTTTGTAAGGCATCTGTTGTTGCTCACTACCATGGTTCTGCTCAGAGATCAAAAAGGCATTTTCTTTAATGTGGAATTTTTATTACCTTTTCCCAACTTGGTTCAGAATACTGGAATATATATATATATATATTAGTGAGAGGAGGGGAGGCAGAGACAGACTCCCTCATATGCCCCAACCAGAATTCACCCGGCAAGCCCACTAGGGGGCAATGCTCTGCTCATCTAGGGCCATTGCTCTGTTGCAACTGGAACCATTTTTTAGCACCTGAGGTGGAGGCCATGAAGTCATCCTCAGCGCCCAAGGCTAACTTGCCCCAATTGAGCTATGGTTGCAGGAGGAGAGAAGAGAGGGAGAGCGAAACAAGAGAAGGAGAGGTGGAGAAGCAGATGGGTGCTTCTCCTGTGCCCTGACCGGGAATCGAACCCAGAATATCCACATGCCGGGCTGACATTGGACCACTGAGCCAACTGGCCAGGGCCACTGGAGTATATTTTGATAAGCATACATAGGGGCTCATACGCTTGCTCTTGCCTTGGGCTCCCATACACTCAGCATAGCACCGTATCCACATGGAAACACTGAGTGTGGGCATAGATCCCGGAGGACAGGAGAGAAGCAGGAACAGCAGATATAAATGGAGGGTGTGGGCAGGTAGATGTGGTATTTACAACTACAGGACTGGTTGAGGTCAGATAGAGGAAAAGCAAGAAGACAGAGGAGGGAAGAGGTCTGATGGGTACACCCTGAGGAGAGACACAAGATGAGGAGAGACCAGAAAACATGGCTGAAATGGAGCAGCCAGACGAGAACTCAAGAGAGTGATGTCACAGGGCTCCGGCAACGAGAGCACTTTAAGAAGGAGGGAGTATAAAACTACAGAGATACTATATTTTCAGCTATAAGATAGGTAAAGATTTCTTTTAAGTGTTAATAAGCTTGTAGTGGGTTGGATGGTGGCTCCCAAAAAGACACGTACATGTCCTAATCCCCGGAAATGGTGAATGTTACATAGTTTGTGGAAAGGGTCTGTGCTGATATAATTCAGTTGAGGGTCTTGAGATGAGGAGACCATCCTGAATCATCCAGGTGGGCCCTCAATCCAATGACAACTGTCATTCTAAGAGTGAGATAGTGGGACATCACACAGCCAGAAGAGGACGAGGCCATGTGAAGACAGGCAGAGACCGGAGTGGTGCTGCCACAAGCCAAGGAAGCCAGTGGACGCCGGGAGTCAGCAGAAGCTGCGAGAGATGAGGAAAGACTCTCCTTAGAACCTCTCTAGAGCACAGCCCTGCCGACACCTGGATTTCAGACTTCTGGCCCCCAGAACTAGGAGAGAACACATTGCTATCATGTTGTTTTAAGCTGCCAAGTTTGTGGTAGTTTGTTACAGCAGCTTCAGAAAACTCATATAAAACTCGAGAATTGAGGGTGTGGGGAAATCGATTCCCTCACATATTAATGATGGGTGATAAATTGGAGGGCAACTTTTTTTTAATAAATTTTTATTAATGGTAATGGGATGACATTAATAAATCAGGGTACATATATTCAAAGAAAACATGTCTAGGTTATTTTGTCATCAAATTATGTTGCAAACCCCTCGCCCAAAGTCAGATTGTCCTCCGTCACCCTCTATCTAGTTCTCTGTGCCCCTCCCCCTCCCCCTAACTCTCTCCCTCCCTCCCTCCCATGTCCTCCCTCCCCCCCCACCCATGGTAACCACCACACTCTTGTCCATGTCTCTTAGTCTCATTTTTATGTTCCACCAATGTATGGAATCATGTAGTTCTTGTTTTTTTCTGATTTGCTTATTTCACTCCTTATAATGTTATCAAGATCCCACCATTTTGCTGTAAATGATCTGATGTCATCATTTCTTATGGCTGAGTAGTATTCCATAGTGTATATGTGCCACATCTTCTTTATCCAGTCTTCTATTGAAGGGCTTTTTGGTTGTTTCCATGTCTTGGCCACTGTGAACAGTGCTGCAATGAACATGGGGCTACATGTGTCTTCACGTATCAATGTTTCTGAGGTTTTGGGGTATATACCCAGTAGAGGGATTGCTGGGTCATAAGGTAGTTCTATTTGCAGTTTTTTGAGGAACCACCATACTTTCCTCCATAATGGTTGTACTACTTTACAGTCTGGAGGGCAACTTTTATGGAGGCCAACTGATAATACTTATCAAAATTCCAAACACATCATTTGAACCAGCAGTTCCCATTTCAGATATTTATTGTACAACTGTACTCACAGGTGTATAAAATTATGTATGTGCAAGGTTATTTATTGACGCAATGCTTGTAGTAATAAACTGGAAACAAGCTATATGTGTTGACCTATGTGTTAAATGAGCTTGATTCTATAGGGCACAATAAAAACATCACTTTATTTATTTTCTCTCATTGTGGAGCTGGTTCTTTTGTACCCCCGGATGAAATTGCAAGCTATTCTTGTAATTTTTTCCCCGATCACTTAAGAAAATAAAACCCACCCAGCCTTTGGTGACTTAAATTTTAAAAATTGGTCCTATTGTATTAGCTTCAATATCCAGCCCAGGATAATACTAAAATTGTTATATTTTTCACCTATTTAAGGATGTCCCCTCCATACAACCACAGTGGGAAGTTTGCCCTGGGGGAAGGGGTTGGGCTGGTGGCCTCCTCTTTTTCTCTTCTGGCCCCTCTCCCCTCTGCCCTACACTGAGTCAGCCTCTGACTTCTCCAGGGTTGGGAAGGTAGGGTTGGGGACAAGAAAGAGAGGTTAGGGTCAGAAAAAGCCTTAGTTGTTTGTCACAGGTACAGTCTGACAATGGTAGCCTCAGGTGTCAATGTGAACTATTCAGATTTACACTAACTCTAATAACAAACCATCCCAAATTAGAGTGACTTAACCGGGATATTTACCTCTCACCCATGATATAGGCAACATAAAACAGCATTTGAACTTTGTTGGGAGGCGAAAATCTGATCCACAAGTCATTCAAAGACTCCCTTTTTCCAGTCTGTGGTTTCTCCATTTTATTTTTATTTTATTTTATTTATTCATTATTTTAAGTGAGACAGACTCCTGCTTGCACCCCGACCTGGATACACCAGGCAACCCCTGTCTGGGGCCAATGCTTGAATCAACTGAGCTATCCTCAGCACCTGAGGCTGACACTTGAACCAATTGAGCCATTGGTTGCGGGAGTGGAAAAGAGAGAGAAGGGGGAGAGGAAGGGGTGAGAAAAGCAGGTGGTTGCTTCTCTTGTGTGCCCTGAGTGGGAATCGAACCCAGGATATCCATACACTGGGCCAATGCTCTATCTGCTGAGCCAGCCAGTATCAACTGACATAAAGTTCTTGGCAACTCTATAGAATGTTACTACAAATAATAAAAAATAACTGTAAATAATAGCAATGATAATAATATAATAAAAAATGAAGAGCCAGCTTCTTAGCCCTGGCCGGTTGGCTCAGCGGTAGAGCATAGGCCTAGCGGGCGGGGGACCCGGGTTCGATTCCCGGCCAGGGCACATGGGAGAAGCATCCATTTGCTTCTCCACCCCCCCCTCCTTCCTCTCTGTCTCTCTCTTCCCTTCCCGCAGCCAGGGCTCCATTGGAGCAAAGATGGCCCGGGCGCTGGGGATGGCTCCTTGGCCTCTGCCCCAGGCGCTAGAGTGGCTCTGGTCATGGCAGAGTGACGCCCTGGAGGGGCAGAGCATCGCCCCCTGGTGGGCAGAGCTTCGCCCCTGGTGGGCGTGCTGGGTGGATCCCGGTCGGGCGCATGCGGGAGTCTGTCTGACTGTCTCTCCCCGTTTCCAGTTTCAGAAAAATACAAAAAAAAAAAAAAAAGCCAGCTTCTTCATTTTCTAGGCCTCATTGTGCTCTGTTATTGGTGGTGGTGGTGGTGGTGGGGAGCAGAGGATCCCTGGAATGCCGTTTAGTTGGCAAGGTGTCTATCATACTACTCCTGCCCACACTCCATTGGCTGTCACTCAGTCACATGATCCCACTAACTGCGAGGGCAGCTGGGCAGCTCTGTGTGCCTGGAAGTTGCAATGCATAGTATGGTAGAATTCTCTTGTGGGATGCTTTCATGGGTTCCCCAGAGACGCCCCAGGAGATGGCAGCTTCCTTGATGTGGAGGACCTCTTCTCTCATTGGCTACTTATAATTCTTTCTAAGCTTAGGGATAAATGGCTATTTTTTTCCTCCTTGGGGCCACATTACCTACCCAGAAAAGATTCTCTTGGATGAAGTCCAACAGAACTCCAAGCTGAAGCCTTCTAATCTGTCACCAGTTGGTCCCACAGGAAGCATCCGTGCTCCGCATCAGTGAGCTGCAGTTTGCTCCCACTTAGTCACCTAAGGCTGCATTGCCTGGCCACCTGCCTGCAGAATTTTTCAGAAGTGGGTCAAATCCCAGTGCTCCTTCAACTCCAGGGGACAGGAGACAACCTCTCTTGTAACCTGCAGAATCTGGCAGTGCTGTCTTCCTGCCCTCATCAAAGGAAGACAGAGCACACAGCACCTGCAACTCTCGCCTCAAGAACCTCTCCTGATCACTCATCTGAGGGTCACTGTGTGGGTTTTTAAAAAATGTCTTTTGCAAATCCCGCATAGATGGTCTAGCATCTCACTCTGGAAAAGTGGAAGTCCTTGACCTATTGTTTTGCTCATGGTATTTTGCCATGTAAAAGCTCTCTGTTGTTGTTGTTTGTCTGTTTAATGTAGTCAAATTTGTCATTCTTTTGACCCTGGGTCAAAAAATACCAGACACACACACACACACACAAACCCAGAAACATCCTTATCCTACTTCTGGTCTTTGAAGCTGATTTTTCCTTCAGTTTTCCCGTTATTAACTGAGCTACTGTGGGAAAATGACTTTCCAGGCTCAATCCTTGGTTTCTTTACCAGTAAAATGGAGTAATAATATGCAGTACGCAGAGTCGTGGAGGTCAAATGTAGTGCTATCTGTGAAAGCATCTAGCACTGTGCTCAGACAGACAGACTGTTCAATGAGAAAGACCTGCCTTCATTTTATTTCAGAACGGAGATGTGCAAGTGGTTTCTAAACTGTAAACAAACAAACAAATGTGTTAGATTTATGTTTGTAATTAACAAACGGCTCTGAAGGGGGCCCTTAACAGGAGGGTGATTCGCTAGAAATCTAACCCGAGCATTGCCTTTGCTGCTCCCCCGGGTTAGGTGCGGAGGATCGCTCTTCTTTGGAGGCAGCATGCCGCTTACTTAAGGTACACTTTAGAGTTGACTTCATTTCAGCACTGCTAAGTTGCAAGAGCTACCTACTGCTCCCAGGGGGGGGGTATCTTTCCTGAAATTAAGAAACCCTGGGAAGGCCGATGATTATGCTCTGAAACAAAACAAAACAAAACAAAACAAAATATCCAGCCGGCAATAGGCAATCGGGTTCCTGTTTGGAGAACACTGTAGCCCTGACGCAACCAGGGCGCGCGGGCAAGTTTGCATACTCAAGGACAGTGACGTGGTGGTCCCGATGTGTTAAGTCAGCCCCTGGCACATGCACCTACTGCAACAAAATCACAAGCCAAGCCTGAAGGGTTACTGTAACCGGCTGGGTGTCTGCTCTCACAGTTTGCTGTATAAAGCATCTATTTTTCCTAGGAAACTGGACATGTTTCAAAAAAGGGTAGCTCAGATACTTTCAGGAGTCAGAGATGAGAATATCAGCCATTTCAGATTTCAGGGGCTTTGATCAAACTCCTATCGTGCATCGGGGCGTGTCCAGGGGCCCAGTGAGTTCTGAAGTAGTTGAGAAATGAGGCAAAGGAAGTTAGCAAGCAGGTGTGCTTGCTCTTCTGCTATGTATAAATATTTGTCTCTTTAAATTGGGGAGGAAGTCAACACACATTCCCAGCGGAGGTCGTATTAGGCAATGCTCTGCCCTTTACTTCAGCTCTCAAACTATTAACAAGTATTTTCTTTGCAGTTTACTTAGTGCCATGTTTTCTGCATTTTTGTGCCTTATGTTGGTGATTTCTCTGTTTAAAACAGTCGCCATGTGTAATGGTGAAATGCTGTCTAGTGTTCCTAACTGCAGGAGGGCTGTAGAGAAGATACAGGTTAGATCAGCTTCGTTCAGGCATAAGTTATAGTGCTGTTGGCCGTGAGTTCAGTGTCAATGAATCAACAATATGCTAAGTTGTTTGTAAACAGAAACACACATGAAATAGGGTAGGCATTGATGGATTGATAAATACGTGACCGGAGACTTGCAGGTACCTAACCTTATATTTTCCCCTAGGAGCAATGGCTCAGTATCAACTGACATAAAGTTCTTGGCAACTCTATAGAACATTACTGCAAATAATAAGAAATACCTGTAATAACAGCAATGATAATAATATACTAATGTGGTCATTTTGTTATTTTTAATGATATAAAAATATGATCGCTACTACTATTAAGACATAATAATTGGCGATGGAACATTCTGGTCCCAATGTCTCTTGATAACAGAAATTAAAGCTCATCCCTGGGTAAGATCTGCAGTAACACCTGAGGATATAGTAGTGATGTAGGTATTGCCGGAGGTGACCAGGTGTCCATTTTGTCACTGTTGGCTTATTTAGCCCCTTCTCAGATGCAAGTGATCTGGTAAGCTTTTATTTCAGACTTTCCAAATGTCTGTTGCAGGATACGGTCAACCTGCTTTGATGGAGGTCAGTGAAATGTAATTTTTTCACAGTTGGTGGGGTTGCCAACTAGGATGTGTTAAGAAGATGAAAGGGTTGGGAAAATTAGCTGTAGGAGAAGTGACGAACAAAACTGGTGTTCTTTTCCTCAAGGAAAGAGGAAGAAACATCATAATAAGTGGAGAGACCATCATTAAAGGCTAGGAGTCGGTATTCTTTCTGTCAACTAAGGACAGATGGGTTGGGCTGGGAGCACAGCCAAGTTTGTTAATAAAGTTGAGACTCCTTGGGGAATCTATAAATCCCAAGTAAATAATGATTTCTGACCTACTTTTTGTCTCTTTGAAATGGCTTTCTTTTTTCTACTGACAATATTTTTTTAATCGGAAAAGTTCAATAAAAAAAAAAAGAAACTTGCTGAAATCCCATCAACAAGAGATGGCCACTATTAATTTTTTAAAAACTTTTTAAGGGCCATTGTAGGCTCTCAACAAAATTAAGAGGACCATATAGAGATGGCCCGTATATTTTCTGCCCCCAACACATGCATAGCCTCCCCCATTACCACCATCACCCACCAGAGTGAGACATTTGTTATCAAAAATGAGCCTATGCTGAGACATCATTATCACCTGAAGACCACAATTTAACCCAGGTTTCACTCTTGACGTTGTACATTCTATGGGTTTGGACAAATGTATAATGACATAGATCCATCATTATAATATCATACACAATATTTTCACTGCCCTAAAAATCCTCTATACTCTGCCTACTCATTCCCCGACCCCAAACCAACTTCTGGCAACCACTGATCGTTTACTTTCCATAGTTTTGCCTTTTCCAGAGTGTCATAAAGTTGAAATCATACAATATGTGACCTTTCAAATTAGCTCTCCGTTCATTTATAATATGTATTTAAGTATCCTCCGTGTCTTTTCATGACTTGATAGCACATTTCCTTTAAGAACTGAACAATATTCCATTGTTTGAATAGAGCACAATTTATTCATTCACCTACTGAATGACATCTTGGTTGCTTTCAAGTTTTGGCAATTAATGCATATAGGTTTTTGTGTGGACACAAGTTTTCAAGTCTTTTGGTTAAATACCAAGGAGCATGACTGCTTGATTGAATGGTAAGAGAATGTTTAGTGTTGTAAGAAAACCCCAAACTACAGTGTGTCCGTAAAGTCATGGTGCACTTTTGACCGGTTACAGGAAAGCAACAAAAGATGATAGAAATGTGAAATCTGCACCAAATAAAAGGAAAACCCTCCCAGTTTCTGTAGGATGATGTGGCGGCATTTACGCATGCGCAGATGATGACATAACACTGTGTATACAGCGGAGCAGCCCACGGCCATGCCAGTCGAGATGTGGACGGTACAGAGGAAAGTTCAGTGTGTTCTGTGGCTCGCTAAATTCGAATCCGTGACCAAAGTGCAACGTGAATATCGGCGCATTTATAACGAAGCGCCACCACATAGGAATAACGTTACTCAGTGGGATAAGCAGTTGAAGGAAACCGGCAGTTTGGTGGAGACACCCCGTACTGGTAGGCCATCAGTCAGTGATGAGTCTGTAGAGGCTATACGGGATAGCTACCTAAGGAGCCCTAAAAAATCTGTGCGTGAGCCCACATCGAACTGCACTGAATAGGTATGAAACTGGGAGAGTTTTCCTTTTATTTGGTGCAGATTTCACATTTCTGTTGTCATTTGTTGCTTTCCTGTGACCGGTCAAAAGTGCACCATGACTTTACGGACACACTGTACTTGGCATATAAATGTCAGAATGAGTTTTTCTGAGTTTTATCTGTTTCTTCCAATGAAATGGGTATGCTGGTAGGTTTATGGCCGTGGGGATGCCAAGGGTAGGAAGCACTGGCTAGAAACAGACCCTAATTTTTATACCGGCAACTCCCCTCTTTTGCTTAATCCTAGATCACAAAGTTCAAAATATTAAGCTCATGTTGATCAGATAGCCCTTCTTTATCTCTTCCTCATCAGTGGGTATCATTCCTCCCTTCCCACCCCCTGGAGAGGGCCAGAGTGGGGGGTTTGCCCCTACACCTGCACCACTCTCTGCCTCAGACCACAAGCATCACACGCGTCAGCACATCTTTGTGCCAGGACTCTACCTTACTCCTCTTCTTGATCATCATCTGAGTGACACATTTTAAATCTGACGGGAAATCAAAAAGCGATGTGTTTTACGTTGCCAGTAAAAAGCAATCATCAGACCCCAGCTAGCCATGAGAGCCAAGTCCAAGCATTCTCAGTGGCGGTAATGAAAAGGAATAAAAAGAACTCCTTGTAACTGCCCCACGCCAGCCTCTCCTTCGGCAATAAACCATGCGGCAATAGCCTTGTAAACAGAGCTGGGAACTGGAGGGGAAAACCTACATTGTGACCCAAGTCATTCCTCTTTCTAATTAAAAGACTCTCATAAGTCTAGACATGGATTAACTTAAATTCCTCTAAAAGACAGAGAGTAATTTGGACAATAAAAGTAATTAAACTTTCCAAATATGTAAGAACAATTTTTAAGAGACTGGGAAAAACAAAAGCCTCTTCCTTAGAAAATATACTATAAATAAGCCTTTGGAGTGGCACAGATCAGGTTTGTGGGCAATTCTGAGAGGAGTGAAATAGTTTCATTTGAACTCAAATGGTGTGATCTCTGAAGACCTTCCAATGGATATTCTATTCAGTGGACTTTGGCCTTATGCCTGTGCGTATTTTATTTTATTTTATTTTTTTTATTTATTTTTTTTTTTTTTTTCATTTTTCTGAAGCTGGAAACAGGGAGAGACAGTCAGACAGACTCCCGCATGCGCCCGACCGGGATCCACCCGGCACGCCCACCAGGGGCGGTGCTCTGCCCCCCAGGGGGCGATGCTCTGCCCATCCTGGGCGTCGCCATATTGCGACCAGAGCCACTCTAGCGCCTGAGGCAGAGGCCACAGAGCCATGCCCAGCGCCCGGGCCATCTCTGCTCCAATGGAGCCTTGGCTGCGGGAGGGGAAGAGAGAGACAGAGAGGAAAGCGCGGCGGAGGGGTGGAGAAGCAAATGGGCTCTTCTCCTGTGTGCCCTGGCCGGGAATCGAACCCGGGTCCTCCGCACGCTAGGTCGATGCTCTACCGCTGAGCCAACCGGCCAGGGCTCTGTGCGTATTTTAAAGGGGACAAACACCACCGTGGGGTTGATCAGTCCAATTGTTCATGGTTTCCTTGATGTAAGAAGGATTGGATTTTTAAGCAGTTGAACCCATCGATCTGTTCCTTTGTGATTTCTTCCTTTGCTTTTATGCTCAGAAAGTCCATCCTTCCCCCAAGATCAGTTCAATATTCACTTTTATCTTCTTCCAGTCCTTTTTACAGTTAACTCCTTAATCCCTAGAATTTATTTTACAGTATTGCAGTAAACATTTATTATTATTTTTGGCTGATCAGCAACTTGGACACATCTTTCATGTATACATGTGTGGGCGGGAGGGGGGTGTGGAGAAGGGAGCAGGGAGGCTCCCACATATAAATTTGTACTTTACCCATGATAGGAGCTAGAAACTCAATGTTCCAGTGCCCCCGAAGTGGGGCACGGGCATGTGGTTAAGGATCCACCAATCTGCAGAGATTTTCAGTTTAGAAATGAGTGTAGGGTAGAACAGGAGTCTCCAGAGGGCCATGCCGGGAACGGTGTGGCAAAGGCCTCCAGATCTCAGAGGCGGTGATGGCAGACATCTGGTGGGACCAGCTTTTTCCAGGCAACAGCTGTGAGGTCTGGAGAGGTACTCATGAGGGGAGCAACAGGGACCCCAGTAGAGTTGGCCTGTGCCGGAATTTGGGCTCTTCCTGGCTGCACAGTCTCAGGCCTCATTTCTGGACTTCTTAAGAGCATCTCAGGGTCACTTAGTAGCCTTTAATAATTTAATAATTTTACTTTCTGCTTAAACCAGCTAAAGAGGGTTCTGTTTTCTGCAACCAAGAATACTGACATGGTTGGTTCAGTGGTACAGCATCAGCCCAGCATGTAGAAGTCCTGGGTTTGATTCCCAGCCAGGGCACACAGGAGAAGCAACCATCTGCTTCTCCACTCTTCCCCCTCTCCTTTCTCTCTCTTCCCTTCTTTCAGCCAAGGCTCCATTGGAGCAAAGTTGGCCCAGGCAATGAGGTTGACTCCATGGCCTCTGCCTCAGACATTAGAATGGCTCCAGTTGCAATGGAGCAATACCCCAAATGGGCAGAGCATCGCCCCCTAGTGGGCATGCCAGGTGGGTCCCGGTCGGCCACATGCAGGTGTCTGTCTCTCTGCCTCCCTGCTTCTCACTTCAGAAAAATACAAAAAAGAAAAAAAGGAAAAAAGAATACTGACAAATTCAAGTAGGCAGTGAGGTAAGAATAGTACTTAACCCTCTTCAAACAGATAATCAATTGCTCCTATATAAATTGTCAAATATAATAATGACCTATCTTTACCCCAGCTAGGTTGAAATGACATCTGCTATAGACTGAATATTTGTGATTCCCTGAGACTCATATGTTGAGATCCTAGTCTCCAATGTTTAGGAGATGGGCCCTTTGGGAGGTGGTTAGGGCATGCAGGTGAGGTCGTCATGAATAGGATTAGTGAGTTTATAGAAGAGACTTCAGAGACTTCCCTCGCCCCTTCGCCAGAGGACTCTGGGAGAGGATGGCTGTGTAAGAACCAGCAAGTGGACCCTCCAGAGGCATCGAATCTACCAGCTCCTTGATCGTGGACTTCCCAGCCTCCAGAACTATGAGAAATACATTTCTAATGTTTATCAGCCAGCCACCCAGTTTCTGGTATTCTGTTATAGAAACTCGAACAGACTAAGATGCCATCTCACTTTCCTAAATACACTGGGGTTTGGCTTCTGTACTTGACTGATCAACTGTCAGTTAAATTGTCTGGAAAAGGAAGCAAAGCAGACGACCACAGACCTTGCTCTGGACCGTGACAGTGACTCTCTGCTCTCTGATTCCTCCTCCAGACAACTGTGCTCTTGCCTAGACTACTATTCATATCATTTAAAGTAATGCGATTTTTACATTCTGAGTCACCACTCTAATTTTTCTCCTTCAGCAAAGCCAACTGTGGAGCCGTCTGACCCTCCCCACACTTGTGCCAAGCAAGCCGACTAATGGCAATTAGAGAATTGTGTTACTTAGCTGTTTGGGACTAGCAAATAAAAATTAGGGTGACAAACAGAATTTTTCCACGTCGTTGTGTAACTAGAACAGGTGATGAAGAAAAAGCGAGCTCAGGAAAGACCTAGTAACTTGCCGTTGTCACACAGCTACCGGGATACCGGGATTTGAACCTACCAGGGGTCTTCAAACTTTTTATAAAAACCAACCACTTTTGCAGTGCTGGTCAACCTGGTCCCTACCGCGCAACCAAACAGAGCTGCGATTGGCCCACCATGAAAGCTGGACCGCCCACTAGTGGGCGGTAGGGACCAGGTTGACCAGCACTGCAAAAGTGGGCGGTTTTTATAAAAAGTTTGACGACCCCTGGCAGAGCCCGTGCTTTTACCGACACAGTACATATAATGAGTAACTTAAAACAAAGATATTCTGCAATGCTGAGATGTTCCACAAGTCTATTGTTGCCCAAACACAACAGCAAATCCAGAATGTACAGACAGATTTAGGAAATCATGATAAAGGTTGTATTTTAAAATCAGAAGAAAAAGGATGAACTGCTATTCAAGAGAGTAGATTGGTAGAGTTGGTGACCAATTTATTAAATTAAAATTAAGTTCCTCCTTTATACCATCTAAGTTAAAAATAAGCTAAAAAGTGATACGTATATGTTGGAGAAAAATCAGTTGTTGATTTAGTAGATTTTCCTAGTGATAAAATAAAACCAAGAAGACCATTATATTAGGAAAAACTGACAAACTTGACTACATAAAAAAAAGGGGGAATTTTCTATTTGGTAAACTAGGGTGAAATGAGTTAACATAGATCAAAACATAAAGACCTTTTACAGAATGAATAAGAAAAATAACTCAGTAGAAACATGGCCAAATGATTTACAGTATCAAGTAAATTCACTGAAGATATATTAATGGGTAGTAAATACTTAACAGGAGCAAATGCCTGCTAATAGTGAAAAAAGTAGATTTAAAATAGTGACAAGATTTCATTTTCTATCTGTTGCCTGGCAAAAATATAAAAATATTGATTTCTTCTGGTGTTAGCAAGCATGGTGAGACACAGAAACTTCCTTTTACTTTGATGGCAGTGTAAACTAATAAAGACTTCTGGGAGCTTTATTGGACAATAACTATAAAAAAATATACATGTGTTTAATCAATGATCCATAACTTCCACTTTTAGAAATTGAACTTTCAGAAATACTTGTGCTACTGTGTAAAGATATGTGTAAGTGGATGTTTATTGCTTGAATGTCTATAATCGCAGAAAATAGATAAAATGTAAGTGCTCATCAACTGGAGAATGTTTAAATACATTATGGTATAAATAGACTATGAAATTGGCCCAGTGTGGAAGTCCCAGGTTCGATTTCCTGCCAGGGCACACAGGAAAAGCGCCCATCTGCTTTTCCACCCCTTCCCCTCTAGCTTCTCTCTCACTCTCTATCTCTCTTCTCCTCCCTTCCTGCAGCCATGATTCAATTGGAGTGAGTTGGCCCTGGCTCTGAGGATGGCTCCATGGCCTCCCCACCCAGGCTCTAGAAAATGGCTCCAGTAGCAACAGAGCAATGCCCAGATGGGCAGAGCATCGCCCCTTAGTGGGCATGCCGGTGGATCCCGGTCCCAGGCACACACGGGAGTCTGTCTGACTGCCTCCCTTCCTTTCACAGAGGAAAAAACAAAACAAAAAACTATGAAGTATTATGAAGCTTTTGGAAAGGATAAAATGAACTGTATGTGTTGATCTGAAAAGTACCCATCGTACAGTAAGTAAAAATAAAACCTGTTGCGGAACAATAAAAATAGTCCCTATTGGTGCCTGAACAGGGTGGAGACAGAGAATGGGGCTGGGGGGTTCGGTTGTCTGCAACCAAGAACACTGACTAATGCAAGTATGCTGGGAGGTAAAAACAGAACTTAACCTTTTTTAAATACATAATCGATTGCTTCACATTTTGTACATATATGTACTTTTATTTTTTTTTTCAAAGAATGCCTGAAACACATAAGAATGATCTGGAACGACTCAAGTATAATTTATTCACAGTAATTGTTTCGGTGAATTGGACTGGGAGGGAGGGTGAATGGAGGGTGGGAGTATGTTTTTCATTATATATTCTTTTTTACAGGAAGTATATGAATTTTGTAATAAAAGTCAGAGAAAAACAAAACAAAATGGAAAAACTAGTGTCACTACTGTCGGCAGCTTTTACTGTTTTCTCTTTCATCTCTCTCTGCAGAAACAGAAAGAATGATCGACATTATTTGGAAGCTGAACATAGTCCAATCAACAAAGCTTGATGACATTTATTCTGAGGTACTCAGGAAAAGGGAAGTTATTACTGCAAATCCATTAACCATTACTTCTTAGTTCTTCAGAAAGAGAAAGGAAGCTCTCAAAAAATGAGAAAAACATCACCCTTTTACTCAAAATGAAAAAAAAAAGATGATCTTAAGTGTACAGGCTGGACATTTTTAACTCTGTTTTTGTCACTGTGAAGATGTTAGAGTAGGTCCTTTGATAAGTAGAAAGGCAGCTGCTGAGATAAAGTTCTGAGGGGTGGGGGCAGGGGTGACATCGTAATAAAGTGGCCCTTAGTCTCTCAGTCACACTCAGATGGGTGGGACTCTGGCCCTTGGAAGAGGTCTCTGAGCACGGCAAATACACCTGTCATGGACTCAGGCGATCTGGGTCACATCCCCCGCGCCCCAGAACCCTAGCTCACCTGCCTGAGTTAGAAGGGGCGTGAGTATCTTTTCTCTCTCAACCAAGACGCCCTCCTGGACCCCAGTTATAAAGAAACTGACCGTCTTCAGCTCTTCATCCTTCTGTGTCACCTCCATTTTCAGTACTTTCTTTTCTCCTGGGCTTCCCCCTCCCCTCAAGCTTTATATCCAGTAGAAAGAAGGCTCTTCTTCAAGTCACTGTCAGGATGAGCTTGGGTCAGCTCTGAGGAGGTGACTCACCAGTTTTTCTGTTTTTGTTTTTGTTTTGTTTTTTGTATTTTTCTGAAGTTGGAAATGGGGAGGCAGTCAGACAGACTCCTGCATGTGCCCGACCGGGATCCACCCGGCATGCCCACCAGGGGGTGATGCTGTGTCCATCTGGGACGTCACTCTGTTGCAACCAGAGCCATTCTAGCACCTGAGGCAGAGGCTAGGGAGCCATCCTCAGTGCCTGGGCCAACTTTGCTCCAATGGAGCCTTGGCTGCAGGAGGGAAAGAGAGAGACAGAGAGGAAGGAGAGGGGGAGGGGTGGAGAAGCAGATGGGCGCCTCTCCTGTGTGCCCTGGCCAGGAATCGAACCCAGGACCCCTGCACACCAGGCCAACGCTCTACCACTGAGCCAACCGGCCAGGGCTGACTCACCAGTTTTCAATGTTATTCTCATGGCCAGTTGTAGAACCATTGGGTGGCTCAGCTTCCTAAGGACCTCACACCCTGAGATGGGAAAGTTGACTCCAATAAAAACTGGGAGGGTATTAGAAAAGGAGGAATGGATGCTGTGTGAACAGTAAATATCCTACCATCACATTGGACAGAGCACCAAAAATACCAGAGTCTCAGTTTCCTCATCTGTACAATGGGTGTAAAATACTCATCTCACGAAACTATTGAAAAGATTAAAGTAATGTAAACCAAAGCACTTGTACTTTAGAGAGCACAATTCAAATATAGGGCATGAATACCACTAATGTCCTTGAGTAACAGAAAAAAAAAAAACTAAATGAGCAAAGAAAAAAAGGTAGAGAGATGAATTCATTAAAAGGTGTGTCACTCACAAGAGAAAAGAAGATGGCAGCAGAGAAAATTAACCTAGGCCACAGCCTTAAAAATAAAGGAGTAACCTGGAAATTTGCAGAAGGATGATTCCTGACATTGGCAGAGGAAATTCTGGAACTGGGAGCAAGGAGAGTCTGAGCATCCGGAGGATGAAGGGGAACGTGCAGTCTTGGCCGCCAGGGCCTGGGAGCGGCAGTAGCAAGCAGCAGTGGGAACTGAAAAGGAGCTCCAGACAGACGTTAGCGTTCTTCTGTAGACAAGAAAATACTGAGCTCTCCTCTCAAAATGTAAATACAGGCTCGCCCGGCCTGCCTCCGTTCCCTGGCTCCCTGGACGGCCTTGGGTCGGCACTACACACATTTGTAAAGATAAAGGCATTAAGGTTTGTTTTATGAAAAGCAAACATTTGTCCAACATTTAACTTCGTAAGGGTTGCGTGGGCAGGGTCATTAGATAATGCTTATTTTTCTGGAGGGAATAGGCCTTTTCGCTCCAGTGGGAGCATGGTGCCTCCGTGGAATAGCAGCTTTGCAGGCCAACATCTGGTTTAAATCTCACCTCTGCCAAAACCTTGTTAAGAGCTTCCAAAACTTCTGTGCTCCGTTTTCCTTGTTGTAGAATGGGGCTAATACAGATACCGGCTAGATCCATCTGATGTAAGGATTCAAAGCATTAACACGTGAAAACTCTGAAAGTGCAGAGAACGAACATGAGCCGAAGTGATTATTATCATAACTAGCCAACCTATCAATTAAGGGGACTGCTCATCTCTGCAGGTGTGAAACTAGGATTGCAAGGAAATCAAAAACTTCCTTTTGGCTACATTACCTCCTCATCGGACGTGGCCCCTGAGATGAAGAAAAGGAAGATAAGAAAGCCACTTGTTCAGGTCCCTAGGTGTAGGACTTATCTGTCCTGTTTATTGCTTCATTCCTACCACATGGGATAGTGACAGGTACATATTAGGTGCTCAGGATATTGTGCGTCAAACAATTCCACATGAATTTATTTATTTATTCCTGGTATTAAAAGGAAGATGCTGGCCCTGGTCAGTTGGCTTAGTGGTGAAGCATCACCCAGTATGTGGATGTCCTGGGTTTGATTCCTGGTCAGGGCACACAGGAGAAGTGACCATCTGCTTCTCCACCCCACCCCCTCCCCCTTCTCTTTCCCTTCACCTCGTGCAGCCATGGCTCAATAGGTTTAAGCCCATGGTCCCAGGAGTTGAGGTTGGCTCCATGGAGCCTCCACTTCAGGTGCTAAAAATAGCTCAGTTATGAGGATGGCCCCAGATGGGCAGAGCGTCAGTCCTAGATGGGGGTTGCCGGGTGGATCCTGCTTGGGGCATATGCGGGAGAGTCAGTCTCTCTATCTCCCCTCCTCTCACATGAAAAAGAAGGGAAAAAAGGGTAGATGTTACTCACCATTTTACACATAACCCGAATAAAACAAGACCACCTTGAAGGAAGCACAAACCTAACCTGCTGGTGATGAAAGCAACGTAAATGTGAAGGCTATCCTGGGATGGGAGTGAATGGGGAAACACGTGATGGTAGAGAGGAAACCACATTGCACAACCACTGCAGACCCTCCTTCCAGAACTGAAACTCCACCTACCCAGGAGCTGCCCATCTCCCATCTTCCCTCCACAACAAACTCTCTCAGCCCTCTCTCTTCTCCACATTTCTTTAAGTGAGAGGAGGGGAGGCAGAGACCGACTCCACATGCACCCCGACTGGGATCCACCTGGCAAGTCCACTAAGGGGCGATGCTCTGTGCAGCTGGGGCCCTTGCTCCATTGCAGCCAGCGTCTCTTCTCCACTTTTAAATCTCTTCTCCCTGTGGTCATCCAATATCATTTTCCTTCCCCCACCCCCTCCCGTGGATGAAGAAGGGGCTACCTGCTGACCCCGACAAGCTCAGGGGAGCCCAGCAGGGTGGCCTTGCAGACCACACAGGAGGGTCTGAAATGAAAACTTTCGAACTAAAAGCAGTTCATGGCGGGTAGTCTTGTCCTATAGAGGCATTTCTCTCCAACAAGGGTCAATGCTTTCCTTACGGGCCTGTCTGTTGTCTTTTGTATCTACAATAACATACCTGCTAACAAGCCTTTGAAATGTAAAGGTCATCTCCTTTTCCTGCCCCCTCGGGGCAGGCATCCCACCAGAACAAGAACCAAAACTCCCTCCTCATTATTATTATAGTGTTAATTAACTGTTAAGTATCTAATTCCTGCCTATGTAAAGGAGTATGGTATGTACATTATTACTTTTCATCCAGTCCCAGAGATTTCCCACTTTGCTTTCTCCTGCCTCCCTAATCTGTCACCAGTTCATTTCAAACCCCTTATGTCTTCTGCTTTGATTCTGATGTAGAAAATAAGTGGTGAAATCGCTTTCTGAAGTATTTTCTCAATCTGTTAAGACTTTGCTTCACGGCAGTTGTCAACAGTTTGGCTCAAATAAACTCATAAAAATTTCTTACAGGTTTGGAAGTTTCTTATGTTGAACCCCCCCCAATATTTTTCTTTATACAATATATTAAATTAGTATCAAGTGAAACAATAACATAATCCCAAATTCTTATGTTCTTTTTGAATTCAATATCAGTTCTGCACAGTCTTCCCAGAGGACAGCGCCCCTCCCTTCCAAATTGCCTTGGCCATTCTTGGTCCTTTGCATGGTTTCTGACACCCAAGGACACATTTTTCTTCGAGTCCACAAATCCTCATCTTGACCCTTGTCCTGATTTTTTTCTCCCCAGGGTCCATTCTCCTCACCACCATGACTCCACTGCCTGTTCTAAAAGGCCAGGTCGTCCTTGCCACCTTCTCCCCCGGCTTCCTGTTGGCTCCCCTCATCAGCGACCAGTGGCCCCTGGCTGGGTACCAGAGCCACAGTCAGCTGGAAACTTTTAATTTCAGAGCAATTTGATTTTCAGTGTCTCCTCAGACCATTTAGAATAGATTCATAACTTTCTCCATTAAAAAGGAACTCATTTATGATTCCTATCATACACATTATTAAAAGACAAGTCCTTACAAGTAACCGTAATAAGGTTCCCTTCTAACACAACAGTTGGCTCTGTGCTTTTTGCAGCAGAAGCTGAGGCCTATTTTTAACCACGGGCTCAACTAATTTCAACTCCAAGACAAAAATCCTCAAGATCCCTGTTGGGCAGATAAAATATATTATGCTCACTTTGTTAAAGATGGCGCTGCCCACGTGGAAGTCCGTCACCCAGGTGATTGCTTGGGATGGGCGTGATTGTATTAATGTGTGTTGGGGGAGGGCTTTCGCACCAAAAGGTTTTAAAAGGAAGAGAGATCACGTTGTTGGGCGGGGGGGGGAGGGGGGGGATGACATTCTAGGAGGAGCCCATGCTGTAGAAGAGCAGAGAAAGGCCACGTGGAGGAGAGGAGAGGCAGCCAAGATGGAGGAAGGCTGAAGAAGCCAGTTTGTGCAGAAAGAAGGAGATGAGAAACAGAGGTGAATAAGTCTGGTGAGCTAGACCTTTGATTCTAGGAAACTCGGATAAGTCAGTAGCTTTGTGAGCGCTGAATGAGTGGGTTTTGGAGCCCATTGTGTGTTTTTACTTGCCCGTCGGGTGCAAGCTAGGATTAAAGGTAATGGCCCATCAGTTTTTGGCTCCATTGTTTTATTACTGTCTGTCCGAATCTAATGTGAACCTGCATGGGCCAGGCAGCTGTGATGGTGGCCGCAGCTACTGGCTTTACAATCCCTCCCTGTTGGGCTTTATTTACCAGTATTTTCTGTGAATGGGGGTCATGAAAACCACATATTTGCATAGATAAATGGGTTGATTCACATCTCCCATGCTCTGTCCCCTGTGTATTTAAGTCACTCACTTGCCCGATGACTTGGATTTCCCCTCAGTAAGAATTCTCTGTGTATCAATCAATTTGAGCTACAACAAAAGACATCGCCAAATTCAGAGGTTTCCCACTGGAGTCAATTTTCTGATGTTCAATCAGTGACACTGATGACTACGATAAATTCCACTTTTATTCTCCAGTGTGGATTCTCTGAGATGAGTAAGGGGTAATATGGGCTGAAGGTGTTTCTCATTCTCTGCACTTCAAGGGTTTATTCAGTGTATGAATTGCCAAGTGTCTATCAAAGGCTTCTTGACCAGCATTACTTACACGGGCTTCTTCCCCAGTGTGAATTTTGTCATGCCAATAGTTGTCTGAACTCTGCCTAAAAGACTTCCTACAATCATTACATCCAAGGGGCTTTTCTCCAATACAAATTCTCTCACCTTAGGCAAGGCGAGAGTGGTGGCTGAAAGCCTGGCCTTCTCACAATCATTCTATTCATAGTTTTCACGTCCATGATTAAATTCCTCTGTGCTTACTAAGGTCTGAGCATTTGCTAAAAGCCCTATACTCATTACATTCATAGGCTTTTCCACTATGTGAATTCTCCGACAGAGTGAACCTTGAACCTTGGCTAACACAGCCTTCTGCAGCTGCTATCTCCACAGCATCCTTTCTGCAGCCCATGCTCCTTGACGTTGAGTAAGAAGAAAGCCATGGTGAAAGACCTCCCTCCATTTATTATATGCATGGATCTTATTCCATTACAAATTTTGTGACGTTGATAAAACTTTGAACCTTGAAGAAGGCCATCCCACAATCCTTATTCTCAACAAATTTCCTCACAGAATAAAATTACTGCTCTTAAGCAGAAGAATTAAGTTGTTTTCAAAGCTACTACATGTCAAGATTCTTTCCTTCTTTTACAAGCAGTTATATGCTTTACCATAAATATGGTTTTTTGAAATTTTGATCATGTGGGTGATATTGATGCATTCTCTTTGTGGGAAAAGGCTGTTGAACAAAACCGACAACAGATAAAAACTAACTTCCGACTAAAACATCCCCTAAACTTGTTACATTTGTGATATTTTTTCACAGAAAGAATTTTGTTGTAGCTACCTTTGTCCTAAAATTGATCATCCCCTTCCCATTTTTGCTTGAACAAAATATCTTTCGAATATAGCTAGTAAGATTTTCCTATCATTATCTTCCTGTGTAATTCTTGATAAAATTCCAACCTTGAAGTTCCCCTCTTTGCACAACCAGACTGCTTCTTCTCTGTATCGATAGCTGGCGTGGTGGGATGCATCTCTGATGGGACACATAATCAGCACTGAAAACTCACAGCCACCAATGAGTAAACAATGGCTCCCCAAAGATGTCCATGTCCTCATCCCTGGTCCCTGTGAATATGCTACTTTCCACAGCAAACGGGACTTTGCAGGTGTGACTAGATTAAGGACCTTGCAAATGAAGAGGATCCCAATTTATCCAAGTGGTCTCTGTATGGCCAGTAGCCGCGGCCACCATCACAGCTGCCTGGCCTATGCAGGTTTGCATTAGATTCGGACAGATGGTAATGAAACAACGGAGCCAAAAACTGGTGGGCCATTACCTTTAATTTTAGCTTGCAACTGACAGGCAAGTAAAAACACACACTGGGCTCCAAAACCCACTCATTCAGCGCTCACAAAGCTACTGACTTATCCGAGTTTCCTAGAATCAAAGGTTCTAGCCTTATTCACCTCTGTTCCCCATCTCCTTCTCTTTGCACAAGCTGGCTTCTTCAGCATTCCTCCATCTTGGCTGCCTCTCCTCTCCTCCACGTGGCCTTTCTCTGCTCTTCTACAGCATGGGCTCCTCCTAGAATGTAATCTCTCTTCTCCCAGAACGACGTGATTTCTCTTCCTTTTAAAACCTTTTGGTGCGAAAGCCCTCCCCCAACACACATTAATACAATCACGCCCATCCCAAGCAATCACCTGGGTGACGGGCTTCCACGTGGGCAGCGCCATCTTTAACAAAGTGAGCATAATATATTTTATCTGCCCAACAGTCTCAATGTGATCATGAGGTTCCTTAAAGTGGAGAGGGGAGGCGGGAGAGAGGAGAGAGGGAGGGAGATGTGACTACAGAAGAAAGATCAGTGATGGGGGGTAAGAGGATGCCACTGCTGGCTTTGAAGATGGAAGAAGGGAGCCATAAGCCTCCAGAACCTGAGAAAGACAAAGAAACAGACTCTCCCAGAGCTTCCAGAAGGCAGCACAGCCCTGTGACATCTGCCTGTAGCCTACAAAGGCACTGGTCAGACTTCTAACCTCCAGAACTGGAAGATAAAAAATTGGTGTTGTTTTAAGCGATTAGTTTACATAGGCAGCCATGGTGGAATGTAGGGTAGAGCCGTCATTCAGATTCTGTGGCAGGCGTGGGGGCACGCCTCTCTAATCTCCCCTCAAGCGAGACGCTGCGGTGAGGAGTGCAGTAGCTGGCAGCCAGGAGCTGGAGCTTCTTTGGGATTCGTCACAGAATCTACAAAGCAAGGTGCTCTCTCCCTGGACTACCCCCAACCAGTGAGGATGGTGGAGGTACCAGAGCCTGACCACTTCTACCCAACAGGGGACTCCTCTAAGGGGAAATCCTGGATCTGGGTTCCTCACGGGCCTGGCCGAGACCTCCTCAGGGCTGTGCTACAGACAGATAATCTTTTTATTCACCTCCCCTTCCTCCCCGCTCTTCCTTCACAGGTGTCAGACTTCCCTCCTCTCCTCCCGACTCTTCTCTCTTTTATCCGGCAGGCCTTGCCCTCAACAAATCTCTGGACTTCGAAGTCGATCTTGGCACCTGCTTCTCAGAAGATAGAAAATAATACATCTGAGGCCCTGCTCCAAAGCCCCCGTGTCCTTGTCTTGAGCCATGAACAGGACTCCCATTGGCTCCCTTCTGGCTCACCACTGCCCTTCAGTATTTTTCTTAAATAATGCAATCAGCCTCTGTTGGTTTCTTTAATTCCCCTCTCCACCTCTTAACCTTGATGGAGCCTATCCAAAGTGCCATGACTGATTCAGCAGGCAAAGAATCCTTGCTCATTTCAGGTGTACTGTGTTGTGGTGTGTGTGTGTGTGTGTGTGTGTGTGTGTGTAGGCAAGTGCAAATATTCATAATCTAATAGCTTTTCTTCTTTCTCTGTCACATGAAGATAAGGGACGCAAGGCTCAGAAAGATTGAGTAACTTGGCCAAGGTCACACACTCACACATGATGAAATCCCTTTCTGCTCAAGATCTTGCTGACTGTAAAGACGGCGCTACTTCAGCCAAGCTGTGTACACTCTGTGTGTGCAAGTTAGTTTGGGGAGATACCCATGGGCGTTGACTCTGGGATCCAGATGTGTCAGGAAGACTAGTGGGGAGAATCGCATCAAGACCCTGTTTGCACAAGGAACCGAGAGCCCTCCCAGCAAAACACTCGAGTCAAGTACGCAGCTGTGATCCTGGCTCCGCAGGGTTAGATGGAGAAAGAGCTGAAGCCCAGCCTGAGATCCCACAGTCATTTCCAGCCTGCTTTCTGACCCGGGCCCCCGGGACTCACACCGGCGTCCTAGGAAAAAAGACTTATAATAACAAGCTGTTTTTTAAATACATTTTGAAAAGTTTCATAAAGAGGAAAACAACCACTATTTTGCACACGCAGTTTTAATAGAGCAAAGATGAAAGACACCCAGAGCGTGGACACAGTGTAGAAAATGTTCATCACAAAGCAAGCTCCTCTCAGCGCAGCCAGAGGCAAGGGCAGGCGCGATGGTCGGAGTAGTCGGTTCCTGCGAGGGCAGCAAATTGCCAATCAGATGAGCGAGAGGAGGCCACGGGGCTGCCCAGGCAAACCCTCACGGGCGCAGCTGCTCCCAAACCACTCCCGCAGTGCTAGCAACGCCCGGTCCGGCCCCAGAACAGCCAGGGCCCTGCAGGGTGATCTCCGTGCCCTGCAAGCGCCAAGGATCATTCCATATCTGTGCTTTCCTCCTCCTCCAGATTTTTTCTCATTTAAAAGGGAGGTAGTGTTGTTCCTAGGTTTTGAGAGCCTGGGTTTTTTGTTTGTTTGTTTTTGTTGTTGTTTTAATTCAACCCCTTGAATCAGCTTAGCACAGGGCCTGGCATCTGGGCTGTGTTTAAGAAATGAATGACAGCTCGTTAATTTAAAATAAAAGTAGCATTTACGCTCTAGACAATTTGGAAATTAGAGGAAAGAAGAGGCCACCCCCACTCCAAGCTTGTCCATGACAGAAAAGCACCAAAATTTCCAGCTGGTCTGGACGCCTGTGCATACGAGCTGGTTGTTCGTGGCTGAGCTCGTCCTCCAGCTTCTACACGGGTTGTTCAGAAGAGCAGGCTCCTCGACCCATTCAACTGTGTGGAAGGCATCAGCAAAGATTTGAGGGGAGACAGCGCTCTCAGAGACCTTCGGGTGAGTCAACAAATCACGGCTGGATTGCGCCGGAGCCCAGATTGTCTGTCCGTCCCCAACGTCAACTTCTACCCAGGCCTTCTCTTACCCCCGTCTCTAGCTCAGTGGACTCCGAAGTGGGTATGTGAAAATTCACTGATGAATAGGAAGTTCTATGGTATTTCTTTTTTTTCATCTTATCCTTTAAAAATTCCTACATAGTAGACCTATGGGGACATGCACAAAAATGTTTGGCTGATGGGAGGGATGGTGAAAAAAGTCTGGACACCAGTGTTAATCTCTCAGGTTTTGAACTTTCCAGGTCCTTTAAGGTTATTCGTTTTTCAATCCCTCGCTCAGCAGATATTCATTGAGTGTCTACTGTGGGCTACACCTGTTCCAGGCGTGGGAATACAGCATTAAGATGGAAAGTTTCCTGCCCCTGTCGATCTTACTAAGAGATATAGACAGTAAAAAATTATTTTAAATATTTAATATTATACAGTAATAGGCTCCGTTTAAGGTGCTATTTCAGATGAGGTGGTGGCATTTTCTTTCTGATAAAGTGTCATTTAAGTACAAGTTTTAAATAAATTAAGGGCGTGAGCGAAGCTAGGACAGGACAGGCTGCTATGACAAACGGACCCCACAACAGAGCTTCCTAAACAAGACTGATATCTACTTCTCTTTTGACTACGAGACCAAATATAAGTAACTCAGAGCTGGTATAAGAGGGATCTGGAATCTTCTTTGGCTTATCTGCCATCCCCTAGGAGCAAAGGTCAGCAAACTTTGGTCCACTGTCTATTTTAGTCAATAAAGTTTTATTGGCACACAGCCATGCCCAGGCGTTTACATATTGCCTTGGCTTCCTTCATGCTCCAGGTCGAGTTGAATAGTGACAGAGAACACAGGGCCGGCAAAGCCAAAAAATGTTCACTATGTTCTCCTTCACTGAAAAGGTTTCCTGATCCGTGCTTTAGCTCATTGTTTGGAGAACACATTTTCGTGTCACCTTTGCCCGGGTCGGCAGCTAGCGTCACTGAATCAGGAAAGGCCCAGCAGAGAGAGGCAGGGGCCATGTCTTTGTTGAGGTCATTCAGAAAAGCATGCAGTAGATTCTGTATCCCCCATGCCCATTCTATCCACCCTCCCGTGATGGGGTTTTTGTGTTGTGACCCCACCAGACTCACCATCCCTAAAAATACCCTCTCCCACGCCATGGTCCTCCTCTCCACTGCTCTCTAGTGTAGAAGCCCCAAAGGCAAGGTGCTGAGGCCGAGCTGGGCCGCACAGAGTTTCTGGTGGTGCCTGTCACCCAGTCAGTGGAGGACACGCTCTGAGCTGTGAATCCTGTGAAGAATTTGCTTCTTGAAATGAGTAAATGCCAGCAGGCCCATTAGGGAACAGAGTCAGAGATAGGTGCTTGGGTCTACCTGACACACCACCTCCCCTGGGCAAGCACCAGCAGGTCAGGCCCACGTGGCTCTCCCAGCTTCAGAGAGACGAACACTTCCATGGGCGTACCACCCAGGGGCTGGCCCAAGGCCTGCTAGAAGAATGAGGGTCTGCCTTGTGTTGCAATTTCACAAAGAGAGAAAGACAAAAAGAGACTCTTCTTTTCATCCCCTGTGTTTGTGAACTTTGTCAAGGCTGAGGCAACTCAAATAACATCATGATTTGTAGCTGTGAGGCCTGGCATCATCCTACTACATTGTCAGGGTTGTGTTTAAATCACAGATAAAGTAAAGAGCATGAGACTTGAAATATTACACATAGGTTATTTCAGGCGGTGGTGGTGCCTCTTCTGAAGTTTTAGGAGGAAGGACCATCTTGCATCTCATAGCCTGTGTTATATCAGAGGTCCCCTGCCCCCAACCCCACCTTGGTGTTGAATTAGGAGGGACGAGTTATTAGACCCAAAAGAAGAAGTCAGGATGTGAGATTATAAAGCCATTGTCTTGGGGGCTTTATAATCAGTTAATCTAAGGGTCTCTTTTAGATTGGTTCTCGGTGCGAATGAATCACAAGGATACGAAAGGTTGAGTGAAAGAAACCAGTGATGCCGTGCTCGTTGTAGCAAAGTAAAAGAGGAGAACTAATAGACGGGTACAGGAATAAGAAGGGGGGTGTGTGTCTCACCCCGGCCCAGTACCCAGCATCAGTGTGGAAGTAAGCAAAGCTGCCCTGTGACAGACAGCAGGGTTGGAAACTCTCTGCCTCTCCCTCAGTCCTCCAAAGGTCAACCCCTCCCGGTTGCTCTATTTCCAGGACCAATTCCATATTCGGGAAAACCCTGAATGAGGTCTGTGCTAAGGAGAATGTGACTGATCAGAGCACAGTGCGGTCCCAATCCTGACCATCTGCTTTCTAACAAGGATGAAAGATAGACTCCGGTGCTGGCATTCAGAAGCCAAGCGGGAGAGGCCTAGAGAGGGGGCGCCCTCCAGTGCCCCCTACTGCCAGCCACCCAATGGATGGTTGCCCCTGGGCCCTGGAGTCCAGGGAGGCGCCTGGCCTTCTGCAGGTGCAGGGAGGGGATCGGAGGAACAGAAGCCTGGGGAGAGTATCCTATTGCAAGAGAAGAAATAAAGGAGCAGTTGTCTGTTTGTTTTTTAAAAGTTGCATAGTAGCAAGGTGAGGATGCTTAATATAACCCCGCTGAAAAAGAGTTCGGCAGTTTCTTTAAAAGTTAAACATATGTTGACCATAAAACTCAGCAATATCATTCTTGAGAATGACCCCTAGAGAAATTAACACTTAGGTTCACAGAAAATCCTGTACGTGAGTGTTGAGAGCGGCTTTACTTATAATGGCCCCAAACTGAAAACGACCTAAATTGTCTCCTGGTGGTGAATGGATGAACGCTCTGGGGCACAGCCGCTGCTCAAAGGAATTCTGCTCAGCAATAATAATAATAATAATAATAATAAAAAAATACTATTGATACACACAACAATTTAAGTGGACCTCCAATGCACTATACTCAGTGGAAGAAACCATTCTCAGAACGTACCTACAGTGTGATTCCAGTTACGTGACATCTCAAAAGATTAAATGAGGGCGGGGCAGAGCGGACCAGTGGCTGCCAAGGGCTGGGGGAGGGGAGGCTTCGACCATAAAGGGCAACATGAGGGAGTTTTGCTTTTTTTTTCCTTTTTGTGGTACTAAAAGAGCTCTATCACTTGATTGGGGCAGCAAGGATGCAAATCTAAACATGTCCCCAAGTCATAGAACTCTATGTACACACCCCCAAAAGTCAATTGTACTGTGTGATCATTTAAGACATTTAAAAATTTTTTTAAATAAATCTAAATAAAGAAGGCTGGATGTGGTTTATAGAGACCTGAGTACCACTTCTTAGCAGGCATAACATACATACATACATACATACATACATACATTCCTCCCTCCCTCCCTCCCTCGCTCCCTCCCTCTCTCCCTTCCTCCCTCCATCTTTCATGCCAGGCAGTTATGAAGGATGCACATACAGAAGGCAGATTCCTGCTCACAAGGAACTCATCTAGTGGAGAAAACTA
The DNA here is from genome assembly GCF_036850765.1 of Saccopteryx bilineata. Classification (NCBI taxonomy): domain Eukaryota; kingdom Metazoa; phylum Chordata; class Mammalia; order Chiroptera; family Emballonuridae; genus Saccopteryx; species Saccopteryx bilineata. Next base: position 248,191,730 of record NC_089494.1, read on the forward strand.
AGACTTACAGGCATGATTTGAACATGGTTTGATAGGGGTATGTGCATAGTGGGACGGAAGCGCCAAGGAGGAAACCTCAAGTCAGACTGGAAAGATCCCAGGTGGCTTCTCCCTCAGAGCCTCTGTTTCCTCATTTGGAGGAAACAGTAATCCTGCCCCAACTATTTTAGAGGGTTTGGAGAGGAATCAAGTTCCTGAAAAGGTCTGTGACCTGCAGAGCACGGTCATACAGAGAGTGTTAACGTCATTCAGATTCAGAAGGAGCTGGCTGGCCTCTCAGGAAAAATGGGTGGGTTTAAGAACAAAGATTTTGTAGGTAATGTCTCAGGGGGAAGAAGAAGGCAAGATGTCTCTGCACCTTTCCCAGGCTGTCATGAAAAATGTTTTCATAAATTTGCTTTAAATGTTTTTTCAATGAAAACTGAATTTAATTCTATTCAGGTTTTCCCTGCTGTGCTAACAATTTGACTTCAACAAAACTGGCTAGAAGTGAAAATAAAATAGACCTATTGTACAAATTATAAACTGAAATAAAATGTGCTTTTTTTTTACTATTCATCCTCAAAGATCTTTCAGACTTTTATTTTTGTTTTCCTGAAGGAAGTAGATCTATAACCACTGGGTAGAAGTCGAAGATAGACATTACTCTGGCTCACACATGGATGAATCTTTTAAATTCGTTAGAATGAATAATATTAATAATTACTTTTTGAACACTTATTATATGCCAGGCACTGGGCCAAGCATTTTATAGTCATTATTTCATTTAATTCTATCAACAACCATGAAGATAAATGCTTACTCCCATTTTGCAGATGAGGATTCTAAAGTCCAGAAGGGTAAATATTTATTTAAATCTTCCAGAAAGTCAGTGTTAGTGCCAGAGTTCCCATCCAGGTGTGTAAATTATAAGAGGTATATTGAGAGAAAAATATATTTAATGTAGTTAATAAATATTTAGTGTCAGAATACAACAGAGAGCTCATAAGTCAATGACAAAAGGAAAATGCATGGAAAAATGAGCAAAAGAAATGAGTGTGTTATTCATAAAAGGAAAGACACAAATAAATAATAAAATACAAAAAGATGCTCAATATGACTAGTAATCAAAAATGCAAAATAAAACAAGATAATTTTTAATCCATTGGATTAGAAAAAAATTGAAAAGACTGATGAAAATTATGGTTGGGTGTGGGTAAATATGGATCTTGTACATTGCAGGAGGGAAAAAATTGGCACTTCTATTTTTCAGGAAAATTTGGTGGTATCTTTTATATATTTTTTAAAAATGCACATATTCTATGACCCAGCAATCCCAGAGGTTTGGCGTTTTGGACAAACACCCACTCATGTGCTTGAGGAGTGTAGGTGAGTAGTCACTGTGGTTTTGTCTGCCAGAGCAAAAATCTAACAACAACCTGATCACTTAGTAAAAAAATGTCATCGAGCCTGACCTGTGGTGGCGCAGTGGATAAAGCGTCGACCTGGAAATGCTGAGGTTGCCAGTTCAAAACCCTGGGCTTGCCTGGTCAAGGCACATATGGGAGTTGATGCTTCCAGCTCCTCCCCCCTTCCTCTCTCTCTCTTTCTCTCTGTCTCACTCTCTCTCCTCTCTAAAATGAATTAATAAATAAAAAATAAAAAAAAAAAAAAAAAAAAAAAAAAAAAAAAGAAAAAAAAATGTCATCGATTGGCATATCCATGATGTGGAGTACTACACAGTAGTTTACAAGGATACGACTGATCTGTATGGGTTGAAAACCCTCCAACATGATTCTTCAGTGGAAAAAGAGCACATTGCAGAAAAAAAAAAGCACGTTGCAATATAATATCATTTGTGTAAACACAGCCATACCAAGTAATTTCCATGGGTACATAGGTATTTAATGTATAGAAAAACGTATATTATAATAAACTGATAATATTGGTTACTTCTAGGAGGGGTCTTGGAATTTACTGGTCAAAGGGAATTTAGACAGTACCTCTACTCTTTGGATTTTCGCTAAAGAACATGTGCTCCCTTATTACTTAACAACTAATACTTTTTGAAAAGAGAAAGAAACCAAGTGTGTCTGACTCCAGAGCCTCAGGACATTGTCACATCGGTTCCTAACCTAGGATTTGTGGTTAGATTTTAGCAAGTTCATGATCTTCCTGAAACTGTGTGCACAATTGTGTGTGTTTTGAGGAATGTCCATTTATTCCTAGATGGAGACCCATAAGATCAGATTCCTAAGAGGGATTCAAGACTCAAAGAAGGCCAAGAACAACGTTAGTGGAACATGAGTTCTGTAGTGGCCTTGGGAAAGTTATTCAGCCTCACTGGAAAATGGGGGTCATAGTAGTTTTACTTCATGGGGTTGATGTGAGGGTTACGTGAGTCAATGTGTTACAAAACTCTTGAGAAAGCACTAGATGTTGTAGGAACAGGTGGAGATACAGTTGCAGCGTACATGGTTGACAGCGCCCTGCCCTTCAGGAATTCATGGTCACTGTGGAAACTGACCGATTGCGAATTACATCACCGCATAGTAAGCTCTGAGACTGTGGCGTAGGTGCTATAATTACTCTGTGCTTTTCTAAGATAACTGAATTTCAAATCAAAGGTTTTATTATGGACAGGCATAGAAATGATCATTTTTAATCCTCAAATCTGACATTTCTCCTTCCATTTTTTGGGCCACGAAGGGGCTGAGATCAAGAGTTTCCTTCTAACCCTACTTTCCGCTGTAATTAGTCCAGATCGGCATTCATTATGGTGCATAAACATTTCAAGGCACTTGTGCTTCCAATTGCTTTCACTTTTAGTCCAGTTAATGGATTCGTTAGCTGTTACTATCCCAAAATAGCAAGTGGACACATGGGTGGTTCAGATGCCAGCCAGGCACAACTCTCTAAAAGTTTCCCGTAAGAGCAATGTTGCAGGCTCCACACCTCCAGGCATGTGAACCTTGGGTTTTTAGTGACCTCGCAGTGTACAGGAGCCTCATCCTGGCCTAATTGGAACACATTAGTGAATGATGATAATAATGATGATGTTATAGAGCATCTGGCTGGCAGAGGTGAGACCCAGACCTCTTCACCACCCCTCGAGCAGCACATCCAGCTCTCTGCATCCACTGTTGTTCCTGGAAATTGTCTCTTAACTTAGGAGAAAGGCATTGGACAGGGGTGCACAGCAGGACAGCAGGGAGAGGGAGAGCCAGGTGGGCCTTTAAATGGGGTTTGAGGACCAGAGCTGATAAAATTGTCTTTATGGGAGGCTTTCTGAGGTTCTGGCCCAAGTGGAGCCAACCTGGGTGCTCAGTCCCCACCACTGCACGTGGTGCCTCCAAACTGGCCATTGTGGTGATACACGGACACAGTGTCTTTTCCGTGGACTGTGATCTTCTCATGATGGGTTTCCAGTGGTTGCAAGGGTAACATATGTCCACGGTGGGATCCGGGGCAGGAGATAAAGGGATGAGTGTTGCGAGGGAACTGGAGCTAAGAGAATGGCTTGTAGGTGCCCCTGAACCTGCTTGGAGCACTCTCACGTGGAACCGAGGATGCTCCATGGTGGGGCAGCAGATCTAATTCGTGGGGCTGTTAGTTTCCTCATGGGTACAGCGGGATCATGGAAGTCACCTCACAAGGTTGTGTGAGGAATAGAAATAGCAGAATAAAGCACCTAAGGGAGTGTTTGTGCTCAATAAAGGGTGGTTTTATCCCTACCACATCTCTCCAGGGTTCAGACAGAGCTTTCACACGTGTACCCCATTACATGGCCCTCCGAGGTTTGTATGATGATCTGTACTTTATAAATGAGGTACTGGAAAGTCAGAGGGATAAAGCTCAAGGTCAGATCAGATCATGAAGATGGCACAAAACGACACACACTAGAGTACTCTTTGAGTGTTAACCTCATAGCAATGGCCTCTTGGTGTTCTGCACTGTGGGTCCTTGGAGACGCTGAGGAAGAGTGGGACAATCCCAAGCTAATTCTGCTGACTCTCAAGTCACTAGAGCCTCTGCCCCCAAACGTTTCCCCCAGTGTCCGTCATACGTTATCAAATTCCAGCCAAAGATCCACGCCCTTGGGTCTAAAGGCTCACAAACCTGTATACTGTGCTTAGGACGATATAAGAGTGGGAGTAAGTTAGTTGTTGGTTCCCATCAGCCTCTAGGAATAGTTATGGTGGTATTATGCTGCAGCATGTAACGAAGTAAGCACAGATGTTGGTAACAATCTGACTTGGGTCTAAATACAAATGCTACATTTGCAATTTCCTTAAGACTCACCTTCAGTGTTGCAGGGGATAGAGCATCAGATTGGGACACGGAGGACCCAGGTTCGAAGCCCTAAGGTCGCCTGCTTGAGCGCGGGCTCACCAGCTTGAGCACAGAGTCACTGGCTTGAGCGTGGGATCATAGACATGACCCCATGGTCGCTGGCTTGAACCCAAAGGTTGCTGACTTGAAGCCCAAGGTCAATGGCTTGAGCAAGGGGTCACTCGCTCTGCTGTAGCATCTCCCCTTCCCATCAAGGCGCATATGAGAAAGCAGTCAATGAACAACTAAGGAGCTGCAATGAAGAATTGATGCTTCTCATCTGTTTCCTTTCCTGGCTGTCTGTCCCTATCTGTCCCTCTCTCTGATTCTCTGTCTCTGTCAAAAAAAAAAAAAAAAAAAAAAAAAAAAAAAGACTCACCTTCCTTAGCCACAAAAAGAATTTATAATAATAAATCACTATAAACACAGAGGTTTTAAGGGAATGGCGCTGGCTGTTTCCATTGAGGAGTTACTACAGTGATATGCAAATTGGACAGAGCTCTTGTTTTCCGGAAGCTTCAGGCTAGTGAGGAGACAGGCGGTGACGCAGCAATCACATAAATGTCACATTACAAACCACAGTAAGCGCTATTAAGTGCTGAGTCGGTGAAAGGAGAGGACTGGTAGCCAGGTGAACATCCAACAGGGAAACACGTTCTAGTCTGGGTCCAAGGGCAGAGTTCCTTGAGAAGGCGGCATCAGTGGGCAGGGGTTAATGAGAGGAGGAAGCAAACAGAACAGCCCATGACTATTCAATGACTCTGGGGGTTGGGAAAGGGGTCAGGCCAGGAGCAGGGCCCAGGAGGGAGGAGAAAGGATGTCTGTGACACCCAGAATGGGGGTGGGGGAGAGAGGGCTTCGGCTGGAGAGTTTCAGGAAGGCAACGACGTCCTGGTCTACGTTATAAAAACACCACTTAGACCACCGCATGGAGAATAGACTGGAGGAGTCGGAAGGGAAAGACAGAGATCAGTTAAGGGGGCGACAACTTTCCTCCATGTGATAGGTGGGGGTCGAGTGGATTAAGGGTACAGCAGTGGAGATGAAGTAGAAAAATTGGAGATATTTATCTTCATCCCAAGAAAAACCAAGACATCCGTCTGTGCCGCTTAGTAGCTGTGAACACTGGTCATGGGCTGTGAACGCTGACCTTGGGGTTGCGCTGATGGCCGCCCTGGTGACACCGAGGAGCATCAGACGCCACAAAAACACGTGCAGAGGGAGCTCCGGGCAAGAAGGCGGCGCAGGACAACACGGTGCTCAGACCCTCCCGCTGGCCATGGCAAAATGACAGCTATCATTCAGAACTTCCCGAAATCCAGCTGGACAGAAACCCTATTAACTAATGATATAAAGACAAAGCCACACTGAGACTGGTAGGCGGGGCAGAGGCACGGAAGGGGCTGGTCCCACACCCAGTGTGGAGGATAAAAACCAGGAGCGATAGTTCATCTGCGGAGGTTTCCCCTGAGGAGCAGGCCCCCCAGCCCAGAGATGCCAGGAGGAGACTCCCCCATAACTTCTGGCTGTAAAAACCAGAAGGATTGGGGCTGAGACAGAGGCTGCTGCTCTTAAAGGGCCCATGCGCAGACTTAACCTGGACTCACTTGTTCTGAGCCCGAGCACTGGGGCAGCAGCTTGAAAGGTTCCAGGGACACACAAGGAGGACCTAAATTGTCTGGTAGCAGCTCAGGGGCTGAAGGGGCAGCTTTCTTCCAGACAGAGGTGCTGGCAGAGGCTACTGTTCCTCTGCTGAGACTCCTCCAACAGCGCCAGCCGGCTGGAGGCGCCAACTCTGAGTCTCCATCAACCTGGCTTGCATCATCTGCTTCACCCTGGAGATTCCCTGAGGCCCCACCCCACTCAACTTTAAGGCCCACACACGCCATTTCCAGTGGTTTTCCCATACAAACAGCCTGTCTAGGCTCAGGCCTCAGACTTTCCTGAAGTCTCTCAAACAAGCAGCATCTGGCCTCGTGCCCCACACCTCTCCCTACCTGGCCCCAGGCCTGGCACGAGCAGCAGCTGGGCTTGCTTCACAGGTTGGCCTCTCCCAGGCACCTCCAAGCCCAGCACAAGCAGCAGCCATCTATAGATTAGTTTGTAGCTCATGCTGGGTGGCCCCAGGCAGGGTGCAGGTGGAGGCTGACCTTGGCCTGCACCTCCCAGGAGGCCCCAAAGCCAGTGCACCCAGTGGACAGCTTCAGACCACTCTGAAGCACCATCCAATCACTTCCACAAGTGACCCACTCAAAGGGTGAGCTCGGTACGTACCCGAGCCCCACAGGAGTGAGTTCTATTTGGTGGAGTGAGCTGTGCACAGCAGTTCCTCCACGGTGGGTGGTCGTGGCCAGTCCTCCCAGCCTATCAGCTGGGGGCTAACTCTCTCCCACCGATGTACCAACAGGAATCTAGGCTCAGCTACAGCAGGCAGGTGCACACGGCCCACACCTTGAGTGCCCAACTCGAGTGACCAGGAAGTCTGTGCCACCAGACCCTACAGGACACATGCTACATAAGGCCAGTCTACCAAGACTGGCAGACAGAGCAGCTCTACTAATACATAGAAACAATTGAAATGCAAATGGTTAAGTGCTCCAATCAAAAGACATATGATGGCTGAATGGATAACAAAACAAGATCCCTCCCCGAGGTCGCCAGCTTGAGCGTGGACTCATCTGGTTTGAGCAAAGCTCACCAGCTTGGACCCAAGGTCACTGGCTCAAGCAACGGGTTACTCGGTCTGCTGAAGGCCCGCAGTCAAGGCACATATGAGAAAGCAATCAATGAACAACTAAAGTGTTGCAACGTGCAACGAAAAACTAATGATTGATGCTTCTCATCTCTCCATTCCTGTTTGTCTGTCCCTGTCTATCCCTCTCTCTGACTCTGTCTCTGTCTCTGAAAAACAAACAAACAAACAGGACCCTTACACCAGTAGCGTAGGGAGGGGGGCAAGGGGGTCTATCATGCCCCGGGCGCCACTCGCAGAGGGACGCCAAATGGTCTCCAAGACAAATAAGAAAAGCGTAGTAGAAGGGGAGGGGGGCGCCAGCTATGTTCGCTGCGCCACTGCCTTACACATGCTATCTACAAGAGACTCGCTTCAGATGGAACGATACACACAGGCTGAAAGTAAAGGAATGGAAAAAAGTATTTCATTAAAATGGAAATTAAAAAAAATCGAAGTAGCAATACTGATAGCAGAAAAAATAGATTTTAAGGCCCTCGCCAGTTGGCTCAGCAATAGAGTGTCGGCCCGGAGTGTGGATGTCCCAGATTCAATTCCCAGTCAGGACACACAGGAGAAGCACCCATCTGCTTCTTCGTCCTTCCCCCTCTCCTTCCTCTCTCTCTCTTCCTCTCCTGCAGCCAAGTCTCCATTGGAGCAAAGGTTGGCCCGGGCACTGTGGATGGCTCCATGGCCTCTGCCTCAGGTGCTAGAATGGCTCCGGTTCAAACAGAGCAATGCTCCAGATGGGCCGAGCATTGCCCCCTAGTGGGCATGCCGGCTGGACCCCAGTTGGGTACATGCAAGAGTCTGTCTCTCTGCCTCTCCACTTCTCACTTCAGAAAAAAAAAAAGATTTTAAAACTAAGGCTATAACAAGAGACATAAAAGACTCAGTAAGTAGTTCCACTCCTGGGTATTTATCGGAAGAAACCCAAACACTAAATCAAAAGATTTACATATCCATACATTTACTGCAGCATATACACAATAGCCAAAATATGGAAGCTACCTAAGTGTCCATCAATAGATGAATGGATAAAGAAGAAGTGTTGCACAAATACAATGGTATATGATTCAGCCATAGAGAGGAATGAAATCCTGCCATCTGCAACAACATGGGTGGACCTAGAAGGTATTATGCTAAATGAAATAAGTCGGAGAAAGACAAATGCCATAGGATTTCACTTAGATGTAGAATCTAAAGAAAATAAGCAAGCAGAACAGAAACAGACTCATAGATACAGAGAACATTTTGATGGCTGCCAGATTGGGTGGCAGGGGGGTGGATGGATCAGTGAAAGAGGTGAAGACATTACAAAGTACACATTGGTAGATACAGAATAGTCATGAGGTGTAAAGTCCAGCATAGAAAATATAGTCAATAATACTGTAATAACTATATATGGTGTCAGACGTGGACTAGATTTATCAGGGTGATCACTTCGTAAATTTATAAATGTCTGGTCACAGGGCTGTACACCTGAAACTGATATAATATTGTATATAAATTGTAATTGAAAACTAAAAAATATTTTTAAATGTCCACATATTCAGTACAGTGTCACTTATAAAAGCCGAAGGCTAAAAATTATTACTAAATATCCAACTGTATGAAAGTCTGTTAGTAAATTAGAAGTACACACTCATTGGAATAATAGACATCACTAACGGGATAGAAAAGTACTGAAACATGATGATGAAATAATGCTAAGTGAAAAAATGAGTATACAAAGGAGTACACATGTCAGACACATTTTAAATTCTCTGGATGATGGGGTTATAGATATTTTTTTACTTCCTTCTAAGTTCTAAAAAAATATTTAGAATGTTACTAAGGCTATACAGTTTGAGGGAAAATTTACCTTAAAAATATTTTTTTGCCTGACCAGGTGGTGGCACAGTGGATAGAGCGTTGGACTGGGATACAGAGGACCCAGGTTCAAGACCCTGAGGTCACCAGCTTGAGCGCAGGCACATCTGGTGTGAGCAAAGCGCACCAGCTTGGACCCAAGGTTGCTGGCTTGAGCAAGGGGCTACTCGGTCTGTTGAAGGCCTGTGGTCAAGGCACATATGAGAAAGCAATCAATGAACTAAGGTGTTGCAATGAAAAACTGATGATTGATGCTTCTCATCTCTCTCTGTTCCTGTCTGTCTGTACCTATCTATCCCTCTCTCTGACTCTCACTCTGTCTCTGTAAATATATATATATTTCAAAAAGTTCTAAAATGAATCCTAAATTTGCTTTTTTTTAAAAAAATGTGTTTAGAGGAAAAGGCTGGAAGAATAGTCAACAAGCCATTCATAAATGTAATTTTGAAGCAGTAGTGAGGTTTTTGTTTTTTGTTTTTTTAGCGAGAGAGACAGGGACAAAGAGAGAGACAGAGAAAGGGACAGATAAGCAGGAAGGGAAAGAGATGAGAAGCATCAACTCTTCATGGTGGCACCTCGATTGCTCATTGATTGCTTTCTCATATGTGCCTTGACCAGGGTGGCTCCAACAGAGCGAGTGACCCCTTGCTCAAGCCAGCGACCTTGAGCTCAAGCCAACGACCATGGGGTCATGTCTATGATCCCACGCTCAAATGAGCTACCCCATGCTCAAACTGGTGAGTTCGCACTCAAGCTGGATGAGCCTGTGCTCAACAGGCAACCTCAGGGATTCGAACCTGGGTCTTCTGCATCCCAGTCTGACGCTCTATCCACTGTGCCACTGCCTGGTCAGGCTGAAGCAGTAGTGTTCCCATCAACCTGAAATGTGGTCAATTATTATTATCATTATCGCTATCATTTATTGAGTCCTTGTGACATGCAAAATCCTCTGCTGGGACTCTACACACGTGGTGACATGTAATGTCCCAGTAGCCCTCTGATGTAGGTGTTACCTCTGTTGACCCATTTTTCAGGTGAGGACATGGAGACTGAGAGAGGCAAAGCTACTTGCTGGAACTCAGCAGTGGCTTGCTAAGTGACAACCTCATCAGACAGACATGGAACCTGACTTCCTCCGTGTTTTTTATTCATCAGAAACAATCCATTATAATTTCTCCAGAAAGGGCAGCCTGTGGGAGAGGAACTGCAGGGGGCTATGCACACAGTCCTCTGTGGGGATCAGGGGCACCCTAGAATTTCAGCCTGCCCCCCTCCAGAGTGACCCAGCATGGCAGGCACAGGCTGGGGGCGGGGGGAGTCTAGTCGGTCACTTCCAGAAGTCTGAGATGGATAAACGAAGAAAAAGAGGAAAATGCTAGCAAGCCATAGTCTGGGTGAGTTTGGGAAGAGACTGAGGAATAAGGAACTCAGTGACATTCTGAGCTACAGAAAGGAGAAAAATTGCCAAAAAGAATTTTTTTAATGTCAGATCACCCTACCACATGCAATTACCTGTTAACTGCCTCTGGCTTCTGGACTGTGTTTCTTTGAAAGTGGCATCACATTGAAAATAAGTCACATGCAGCACAGACGTGCCTGGAGGGTATTATTATACTGAGTGAAATAAGTCAGAGAAAGACAAATACCGTATGATCTCACTTATATGTGGAATCCAAAGAACAAAAATCGACACAGAGCACAGACTGACAGCTGCCAGAGGGGAGGGGGTTGGGAGACCGGGTGAAAAGGTGAAGGGATTAAGAAGTACAAGTTGGTCATAACAAATTGTCACGGGATGTAAAGTACAGCACAGGGAATACAGTCAATACTATTGAAATAACTGTGTGTGGTGCCGGGTGGGTCCTGGAAATATCGGAGGAGAACTCTGTAAGGTGTATGATTGTCTAACCACTGGGCTGTACACCTGAGACTATTTCAAAATAGTATCGAACGTAAACTGTCATTGAAAATGAAAATTTTTAAAAATAAGGCAGTGTTATATTTATATTTACACTTGAAATCTGTGTTATGTTGACACCTATATACTGTTCTTCATTTCAAAAAAAATTTGCAGAGAGCATGTGATTCATGTTAGCATAAGGAAAATATGTATACGGATCGATCTCTTAGTCATTTTGGAAGACTTGTTTCTTAAGGTGGACAATGGTCTGGGGGAGCAGCTACAAATGTCCTCAGCCAGGATCCCACTGAGAGTGCTCGCGCTGTGTGTGGCCTTCTGGGGCAGTCCTTGCCAGAGGAGAGTCCCGTCCCCAACAGCCAGCGGGCTCTGTGGGCTGGAGTGGGCACCTGGGTTTGTGCTCAGACCAGTGCTGTGTGTCTGAGAGAAAGAGGCGGCACTTCCACCTTTTAATAACTTTTTATTGATTTGCCTAGAACGGTGCCGGATCAGAGGCTCAGGCTCCGTGGCGAGAGGGGCACTTCCGTTCTGCCCAGTCCAGTTACGGCCGGTCTCCTGCCGTGCCCTGAGAATTTCTTGGGGGCAGCGTTTTGGTCGGCTTGCTCACAGCTGATCCTCAGCACCTGGCGTAGTGCGTGGCACTTAGAAGGCATTCGAAACATGTGTGCTGAGGAACCGGAAAGGCTCGCATCTTCCCTTGAAAGCCCTCACATCTCTCCTTGGAATCCTCTCGTTTTCAGTTTAAATCTATGGCACCCCTGGCTCAGAAACTCAGAGTGAAAAATCCAGAGTTGGCCAGGAAAAGAACCAACACAATAGAGCTATGAAAGCGTATGACAAGCAATGAAATATTGGCTGTCCTACTTTCATGCTCTTCATTCATCTGTATTTCCCAAACACACACTAGAGGTCGGACACTGCGAGGGTGCTGCAGACAAACCCTGACCCTGGCGGTGACCAAGGGGATAAATAGAGCATCCTTAGAATTCATCTTAATCCACTAGTCAGAGCCGTTAGAGTCCAGCGCTGTGTTCCAGGCACTGCTCTAAGTGCTTTCCCTATGTTTACAGGCAGCGCTGAGTTATGCTGTGCCCATGTTGCAGATGAACAAGCTGAGACTCACCTAGCTGATGGTGAAGGCCAGGCTTAGGTTCCTGCAGTCTGACACCTGTGCTCACACTCCAAATGACCTCCAGCGTGACCTTGGGATCACTGGCCTCTGAATCACCAGGGATGCAGGATAAAAATGCAGAGCCCCAGGCCGCTAGGTGGAGACCCTGGAAATCTGTGTTCTTCAACCACTAACCTGGGTGACTCGGCCGTGTACTGAAGTGTGCAAGGCACAGCACCCCATGTGCCACACTCAGTCCTTGGGAGTTCACAAAACCTCCAGTACCACCCTCCTACGTCCCGCCCTCCATCTCTGCCCACCAATAAACAGCATGGAATAGGAATGTGGAGGAAGGAAGGGATGAAGGGAGCGAAGAAGGGAAGGAAGAAACTTGTCCCAATCTGAGCTCTATTTCAGTTCAGGGCGGGTTGGCTCTGAGCCTTCTGCAAGTTCTGCACTTGGACCCGCAGCAGCAGGCTCCCCGCAGCTGCGGATGGCAGATGTCCCTCCGCAGAAGACACCCTTCATGGAGGGTGATGGCTGTCCAGTAGAAGCACCGGAAGCAGCCAGCCGCTGGGTTCAGCAGTGGGGTGAAATGTAGCTGTATCTGAAAGTTTATCCCTTTCCAAATCAGGACAGCACTGCACGGCGTCCCCTCCGAGTGGGTGGGGTCCATATCCGTTCGCGCACTGGGGAGAGTCAGCCAACAGGACAAATGGCTGGAAGGAGGCGCAGAGACAGGAATCCTGGCTCCAAACGGGCTACACGCGACTAGAATAATGCAGAAAGCCCCGTGCAGCAGGAAGCGGTGTGAGGATGGGCTTGCCGGGTACACACGGGGGTGGGTATCCATCACTGGCTCTCACAAGCAAATCACGTGGCCACTCTGAGTCTCAGTTTCCTCATGCATAAAATAAATAACAATAATTATTAGACAGCTATTAATATTATCTGTGGTGTTTTGTGTGCCAGGCACTGCCTGAGGCAATCAATCTCCATGACAAATATCTATGAAGTTATTTTTGTTCCCATTTGACAGAGGAAATGAGTATTAGATAGGTTAAGAAGCTTACCTAGTAGTTCCCAGCAGGTAACCAGTGAGACTAGGATTTGATCACAGATCTGTCTAATACCAAAGCCTGTCCTCTTAATAACTACTAATTCCTTCTCCAATGTTCCCTCAACTTCTGGTGTCCATGATTAAGTGCCTCAAACCTGAGATGTTCATGGTTTCGAAGAAAAGAGGTACCACTCTGCTTTCCCGGCCCCACATCTGAGCCTTGATGGTAAAAATGTCAGTTCACCTGTGTCCAGCAGGACTCAGCAAAGATACAGTACACAGTTCTGTCAAGGGCGAGAGCTGCCGGTTCAGGAGGAGTCTCAGAGGCATCTAGCAACTAGACCAAGTTTCAGCCAGCCAAGCAGATGTCCAAAATGGGGGTTCTCCTGCCGCCTGCTTCTCCAAAGGTCTGAACTGAGGAGTCCCTTCATCTAATAGGCACTAAGGGGCTTCCAAACACCCAGATCCCCAGGCCCATCCCCCTCTCTAACCTCACCTCCCACCGTTTGCCCCTCATTCACTCCTACTTCTATCCCTTCCTCAAATAGGCCAAGCTCATCCCCACCTCAGGGCCTTTGCACTTGCTGTGACCTCTGCCAAAAATAATGTTCCTTCAACCTAGAAGACACTTTCTCCAGATCTTCACAAGCTTCCTCCTTCTCATCTCCCAGGTCTCAGATCATGGTCCCCTCCTCTGGGAGGCCTTTCCTGACCACGCCCTCTACATTAGCACCCCAATCCATTCCTCTCCATCACAGCTTCCTGCTCTCCTTCCTTTGTGGTGCTTAACCTGTCGGAAATAATCTTGTTGATTATTTGCTTATGTGCCTAGGAAAGTATCTGGCAAATGGTTGACTCTTGATAAATATGTGCTGAATGAATGAACCAATAAATACATGAATAAATGAATGGAAATTCTTGCAAACTTTTTTGTAATAAGGACCCAGGAACCCATATTCAGAAGTGCCCCCTCCTTTCAGTTAACAAGGGCAGAGACCGCAAGCAATAACACTGTGGTTGGTGACAACTTAACAACCAGCAGGCAGTTATATGCACACACATTGCTGGGCATGGCTCCAAAGCTAAAAAGGCACTAATTGCTTTTATATAAGGAGGTAGAAATGCAGTCCCTCTGTGTCCTTTAGTCCTGATGGTCTGCATTATCATATCTGTTACCATGTTAATTGTTCCTGTCTCACACTGCCAGTTTGGGGCCTCATTCTGCCTATGTCTGGGATGGTGACAGGTTCCCACGCAAAGAAGGACTAGGGGAGTGTGTGTGCTTGTGTCCGTGCCTGTGTGTGTGCACACGTGTAGGCATGCGTGTGTAAAAGCAGCTGCACTTTGGGAAGGGTTAACTCCCAGTCAGGCCACGCTCAGGGCCCTGTGGCTGGCCCAGGAGTGGGAGGGGTGGGCCTGGAAGGTGGAGCGGGCTTGGCGTGCACTGGCTGCCTTTTCCAAGACAGGAGTGCAAATGCTTGCCCAGCTGGGCTGAGTGTACTGAGCTCCAGTCTCCTTTAGGAATGGCTGTAAAAGCCCACACCTGGAGATCCCTCCCCGCCGGCCCCTCCATGGCAGGTCGCATCTGGGAGACGCTCCGGTCATTAGAGGAGTGAGTGACAGTGAGCAATTCACCAGCTCGCCGGCACTGGGTGGAAAGCAGCAGGCGAGGATGGATGTGGTTGACAGCCTTCTTGTGAATGGAAGCAACATCACTCCTCCCTGTGAGCTGGGCATCGAGAATGAGACGCTTTTCTGCTTGGATCGGCCCCACCCGTCCAAAGGTAGGCGTCAGAGGCTGTTCTTTTCATTGGGAGAACTATCAAGTTGAGGGGGAAATGAGCACAGGCAAGGCTGATACAGGGAAAATATAACCAAGTCCTCCAGAGACAGGGCTGGAGAAAGTCGTCCGTTCAGAAGTTTGGATAAGAGATCAGAGGGCAGAATGGAGTCACACAGTCTCAGTGTTCCCTTTGGGGGAGTGGGGACTAATGCACCGGACGCAGGGGAACAAAAGGCGTGGGAGAGAGCAAGCACTCTGAAGTGTAGCAAGAAGGCAGTACGGGCAAGTGTCGAAGCTTCAACTTACAGGCATTACAGAGAAGGTGCTGTCACAATCTAGCTGTTGCCTTTTCTTGGGAACAAATCCGGCGTAAAAGAAGTGATTAAGTAACGCTTAGCAGCTAGGAAAGACAGGAATCTCTATTCACTGGCGAAGCTTTGTTCTTAAGGAAAAAAGTGATTTTCCGAGTGATCCTTTAACAAACCAACCTTTTAGAAGCGACAGAATCACTCTGCTCTCCCCTCCGCCCCCTCCCCCAGTTTGTCTCTGCAGAAGATTCTCAGACCAGGAAGAGTTGGGTCCATGATTATACCCCTGCAGGGGAAGGGGGGGATCAGGAGGAAGTAACCGTTGGCTTCATGTGCTAAGGTTTTAACACTCTGCTCTCTCAACCTGTCTCTCCGTCTTGTCCTTAACTGCTCCTAGCAGAGTGGCAGCCGGCTGTGCAGATCCTCTTGTATTCCTTGATATTCCTGCTCAGTGTGCTGGGGAATGCGCTGGTCATCACGGTCCTGATTCGCAATAAGAGGATGAGGACTGTCACCAACATCTTCCTGCTGTCCCTGGCCGTCAGCGACCTCATGCTCTGCCTCTTCTGCATGCCGTTCAACCTCATCCCCAACCTGCTCAAGGATTTTATCTTTGGCAGCGCTGTCTGCAAGACCACCACCTTTTTCATGGGTGAGTTGCTGTGGGGGACCCTTTCTGGAGCTCGCCCCAGACCCCACTCAGCCCCAGCCCTTCCCAAACCCCTGACAGCCTCAGCGGAGGAGCCCTGCTGAGTGTAAAAGGAGAAACATCTGGCTGTGCGGAGCTGGGTGCAAGGACACAGGTGCTGGCTGTACGGTAGCGCAGTCCTCGTGACTGCCCCGAAAGCCAGAGCCCAGTGGGACGGTGCAGAGGTCAGTTTCTCAGAGTGGAATAAGTGGATAAGAAACCGAGAAGAGGTTCCTTTGGCTGGTGTCTGTGAGTAACCAGATGCCAGGCGCTCTGCCACTCTCTGGAAGCTGTTGATTGTGTCCTGCACTGGACCCAACACGAGTCATGGCTTCTGGGGTGGCGAGGGGGTGGAGGAGGGTTCTTTCTGTTGTCGCGCAGTCTGATAGACTACTGTCACCACAGCTCTAGACTCCCTGCTCAGGATACACTTCCCAGTCTGTTCCCCCATAGAGAGAGAGCCCTCTGCCCCTACGTGAGGAGTTGAATTTGCTCATGGGGGCTGAACGGGTCACTAAGAGGACCCTGATTGGCTGAGGTATGCAGCTCTCTGCCCATGCAAATCAAAATGATGATGATGATGATGATGATGATGATAAAAATCACAAGAGCCAATACTTTTGAGTATATGTTATTCACCTAGTGTTCTGCTAAGTGCTTTTACTTCCATGACCTCATTTTATAAACCAAACACCTTTAGTACAGTTATTTATCCCTGTCTCTCTGGGTCGGGAACAGAGACACAGAGAGGTTAATAATGTGCCCAGGGACACACAGGTGGTAAGCCACCAAGCTGGGATTCGAACCCAGAGCAGTAGGCAGCGCAGTGGCGAATGAGTACACTGCCCATTTGCCAGCCGCTATGGCTCTCCTGAAGCTGAGCAAAGACAGCATCTCGGTCCTCTCTGTCGGCTAAGCTGCCTTGTGCCTGCCTGCTCAGAGAACTTCTTGGAAGAAGGTGGAGAGGCGGGGAAAGGAAGGGAGCAGGTTTTTGTTCTGACCTAAGCCTTGTGGAATATGCAGAACTGAGCTGGGTTAGGGGCAGTCTTCAGTGACCAGAAAGCTTGAAAAGTCTCAATCTCTCCCCATTGAGGAAGCAGGATCCAGCACTAACTAAATGACAATGAATTCCTGACCTGCATGCCTCGGACAAAAAACCAAGAAAGTGTCACTCTGTGTCCAAGTCCCCTGAAAGTAAAAACAGGTTACAGAGGAAAAGGACTGTTGTTAATGAAGCAACGATAATAACTAGCATTTCATAGCACTGTAGGCCTTGAGGGCGGTCCATATAAACGGTATGATAATATTATTTAAGAATCTTATGCCAGATTATGTAGTGAAAACTTAAAATTTGCTAAATGCCATACAATTGTTCACATTGAAATGGATAATTTTGTTATGTGAATTTCACCTCTATAGAAAATGTTTTTAAAAATAGCTAAAATGAAAAGCAAGATGATTCTGAGGTGCTTACAATGTTGTAATGGTTTTGTTTGCTGATTCCAAGGATTTTAGTTCTTCCCCGAACTTTGAGTTCTCTTTAATGCTATTGCTAATAGTTATCATTCATCACACTCCTAATAGGTAGTCAGAAAAGGAGTGCTTACCCGATGGTGGGTCTATCATTACTGTGGACCCATCACGCAGACCTGACTCTGGGACTATAGTCTCTGATCTGAACATCATCACCTCCTGAGGTCCGGGAAAAAAACACAGCAAATCCTGGGTCAGAACATGAAGTTCTATCTAATGCTTTGGGGCTTACAGTTTTCTTTAAGTCTCTAAGAAATACTATGGATATTCTTTTGTAAATACAGAACATTTTTAGACACAGTCTCAGAGAATTAATTTATATCCACAAAAGGTCTCAAGCTAAGAACTTCTGCTCCAAAACTCGAATGAAGTCAGGCTTAAATATCATCATAACATCTAATTGGAAGAGCTGACAGAATTCAGGGATGAAGAATTAGAGAGAATTTTAAGGGGATAAGACATTGTAATAAGCGTATGCACACAAAACACAAAAGGGAAATCAAGCTTTTTTGATCATACCTCAGTACACCGTTTTAAATGAGATGTTCTGATGCCTCTCTCTTCGCTGATGCACACGCATTCTACAAAACACGGACCTCCATCCAGAGAAACCTTTAGTCACAGTATGTGGCTTTTCCTCTTCATCCTTTTTTATTTTTATTTTTTTTTCAACAAACTACATTTTGAAACTTAGAATGTTTCACTCTTATAGACAGCCTTTACTAGAAATTTTCAGGAAGAGTTCTAATACCCTTAGCTCAGACCCCAGTGACCTTCTGGGGTCACAGTCCTTGAGAATCTGGGTGATCGGTCAACTTAACTATGCAGATTATGCTCAAAATTAGAGCTTTTCTGTGGGTTACTCCAACATCTCCTCTGTATAGTAGGAACATATTTCATCCACTTAGTTATTAATTAATGAGCACAGCCAGCCTACGAAGAAGTTAGGTCATAATCAAAGTTCAATATACTTATCTGAAAATTGGCAATGAGATGTATTTGCAAATACATTTCTTTAACTGCTCTCTTAAATCCTTTTTGGAACAAAGCTTGGAATAAATAATTTTAAAGAAATAAACATACATGAGATCGCTTTATCCTCTGAGCAATTCCCTTTGATATCAAACCTGTGCAGATCAGATATGCTTAAAGTAATGTGCAAATAAACTGTGGATTTCAGAGCCGACAAAACCGACCTCTTTGTTCCTTCCCAGGCACCTCTGTGAGTGTATCCACTTTTAATCTGGTGGCCATATCTCTGGAGAGATACGGTGCGATTTGCAAACCCTTACAGTCTCGGGTCTGGCAGACCAAGTCCCACGCCTTGAAGGTGATCGCCGCTACCTGGTGCCTCTCCTTTACCATCATGACTCCGTACCCAATTTATAGCAACTTGGTGCCTTTTACCAAGAACAACAACCAGACTGCGAACATGTGCCGCTTCCTGCTGCCCAGCAACGTGATGCAGCAGTCCTGGTAAGGCTGCCTGGTGCTCCTTTGTTTGCTACCACTTGAAATAATTGGGAGTAAAGTTTGAAGTTTTCATAAAAACTCTCATGCATGGTCCAGATTGGCTGCGGGATCAGTTTCCTGAAAACATTTGGAGAAGAATCTTTTTTTTTTTTTTTTTTTTTTTTTTTTTTTTTTATAATTTTATTTTTTTAATGGGGTGACATCAATAAATCAGGATACATATATTCAAAGATAACAAGTCCAGGTTATCTTGTCGTTCAATTATGTTGCATACCCACCACCGAAAGTCAGATTGTCCTCTGTCACCTTCTATCTTGTTTTCTTTGTGCCCCTCCCACCCCCTATCCCTCTCCCATTCCCCCTCCCCCCCGTAACCACCACACTCTTATCAATGTCTCTTAGTTTCACTATTATGTCTGGAGAAGAATCATTTTAACCTCTTTCTAATAGTAACACCACACACTCTGAGTGCTGTGTTTGAAATGCCATACAGATGTTAATTCAATTAATCCTCTCAAAGCATACATATATTACTGTCCCCACTTTACAGATGAGGAAACTGGGACACAGAGAGGTGAAGTAAATTGTTTAGTCACAAACCCAGAAGAGACAGGACCTCTGTGCTTAACCACTACTCAGTGCGTTTCCAGACGGACTAGCGGGGGCTTGGACTAGATGATGTGGAGGACTAGGATCGTCTTAGGAATTGAGGGTAGAGTGAGGATCATGCCTCACTCTAGAGCGGCAGCAAGGGTACCTGCACAGAGAACTTGGCTGGAAATAAAAAGGTGAAATTCTAATACCTGTTTCTTAGCTGGGTGATGTTGGACGAGGTCACATAAGCTCTCTGAGGAAGAGGTTCTTTATACAAGGGTTTAATAATCTACCTCATTGGGTGGCTGTAAGATTCAAGTGAGAGTGTGTGTATAAAAATGTCATTTCATATCTTTTAAAAGGCTACACAAATACAGGGTATTATGTTTATTAATTCCAAGCATGCTTTAGAAGCAGGGAACGAGACATTTCAAAATGGCTTAAAACTGAGATAATCCCTTTTCTTTGCTTTACTTTTTTTTTCATTTCAACCTGGTAACACGCGCGCACGCGCACGCACGCACACGCGCGCACACACACACACACACACACACACGCAAAGAATTACACTGCACATGAGAGAGACTTGAAAAGGAATCTTATCCAAACATGTCCAATTGAAATGAGAAATGGCCCAGCCACCATGAGCCTCTGACAATTTTATGGCCTAATTGTGTAACCTTACACATGCCAGACCACAAAACTGATTTAGGGACCGGACTCATAAAAGCGGAGCTGTGATGTGTCAGGAATCAAATGTGTTTAGAGAAAGCATAGCTCTACCCGGCCAGGCACCAGAGTGAGCAGGCCACCATGCCGGTGCATCAAAAACAGCCAGGATGCCACATTTTGCAAACCCAGGGAGGCCTGCCTTCGTTCCTGCCTGTGCTTTTGATTATTCAGTTGTCACAAAGTCAACAAATGGCACATGGATATGCTTAAGAGCACAGGTTCTAGAATCACATTGCTTGGGTTCGAATCCCACCTTTGCCACCCACTGTGTGACTTTGTTCAAATTATTTCAGTTCCTTTAGGTCTCACTTTCCTTTTCTGGAGAGTTAGCCATTATGGGGATAGTCCCTACCTCAAAGATCATTATGGGAGTTACATATAGTAATATCTATATGAAATGCTTTTCCTAATGTGTAACACATTTAGTAAGTTCTCAGTGAATATAAACTCTTGTTTTGGTAACAGCTTTATTAAGATAAAATTCACATTATTCTTTTCTTCTTTTTTTTAAGCTCGTATTAGTTTTATATGTAGAGTTGTTTTCAGGCACAGAATCATACCAGACTTTTCCAACTTAACCAGTCCTTCATAAGAGACTTTATCTAGAAAAATAAAATAAGAAGAAAGAGGGGTAAGTAAGTTCTAATGACTGAACCTGCGGACGTGGACTTTCCGAGGATATTACATGTTAGTGTTGACTGTTTGCGCAGGCCGGTTTCAATGGAGATGAACTCTGTTTATTCCATCCCATCTGAGTTTGAAATACTGGATTGCTGGTTATTGGATTTCCTTTTATTGTATTAGGCACACGTTCCTGTTACTCATCCTCTTTCTTATTCCTGGAATTGTGATGATGGTGGCATATGGATTAATCTCTTTGGAACTTTACCAAGGAATAAAATTTGATGCTAGCCAGAAGAAGTCTGCTCGAGGTAACTATCTTTTAGCTGTATGTTTATGCCAAAAGACCAAGCAGCTTGTTTTCTGTCATTTCACTAGATAAACCCACAGTATACTGGAGATCGTCAGAAGCATTATCAGATTGTGTCATAAGGCGCAGTCGTGAGACCAAGTACCGTGCCGTACCATACCAAGTACCGTACCTGTGCGGTGGAGAAATCACTCCTCTCAAAGAGGGGGCTGAGCAGAATCAAAGAGATAAGACACCCCAACCGGAAGCTGAGGGCCCCCCTGCCCCAGGCTTCCCGTAATGGTGTATTCACATGGACCCCCTCAGCAACCAAAGCTAATTGTAACTCCAGTCCCCCCTTCACTTGCCTCCTCCCTTCACTGTCACATAGCAGTTGTCACCAAGCCTCACCTGTCCCCATTCATTACAATCTACTACCCACTGACCTTTGCCCGCACCCCTCTGCCGACAGAACTGTTTCCCTGTCACCCCACTCCTTCACTGCGTTCTCTACCACACATAGAACTTAGTCTCTCCAGCTTCTTCGGGGTTTTGCTGGGTTTTACTCATTTTCTCAATTCCTCATGGTAAAAGCAGTCTGGAGGCTTGCCAAGCAGGCAGGAACCTTTCCACTGGAGAGCCGGGGAAGGAAGGAAAGAGTGTGAATATTCATTTTTTAATCAGTTTTTAATCTTTATAATCTATATATACAAAATGTTATTTTTTATATATTATATTATGTGTGCCATATAGTATACATTATTTTATTTGTTCTTTTTCTTTATAAGATTTTATTTGATTTTATGGGGCTGGGGCAGGAAAGGAGAAGTAGTTGCTTCATTCTAGCTGTTCATTGATTGCTTGTTGTATAAGCCTTGACCCGGCAAGCCCAGGGTTCTGAACCTGCGACCTCAGCATTCCAGATGGGCACCCTATCCACTGCGCCACCACAGGCCAGGCACACTTTATTAGTTTTTTTTTAATTTATTTTTTATTTTTTAAAGAGAGAGTGAGTCAGAGAGAGGGATAGACAAGGACAGACAGACAGGAACGGAGAGAGATGAGAAGCATCAATCATTAGTTTTTCATTGCGTGTTGCAACACCTTAGTTGTTCATTGATTGCTTTCTCATATGTGCCTTGACCACGAGCCTTCAGCAGACTGAGTAGCCCCTTGCTGGAGCCAGCGACCTTGGGTTCAAGCTGGTGGGCTTTTGCTCAAACCAGATGAGCCCACGCTCAAGCTGGCGACCTTGGGGTCCCGAACCTGGGTCCTCTGCATCTCAGTCCGACGCTCTATCCACTGTGCCACCGCCTGGTCAGGCGTCACACTTTATTAGTTTTAAGTAGCTTTTCATTTGTAGGGAAAAGTAGTATAGATCAACACTTACCCACGCTGCAGGCCCCAGGTTGCCTGCCCAATCCTTCAGTTCAAGTTTGGATGGGCCCCCTTGATGGAGCAGGTGGTGCTCCGCACCTTCTGTCAGGCAGGGCCCATCCTGAACGACCAGTGATGTCATCCCCCCCCCCCCAGAAAGGAAACTGAGCACCGGCAGCGGCAGATACGAGGACAGTGATGGGTGTTACCTGCAGAGGGCCGGGCACCCGCGGAAGCTGGAGCTCCAGCGGCTGTCCACCGGCGGCAGCGGCAAGGTCAGCCGCATCCGAAGCAGCAGCTCCGCCGCCAACCTGATGGCCAAGAAGCGGGTGATCCGCATGCTCATGGTCATCGTGGTCCTCTTCTTCCTGTGCTGGATGCCCATCTTCAGCGCCAACGCCTGGCGGGCCTACGACACCGCCTCCGCCGAGCGCCACCTGTCGGGGACCCCCATCTCCTTCATCCTCCTGCTCTCCTACACCTCCTCCTGCGTCAACCCCATCATCTACTGCTTCATGAACAAGCGGTTCCGCCTCGGCTTCATGGCCACCTTCCCCTGCTGCCCCCGCCCTGGCCTCCCGGGGGCCAGAGGAGAGGCCGGGGAGGAGGAGGAGGGCAGGACCACGGGGGCCTCCCTGTCCAGGTACTCCTACAGCCACATGAGTGCCTCTGCCCCCGCCCCCTGAGCCGGGCCCGCCCTCCGGGGCAGAAGGAAGGAGGGGGCACTGAGGAAAGAAGGAAGGAGAAAGCAGGAGGCAGGAAGGGAGGGAGAAGAAAGGCCCCATTTCCAGTGGGAACCATTCAGTGTCTGCCTTGCATCCTTCATCCGGGTTCCAGGAAGCGCTGCTGGGACGCGGCCAGGACTTGGCTTCTGGGCAGTTCAAGGCAGGAAAGTTTCAGTAACTTCCACCATCAGAAGAACCTCAGCAGGCCAGTAACTGGAGTCCAACAGGGTTCACGCTGCACATGTCAATGCCGAGCACACGTCCCACTGGGGACGTGGACCCTACTGAGCTTTAGCAGGCTCTGGACTATCCAAGATGGGCTCTCAGTCCATAGTGCTGATGCAGAATGCTGGCCACTGCCTGGCCCTGGGCAGTCTGTCACTCATGTACATTCTGTGGTCACCCTCTCATCATGACCGCAAGGTAGGAGGAAGCAAACCCCCTTCTGACTCTTGTCTGTAGTAAGAGAACAGCTTGACCTTGTCTTCTTGAGGCTGGTCAAGGGCATGCAGAGACATAGTGTATATCATCATCAGAATAGCATGAGAGACTCTCAAAGATGGAATTCAGAATTTACATTTCTAAAAATAACAGAAAATACAAGGTTAATAGCTGGATTGCCTGGTATTCTACTCTAAGGAAAATTAAGTGCCAGAAGGCACATAGAAATGGTTTTCTACTTTAATGATATCTATTGCTTAACTCCACTCTTATATGGTGATATTAACCTCCAAGGCTTCTTGGCTTCAGATTAATTTTTCATACTCATCTGGCACTTTCTCTTTTCCAGAGAGGTTCTGGGTACAAAGGAGAGTGTTAACCTACATGTACCTGGCCGAGGGTGGAGACGCAGGTAGTCAGGCCCAGAATAAAAACAGGCACACTTGGACTCAATTAACAAAAAAGCATTTGAACATCAGAGCTGTCTATGCCTTTAAATACAACCTATGTATTTGCTAATAATTATATTGGTTTTGTGTATATGTGTAAACTGAACATATGTTCTTAACATATAAGTACATTCTTTGGTATGTTTTTTAAAAAAGGAAAATGAATGGATGTTGGAATTCAGCAAGTGTTATAATTTTATGCATTTTTACAGCAGTTGGAGTTTCATGTGAACTTCTTTTCTTTGCAAAATCAGTGTTGAAATCTTTCTCCTCCAACTTAGAAATCTCAGAGTAAAGTAAGATGTGAGCGATATATTTAGACAACAAGAAATGCATTCCTAGCACAGAAATGTGTCCATCCAGTCTACCAGTACTTCTTTCTTTGGGGCGGTGGGGAGGTCAACATTGTGCTGTGTGCTTAAATATATTAACAAAGACACTTTGGACTTAAACAAGTTTACATGCTAGTGTAGGAAGTGAAACAAAACAAAACAACCCCCCTCCAAAAAAAATCCCCACAAAATAAGCTATCGCTTCCAGGGCTCCAAGCATCTAACAAGTGAGCTCTTCTTCCTCTTACTTTCATGGGGCCATGACTGTCCATCAATACAGGCCTGACACTCATTGTAGCACATAAGGGCCAGTCGTTTTAATTATTGGGGAAAAAAATCAATGTAAAAGAAAGGGGAGGAGAATGGCAAGAAGTGATCATGAATGGGGGAAGAGACGTTGTATAATTTAAGAACGAGTGTCACCATTTGTTTTGGGGGCTGGGAGGGTGGTCACATACCAAAAGATGAGCAGTTTGGGACATGATTATTTATGGGAGACTTTTTCAAGTCAGATGTTAGTTTTTCTATTCCTCAGACTGTGATATAAAGTTAATATTTATAACCAGTGCCTCAAAGATTTCAAAGTAAAAATTCAACTGATTAAAGTGCACACTGCTTAAAATGGTAATGATAAAAGGTGTAATAAATTGAAAGTGTCTCCAATATTTGAGTAAATCCTACAAAATATACAATTTTCCTGCTAGAAGGATAAGCGTTCCCCTCCGACAGTGTTAGCATATAACAGTGTTAGCACAGAAATTAGGCCCCCCGATTCTTGGGAACCTCTGGAAATACCAAAGGTGTGATAACCTAAAAATAGGTTGCCAGATTTCGCAAATAAAAATATAGGATGTCTGATTAAATTCTAATTTCAGACAGACAAATATTTTTTAGTATGAATATGTCCCATGCACTAAAATACATTTTTATGAAATAATTTTTGAGTCATATAAAAATAAGATTTCCCAGATATAAGCCAATGAAATATCTCTTCACTAAATTTTTTTGAAGGTCTCTCACATAATAGAAGCTTAAAAAATATATAGAGAGAAAGGAAAAATGCTATTAACTTTCTAATCTGCGCCTGACCTTTGGGAATGGTATTATCAACAGGCTGATTTTACCCTTAAAAACATTTTTTTAAAAAGATAAATCTAGTATCTTGTTGAGTCAACTGTCTTTGTTTCATGCCAAAGTGGATTACCAATCAGAATTTGAAATAAAGTGACCAGTAGAGTTAAGAAAATAGCTTCACCAAATTTCTGGCATTTTCTAGTGTCTTCTGGTAGCTCCCACTCATTACTAGAGTGGTAAGTTACAACCTGAGCGTATCTTTGATCTCTTTAAACCACGTATCCCAGTGGCTTCTCAAGGCAGTCGTCTCTCACTATAACCTGTAGTGATGCAGTGCAATGTATCCGTGTTCTTGGTTACGCATGTCTGTGTGTGCTTAACAGGCGTCCCTTCTATGCAGTTAAAATGTGGTCTTTATGTGGCAGGTGACAGTAGCTATTACACCTCCACTGTATTTCCTTCCAGTGCTCTGCCCAGTACTCTGCTCACAGTGCGTGCTTAATAAATCTTGTGCCTGCCTCCTGCTCTGCCTCCTGTGCTTTCAGTGGGCCCTCTTTCCATCCACAGTGGTGATTCTCAGCAAGGAGGGTGTGTTCTTGGTGGAGCGGGACAGTATCGGGAGCTCTAGATGGCTTTTTCCAACCCTGTGTGTGTCCCCACCCAAGATTCAGCGGTGGGAGCATTTACAGCTGTCGCTCCCTCCCCCTTTTCCCCTCGTGTGTGTGCGTGTGTACGTGTGTAACTGGAGTGTTACTCATGGGAGGCTGTTGTGCCTCTGAACAGTGTAATACACAGATAGGAAAAGCGTTGAGGAAAGGACAAATACTATATGATTCCATTTAATGTCGGAAGTCATTAAAATCATCAAAACCCAGTGGAAAGGTGGTGGCTGAGGTCTGGAGGCGGGAGGAGGGGGAATCAGTACTTAGCGAGTGTAGAGCTTCAGTATTGCAAGATGAGAAGATGCTGGAGACCTGTTGCACAACAATGCGAAGGTACGTAACACTGCTAAACTACACACTTAAAAATGGTTAAGATGGCAAATTGTTATATTATGGGTTTTTAACAATTTTTTTAAAAAGGGCTTGGGGGTTGGGAACCACGGCCTATAGTCTCCCTCTGCTTCGCCCCTCCCTGCCCTCTTCCCTTTAGGACAACAGTGAAACACAGTGACATCCCCAATCCACGCTGAAGCGCCCCACTCACTCATGAGTGCTGATAAGTAGTACCAAAGCCCACTTGGCCCTTGGCTGTCCCGCCTTCCATCGCTACCTTGTAGGAGCCCTCTGGGAGCCTCTCATCTCCATCTGTGGGGGTGACCCTCTGCTTCCTCGGATGGTATGTCGCTGGCCCTCCGTTCCTGACCACCACTCATGTGAAACATAGATTACAGATGTCCTAAACCAGCTCCCACAGCTGCAGGCCAGTCCTACAAGTCCACAATCCACCCCCGCTCGTCGAAGCCCAGCCTGGGAGGACTCTCAGGTCCTCCTTCTTGCCCAGGAAGAGAGGGCAGACAAGTATAAAATGTTGAGCACCTAGCACTGATCATAGCGCATAACAGGGACTCGGTAAATGTTTGGGGTGTGGGAGTGAGGGAATGAAGGAATGCATTTGAACGGAGTTCTCCTCGAGGTCAGTCCTTTCCTGGTGCCTTTGGGGAGGGCCCGCCATCCCAGCCAGAGGTATCTTTCGTGGAGTGAGCAGTGGTGCTTGACAAGGGGTGGGGCTGACCGGGAAGCCACGTTGTTTCCAATTCTCCACGCTGTGTGTGAAGTCCAGCAAAGCCTGCTTTCAAGTTCACTGACCTTAAACGTCTCCTGTGAGAGGAAGGAGGATGTACTCTGGACTGAAAGTCCGGGGCTCTCGGTCCCAATCTTAACCCTGTCACTAACTTGCTGTGTGGCTCCAGGCAAGTCACACACCATCTCTGGGTGTCTGTTTGCTTGTGCAGAATGAGGGTTATTGCTTCATTTCTGATATTGTGTCATCAGTGGTTCAGAATTTACTATATCCTTTGATTATTCCATACCCTCCCTTAATTCCATTGGCTTCCCATCAACTCTGCAGTCAGAGAAGCCCCCCGACACCCAAGCACATAAGCATCTCTAAGGACAACTTGACTCTCAGGACACCCCCGAGAAAGGCTTCCAGGGCAAGAAAAGGCCCTGCCAGGGCCCACAGAGGAACTTCAGAGCTCTCAGCCCCTCTAGCTCACAGCTGCCCACAGCAACTTCCCGGGGCTCATTTCTGAACACCAGCTGCTTTCCTGCTGCAATGTAGGCATAGAAGCTCACTCCCACAGCAACTCTGGCCTAGGCGAGGGGGTATCAACATTCATTAAAGACTGTTTCATGCACTGTGTAAATCACTAGTGACAGCAGGTGACAACAAACACGCACACTGCCTGACCTGTGGTGGCGCAGTGGATAAAGCGTTAACCTGGAAACACTGAGGTTGCCGGTTCAAAACCCTGGGCTTGCCTGGTCAAGGCACATATGGGAGTTGATGCTTCCTGCTCCTCCCCCCTTCTCTCTCTCTCTCTCTCCTCTCTATAATGAATAAATAAAATCTAAAACAAAAAAAAAAAAAAACAAAAAAAAAAACACAAACACGCACAGAAGGAATGAATGAATGTCTACTATATATGGCTTCTGATTTAGTTCTCAAAATGAGACATCATTTTCCACATCTTACAGGTAAAGTAATTAAGGCTTAGAGGAGCTGGGAATGTGTCCAAGGTCAGCTAGCTAGTAAATGACAGACAGGATCGACCTTGGTCCAATGCCAGCAGGCTGCCGGCAGGATGAGGTGGCATTTAGTGACCTAAGTGATCAATAGCTGGCGATATCCCTTCCTACAATGCTTCACATTTCCTCATCCTTGAGGAAGAGAAATCTGTCTCTGTGTCCACCCCCACCCCCGCCCCCAAGGACATCTGGTCCCCACCCGAGCTCCTTGACTGTGGAGGATTTCAAAGCCGGCTTTCTGCACTTGTGCCCTGGATGCTTCTGTGCCTGTTTATTTTTAGAAGGAAGATAACAAACACTTTGCCACCTCACTGGGAAGCCAGGAGATACCATCAGTCAACAAGTTTCCACCTCTTTGGCAGATTGTCAACATCATTAAAGTAGATCTATTTTCTCAGAATCACCAGAGAGGAGACCAATGCAGGCCAGCTTACCCATCAGCCTGAGGTGTCTGCCCTCCCACCTGTTACCTTTTCATCGAGTCCCCCTCCCACCTCACCCCCGGGGGGATGCCCTGATATCCCCCCAAACCCCAAACTCATCAGACCTGAGAAGAAGCTGTCCATCATGTCCCACATCACTTCTCTTGCTTCTGTCTGCCTGCTAGTGCCCCTCCTCCTGTCCTCAGATTGTCAGGTTTATCATCTGGCTCATTTGAAAGGGCGGGATCAGGCACCGATGGAGGATGCTCACTCTGGAATCTGAAAGACTTGGGTCATATCCCAGCCCATGGCTCCGCGGCTATGGGCTGGCGGCTGTCACTCAGCCCCTGGTTCAGAGTCCTCACCTGCCCTACTCATCTCACGGGGTTCTAGTGAAAAGTAAACTATATTAAACAGTAGTGAGGGGTAGTAATAACATTAAATTCTAAGTGATATTTAAGAGGATATTAAAGGGGACTTACTTTTCCAGATTTGGTCTGGGTCTGTGGAGAAGGGTGGTGAGCCGTGCCGCGGGAGCAGGAGCCGCGGGGGCAGGAGCCACGGGAGAACGCATCGCGGCAGCGGAAACTCACGCACTATCGGAGGCCCACACACAATATGTGTGCGTGGGTGGGGTGGAGGTCTCCGAAACACCTACAAAACCGACCCCCCTCGGTTTGTACATCTGGCACTGACCACTGAAGAAGCACAGACAACATCACTTCTGTCCTTTTAACAGCTTAGCCCTCTGCTGTCCCGAGACGGAATGCAGCAAGGGAGAGACAGAGGCGGAGAGACAGACAGACAGAGAGAGAGAGAGAGCAGCCCAGACTGCTTTTCCTCTATTGTAACTGCAGAAGTTCCAAACTGGGTGTGAGATAAAAGGTTTGCTTTGTATCGTACTAAACACCCGGAGAGCTGGTGTTCTGCTGGAGATGGGGGAAGCCATGGGATCTGCCGTAGGCGTCATGGTGGGGGGGGGGGGGGGGCGAGGAATAATCCATTATCCGGGAATGGAAGACAGAGGCAGGAGAAAAGTAAAGCTACACCCTAATTGTTCTTTAACCCTGTTGGTCAAATAAGTTTTTAAATATGGCATATATGTTTGCTCACTTTGGGTGTGGGGGACAGGCTGTAAGCTGGCAAAGTCATTATAGCCTAAGGCTTAGTTTTAAAACTAAGCTTTTCCCCACACCCTTGACTGTTGCATGATGTGGGGTGGTGAGATCTCATGAGGAATCCCATTTATGCCTCAGATAAGTGACTTTGTATCAGAGACTTCCTTATTTGTATATTGGATTAAAGGTTTTGATTTCTACTCTATAAAATGGGGACAGACCAGGGACTCGCTCTCTTGGTTCCTGCTAGCACCATTGCAGGGGCCTCCCTGATCCCTTACCCTCCATGGGAAAAGCAGGTTTTCTACTTTTCCCTTGTCTTCTCTTGTGGCTTGCCTGTCTTGGTGAGACACCAATAAAGAGGATGGCCCACCATCCTCCGACTCCGCCATTTCTTTACCATCTGCCTGAATCCATGGGAACCTGCATGTGAATGGCCACAATGGCGGCCCCAGCCCCTGGCCACACAAACCCTTTGAGCAGTGAGTTTTTCTCATGCTCGCTGACCCCCAGAGTGAGTTTTTTGTTTTTGCTTTTTTTTTCAAAAAATGAAATTAGTTTTAGTTACAGTTTTATTAAAGTCATGTTTGTTTGATAACCAATTTATGGAAACAAGAAGAACATACATTTGCCTTTTTTTTTTTTTTTTTTGTATTTTTCCTAAGTTAGAAGCAGGGAGGCAGTCAGACAGACTCCCACCTGCGCCGGACCGGGATCCACCCGGCACGCCCACCAGGAGGCGATGCTCTGCCCATCTGGGGTGTTGCTTGGTTGTGGCCGGAGCCATTCTAGTGCCCGAGGTGGAGGCCATGGAGCCATCCTGAGTGCCTGGGCCAACTTTGCTCCAATGGAGCCTCGGCTGCGGGAGGGGAAGAGAGAGACAGAGAGGAAGGAGAGGGGGAGGGGTGGAGAAGCAGATGGGCGCTTCTCCTGTGTGCCCCGACGGGGAATCCAACCTGGGACTTCACATGCCTGGCTGACACTCTACTGCTGAGCCAACTGGCCAGGGCCACATTTGCCTTTTTTTAATGTTGCCTTACACATTTTTAAAATAAAAATTTTTGTATAATTGTACTCTAGATGGTCAGGAGGCATGAGGATGTACATGAACGATTGTACTACTCGAAGGGTTAACTCGCCCTAATAAAACCTCCTCTTTCTTCATGGCTCAGCTCATGCATTATCTATCTTCTCCATAAAAATCTCCCAAGAGGACTTCTCCCTTCTCAGAGCTTGCATAACACTCCCTCTGTATACTTCCTGTTGTCCAACAGAAGCTGTTCCCCAACCCAACTTTCCATTGTTTGCATCATGCGAGGCACTGAAGGCATTACGTTTAGGAAGGGGTAGGGGGAGTGCGGATCCGAGGACTTCATACGGTGACTCTGTGCTAGACATAACAATCTCATTCCCTTTTCAGTTTCCGGATTGGGAGTAAGTTTGTGTCCCAGTTCTAGCCAGTGATGTTTAACCGTACATCCTCCATTTTCTTTTAAAGCTTTACTTCATAAAAGTTTGCTGAATTCCATGGTGTAATTATTCCATGGCCAATTTTAAGTTACCAGCGGGATGTGGGCAGTCAGCACACTGTTTTATGTGCAGTGTTTCCTCTGTGCTGATACAATGAACGCAAATAACACCGAGAGCGTAAACAATAGCCAGATATAATAAAATAAATAAGAAGTGATGCATTTAAGTATTTATTACCATGTTCCTTGAAAATTTAACAATTGGCTCTTGCACGCCAATAAAAGCCAACGCTAACACACTACCCCACTGGGTCTAGTCAATCGCTGTAGACAGCACGTTTGTGCTTCCCTCAGAATTCATATGCTGACATCTAACACCCAACGTGATAGCTGCAGGTGGGTCTTTGGAGGGTGACTGGGTTATGAGAGCAGAGCCCTCATACATGGGATTAGTGCCCTTGTATAAGAGACCCCAGAGAGCTTCCCCCCTGCCCCCGGCCATGCGAGGAGGCAGCAATGAGAAGACAGCCAATTATGATGAACCAGGAAGCAGTTCTGACCAGACACCAGATCTGCTGGTGCCTTGATCCTGGACTTCTCAGCCTCCAGAACTGTGAGAAATAAATATTTATTGTTTAACCCACCTAGCAGCTCAAATTGACCAAGACACCAATGAAATATAAGAAGCCCACTCAGGGGTTTCTGGGTCAGTTTTTTTGCCTTCAATATCAGACAATCCTAAAAATCTAGCACAGAGATCATACATGGTTTTCAAAGCATGTTTGATAAATGAATCTATCACTTATAAAATCAAGTATCTGGACTAGATTAAGTGGTTTTCACATGTTAACGCAGAGAAACCTCCTTTTCCATCTCCCCCTCCCTTGCCCACCCCTGCTGTGCAATTCTGTGTGAAAGCCCAGGACAG
Source organism: Saccopteryx bilineata (assembly GCF_036850765.1). NCBI lineage: Eukaryota > Metazoa > Chordata > Mammalia > Chiroptera > Emballonuridae > Saccopteryx > Saccopteryx bilineata. Next base: position 248,223,839 of record NC_089494.1, read on the forward strand.
GAGAGAGTGGACAGCACAGTTGTTGGGGTTGAAGGAATGTGGCTTTGAGACAATTCCTTGGTATCTCTGTGGAGTCCCTGGGGCTCTGCAGAACACGCTTAGAAACCGCTTCACTCCGTCCTGGCACCAATCAGCTGTGATCCCGGGCCTGCCGCTGCGGCCTGTTTTCCATCACAACCCACCAATAACTTCAATTAGGCTCGGCCTCCCAAGTCCAGAACCTTCGTTTCCAGACGTGCTGTGCCCTTGGTTCTGAGGAGCAAGCGGATCACTTTCCATTAGGCTCTCAATTACAAGCGCCTCATGCATCATTCAGGCGCATCCTAGCAGACTCTCCCGGGGGGTTCCTGCCAGCTGGCCCAGCCCGGAGTGTGTGTGGGGGGGGGTTGTCTCTCCTACAACCAGAGCAGCTCCTTGCCCCATCCTAAGAATCAGCCTTCTCCACACTGGCCTGTCCAAGCAGTCACGGCAGGAATCCAAAAACGATCTGCAATGGCTGGAGTTTTCCAATCTTTCCAACTGAAAAAAATCAAGGCCCCAGTCGGACTCTTCCCCGGCACAAAAGGCCTGTGATTGCCTACGTTCCAAATCTCCCCTGGGAGGAAGGGCCACCTCTAAGCGGAGGTCGATCCCCTACTCCCACCATCTGGACCCCTGGGCCCTGGTGGAAGCCTCTACGAGGCCCCGCCCACGGACGGATGACGTCAGCTCAGTCTATCAGCAACAACCAGAGTGCCTTTCCCTTCTGTGCAGCTGGGGCCTCAGTTTATACAGCTTAGTTAACACAGCTCACATTTATCGCATGGCGGGGAGGGGGCCCTGAGGTCTGGGGAGGAATATATGAAACTTCTCCAGAAACCACAGCACCCAGGGCGAGGAGACCCTGAGACAGTAGGTCCAACATGTCTCGTGTTACAAATTGTGCCTCCCTGAAGTTCCTATGTGGGAATTCTAACCCCTAGTCCCACAGAATGTGACTGTATGTGGAGATGGGTTCTTTTTATTTTATTTATTTATTTATTTATTTATTTATTTATTTATTTTTCTGAAGGTGGGAACGGGGAGAGACAGTCAGACGGACTCCCGCATGCGCCCGACTGGGATCCACCCGGCACGCCCACCAGGGGGCGACGCTCTGCCCACCAGGGGGGACGCTCTGCCCCTCCGGGGCGCCGCTCTGCTACGACCAGAGCCACTCTAGCGCCTGGGGCAGAGGCCAAGGAGCCATCCCCAGCGCCCGGGCCATCCCTGCTCCAAGGGAGCCTCTGCTGCGGGAGGGGAAGAGAGAGACAGAGAGGAAGGAGAGGGGGAGGGGTGGAGAGGCAGATGGGCGCCTCTCCTGTGTGCCCTGGCCGGGAATCGAACCCGGGACCCCTGCACGCCAAGCCATGCTCTACCACTGCCAACCGGCCAGGGTGGAGATGGGTTCTTAAAGAGGTGATCAAATTAAAGTGAGGCCATTCAGGTGGGGCCTAATCCAACATGACAGGGATGCTTTGGAGAAGAGGAAACTGGACGCACAGAGGGGACCTGGGATGTGCAAGCACAGAGGGTTGACTGTGTGCACAGGTGGTGAGAGGGTGGCCTCGGAGGAAGCCAGCCCGGCCGGCGCCCTGGTCCCGGACCTGCAGCCTACAGAACTGCATAAAAACAGATGGGTTGTGTAAGCCCCTAGTCTGTGGTGTTTTGTTATGCGGCCCTGGCTGACTCCTCCCCTCTTGAAGAGTACAGGGCTCTGAGAACCACTGTCATTCCTAAGACCCAAAACCAGCCCGCACTGGTCAGAGAAGACAGAGCCTCAGAAATGTCCCTTCCGTGGTGCTCGCAGGAACCCTGAGAACACAAGCCAGGTTCTCCCCTCGTTCCTACATCTCTCTCCCTCCACTGCTTTTGTCTTTCCTCTCTGTCCCTAATGTCATCCCTCCAGCCCAGAGCAGCAGCTGCACTAAGAAAACAAGCAGTCAGGGAGCGGATAAATGAGACAGGCAGGTGAGAACACCTGGCAACTAAGAGGGTTCAGCTCAAGCATTCCCCGGAGTGGGGCCAGCGGATGCCGGGGCCTAATTCTGCAGGTGCTCTCCTGGGCGTCTTCCAGGTGTAGGGGTGCCAGATAAAATATAAGAGGCCATTCAAATTTGTATATCAGATAAGAAATGAATAATGTTTTTGCAGAACATACCCTGTGTACTGTTGTACTTTATTTGCTATACCTGACAACTGCATCCAGGGTCTGAGTGGGGCAGGTGTAGGGAATGGAGAAGAAAGGCCAGGAAATGGACCAAGAGGTAAGAGAACGGATATGATCAAGAGCAGCACACACAGGACACGCGGGCCTGGCACGTGGCAGATGCTAAGCCCAGTTAGGAAGAAGGAAAGGGCTGCTTCTGGGTGATGTGTCTCAGGCCGGCACAGAGGGGCTGGAGACAGGCACCATCCCGACAGCCCCCCGTTCGGAGTCAAGTCAAACAATCCCAGAAGTATTTGCTTCCTGTTGCTGAAAACAACCCAAATGTATTATCTTATAGTTCTGCAAGTCAGAACTCTGCAATGGGTCTCCCTGGGCTAAAATCAAGGTGTTAGGAGGACTGCATTCCTTCTGGAAATACTAGGGACAAACCCATTTCTTACCTTTTCCAGTTTCTTGGGGCCTCATGGCCTTTTCATCTTTGAGAACAGCAGTGTAGCGTCTTCAAATCTGTGTCTGCCCCTCCTGCCCTCCATCTCCCACCCTTTCCCTCTCCCCTCTTCCCCTTCTCCATCTCTGTCTCTCTCTCTCTCTCTCTCTCTGCCTCCACCACCCCACCTCCTTCCCTGATTCTGACCCTCCTGTCTCCCTCTTCTAAGGACCATGATCACATTGGTCCACCTGGATGGCAGAGACATGCTCTCAGGTTCTGGGAATTAGGACACGGACATCTCTGTGGGCCATGCTTCCAGCTACCACTGTGTTTCTCTCCTGTGACATCTGCTACCTTGCCAAGGCTGCTCTGAGGGAAAACCAGAGTTTGCCCAGGACCCGTGGCCCCTAGAGATACACACACAAGGACAGTGCCGGCAAATCAAGGCGCTGAGTTCCGGGGGCTGAGACTCAGGCACGAACGGGCAGGGCTGCAGGGAGACAGCGGTCCCAGCAGAAAGAATGGAGATCTGATGCTGAAGTAAACACACGGTCAGGCTCGTCTCTCCTGAGTATGCTCCTCAGGTGACCCTGTGGGGACATCTCTAACACGCCCCGGAAATACTGCTTGCAACCACGGTCCAGTGGGTTTGGGGGGAAAGAGCGCAATGGCCTTCCTCCCAAGGTCATAGCTCTGGAGTAGCCTTGGGCCTGGCACAAGCCCCTGGTCCTCAGCTCACAGAGGAACAGAGGCGGATTAAAGTCAGTTGTGACCCTGAGGGCAGAAGAAAATATTGGGCCCCTTAAAAAAGAGAGAGAGAGACAGGTAAAATAAAAATACTGTTAACCATATTTTTAAATAAATAAATATTAGTATTAATGTTAAAATTGCACATAGAAAACCAAACTTGGTGTCATTAGAAAAAGGTGTAAAGTTGGGGTTTTGCAGGGCCCTTCAGAAGTCGGGGTCCAGAGTACGTGCCCGGGGCACCTGCCATTAAATCCGTCTCTGCGGCTGAATGCGCTCTCAGACGTACACGTCTCTTCCCCACTCTCACAGCAGCTCCTGCAGGGGGTTCTAGTAACATCACTTTATAGTCAAGACTCAGAGAGACTGACAGGCCTGCCCAGAGCCACATCACTCATGAGAACGGAGCATGTATCCATTGGCCCCTTCAGAAGAGAAACAGGTCAGTACAGAATGTCCCCTACAAGGAACTGAGTCCCCTGTGGGAAATCAAGCAGGTGCCTGGGTCTGGATTCCACTGGCAAGTTCTATAAATCTGGTGAAGAAGTGCTGGGGACAGCTCATGCACTGGTACACGGGGCGCGTGAGCACGCGGGAGGCCATCTTCCAGTGACGGAGGAGCCACACCCGTGCCTGTGGAAGGAAAGGATGCGCACAGGTCATGCTCACACGGACACAAGGACTTTGCCATTCAAAGCTCCCAGATACCAACCACCCCACTCTGCCCTTTGAAAGTGTCGGTTCTTATAACTAAAGAAGGCAACGCCCCCAGCCCAAAATAGGGACCTCTTGGTAAAGTAAAAGGAAGCAAAATCTTGTTCTCAAACCCGTGTTTGCAGGAGAATGTGGGAAGACTTTAATACAACAAATTCAGGTGCCTAGGCCTCATCCCCAGGGTCTGGCATGGGGCACAGGACTATGCATTATTTTTTTTATTTATTCATTTTAGAGAGGAGAGGGAGAGAGAGAGAAAGACAGAGAGAGAGAGAAGAGACAGAGAGAGAGAAGACGGGAGGAGCTGGAAGCATCAACTCTCATACGTGCCTTGACCAGGTAAGCCCAGGGTTTCGAACCGGCAACCTCAGCATTTCCAGGTGGACGCTTTATCCACTGCGCCACCACAGGTCAGGCAGGACTATGCATTATTAACAAAGGCCCCAGGTGGTGTTTTCGCAGGTGGTTCATGGGATACACTTTCAGAATCCCTGTTCTGGAACTTTCCGTAGTTTAGAAGGTTTGTCTCCTTGTTTCCCAAGACAAGGATTTATGGGCAACAGATCTTATCTCAGCTGCCTGCCTGTGAACCACTGGGGGCAACTGAGTCACAGGCTGGGACTGAACAAGGATCAAAGTGGTCCAGGGCAGGGAAAGACTTTTCCATCAATGTTACGGAATGGATGAAGGAATTGTGGCGTTCCCAGGGAGAGCCGCGCTGGCTGATTTAGCCTGTCCTAGCTAATCTGGGGCGCACTCCTGCGGGAAGAAGCAGCAAGGGGTCATGGTGTCCTGTAGCAACCATAAGCAAGACCACCCAGCTTCATTTTGGATCTTTCCCCTTGCCAGCTGGGCGCCCCTGGCCAACTGGACAACCTGTCTGTGCCTCAGCACTCTTGTTTGTGAAGTGGGGGGAGTCTCAGCCCCCGGAACTCAGCGCCTTGATTTGCCGGCACTGTCCTTGTGTGTGTATCTCTAGGGGCCACGGGTCCTGGGCAAACTCTGTTTTCCCTCAGAGCAGCCTTGGCGAGGTAGCAGATGTCACAGGAGAGAAACACAGTGGTAGCTGGAAGCATGGCCCACAGAGATGTCCGTGTCCTAATTCCCAGAACCTGAGAGCATGTCTCTGTCACCCAGGTGGACCAATGTGATCATGGTCCTTAGAAGAGGGAGACAGGAGGGTCAGAATCAGGGAAGGAGGTGGGGTGGTGGAGGCAGAGAGAGAGAGAGAGAGACAGAGATGGAGAAGGGGAAGAGGGGAGAGGGAAAGGGTGGGAGACGGAGGGCAGGAGGGGCAGACACAGATTTGAAGACGCTACACTGCTGTCCTCAAAGATGAAAAGGCCATGAGGCCCCAAGAAACTGGAAAAGGTAAGAAATGGGTTTGTCCCTAGTATTTCCAGAAGGAATGCAGTCCTCCTAACACCTTGATTTTAGCCCAGGGAGACCCATTGCAGAGTTCTGCCTTGCAGAACTGTAAGATAATACATTTGGGTTGTTTTCAGCAACAAGAAGCAAATACTACTGGGATTGTTTGACTTGACTCCGAACGGGGGGCTGTCGGGATGGTGCCTGTCTCCAGCCCTTCTGTGTCCACCTCATTGGAAAGTGCCGAGAACAAAGGAGGTCATCTTTTTAAAAAAAGCACGAACCATATCAAAGGCTCTCAAAGGTGTCAGCCAAAATTGTTCACCCAAGAGTCTCGGTTGGAACTATCACTGTTGCTTCTGGCAAGCTCCTCCAGAGGAAAGCGCGCACACTGGAGGCTCCGTACACAGGCGTTGGGTTTGGTGGCGCATGCGCCCTCCACCGCTTGACCACACTGCTTTGTGTTTGTAAACCTCGCCCTCGCCCAGGTGCTGCTCCTCTCTCCAGCCTTGGATCCAAAGCACCTGAGGACAGGCCTAATGCCCTTGATATTCTCCAGGGTCCTTCACCCAGGGTTTGCCCAAGCTGGGTACCCAATGCCACCACCACCCCCAAGTCGCTTTAATGAACAAAAGCCCAGATGGAGATGAATCCTGCGGGACAATTGTATCATTTCCCTAACCCCTCCCTCATCCTTTAAAAGTGGATCGCCAGGGCTTCACCACCCTAATGAGTGACTGGCAATCACAGGTGGCCCTCACCCTCCCTTCTCAGCCAATCCCCAGCAGTGGGGGTGCACGAGGGGATGCATTCAGCAGCTGGCCCGGCTGCGCGGGAGAGGGGGCGGTCAGAGAGCGAGCCCCAGCGCAGGCAGGCTCACAAGGCAGGTTTCCCTACGTGATTCCTTCCGAAGGTGAATGGGGCCTGCTGATTCACTGGCTCTGAGACAGGCAGCAGGCTCTTGGCTCTTGCCGGCTGCAATCAGGAACCGGCACCATCAGAGGAAGAAAGACCCTGCTGTCCTGCAGCCCCTGCTACCCCCATTTTTTTTGTTTACCTAGGTGGGTGCCCAGCTGCCTGCAGATTGCAAGATCAAAGCCAAAGGTGAGAGGCTGTGCGCATGTGGGCTGCAGAGCAAACAGGGAAATGTGTTTAGGTCTGCCCTTGTCAGTTCTGATCTGTCAATTTCTTATTTTTAGCTCTGCTATGACAAAATACACTGATTAACTATGAAAATAGCCACTGATATTGAATTTCCTGTAGGAAAGATAATCTCATTACCGTGTGTCTCAAACTCTAGCTCCTGGCCCCCTTGCCCCTTGTTTTTACAAGGGAAATTGTGAGAAGTTCAGGTATACTGGCCAATGGCTGGGTTTTTATTTGGGAAAGTGGTGTTGGCCCCATAATATTCAAAGCAGGAATATAAAGATCCAGAGAGGGAAGTGGTATCTGATCAATATTGGCCCAAAGAAGTAGAGTGAGTGGGGCCTAGAGCCCCGAAATTTAGGGCAAGTGGTAGGAAATCCTTCACAGAGTAAAACTATGGTGCACGAGAAGTTAACATACCGTAAAAACCCTGGTCCCCATTGGAGATACATGGGCCTCATTCTGTGAGGACCCAATAAAACTGAGAGGGATTAGTTCCATGTGAGGCATCTTGTGAGGTTGGTAAGGGTGGCCTCTGATACCCAGGCTGCCTGTGGAAGATTAGTTATTGTTCAGCAACCATCCTTCCTCTTGATACCAGCACCTCTCCATGGGACGCATGCGCTCCCCTGCCCCTAAGATATTGGGATTGACTGTGTGACTTCTTTGGCCAAAAGAATTTAGAGGGGTGTGGGAGTGGGCGTGATATAGAGCAAGTTTTGAACCTAGGTCTGAAGAGGCATTAAATGTTTCCATTCACTCCTCAGTTTATAGCTGGTTCAGAAAGAATGAGACACAAGGAGCAGATTGGGGAGCTTACCCACCACTTAGACCGAAGACCAGTAGAGCCTAGCATAGAGCAGGTGAACCCACGTTGTCCATTAGACATTTGAGCAGGAAATAAATGTTTAATATATGTCAATGAGTTTGGGATTATTTGTTACGCAGCATTTCTGTAGTGATAGCTGACTGATGTTCTGCACTTTTCCTTACTTCCTATTACCTCTCTCTAATGTGTTTCCCACCCTTTACCCTCTGCCTTCTTCCTATCAAAATCTTTCAACTTGGAGGGGCACAAAGAAAACCAGATAGAAGATGATGGAAGACAATTTGACTTCGGGTGATAGGTATGCAACATAATCAAACGTCAAAATAACCTGGAGATGTTTGCTCTGAACATATGTACCCTGATTTATCAATGTTACCCCATTAAAATTAATAATAAAAAAATCTTTCAACCTAAAAGGTCTGAGGTCAACCTCTTAGCTCTTAGACTGAATTTCAAAATTGGACTTTTTCCTCCCAAATATATGTGCTTTCTCAAGTCACTTGTGTCTTTGCAGAAAGGCAGGGGTTGCTATTAGAATTTCAGGAATCAGAAAGTGGGTAAGAAAGGCATTTATAGACTGGGGACATCATTTTTGGGTCTCTTGATTTCATATTCCTAGAAGCCTAGGGTGAGGCAGATCCAACATAGAACTGATTTTTCAAGAAGATTCAAATTTCTGACTGACTGTGGAAGAAGGGCCAGCAAAAGCCATGCATCTATTTCATTCTATCCTTTTGCTCTGAAAATGTTGAAGAATGGCTTGGCGATTTTAGCTGGGTGTGTAAGGACTTCCCCTCCTCCCCAACCCTCCCTTAAAGTTTGGCCAGATCCCCAGTCCAAATAGCAGTGTGTGTTCAAGAAGATGATTAACGTGAGCAGAAGGCTCCAGAGAATCTCTCAGGGCCCTTTTGTTTATTAAATATAAAAACCCATGTTTAAATATAATGTCAAAGGTAGGACACAGACCAACACTGTCTAAGACAGACTATTGGCTTTAACCTACAATAACTAGATGTTCAAATTTTGACTTCTGGACTTAAAGCCTCTAAAGATTTTCCGGGAAGGCTCATCCTACTCCAGGAAGAGGTCATCAGAGGCTGACAAAGCCCATCTTTTTCTTTCCATCATCTGTTCTTAATAGCAGAGGCTGTGGCTTTCATGTTGGGGTATGGTCCATAGTTAGGTCAACATCATTCTCTGCAGAAGTCAGCCATTCCCGACTCCCTGGCCTGGGCTAGAGAACACAGCCATGCTCTCCCACAGAACCATAGCTGCAGGCTAGTCATTCACTCCCTTGATAAAGAGTTGTTGAGAACCTGCTGTGTGCCAGGCTCAGCTTTGGGACCTGGGGACACATGGGGTACAGATAATGCCCAGGTCCTCTGATCAGGTTCTACCAGTCGAGAGACAGACAAGTAAATACGTGAATAGTTTGGTAAGAAGAACATTGAAGACAATAAAACAGGGTGCTGTGATACCTGTGAATAAAAGGGGGCACATCAAAATGCTGGCGGGAGGTCAGGGAATGACAGAGCACAAGCTCCCATGCTGCTCTCCTGTGAGAGGCGCTCTTTGAAGTACTTCGTGTGCGTAGTAGCTCATTTACCCTCGCAGCAATCCCACAGGGAGGGTCCTGCTATCGCCCTATGCAGATAAGGACACCAAGTCACAGAGAAGTAAAGGAGCTTGCCCTGTGTCACACAGCTGATAGGTGGAGGAGCTGGAACCCAGGCCCAGGTGTTGGTGCCACAATCTGCACTCTTATCTGATAGGCAGAATATTGCCCTTCTGGAGCAGGTCCCATTGGAGCTGACCGCTGATAAGAAGAAAGGGCCAGTCATGTACAGAGCTGGGCAAAAGTGTCCCAGATAGGTGACAATAATATCATTGCAATCTTCTAAGCAGGAGAGATGGGAGGTGTGGACGAGAGAGGCAGCGATGGACACAGTCAAAAGTGGCAGCTTTGCGACCTGATTTTACTCTGTGGTGTTATTTCTCACTGAAGTGTCACTTTTCCTGCTAAACTATAAGTGCCATGAAGACCAGCACCTCCTATGTTTTGCTCACCTTATGTCCTAATGCCTCATACAGTGCTCAGTTCTTAGATCTACTTAATATTTCTTTTTTGGGTTAATGAATTAGTTAGCTAATTAATATGCATTGAATCAGTCTGATGTTGGTTTGAATCTCAAAACTTGCACCTGTTAATTGTGCAACCTTGGGCAAGTTACCAAACCTCCATGATTCTCAGGTTCATTTCCTGTACAGTGGGGATAATAAGACAATCACAGGGTTGGGTGTTGAAAGAGTTAAATGAGATTCCTTTTTGTAAAAAAGTACAGTCACCATAGAATAGGTCCTACAGAAATGTTGGTGTCTAACTTTCTTTCCCTACTACAATACATATAAACCAGAGTTGCTCCAGAGACATGAACCCATTGTAGAATCTAGAATTTAAAGGAACTGCAAGCCCTTGCTACGCGAAGTGTGGTCCAAGGACTAGCCCATCAATATCCTATGGGAGAGCCCTGGCCGGTTGGCTCAGCAGTAGAGCGTCGGCCTAGCGTGCGGAGGACCCGGGTTCGATTCCCGGCCAGGGCACACAGGAGAAGCGCCCATTTGCTTCTCCACCCCTCCGCCGCGCCTTCCTCTCTGTCTCTCTCTTCCCCTCCCACAGCCAAGGCTCCATTGGAGCAAAGATGGCCCGGGCGCTGGGGGATGGCTCTGTGGCCTCTGTCCCAGGCGCTAGAGTGGCTCTGGTCGCAACATGGCGACGCCCAGGATGGGCAGAGCACCGCCCCCTGGTGGGCAGAGCATCGCCCCTGGTGGGCGTGCCGAGTGGATCCCGGTCGGGCGCATGCGGGAGTCTGTCTGACTGTCTCTCCCTGTTTCCAGCTTCAGAAAGAAAGAAAAAAAAGAGCTCCTTGAGCTCTAAGAAAAAAAAAAAAAAAAAAAATCCTATGGGAGCTTGTTAGAAATAAAGAAACTCAGGCTGACTCCACTCCATGGGATCAGAATTTCTGTACAAGGGGCCCGGTTATTTAATAAGCATTCCCTCCCATCCCAGTGATCCTTATCATCAAAGAGAAAAGTGAGGTAGGTTGACCCTGCTCTAGACCAAGGTGCCAGCTATTTTAGACTGTTCCAGAGGCATGGATCCCAACCCACTCCCTCTGGTGCTTGCTGCCTGGGCCTCTGAACACCGCTGCTAACCCATCCCCTGGCTGCCGTGGCTCAGACACCTGCCATTCCTAGTGTAGCCCCCAGTGAATGGACCACTCCACTAGCTGTCCGTGCTGGACCGGTCAGATAAGCTTGGCAGGTTCTAGCACCATTATGCATAACAGGAGCCTGAGCCCGGCTGGCTGGCTGAACAGCGAGCGTCACAGCTCCTGTGAGAGGTGCCTTCTCTCCTCAGCAATCCTCCTGCCTCCCCTGCTGTCCCCAAGGGCATGTAATGGAGTGGGACTGTGGCCGACAGTGGAAGGCAGCCTCATTTCTGATTCATCAACCGCATAAACAAACCCTGAAGACAGAGGCCAAGGGAGCACAGAGCCTTCCTAGCCTATCAGATGTGCTCCGGGGTCTGTCTGGGCTCATGACTCATTAGGCAACTCTAAGCCCAGGTATCATAAAATTTTGAGGCTTTTTTTTTTTTCTCTCATTTCTAAGACATAATTAAATCTTCCAGAAACTAATTTGTTTTCTCAGTGCAGAACTCACTTGAGTAAGGTGTGGAACCTGCTTTTCATTCCTGGTGAATGTACTCATTTGGGGGTGTCAGGCTGAAATAAGAATGCCTGGCATAGCACCCTGTAATACCTTTGTTTTGCACCTCAATGCACCTGCTTTTAAACATCACTTAGAGACGGTCTGTATTGGGATGGTAACCAAAGTAATTATGCTAAAACATACCTTGGGAAGGGTGAGACCCGTCTGCGGTGAACGCCCCACTGGGCACAAAGTGGGCGTTCAATTTCTATTTCTTAATAAGTGCCATAAAGCACAGAGATGTAAATGGATTTTACAAAGATGCTCTGTCACACCAAACTATTTCCCAGGCCAAGTTCAAACTTGCTGCCACCTACTGGCCAACACTTAGCATTATCTTTACCTGTGTAGATTGAAATGTTAAGCCCGTGTGAAACTTAAAACATCTGTGGATAAAGCGTGCCTTTTTCTTCCGATTGGGAAGACTGGCAGAAGAGAATCTTTCCTAAGAGGGTGTACCAGCTGACACGGAAGAAAAGCAAGGACCTAAAGTGTGTCTGTGTGGGTCCCCAGGGACCTGCGTGCGTGCTCTCTTGAATGATTACGGGGAAACTTAAGAGTATCATTTTCAGTTCCTCTCAAATCAGACTCACGCGTCCTAATGACCCGCCCCTCTGTGGAGTCCCGGCTTTGTGCAGGCCCACAGGTCACTGCCATGCAGACGTGGAGTGCCCCCGGAGCCTGGCATCCTTGTCTGCCCTGAGCAGGTGAGAACATGGCAGCGCAGGTCACGAGGGGTGTGGTTCTGGGGTTGTACAGGGCAAACAGACAGAGCCCCAACTGTCCCGAGGCAGTGCCTGGGTCTTCCATCTGTCCCTTCCTAGAAGTCAAGGTTTCCGAGGTCAGTGGCACAGTCCAGCTCACACACTAGCCTCCCCAGCACCTAGCACAGTCCTAGGAGGCAGCAGGCACTCACTAAATAGGTGTCAGTCACATCATTATGTGATGTGTTTATTGGGATCTTCTGTTGCCAGGACAAGAACATTGCTGGTTTGAGTCAGGACAAAGTGTCTTGAGCTGGCAATGGAAGGCCTGGGGACCTGAGCTGGTTCCTCACCCCATGGAGCCGGGCCCCTGCGGGACCCAGGCCTCCCGCGTTCCGTGGTTCAGGCTTTCCCGGTGAGTGTTTCACTCTTGGGTAAGAGGGCGGCAGCCATTCAGCCCCCACCCAGCCTCCCACGTTCACCGGCATGGGGAGGAGAAAGCCAATTGGGCTGTGGCCAGGTTCCTGGAATCACTCTGGTTGGGCCAGCTTCCCTCGCATTACCAACCCTTAGCCAATCTCCGTAGGTAGGAAAATGCCGTGTTTTGATTGGCTTATATCTGGGTCATGTGCTCCACCCCAAATGGCTGAAATGCTTTCCCACACTGACCACAAGGATGAGCAGAGAAGCAGGGTAGTCCCCCCTATAAAGATCTGTTATACTGTTGAGGAGAGAGGGGAGGGGATGCTGCAGAGAAAACACAAATGGTCTGTACCGTCAGAGACAGGGAGCTGGAGTGACAGCGACAATGACAAGCATTTATGGAGGGCTGACGTCTCCTGGGTACCATCTTAAGCACGTTACATGTATTCAGGCGGTCCCAGTGACAAGCCTGCGGATTCGCTGTAACCTTAGTCCCCACTTCACGGTTGAAGAAGCACAGAGAGTGTAAGTAACTCGCCCAAGGGTTCGGAGCCAGAAAAGGGTAGAAGCAGGACGCAGACCCAGGCACCCAACTATAAAGTCCATACACTTGAGTACAGCAATTGTAAAAACTGCTGACAAAGCCCAGAGGGGGGACAAGTGAGGAGGTGATGTTGCAGCTGACACCCAGTGCCAAGCAGAACCCTACGCATCCTAGGTGTTCCGTAACTATTTGTGAAGTGACTAAGTGGTGATCTTGATAATATTTCTCCCATTTGCTCTTCCGGGAAAGATTTCCTCAGAAACAACATCTGTGCCACTTGCGAACAGTGGACGGGGGCTGCCAGGTCCCCCACGCTGTAGACGCACAGATCTAAGCAGGCACCTGTCGGCAGAACGCAGGTGAGTGCTCCAGACCCTGAGGGCTATGGGGACAGAGGAAGCCATTGTCCCAGAGCTAGTCCTCCCCTGGCCAGGTGTCTGCTGGGGGCCAGGTGGGCACTTCCCAAGCTTGACATCGGCAACTCTGGTGGGTGCTGCTTCTCCTGTAAAGATGCTCTGTGCTGGGGTCTGAGCTGGGCCCCCAGGAGTGAGCGAGCCACACCGCACTCATTCATCCCTCACTCTCACTCATTCCCTTATCCCTCATTTCACTACTCTCACTCATTCCCTTGTCCCTCATTTCACTGACACTTATCTGAGCCATTACCAAGTGCGAGTCACTCTTTCAGGTGCCTGGGGTTTGAAGAGAGAGGAACAAAGCTTCTCCCCTTCCCCCCACCCCTTTGTGCCATAAGACACCCGCTCACTCTCCTGTGAAGCAGAGAGTCTCTTGAATGATTAGACATTAACCAAATAATCACCACAGGAGGACAGGGAGCTGGTAGCGGAGGGTGGCAGTGGGGGTGAGGTTGTCAGGAACAGCTCTCAGAAGTGACATTTGGATTGAGCTGAACAGAGTAAGAGTTCAAGGTGAAGTGTGCTGAGGGGAACGGCATTCAGCAGAAGGAAGAGGAGACAGTGCAAATGTGCTTAAGGAGGGATTGACAGGTGGGGAGGGTGGCGCAGAGGTGCGGAGGGCCGTGCAGAGGTGAGGTGGGCGGTGCAGAGGTGGGGAGGGCGGTGCAGAGGTGGGGAGGAGGGAGAGAGGTGACGCAGGACAGATGAACAGGTCCTGACCCTGAAGGATTTTATTTGGTTTGTTGGGAATGTTACTTTTCAGGTCAGAACATGGGTAATCCAGTAATAGCTAGTGGGTTTAACAGAAGGAGATGTGATCCCATTTCTATTTTGAAAAGTCCAGAAGGTGGTTTGGAAAACCACAGTGGAGAAGGAGAGAATCATTAAGAGGCTGCTGGAGAAGTCCGTGCACGAGATGACGGAGGTTTGGACAAGAGTGATGGCTTGGGAAGGGCAGCAACAGACAGAGTCAAGAAAGATTTCAGACACAAAAGCAAGGCAGCCGTGAGACCAGAGCAGACTCAGAATGGACTTGCTGCCGGCCCTGGCCCACTCAGGACGGCTGTGAGACTCCACAGGCCCTGGCCCACTCAGGACGGCTGTGAGACTCCACAGGCCCTGGCCCACTCAGGACGGCTGTGAGACTCCACAGGCCCTGGGCCCTTGTTTTTCTTGGGGGCCACTCCCCCACTCACATAAAACATCCACATCCCACATTAAACATGGTTTTATAGTAAAAAAAGTTTTTTTGGAAAGATGTTTATAATTTTGCCTTTCCAATTATTTAGCTACATGTGTATCTAATACATTTAATTTGCAAATGGTTACAGTTTCTTGGCAATCACCAGGCATAGCAAAAATTCTAGCCAAAGGAGAAAATCTATCCTACAGAGTGTTTCCGAATATGGCTTGTGGCTGAATCACTCCAATCCATGCCTCTCTCGTGCGTTGGCCTTCTTCTCGTCTTCTCCCTCTCTGCATCTCTTACAAGGAGACTTGTCGTTAGATTGTGAACCCACCTGGAAAGTCCCAGATGATCTCAGCTTGAGATCCTTAATTACATCTACAGAGACCCTTTTCCCAAGAAAGGTCACCTTCACAGGTTCTCACATCTGAAGATGTACTTTTGGGGCCACCATTCAACCCATTACATATATCAATAGATAGACCACAATTTGTTTACTCGTTAATCAGTTGAACATTTGGGCTTCTTGTTTGGTGACATTATAAATCCAGCTGTTTAAAACACCCAGAGCACTTTGTCCAGACCTATGCTCTAATTTCTTTGGGGGGTGGAATTAGGGGCCATTTCTTTACTTTGTAACATACCAGATGCTTAAAAAAAATGGAAGTGCCCTTGCCCCCGGTCCATCTCAGTGGCTGGACCCGAGACCTCCGCTTCCCAGCTCTTACCCCAGGGCTGCCCTGCTCTGGCCTTTCAGGTCTGGTCCCCATTCCCTGCCCTGGGCCCCCGCGCCCTCTGCCACACCCTTGCACTTTGAGAGTCTGGGACATTTATATAAATTTTAGAGAGGAAGTGCCTGGGCAGGGAGTGGGGGTCGAATCTCATTTCCTGGGGCCTGCTTCCCTGTGCGCCAGGCTCCAGGCTCAGACGTGGCCGTGTCTCTTTCTGTCACAGGCCCTGGCTCACGCGCCCACGGCGGCCTGGGGAGGCCACACAGGTAGATAGGTGTGCTGGGGTGCATGCACCTGCCAGCTTGCTCTAGGGTCACAGCCAGGCTGGCCGAGACAGGCTGATGGGAGGCCCGCTGAGATGCAATTTTATAATCAACCTGTAACTTGATTATCTCAAAAAAATAAATGAACAATCAATACTGCTGATCCCCCACGGACTCCCCCGCTGAGCTGCGCCTGGCTTGTGTTTGACGATACATGTTCTCCTGTTAGTTCAAAGGAGGCTTCAGTTTAATGTCAACATTTGCTTTTGAACCCGTCTTATTTATTATTATTATTTTTTCACTATTTGCTTCGGCTTGTCCTTGCCCGGAGTGAGAACACCGGGATCCCGGGGCCCTTCTGTTCTACCTGTTGGCATCTGTGAGATCCTGCGCACCTGTGTGACCCTCAAACACTGGCTTATCTCACGCTGACTGGGACACCTTCAAGCTCCCAGAGATGAAAGAGCCAATGAAATTGTGTAGAAAAGTAGCTGGCAGGTGACCTCACCTGTTCCCCAGGGAAGGCTGCCCCTTACCCTGTAGGTGAGGCCCTCACTGCTGGCCAGTGAGCCCCGACTCCGTCTCCACTGCCTGGCCCCACCAAGGACTTGGAGTTCTACGTCCTTGACCTTCTGGCCATATTGCCAACACCAAGTCAGCCTGTCCCTGTCACTGCTGGCCAGTGAGCCCCGACTCCGTCTCCACTGCCTGGCCCCACCACTGACTCAGACGCTCTTGGAGTCCTACGTCCTTGACCTTCTGGCCATATTGCCAACACCAAGTCAGCCTGTCCCTGTCACTGCTGTGCCGGGGAGAACTGGAGGCTCCCCTCCCCTCCGGGATTCGTTCCCGCCACTGGATTCTAGCCATCTGGAGGTTGAATTTTGCAGAAATTCAAAGTTCTAGCATGGCTTTTCTGAGCAGAGGTTCTGCCTCTATGACAGAGATGGAGAAATCGGCCTTTCTCCCAGCTCTACTTTTATATTCTCTGCTACCCCAGGGACCTCCTAAATTTTGTGCAGCTCAATTCACACTGACAAACATAGTTTCCAGAAGGCTGAGAACAGGGAGCATTCACCTTTCCTGCCAGAGAATTCAGAGGGCTGTTCATACACAGGTGAGACACCCCTCACCTCCTCCATCAGGTGATACGGTCAGCTGGCTTCAGACATAACGCAGATCTGCCCTTTCTCTTCCCCCTAAATCGTAGCTAAGGTTCCATGTGACCTAAACCAAACTTAGCATTCCACAAATGCATACTGTATGCCAACCACTTTTCATATTCAATTGCCTTTTTAGCTTTCTCAGCAACCTCAGTGAGGCAAATATCATGACCCTCATTTTACAGATGAGGAATATTATTTAAACACGGACCAGTGATTTAAATGAAAATTCTATTGTAATTATATTTGGAAGAAAGGCAGAGAGAAATGGGAATAAAGGTCTAGGCAAGCAAAACCCTCATCTTCCATAACAGGAAGTTGGCAGTTAATGTTACTTAACAAGTCAAGAAACAAAGTATAGGCATATTATTCAGAAACACGAGGCAAGTCCCAGAATAAATAACCGTGTTGAAAGTAGTTAGCTTGGGGGAAGTAGAAAGAGATAAGGAAAGGTAGTATGATTTTCATTTCTGCTTTAAGTACTCTGTGATTTTCTTTATGTTTGCATTACTTTGCTAAAAATAAAAACTTTTAAAGTGGGGGAGAAGCCCTGAATTAACTGCGTAGCAAATACTGGGTTAAACCAAAGAAATAATTCTTAACCACAGGGCAGAGGTTCCTAGACTTGCTCAACTCGACTCACAGCACCGAGAGCATCTTGTTAATTTTTTCACAGCTTCCTTAGGTCAAAGGAAACACTCAAGTGTTCTGTTTATTAAATAATTACATAAAAACAACTTAATATGGTTCACATGATGTGTGACAGCTGTCACTGTGGTAAAATATCCTGTGGTACCAGCTGGAAAAATAAAGTTCAACTCATGGCTTTCCTGTTTACTGTCTGTGCACTGGGCCTGTGTCTCATCTGAAAAATGGGAATAGTATCTTTCTCTTTATACTGGTGAGGATTCAAGATGGTAACACTCAGCTGAGTGGCATTTGTTACACAAATACTCAGCACCATTAGGTATATGAGAAAGTTCTGAGTGCTGTCACACAAAAGGCTGTGTGATCCATCACCAACGGGGAAGGCTGGCCAGGTGGGGGTGAGAAGCTGGAGAAAGGAAGGCACCGTGAGTTAAGAGTTCCGTCTAAGTCTAAGACGCCTACTCGCCTTCAGATGTCGGGTAAGCAGTCATACCTCCCGTTCTGGAGTTCAGGCGAGAAGTCTGGGCAGCAAATGGGTATTGGGGCGTCAGCCCCATAGAGACAGGAGCTGGGGAGAGATCCCCATGGGAGGAGTGTGGCTGGCCAGAGGAGGGGTCGGGACTCTGCCCTGGGGCTGTCCCACTTTTAGAGGTTGGGGAGGTGAGAAGGAACCAGCAAAGCCCACTGAGAAAGATCTGGCAGAGAGCTTGGTGTCCTGGAAGCCAAGAGGAAGAGGTTTCAGAAGCGGGGGAGTACTGGGCTGTGTCCAGGGAGTGCGAGAAAGGGGTGTGCAATGCTTCAAGAAAGGGGTGTGCAACGCTTCAAAGCAGCTCTCGAACAAAGCACTCACTCCACATCTTGCTGACAAAACATGGGTTTGCCGATATTTTTTAAACAGCTCAGAAAACAAAGTATTTCATCTGCGTTGGCATGCTGCTTTGAATCTTCTACAATAACCTCCACATTTGTTACAAAGGTTAGGAAGGAAAAAAAACACAAAAGCAAAGCTCCCCGTTGCCCTGGGCTCCAGCAGCTGCCTACGAAGTTGTCTTGATCTCCGCTTGTCCAGGTGAACCAGACCCCCCTCCCTCCCCCCGCACAGCTTTGTTCTTGCCACGCACATGGCTGGTGTCCAAATCCCATGACAGAAGATGTTAAACACTCTATTCCAAAAGCAGAGTGCTTGGTTTTGTGCAAATGTTTTCAGAGCAGGAGTGTGGTGGTGATGGGTGTGCGCGCGCGCGCGCGTATCTGGTGCTGTAACAACTCTGCATACCGCTCCCTTTATTTTCTCCTCTGCTCACCTCGCAGCCAGTCTCCCTTCCTGGAACGACCTGTGTGCGGTTTCACTTAGATCTCTAGTCCCAGGGGCAGAAAGGCCACAAGCTTCCCTGCAGAGAAGCTGGGCCCCTTTGAATGAAGAGCCGGCTCCCAGGGAGCTCTGAGGGCCGTCTGTCTGTGAAATCTCCTTTGTGCCGACGCCACTCATTTAGGTTCTTGTGATAATCTAGTCTCTCTGAACGTGTAGAATTGCTCTCATGGTAAGGGAACCCAATGAAAAATGAGATTTTTGTGTTTTTTAAACCCGAGTTTTAAAACTCCGAGCTAGTCTGTGTCCCTCTAATTCCTGGGTGCAGCCGTTGTCTCGGAGGCCGCAAGGCTCTGGGTTGGATACATCCTGACGTAACGCGGGCCTCTGCAGCGGAGACCCTAACCGTGTGAGAACATTCCAGTTTTCGGAACGGCCACGTTCCCAGCTCAGGAGAATCTGACTCGCCCGTTTGTGATCTGGTGTGTAAGTCCTCAAGTGTAAAGAGAAATTTTAATGCTGTGCTTAAGAAACAGTGAGGCTGATTCTAACACCAGTATTACTGAGCTAACAGTGCCTTGGTGTTAGCTAAAAATGTTTTATGGACTCAAGAGGCACTTCATTCATCTCGCCAATCCATTTGGGGATACATGAGGCCCTCGCAACTGTAAGTGGGGTCTCTAGCCCCACAGCACCTGCCCCCTGGGATCTTGTGAAAAATGCAGGACACGGAGACGCCCGCAGACCTGCTAAGAGGGGAGGGATTTTAACGCCCTTGTCTGGAGGAGCCTACGCACAAGTCTGGGGTGTGCTATTTAAAGCAGAGCCTGCCCGGGGCTCAGCCTTAGACCGCTTTTCTACCATTTTGCCTCCCTCGGAGATCTCATTGGATTTACCGCCCGCGGGCCGCATGTGGCCCCCTGAAACCATTTATACAGCTCCCGCCGCACTTCCGGAAAGGGGCACCTCTTTCACTGGTGGTCAGTGAGAGGAGCACTGTATGTGGCGGCCCCCCAACAGTCTGAGGGACAGTGAACTGGCCCCCTGTGTAAAAAGTTTGGGGACCCCTGATTTACGGGTTTTAACACCGTCTACATGTGACTGACTCCCAGCAGACCTCACCATGAGCTCCATCCAGATCTAGAGGTCTAACTGCTTCCTGGACATTTTAACTTGAAGTCTAATAGGCATCTCAAAATGAACACACCTAAAACCTCCGATTTCTTCCCCACTCCCAACTCGCTGTTAGTCTGCCCTCAGTCGGTAAATGGCACCTCGGTGCTCTAGCTGGATTCAGAGGTTAAGGAGAGTCCTCCTGAATCAGACCACGTGCTGAGCTGCTCCTGCCGGCCCTAGGCTCCCCTCCCCCTCCCCTGCTTCCGCTGGCCGGCGGGGGTTTTTCTCCGAGGGGCCCACTCTACAAACCCCACTGACCCCGCCTACGGAGGCTGAGCCTCCTGGCACGAGGGCGTTCCCACCTGGGATTCAGGCTTCAATTCTGTGACATTCTGCATTCTTATACAATCCTCTTCCCTTGAGTTAACCAGTCTTGGTTTCTAATTTTTAAAACTCCAATAAAGCGGTGCATTTAAAAATGTTTGAAGTAGTAAAGGCAAAACAAACATATCACTGTTTTCTGGAAATCACGAGCAGAAACCAGGCCTAGAACTAAGCTCACGTTGACCCTGGAAAACTCCAGCTGCAGGAAGTCCTGAACCCAACAGAGGGCAATCGAGGCAGGCGTCTTGGGCTTTGAGCTGCAGGGAGCCAGGACCACAGCTGAGGGATGTGCTCCCTCCTAATAGCCAGGCGTCATTCCCCCTCTCCCCCATGAGACAAACGAACAGTGGAGAACCACAGAACCAGCCACCAGACGACAAATCCCTGGCACACAGGCGTCTACGTCCCAAGCGCCCTCATTTCATACGCCGGTCTGAGCTCAGATCTCCCTAACGCCGGCATACGAGGTCCGGAAACGGCCCTCGTTCGATTTGGCTGGGAGAGCATGAGATTAAGATCCATTATCTTCTCCTTGGAAGACAGAAATATGTTTTGAAGTGTCCAGGATGATTCTCTCTAGAGTTGCGTAATTTAGCACGCGTTTATACGGAAGGCTTGGCTAGGGAGGTTTAAGAACATTAACCAAAAGGTCAGGGCACTAAAATTGTAATTTAAAAAATCCAAACACCTGGAACCTGGAAAACACGTCCAAGTTAAGGAGGTAAAAGCAGGGGCTACATTCATCATGTGAGAGAGAACTCGACATACACCCAAACTTCATACTTACCTTTAAACTGTTCCCCCCATAGAACAGCACATTTAAAGTGTCCCCGTCCCCAAAGGAAATAATCCTCTAAATTCCAAGTTGTAAAATAGCCTATTTGTTTAGTAGAAATGTTTCTTGTAGTTAGACCCTGCCTTTTCTGTATTAGAGAATGTCTGCCTTTTCCACAAACCAAGATGAGTCATGATATCTACACGTGTGCCTAACACCTTCACTTCAACTGCCGAAGGCCTGTGTGTCTCCAGGCACACGAACATCTTGCCCTTCGCCCTCTGGGCCCGGCGTGTAGCCGTCCAGCCTCAGTCGGCACGGCACCCAGTTCTATCTCCTGGCCTTATGCTTAGGATCTAGCTTAGAAATCAAGATGAATTGCCTCGTGTGTACTTGACATATATCAACTTTTTCATCAGTCTCCGTGTTTTCTAGCACTAAACTATTTTTAGTTTCTACTTGGTGTACCTTGCTAGTTTTCTTCATTTTTAGAGGAGTTGACTGCCTTCTGTGATCACTCACTGCTAGAATTGATGTGGCTTGCCCTCTCCATCCCTGTAACTGACAACCATCTAGCAGGCGTCCCCAAACTACTGCCACAGGCATGCGGCCCCCTGAGGCCATTTATCTGCCCCCCCCACCGCACTTCCGGAAGGGGCACCTCTTTCATTGGTGGTCAGTGAGAGGAGCACTGTATGTGATGGCCCTCCAACGGTCTGAGGGACAGTGAACTGGCCCCCTGTGTAAAAAGTTTGGGGACCCCTGATAGGGGTTCAGTAACAAAACACACATGCACACACACAAGGTCATGTCTAACTTACAGCAAGGGCCACAAACTTGTATTTTCTTCTCAATTCTAAGCCCAGTAACCACTATCAATCTTAGCCTTTAAGACCGCCCAATTCAAATTCCAGCTAAATTGTTTCCTATTTATTTAACAATTACTATTTTCAGAGTAAGATGTCTTTAGCAAAACCCTGGTAACTTTTTTTAAATACTTTTTTCCTTGGAGGGAGGCAGGATAATAAACTATAATTAAAAATATATATAAATCTCCCCTTTTACTGTTTCCCTATTAAACAAAATATGCTCTCTGTCTCCAGGAGCCTCAAGCAAAAAGCACACACCATGTATGTTGTTTTGTACTCCAGACCAAATGACAACCTTATAGTGGAAAAGCAAGTTGTTAATAATATTTTCCAGTTTTGCTGACATTAGCTTGAAATGTTCCTGAACCGGGGAGATGCCCTTGGGTGACGAAGCCCCGGCCCACCTCCCCGGGAAGAAAGCACTCCTCCCTCCTTAGAGCGGCACAACCACGAGTAATTACAGGCATGAGGCACAGTCAACAGAAGACTTTTCCAATGGTTTACATTTCCTTTTTATTTATTCCTTGAAACTGCCCGTATTGCAGGTTTCTCACGGGTGAAATATGGAACTGAGCAGATTCTTTTTTTTCTACAAAATTATGGTATAAACTTGCTCAATTTTCTATCTTATTGCTAACAAACCTTACAGGCGCACAGTTTGTAAAATAAACCCCTTAAGGACTGAATGTGTAGAGCATGCCGCAAGGTACAAGAAATTAGCTAAAAATGAGCATATAAACCTACATTTGGACCAACACAGTATTGAAGGCTGGCAAACATTTATCACAACACAGGGAAAAATTAATAAAAGGAGATACAGTTCAGTCCTGAAAGGGTTAAGTAGAAACCCTAATATATTATTGTTTCTAACCATCCATCCCACATTACAGTGCTTGAAAACAAAGTAAAAAGTCTGGCACAGAAAATTACGCACATTTGTTCAGTACTCATCAGAAACAGCTGCTTTCGAAATCAAAAGTAAGTAACTTGGTTAATAATTGAATAGCAAAGGAACCTCCCTCCCCCCTGGATTATCTGGTTAAATATGACTAGTTTAGTTCTCAAAAAACTCCATCGGAAATTTTTTGTGAGGGCACAGATGGTACCGGTTTCATTAGAGAAAAATAAAAAAACTAACCAGTTTTGATCACAAATAAGTCTGTGTAGTAAGAATGATGAATATTTTGCTAATTAACATGTAGGAGATGCCTTCAGTTGCCACAGTTTTTAAGAAAAGTCAGCAGCAGGTTAAATATTATGCTAGTGTCAACTCCGAAGTCCTTCTAAATAAAAAGGGCATTTTATACTTAAAGCCTTGAGCTCGCCCCTCCCCCATCTGTGTGATCAGTTCAGTGGAACCAACAGAAACATACTGGACCACACACTCGGCTTCCACACGTAGTTTCAGAATCACTGCATCGAATGACAAGAAGCTAAGATGCACTCCTAAAACAGAATTAAAACACCTTCCCTCCCCCCATAAAAAAACAACCACCCTCAAATGCACTATCCTTTAACTGAAGCCGGTACCATTCTAAGAGTGTTTGGGAGGGAAAATGACCAGCGTCTCTAATAATGCCACCATGGAGGGGCGGGGGGAGCGCTTCTACTATAAACAGGGAGCAAGGCTCCTATAAGTTAGATGCTAAAAGTGATTTATAAATTTATGAAAAAGACTTTTTAAGCAGCTGACAAAAGAACTACCTATAACAGTGAGCTACAACAGACAAATCAGTTCAGTCTTTATTTTGTGGTACACAGAATGACCAAAATATAGCAGGGGTACCTATATAAGTACGTTCTTGGACTTTTCAGAAAAACAAACAGAAAAAGAGTTTACAGTCTAATGTTTCATTATCTTATTAAAAGAAACGAAAAGCCAAAATAAGATATATTTAAATAATGAAAAAGCAAAAGTTCCTTTCAATAAAGCCATAAACTGGAAAGATTATTTTGAGCTGCAAAGCTGGGTAAGGAACAGTTTATTCTTCAAAAGTATCTCATCGGCTATTAGTTAATTTCGTATGATTTTGTAACTAAATACCAAATCGGGGAGGCTGAGGACACTTGTGACCCATGAACTGTGAAGCAGCGCGGGGCTTGCACCCGTCTAGACCAGAGCCCTGGGACAAGGTCGCTGCGGGACTCAGCAGAGCGAATCACCACCACTCAGAAATAAGCACGCTAGTACGGAACGGACAGTAAACAGCTAAAACAAAGAGAGATAAGGCCACGATGAGTTCTGCCCTTGATCACTGGAACAGCTGTGAAGTGTGAGGCAGGGTCTGCTACAGGAGAGCAGCGCGTGTCCCAGCAGACCTGGAGAGAAGGCGCTATACAGCGTGGTGCGTGCGCTGTGAGCGATGAGAAAGGCTTGCAGGAACAGAAAACCGCAACAACTTTGATTTGACCACTAATGTGTTTTTACACATGACTTCCCCCTTGAGAACTGAGGGAAAAGTGATTTAAAGATGTTGGGAATCATATTTACACTGACATAGTCTGAGCAAAAGAATGAGTGATGAAGACAGCCACGCTGCAAACGCTACGAACAATGATGCTGAAAAAGTCTACCGATGGAAACTTTTCCACAACAGCCCAGGACACCAGAAAGACAATGTTCTGTATGGAAATACTGGAGGAAGTTACAGTTCTGCGTTCATAAGGTACTTGTGGCTCCTGTTTTATGGGACAGTAAAAAGCTTACCATCATCTAGAGGTAGTTTTTACTCTAAGGAGGATGATTGTATTACTAGCCTGTGTCCTATAACATGACACACGGGGTTCCTGCACTAAACATAGCCCAATGAGTTCGCTTCGATTTCTAAGAAACCAAAGGCGAAACCCAGGTGCAGACACGGAAGCAATGGAAAATGGGTGCTTAGCACGCAAGGCCGGCCCTCTGGCCTGCCTGCGCCAGCTCCGAACGGGAGGGGAAAGATGTTTCTGAGGAGGAGACGGCTGTAGAGACATGAAGACTGGGAAAGAGAAGGCAGGAAAAAAAAGAAGGCAGAGAGAAATGGAAAGGTAAGTTTCATGTTTATAATTTCACAACTATCTGTTTCTAAAGTACTGCCTTCCAGCTACTTTAGTGGACCAGCTAATAAGAGCATCCTGGTTTAAGATTACAATGTCTTCTTGGCCTAGACTACCCCCCCAAAAGTAAATTAAAAACATGCTTTTGCTGAGATTTTTCCTCATTATACAATAAGGGCACCATCTACCAACTGGTAGCAAATACTTCTATGATATTTTTTTTGTCATATACCAACAAGGCAGAAAACATCCTATTGAATGAAATCATTGGGAACATTACCAGTTCAAAATAAAATGTTTAAAGAAAACATCCTACTGAATGAAATCATTGGGAACATTACGAGTTCAAAATAAAATGTTTAACTTACACATAATACAAGTTATGTACAAGATCAGGCAGGGGAATCGGGACGCTCCCTGACGCGCGCACGGAGACCTGTGCATGAACAGGGCGAGGGCAGGGCGCACTTCCCACACCGCCGGTTCCGCGCCACTAGCTCATTCAGGACTTAATTGGCCACGCTGACTCCGTGTCAACGTTAGAACCGCTTGGATCACCACTATAAATACATTTAAAGAAAGGAAAGGAAAGAAAACATGGAAGTGACTGCCGAACGTCCGAGAACAGAGACGAAGTTAATGAGCGCTGCGTGGACTGCAGGCAAGGCGGAGGCTGTTTTTTTTAAAGCTTTTGCACAGACTTCATATAATCTTTAAAAAAAAAAAAAATGCAGGCCTTTACAGGATCTGACTTGCTGAAATCAAAACAATTTCAACCACGAAAAGTCATAAGACTTCAGCTTTAAAAAAATAAAAATAAACAGAACAGTTCGGGCAACCTGGAAGAGTACGGGACTCAGACTCAAGGCGCGGTCCGGCCTGCAGCCTGACCGCGCCGACGAGCAGGAGCTCGGGGAGCCGAGGGACAGCCTATTTGGTAACAAAGGTGCACTATATACGGTGATATAAAAAGGTATGATGAAAATGTACCTTTTACTAAAGCTTATACAAGTTCCTTGGTCCATAAAAACTATGTTAGATTTGTGTCTTCTAGTCTGATTAATGTTTATTCCAGCCACATCTCTATTTCTTGCCCATTTAAACAAAACCAAACAAAAGCCAACCAAAAATAACAGCTGAAGAAAAATCAATTTCCAACAGTTTGTACATGTTGTTTTCTTTCGGTTTGTTTTACTGTGGCTTCCGCACTTCAGATCAGCACTTGCAGGTAATGGGGTTTTTAAAGAGTATCGCCCAGTATGAAAAGCTTTCCCAAGAAACCACAAAAGAGTGTTCATTTTTTCCTTTCTTGTTTTGTCAACATTTTGCCGCACCCAAGTCAGTTTAAGTCCCTGCAACAGGCCGGTAGTTAGGACACGACGGTCGCTGTAGATGATGTGACATTGGTTGAATTTGTGCTGACGTTTGTGTAACTGCCCTCGCTGTTTGTGTTGGATTCACTGGGGGGCACTTGGCTGGAGTTGGCTCTCAGGATGGCTCCGGCTGCGCTGCAGTGTGGCCGAGGCCCTGGTTCTGGTGTGTAGGTAAAGGTAAGGCTGGTGGAGTAAATGATTCCATCGTTTCGGACCAAAGTTACTGGAACCTGGACTGGCTGCCGGACCCACCGCCAGCCTTCTCGGAATGCAGAAATGTCGGGGACCACGCAGAGCATACTCTCTCCACATCTGAGGAGGAAAGAAAGCCACTGAGACGCACAGCAAACTTTGCAGCTGAAACCTAAAATGAGGTTGCTTAACCCACTGAGTAGTGAGTTTTTCTCGTGCTCGCTGACCCCTGGGAGTGAGTTACTTTTTTTCTTCAAAAAATGAAAGTTCCAGTTACAGTTTTATTAACTTTAAAATCATGTTTGTTTGGTAGCCAATTTATGGAAACAAGAAGTACATTTGCCTTTTTTTAATGCTGGCTTACACATTTTAAAAATAATTTTTGTTATGATGGTACTCTGGATGGTCAGGAGGCACGAGGCTGTACAATGAACGTTCGTACTACTCAAAGGGTTAATACATTACAATCATTTCCCAGGAAAGGGTCTCATACACCCACCCCCACCAAAAACTGGACGATGGAAAAAGTTTTATCAAATACCTGTACATAGTTTCAGCTTCTACATCCCCAAACCACACTCGTAAATTTGGGGTGAAATTCTGTCCTGTAAGTTCAAGCATTGCTACATCCCCTCCGCCATTCAACTGCAATGCACAGAAAACCAGAACAACATTTGAGAAAACTTTTCGTGTCTCATTCCAGGGCACAGGCGAGTTTCTCATTCAATGATCATTTATTTGTATTTAAAATGCATCTTTTAAATTATATGACTATAAGACAAAGTGAGCTGAAAACATCAAGGTAACATACAAGTTGGTTTTAAATTTAAATTTACTTGCAATTAAATAGGCTCCAGGATTTTTGGTTTTCTATTAACAAATAATGGACAACAAAATACCCAAATCACAATATTTGGGAGGGAAAATCAAAATTATTATAAAACAAAATTATGCTAAGCCATGGCTGAGAGAAGTTATGAGGAGTTAAGAGTCGACGTGTGAGCAAGTGGTCTCACCTGAAGACTCTCTACGACAGGCACAGGTGTGACGGGGGCAAGGACGGGGCCCATCCCCTCATAAAACGTATACTCTGCCTTGTCCGTGCTGATGATTGTCCAGGAAGCTCCATCGTTTATCATCTCTTTATTTGGTTCTTTTGGGCATGGAGTGGCCTTACAGAGAAAGTTTAGAAATTTTTATATGCATTGCATATAAAAGTAACGACTTTAACAAGTAACCTTTATAGACTAGAGTTAACATGAAAAGAATTTAGTAAGAATTTGTAAACTTTGCAAGTATGGTGCTTTGCCAGTCCCTAAATAAACACAAACAGAACAGTAACATGAAAATCTGACACAGTTTTTATTATAATATGAAATCTTTCAGTGACATATTAAATAACTGATAATATCCTTCAGAATAACCATTTCAGAGTACACCAGTACCTGTACAAAAAGGTCAGTGTCTGATGCAAATAGCTGTTTAAAACTCTTCAGGGATCCCTAAGAAAGAGACCAGGAGACCCTCCTGCTTAGAAAACAGCTAGAAACTTAGGTACTTTCTGAAGATTTGGCCAAGGCGCAAATCAAAAATCCCCCACCGCTCGCTACCTTTAAATCCCCTAGACTGGTCCATCAGCGCTGGGCTGGAGACATGGCTGTGTATGGCTGTACCTTAGAAAAGATCTCCAGATGTTTACAAGCAAGTTTCACAGGAAAGTGTAACTCTCCTATTAAATAAGCTGCCCGTGTCATAAATGTTCTCATGAAAGCCTTCTGAGTAAATGCAGTTAAAAATTAGCTTTTGAAACATGTCATCATTACTATCTTGAAGACCTCACCATATATCTGGTGAGAATTATGAACCTCCCCCCAAATACACATGCATCCACACACAACTTCAGAGTACCCATTGAGCACCCCAAATCTGCTTGTGGATAATCTGGGGGGCTTTCTGTACCCCAGAACTAGATATCAACTTTTCTCTGAGATTATTTTCGAGAGCTTTGAGTTCCTCCCTGAAGTAGGATAACCACCATGTCTGGACTTGAGATAAATACCTAACCCAGCTCCATGTACTCAGACCCCATTAACATTAAACCAGACTTTCATGTTTCTGTATGCTATCAACCTAATACACATTTTAGATTTCACCAGGAAACATACCTGAAACTGGATTATTCTTTCTTGAGAAAGGCACAAGTACATTCTTTCCGTATCCTTAAGGAAAAACGCACACTTATGGAGTTGTGACACGGGGTCATCTGCATCCAGTAATGCCGTCTGCTTGTCAACTTTCCTAATTATCTGCATTTCAGCAATTAAATGAGAAAAGATCATCACACACGAAGAGTTTTCATTAGGTACATTTTTAAGAGCTATATAATAAATAATACATCCATTATTTGTCATACACCTACTCACACAAGCATTTACAAAAAGGCTAAGGTACAAGAAATACTTCCAGGTCGCGAGCCTGGTAGATGTGGAGCTGGCGCGCTTCCTCCACGAGCACCTGAAACAGGGCAGCGGTGCCTCCTGGGTCCGTGCTTTCACGCTCTACTGCGCGTACGACTCCTCCAGGGTCCCTGTTACAAATACATCTGTTCTGCTCCTACAGATCTTGTGTGGGGCCTCAGGTTCAGCATTTTTAACAAATTCCCAGCTGATGCTAACCCTGTCGGTCTGTATTTTGAGCAGCAAGCTCAGATAGATGACCTTCCCAATAAAATACAATGACAAATTTAAAAAAATTAAAATAAAATGAAAAATACTCCAACATCAAAGGAAAAACTATCTCTAAAGGCTACCTGGGTGTGGTAGTCAATACAGTCCTATATATATATATATATATATATATATATATATATATATATATATAAACCTAAAATAGGTATCATTTTTCAGATTAGAAATGAGCCCAGAAAGGTCAAGTAAGTTCCTCAAAATCACCAGTTTAGTAGCTGAAGGGCCAGACTCTGATTCCGGAGCTGGCTGCCACTGCATTCCACAAGCTTATAACCCAAATAGTCCACAGCTCGCATGGACATCTGAATAATAATCCTGTCAAACCTCAGGTGTCACTTGTCGCATAGAAAGTAACCACCAAGTGTTTGGTGACTATGAAGATCACTCCCAATAGCACACAAACATTTCTCACCTAGAACGAAAGGTAGAGAAAACCCCTCCTTGACCACAGGCCCTGTGTGCGTCCCTCCCACCATCCATTTCACTTCTCTTCTTCCTCACAGCCCAACCTCCTGAAATCCAGCCAGCCGGCTGTTCCAAGTCTCCACTGCAGCTGCTCCTGTCGAGGCCTCCAGGGACTTCCACACCGATGAGTCCCCATCTGAACAGCTTTCTCGGAGCCTCCTACAACAAGTTCACCTTTCAGAAGAGCACTGCTCGCCAGCCTCTGGTGCCTGGGGCTGAGCCCCCGGGCCCTTCTCCTCTCCCACAGGCTGTACTATTCAGACTGGCGACTCTAGAGTCTGCGCTTCCAGCCCTACCCTCTCCGGCAGGCGACCTGTCTATTTCACTACCTAGTCACCAGTTCCTCTTTAGTTGTCCAGTGGGCTAGCTCAATCTTAATCAAAACAAGAATTTTTTATTTTCTCCTAAACATAAATCTCCCCCAATCCCCAGCTCAATAAATGGCACCACCGTTCACTCAATCCAAAACCTTGAAGTCATCCTTGAATCCTTGCTTTCTCTTACGCCCAATCTTCCAATTTGTCCACAAACTGCGAGGTCTACTTTCAAATAAATCAGTCCCCTCTCATCACCTTAGCATTACAGTCCTAGTCTAAGATATCATCATCAACTCTTGCCTGAATTACAACGAAGGCCCAACCACTTCCATCTCTGCTCCCACTCTTCCAGCCCTACGTTCTCCCCTCCACAGAGCAGCCACATGATCCTTCTGTACACAAACCAGCCATCAGCCCCTGTCTAAACCCCTATCATAAACAGATCATAGAAAGTCCTTACACTAGATACCGAGAGGAACTTGACAAGACGGGCCGAGGGCTAACCCGGGAGCCTCATTTCCTGCCACTTGCCTCCTCCGGCCTCTTCCGGCTCTAGGGGCAACGACTTCCTTACTAGTCCTCACACATTCCTGTCTTAAATTCTTTCCACACAGACTGTCTGAAATGCTCCTTTACCCACTGGTGGTTTTCCAACTTCATTCTGGTCTCTGTTCAAATATCCCCACGTATAAGACTTCTCTGATTACTCTAAGACACGTTCCCAATCCCTACTCCTTTATCCTTTACAAATCTGCCTTTTTTTATCACATATCAACCTTTTAATATTTTATGTGGATATTTCTTTAGCTGATTTTTTCCTTTCTCCCTATCAAAATGTAAGCTCCATGAGGACAGAAGTCTGTCTTGCTCACCTGGCACACAGAAGACTCGGGATTATTTGGAAGCTACATTTAAATTTAACAATGATTTTAGACCGATTTTTGAATGTTGCAAGCAAGCCTAAGGCTTCCTGTAAGTCTATAAGCAAGCACTCACATTGTCTTCCACCAGGTAAAAGTCAGATTCACCTACAGCAGCAATTTTCAACTGTTTCCATTTCCTGGCACACATCAACTAATTACTAAAATTCTGCATCACACTAAAAAATATGTATTTTGCTGACCTGACAAAAATTTTGATTCATTTACACTGGATGGCTATTGTTGTGTTGGCTGTTGTCATTTTTGTCTTTTTTAATTTTGACAATCTAAGGGAAAAGAGAGCAGTGCTCCTACTAAATGGGTCCATGATGGCGAACCTTTTTATAAAACCGCCCACTTTTGCAGTGCTGGTCAACCTGGTCCCTCCCACCCACTAGTGGGTGGTCTAGCTTTCATGGTGGGCGGTGGCAGAGCAACAAAACAGTGCCGTGATTGGCCCACCATGAAAGCTGGACCGCCCACTAGTGGGCGGGAGGGACCAAGTTGACCAGTACTGCAAAAGTGGGCGGTTTTTATAAAAAGGTTCGCCATCACGGGAATAGGTATTGCATGGTTTAAAAATTCTTGCGGCCCACCACTGGAAAATCACTGGTCTATGGCACTATTTTATTGTGTATGTACCCCACTGTTTCTCTACTGGCTAGTAGGAATAAGCACATTGAGGACACGGGCCGTGATTGGTTCCTTTTATTCCCCACAGTAAGTCTCTGGACAGAGACACTGCTGAATGAGCCAGCTCTCAGCAATACAGAAACTGAGGATAACCACTACCATTTGTCTATGTAAATGCATCGCTTAGAATTTAATGCCAAAGCAGATAAACATTATCCTTGAAAGAGAGCAATACCAAATGAAAAGTAAACGAGTAAATACTGATTTGGTTTGTTGTTTTTTTGTTTGTAGCTTTCTTTCCATTTTTTTAAACTTTTCCCTACTTTTACCCTTCTTATTGTATTTTATCTCAGTTTAAGGTTTTATAAATTAATATTACTACATACTTTAGCTTATTAAATTGAAGTGGGAAATAAAACCATCTTGTAAAGCCATGACAGAGAAAAAACAAAACAAAACAAAACAAAAACAAGAAAAAGGTTGCATTTACTTAGATAATTATAGACCCAGCCTCTGCTGAAACAGTCCCAGAAAAGAGAAGCCAATGAAATACTTCACCGGAGATAAATACAAAGCATACGCAGCTTTATTTAATACTCAATGTTCTTCCCTTCGCCCAACCCCCTCCTGACCTCACCTTGAATCAAACTTACTTGCAGTCCCCTCCATGATATAACTAAATTTTATTCTGGTTCAGAAACAGAGGAAGAGTATGAGAGCAGAGTGTAAGTAGCCTTTGCTTTCATTTAGTAAGAAAAGCAGTCTTTAGTTTCATGATCTCCCCAGTGAACAAAAAGCCCTAAACAATACCTCTCTTCCAGAGTAAAAAATACCAATTTAATTTCATTTTTAAGAAATCTTTCTTCTTGTGGGAGAGTAAATTAGTAAAAATTATATTTCTAAAGAAATAGGACTTCCTATGTTTTTGAAAACTTGGTCCTAGGTTGGGAAGCAGCAGGTACCACAAGAAATGAATACAGTGTATCTGCATTAAGGAAAGAAATCACAATTTAATTTTATAGCGCCCTCTATGGAGCATGTTCAAATATCCAACCAAAAAGGAAAAATGCCACCAAAATTATGAGAAATAGCACAACAGGAAGTCATTAAAAATGCACTCATAAAAACCAGCTATTTCCCTGAAAGCATTTTAAACATAAAATGAGGCATAACTGTCGATTACAAATAGCAGTAATTGTTAATATCTCTCTTTAAACTGAGAAGCATATACTTGAGGTATACTCTTCATTGGAATGTTGTGGCTTTTACATTTCCTTAGTTTTGACGACACACGTTACTAAAGCAATAGTGGAGCTGTACCAGTCTCGGGAGCGCCATGCCAGTGACAGAGCACACCAGCTTGACGGTCTGTCCATAATGGATGTAGCCATCACGGACTGTGAATTCCTCTCCTTCGGATTCATCGTCATCCACTGTGGGGAGAGCAAAAGGAGATCCAATATTGTCTGTCAGAATTCACTGGTCTCCTTAGGAAAACAGCAAAACTTAATATACCTCTATGTCTTATCAAAAAGAATTTCACACTGGAATCAGCAAATGTACATTTTTATACTCACAGAGATGAATGTAAAATGCTCCCCACTGCTGAGAACTGGCATGGAAATTACCTCCTTCTACATGCAAGTATCTGGTGCTGACTGTCTGGGAGCGGAGTCGGTTGAACAGAGCCACCTTTGTTCCTGAGGCGATGCACACTGCGGGGAAAACACAGCCCCTGCTTATTGTGTGACCGGGGTGGGGAGAGGACAAGCTCGGGACCTAGCGAGTTAGCACTGTTCTTTATTATAATTTAATATTTATAGTATATGAAATTAACATAATTTAACATATTCTTTTAACAAATGTTTAACCTTCCAAAGAATATAGATACTATCCCCCCAAAGTTAAGGTAATTCTCATTAATAAGGTAAAAAAAAAAAAAATATGCTTACAAAAATCAATTTTAATTGAGAGCTACACTGTATGTTTAATGCAGTGCTATTCACTAAAGGGAAATTATTTAAAAACATAACAAATGTTCTACAGTGGAAACTGATTAAATAAATTACAGTATCATTTGCTTGTTTAAATAACATGTAATCTAAATGCACAGATAAGAAAATATTTGTCTTCCTGGAATATCACTGGATGGAAAGGCAGACTGTAAGACCTGTAGAGTGTGTGGTCCCATTAGGGAAATGTACAGGCCTTTATGTAATCGCACGTGTGTCTCCATGTGCTCGTATCCAATGCTGGGGAAATATTCAGAGGAAGGGGTCCAGAGGGCTGTTCACCAAAGCTGATGGGAATTACCTTCTGGATATTGTGATTTTTAGAGATTTTGATTTCTTCTAAATACCTTAAAATACATAGCATTGCAGGAATTAAAAAAAAAAAAAGCAGCCACATTTATCTAAGCAGAAAAATATTCTGAAAGAAAATATGTTCAAGAAACCTATGGTCAATAGAAATACCAAGTTGAGGTTAAATACAATCCTGTAATTTAAATTAGAAATAGCCTGAATACATAACTTTATATGCCTCCTGGTGCAAGAACACTTCACTTCCAGCAACAACAAAAAAAGAACCAAAGAACAAACTTAAATCTGGTCAAGCTCCTAAAGTGAGTAGTGACAAAGACTCTCTCCTTGACCAAACCTCAGACAGGCTCCTCCGGGCCCGCTTTCGACGAGGCCTCTTCATGGGCCCTGTCACTGGCCCAGTTCCTGCAGGAATCCTGTTAAGCCATCCTCCCACTTTTGTTATCTGATCAAGTTCCTCACCACCCTCCACCCCACACTTTATGTATCTGATATCGGAGGCCTGCCCTTAGCAAGCATTCAGTTAGACTGGTTTGTCAAACCCCCTACCCTTGATGTCTACTCTTAGTAGTTTTCCATCCGCTGACCACTTCCCACCCCCCACTTTGCTCCTTGCTATAAATCCCCATCTGCCCTTGTTGTATTTGGAATTGAGCTCAGCTGTACACTGGTCTCTTTTCCTCACTGCACAGCACTGAGTAAAATTTGTCTTCACCATCTTTAACTAGTGTCAGGATCTGTTTCACTGTAACACCACTATTCAGAGAAAATACATTAAATTAGCAAAGTCCAGTCTTTGGAAATCTCTCATGGCCAAATGACTCAGACTCCTGAATAAATAAATTACAGGAGAGAGAAAGAGATGGAGAGGGAATCTACAGATTAAAAAAAAGCAAACAGCTAACAAATGTAGAAATTATGAATAAAAGAATTAGAAAAGTCACTATTTTGCAGCTCTTGATGAAATACTTGTTTTAAGCAGCCATCATCAATGACGACTAAAACCATTAGATTAAAGATCACTCAGAAACTTTGTAATAATGAATCAGGCTAACAAGTTTGATTTACTGCTATAATCAATCTTAATATGACAAGAAGTGGGACGATCAGATATTACTTCTAATTCAGTAGGAGTGAACATATACAGGACCATCTAAATCCGAAATGAGAGTCTGGAGATCTAACCATAAGTTAGACATATGAGACAGAGAAACATGTGATCAGCTAGATCCAGAATATGGAAATTCCACAGGAAAAATTACTGGTTACTTTAACAAATAAGAAAAAAACAAAAGGCTGGAGGGGAAGAGAAGAAACTATTACAGATTAAATCACATGAACCTCGTTTGGATCTGATTTTGAATGAGTCAATTGTTGAGAACATCAAAAACACATCTGTAAACACAGTATTTCTGAGACAATGTGAGAGAGCTGCCCGTGACCCGGCTTTTCGATGATGGCAGAGAACTGTTCTCTCTGTTAGGTACGTCATCTGTGAGAGGGCCCTGCTGCAGAAATGGTGGCGGAAAGGGCAGGCTATCTGAGCGCTACCTACTACTACTCCAGCAGCGGGAAGAGAGGGGGTGCTGGTGGCGATGGAGATAAAGACACAGAGCTGATGAAAACCCGCCGAGGCCAGGTGCATGGCCACCTTTATACTACTCTGTCCCTTCTACTAAGTTTCAAAGTCTTCACAATAAAAAGTTACAATAAGAAAAATGGGTATAGGGGTTGAAATGTTTAATTCAATCAGACAGCATTTGTTTTTGAGAATCTACAAATCTGCTGGTGAGACTAAAGTCTGGGCCAGAGCAACAATGCTGTGCTGGCTCTCAGGACGGCCTCAAAGCCCGTTTGGTACAACAGTGCCTGACTGAGAGGGGCTCGGACACCCTTGGCAAATCCATGTTTGTGCAATGGGGGCTATTTGGTCCAAGACACCATGCTAATTCCTTTCCCTCCAGTCACTGTGACAGCCCGGAGGAGAAAACGGCCCAGAAAACGCCTCTGGGAGCAGTCAGGGGAGAACCCACTCTAGGGGACAACCGCCTCCCAAACCAGGCATGGTCCATTTTCAATGAAAAGCAAACAAAAAAGACAATAAAGCAGCAATAATAAATGAATGTGACATTTTCAGATAAGTTAAATTTATATTAATTCATGCCTTTTGAAAGTTGGGGACAAAACAGAAAACAAGTACACATACAGTCAGCATTTTTCAGTGACTGCTTCTTCTTGGAAGGCTTGGAGATGACTTTTATCCGCTTGCTGAGGAATACACCAATGTCATCACTGTTGCCGTAGAACATCTTGACGGACAACATGAAATGTTTTCTCTTGTCTGAATCCGATATGTACAACGTTTTGGCCGTGCAATAGTTCTGTGAAAGAAAATAAAGTTTTAATAGCACCAAAGCCTTGTTGGTTATGTACCTACAACTCTGTATGGTCATGACTAGGTCTGATCAGGTCTGAGGAGCTGAAGAAAACCAACTATAAAAATTAACCTCTGAAGAGTACAGGATCCTCATCAAGTCTATAAAACATTAGCACTGTGAGACACTTTACCCTCTCTAAGATAATGTTTAAAAACAGCCTTCTGTTCTATATAGCTCTGTGTCTACCTATCTCCCCATGTATAAGACACACTTTCCCCCCAAAATCTGGGGTCTGAACCCTCGGTGCGTCTTATACAGTGGTTGTAGATTTTTTACTTGCATTTCCCGTTTTCTTTGCGCTTTTTTTTGCGCTCACTGTTGAAGACAGTGGTTCGTCATCAGACACAGATGAGGACAAGCTAATGGATGGGAGTTTTGACAGTGATGAGTTGTTGTATGATTTTATGATGAATAAAACTTGAGTTCAATAACTTTATGTAATACATTTTTTTTTCAAATATCAGACCTCAAAATTAAGGTGCATCTTATACATGGGAGCGTCTTGTACATGAGGAAATACAGTATGTCACAGAATTATTAATACTGGTGGTCATTTTTAAAAATTAAAATTTTCAGCTTAAAAAAATCTACAACTGTCTTTCTGTAAAAAAAACATTAAAATGTTATCAAAAGTCAACCAAATTATGTAAAAAATTTTACCAGTTCCTTCCAAAATAGTGCATACGATGTGAACACCTCTAAGTCCGAGGAAAACCACCTAAGTACTAACTGAAAGATCATAAAATACCTTATGCCAAAAACAGCTCATATGGCCTGACTAGGCAGTGGTACAGTGGACAGAGTGTTGGACTGGGATGAGGAGGACCTGGGTTTGAGACTCCGAGGTCCTCAGCTTGAGCAAGGGGTCACTTGGTCTGCTGTAGCCCCATGGTCAAGGCACATTTGAGAAAGCAATCAATGAACAACTAAGGTGCTGCAACGAAGAATTGATGCTTCTCATCTCTCTCCCTTCCTGTCTGTCTGCCCCTATCTGTCCCTCTCTGTGTGTCTCTCTCTCTGTCTCTGTCTCTGTCTCTCTCTCACATACACACACACACACACACACACACAACAGCTTGTATGAGTATACTTTAAAGGACTCTTTAAAAATTGTTAATTTCACTCAAAGGGCTAATTCATATTGTATCACCAAGAGAACTGAATTTAAAGGTACTAGAAAATTAAACTAAATTAGCTAATAAAACCCTAGAAAACAGCAAGTAAACCTTTCTATAAAGAACGAACCATTTAACTTAAAAACAACTTAGACGGAAATGGCGCCGTGAGAAGCGCGTCCGACAGCTCTCCCCTAAATCACAACAAATTTATCAACTAGAAACAGAAAAATTTATCCTCGGAGCATTCCGGAGTTCAACACAAACTGAAAGCAAAAGGACTGTTACCACTTGAATCTGAGAGACGAGGGTGTGGAGGAAGCTACCGCAGCGACGCTCATTCAAGCCGCCAGAGTGCGCCCGGGGTGAGTCAGCCCATATACTTGGGAACCGCAAGCCGCCGCGAGCGGCCGACCGCGAGCCGCCGCGAGCCCGCGAGCTGCCGCGAACCCCCGCGAACCGCCACCGCGAGCTGCCGCGAGCCCCCGCGAACCGCCACCGCGAGCGGCCGCCACGAGCCGCCGCGCGCGCCCGGTCCGGTTGAGCACTGCTGACGTTCCCAGCGGCCCGCACACTGCGAGTGGGGGTCACCGGCCACCGGTGCCCTGAGCGCCCCATTCGCGCGCGTGCCTTGGGCATTCCACGCGCCCAGGGCGCCCTACTGGCCCGCACACCCAGGGGGCTCCATTATCCTGCGCCTGGTGCGGTCCAGCCGCCAGCGGCGGGGCGATCGGGAGAGGCTTGGGAGATTCTCTCCGTGGGCGGGGCACCTCACCCAGCCATTCAAGCTAACAATCAAGCGTTGGGGGAGGGGTGCGCGCAGGCAGCCTAAAATACCTTCGGAAACACAGCTGCGACCCAATCACTGAAATTAGCTTAACCCATAAAATCTGCGCACCCTCGGTTCTAATTGATAAGATCTCTCTCAGTTCAGCGATCCAAGACAAGAGGCGTGATATTTTTTAGTGCCTCTCGCTAAAGGGGCGGGGGCAACTTCTGATTGATAGAGCCTCCATATTCAGGGATAAACGCTACAGAAACTCTACAAGCTAGAAGAGAGTGGACCCCAATATTTAAAGCCCTGAAAGAGAGGAACTTTCAGCCAAGAATACTATACCCATCAAAGCTATCCTTCAAGTATGAAGGAGATATAAAAACATTCACAAATACAGAAAAGATGAGAGAATTTATCAACAGAAAGCCCCCACTCCAGGAAATACTAAGGGGGGTTTTCCAACCAGATTCAAAGAACAAAAGAAAACAACACCACAAGTAACAGCTCCACCAAGAACACAATAAAACCAAACTTAAACTGTGACAACAAAGGAAAAAAAGGGGGGAGAGGATGGAGATTAACAGTAGCAAAGGATGATGAAGTGCAGAAATACTTATAAGATAGGGTACTACAATGAATATGGTAGGTACCCTTTTCATTACTTAATGGTAACCACCCTTAAAAAAACCACCACAAAAACACTTGACTTAAAAAAGGTAGCAACAGAGGAAAGAAGTATGGAACACAAACAAACAAAAACAAATGATAGAAAAACAAAAGAGAAGAATCAAACTAGATACAAAACTAACAGAAAGCAATTTATAAAATGGCAGCAGGGAACCCACAAGTGTCAATAATTACACTAAATGTAAATGGATTAAACTTACCAATAAAAAGACACAGAGTAGCAGAATGGATTAAAAAAGAAAATCCAACTATATGCTGCCTACAAGAAACACATCTAAGCAACAAGGATAAAAACAAATTCAAAGTGAAAGGCTGGAAAACAATACTCCAAGCAAACAACACCCAAAAAAAAGCAGGTGTAGCAATACTCATATCTAATAATGCTGACTACAAGACAGAAAAAGTACTCAGAGACAAAAATGGTCATTTCATAATGATTAAGGGGAAGTTGAATCAAGAAGACATAACAATCCTTAATATATATGCACCAAACCAAGGAGCACCAAAATATATAAGACAGCTACTTATTGACCTTAAAACAAAAACTAACAAAAATACAATCATACTTGGAGACCTCAATACACCGCTGACGGCTCTAGATCGGTCATCCAAACAGAGAATCAATAAAGATATAGTGGCCTTAAACGAAACACTAGAACACCTGGATATGATAGACATCTACAGGACACTTCATCCCAAAGCGACAGAGTATACATTTTTCTCTAGTGTACATGGAACATTCTCAAGAATTGACCATATGTTGGGCCACAAAGACAATATCAGCAAATTTAGAAAAATTGAAATTGTACCAAGCATATTTTCTGATCATAAAGCCCTGAAACTAGAATTCAACTGCAAAAAAGAGGGGGAAAAACCCACAAAAATGTGGAAACTAAACAACATACTTCTAAAAAATGAATGGGTCAAAGAAGAAATAAGTGCAGAAATCAAAAGATATATACAGACAAATGAAAATGAAAATACGACATATCAGAATCTCTGGGATGCAGCAAAAGCAGTAATAAGAGGAAAGTTCATATCACTTCAGGCCTATATGAACAAACAAGAGAGAGCCGAAGTAAACCACTTAACTTCACACCTTAAGGAACTAGAAAAAGAAGAACAAAGACAACCCA
This sequence comes from Saccopteryx bilineata, assembly GCF_036850765.1. NCBI lineage: Eukaryota > Metazoa > Chordata > Mammalia > Chiroptera > Emballonuridae > Saccopteryx > Saccopteryx bilineata. Next base: position 248,263,718 of record NC_089494.1, read on the forward strand.
AATCCAGCCGAAGAAAGGAGATAATAAAAATCAGAGCAGAAATAAATGAAATAGAGAACAGAAAAACTATAGAAAAAATCAATAAAACAAGGAGCTGGTTCTTTGAAAAGATCAACAAAATTGACAAACCCTTGGCAAGACTCACCAAGGAAAAAAGACACAGGACTCAAATAAATAAAATCCAAAATGAAAGAGGAGAGATCACCACAGACATCATAGAAATACAAAGAATTATTGTAGAATACTATGAAAAATTATATGCCACCAAATACAACAACCTAGAAGAAATGGATAAATTCCTAGAACAATACAACCTTCCTAGACTGAGTCATGAAGAAGCAGAAAGCCTAAACAGACCAATCAGCAGGGAGGAAATAGAAAAAACTATTAAAAATCTCCCCAAAAATAAAAGTCCAGGCCCAGACGGTTATACTAGTGAATTCTATCAAACATTCAAAGAAGACTTGGTTCCTATTCTACTCAAAGTCTTCCAAAAAATTGAAGAAGAAGCAATACTTCCAAACACATTTTATGAGGCCAACATAACCCTCATACCAAAACCTGGCAAGGATGGCACAAAGAAAGAAAACTACAGACCAATATCTCTAATGAATACAGATGCTAAAATACTAAACAAAATACTGGCAAACCGAATACAACAACATATTAAAAAAATAATACATCATGATCAAGTGGGATTCATCCCAGAATCTCAAGGATGGTTCAACATACGCAAAACGGTTAACGTAATACACCATATCAACAAAACAAAGAACAAAAACCACATGATCTTATCAATAGATGCAGAAAAGGCTTTTGATAAAATACAACACAATTTTATGTTTAAGACTCTCAACAAAATGGGTATAGAAGGAAAATATCTCAACATGATAAAGGCCATATATGATAAACCATCAGCCAACATCCTATTAAACGGCATAAAACTGAGGACTTTCTACCTTAAATCAGGAACAAGACAGGGTTGTCCACTCTCTCCACTCTTATTCAACGTGGTGCTAGAAGTTCTGGCCAGAGCAATCAGACAAGACAAAGAAATAAAAGGCATCCATATCGGAAAAGAAGAAGTAAAGCTATCACTTTTTGCTGATGATATGATCCTATACATCGAAAACCCGAAGGACTCCACAAAAAGATTATTAGAAACAATAAACCAATACAGTAAGGTCGCAGGATACAAAATTAACATACAAAAGTCCATAGCCTTTCTATATGCCAACAATGAAATATTAGAAAACGAACTCAAAAAAATAATCCCCTTCACGATTGCAACAAAAAAAATAAAATACCTAGGAATAAACATAACAAAGAACGTAAAGGACCTATATAATGAAAATTACAAAGCATTGTTAAGGGAAATCGAAAAAGATACAATGAGATGGAAAAATATTCCTTGTTCTTGGATAGGAAGAATAAATATAATCAAAATGGCCATATTACCCAAAGCAATATACAAATTTAATGCAATTCCCATCAAAATCCCTATGAGATTTTTTAAAGAAATGGAACAAAAAATCATCAGATTTATATGGAACTATAAAAAACCCCGAATAGCCAAAACAATCCTAAGGAAAAAGAATGAAGCTGGGGGCATTACAATACCTGACTTTAAACTATATTATAGGGCCACGATAATCAAAACAGCATGGTATTGGCAGAAAAATAGACACTCAGACCAATGGAACAGAATAGAAAGCCCAGAAATAAAACCACATATATATGGTCAAATAATCTTTGATAAAGGGGCCAACAACACACAATGGAGAAAAGAAAGCCTCTTCAACAAATGGTGTTGGGAAAACTGGAAAGCCACATGCAAAAGAATGAAACTCGACTACAGCCTGTCCCCGTGTACTAAAATTAATTCAAAATGGATCAAAGACCTAAATATAAGACCTGAAACAATAAAGTACATAGAAGAAGACATAGGTACTAAAATCATGGACCTGGGTTTTAAAGAACATTTTATGAACTTGACTCCAATGGCAAGAGAAGTGAAGGCAAAGATAAATGAATGGGACTACATCAGAATTAAAAGTTTTTGCTCAGCAAGAGAAACTGATATCAAAATAAACAGACAGCCAACTATATGGGAACTGATATTTTCAAACGACAGCTCAGATAAGGGCCTAATATCCAAAATTTACAAAGAACTCATAAAACTCAACAACAAACAAACAAGCAATCCAATAAAAAAATGGGAAGAGGACATGAACAGACACTTCTCCCAGGAAGAGATACAAATGGCCAACAGATATATGAAAAGATGCTCAGCTTCATTAGTTATTAGAGAAATGCAAATCAAAACTACAATGAGATACCACCTCACCCCTGTTAGATTAGCTATTATCAACAAGACGGGTAATAGCAAATGTTGGAGAGGCTGTGGAGAAAATGGAACCCTCATTCACTGTTGGTGGGACTGTAAAGTAGTACAACCATTATGGAGGAAAGTATGGTGGTTCCTCAAAAAACTGCAAATAGAACTACCTTATGACCCAGCAATCCCTCTACTGGGTATATACCCCAAAACCTCAGAAACATTGATACGTGAAGACACATGTAGCCCCATGTTCATTGCAGCACTGTTCACAGTGGCCAAGACATGGAAACAACCAAAAAGCCCTTCAATAGAAGACTGGATAAAGAAGATGTGGCACATATACACTATGGAATACTACTCAGCCATAAGAAATGATGACATCAGATCATTTACAGCAAAATGGTGGGATCTTGATAACATTATAAGGAGTGAAATAAGCAAATCAGAAAAAAACAAGAACTACATGATTCCATACATTGGTGGAACATAAAAATGAGACTAAGAGACATGGACAAGAGTGTGGTGGTTACCAAGGATGGGGGGGGAGGGAGGACATGGGAGGGAGGGAGGGAGAGAGTTAGGGGGAGGGGGAGGGGCACAGAGAACTAGATAGAGGGTGACGGAGGACAATCTGACTTTGGGCGAGCGGTTTGCAACATAATTTGATGACAAAATAACCTAGACATGTTTTCTTTGAATATATGTACCTTGATTTATTAATGTCATCCCATTACCATTAATAAAAATTTATTAAAAAAAAAAAAAAAAAACAACTTAGACATCTGTTCTAAAATGAAAAGAAATACCTGATCTAATGCTGCAAAAGTACTATAGAAATATTTAAATGATAAAATCTGAATTACAGAAACAAAACAAGCTAGCAAGAGTGGTAGAGGGAATGTAATTTTTAAAATTAAAGAAAAGAAAAACACAAGTATGCTAATTAGGTAATTTACATGTTGTATAGCTTACCTAGCTCTAACTCTGCACAATGTGAAATTGAGGCAATGAATATTTAACAAATCAGTAACATCATTAAATGAAATGTCAGATCCAAAATATGGTCAAATGTCAAGACTTTTATAGAAATAAGAGCCATGTATACTAGAGCTTTGTTGTAATGACTATAAAATAAACACAAATACCCAATAATGTAAAATATTCCTTCTTTTTCAATAATGACGAATTGTACCATTCAATGACTTGACTGTTGAAAGAAAACAGTGTTACCTTAAATGAATGGAGGTTAATTGAGACAGGCAGGAGAAAGGCGGCTCTTTCTGCAGCTCAGCACCCCACTGCCCAGGCTAGCTTTGCCACCTGGGCCCCAGCGTACCATGTTCTATGCCCATATGCCCCAAGCCTGAAATGCCTTCTGCTGACTCACTTTATATAGACTTCTCTAACAGCATTGTTCATTCAAACTAAATATTCACATGCGCTTTTGGCTTATAGGCACTGTTATACCCTATTAGTAGGTCTTTTACATACTATTAATGTTTGAGCCTCAGGTGTTCTTTCCCTTTTCTGTGAATTTCTAGGGCTTAGAGAAAGGATGTAATGGTAGAGGTTGAAGCAAGATGCCCTAAGCTGTGATGCCAGGAAAGGCAAGTGTGGATGCTGTCTGTTTGACACTACTTCCCTTCGAACTGCTGAAAGCTCCATTTGCTTAAAATGAGCAATAATTTAGTTAAATACACTGGTCATGCGAATCCCTGGCTCCTTGATAGCTATCTAATTAATCTAGTTCATCATTCATAGTGCCAAATGTTAAGATATAGCTTGCACACTAGAACTCGGAGACTTTCTCAAAAGAGGAAAATAGGTGAGACAGGGCTGAGGACTATTAGAGATCAACCCACCACTTAAACATATCCTTCACTTTGGCTCAAGAGTCATTGTTTAGAAATACTTTATACTGCTCTGTTTTCTTTTAAGATGAAACAATCTTTATTATAGTAAGTTTTATTGTAAATGTAATTTAAAATACATGGTTGGCAAATCTTATTGATAAAAATACAAATGACATAAAAATACTCAAACTTGAAAAAGGTTGATATTAAGGCTTCTTGTTGCTTATTACCTACAAAATGACTACACTTGAATTTATAAGTACAAATCGCTTAGCTCACCACCCTCAATGCTGCCCTCTAATCCCAGCCCTAGTGTCAATGACAACACAGCAAACAGGAAGACAGTCAATAAAGATACACTGGATGGAAAAATAGCTTTCTATGCACTATTTTAAGACATTATGTTATCACTGAGATCAGAACTATTTTTCACATTTTAATATAAAAGGAAAACAAATATTAAATGCTAAGTCAATAGAAAACTATTCTTGGATACCAAGGTACAGATTGGAACAACTGCTTTCTATAAAATACAGTAAGTAAAACTAACTCATAAATTTCATTCCCTAGAAAATTAATCAAAGAAAACCCCTAAAAGTTTGAGTACAGCTAATTGTGGCAGCACAGCTCTACTCCTCACAGGTTAGGTAAAAAACATTTATGAGGTTTTATTACCCAGGTAAACACTTCTAAGAACTTATCTATGCCATCCTGCTTCTAGCATGAGACTAAGATGAAGAGATCAGAGTGAAATACCATTGAACTCTGTTTATCATCGTTTGAGCATCACACCTGTCAGATGAGGGATCATGGGACTCTGATTCCCAGCCTGCAAAAACGGCCAGCAAGCTGAGGAAGCTCACTGTGTGCCACCAGGAGATGTCAACAGCTCAGCTCTGTGACTCACAACTGGACCACAGCTCTTTGAGTTTATTTCTCGTTCTGATTTATGTACTCAAAAAACTGCTACTGATAGCCACGGGGGAAAAAAATCACTACCACAAAAACAGAAATAAGGCAACTACATTCTGGTAGCATGGTGCCATCTATGGGATCAGCAGGGCCTGAACTTACCTTTCCTTCCAAGTTCAGCTGCTGCATTTCCTGGTCACTATTTCCTATTCCAATAAACGCACATGGCTGGGACTCTTGTTCAGAACAACCATCCCGCTCCATTTGTTCTTTTTTTTTCTTCCATCCACTGCCCATAAGATACACACAAGGAGGTGGGCAAAAAAACCTGGAACAAAACAATACAATGAGATTCACAAAAGCATTTCCCTGTCTGGAACATAAGAATATAAAATCCTGTTGAATTGTACTAAGCTCCTACTGAAGCTTTTAGAATGCAAAGAATCATGTTGATGGCACAGAAATCAAGACTACATTTGTTCAGGTAAGGCTCATCTGCACTGAAACTATGCATTCAGTTAGACTAGATACAAACTCTTTCAGAGCAAGGACCCGCTCTTTAAATTTTCAAGAGCTCTGAGTTCTGAACTATTGGAATTCAACAAGTCCAATGTGCTCCTAACATATTATAAAACACGACATAACACCACAGAATGTGCAACTCCTACAAAAGGTCTCCTCAAAGTGATGCAGTGTTAATTAATGACATCATTGCTATGGCTATTTTACTTAACTTTATTTCATAATTAACCTAGAAAACAGAATTAGAGAACTGCCCAAAGTAGAAACTTTCAAAATAGTAATAAAACTAGGTAGAATTGAAAGCAGTATGGATGCTCCCTGAATTACTATGCTTTATATATCTTACACCCTCAACAGCTGGTTCATGTGGATGACTGAAAAAATAACACACTGTACCCTTTCAACTTATAGGCTACCGATAGCCTTGTCTACTAGTGGCCAAAAGCCTGCCCTCACAAGTTCTTCCCACCTAAAATAACTTCCTTATAATCTTCTCTTTTGCAACTAAAAAATACTTATTTCAAAGCCTAGCTAAAGCCCCATATTTTACATAGTTCAGACCATCAATCCAGTTCTTATGTAGGTTATAATTTGCTTTTGTTCAATTACATAGACTGACTTGTACATGCTTTAAAACAGGGGTCCCCAAACTTTTTACACAGGGGGCCAGTTCACTGTTCCTCAGACCGTTGGAGGGCCGCCACATACAGTGCTCCTCTCACTGACCACCAATGAAAGAAGTGCCCCTTCCAGAAGTAAGGCAGGGGGCCAGATAAATGGCCTCAGGGGGCCGCAGTTTGGGGATGCCTGCTTTAAAACATACATGCCATGTCTCATCAAGGGGCCTGAACCCTCAAATACCTCCTCATAAGTAGCCAAGTAATATACATGGGTGAGCCAGGTATGCAATGAATAAGTAGAAATTTCCTTTAATTACCCAGAAAAGAAAGTTTCCTCCCTTCTTTCTTGAAACACAGCCCTCATGGTAATTCCCACTTTTTGTCTAGTTATGAGTATAGGACAAATTTTCTAAATATTTTTAATCCTACTAGGAAAAACAAGAGCTTAAATATAAGGTCTACCGGAAAGTTCTGTCCATTTCTATCACAACAAGTTTCGACAGGTAAGCACGTTTACTTGGCACATGTGTGCCTCTCTATTTTTATCACTTAATGTATACATACTGATGTAGCAAATTAACTAAAACAAAGTTGATTCACGTTAGTCTTATGTGTGAAGCCATAGTGTACCCAAGGCTACTGATAAAGTTCATTTACACCACTGTAATTTTTACGAATTTCAACAAGGAAGAAATGCTACAGAAGCATGTCTGTCGCATCCACCATATTCCCTGGACTTAGCACCCTCCGACTATCACTTGTTTTTGTCCTTACAAAATTTTTTGAAGGGCAAAAAATTCAAAAATGAAGAATATATCAAACAAACACTGGTTCAATTTTTCGCATCAAAAGATAAAACATTTTTCAAAAATGGGATATACAAATTGCCCTCACGCTGGCAAGAAATCATTAATAATAATGGCAATTATATTATTTAATAAAGTTTATTGACGGTAAGAAAAATTTGTATTTTGTTTTATTCCAAAAATGGACACAACTTTCCGGCAGACCTTATACAACGATAATTAGCCACTGGTGTGAGACTCTGGTGATAAAACAATAGGGAATGGCACAAATGTGGTACACACCCCCTCACATCACTGAACACAGGTATGTGCACTTAGTGTTGGTGACATCCTTCAATTGTTCAGTAGATGTCTGAATCTAAATTTTTATGTAATTTCTAATTTTAAAACTTGGCCACTAATTTATGCTTTTTGCCACTTTGCAAGCCAAAACTATTTAGACTTAAAAGGATTGCCTGGCCAAGTGGTGGCACACTGAATAAAGCGTTTACCTGGGGCGCTGGAGACCCAGGTTCTAAACTACAAAGTCGCCGGCTTAAGCCCAGGATCACTGGCTTGGGTGTGGGGTCACAGACATGACCCCATGGTCACTGGCTTGAGCAAGGGGTCCCTGGCTCAGCTGGAGGCCCCAGTCAAGGCACGTATGAGAAGCAATCAATGAATAACTAAGGTGCCTCAGCTATGAATTGATGCTTCTCATCTCCCTTCCTTCCTTCCTGTCTGTCACTTAAAACCAACAAAACAAACAAAAACCCCTGTGCATGGGCATGTGTGTGCACCCCCAAACCAGAGCTGGTGCCGGGCCTTAGAGGGCGGGACAGCTGGTTGCTCCCTCTGAACGCTCACGACAATACTGACTGAACCGAATCAAAATACATGATGGCACCCACTTCTGTCCAACTTTTAAAGACTACTTCAGAAGTAATCTACATATAATTTTTTAAGACGTGAACTGGGTTTATTTAATAATAATATTAATTCACCAAATTATTTATTATATCTCTAGTCTGTACCAGGCGCTGGAACTTCAGTAGTTAAAAAAAAAAAGGACAAAAATCCATGTCCTGATGCAACTTACATTCTAATAGAAAAGACAGTTTTAAAAAAATAACAGTAAAATAATGAATACAGTCTGCGAGCTGGTGATAAGCATAAGAGGAAAAAGGTAAAGCAGGGAGGGGTTACTTAGATGCCGCAGACCCAGTGGCTCCGGAAGCCTCTGCAGAATGAGGACGCTGAGCCCCGGCCAGCAGCCGTGGGTGTCTGAGGGAGGAGCAGGGCAGCAGAGGGAAGGGCTGCAGTGGACGTGGGGAAACAACACACGGACCAGGTGGCCAGAGGACAGGAGGAGAGAGCAGCGAGGAAGCCAGAGGAGATGGGGAACTAGCCCAAGCAGGCCCATCGGGGTCAAGCTGAGGACGGAGGGAACCCCCTGGAATCTTCTCACGTTTATCACCATCAGAGCAGCTTTTACGCCCGTACACTCTCACTGTGGCCTGGACGTAAAGGCCACAGCTGAGGCAGTGGGCCCAGCTGCAGGTCACTCCACGTTTGGAGGGATTCCTGAAATAGCTGGGCTACTTCTGGAGCTGGCATGACTCAGATCTACACCTGGGATCTTTCTGGCCTCTCATGCTCCAAGGTACCCGATGCTTACCATGGCACAGGCTCAACTACCTGGCTGACATACTCCCAGGAGGAGAAGACATCAATTCTGGAAACTTGTCTCCTGATAGTATTTTATTAAACACTAATATTCAGACTTAGTAAATTGGTACACCAGCTATAAAATTCAAAGAGCTGTGCTTTAGTGTAGTGTACCAAATATAGTAGTCAAATCTCAACAAGTTTTCATAAAAAGGACTTTTATTTCACATCTGGGAAATATAAAGGAGGCAAAAACTATAAAAGACTGAGAAAGTACTGGTTCTCTCAAAAGTACTATGATAAAATGGCATGAGAGTAGCCGGGCATAAAATTAGACAGGAGGAAAGAAATTCTTTATCACTCAAAACACTGACCAAGGTTCGTTACCAAGAGTGCTTTATCAATCATGTAATAAACAAAAGATACACTCTTCAAACTGCCTCTGAGCTAGCCTTGTTTTTTTAAATCAACACTACAATTATTCAAGAAAGTTGTGATGCAAGAAAGCAGCTAATCCAATATAATCTAAATCGTCTATAATGTGATGAGTCACTAAAAAAAAAAAAATTTAAACATCCTAATAATGCTACCCTCCCCCAAGAATAACTAATGAATCAAATGTTCAATTCCACAGACTTCAACAGCAATATAATAATAATAGAAGATATGTATATGTACAAAAAAAAGGGAAGAATACAGATAAAAGAAAGGAAATTAAAGGAGTGGAGATAAGAAAAAATAAAGACACCCTAATAAAGAATAAAAATTAAAATACACCTTTATACTGAGGTGTATTTTAAATGGATGATTTTTAAAATTTGAAAAGGTTGTTAATATGTATCAAACACTCCAGTGAGTGGAAAGTCTGCCCATCCAGAGGCCAGCTTACCGGGCTTAGCAGCTGTCACAGGACAGCCTATGAACAACATGCCTTTACTTCATCTTTCCCTGTAGCTGTAAGAAACTATATAACAAACAATGCTTTTTTTCTGCCACTTGGTGGCGATATGCACCCATTTATGATTTCACTCATTTCCTAGTTCAATCAGTCTTTATTTTCAGAGAACAATTCAACAACTTTCCCCTCAAATCCTCAGATGAGATCTGAAAAATACCTTACAGATTCAAAGAAGCCTTTTTATTCAGCCCAATATATAAAATAAGTCAGATTAAATGAAATCCAAGATCATTTACACTATCTGACTACCTCTGCAGTATCAATACCTTTTGGTGATTATTCAATTCAAAAGCAAAACAAAACTAAAACAAAAACCCCAGAAACTGTCTGAACACCAGTCATCCCGATAAACACACATTCTCAGCACGATTCAAAATCACAGTCTAGTCGTCCAAATGGCTTGACTGCTGTCTCAACAGCATCCCCTCACCTTCACTGCGGCTGAAGTACCTCCCTTGACAAAGTTCAAGGAATGTTCATGTCATATGCATTGCCATTTCTTTAACGGAAAATTTCCTCTAGACAAAATAATCTTTTAAATGTTTACTTTGCAACCTGCCCACTAACATACCGGTAAATGGGATACCAAATATGCTAAGCAAACAAATTTTGTTATCAGGCACATAAGTTAGTATCAAGAGCTTATCATTTGAGGATAAATTTTTTGGCCAAATATTTCTAGCATCGTTCACTGGAGTTATTTCAAGTGCTGAGAAGACGGTGGTCATGGCCCCAGGTTCCGTCCCGCTGGTGCCTTAGCAGCCTTTCAGAAAGCCTAGGTCTGCATCAGCAGGAGAGAAGCGCCTTCCGCTTTCCTCCGCACACTCCTCCTCCGCACACTCCGCTCCTGAATCAGGGACCTGACCTCTTCCGGGAAGAAGCCCTGTGGGTCAGTCAGGAGGCTGGGCTGCACGAATAATCCCTTACTCCTAACACTTCCTTTGTTTTTAAATGACGTAATTTTTAACAGGTTTCCACCTTTCTTATAAACTAATATATGTCCAGTCTAGAAACTTTAATACAAATACGTCAAACTACAGGAAAGAGTTACTCTAGTTTTCATCAATTTTTCTTCGCTCTTTGGAGGCTAGAAGCTTAGGTTCTTTGACCTTTCCTTTGACTGGTGTTTGCTCTGACTGGACAGGCCTGGCCCAAATACTGCTGGAAAGATATTGGAAATAAAGGCAACCAGAGTAAAAATACTGAAACCACCGATTTTAACTTGATAAGCCACTATAGCTTCATATTCATATATATATATATATATATATATATATATATATATATAATAATTTTATATATATTTGTAATTGTGTTCTCTGACTTAGATGTAATTTTTTTTTTGCATTTTTCTGAAGCTGGAAACGGGGAGAGAGAGTCAGACAGACTCCCGCATGCGCCCGACCGGGATCCACCCGGCACGCCCACCAGGGGCGACGCTCTGCCCACCAGGGGGCGATGCTCTGCCGCGACCAGAGCCACTCTAGCGCCTGGGGCAGAGGCCAAGGAGCCATCCCCAGCGCCCGGACCATCTTTGCTCCAATGGAGCCATGGCTGTGGGAGGGGAAGAGAGAGACAGAGAGGAAGGAGTGGGGGGGGTGGAGAAGCAAATGGGCGCTTCTCCTGTGTGCCCTGGCCGGGAATCGAACCCAGATCCCCCGCACGCCAGGCCGACGCTCTACCGCTGAGCCAACCGGCCAGGGCCTAGATGTAATTTTTTGAGTGGCTTTGCTGGGTTTTCTTTTCTTTTTCTGAGAGAGACAGGGAGAGATGAGAAGCATCAACTTGCAGCTGTGGCACTTTAGATGTTCACTGATTACTTCTCATATATATCTTGATGAGACAGGAGTGGGGTGGGGGCTCCAGCTGAGCCAATGACCCCTTGCTTCAGCCATTAACAAGGCTTCAAGCTAGCGATCTCTGGGCTCAAGGCTGCAACCTCGGGCTCAAGCTGCTGGCCTAGGGGTTTCAAACCTGGGACCTCAGTGTCCCAGGTCAACACTCTATCCACAGTGCTACCACTGGTCAGGCGCTGTTTTTTCTTTTCTTTCTTTTTTTTTTCTTTTTTTGTATTTTTCTGAAGTGAGAAGCAAGAAGGCAAACAGACTCCCACATGCGCCCGACCGGTATCCACCTGGCATGTCCACCAGGGGGCGATGCTGTGCCCATTTGGGGGTGTTGCTCCTTTGCAACTAGAGCCATTCTAGCGCCCAGGCCAACTTTTGCTCCAATGGAGTCTTGGCTGCAGGAGGGGAAGAGACAGAGAGAAAGGAGAGGGGGAAGAATGGAGAAGTAGATGGGTTTTTCCAGTGTGGCCTGGCTGGGAATCAAACCTGGGACTTCCACACGCTGGGCTGATGCTCTACCACTGAGCCAGCTGGCCAGGGCTTTTTTCTTAACCTAAACAGGTACAGGGCCAAAGAGGAAAGGCCTGCGAGCTTCTTTTCTTTACAATCACTCCACAGTTTGATTCATGGGTTTGTGTAGACTTTTCCTTTTTAAAATGGTACTTTGGGTCACATTTGTTTATAAAACTACATTTTCCACCAAAAGGAAATCTATGTTTTGAATGAGCTAATATATCACAGAACATCATTCTGCCCAAAAGAAAAATGATCGATTATTACATTTTGTGGTATCAGGGATTCAGTCAGATGATCTTTACTAAATCTGCCACAATTCATTTTGTTTCTCCTTCAATAGAGACAAGTCCCCTATTTTTCGTTTTGTACTTGCAAATAACCCAAGAGAAACTATCCTCTTACTTGCATATTAACATCTCATTTGCAAATTCATGTGACAGCTACAATGAACTATCTATCAGAAAAATAATAATTTTACCTTTTTTCATTTCCATATGACTTCTGTGCAACTTTTGCATGAAGAATAAGTACTGTTTGATCCCCTCGCTCTTTTAAATAATTCCTCATAGCTTCCCTAAAATAAAACATAAACATTACTATTACAGGGGTGAGATTTAGAGTATTATTATGCTTTATAATGAGAAAATTTCTTATGAGTATTTTTAAACAAGCAAATCTAAACATGAAAACAGTAAGGCAAAACGAACCCCTTAACTAAATTTAAAGACTATTTTACAATGGGGCAATAAATAGTGCACATCTTTAACTCTGTGCTATGTTCTGTAAAAGACACTGTCCCTCATTCTTGGAATTATGATGTAACTGAATTAAACCACCATTACAACTTCTAGAATCATAATGTACATTGTTAATTTGGCTTTAAACTTTATGAAATTAATGACATGCAATACTTGTATTCAAGGATCTACTTCCCCACCACCACCAGCCCCTCTTTCCCAGCTATTAGAAAGTGTTTTTCACTGAACACAAAGCCATAACTAATCACTGGGTAATCCGAATTTATTACTACATATTCTTAAAATAACAACCCTTACATAAGAACTGAGAAAGGGCTATCATTAATATACAAACACAATTACTGAATTAAATTTTTGAGGAAAAAAATGTTAATCCATTCAAGTACAAGGTACTCCAACTACTTATCTATTACGCATAAGTTATACAAAAAGTTCTATGTGTTAAATATATTTATTCACCAAATTACTTTGCTAAGCAATACTAGAATGCAAAGAACACAAGGTCTTCACAGATCAAACTTTTACAATTCTGAATCATCAGAATCCCAATTCTGGAGATGTTTCACACATTATGAAATTAAAGCAAAGTTATTTCAAAGACAATCATTAAGAAACCCTTTCAGCCAGTTGGCTCAGTGGTAGAGCGTCGGCCTGGCGTGCAGAAGTCCCGGGTTCGATTCCCAGCCAGGGCACACAGGAGAAGCGCCCATCTGCTTCTCCACCCCTCCCCCTCTCCTTCCTCTCTGTCTCTCTTCCCCTCCCGCAGCGAGGCTCCATCAGAGCACAGATGGCCCGGGCGCTGGGGATGGCTCCTTGGCCTCTGCCCCAGGCACAAGAGTGGCTCTGGTCGCAACAGAGCGACGCCCCGGAGGGGCAGAGCATCGCCCCCTGGTGGGCAGAGCGTCGCCCCCTGGTGGGCGTGCCGGGTGGATCCCAGTCGGGCGCATGCGGGAGTCTGTCTGACTGTCTCTCCCCATTTCCAGCTTCAGAAAAATAAAAATAAAAATAAAAAAAGAAAGAAAGAAACACTTTCAGTAAGTTAAATGCTGTTATATATGTATGTGTGTATATATATATATATTTTATTAAATTTAATTTTTTAAATTGAGACAGGAAGGCAGAGAGACAGATTCTTACATGTGCCCTAACTAGGATCCACCTGGCAAGCCCCATACAGGGTGATGCTCTGCCCATCTCATGCCACTGCTCTGTTGCTCAGCAATAGTGGCCTGAGGCAAGGACATAGAAAGTCCTCAGCGCCCAGGGCCAACTTGCTCAAACCATTGGAGCCATGGCTGTGGGAGGAAAAGGGGGGGGAGGTAGAAGAGAGAAGGGGAAGAGGAGGGGTGGAGAAGCAGATGGTGGCTTCTCCTGTGTGCCCTAATTAGAAATTGAACTCAGGACTTCCACACGCCAGGCCGATGCTCTACCACTGAGCCAACCAGCCGGCCAGGGCTGCTGTTTTACTTATAAGTAAAAGAAAAATGCATGAAGATAGCTCCACACTAGTAGTATGTTATTAAAGGTGGGGAATTCTGACTTGTAGTGCTTAGGAAACTAAGTAGCCTGGGGCAAATCGTTTAACCTCATCAGCCTCAGTTTCATATCTGATAATAACAGATGATAATGCTGACCTAACACAAAGTGGTTGAGGGGATTAAATAAAATTATCTAGAAAAGACAGTATTTATGTTTACTGACTGGGAACCTGTTAGCTGCAAGGCAGGGCAGGTAACAAGAGGATCCAATATATTGAGAATTAATCTCTATCCCTTAAAGGGGCTTAAAAGTTCAATAAGTCAACAGTTTAGAAAACAAACTGTAATGAAATACATGATGCAAACAGAGGTATGAACAGAAGTATGGATAAGGAAATGTCTATGGAAAGGAAGGAGGGGTGACAAAGGACTACATGCTAGGAACAACTTCTTAGAAGAGGTCAACTCTGAAGTAACAGGAGTAGACACAATGGATAAGGCATTCCAGGGTCTGGAAGCAGTATGGACAAAGTCATGATCGACCTTGCACATTTCGGCACACCGAGATATCCAAACTGAGGAGTAAGGCAGCCAAAACAACAAAACAGCAGCTAACATTTCTTGAATGTTTACTATGTAGCCTGAACTAAGCACTTTAAATGCATTATCTCATCTAATCCAGTGGTCCCCAAACCCCGGACCAGTACTGGTCCATGGGCCATTTGGTACCAGTCTGCAGAGAAAGAATAAATAACTTACATTATTTCCGTTTTATTTATATTTAAGTCTGAATAATGTTTTATTTTTAAAAAATTACCAGATTCCTTCTGTTACATTCGTCTAAGACTCACTCTTGATGCTTGTCTCAGTCACGTGATACATTTATCCGTCCCACCCTAAAGGCCGGTCTGTGAAAATATTTTCTGACATTAAACCGGTCCGTGGCCCAAAATAGGTTGGGGACCACTAATCTAATCCACAAAAATCCAAAAAGGTAAGTACTGTTAATACTATTCTGAATGTCTTGCACAATGTCTTGCAATTAGTAAGTGGCAATAAGGAATCAGAATCTCAAATTCTTTTCAAGAATCTAAACTAAAGCATGGCAGTGAGCAAAGTGGACAAGCTGGGCAAAGGGCAAACTGTAAAAGGCCATCACATCCCTGAAAGTCTGACATTTGTAAACTGTAAGATAATTCAAATATCATTCTGACAGATGAGAATCAAAATGGGAGCAGTTAAAAAATTTAAAACACTTAGAGAAAAACTAAAAATTAAAAAAAAATCCATTTCTTTGATGACTGAGAAAAAAATCATTTAACTTTATCTTTACCTCATTATAGAAAAATACCATGAGTAGAACTTGGATTGTCAATCTACACAAAAGGCAGTAAGAGATCTAGAGGTTTAAAAATTTTCTTTTTCCTTTTTAGTTAGTTAATTCTAGTTGTAGACTAGAGAAAGGATTAGAGAACAGAAAGACAAAACAAACTTGAATAAGACAGAGGCAATAAAATGTAGTGCGGGAGATGGCAAAGACTTAACAACTGACTGTATCTTTTGTTTTGGCAGAAGTGGGTATACAGTAACAGGTTCTATTTAACAGATGTCATCGCTGAAAGCGCCCCAGGCCCCATGCTGAGAGTATTCAATAGGTTGTTGGAAAAACCATCTGTAGTTCCAAAGAGGGGTCTGGGCTGCAAAAAGTGGGATTCACTGCTATATAGTTGGCAAATGAAGCCATGGCAGTGAATGAAATCTCCCAGATTGAAAATGTAGTGACAGGAGAGTCGAGAACAAAATGTGTAAAATGAATGGGAAACAACTGGTAAGAGGAAAGAACTGAGACTATTTCTTAGATGCTATGGAAGGAAATTGGGAACAATCAAAAGGTAAGATACTGTAGAGGTCTTAAAGACACTTGTAAGAGGTCTAACAAATGCCAGCTAATAGCCATTGTGATGTCTACACTGCTCACAAAAATTAGGGAACCAGGGAACGTGCAGATAATCAGGTACTTTTGGCCTTTTGTGTAGTACATTTTCACCAATGAAATAAAAGTTAGTTTTCCATTTCATCTGCATAATTGAACAACTTTATTTGTTTTTTGCTTTTCTGATGTTCTTGTTTAATAATAATAATAAAAATCCAAATGCTTTATCACTTCATATTCATTTTCAAATATCCCCTAATTTTTGTGAGCTGTATATTTGGAAATGCCCTCTAAGAAACGAAGAAACTGACTATGGGAAGTAAAATGAATGAATGTCAGTAGCAAAGGGCCAGCTAATGTTGGGATCCATAAATGACGGTGCCGGTTCCCACTCAGAGAACATATCCTCGAACCTGCTGGGTCCTGGACAAAAGGTGCAGCCTGGAGGGGATACCGATGATAAGGGGTCAGAGGTGTTGTTGAGCCAGATGACCAACTACAGAATTCAGAGACAAAAGTAAACCTAGGAGAAGGCCATTACCTTGACTAAACTGGCAACAGATGTCCAGTCCCTGGCACAAAACCTGGAAAGCTGTAATATACTTGAAAAGCAGCAGCAAGATTTCACCACACTGAATCTATTTAAATCAACAGTCTCCACTGTATCTTTTAGCAATTACTTGCTATGTTTGCCAGATTTCATGGCTTTTTTTCTTGTCTTCCCAAACAAACTACAGAGTCTTTAAGACACACTATTGGGCACATTTTAGAAATTAGGGGGAGGTTAAATAACTTTCTCAAGAAGATACTGAAGACCCTGGATTCAAACTTAGACAGTCTGGCTCTCAAGGACAAGAGTATAATACCAGTTATTTTGCCATGGTTACAAGCATAGCTTTGGGGAAAAGAAGACAGGGGTCTGAATCTTAATTCTTGTCACTTACTAAACCTGAGTTTTCTCACCTGTAAAAATACAGGAATACCTCAAATAGTGAAAAAAATTTTAAGTAAGTCAGCCTCCACCAACTTACAAATACCAAGGGTCAGTAATCTTTACCAACTGTTGTTTTCTTAGAAGGGCCCGGGAGAAAGAATGGGGTACTTTCACTGAAGTTTGAAAGCAAATTTGAAAAGAACCTGGAGGTAAATGATCAGGCTTATCACCCAACTTGCAAGGCACGCATTCTGCAAGCACACCAAGTGAAATAAACACTTGTCCACCTTCCCATGAAAAGATTTACAGAGCTTATTACATCTGGGCACTGGTTACCATGCTAGCTGCCTGTATTGGAAGTTCACAATTATGATCACGACAAATGATTTCAGATCTCAAGGTGTTTATTACGAATGCAAAATGACAGTATTTCTGACCACTGCTCTGTCACAGTGGCCTATGTGGCTGTCTTTACATCATACCACCACTGATTGCTAGTTTTATGTTAGGTTTATAAATCAGGTAGTCTAAGTTCTTGCCACTCTTTTTCAAGGTTTTGGCTCTTCCAGGTCACTGGTATTTGCATATAAACTTTAGAAATTGCTACAAAAGCCCTCTGAGGTGGAAATATGTTGAATCCATAGATGATTTGGGGAAGAAATGGCCTTTAAACAATATTGAATCTTCTGCCTGAAGAATATTTATTAGGACTTCAAGTTCTCAGCAATGTTTCACACTTTTCAGTATATAGCTTTGCCCATCAGTGTCAGATTTTCCCCCCAAGAATTACATATTTTTGATGCTATTGTAAATGGTATTGTTTTTTAATTTCAATTCCCCACTCTTCATGACTAGTATAAAAATACAATTAATTTTTTGCATATTTTGTAAGGTTATTCATGGATATCCTATAATCTTGCTAAAATCATTCACTAGTTCTAGTAGCTTTTTCTGAATATTCCACAGATTCTTATATAGACAATCATGATGTTTGCAAATAGTTTCACTTCTTTCCAATCTGAATGCCTCTTGTTTATTTTTCTGGCCTCACTGCACTCTTCAGACCCTCAAATACACTGCTGAAGGAAGTGGTGAGAGCGAGAGCCGTGCATTGTCCCTGACCTTGTGGGAAAACTCAGTCCTTCACAACGAAGCACGGTGTTAAATGCCGTTTTCACAGCTAACTCTATCAAAATAAGGAAATTCCCATCTATTCCTAGTTTGACCAGAATTTTCATCAAGAATGAACATCGTTTAAGTTTTTACAAAATCCCTTGAGATGATCATATGATCTTCTATTTTTTGTTCTGTTAATATATTGAATCATACTAAGTTATTTCCATTTCTGAGATAATTCTCACTTGGGTCATAATATATCGTCGCTTCTACATATTTTTGGATTCATTTTGAAAATTTGTGAAGACTTTCCCCTTCTGTGTTCATAAGGAATATTGGTCTATAGTTTGGTTTTTATTTTTTTGTCTTTGTCTGTTTTTAGTAACATGGCAATGCTGTCCTCACAGAATGAATTACGAAGTATGTCCTGCTCTCCAATTTTCGGGATGGGTATATATAGAACTGGCATGATTTATTTCTTAAATGTCTGGTAGACTTCAACAGTGAAAACACCAGAGTCTGTAGTCTTCTCTGTGGAAAGATACATAATTACAAATGTCATTTCTTCAGCTATGGGGTTATTCAAGTTATCAGTTTCTTTCTGAATAAGCTTTAATAGTTTGCTGGTTTCAAGGAATTTGTATATTTCTTCAAAAGTTGAAGTTACTGGGAGAAAATTATTCATAACATTTGCTTGTTATCCTTAAATATCTGTAGAATCTGCAGTGATGTCACCTTCCTCATTTTTGATGGTAGTAATTTGTACAGAAACAGATTTCTATTTAGTGTGGTTGTTCTGCTTAAAGGAGCTGTTGAACATTTCTTGCAGCTCATGCCTGTTGGTGATTCATTCTTTTTCAGTTTTTATGACTAAAAAGATGTTAATTTTGCCTGTGCTAGGTAGAGAACCCTAGGTTGCTATATTTTCCCCCTTGGATCCTTAAAAGCTCTTGCTCTACTATCCTCTTTCTACTGAGCAAGGTTTCAGGTGAATAATCTGTCATCTTTATCTTTGTTCCGCTGTACATAATTTACCTTTTATCTCTGTTGCTTTTAACATTTTATCACTGTCTTTAAGCAATTTGATTTTTCTGTGTCATTAGTTTGTTAGGGCTCAATGAATGTCTCGAAACTGTGGTATTACAGATGATCAAATTTAGAAAAACTGCAGCCATTATTTCTTCACACATTCTTTTAGTTATACCCTTCCCCTTTCAGTGACTCATTACCTGTACATTAGTCCACTTGAACATAGACCGCAGCTCACTAAAGATCTTTTCTGTTCAGACTTTTTTCATTTGGTAGTTTCTACCGCTGTGTTCAAATTCACTAATCTCTTCATGAGCAGTGCACATCTGCAGTTAATTCCATAAAGTGTACTTTTCATCTTTAGAACTATAGTTTTCATCTCTAAAAACCTGATTTGGATCTTTCCTTTATCTTCCATGTTCTAGTTAACTTATTCCATTTCTCCTCGAGCTCAGGGATGTGCAATTAAAGCCCACAGGCCAAATCTGATCTATTGCCTGCTTTAGAAATAAAGTTGTTCTCCAGTAGACAGACACATCCATTGGATTGTTTATTATCTATGCTCCTTTTATGCTACAGGTGTTGAGTATGGGCCACAAAAACTAAACCACTCACCACCTGAACCTTTAAAGAAAAATTCTGTAAACTCCTGATCTAAGCACCTTGAATATATAGAAGACAAATATAACTGTTTTAATGTCTTTGTCTAATTCTATCTTCTGTGTCATTTCTGGGTTGATTTTGACTGATTTTTCTCATTATGGATCACATTTCCCTGCTTCTTTGTGTGACTAGTATGTTTCTAATTGAATATTAAGACTCAATAAATTTACCTTTTTAAGTGCTGGATGTTTATTCACCTCTCTCATAAATATTCTTTGTTCTGGTACACAGCCAAGTTACCCGGAGAGTTTGTTCCTCTCCCTCTTGCTTGTAAGCTGTTCGGTGGACCCCGGGCAGCACGCTGCCTAGGCCCGATCTTGCACCACTACTGAAGCAAAGCCCTTCCGAGTAGCTGATGCCCCGCCAGGTGCACGGTTCTTCCACACTGGCTGCTGGGACAGGCACAATCCCTAGTGCCGAGCGAGCTTCAGGAAGTCTCTCCTCTAATTCTTTCGGGAAGTGTTCCCCGAACCTTGGGTAGAGCCCTCGCACATGTGTGATCAGCGCTCAGCTGAGACAGAGGAAGCCGCAGCTCTCCCGTCCTCCGCCCTGGACCCTCTCGCCACCTCGGCCTCCCTGGACCTTGGGTAGAGCCTCGCACCTGTGCGATCAGTACTCGGCTGAGACGGAGGGAAGCCGCAGCTCTCCCGTCCTCCGCCCTGGACCCTCTCGCCACCTCGGCCTCCCCGGACCCCCAGCTCGTCTCCTCGGCTCAAGGTGCTCACTAGGCCCCATGGACTCCTCTCCCTACATCAAGTCCTGAAAACTCTCTCCAGGCACTACGCTGGAGCAATCATGGGGCTCACCTCATTTGTCTCCTATCTCTCAAGGATCACTGTCCTTTCTTGCCTGCCGTCCAATATCTTGAAAACCGCTGTTTCAATATTTAGTCCAGGTTTTTAGTTGTTTCAGGCCGGAGAGTAATTCCAGTCCCTGTTACTCCATCTTGGCCAGAAGCAGAAGTCCTAAAAGCTACTAAAATTTTCCAAACAGGGAAATTTGCTTAAAGGGTAAGTGGAAAATCATGATAAAGTAGATGGGAGCTAACTCTATTATTGTATATGTTTAAGAAAAGGAATTTTTTCCTCATATTTATTACCATTAAATTGACAGCTATTTTTACTACAGAAGTATCCATTCAAGTAACTGATTTATTCAGCAAAATATATTTTATTGTTAGGAGTCCCTCCAACCTACTGCTGCTGGTAATAAAATAAAAATTTTAAACTGCCTATACCTGTGAATCAAGCAATTCCACTTAGGATTTCTTTAGGACATACAAAATAAGTAACTGAAAATATATTTACATGACCTGTGAGACCAGTTATATCTTCCCTGCCCACTTTACCTGGAATATTTATGGAATGCCTTTTTTAAAAGGTTATTTCTTTGAATTGAAGTATTTTACACTTACAGAAAAGTTGCAAAAGTAGTACAAAGAATTCCTAGTCCCCAGATTCCCAAATGTTACCATTTTACCCTACTTGTACTCTATGTTTTTACTCCATTTAAGAGCATACTGCTGACATAAAATCACTTTACCCCAAACACTTTAGTGTTTTATTTCCTAAAACAAAGACATTCTCTTATACAATCACGATGCAGTTATCACTGATACAATATTTGTATCTACAGGTTTTATTTACACGTTGCCACTGTCCCACTAATGGCCTTTGTGGGAGGGGGAGGGGCAGGACAACCACTGCTGAGAAACTCCTGTCCTCAGGCCACATCAGGACAGCCACTAGTTTTTCTAAATTAAGTTGAGCTGGCACAGAAGTGTTATTCATTTACATGTTTTCTGCGGCTAATTGGGGGATATAAGAATAGAGTTGAGAAGTCACAACAGACTCAAGTGTGGCTCAAAAAACTTAACATGTTTGTTATCTGGCCCATTACAGAAAATGTTGCTGACTGTAGCTTTAGATCAAAAGAAATCCTTCCTTCCTGATCCAGGATGTAGTTGAATTCAGCTGTCATGTCTTGTTGGTCATCTTTAATCTGGTATTCCTTAGTTTTTGTTTCTCATGATCTTGAAAATTTTGAAGAGTAAGTGCCATTTATTTTCCAGAAAGCCCCTCATTTGTATTTGTCTGTTTCCTTATGCTTATATTTATTTACCTTACACATTTTTGGCAAGAACAGTACAAAAGTAATGTTGTGTCAGTAATGTTGTGTCCCTTCTCAGCATGCACGTCATGTTTATTTGTCCCTCAGTGGTAGTGTCAAGTTAGATCACTTGGTTACGGTGGTGTCTGCCAGGTCTCTTCAATGACGTGTTACTATTTACACTTTATAATTAACGCATACTCTGTGAGGACACATTTAGTGGCTATGTATGTATTTTGTTTAAAATGTCTCATCACATTTTAAACCGATAGTTTAAGAATTCATTGACAATTTTTGCCTGAAACAATTATCGTTGTAGTGGTTGCCAAAGTGTGATTACCTAGTTCCATCACTCCTTCCACGTCTGCCAGGTGAATTTCTTCTGTAAAGGAAAGCTACCTCCTCTGCTCCGTTTACTGAATCATTTTTTAACTCAGTGTAGACTTTTTAAACTGTCATTTTACAATATGGATTTTAACCCATTACTATCATTTATTTTGATGATCAAAGTGCCCATGATTCGGCTAAAAAAAGCCTCTTCAAGCTGGCTCCCTGACTCCTTCTGGCATGTCCCCATCATTCTGTGAGCGCAACAGCTTTTAAATAATAGCGATCATGTGGACATGACCCAAGCAGCCACTTCTGTGAAAGTTAAATAAAAGGAGTGTGAAGATAATGTAGAGAACGAGGTCGAAGATGTACAGCACAATGGTCAAGTGTGTGTCGAACTTTAAAAACAAAAAAGACAGGCATATGTTTCTATATGCCTATAATTTTCTTGAAAGATACTAACAATGAAGGCTTAGCATTAACTTTACGATTGAAACTGTGGAAGTGGGTGTCTTACTTTTTATCTTACAACCACTGACTGCTATGAAGGTGACAGGATCTAACACTTAGGAAATGTCTGGGCAAAAGGCAGAGCAACCAAACGCTTACCTAGTGAGTCGTTTAGGTGGAGGTCTCTCACCAAATTTTCTGGAAAAAAATAAGAAAAGAAAATTAAATAATGACATACTCCATAATAAGCTTTTTAGGAACCTTTAAATCTCCTTTATAACAAAGTTCAAGCCAGTGACCAGTGTAAAGAGAAATCCTTTAGTGAACACCCCTGCTCAGAAACAGCACAAGACAAAAACGGTTCCTAAACAAAACCACCCACTCTAGGAGGCTTACACATCTAGTCTGAGCACAGAGCACACTGGTTAGCTGAGGGTTTTAGGTACCCTTCAGAGATTTCCTGCAAAAAACCCACTAACCAAAAAGCCCTGTGTCTCCTACAATCCAGCCCCCAGAAAAACGCTCACAGCCCAAGATGTGGTGCAGAGCTCACAAGTGTTTATTGTGGCGGACACTAAGCTGTACATTTTTTATACATTATCCCCTTTAATCATTATACAATAGTGCTGCACGGTACATACTGGCCTATTTTAAATATGTAGAAAGCAACTTGACCAATGTCACAAAGTAAATAAACGACAGGCAGAATTGAGATTCAAGCCTACATGTTGAGTGCTTAACTAGCTTATAGTAAACAACCCTTCATAAAGAAATAGGCTAAATGGCCTAAACAGCAGCATTTCAACTGGTTGGCAGAGGGTCAAAGATAAAAGCATAAACAAAACAAGAAACCACAATTTAGGCTGGAATTGGAATGCAGCATGGGGTTTAGGAGAGAGGCCTGGGTAAGCCTGGCTGAGTTCAAATCCAGGATTTGGCATGTCCTTGCTGTATAGCCCCCAAAGTCACTGGACTCTAGACCTCAGCCTCCATCTCTGCAAGAAAGGCAGTCACTGCACCACCCTGAGAACTGCTGATGGAATTAAATGTGCTAATATACTAAAACAAATACCAAAAAAGAAACAAAAAAACCTCCCCACATATAATAATAGTGCCTGAAATGCAATATTTGACTTAAGATTTCCTTATATTTGTGATGTTCCATAGAATTATTAACTTTGATGATAAAATTCTTAGAATCCCATGTACTTCATTTTGTTAAGCAATTTAATGCTCTACAGCACTGCCTATGAACTCATAATTTATAAACAATGGGTGTCTGTAACTTTGAATATTTTGGTATTTTCATTAGCCCCGAAATATTGAAAAGTGGTTTGAACTGAAGTAGCACCCCCTCCTAAAAAAACCAAAAAAACCAAAGAGCAAATAATCCACATTTCTGTAAGAATTACTTATTTTCTTTGATTTTATCCAATAGTATATTCAGTTTTAAAAAAAAAAAATCTGTGTTTTAGTAGTAACATAAGTAAAGCTGCTAAAGACCACAGGTTTTAAAACACTGAACTGCTGGCTAATCCATGAACTGTAGTTATGGAATCAAAGGCAAAATTCTAATCCTGAATCTTTCTTCATAGGAAAGATTTTTTGAACCTTTGAAACTGATTTGATTATAACATATGATTAAAATAAAACTGCCTCTCCAGGTTAGATTTTAAGTATTTTACAAAACCCAAGAAGTTTAAAACACTTCTTTGCCCTGACCAGGTGTATTAGTGGATAAAGTGTTGTCCTCACACACCAAGGTAATGGGTTTGGTTTGATCCCTGGTCAGGGCACGTACAATAGGGGAAATCTTTTTTTATTATTTTAGAACACTTCTTTGCATGTATATTTTAAAAGCAGAGTTGACTATAAAGAGAAGCAAAGTGGAGTATGGCCAGAATATACCTAAGGGCTTAAAATGCTAAAATTTTAGCGAGCGAGAGAGAGAGAGAGAGAGAGAGAGAGAGAGAGTGTGTTAACAAATGAGATAAAGCTTCAATGATGCCACCACCCTTCATACTAGCTACTAATACTCCAACAATCAAGTACCGTTTGGGATCTAACATACACGACTAGTTTATTACACTCAGAATTCAAATGTAAATTTTCCTGCTGCTCTGAAAGGCTTTCAAAGTTAGATTAATAACTCAGTGTTAACTATGGTCTTCTTTGGAATGCCCATTACATGAAGTCAACAATTACAGCATGCTTGTACGAAGCCAACCTTTTTATACCTACCGCCCACTTTTGTATCTCTGTTAGTAGTAAAATTTTCTAACCGCCCACTGGTTCCACAGTAATGGTGATTTATAAAGTAGGGAAGTCACTTTACTTTATAAAATTTATAAAGCAGAGTTAGAGCAAGTGAAAGCATATAATAATTACTTACTAAGTACTTTATGTCGAATTTTCGCTAAGTTTGGCAGAAGAAATCTTTATAAAACAACTTACTATAGTTAAATCTGTCTTTTTATTTATACTTTGGTTGCTCTGCTACTGCCCACCATGAAAGCTGGAACGCCCACTAGTGGGCCGTAGGGACCAGGTTGACTACCACTGTTGTACAGGGTCACTATTGCCCCCATGGAAAATACGAACCAGAACACTCAATTGTTTGCCCAAATGATGCGCCATCCCATCTCATATCATTCTCAGGCCAGGAATCTTGTAAACATTAATAAGATTAAAGTGCTTCTTCAGTATATAAAAAAGCATCTCTAATAACTGTTGTGTGCATCTCAATCCTCTTTTTAATGTACATTCTATCACATGCTTATTTATCTCATTAAAACTAATGATTGCTCTATCCATTGGAATGGAGGAAGAGTAAGAAAATGGGTTTTCTAAGAAAATTCATGAAAGCATTTAGTAGGTGCACAATGCACAATTCTAAAGGTCACAATAATACTAAATTCTAGTTATTTAATAAAACCCATAGGTCTACATATTAAAGGCTGTCAAGTTATACCAAGGTACTCTGCACCCTGCACTTATCAAGATCCGTTCTCCACACTCTTCTTTATATAATCACACACAAACTTTGCAAACTATCTACTGCAGAAAGAATATAATCTTTAAACAAGAGTGACTTGCCTGACCAGGCGGTGGCGCAGTGGATAGAGCGTCAGACTGGGATGCAGAGGACCCAGGTTCGAGACCCCGAGGTCGCGAGCTTGAGCGCAGGCTCATCTGGTTTGAGCAAAAGCCCACCAGCTTGAACCCAACCAAGGTCACTGGCTCCAGCAAGGGGTTACTTAGTCTGCTGAAGGCCCACGGTCAAGGCACATATGAGAAAGCAATCAATGAACAACTAAGGTGTTGCAATGTGCAATGGAAAACTAATGATTGATGCTTTTCATCTCTCTCCATTCCTGTCTGTCTGTCCTTGTCTATCCCTCTGACTCACTCCCTATCTCTGTAAAAAAACAAAAAAAAAACAAAAACACACAACAAGAGTGACTTAAGAAAATTCATAATGTAGTATTTATATTGTGCAAATGAAATAATCACTTCAGTATAAATAAAAATAGCTGTCATTTACTCAGAGACTGATTATAATTTAAAGATTAAATTCCATCTCTTCCTCTTGCAATAGGGAATGGTGAAACAGGCAGGCACACATTCTTTATCTTTGTTTGAAATGAAATTTATTTTAAAAACAAGTGTCCATTTCATCGGGATGTAAGGTACAGCACAGTGGATATAGTCAGTACTATTGTAATAACTGTGCATGGTGCTAGTTACGTACTGGAATTATCAGGGGACAACTTTGCCAAGTACATGACTGTCTCACCACTGTATACTTGAAACTAATATTGCATGTAAACTGTAATAGAAAAACTTTAATTAAAAAATAAAAATAAAACACTGAATTAAGAAAATCCTCCCTTGACATAATGTGTGTTGAAAACTGAACAAGAAATAAGGTACACCAACCAAGTTTAGACTATTCTATGTTAAGATTCTTTTCACAATAGGTGTATGGCATTTAACATTGGAAAACAGGAAAAGGAACAAACTAAACCTTAAGTACCCTAAAGACACCTTTAATTTCATGAAGTACTGAGTTAATTCCTCACTGTAACAAAGAATTATTGTTATCCAATTTATCTTTTTGATAGTATAGGCTGTTGTAACCTCATTTGTAAAAACAAGTTTCTGAAATTTTATGTATAGTAATAAAATGTAGTTTTTATTAAATGTAATAATCAGGCCCTGGCTGGTTGGCTCAGCGGTAGAGCGTCGGCCTGGCATGCGGGGGACCCAGGTTCGATTCCCAGCCAGGGCACATAGGAGAAGCGCCCATTTGCTTCTCCACCCCCCCCCCTTCCTCTCTGTCTCTCTCTTCCCCTCCCACAGCCGAGGCTCCAATGGAGCAAAGATGGCCTGGGAGCTGGGGATGGCTCCTTGGCCTCTGCCCCAGGCGCTAGAGTGGCTCTGGTCACGGCAGAGCGTCGCCCCTGGTGGGCGTGCCAAGTGGATCCCGGTCGGGCGCATGCGGGAGTCTGTCTGACTGTCTCTCCCCGTTTCCAGCTTCAGGAAAAAAAAAAAAAAAGTAATAATCAATCTTGCTACATATTTAAAGGAATAAAGTTATAATTCTGGCCTCTCTCTTTTTTCTTTTTACTAACAAGCAACAGCTTACATAATGTTGAATATATATCCATGTCCATTTCTTCTTGTTCTGTTCTGCACTTTTCCCTCAGGCTGGGACTGGCATACGAAACACAAATATATATATATATACACACACACATACATACATACATACACACACACACACACACACACATATATATATATTTTTCTTCTTCTTCTTCTTCTTCTTCTTCTTTTAAAGCTAGAGGAGGAGAGATAGACAGACTCCCACATGCACCCAGCCTGGAATCCACCCAGCAACCCCAGTCTAGGTCCAATGCTTGAATCAGCTGAGCTATTTTTAGCACCTAAGACTAAGGCTTGGACCAACCAAGCCATGCCCCTACCCAGAGCCAATGCTTCAACCAATTGAGCCACTGGCTGCCGAGAGAGGAGGAGAGAGAGAAGGAGGAGAAGTAGGGGAAGAGACGCAGATGGTCGCTTCACATGTGTGTCCTAATCGAGGATCAAACCCAGGATGTCTGCATGCTAGGCTGATGTTCTATCCACTGAACCAACCGGCCAGGGCCTAAACACAAAATTCTATATGCCATCATTACCTAGTAATGTTCATAAAACAAAATGGCTCAGAAAAATTTTCATTATTAAAAATATATTGTTGTATGTATAATTTCAAGATAGCAAATTCATTTTACTTTAACTTCACTAGCTTTCCCCTTCTAAAATAACAATGATCTTTTATTCAAATCAAGAAGAGCTGTGTAAAAGATTAATTATGTAATTAAGTCTATTTTCATATATGTGAAAGTGTGGGAATTTTTTTAAAAAGTTTTCATTAATCATTAAACATAGTACTTCCTACCTGTAAACAGTACTGAGGTTCTGACATATACTCCAACCCATTAGAATTTCAAACTAAAAACCTGCATAAACATCGCACGTATAATATACTTTCTTTTTGTTCACCATGGAGATTCAATATTGTTTTCTCCCATAACAGATACATTTCCTTCTATATTTACTCAATCTGTTAAGGAAGTATATGACCACAAACATACTGAAAACAAACATGATAAAAGTTATCAGAATGTCACCATCTTAACACCTTTTCTTGTTAACAGGTGTTTCACATGAGAAAACTAAGTCAAAAAAGGGGTAGAGGGAGACAAGAAAAATTTTTTTAAATATAGAACAAACTGGACTTTGGGTGATGGGAATGCAGCATAAGCAAATGTCAAAATAATGTAGAGATGTTTTCTCTGAACATATGTATCCTGATTTATCAATGTCACCCCATTAAAATTAATTTAAAAAAATATATAGAACAATTTAGTCATTGTACTGCTCCCTCCCCCCCAAAATAAATAAACCCATAACAACATTAGAATTTCTATTGTAAATACCTAGAGCTGGTTGGAAAAGCAACCTCAACTCATGCGGGAAACTTTTGCCCTTGGATTGTAAAACTAAAAGTAATTTCCTCTATTTTTCTATATTTCACAAATTTTCTGTTTAACGAAAAAGTGTTATTAAAATAAATTAAGGCAAGAAACAGTATTTCCAGAAAAAAAATAGGAAGAGCTCTGGCCAGTTTTCCCAGTGGATAGAGTGTCAGCCCGGCGTGCGGATATCCAGGGTTTGATTCCTTGTCAGGGCACACAGGAGAAGTGACCATCTGCTTCTCTCCCCCTTCTACAGCTAGTGGCTCGACTGGCTGAGGAACGGCCTGGACACAGGGGATAGCTCAGACGGTCTGAGCATCGGCCTCAGGCAATGAGGATAGCACAGTTGATTGGAGCATGGGCCCCAGATGGGATTTGCAGGTTGCATGTGGGAGTCTATCTCTCCTCCTCTCACTTAAAAAAAAAAAAAGAAAGCATGAACAACCCAAACTTATAATTAAACTAAACTTTACTGTAAGTTTATATGCTGTAAACAGTATATAAATTGTATACAGTTAAAAAAAAACCTGAGTTTTTTTAACCATGATTTAAGGTAGTAAACTCAAACAGGACTTATTTGGGGAAAATTTAGGAAACCTGATTTATACCCTCAAGGAGCAAGCAATACCTGATCATTCCACCAATAGAACGAAACAATTAGGTGATACATATTGTTACTATATTCTGTGAAAACATAGAAAATGAAAAACAAAACAAATGGTACTAGGAAGCTGTTTAGTCATCTGATCACAAAAAATATAAGAGACCAGCCTGACCAGATGGTGGCACAGTGAATAGGGCATTGGACTGGGATGCAGAGGACCCAGGTTTGAAACCCCAAGGTCGCTGGCTTGAGCACAGGCTTACCAGCTTGAGCACAGGATTGCTGGCTTGAGCATGGGATCTGACAAGTCGCTGGCTTGAGCCCAAGGTTGGTGGTGAACAAAAGGGTCACTCACTCTGCTGGAGCCCCCCAGTCAAGGCACATATGAGAAAGCAATCACTGAACTAAGAAGCTGCAACGAAGAACTGATGCTTCTCATCTCTCTCCCTTCCTGTCTGTCTGTCCCTATCTGTCCCTCTCTCTGACTGTCTCTGTCAAAAAATTAAAATAAAAATAATAAATTTTAAAAAATAAAATAAAAATACAAGAGGCCTATTAGAAAGGGTTGCATGTAACATTCTGTCCTTGTCTTCAGATTCATTACCTCGCACACAAATGGATATAGGTACTTGATATTCATCAGTGAACAAAAGAGATACAAATCTATGCCCTAATGCAGTGGTCCCCAACCTTTTTAAAGCCACGGACCCGTTTAATGTCAGAAATTATTTTCACGGACCGGCCTTTAGGGTGGGACAGATAAATGTATCACGTGACTGAGACAGGCGTCAAGTGAGTCTTAGACGGATGTAACAGAGGGAATCTGGTCATTTTTTAAAAATAAAACATCATTCAGACTTAAATATAAATAAAACGGAAATAATGTAAGTTATTTATTCTTTCTCTGCAGACCGGTACGAAACGGCCCACAGACTGGTACCGGTCCGTGGCCCGGGGGTTGGGGACCACTGCCTTAATGGAATTTACATACTATTAGTAAAAATGGGACAATAACATATGTTTAAGATGTTCATCTATATGATTTATAAAAGCAAAAATTTTAGAAAAAACTGTATTGCACCTATTGAATATGACTAAAGAGGTGAATGACCAACTGAAATATATATTTTTAAGTAAATATGGAATTTACCTTTACTTTGAAAAGCTTATTCATTCTCTCTACCCATGGTAGAAAACAGCCTATGAAGTCACACAATTTTGAGCAAGACCTTGTTAGCTTTTGTTGTACTTCAAGTACTAGTTTTGAACCTACTCTTAGCCTAAAAATCACATTAAATAGTAACACTGATTAAAATTTTCCTTGGCCACTATAACCAAGATGATCAAGACATGATGTCTTCTCTGGGACTATCACATATGAGTAACATGTTTCATGAACAGAACAAATATCCTATGGGGTAGATTTCAGAGTCATGCCGTGCTTGCAACTGGCCCTGTCAGGTAGATTATTACATGCTCCTCTTCTTTTTCCTATACTGGGTAGAACATCTGAAAAGTACTGTTTCCTTAAGTTTTAAAGTTCACGTATTCTACCCTTTCTTTTTCAATTAGAAAAAAAACAACTTAACTTTGTAACCGACTGACCAGCATTTTGTGTCTAGAAGCAGGAAGAGTGGTCCTGGTTGAACAGGTTGGTTGGTTAGCGCTGCAGGTTCGATTCCCAGTCAGGGTACATAAAGGAACAGATCTGTATTCCTTTCTCTCTCTCTAAGATAAACATTTAAAAGAGAGAGAGAGAGAAGCAGGAAGAGTAGAAAGACATAAATGGCAGGGTGACTGAGACCATCACGTGCAGCTCTTCCCAGTAGCTGGCTTTTTGGGTCTCTCCAGTATTATTACCAGATTAGGGATACCTATCCAAAAATCCAGACCCGGGCAGAGATTTTCCCACGAGGAATCCGCAATAGCCACAAGCTTTGTTATCCAGATGGTACAGCTGAGTTGTGAGAACAATGACATTCATAAATCTTACATATAAAGATCTTATATGAAAATATGCATCTTAAAACTGACAGATGGCTTCAGTAAGAGACAGCAATGAGACAAGAAGCAAACTACTCCAATTTCCTGTATCAAGAGACCGATTGGGACAAACTGACATCAAATGCCTCCAAGCAACGTATCACTTCTATGCTATTCCCCTTCCAAAAATGCAGAGCTTGGATTCAAACATGAGGAAATATAAACCTAAACTGTGGAACAATCAACAAAATAACTCAACTATACTTTTAAAAGCATCAAAGTGATGAAAAGCAAAAAAAATCTGAGGAAATGGTGCAGATTAAAAGAGACTGAAGACCATGATAACTGAATACAACATACTACCCAGAATTTACTTCTGTTATAAAGAACATTCAGACAACTGATAAAACCTGAAAAAAACCCCAGCAGATTAGAAAGCAGAATTATATCAATTTTTAATTCTTTGGTTTTGATAACTGTACAGAGGTTATTAAAAAATGCCCTTATTTTTAGAAACACTAGCTTTAGAATTTAGAGCATGATGGTCAAGTGTGTGTGTGGCTTAGTGTATGTGTGTAGATATACAGAGTTTGGATAAAGCAAATGTAGTACAAACATTAACACTGTTATCTGGGTGACCTTCTTTGCAGTATTCTTGCAGTTTTTCTATAAATGGAAAGCACACTGGCCCTGGCCCGTGGCTCAGTTGATAGAGCATCAGCCCGGCAGCATATAGATTCCCGACCAGGGCACAGAAGAGAAGCGACCACCTGCTTCTCCCCCCACTTCCTCTCCCCCTTCCCTTCCCGCAGCCAGTGTTGGACTGGTTTGAACATAGCTCCATTGGAGTGCGTCAGCCTCAGGCACTGAGAATAGCTTGGTAGGTACTCCAGCATCCGCCCTAGATGGCGTTGCCAGGTAGATCTCAGTAAGGGCACATGCGGGAGTATGCCTATCTTACCTCCTCTCACCTTAAAAAAAAAAAAAAGACAAAAACATGGTCCCTATCCGTATCAAATACACTGCAATAGCAGCTACTGGAGGGCCATCATTAGGCTACATACTGTCCATGCGTTCTCTCACTCCATACAGACACCAATCTTATAAGGTAGGTGCTATTGTAGGTGCCATTATCCTCCACACACAGATGAGGATATCAGCTTACAAACTACCTTACCCAAGTACACAAAATGGTAAATTTAGTTTAAAATGTAACTCGAGTATGTTCATGATTTTCTATATACTCTGCATTGAGTTAGAATGCAATTCTGTGTGAAGAGGGTGCCCAGAGAATAAATTTTTATGATAGAATTATAAAATGCACTAAATGATCCTAAATTTTTTTTTTTCTTTTTTGTGACAGAGTTGGACAGAGAGGAACAGACAGGAAGGGGGAGATGAGAAGCATCAATTCTTCACTGTGGCACCTTAGTTGTTCACTGATTGCTTTCTCATATGTGCCTTGACCAGGGGGCTACAGCAGAGCGAGTGATGCCTTGCTCAAGCCAGCGACCTTTGGGCTCGGGCCAAAGGCCATAGGGTCATGTCTAGGATCCCACACTCAAGCCAGCGACCCAAGCTCAAGCTGGTGAGCCCGTGCTCAAACCGGCAACCTCGGGGTTTCGAACCTGGGTCCTCCCCTCCGCGTCCCAGTCCGATACTCTATCCACTGTGCCACTGCCTGGTCTGGCTGATCCTAAATCTTTCTATGATACAGCAGAGATTTGGTTTGCTTAAGTGAGGGGGTTAACAGAAACCCTGAAAAAAAACCTTCCTTGTCTTCCTAATAACCTCAGCTACTGACTAAATTATCTAAAGGATAAATTTTTCTTTGATTACTAAAAGGTGAGAAAATTGTCTAAGGTCATAAATACAAAAATTCAGGAAATCTAAAAACATCTGCTACGGGAGCCGCACCGTGGCTGTTCCATACCTCTAAGTACACGGACACACATGAACGTGCACACACATACGTCCTAAAGTTGACAATCACCCTAGCGTTTTCCCTGAACAAGGGGAGTATGTTACGGCCGTAGTGGGAACTATGAAAGTATCATGACTTTAGGGCTTACACTGTTGATCATTTTCTACAACGTGCATTTTTTCTGAGTTGAAAAGGACCAAGAATCTACACAGACATCTTTGATTTAACGAAGAGGTTTTGCAGTCTTCATTTTTTGATGGTAGAAATTACAGACACAGTAGCAGCCCAATCTTCATCAACCATGTCTGGCTCATTTCTAACACACAGCTCTAACACATAGCTTGGTATATTTAAATTCAGCAGTGCATCTGGCTTTTACTTTCCTTTTAAAGAATGTCAATCATAATATTTATGGATTTCTATAGCCCAAGTAAGGTCCAATGCATAAAGAAAAAGCTATAGTATATAGTTCAGGTTTGTAAGGAGTTAAGATGTTTCAAAGAAACCTGTCACTAAGAGGACAAAAATTTTAAACAATTATTCTAAAACATGTAAAACAGGACACTGAGTTAAAAGGGAGAATATTCAATAAGCAAAAATAATAAAATGGTCAAAACTCGTATGTCCAGAATGGGGAAGAGCTTTCCAAAACATTTCTAATAACACCGCCGCATGAATAAGGAAACGCCTCTCCGCTTGAGTGTTAATACCCAAAACAATATGCTTCTTCTGAATTGTAAGTTAGCTTTCTGTTATCACATGTCATATTATAATAATCAAACCTACATTTGCGGTAAAGCTAAAAACCACTCTGAAGAAGTGGTCTCAACCACAATTCAAAGCTTAAAGGATGGCTTTCTGCCAAAGTGAATCTGAGCCATTAACCTGTCGGGCACTGCCACAGCAGGCCGCCAGCGAGCCTCACGGGAGGCGCTGGGCGCTGGGAGGGGTCACACGACCTGGGCCCAGGGGCTGACGCGCACGACCTGACAGCACCCTGCCCTGCCTTGGGCGGCACTGCGGGAGCCTCACCCTCCACTACCATTCTGCTTGGCACAGGCAAAAGAACGGTTCTAAGTTGACAATCACTGTGAAGTGATTAAAAGTATCGATCATCAATAACTTCTGGTGGAAAAACACCACTATAGGAGCAAAAGCCTTGAGAGTTTGAGGGTAGCAATGAGGAAAACAAGGGTGAAGTCTACATTGGTAGATGCAGACGTAACTTTAGTTTGGGTCATTCATTTTATGTATATACTTGGTATTTTACTGTGCTATTTGAAGTGATGCAAACTGCAAAGCTGTTGCGTTACAGAGCTAACTTACTAGGTAGACTTGTCTAGTCAACTGCCCTACACCAAATTGTGTAACTAAGAAACAGGCTAGTTTTCCTTAGAGATGAGCTCCCTTTGTAGCAACTTATTTCCCTTTCACCAATTTCTACACATGCATGTTCCTTTAAAACCTGTGGTCTCTCTTTTCTACAATATTAGCATCATCAATCTCTTTCCCTCATTCTTGCCTTCCATCGCAAGCAATTCATTGAAAAATGCCGTCAATGTATTCCCAGATATCTCCTCTATGTCCATTCTCTAATTCTATAAAGTTAGATGAAACTCTCACTACTTTTCATAGTCATAGCTTGTTAAATTGGCCTCATATACAGGCACACATCATTTTATTG
Organism: Saccopteryx bilineata; assembly: GCF_036850765.1. Taxonomy (NCBI): domain Eukaryota; kingdom Metazoa; phylum Chordata; class Mammalia; order Chiroptera; family Emballonuridae; genus Saccopteryx; species Saccopteryx bilineata. Next base: position 248,298,779 of record NC_089494.1, read on the forward strand.
CACACTCCATAGCTTACTTTATTTTTTTTTTACAAATTAAAGGCAAGACCCTCCCCCCAGCGAAAAGATTACAAGTCTCTTTACTGTGGTGGTCTGGAACTGAACCTGCAACCTCTCCCAGGTACACCCGTGTAGCAAATGACAGGAGAAAATTCTGAGATGTCTTAAATTAAATTTCAGCAGGTCAGAGGATGGAAGGAAGAGAAAATGGGGTTAATCAGTTAACTACTGTACAGCACAACCAACAAAAGACTGCTCCCGCTCCTCAGTGGGTGCTGGAATTGCTAAATTAACTTCCAGGTGGCTAATACAGTACCTGGGATTATCTAAAAAGAGAGACTAGCCCGGTGCAGCCCAGCCCCAGAGCCAGCAGCCTCCACTTCTTACTCCACCTGCGCTTTGCCTGTCCCCCAGCCCAGATTCCCTTCTGCATCCCCTCTATTCCCTCAGAACTGCTTCTTTCTCCCCTCTACCTGATGCATAGAAGGCCTTGCAGAACTACAGGATAAGGGACGCACTGTCCTTCCCACCTAGCCGTGCTGCTGGTGACACAGACAGGCTTGCTTTCTTCGCTAGCAAAGCCTAATAAACCCTTTCTTTAATAAAAAGACATTCTGCCAGGAAGTTAAATTTTGTTTAACACCAAACAGATAAGCAGAATGCAACAAACAATATATTTCCTTTATATGCTCTCATTTAATTCTCATTAACAATCTCTAAGAGGTAGGCATCATTTCAATCTTAGAAGTAAAACCCGAAGTCCAGAATGCCACCAGGTAGGACTTCCCTACTTCTGATTACACACTGACCACACTAAGGTTGAAGATAACAAGACCAACATATAAATATATAAGGAAGCCATACTCTGATGCTTAAGTCATTTATTCCCTTTCCCTTCCCAAAATAATGACTTTATTTTTTCCTAAATCACTGATATATTAATGCCAACATGTTTTTTCCATTAAATCACTTATGTGAAAAAATATTAATGTTTCAGAAAAAACACTTCTTAACTTGTAAACTCTTGCTCAGCAAACCAAACCTGTTTACTCCCAAGAATGAAATGCTGTAATAACGTAATTAGAGAATATAAAACAATGCCATAAGGGTAAATAAACCAAGAAAACCTGATTCTATTAACAAGCTCTAGGGAATAAATTCAGAGCCTTTCAACTTTAAGTATCCCGGCAATGAAGAAAATGCCAACCTATTACCACAATAAACTGGAGATGCACAGTGGACTTTTTAGGCCATAACTTGTATGCTGGACAGTACTTTTTATTTTTAATAGAAGTGTACATTTGAAAGATACGGCCAAAGCTATAAGCTTGTATTACTTGTATTAAAATTAACTCAAGTATGTACAACATTAACATGAAGTTTTCAAATGCAGGTCAGTATATAGTATGTACTCATTAAAGAATGAACCATAATAAGCTATCTGTTAAAACACTAAAAAACTAACAAAAAAAATAACATGAAACTGTAACTCTGGAACTATATTATTCAGATCAACTATTTTGAATTTAACAATGATTATGAGCAAGCTGATCTGAAATGTCTAGTTATTTATTTTCTACAATGGAGAAAAAATTATAAATAGTCCTCCAAATGAGCTGATATTTTTACAAATTTTACAGTGAGAAAAAAACTATTTTACCAAGTCCAAAATGCTAAAATGATTTTCTTCATTAATGAAAATATCTATTTCTTGTGGACAAAAAAGGGGCCACATACTAAATCTGACAAGCTCTGGGAGGTCTGCATGGTGGCCTTACAAACTCAGAGATCTAAAGTAACCACACAGGATGGTCTGACATTAAAACTTCCTAACTAAAAAGCAAGTCATGGTAGGTAGTCATGTCCTAGGCTGGTATCTTTCCTGACAAAGGTCAATGTTTACCTTAACTGAGCCTGTCTGTTTGTGTAGGTAGCTAATTAGTATCAATAAAGGAAGGGAGCATATGAAATCAAACATTAAGCCTAACATTAAGCCTAATAAACTAGGGAGCTGAGTCAGACACCAAGCCTGACTTACCAGGAAACTCTAACATTCACAGCTTCCCAGGGGACCTCTGTGGAGGAAACTTAATCCCCAAAGCATGCTCTCCAAGCCATTACCTGGGATTACCTAGGAACAGGTATAATGATAAAGTAAAAATTCCTCTACTGGGCCTATGCCCAAGTAGGAACCAAGATGGCAACCATAAAGGGGAGGTATCTAGCCTGAGAAAATAATCTGATTGGTTAAGAGACATAGAACCCCAGGTCTAGGAAAAGGATTGGATAGCAGGAGGACTCAGCACAGGCCTGCGAAGAATTACAAAAGTGATTGGTTAGTTTGAAAGAAAGCCCCTCTCTCCCAAGCTCAAGGTAATATAACCAAAGCTTAACAAAAGCCCCTCTTGTTAGCATAGCATGCATTTGCCCACTTATTCATGCATGTTCTCTCTGCACTGCAGCTCTGCAGGCCGGGTGCCACCATGCAGTGCCAGGCTGGAGCGCAGCCAGGAACACAGACCAATCTAGCCAGATGGGGACAGAGACTGAGCTAGACCAAGCTTTGGCATGAACTAAACTATGGCAGCTTCAGAAGCCTGCCGATGCTGGGCCAATGGCAGAGGACTTCTTGACCCTGGCCCTTCTTCTGGCCTTTGTCAAGACAAGAGTGGACTTCTCCCACAGCAAGATGAGCCTAATCAAGCTACCTGGTCATGGGTGAACACTATGGAGACAGTCCTTTGTGTTTGCTCCACCTTTAATAAATCTTACCACTATACCTCATCCTCCCGTGCGCGAGTCCCAAGATGCTTTTCTTACATCTCCATGGAAGAATCTCATGTTCCAGACAGTATGCAGGCAACATACTGTCTCTGCACCCGCGACAACATACCTTTGAATGTCAACACAACTTCCTTTTTTCTGGATCCCTTCCCACTGCACCAGAGCAGGCAACCACAAAACCTCTCATTTTTATCAAGTTAATTAACAGCTAACTATCCTATACCCACAAATGTAAAAAAAAGCACGTAAAGTCTATTTGTTTCACTTTTTATCCAACCCCAGAGCGTCCCCCTTACTTGCTTTGCTTTCTCCCACCTCCCTAATCTATTAGCAATGGATCCCATGTAACCCCCTGCCTCCTCCTTTGACTGTATGTACAAAGTAAGGTGCAAAACTGTCCTTCTCTGGAGCATATTATTAATCTGTTGAGATTTTGTTTTCTGGCTATTTATTGTCCGTGTGGTTCAAATAAATGAATAAAACTTGTCTATAGATTTACAGTAAAGAGGGACAACAAATACATGATGATGGAAAATGAGTTGACTTTGATGGACACACAACACAATCCGCAGTTCAGATGCTATAGAGATGTTTACCTGAAACCTATGTGCTCTTATTGATCAGTGTCACCCACTAAATTTCTATTATATAAAAAAATACCCACAATTTAAAAAAATCCTGTACAGATTTAAGCGTGTCTTACGTTGACATTCTCCCGCAAAGCTAGAAGGCCACCGGTTACCGCTGTGCTTGCTCAACAGCAGCAAAGTGTGTTGCTGAGACATGCTGACATGTCAAAGAGATAATCCGGTTTCTAACAAATTTTGTGATAAACTGGTATCAAGATCTAAATGAGGATACAAACTGTAAGGTCGGTGGATAGAGGGATGGTCACGTGGGGAACCTAGGCCTGGGAACTTTGGCTAGGACCACCCACAGTCAAGCGCGCCAAAAAGAAACTTCCTAGGACTCCTTGGAAACAAAAGTGACTGACTGTCAGCCAGTAAGATTTCTCTACGTCATATTAGCCCGACTTCCCTAGAGGGACCGCTTTTTAAATATACCCACGTGGTCTCTCCATGTGCGATTTTTTCCTGACCTCCATCTTGCATGCCAGTGAGTCTCGTCCGGGGAACGCTTTGAACTGAATAAAGCCTTTTGAACTTACCACACTTGGTGGCTCCGAAACCTGTTCCTTCCTTCTCGGCGGGGAAAAATACCTTACACAAACAATACACCTGAAAAGGAGCCCTTAGACATTTACATTCCTTCATATACTTGGCTTTTTTTTTTTTTGAGTCTATAACTAACTGATAGTTGATAAGAAAAAAATTCTGAAATATTCTAACTTAAATTACAGTGGCTGGAGAGTGAAAGAGAACTGTAACAAAAGGCTTCTCACACTGCTGTTCTGCCTGCTGGAATTCTGTACTCATTTACAGGTGGCTACTTCGGAAGGTGATCTCAGCCAGGCACCACCTTACTCCAGGGGCCCCACCTGGAGTACAGGTTTACATGTGGGCTTTCGGGATGCTAAAAAAGCAGCCATTTCTTCTACAGGCCCTGCCTCACTGTCCACCACCCCCTTCTCTACAGAGTTCATTTCAATTCTTTCAGAAGACCTCCTTCTCTCCTGTTCCCGCTACCTGATGTATAAAAAAGGCTTACAGAAGAACTCGGGTATGGTGAACACCCGTTTTTTTCTCCTAGCCATGCTGCTGGTGATTTCAACTCCAAGCCCAGGACTGGTCTTTTGGCTAGTTTTTTTGACTCAGTAAAACTTTACTTACAAAAAATACTTTCAGCCATGGGAGGTAAAGATTTTTAGTTTAACATTTTGGCACCCAAACAAGGGATCAAGCTCTGAAGAAGCAGAAAGGGCTGTTGCTCTCCTGAATTGCCCTGTGACACCCTCAGAACGCCCCTGATGCTCATCCGGCCCCCAGTGTGCTCCTCCTGTTTCTACCCCTCTGATACCCTGGACTGTGCAAACCTGCACCTTGTGGTAGAAGCTCACGGTGTTACTGGGGTACTGCCGCAGGAAAGCAGCTATAAGTGACACCCCAAATGGGATGAAGGATTGTTCCTTCAGTGTCTCTCCGGAGTAAGTTCCACCTTCACACCATGAATGTGATGGAGAGAATCCCTCATCCTTCATCAGACTGGTAGGTTTGAGGAGATGCCCATAATTAACTGTCTTTCTAGTTCATCTTTGTCTGAGATAATTCAAATCATAGTGACATCTTGTGGCCACTGCATGTAATTACTGCTTGTTCTACCCCCTCCCCAACCAATGCCTTAGGAACATCTGTCCCACCCAGCCTTGATTGGCTGAAAGCAATTTAAATTAAGTTAAAACTCCAAAACTTCCCCTGCCCCACCCACAAAACACCGGATAGCTTAAACAAGTAAACAAGGTTGACCTGCATACTTTTTTTTTTTTCATGAGAGAGACAGGCAGGGAGGGAGGCAGGGAGAGAAAGAGTGTGAGAAGGAGGAACTCATAGTTGCTTTAGTTGTTCACTGTACTGATTGCTTCTTGTATATGGCCTGACTAGAAGGGGGGGGGGGGGAAGAATGCAGATGGTGTTCAAGCCAAGCCTGTGACTTTGGACCTTGGGATCACATGGATAATCCTAGGCTCAAGCTGCTGACTTTGGGGTTTCGAACCTGGGACCTCAAGTGTTCCAAGTCTAAGCTCTATCCACTGCCACCACCAGTCATGCTGTGCACATTTCCTTTTGTATAACGGGATGACCTTACTAACAATGATAAGAATTGTTCAGAATCTTTCTCACTCTTTTAAATTTGGACTAGCAGGAAAATATTTTTATGAAGCAAGCTTCGTGGGTCTAAGGTATAGATATATTTTGAGAGATATTTGTCCTAAGCTGATTATTTCTGAATGAGTAGGAAGAGATCCCCTAAAGTGGACAAGGAAAGTTACAGAAGGTTTATAAAGAGAAATCTTTAAAAAAGAGGAATGTTGGCCCTGGCCAGTTGGCTCAGTGGTAGAGCATTGGCCTGACGTGCAGGAGTCCGGGTTCGATTTCTGGCCAGGGCACACAGGAGAAGCACCCATCTGCTTTTCCACCCCTCCCCCTCTCCTTCCTCTCTGTCTCTTTCTTTCCCTCCCGCAGCCAAGGCTCCATTGGAGCAAAGTTGGCCCAGGCACTGAGGATGGCTCTGTGGCCTCTGCCTCAGGTGCTAGAATGGCTATGGTTTTGACAGAGCGACGCCCCAGATGGGCAGAGCATCGCCCCCTGGTGGGCATGCCAGGTGGATCCCGGTCGGGCGCATGCGGGAGTCTGTCTGACTACTTCCCCATTTCCAACTTCAGAAAAATACAAAAAAATTAAAAAATAAAAAATAAAAAGGGGAATGTTATATATAGTAAAGCTGAATAAGATTAGAATTCATTTAAATAAGCAAATTTAAATATCAAAAGTAAACTGATGAAAAACCAGTTTTCTTTTTTATGTTAAAAAGCCAGCTTTTTCCTGTATTTATTGTTCTGCTCCAGATAGAACATCATGAAAAAGTTTTCTGCCTAGAAAGCACAGATTCTACATTTTATTAAAATAGTTGTTATTTTATAGTCTTAAGCAGGTACTTGATTTACACAAGAAAACAATTATCTCAATTCTAGGAACTAAGGTTTTACTAATAGGTAACCTGTGTATTTGTTTATCTTTTATTGTCACTTTAGGTAAATGGATAATTTATACTGTTTCAAATTCTCAGGGTTCAAGTTGTAAAGGACACTTTCTTAACCTGAAATTAAATGGTTTTGGGTTATTTCAATGGGCCCCTGGAATAACTCAGAGATTCGTTCTCGCCTCATGAAACAGAAATAATAAACTAATAAGGCCTATCTGATATACTAAAATTATATGGGAAGATTTGTTAAATAAAGAAATAATAATTATGTATTTTATAGATATATAATATTTTTATTTGTAATTCTAATTATTTCAAAATGTTACATTAGAGAAAAAGCAAATTTCTTTGTCAATGGCATTACATAACACTGGGGAACAAAATTTTTGTTGCATCCACAAAAACACTTTTTCTTACCTAATTCGAGTGTGCTGATCTCAAATCTGACATTAGTTTTTCTCTGTAAGCTACAGGTTTTTTGCAATTCAAGATTTTAGGTTTTCATCTTATTGTAAATTTTCAACATTTAGTTTAACATAATGAAGTAGAATGTCTTCTTAAGCATCATCTTTGTGAAAATATAATAATTTATATAATGCAGTAAATATACTAATACACTAAAAGATATGACTGCATCAGAATTTGTTTACAATTTCAAAATAGAACATATGAAAACACTTATTTTAATCATAAAATTTGAGCAAAACTTATTTAAATTCTATTCAGGCAAAAATTTGCGTTTGTAGCTCTTGCGTTCATGTACTTGTTGAGGACAATCTCCTTTGATGCTCCAGCAGTAGTCTGCTCATCACTAACAGTGCCAAGATTTTTGGGAAACTTATCAAGGTGACTGTTCAGGAAGTGAATCTTAACGCTAATGTTACATCCAATGTCACGGAAAGCCAACAGCATCCTTTGAACCAGAAGTTCACAGTTTTCTGCTTTTTTGTTGCCAAGGAAGTTAGTTCTTTGTAACTGCCACAAAAGACTGCCCTGCTGCTTTCTCTTCCTTATTCATCTTCCTGGCAAATTCTTTGTCACGTATGAGGGTTCAAATTTGAGGTCCATCGAATACGCCTGCTTTTATCTTCTCGAAGACAAGGCAGGAAAAGCAGATATAATATGTTGAAAGCATTCACTTTCTCTATTCAAAGCCAGAACAAACTGCTTCATTAAGCCAAGTTTGATGTGAAGTGGGGGAAAAATGATCCTATCTCGATTAACTACAGGTTCATTCACAATATTTTGCATCCCTACTTCCAGAGCTTCATGTTCCGGCCACTCCTTCTGTGTCCAGTGTTTCTCCTGAGCTCAGCTGTCCCACAAACACAGAAAGCAAGAATACTTTGTGAAACCTCTCTGTTGTCCTAGCAGGACATTTACCATTTTAAGATCCACAAAAATGATCCAGTTATGCTCCTCATACTTCAGAAAGTCGAGGACAATTTTTATGTCATTCGTACTAGTCATTCAATTCAGATTGGCTATACTGTTGAAGGGTTAATGACTGCTTGGCATCAGAAGAAGACCCTTCAGATTCTACAACCATTTCCTCATGCATCTTATCAAAATACACTTGATTACCATGTTCACTTTCTTCGTCCTTAGAAGAAATAAAACCATTGAAACTGGAACCAGGAGTGTCTCAGAGTGTGGGATAGGTCATATTGCTGCAAGAATATTAGGATATGTGATCATATGCCATTTCTTCTTGCCGATGCCCTTTGTATGGATCAGACAGAAATAACAGTCACTGCTGTGGTCCTTAGGTTCACGCCAAACCATGGGAATACCAAAAAGCATTCCTTTGCATTTTCCTTTTGTCCAGTCCGAAGCATTTCCTCAAAATTATGACACACAGTATGAGGAGCCCAATTCTTGTCTTGATCGCCAAGGGGAACTTGAAAATAGGCAATATATGCACGTGTCACAAATGATGAAATATAACGCCTTTGACATTGAAGTGTGTAACAGCCACATATATAACAGAAGGTGTCAGGACTTTTTTTTTTTTTAATTTATTCATTTTAGAAAGGAGAGAGAGAGGGAGAAGAGACACAGAGAGAGAAGGGGGAGGGGGAGAAGCAGGAAGCATCAACTCCCATATGTGCCTTGACCAGGCAAGCCCAGGGTTTCGAACCGGCGACCTCAGCATTTCCAGGTCGACGCTTTATCCACTGCGCCACCACAGGTCAGGCCTGTCAGGACTATTCTTACATTTACACCTACTCAAAGAAGCTATGATTCAATCTTAAAACACAATAAGAGGGGTTTTTTCTCAGATAATAATATTTTACATTTAAAAACAACTACAATTATGTAAAAGTGATGTTTATAAAATTGCCTTATGTTTATGTTCAATCTAAGAGTCGTTGCCTTTTAACTCCAATTTAAAAACCAATGCATGCCATTAACTGTAACAAAAAGAAATCAAAGTTGCATAAAAACTAGATCATGCACCAAAAAACAAATTTCAGATTTGGAATCAGCAATGCAAAAATATATAGAAACAGTTCTAAAACCTTATGCAACCGAAAATGAAAAAAAAATTGTTCCCCAGTGTAATCAGATCTATCACATGTCATTTTAAGGGGGGTTTTTTTTGGTCATTTATATAGTCATTGTTTTACTTGGATGTTTTTGCAAATATGTTTCATCTTCAGAAAGATCCATGGAAAAGACATTCTAAAATACAGGTTTCTAAGAATAAATTTTCAGATTATACCTTTAAACTAGATAAAGATTTATAAAACTCTAAAGAATAATTAGAATCTTGAAATACTAGCAAATGATCACAATAAAAGATTAATTACGGGATCAAATGACTGAGGATAATTAATTTTATGCTCTTTTGTTTGAAACATTGCTAATCCTGTTACCTAACGACCTAGACCAATCTGGTCAATTATACCACTATCATTTATATTTTTTCTGCCCACCTGATCCCTTCAGATTTTGGAAACTCTTAATGAGTATTATTATTTTCATGGCAATACGGTTATTTACAAAAATTCAGTGAGAATCTGTTCATTTGAAAACAAGACACAATTGAAAACTGGCTTTATTTCCAAGGCCATGACTAGAATGTCATGTTTGGAGAGCCTATATGATCAATTTCTATTCTTGTTTTATTTACACAAATAATCAGACCAAATTTATTGAACTAGACATATGCAATAAGTAAGTCTTTATTTGATAATACTTGATAAAAATAATGATTTTAGAGAAAAACTGTTTCAATAGAAACTATAATGCATATTTATAAGTAACAGATTGTAGTTCAGTTAACTGTCTTTAAAGTTTCCTTTTTCACCTGTAAACTGTATTACATTCTGAATTCTTTTTTTATTTTCCTAAATATTTGGCTATAACTCTCCAAACTAATGTTGCATTTTTCTAGCATTCTCTGACTTGGAATTAAAGTGCAGCTAAGTGACTGGATAAGCATCAAAGAAATTGCCACAACATCTGGTGCTTAAACACTCTCCAGAACTGATGCTCTGTAAGCCTGAGCACCTGACATCACCAGAGATGTACTCAATGCAGACCAGGGGAGCCAGTCACTGCCTGCCTTCCTGCCAACAACATGCCTTGCATCTAGAATTCTGGCCTGACAGCCTTACAGACTCAGAAAGTGCATTTATAATTTATATTAATCACTAATTATTTTCTTTTGTTTCCATAGAAAGTACCTCTCATTTAGATGCCTATCTGTGTACATAGTTACCTTTTAGTTAGTCACCAGCAGAAATAAGCTCATTTAGAAAACGATTACAAGTTGATTCAATACTTTGCCTTTTTTTATTGTTATACCTTTTGCTTCTCTCAATTGTGTAGATCCATAAATCAAGTCCCAGTAACATTAATGCTTGCTGAACAGACTGAACTACATAGCTACCTATACCTTTCCAGAAGAAGCTACTCTTCAAATAAATGGAAATCCTCATTACCTGGAATGCTGCGGTCACCAGTTTCAAACCCTGGGCTTCCCTGGTCAGGGCACATACAACAAGCAATGGACAACTACAGTGAAGCAACTATGAACTGATACTTCTTGCTCTCCACCCCTACGTAGCCCTCTGTAAAAGCAATAAATAAAATTAAAAAAAAAAATCTCACTAGTGACTGGTAACACTGAAACATCTCTCATCACCTAACTGCAATCCTCAGACTTCCTTCCTCTGCAGGACACAACCGCCTATGAATAAGCCTTCACAGCCACAGGGGACAATGCCCTGAACATAAAAGGTCCATTTAACCATAATTAAAATCATGCAGACATCAGCAATCATCAAGATCATCGATCATTGAAAGAACTGAATGAAAAGGGGCAAATGATAAAAATGTTTCTTGATGTTCTAAATTGAACTACAACTACCTCGAGAGTGAGAGGAAATGACAAAAGTGTAGTAAGACTTCTCACATTCTGGTTTTGCCTGTTGGAATTCTGGATTAATTTCCAGGTGACTATTGACACAGAATCTTTTAGCCAGGCACCATCTAACTCCAGGAACCAACCCCCTCTTGTTTATACACGGGCTTTCGAGCTGCTGCCCCAGCCAGGCCACCTGAGTGGCTATTTCGTTATCCAGGCTCTGCTGGCCCTGCTATACCTGCTCCCACCCTTTTGCCTAGAGCGCAAGTAAATTCTTCCAGCCCACCCCTTTCTTCCACACCCCCTCCCCCCTTAGTTTAGACTCCTTTCCCCAAGGCCAGTCTCTTGGCTGGTGTTTTCGGCTCAATAAAACCTAAGAATGTTCTATTTAATATGGGAAAACCTGCATAGTGCCACGTGTACTTCCAGCAGTTTCAGCCAGGCAACTTTTTATTGTAGTAAGAATAATCACATGCTAAATAACACCTATTACACATAAGCTGCTAATACTGATGTGGTTAACAAATTAATTTCTGGGCTTTTAAATGGTAGTAGCATCTAAGTTTAAGAGATTCTCAATGCTAAATATAAATTTGAACTTGTCATTCTAATTTTTTTTTCCCTGGTTATCCATCAATGCCTGTTTCAATTCAAATAACAGCTTTTCTTCTGTGGGATATGAGCACAGATTACAATCATTCTTACCCTATGAAAAGTTTCACACTTGAATATCTACCATGGTGGGAAAAATCTGTTGAATAAGTTCATAAACTATTTCCAAGTTTTGTTCCCCTAGAATCCAGGTCTTCCTAACAAAACACTCCAACCCTTCCATCATTACTCCAGAGCTTCAGCCTGTCTGTGTCTGTCACATAGGAACGTTCAGTCTAACAAACTGGAGAGCTATGTGAAGACGAAGGATGACATTCCTCCAATGTTAGTTATGACGCACTCAGATTTTCACTTTAGACTTGCAAACCCCAACTCACAAAATAGGTCTGTGATTATAAAACTGTAAAAATTAAGATGATTTAAAAGAATAAGATTACTTCCTTAAATGTCTGCTCAGTCTCTCCATATGTAATTAAAAGTTAGGTAAATGAGAGAATAGCCCAATCTGCCAGCACAGTACAGATACCTTAAACATCTAGTATTATCAAAAGTTCATTTATTTGACAAATATTTACTGAGTCCTTCCTAGGACTAGTCACAGTCCCAGGGGTGGGGGTATGGGAATCAACAAAACAAAATTTGTATGATGGAGGGAAAGTTTGGGGGGGAGGGGGTTGAGTCTACCTGTTCCAGGTCACCCTTGTTTAATATATACTTATATGTCTTAGTTTTTCCACAGGAATTTCAATAAAAGAGTTTTGATTTGAAAAAGCTAAATTTCATGTGCACTTGATTAACTTAGCTGCTTACCTTAGTCACCTTCATCCTCCCATTGTTATAAAACACAAAGAGCACATTTTCAGTCTACATGCTGACATGATAGTTGTTAAAGCAACAACTGAGGACTTGGAAGCTGCCACTATTTTACTGGCACTTCCCTCTTTCTGTTCATCAGCTAACAAACCTCGGAACTCGCCAGCTGAGATGTGTGAGATCTGGCTACACTGATGAGTTCTCCGTCAGGAAAGCTGTACACTTCATTTAAGCAGCGACTCTGGCATCTTGAAAAAGAATAAATGCACACTTTTCTCATCTGCATACTCTCCATACAAACCCCTAACGATTCAATAGTACAAGGTAAACTGACTTGATTGTGTATATTTTTCAAAAGGAAGAGACTCTGATTTTCATGACAATTACTGACACAGTATATTCTACTTTTCAATTAGGTTCATACTGGAGATGGGGTTCTCATAGAACTGCAAAACAATATTGTAATATACTGCCATTTACTCAATATTTTTTAAACTTTGTTATCTTCAGAATCTAAAAGATAGTTCTCAAAGCAGCCAATCTTCATTCTTAAAGAGTGATTTCTGACTTGTTTTTAATTATCAGAAGTACACTGAAATCATACCTAACATACGCTCTTTCTTCTACTCCTAAATGTGTGGGAAGTGCTTTCTCGGGCCATTGATCTCAGTTCTAAGCCGACTCAACTAGAACACGGTATGTTTCCTGCTAAACCATACCTTACGAGGGAAGATCTACCAAAGAAGAGCCCAGCAATGCTAGTGACAGGAGAAGGAAGAATTGGATACTCTGGAGTGGATAAGGTCCTGTGGGTATGGAGGATCTGGAGAAACAAAGTTATAGAAAAAGGAATTAAACTCTCCCCTTCTCTGAATCCACAAGCTTTTCTTCTCTGTCTCCACCAGCAAACAGCGACATATGCTCACACACGCTGGTGCAAAGGCAAGCAACCTTCAGCAAGGCAGTTAACCCACTGGTCGGGAGTCACTACTTTGGTTTATCTTCTATAATTTCAAAACATGATTTCTAAGTTTAGTATGCTGTACCCAGTTCAGAGTAGGGACTACATCTATCAATTTGATTCAATTTCAAGAACTTGCAGAGAAAAAAAAAGATGAATTGTGTTTATCTTTTGGCCCCTTTTATTTTGGTAGACATTTCTTCCATTTTCAACTCCCATGTGTAGAAAGCTAATGTAAAATTTCCATTGTTATGAAACGATTCACCAGACATCTTTATTCTGTTTTCTAGTGAGGAACAAACAGAATTTTAGACACAATCTTAAAACATACGCCCCTGGCCAGTTAGTTCTGTCGGTTAGAGCACCGCCCCAAATGCCAAGGTTGTGGGTTCTATTCCCATGAGAGGCACATATGGTCAGGACACAGATGAGAAGCAACCACCAAATGCACAACGAAGTGGAAGAAGAAATGAATCCCTACCTGCTCCCCTTCCTCTGTCTCTGTAAAGTCAGTAAATAAATAAAAATAATTTATACATATATTTTGCATAAAACATCTTTAGTTAATGCCACCCAAAGCCACTGCTATCCTGTCCTACTCTCCACTCCATAGTGCTCTCCTGTAATAACCTTTACTTCAAACCAGAGGGACAGATCCTCGAAGGTGATGAACAGAGGATGGCGTACCATTACAAACCACAGACTAGAACCCAACCTGCTCACGCAGCATGGCAAAGCAATAAGACGAACACCACTTCTGAGGGACATCTGTGATGACGGGAGGCATACTTAGCGGAACTAAAACAACCCAATCAAGATATACATAAATGTGTATACATTTCATTTGTCTCAGTATTTTTTTTAATTAAAATGTTTTTTTCTACATTCAGTGCACTCTGATTTTCTTTTCTACTACGTCTTACTGCTAGTTATAAACCCGCTAAATCGATTTCCTGACCCAATAATGAATGGGCTGAATCCTGCAATTTGAAAATCACAGTTTTAGAAGATATACAAATCAACTATCTTCTTTCTCTGATAAGAAAAAGCCCAAAGAACTGAAAACATCAGTTTATTTAATTCTAGGAAGATCACAGGAGAAAGTATAAGACTCAGAATAAAAAAAAATGTAATAGCACTCCACGCCCCAGAAGAGGTTCCTGTTCTGGCATTTAATACTCATCCCCACATGAATCACTGGCTTCCTACAGACAAAACCCTGCACTAGTGTATGTAATTTATATACATATATACACAGATAAAATGCAATATATAAATTATATAATTATATACTTTTATATTTTTAATATATAAATTTATATTTTTCCCCAGATCATTCTTTCAGCCTGTCAAAATAACAAAGTGTTAGATATAAAACACAGGTCAGTTGGCCCAGAGTCTAAGCTCTTCCAAAGAGAATAGGAGTTTCCAACTCTAGTTGGGCATCAACAATCCTCTGTGGAATTAAAACAAGCATATAATCAAGTGCTACCCCCAAAAGAGATTTTTAAAGTTGAATTACTAAATATTATAGAGAAATATATTTTATAAACAATGTATCAAATACCAGATAGTATTTAAGAAAAGAACTTTTTAGACAGTAGATACTATTGTGTGCCATTATATACCAGGTTCAAATGAATGATCGCATGTGTTAATAAGCAGTTGACTTAACCTCAAGCTTGATTAGATCACTCATTATAGATCAGAATTTACTATAAAGCAGTTTTATCTTAGCTTTAATAACTAAATTCCATTAAGAATTTAACTAGCCTGACCTGTGGTGGCACAGTGGATAAAGCATTGACCTGGAATGCTGAGGTTGCTGGTTCAAAAAACCCTGGGCTTGCCCAGTCAAGGCACATATGGGAGTTGAAGCTTCCTGCTCCTCCCCCCCTTCTCTCTCTCTCTCCCCCCTCTAAAATGAATAAATAAAAATAATTAAAACAAAAAGAATTTAACTAATTACATGTCAAAAGGATCTTAACATTAGGTAGCCTAACTAATAAAGATTAGGGACTGCACCAGTCCTATTAAATTCATATATTTACTCAGTCGGTTAGAGCAGTGGTCCCCAACTCCCAGGCCGCAGACCGGTACCGGTCCGTGGGCCATTTGGTACCAGTCCGCAGAGAAAGAATAAATAACTTACATTATTTCTGTTTTATTTATATTTAAGTCTGAACGATGTTTTATTTTTAAAAAATGACCAGATTCCCTCTGTTACATTCGTCTAAGACTCACTCTTGACGCTTGTCTTAGTCACATGATACATTTATCTGTCCCACCCTAAAGGCCGGTCTGTGAAAATATTTTCTGACATTACACCGGTCCGTGGCCCAAAAAAGGTTGGGGACCACTGGGTTGGGTTAGAGCATCCTTCTGAAACACCAAGGTTGCGGGTTTGATTCCCAGTGAGGGCACATATGGGATACAACCAACGAATGCACAACTAAGAACAACAACAAATAAATGTGTCCTTCTCTCTCTTTGTCTCTCTAAAAATCAATCAATAAAATTCTTAAATTTATTCATGATTTAAACCACTACCTTTGCAACATACATCGCTCACAAAAATTAGGGGATATTTCAAAATGAATATGAAGTAATTTAAAAAAGCAGCATTTGATTTCTTTTTATTAAACAAGAACATCAGTAAAGCAAAAGATAAATCAAAGTTGTTTGATTATGCAAATGAGATGCAAAACCAACTTTTATTTCATTGGTGAAAATGCACCACATAAAAGGCTGAAAGTACTGGAGTATATGCACATTCCCTGGTCCCCTAATTTTTCTCAGCATTGTATATATTTTCCTTCATTACTTGAAAGATAAAGATTTTGAACTTAACTGAACAATGAATTCAGCATTTTCCCTGGGTTGATTCACTTCTACTACCCTTAAGAAATCATTCACTAACAAGCACACAGTACAAAATTAGGAGGTTTCCAAGCTTTCAAATAATTAAGAAATAGTTTTGACTACATCACTCAATTAAAATGTTATGAACATAAAAACTTAAAAGATTTTTGATGATTAAACGGACAATACAAAGCCCAGACTTACCACTACTATCAATCACAAATAGTAAGAGGACTACATACCACAAACACATGACCAACTGCATACATACAATCATTCTATTAAGAATTACTCATTGTCCTTTCAGCAAAAAATCTTTATAAAAGACAAAGCAAGTACAAACTATAAATGGTCCAAGTAAGAATTATTTTGTTTGGCCTGACCTGGGGCGGCACTGTGGATAAAGCGTCAACCTAGAATGCTGAGGTCGTGGGTTCAAAACCCTGGGCTTGCCTGGTTAAGGCACATATGAGAAGCAACAATGAATTGATGCCTCCCACTCCTCCCCCCTCCCCACCCCCTTTCTCTGTCTTTCTCTCCCTGTCTCTAAAATCAGTAAATAAAATCTTTAAAAAAAATTATTTTGTTTGGTAAAATTAATACCCCAACTGAAGAATTTACCCCGCTATTTCCTGTTCAGGCCACCAGGAAACGGCAGCAATGCAGAGAAACTGGTCTGTGATGTAACCAGAAAGACAGCTACTGACTGACAGATGAGTAAGCCCTCAACTATCTAATTACAGAAATTATAGCTCATTACTACTAAAATCTAGGGAAAATATCTAGACCAGTATTTTCTCTAACCATATCTCAAAAAGAAAAAAAAATTCACTCATCAAGCTTCTGATATATAGCTTGTGCCCAACAAAAATACTATTGCCACAAAATCTATAACCACATTTGCAATCTAAACATTAAAATATCTTAAAATAGGAGATAATTAAATACAGAATCATGACTGTTCGTTCTATCCATGAGCTTGGGGTCACTGGAAATTTCTAAAGCATACCTTTTAATCCACGCCATGGTACTTCAAGAACATGTTAAGGTAAGGCACAGGTTGGGACACTTCGATGCACCTCAAAACACCTCAGCCAGAGTATCATTCTCTTTTCCTTTTGAGATCATAATGGTTCCGAAGAACTATAATGCTTCCATGTGAATGATAGTCTCATAATTTCAATGACTTAAAAACAAAAACAAAAAATAAGGACTTAAGTGTTGGTATGTTAAGCCACTAGTACACTGTGTTAACAGCTGCCATGACTAAAAAAAAACAAAGCTGCTGATACTATGTAACATTCATTTTTCACGTGAACCCTATATGAATAAGGGTTACATGCTGAGTTGTCAGAGTGACAGCCTTTACTTTGTTGAGATCTACCAAAAACCCACACATCTCTGACCCAACTGATTTTTCAATTTTTCTCAAGGAATGAAAAATAAGCTAAAAGACAGGTACATCTCTGATTAACCAACTCTTCTATTCTGTGCTGAATGAAAGCTGGCAATCACCCACACGCCTGAATAGAAGGGACTTCACTAATGGGCACAGTGGGGGTTCCTTCAAACAATGCCCTTCCTGGTGTTCATATTACTGAATCATTTTAATTACATGGAAGTCATTAAAGAAATAAAAAGCTCTGGTTTCTAAATCTTACTTCTATAAAGAGCATGCATATAAATGAACAGAGATGGCTAACTATCAAGTTTTAATGCTGATCTGTGACCCACCCAACTTTCGTATACAAAACCATTAAAAACATTTCATTACTGAAATAATACAGTAAGAAGCTTTTGTATCACATTTTTAATCTAAGAATTCACTTTACTTTTGCTTTAAATTTGACATTCTAGTCACAAGAAAGAATACTCAAGCTATGTAAAAGAAATTACTTATCAATAATACACACATATACACATTGTAAAGCAATTAAAATTAGGATGACTGATCAGGACATTTTTAATAAAAGCAAGCTATAAAAAGGCTTCCAACAAAAGAGAAAGCAAGCAGAAGTTCTGTTGCAATCTGGGTTTGTGGAACAGCTCATATAAAGGTTAGCAGACAGGGAACAGAATACGACAAAAGCCCAGCCAGAGCTAAAAAGTATATGCTAAGGAGAAAGTGAAACTATTTTGTGTTTGAAAGAGTAGATTAAAGTGATGAAAACCTTTCAAATCCACCGTCAGTAAAATTACATATTCTGAGATGCAGGCCTATTGTAGGTTGTTGAATACAGGTTAAAAATGTTGGTCACTCTTCAGAAAGCTGACAATGGTGGCAGAACTGAAGATAGGTAAGAACTCTACAACGGATGGTGGGAAGAAACTTAAACAGAATCAAGGGCCCTGGCCCAATGGAACCACTGCAGCCTCAGCCACCTTTCCACTGATCGCTTGACTACATCAGTGCGACGCCCTGAGTTCCCACCACCGCTTTAAACCACTTAATGGCTCTGTGTTACGTATACAACTTCCTGGAAGGATATCCACTTTGTTTCCTATACTCCCTGCCTCCACATAAATGCATCCTACACACAACCATCAGATTCATGTTCCTCAAGTACAGCTTCAAAGAATGTTTACCACTGAAAAATAAGGAGGAATATGAATACATTAGATAATAAAGAAGGAAAGCTTAGGTCTGACACACTCGATTCATTACCTTAATTTTCAGAATCCCAGTTTACAGAGAAGAAAACTGATGTTCTCTGGTCAAATGACTGGAACCAAGTACATATGCAATAAAAGAACTAGGACTTAAATCCAGATCTTCTAGCTGGAATTACAGGACTGTCCTACTACAGTAAGGTGCAAAGAACTGTAAAACTTAGTATTGGCAATGCCATTTTAAAGAGGAAAAGTCAAGCTTTGAATGAATAAAGGTCATCTGAAGAACTTCCTTTCCCTTTCAATAAGACCATATTTACCTATCCTACACAGATTTTAACTCTTCCTCCCTTCCTGGAATCCTGAGAGCAAGGTATACTTCTAGACCAGGGGTCTCAAACTCAACTCAGCATGTGGGCCGCAGAGCAAGATCACAGCCGAGCAAGATCACAGCCGTTCAGCGGCCGCACTAGGTCTACAAAAGGCAACTGTTACGCAACACTTTTCTCACTGCAGTTGAAAACAAAAAAAAATCAGTACAACAAGCACAATCGTACATGCAGTTTACTCAGTGTCACAAAACGACCAGAAACTGTAGTTCGCATCACAACTGCATGTTAACTAAGCTAATATCTAGCTAGGATGCTAGAGAAATGAAAAATACAAGTAGGCCCCTAGGCTTACTTAATTTTATCCAAAATATTTTGAACTTCGTGGATTAGTCTGCGGGCCGCACAAAATTGTTCGGTGGGCCACATGCAGCCCGCAGGCCGCGAGTTTGAGACCCCTGTTCTAGACAAAGGAATGGGAGGTAGACACTAAAAGATTTGTGAATGTCTTTGATATGTAAAACGACATCACTATTGTGTTACCTGGTAAGTTTTAATATGTAGGAATGTTTTTTATAGATCCTACAGACAAATGTTATAAGTTGTTAATGATTGATTATTGTGTCATGTTTCCCCTTCCTTTTCCCTCAACCTGTATGTGATCAAGTGTATATAACTAGCCTCAGAACTATATTCGACGCTGCACGATTTGGGTTAGCTATGCCCTGTGTAAATTATATGTAGCCGGCTTATTAGTAAATCTCCTAAAACTTCTTCTGTATCCTGCCTTGGTGTCTCTACATAACCCGTAGAATTAAGGTACGCTACTTTACAACATTACTACAATATTGTTGTAGAGCACTGTTATGTATTGGGGCTAAACAGTTGTTTAAAACATGTCAAATACCATGCTGAGCATGTGATGTTATTTTATTTCATCCTGATTTACCACTCATAACACCGACTAGTTGCCTCCTTTTTCAAGTAAGTGGAGTGAGGCTCGTTCAGAGAGATCTAAGTAATCTGCTCAATATCACACATCTGAGACTGAAAGTGGTGGGTCATCAGATAGTCGATCTCACATGTCCATCTCTAAAACCCACACTCATGTTGCTATGTCAACTTATCTTCCAGAAGCAGTCAGAAAAAACAGTCCAACACTTATTTTTTAACCTGGATGATTTATACTAATAATCCAACTTTATAAATGCTTCTTACTCAAAACCCAGTCAATCACATAAATAAAAATTTAGTTATGGTTTAGCAAGAGACTACTATATACACATGTACTAAAGCCAGTAAGAAACCTCAGAATTATATTTGATCACTGAAATCAGAAATTTCATTCGGGTCCTACAAATGAAATCCAGTATTTTCATAGTTATGGACTTGGAGATCTTTAGATCTTTTAAAGTTGACTTGGAATTCATAGTACTGTACTTATAAATATAAATTTTAGTTGAGAAAACAAAAATGAGCATGAAAAGTATTTTCCTTAAGGGAGTACAGAGCCAAATTATCCAACTTGGTCCTGTCCCATGGACTGCTACCAGACTTAGCCTCATGGGAAGAGAAGTCATTTATTAGCTGAGGGAGGTGAGGCTATTCAGTCAGGTTATCAGTAATAAAAAAAGGCAAAAAAGGAGATGGACAGATCTCTATAATGCTTTAAAACATGACTAAACTAAAAGAGCAGCCAGAAGCAAAAAAAAAAAAAAAAAAATCCCCCAAATTAAGGACAGGAAACTCCTAAGCGACTCTAGGATTTGAATGGAAACCATGAGCTCGTCGCATTCCAAAACCAACTGAAGAAGTGACCAGCAGAACTCCTGTAACAAGATATTGTAACATGTTAGAAAAATCAAAGAAACTGTCTTTTAAAGTTCTGAAACAATATATTGCAGAATTATATTCAAAGGTTCAGAGCTATTACAGTAAGAAAATTAATTGCCCATTTAAACTATCTTCATCCATGACAACATAACTCATCTGTATAACTCATTTTATAAGGATTAATGTCCAAGCAGATTAAAAGGTGATACAAATATTTTCCAGGTTTTAAAATATACCTAGGCAGACTTACTCCTAAGAAAATTAAGTTTTGACAAGGGACAAACACAAATTAACAAGAAAGTATGAGAGAATATAGGTTGCTCGGTTTGGTTTAACCGGACAACTGCGCTCTCCCAAATGCTCTCCTGATCCAGTTTCTAGTCTCCTCCTACCCATACATATACAACAGGTGTTCTAGTCATACCGGACCTGGTACATTTCTCAGAATACACCACGGTGTTTCAGAGCTCTGGACCTCTGCTCATGCTATGTCAGGAACAGTGGGTGAAAAAGAATTTAACATCGCGTGATAATATTTAAAATAAAAATAATTTAAAAATACTATTACAAGGGTAAAGGAGAAAAATAAATAGGTGAGACTAAAAATCAAAAATTTTTAATGTTTTCAGTGCCTACGATGTATTACATACTACATGCTGAGCCAAGTTGGTGTTTTTACATAAATGTCATAGCCTTATGGTATGTAAGAAATTTTTGAGAAGAAAAATACTGAAATTGAGTTGAGGAAACAGTCTTTGAATTACACACAGTACTATAATTTAGGATATGTTCTACTACAGACACGTGAATTTTAAACATGTTTTTTCAACCAACTACTTGGAAACAGTCTTGTTATATAATGACAGAAAATTAACCATCACTATTATCAAAAGTATGAAAACGGCATATTCTAGGAATTTCAACTCTGAACTAATTTTGCCAATGTTAATAAAGATTTCAAATATAAAACTAGATCTGGTTTTGAGTAATTTTCAAAGAAATCTTTCCAAGAATCATCAACTATTGCAATTCCCATCTCGACAGTAAAGCTGTAACTTCTTTCCAATTAAACTCTGGGAACAAGAGGAGGTAAAGCACCTACAGAGTTGAGTGACAAAATTCAGGATCAATTAATCCAGTAACTGAAAGGCACTTGTAATCTAGCAATTCTGGAAAATGAAATATTCAGCTCATTTTACTTTGAGGAATTCCCAAGTGAGGAAACTCTTTCCTTAAAATGTATATCCTAATTTTCAGTAACATTGAAAAAACTCTTCTGCCTGACCAGGTGGTGGTGCAGCGGACGCAGCGTTGCTCTGGAACACTGAGGACCCAGGTTCGAAATTCCGGGGCTGCCGGCTTGACTTGAAGGTCACTGACTTGAAGCCCAAGGTCACTGGCTGAACTGGAGCCCCCTAGTCACAGCACGCATAAGAAAGCAATCAATGAACTCAAGTGACACAACTATGAGTTGATGTTCTTCCTCTCTATCTCTTCCTGTTTGTCTCTCTCACTAAAAAAATAAAACTTCTATCAAAGTATCGGCTCTTAAAGTGGGCAACCAGAGTTCAACTGGGATATGCCTGCATTTTTTGTTAGTATTCTTAGAATTCTCGATGGCACAGCATGGACAGATATAATTTAAATATAAATACAAACATGGATGCACACACACACACCCCTTATCCTCTTCCAAATGGCTTAGTGAAGACTATACTTTCAGGGATCATTTCTCTAGTTTGTTCAAATGGCTTGGTGTACCTGCCTGAAGACCAAAGCTAGGAGGGTGGGGACAGTGGAGAAGGACATGGAAGAACAGTAGTCCCAAAGTGCTGAGTAAAGGATGTTAGGGAAGGAAAAGTAATAATAAAGGAAGTCAGCTCATAAATACTACTATGCATATATTCCAAATGAGCAAATCAAGAGAAGATTCTTTCCTTTCTAGAATTTGAGAGGGAATTAAGTAAAAAGCTCTAAAGAGCATTAATCAAACTGACCTTTACTTTCTTTATACCTTTTATGTATGTATTCATAAAAATGCTTATGGGTGAATTGAGTTTCTCCCTATCATTTTGTTTCTCCTTTCACTTAGTTGTTTAGGTCTCTTTTCATTTAAAATAAAATGTAAATTTTGGTGGGTTCAAAGATCATGTGGTCATGACTGATAAAAAACTGTGCTAATCAACTTCTGAACATGGAGCCCGGAGTCATAGGTAGAAACTTCTTGGATATGTCACAATGGTGACTCCAGGGTTTCTAGCCTAAGCAACCCAATGCATGGAGTTCTTTTTTACTGAGATAGGGAAGACTTCTGGAGATTTACGGAGGAGAGTTTCAGTAGTTTGGTTTGGACATAAACTGAATATGCTTAGATAATCTAATAGAATTTATTACAGGGTATCAAAACTTTCTGCAAAGAGTCAGGAGATATGACAAGTAAAGTTAAGTCTTTCAGTTCTTGCTTGTAGCTGGATTTTTTAAAGAATTGATGAGGTAAAAGTATTATGTATTAAACAAGTAATTTAATAATCTTAATATTTTAATTATGCATCCTCTGCCATATGCATTTGTGTTAAATAAAAAATAATATGGTAAGAATATTTCTACTTACAGAGACTAATTTTAGGAAAATAGTCCATATTCAAACACTATAGAGTTAAAACAATAGAGGCAACTTCAGATACAAAGAGTAACCTATTATCTGATACTCTCTCCAGCCACCAAAATGCTTCTCAGTCTCAAGCCCATAGCTTAGAAATAACAAATTTAACAGAAAACATTTATGAAATGCTTTCCACGTGTTAAGCATCTCATTTAAAAACCAACTACCCTCTATTAACTTATCTTTTATAATGAGGTTGAAAGGAATTAAGTAAAAGAACTATCCTATAACTTTACCCATCCTAGAAAGAACTACATAGTTGTGTCTCCAGGAAACTCCTTCGACCTGTTGTTTTTCTATTACCATTCTCCCTCTATATTTTGTATTCTCTTCATGCTTTTAAATTTTGCAATGCCAACTGTTATGAAAGCTTGATATGCAGCAATCTGTGTGGGTATATGTTTTAATAGGAAAGGCACATGAAGGAAAACTGTATGTTAATGAGTTCCAAAACATAACACATTTTCCTGAGATAGAACTGTGTTGAAATGTATGAAAAGTCACAATTTCAGGCTGCAGGCCTACAAATTACAACTCTGCTAAAAAGAAGTGAACTGCAGAGGACTTGGAAAATGAGTATGTACCTTCTAGAGAGTAAGGAACAAAAAGAGAAAGAAACCACCTTATACACTTATTCTCACCTAGCTAGCCTCGTTCTACCTTAGAGTAATTGCTGCCTCAGAGTAATCAAGATTTTGGAAAGTTTCACAATTAACAGGTAACACCTATTTGATGGCAACCCTATATCACTTATTTCATCAGAAGCAGGAGCTTTGTATTTCATCTATCTAATCATTCACAGTCTCTCAAAACAACTGTTGAGTCACCAGACTGGAACATGAATTACACCACCTTCTTTGTTTGGGGCACTTCAAAATGTACACAATTTTGATTATATTAATAACTCCAGGTTTTCTAAGTCCAGTTCACTTTATACTGTACCATTAACCATTATGATAATACTAGAATATACTGCTCATAAATATTAGGGGATGTTTCAAAGTGAATATGAATTGATAAAAAAGCACTTGATTCTTTTTTATTAAGCAAGAATATCAGAAAAGCAAACAAGTCAAAGAAATTTGTTCAATTGTGCAAATGAGATGCAAAACCAACTTTCAATTCATTGCTGAAAATGCACTATACAAAAAGCTGAAAGTACTGGAGTGTCTGCATGTCCCTAATTTCTGTGAGCAGTGTAATACTTTGCCTATCCTACCACAAATAAGTTTAAGCCATTTTTCCAAAAGCTATGCAGGGGGTCCTCAGGTTAGGACAGTCTCAACATGTTTCAATTTTACGATGCTCACTCCCATAAAAAACTTTAAAATATGAGATATGACTGTTTCGGCTTACATCATTAGCGTCACACTTACAGACTCCACGGGCACACTAGTTTGGTTGTGCGTGCCGGGGGAATACGCAGTACAGTGTACAGTACAGTATATTTATGTTCTTTTCCTTTTTCTGTGGCTTAGTTGTGTTTTCATGTTCTGGATTATGATTTTTACAACTGTGTTAGGATAGGTAAGTGACTTGGGCTAGGCTGTGTTTCAACTTACACCAAAATTCAGATTACATCACTGTTACAGGAATGGAACAAACCATGTCCTAACCCGAGGACCCCCTGTATTTTTGAGATGTACAAAGTAATGATCTTCTGTAATCTTTGTG
The DNA here is from genome assembly GCF_036850765.1 of Saccopteryx bilineata. NCBI lineage: Eukaryota > Metazoa > Chordata > Mammalia > Chiroptera > Emballonuridae > Saccopteryx > Saccopteryx bilineata. The sequence goes on from NC_089494.1 coordinate 248,323,954, forward strand.
GCAACAAACATTGTTTTAGAAATTCAATTTTATTGTATTCATTCTCCAGTAACTAAAACAACACAAGAATCACCTCCCTAAAAAAACAAATAAAAAGCATTTCAAGTGTCCATCCAACACCAAATGAATGGATTAAAAAATTTTTTATATATGCATACAATGGAATACTGTTCTACCTTGAAAAAGAAGACATTTCTGACACATGCTATGTATACTGTGAATGAACCCTGAAGACATGCTAAGTGAAATAAGCCAGTCACAAAATAACAAATACTGTATGACTCCCCAGTATGAGGTAGCTAGAGCAGTCAAACTCTGAGACAGAAAGCAGAGTAGTGGTCACCAAGGGTTTGGGGTCAGGGGGAATGGAGAGTTATTGTTTAATGGGTTCAGAGTTTCAGTTTAGGAAGACAAAAGTTCTGGAGATGGACGGTGGTGACAGTTGTACAACAATGTGAGTGTACTTAACACCACTGAACTGCACAGTTAAAGCGGTTCCAATGAAACTGGCAGTTATAAAATAGTCATGGGATGTAAAGTACAGCACAGGGAATATAGTCAATAACATTGTACTATCTATGTACAGTGCCAGGTGGGTACTGGACTTTCCAAGGGGATCACTTTGTAAGGTGTATAAATGTCTAACCAGTACGCTGTGTACCTGAAACTAATATAAACTTAATGTCAACTGTAATTAAAAAACAAAGATATAAAATCAAAAGTGGTTAAAATGGTAAATTTTACATTACTACAGTAAAAAAACATGGAAATATATCAACAATGGATAGTAACTCATCTTCTTCATATATTTTAATAACTTTTTTCCTTATTTTACCCTAAACCTGTTTCTCATTCTATTTTTGTCTTCATAAAAGACATCACCTGCCTGGCCTGTGGTGGCACAGTGGATAAAGACCTAGAATGCAGGCGTTGCTGGTTCGAAACCCTGGGCTTGCCTGGTCAAGGCACAGACAGGAAGCAACTACTTCAAGTTGTAGCTTTTCACTCCCCCCCCCCTTCTTTCTCCTTTCTCTCTCTCATCTCTCTCTAAAAGTCAATAAATAAAATCTAAAAAAAAGGCACCATCTATCCACTAAATAGCAACAACATTCAGTCATTTCCCTTCTCATTTTAAGCTACTAAGTCTGACAGATTTTATCTCTGTATCACTGCTTGCATCTGATTTCTTCCTCACTGTAACAGTCTCACAGCCAATCTCCCATTCTCAAAAAATCAGCCTTCCATTATTGATCTTAAAGCTTCTGTGTAAAACCTTTCAAAAAGCATCCATTGTTTATTCAAGTTTAAAGTTCTGAACAATATGTTAAAAATATACTTCGTTATCTGGTCCAACCTACCTTTCTGAACTCATCACAAGCTGCTCTTGCTTTCCAGACTACTTCCTCTTTCCTCTCCAGATCTGCTAGGCTCTCCTGCCTCCGTGATTTCCTACTGAAATCTATTCACTAACTCTCACATTGCTATACATAAGAATATAGGTTCATACAAGCTTTTGGAGAACATTTGGCAGCATCTATCAAACTATAAATGTGCATATCCTTGCATCCAGCAATTACACTTCTAGCACATGTCCTACGAAAGTGCTCCTGCATGTGAGGTACACAAAGATGTCCCTAAAAGAGAACTACATCTAATTGCGTGCCAAATGGGAACTCACGGAAGTAAGTTCTGCTATACCTATATCATGAATTTAAAGAGGGATGTAATCCTAAATATATGCTAAAAAAAGAATTCAAGAAGTATTAAATTTCAAAAGTAAAGATAATACATAATATGCAAAATCAATAATATGAATTCATCTGTCCTGAAAAAAATCCAAACTACATTTATGTACATTTAAATACACGAAAAATTGTCTGGAAGAATATATACCAAATTTTTAACAGTGGTTACCTCTGGAAAGGGAGTAGAACTGGGGTTTTCTAAAACTATCATAATAAAGATACAGGAATATATTCCTGTATTAATTGTGTAAAATTTCAGGTGATTACAAACAGGCAGGAAAAGATTACAGATAGACGAGACAGACAATCTCACTCCTGACCTATTTGGCTTGATCTACTTCCTAGTCGATTTAGCCAGAATGTAAGTGAATGGAGGTGGCTACGCAGAGCAGAAGTGCGTGCAGCCTATCTTGGCACAGACTGATCTTGGCCCGAGCTCCTTTCGGCAACTCACAGCTGTCAGTACCACACTCTTCAGACTCAGCCCTAGCCGAGTTGAGAAACCCACATTCTTACCCAGGCTTACCTTTCTACTGACTGTTTTCTTCCATTGAAAGAAATGTTTACAAACACTGGGCACTGCTGGTTATTGAATAAACTTACCTCTCTCCAACAAGAACCACAAGAACCTCATCCTGATTGGGAAGGGCCGAGGACAGAGTCAATACTCAGGTATTCCTGACAAAGCCTCCTGCCTCCAGATTTTCAGAACTCACCTTTCTCTAGCCAAGTGTAAGTAATCCTTCATGAAATCTCGTCTGCATCCATCATTCCTTTGTACCTCAACGTTCCTTTGAGAAATATCTCTATTATAGGAGCCTTTGTGTTCTTCCTCACATTACAGTTAATTTTAAGTATAGCTGGATTTCCCCACTAAGACACAAACTATCCAGGACCAAACTGTCTTAACTCATCTTTTATAAAAACTTAAGGTGTTCAAAGTTCTTGGCTATAATAGGTTCTCAAGAAATGACTCCAAAATAGAGTTTGTTGAAAATGGTTCAGTGCACAATACCAGACGGTTCACAGATGGGATGTGTTTAACTTCCCAATAAAAATGTCAACAGGCAGTATCAAATTAAATACGAAGATCAATAAAAAGTTTTAAATGGAGTTCCATTTCAACTTACTTGGTTAAATGAAAGCTTTGAGTTGAAAGAGAGAATAAACCTCAAAAACCACAAGTCACAGGCAAAAGTAGAAAAGTTTAAAACTTTTAATGGTGTTTAAATAGAAAAATGTTCATCTCTCTTGTAACCTACGGAAATAATCCTCTTTGTATCTTTTACAGCATGAGTCTAAATACAATTATAGCTTTGCATATTCCCATTATCTGATAGTTTCCTTTGTAAATCTTTGTCAAATAATGAAAATACAAATACTATTTACATTTTGTGTATATGATCCTTTTGGATCTATATTTGATATCCAGAACAAAATCCTGCCTTCTTGCAAATATTTTATATTAAATAAAATTGGTAAGAATGTAAAAATTATTTTAAAATGTTAAACTTGTTCAACAATGTTTCTTGGCAGTAGTATACGTTATGTCATACTCTGAAGAATATTGTAAATTATGACAACTGCAAATAAGAACATTTATTAGTAAACAGTGTGCAGGCCCTGGCCAGTTGTCTCAGTGGCAGAGCGTTGGCCCGGCGTGTGGGAGTCCCGGGTCCGATTCCCAATAAGGGCACACAGGAGAAGTGACCATCTGCTTCTCCACCCCTCCCACTCCCCTTCCCCCCCCCCCTCTTCCTGTCCCACAGCCATGGCTCAGTTGTCCCCATGCAACTCGAGAAGCAATCCAAGCAAATTTCTCTTCTGCATACATCCTCATCTCCCAGCCTCAGCCCCAAACCAGTTTCTATATCAAATGAGGGCAACCCTATAATTACCACTGTTCTGGGCACTGGTAAGGTGTCCTACAATTTAACTCAGTTCTGCCACGATCTGTCCACAGATAGTCAGATCCTACAGATTAATGGTTCTGCCCTACAAAACTGCTGTCCCTTTCAGAAGCCTGTCACAACCCAGGTGCTATGACAAACCAGCTATTGATTGGAAGGTCCTATGACCCCTCATTAAGTTTAACTAATTTTCTTGAGCAGCTCACAGAACTCGGGGGAACATTTTACTTATTAGAGCACTGGTTTTATTACGAAAGGATATAACTCAGGAACAGCCAAGTGGAAGAGTGGCCAGGTGCACCCCTTGCCCATCTCTACCCTGTGCGCACCGACCCAGAAGCTGTCTGAACTCTGTCATCCGGGTTTTCATGGAGGCTTCACGATAACTGATTACCACTGGTCACTGACCATTGCTTTAACATACAGCCCCTCTCCCCTCCCCACTCCCTGGGAGTTGGGGAGTAGCAGTGAAATTTCCAGTCCTCTAGTCACAGAGCTGGCCCCACAAAAGCAGCCAGCTCCCATCCTTAGCTTTCCAAAAGTCACCTGGTAGCATAACAAAAGACACCTTCCTTGCAGTCTGGACTTAAGAAATTCCAAGGGTCTTAGGAGCAGTGAGCCAGGAACTGTGGACTAAGACCAAATATGAAAAAAATATATTTTCAAATACATACTTCTTATAAATCATAGTATCAGTGGTTAAAAAAAAATTGTCTTCTTCCCATTCTTTTTTTTTTTTCCTATTGATTTGAGAGGGAAGGGGGGGATAGGATGAGAAAGAGAGGGAGGGGGGAGAAGCATCAACTCACCATTCAACTTGACTGCTTCTCCTGTGTGCCGTGACTGGGACCCAGGGACCCACGCCAGTGCACCGGAGGGTGCTTTATCCACTGAGCAACCTGGCCGGCACCTTCTTCCCATTAGGCTCAATATTGGACCTTCATGCCTCCCAATTTTCCTGTTCCTAACTAGACGCAGTACTTACATTCTTCATATATCAGAGATCACATACTAATCTACACAGTATTACCTACCACATTTATTGTTTAAATCAACAGGGCTGGGAGAAAAGTTATATAATTATAATAGAATAAAGCAAAAAATTTCAAGTAATTTTTTAGTTAATCCAAAATTAGTATAAAAATATTTTTGTTTACTACAGAAAAGTTCCCTTCCTTTATAGTTATGCTTGGCTTAGGCAAACAAATGAGTTCTTCTCCCTTAAATATCATCAATTTAAAGTAAAACAGATTTTCAAAATCATGTTTCTTACCAAGACTTGGCCTGCCTGACATTTTTAAATCTGTCACCACACAAACTCGAGAAGCAATCCAAGCAAATTTCTCTTCTGCATACATCCTCATCTCCCAGCCTCAGCCCCAAACCAGTTTCCTATATCAAACAAGGGCAACCCTGTAACTACCACTGTTCAGGCCAAGACTCATGGAGACATCTTTGACTATCTTTACTTCATACACCATATCTAACCAGGCACACTCTGCCGCAGGGCCTTTACATTTGCTGTGCCTTCCTGCTGGAATATTCTTCCCCCACATGCACACATGCCTCACATTCTCAGCTTTATCCTGCAGGTCCTTTGCTCAAATGTCACCATGTCAGTGAGATCTCCCATGAGCACTTTATCTTGTTGCAGCCTCTTCCTGGCATTCCCTATCCTATTCCCAACTTTCTTTTCCTCTAAAGACCTTAACTCAAATAAGTATCTTACTTGGTTTTTATCTCTCACTAAATTGTAATCTCTATACACTTGCAGAGATTTTGCGTGTGTTTGTGTGTCTCTTTTGTTCACTTGTATATCCCAGTGTCTGGAACATATTTGTTACTCACAAACCAGAATGCATCACTAGGTCTCAGTCAATGTCATATAATCCCAACCTGAGGGAAGAGCAGGTATTCCAAAGGGTGAAAGTGTTGACAATGCTGCTTTCATTGACTGACTTGTTTCAGTATTATTGTAAGTTACTTAGTTTAATGACCTGAGCCCTCAGAAAACAGGTGAAGATCTTAAGATGATTTCTGCAATAAAAAAGCCATTAGAGAAAATACTAAGAACTTGAGCACACTAAGTAAATGAATAGCACTGGGGTACCTCTTTCTCCTAGTATTCCCTCTTTACCAAGTAAAAATAACAATTAACTAATTAAAAATGACTATAACAAGACAGTCAAAAAGATAGAAATAACCAAGATAACTTTTCACTTTTAAGCAAGAGACAAAAAGAGACAGGAAGGGAGAGAGATGAGAAGCATCAACTCCTTCCATCACTTGAGTTATTCCTTGAAGCCCTCAAGCTGAGCCATTGACCCCTTGCTCAAGCCAGCGACGTTGGGCTTAAAGCCAGCGGCCTTCGGACTCAAGCCAGTGACCTCAAGTGAGACTTTTGGACTCAAGCCATGGGGTCATGACTATGATCTCACACTCAAGCCAGCGACCCCACGCTCAAGCTGGTGAGCCCAGGCTCAAGCCAGTGACCTTGACGTTTCAAACCTGGGGACCTCAGGATTCCAGGTCAACGCCCTATCTACTGTGTCACCACTGGTCAGGTACCAAGATAACTATTTAAAATATGGATTTACAACTACTATTAACAATAACCTCACCTTACATGTAAATTTTGCCTTGAAATATTAGCAAATCACAGTGGAAAGCATTCACAATCAGATAATTTAAGTATCAGATCTCTATATGTAGTGAGTTTCTTCTGTCTGGCAAGATTTAAAGTCGTTTTTTTTTTTCAATTCAATACTTGGAAAAACTTCACTGAATTTAACTACATATGTTTAAGTGCCTCTTTAACAGTTTCTTACAAAATAGTTTAAGATTAAGAACACACAGCCCTGACCTGATAGCTCAGTTGGTTAGAGTATCACCTGGAAGCACAGAGGTGAAGTCACTGGTTCGATTCCCCAACAGGGCACATACAGAACAGCTAATGTCCCTGTCGTTCTCTCTCTTCCCCTCCTCTCTCACTGAAATCAATCAATAAAAATAAGTAAATAAAAAACAAACATACCATGAGGAAAGACTTGTTTTTCTTGTCATGGTAGAAAGAGCTGAATTATGGCTTGGGAATAACATGAACATACACCAAAATGTATTTTTCTGTCACTAAATGAATTACTGTATAAATATGTCCAGAAAACATTGTTGAAGATCATGGGTTGGAGGGAAAGGAGAACTACTATTAGATAAAAGTATATAGTTTGGGAAATTTGTCATAAAGTTGGTAAGCAGTACAGATGGTTTTTCTAATATGCCTCAGTTTATAATGTTTGCTAGCTTGTTAATGAAATACAAAAACTTCTAAGAAAATGTCTACAGGAAAACACTGTCAACTGTAAATTCATTCGACAGTTGAACATTTACTGCCTGCCTTCTACATGCCAGGACCTCTGTCTGCTAGGTGCAAGGAATAGAGCACTGAACAAAAGGCCAGGTTATTTTCAGGATAAAGTGTCGTTGACTTTTTTAATAAAGTAAAATCAGTGACAACATTATCTGCTTTAACCAAAATAAAACAAGATCTCTATAAAAAGTTTACTGAGATCTATCACACAAGAAACTCATTCATTTCATCTTTCATTACAAGCAAAGAAAGTGACCACGGACTGGCACAAAGTACTACCAGATGTTATGGATAGTTAGTTTTATGAAACAGTGCATCTTCAGAGATAGGGAGTAACCACAAAGTTCTCTTGTACTGCACAAATGTTTGCTCTTTATCTGGTGCAAAACACTTAGAAAGGTTTTGAAACTTGATGAGCTACTCGTTTTTCTTACATCCCAAAACTGATTACCTTTCCTGTGAAGACAAGGAACTTCCTGGAGTATGCTACCTAGCAGTTATTTTTGTAAAATTAAAAACTTACGATAAGCCTGGCATTTAAACAATGGCCTTCCAGCTACGAAAATCACTTGATCTATATAGAAATAAAATGAACTTGGAACTAACCCTTTGGATGACTCCATCATAAAGCCTTAGCAAAGATTTTAAAAAATAATGAAGTGTACTATGTATAATACTTTATCACAATTTTAAAAATAACAAAGTGATATTTAAAACTCTCACTAAAAAAAAATACTCGTGAAGATAAAAAGGATTTCTACCATTCTATTAAAAGTATCTTTAAAACTTTACCTCATTTTTATCACAATATATTTTTTACCATACCATTTCAAATTTCTGTATATATTTCAAAGTGTATATTAGTAAAGTACAGCACTTCATCATAATTTATTAACATGCAATCACATATACTGGGGCACATATTAACTTTCTACTCATATGGGTGAGCAATCACAAGTTGAGGGACCATGATATAGTGTAAAAACTAAACAAACACAAGTGTGCCACACAGCTCTTTCAGTGTATGTATGAAGACCACACGCACACGCGCGCGCACACACACACACATACACACACACACACACACCAAACACAGGCAACCTTCCTTGGCTTCACAGGAATTACCGAAATCTACCACCTCAGTTAATCACTAAAGACACCAAGCAAATTTTTTTTATTGATTTTTATTGTGTTTACATAGATTCTAGTGTTGCCACGAATGCATCCCCCCTTCCCGTATTCCTCTCAACATCTTCCTTAAGAATCAGAGCAAAAACATCGCCTCTCTAGGAGAAAAACAATACAGAATGTTTTCCCTCATTAAAATAAGACAGTCATTGTGAAAACTCTCTGAAAAGTTAAATTGAATTCCTGTATGTGCTCACAGTCACAGCACTACTGAATATGTATCCTCCTTCCTCCCAACAAAGCCCCTTTCAGTAGACTTTCCATTAATACTGGAGAGTCTGCACAGTGTTCTAGATAAGGCAACAATAGCAGGTGATTTCAGTGTCATTCCCTTCTCTCTTTACTGGGTCTTGCCTTTCCAATCAGCGTCGAAACAGGTCGAGCCCACCGAAAGGCAGCACCGCAGCACGCCTGGCTCCGCTCCCTCAGCCCATGACGAACCCCAGGAGAGCTCCCGCCAGTCCACTGCAACAGCTCTGCAAGGTCTTCGGGTCCTAAGTCTGGTGAGCACCTGGAGCTACCTCATTTGTCCTCTTCGCGGCACCTGACACAGCTAAGCAGTTTCCTCCATCTGGAAAGTACTCTCTTCACTTTTGTAACTACACTCTCTAGGTTTCTGTCTCACCTTTTTTGTGATTCGTTTTCTTTTACTGGTTTCTACACCTCTACCCATTCTTTAAATGCTGACAATCACCAGCGGCTTGTCTCTGCTTAACTCCAACTCTCCCCAGGACATCTGGCCCACTCCCACAGTTTCATTACCATCTAAAAGACTTCAGGATGTAGTTCCAACCTTGACCTCTCTCCTGAACTCCAGGAGTCACGACATAATATATTATATATGCACACTGGCCAGTGGCTCTTCAGCTGGCCCTCTCACAGGGCCTCAAACTTGACATGCTCAAACCAGAAGCTTCTCCCCAACACCACACAACACTCCTCTGTGCCATCTCTCAGTGCCACCTCAGCTCCACACACGGCACCATCGCCCCACCCCAAAATGTGTTCAGCACCAGAATCTCTTCCCTTCTCGATCATTTTTAGTAGCTCTATCTAAGTCAAGATATATCCACCATGGCCTGATCACTCTTAACAACTTGCCCCAACCAGTTATAGTATTAAAGAAATCAAGTCCCGGGTTACTTTCCAAAATACAACCTGTTTTCTCTCACGCATCTCCAAAATGTGGCTCAGTTTCTTTCTGATGTCATTAAAAAAGGACTTCAGAAAACATTTCTTGCTATAGAATAAATATAGCCTACAAATGCAAAGTTTTTAGACTCTTAATAGTTGACAATGTTTTTGAAATTTCAGGGGCATAATTATATGTGTGTATCCCCAACATGTGTGTGCACATTATATATCTTCAACAGGAAAAGGAAAACAGATATTAAAAAAGGAAAATATAATCCTATTAATAAGTAAAGTTTCCACATTAGAGGTGAAAAAAGATGTGAATGTGGCCTGGCTGGTAGTGGCGCAGTGGTAGAGCTTCCTGCCAGGACACGGAGGTCCCTGGTTTGAAACCCCAAGGTCGCTGGCTAGCGCATGGGCAACTACAAGTTGATGCTTTTCCATCTCTCTCCTCCCCACTTCTCTGTTCCTTCCCCTCGCTCTCTACTTTTTAATTAAGTGATTTGTAACTGTAGCCCCTCCACACTATATTCTCTGCAAATTTTCCTTTTATACAATAGTAACATATCCTTAATCCTAACAAACACCTGCCAATGCACTGGCTAGACAGGACATCTGACTAAAGCAGAAATGAAAACAGCACACTGATGTCAGAGCTAATGATGTCAAAAAGTGGAAGAGGGAGCGAAGGAATCCTTGAGAGGGCAGCTAAAGCATCAGTATTCACTCCTACGTGACTCTTCTCACACTAACACACTACCTTCCCAGGAGCACGAGCTATGTATTACACTTCCGACTTTTGGAAGTTCTGAAGTTCACTAAGTCATTTTAATATCTACATCATATTCTATTACCAAAAGTATACCAAGTTGGTGTGATCAGGAAATGATCCAACATAAATCTGAACCGCAGTAGGCACTGTTCGGAAGCAGTGCTAGAAAAGCCATCTTTTAGATGGAAATATTTAATATTTCTACTTCCCTAGTGATTTAATAGCTATTGGTGACAACTATGAAATACCAAGAGAAAAAATTTTAATGGTCTCAATACTTAATTATTCATATATACTGGCCCAGAAATTAAAGTTAAATGTTATACAAAGGGTTCTCTAACCCCTTAATATTTTTTGGCTTATTATCCCATGGGTAGTCTACATCTGCTCTGCTAAAATTTGATTATAAATTAGAAGTAACTCACTGGGAATGCTTTTATATCTAAAGGTATACTAAGTTCACAAAAATTGTTATTTTTAATGGGTATAAAATCCTCCTGAAAACATGTCCTGCACAAAGAAACAGATGCGACTGTCAAAGTTTAAACTTTCAACCACTAGAAAGAATGAGTCAAATTTAACAACAAAAAAGTTAATTTGGTCTGACTAGTGGTGGCACAGTGCACAGTGGATGAAATGTCGACCGGGAATGCTGAGGTCACAGGTTCAGGACCCTGGACTTGCCTGGTCAAGGCATGGGGACAACCAACCAATGAACAACTAAAGTGAAGTAATGATGAGCTGGTACTTCTTGTTCCCCACCCCTTCTCAGATCTCTATAAAATCAATGGGTAAAATCTTAAAAAAAAAAAAGTTAATTTTAACAATGTATTTAATCTGTATTTTTAATATCTCCAGTGTTTAACAATTTATGATCAGGAAGCATGTTATGCACTACCTTTACAAATAAAGTGAATCTATTACGATAATGTAAGTACATAAATAGTTCAGAGATCTGAAAATATATATATATATATATATATGTGGGGTTTTTTTTAAGTTTTATTTATTCATTTTAGTGAGAGAGGGAAGGGAAGAGTGAGCGAGAGAGAGAAAGAGAGAGACAGGAACATCGAGCTGCTCCCATAACGTGCCCAGACCAGAGATCAAACCAACAACCTCTGTGCTTTGGGACAATGCTCTAACCAACCGAGCTGTCCGGCCAGGGTAAAAGTATATATTCTAAGACCATCAGAAATACTGACCATAATGCCACATACACACAGGTGGATAGGTTTTGGTCACGGATCCTCATCTGTTTCAACTATTGTTCTTCTTACCCCACCCCCAACTTTATTTCTCTTGGAAATAAACATTTTCTAGAATTCTTTTGAGAAATTTATCATCTAGATTTTTTGATTCAGAACAAACATACCACAGCTCCCTAATTTCTTGTAGCTCATATCCAGGTGTGGTCTTTTTTTTTTTTTTTTTTTTTTTGTCTTTTTTCCAAAGTGAGAAGCGGGGAGGCAGTCAGACAGACTCCCTCATGCACCCGACTGGGATCCACCCAGCATGCCCACCGGGGGTGTTGCTCTGCCCATCTGGGATGTTGCTCCATTGAAACTGGAGCCATTCTAGCACCTGAGGCAGAGGCCATGAAGCAATCCTCAGCACCCGGGCCACCTCTGCTCCAGTAGAGCCTTGGCTGCGGGAGGGAAAGACAGAGAGAAAAAGAGAGGAGGAAGGGTGGAGAAGCAGATGGGTGCTTCTCCTGTGTGCCTTGACCAGGAATCGAACCTGGGACTTCCACACACCGGGCCGATGCTCTACTGCTTAGCCAACCGGCCAGGGCTCAGGTGTGGTCTTTAATATGTGTAAAACTACTTTTAATAATTTATAGTTAACTATTTGGATCTGCTCAATAGCATATTAAAACCATATACTTCTGAAATAAAAATTAGTATGTCCACTATGCCTATACTATTTATATATATGAGCTAATCATACTAAATAGAAAATATTTAGTTCCAAACCCAACATTTATAGCTTTACACAGCCCACATAAGGCATCATCACAAGCACTACTACACACTGTAGTTGCTGAGAGCAAACCTTTTTGAGGATAGAAAACATGTCTATAACATCTTAAAATTGCAATTTACCTTTACACATATCCGAATACTAAAGAATGATCAAAACAATAAAGCAAAACACTCCAAATTCCTTCACAAAGTCATAAAAAAAAAAGGCAGTAACAAAATGACTGCTCCGAAGATTACCAGCATAGAAACACTCTCTCAGTTTGTAATATCCTAAATCACCCGCCCTCGAAACACATTCACGCTTAGGGTTACACAAATAACAAACACATTATTCACTGCAACTATGGTAACCATTTGTAAGCAGCCTTTCATTGCTCCAAAAGGCTCATCATTGTAGATGCTCATCAGTGTTTAAGCCACATCCACAGCTGCTGTCTTAGTTAGAAAAACAAAATTTGACAGCAAATACTTTAAATGACATTTATATAACTTTTACATAAAACAGAATTAAAAGTACACCAGTATAATAGAAAAAATGAATATCTGGAATACCAGAAACATAAGAATCAAGTCATTCTGGAGAGTAATACCTTTCCTTTATATGGTATGAGAACTAACTCCTAAGCCCTATGATACATACAGTAAGTATTATGTTTAACTTAATACCTAGGTAAAAGAGGAATCTTTTATGCTGAAAAAAGGTGAAGCCGAGATATCACCAAATTAGTGGGAACAGAATCTGTACCATGACCACCAGCCTGTATTCTTTCTACAACCTTTCTTCCAAAGCTGTATAATGAAATGCAAGCACAAAACCCCAAATAAAACTGTTCTAAAAAATAAAGTCAATTTAAAAAAAATCCCACACAAACCAACTTCCTTCGCAACTTGACCCTCCTGCCTCAGATCTATATTCTGCCTGGACTGAGGAAAGGTACCATTCCGGGTGGTGGTACAGCCAATCCTGTGTTGATGGATGACTAAGGGTTAACCCCGAAACTGGGGGGTGGACAGGGGAAGAGCAGGAAAGCCCAGTAGCAATATTACATACTAGATTACACAACACGAGATGTTGTTCATGGCAGTTGAATTACAACCAGAGACAGGAGTTTGAATTCCAACTCTCCCACCAACTAGCAGGGAAACTCGGTTAAGTTTCTGTAAAAAAGAATAACACTACCTTCCTCACCAGACATGGCAAACGCTAAATGCAACAACAGACCCAGAACTACTAAACACCACATTCAGATAACAGATTGTATGTAAAACACATTAGATGAATATGTGTTAATACAAGGGGGCTCATATAACTTTGCAAAGATAATATAGTGTAGTAAAAGTAGGATTTCAAATTAGTGAGAAAAGAACAGATAAGAACATTTCATTCATTCAACAAATAATGAGTACCTACTACATACCAGGCACTATGTTCTAGTGGGGGAAAGACAAAAAGGCAAATAAAGCATACTGTTAAAAGTTGATAGGTGCAAGTGAGAAAAATAAAACAGGGAAGGAGCACAGAATGTGGAATTAAAAAGCAGAAAAATATGATAAAATGAGAAGTACTAGAAAGAAGGACAAGAAAAGGAGCAAGTGAGGTGGAAAGCCAGGAAGGAGTGTAGTATCCTAGCAAAGTGGTCCCCAACCCCCGGGCCGCGGACCGGTACCGGTCTGCAGAGAAAGAATAAATAACTTACATTATTTTCGTTTTATTTATATTTAAGTCTGAACAATGTTTTATTTTTAAAAAATGACCAGATTCCCTCTGTTACATCCGTCTAAGACTCACTCTTGACGCTTGTCTCGTAAGTTCAACAATTATATTTTAAAAATACCAGTTTTTATGCCGGTCACATAATTCTATTTTGTGCATTTATCCGTCCCACCCTAAAGGCCGGTCTGTGAAAATATTTTCTGACATTAAACCAGTCCGTGGCCCAAAAAAGGTTGGGGACCACTGTCCTAGAAGACGAGTGAAGAAAATGTTTGAACAAAAAGGGGATGGTCAGCCCTGGCTGGATAGCTTGGTTAGTTAGAGCATCACGCCAAAGCACAGAGGTTACTGGTTCGATTCCCGGTCAAGGCACATACAGGAACATATTAATGTTCCTCCCTCTCTGTCTCTCTCTCTCTCCCTCCTCCTCTCCCTAAAATCAATAAAATAAACATTAAGGGGTGGGGGGCAAGATCCAGGATTTCAAATGGTACTGATCAAGTCAGATAACATCTGAAAAAGAAACCTGCCTACTTCATTCACTATTGCGGAGGGAACTGGTAACCTTGAGAGTTGAGAGGAGTTTGTTGGAACGGTACAGACAAAAACCTGACTGAAGTAGGTTTAGAGAGAATGGAATGACAGTAATTGGAGTAAGAACTCTTCACAGGAAACTTATTGCAAAGTGGAAAAGAGAAATAGGGCATGGAGAGGGGTGTGGAATCCAGAGGAGAAATAACAGTATGTCTGTACTTCAAAACAAAGGTAAGATCTGAACCAGAAAGGGAAAGCTAGCTGGCTGGTCCAATGTCCTGGAGTAGCTTGGAAGAAATGAGATCTAGTGCGCAAGTACAGGGCTCCTTGCAAAGGGGAATTCTCAAATGATTTGTAATCGGCATGCCTCAGAATCACCTGGTGAAGCAGGCTGCTGGACCCCACCTCCAGAACTTCTGATACAGGAAGTTGGGGAGGAGTGAAATGATTGCATTTCTACCAAGTGTGCAAATTATCCCATTGCCGCTGGTGCAAGGCCCTCACTTTGAGAACCACAGCTCTACATCAACAGGAAGGAGACAAGCCGAGCGTACGAGAACAAATGCTGTACACTTGGTCATATATTTGAAAAAGGTTAGAGCAAATATCACATAATAAACAGAAAAAAAAAAATTCCTCCCAGAAGGGTCAAAGGGATAAATCCCTTTAGGTTGTAAAGAACATATTCAAGAAAAACACAAGAATGCTTTCATAATCTTAAAATGAGAATGATAAGTAAAATATAAAGCCAAAGGGAAAACTATAAATTTGACTACATAAAAATTTTCAACTCCTGTTAAGACAATAAATAAAACTGAATGGTTAATAAAAGCTAGGAGAAACTATTTTCTATAAAATTAATAAAAAGTATTACCTAGAAAATAAAAAGTTCCCACACAAAATGAAAAAGACATATTTAATCTGAAAAATGAATAGCAAAAAAGACACAGTTCACAAGAAAAATATAAATAACCAATTAACAGATAAAAAAGTGATTAAAAATATCCAGTTTTCATTATCTCCACATGTGCACAGATGTTTGGGGCAGTAATGTCAAAAATGAGAAAGTTTACTTCCTCAAAGCAGCCATTAAGAACAGGGCGGAGTTGCACCTACTGACTTCCAAAACTACACTAGAAATAGTGTAGTTCCCAAGCAGCTGAAGAAGACGATGCTGTTTAACTGGTAGATGAAATTCATGTGAAGGAAGGACAAAAGAACAAAGAATTTTCCAAAAATCACACGCCTGGAAATGCGTTCTCCAGAAGTATGGGAGAATGCTGCACATCAAGCTCTAAATAAAGACCATCTCAGGGCAGAAGCAATGCGACACCACTACTCGCGCTCTTGTGCTCTACCTTTACTCTGAGCCTTTTAAATCTATTTTTCTGCTACTTTCTAGGAATAAGGGAAAAAAAATTTTTTTTAAGTGAGACCAGGGAATATAGTGAGACAGACTCCTGCATGTGCCCGGACCAGGATCCACCTGGCACCCCCCATCTGGAGCCAATGCTCGAACCAATCAAGTCACTGGCTGTGAGAGAGGAAGAGAGAGGGAAGGGAGACAGGGAAGGGAGACAGGGAAGGGAAGGGAAGAGAAGCAGAGGTTGCTTCTCCTGTGTGCCCTGAAAGGAGATCGAACCCGGGACATCCACATGCCAGGCCCATGCTCTACCACTGAGCCAACCAGACAAGGCCAATAAACATTTTTTTAAAAGAAAAATTTGAAAGGATAAATGTACATTAAAATGTTGTATTTAATTTGGTAGGATTAACACTTTCTTGCCTTTTTCTAGTTTGTTACTTTTGTTATCAGGAGAAATAAAATACATGTAGTTTTCAAAGTACCCATAGTCTATTCTTTAAACGTGTGCTAATAAAAAGTTTAGATTTTTAAAGAATCTCTTATAAAAATAATAACCATGACTTTTCCTCTCTTAATGTATAACAACTATGGGCATGAATTAATTTTGAGTTTGGAAGAATAATGACCCCACTGTAAATAAAGTGTTTATATCTGGGGGCTTGCATTTAGTGTATGGAAAAAAACTACTATTCACTTTATATTGATGTTGTTTACAATTAACATGCATTTAGCAAATGACTTTTTAAAAACTCAGATGGGAGTTTAGGATGGCTGTGTCAGCAGCCTAGTTCTCACCCACATGAAAGGGCAACCAGACAGAAAAATCAAAATCTAGACACTGTTTACAACAAAACTAGGTTACCAAGAAGCCCGTCTAACCCCCAAGTACAAACAAGTGTATACTAACAAAACAACAGCCATAAATTAAAGAAGGCAGCCACCAAGGAAGGAGGGGGGAGGGGACGAAGAAGTTAAGGCTGTGACAGTAGTCCAACCATGAAATGAAGTCGATCTGGAGAATAAAGCAATGGCAGCAAGCACGGAGAGCCCAGAATATAGAAGACAAGAAACCTGGAAGTAGAAAGAAAAGATTTGGTCATCAACAAACTAAGAAAATATTGTACAAGAGTAGGAGGAAATGAAAAAAATACTTGAGTTCATCTTTACCTGTAGCAGCTAGATGGACAATAGCACTAATAACAGATATCAAGCCTATTTTAAAGGATGATATAACAGGTCTAGGTGGTGGAAACAAGTTGTTTTTGAAGAACCAAGTTTCCTGGGCGTACAGAAAAAACCAGTAGGAGCTTTAAAAATATGGATCTAAACATCTGAGCTGATGATACAGGTATCAAGTCAAAAATATATGAGGACAGAGTACAAACCACAGTATTTAAAACTGGAGGAGTAGGTAGCAAAGAAAAGATGGAACATTTAAGAGATAAAGATAATGTCTTGCTAATCAAGAATAAAGGCATGGTTGCCTGACCAGGCAGTGGCGCAGTGGATAGAGCATCGGACTGGGGTGCAGAGGACCCAGGTTTGTTTGAGACCCTGAAGTCACTGGCTTGAGTGTAGGGTCGCTGGCTTGAGCCTAAAGATCACTGGCTTGAAGCCCAAGGTCGCTGGCTTGGGACCAAGGTCGCTGGCTTGGGCAAGGGGTCACTCGCTCTGCTGTAGCCACCTTGGTCAAGGCACACATGAAAAAGCAATCAATGAACAACTAGGGTACCACAACAAAGAACTGATGCTTCTCATCTTTCTCCCTTCCTGTCTGTCCCTATCTGTCCCCCGCCTCTCTCTGTATCTGTAACTCCCCCCCAATAAAAGAATAAAGGCATGGTCAACAAGAATAAAGACATTATAGGCCACAAAAACAAAGGGTGCAGAAGAAGTAACAAGCTAATGACTGAACTGAGGTTTGAAGATCCAGTGGAAGACTATTCACTGGTGGCCTGGACTGAAAACCAAATTTTAACATATAACACAAATGGGAATATAAATGACACAAATGGTAAAGAAAAGATATGGCAGTGGCTTGAATGACAGCTTGAGAATGGAAACTGACATCAGGTCATTCTTAGAGACCAGAGCGGAAAATTGGTCTTTAGGCAGAAAAGGAGTAAGACAGAAAAAACTGAAAATACAAACTGAGAGAGGATTAACTAGTAGAATAACATCACAGAAGTGCCTGACAAAGTTACTTAAAAATTAAATAGTAAATTTTACTTCAAGATAAATTATGCTAAAAAAAGATAAATGATGCTACTTCAGAGAAACTTTTAAATTCAAACACTAGTCAAGTCTAATTTTTAAAGCATTTCTAGAACGTAAGATTTATTTCTCAAGTGATCTAATAGAGGACAATATTATCTCCTTTTCCTTAGAGCCTTGTATTAGACATATCTGGGGCTGTCTTGCCACCTAGTAGAGCTTGGAAGCCTTCGAGCGGTTACTGTTTCGGTGGAGAGAGAAACAAAAGCTCTAGCAGTAGGCACAGGGTACAGGGAAAGGGCAGAAGAAAGCTGTGTGAACTTGAGTTCAATGACTAAATCCCTGACCCCAGACTTCTTATCTATAAAATGGAGATTATCATCTCCCTCACTGTATGACATGCGTCTAAATCCTGTACGTAAAATGTATACATCACAATGTATATCACGCAGGAAGTCCAGGATAAAGAACGGCTGTTTACCTATGAAATAAACTTTGAAAGCTATAGCTAACCAGGTTCTTTATTCTTTTTAATATTACTATAGTGAAGCAGCAACTCCCACTAATTTAGCACTATTCATTTAATTAAATAATGACTCACATTATAAACAGTAAGTAAATTACCAGAACTATGACTACTATTTTTGAAATGCTGAAATGGATTTATTTCACTTCCTTGATATTTGAATAGGCACAGATGACAGATAGAACAGATTTAATGAATCCCGTAGTCAAGACAGTAATATTGCCTTGACATACACACTAAAATAAGTAAATAAATCACAGTATGAAAATGTGGGGCAGCTGTGTTAGGCTTGCTCGCCGGGTTACCAGCTGTAAGCACTTTGCCTGATTGCTGCGTGGGTGCGTGGCAGCGCCATGTCTGTATAGCCTATATGTCCATGGGCGCTTGCGCTCAAGAGGGATAGAGGATTGCGGATTGCCTGCCCGCCCACTCGCCCGCCACTGTGAGGGGCCATTCTTGCTGCTCATTTGCCTGAGAAGTGGTTTTCCTTGCCTGTGTGCTTGTCTGCGTTGTGTGGTTCTATTAGATGGGAATGGCCCAACACTTTTCGGCTCCACAGTTTCTTTACCATCTGCCCAAATCCAATGTGGCTTTGGCCACCAGCATTACAGAAAATCATCAAGTTTGTAAACAAGTCCATATTTCAGTATAAAATTTCAACTTGTGGCCTCCTTGCCTGTATGACAGTTTTTCTTTTTCTCAATCTCTTTTGTGGTTCCATTTTCTCTTCCAAATGCTTTAGAAACTCAGACAGCTGGAATTTAGTGCAAGTGACAGAACTAAGAAACTAGAGAGACAAGAGAGACACTGGAGTGAGCCAGGGGTTACTGAACCAAGGCAGTCCCAGAGGTAACGAAAGCAGAGTGGTTGAGCAGGGGTGCAGGGAGAACAGACGTGTTCTCAAAGAGGCCACCCTGGTCAGTCGGGAACCCAAGACAAAGAACACAGGCAGCATCAAGAACAGGAAGACAGCAAAGGAGGAAAGAAGAGGCAGGCTCGGAACTGACCTGTTATTAAGCAACACTGGCAGCAGCATCCACCAACCAGGCTTAAGGATAAGAGATTTGTATTCTTGGTTTAAATCCCCACAAATGGGGGAGGGGGGGGTTAAAAGCAAACAAAGCAAAGCGCATGTAATATTAATAAGGCAGCTGAGGCCCTGGCTGGTTGGCTGTGGTAGAACACTGACCCTACGTATGGAAGGCCCAGGTTTGATGATTCTCGGTCAGGGCACACAGGAGAAGCAACCACCTGCTTCTTCTCCCCCTCTCCCCTATCTCTCTCTCTCTCTTCCCCTCCTTCCGGCAGCAATGGCTTGATCGATTCATGCGTGTTGGCCCTGTGCACTGAGGATGGTTCCATGGAGCCTTTACCTCAGGTGCTAAAAATAGCTCAGTTGCCAGCATGGGCCCCAGATGGGCAGAGCATCAGCCCCAGAGGGGGGTTGCCAGGTGGATGCTGGTCATGGTGCATGCAGAAGCTTGCCTCTCTATCTTGCCTCCTGTCACTTAAATAAAAATAATTTTTTTTTTAAAAAGGCAGCTGAGTGGTATAAATAGAAAAGAATAAAAGACCAGCATTAAGTCTCTCCCCAAAAATCAAACCAGGAACTAGTAACAGCTCAGTCAGTGAATGTTTCTCAGCCATTAGCTAAATTATTTAATCTGTGCCTACATTTAAATGAGTGGTTATTTTAGAACATATGATTAGAAAAATCTTCTCCAACTCTAAGGTTTACTGAATCCAATGGATTGAAATAATCTACATCACCAGGACGCAGTTACATTGTATGCTATGTTACTCCACAACAGGGAGAGTGCACTATGCCTCAATATAAATAAGAGAGCATAGAGTTTCAGCCCACTAGCCCTACCAGTCACTTCATCTCTCATCAAATCCAGTGAAAAACAAATTCCCAGGCTCCTACATTAAAGCAATCCAGTCTTAAGTAAAACCATGACCTAAAATTTAACCATCAGACTTTAATTATATTCAGACGTAGGAAATTCAGTCACTTGTCAATCTCACAGAGACTCCCTTCAGCATCTTTCTATAGGACCTATTCTAATGCTTGATCATATTTCTCTTGTGGTCTCCATCAATTCTGATCTATATTACTACACTGTTTACATCCAGCCTCACCTTTTCAAAAACATTCAGTAAATCCCCCCACCCCATATAGGTGATCGATACTCAAACGTTAGCTTAGTACTCAAGGTCTTATAAGAGGCCCCAACCACTTTTCCAGTTTTGTTTCCTATCCCTCTTATCAATGCTCACATTTTTTATGAACTATCCTCCAATTAAGACAAATTCATTCACACCTCTGTGATCTCACCAACAGTATCCATCTGATATAATACTTATAATCTCTTCTATAATTATCCGTGTACTTTGCATTAAATCATGAGCTTTACCAGACTATATCTTAACCATCTTTAAGACCAGTCCAGAGCAGCATCTTATACCTATTAGTATTCAACTATGTATTTCTTTAGTATAATGTAATTAAAATGATTACAAAGGAGAACCGCTGCTCTAAAGAACCGCTGCACTCTTCATTTCCTGAAACCCCTCCTTATTGTCTGGGGACCTCAATCTTTCCGTATCCTCCATTTGCTATATGGATCAGGAGCTTTGTACAGAAAAATCTATGGAAGTTTTTGCATGAAAAATTTTCTCACACTCAAACCAAAAGTTAAATGATTTGAAAAAAGTATCCTGGGAATTATGGAGACAATAAAAAGTTCAGTGGGTGCCAGGAGTTAAGGAGGAGAAAGGGATGAATAGGTAAAGCCCAGAGGATTTTTAGGGCAAGAAACTACTCTGGATATACTTGTAGATACATGACACATTTGTTCAAACCTAAACAATGTACATCAGGAGTGAACTCTAATGTAAACTATGGACTTGGGGAGATGATAATGTGTCAATGTAAGTTTATAAATTATAACAAATGTACCACTCTGCTGGGGGATGTTGATGACGAAGGAGGCTATGTATGTTTTAGGGGCAGGGACATTGGAAATCTCCGTATCTTTCCCTCAATTTTGCTGTGAACCTAAAACTGCTCCAAAAAAAATTAAGTCTATTAAAAACATGCTGGCAAAATAAAGATCTTAGTGAGTCTGCAGTTTTCCAAAAGGGAAATACTCTTGTTTCCATTATACAAACCAGCTTAAAACAAGTATGTTCTATCTAGAAGAAGAGCAGTTCCAGAATAAGTTGTTTACAATAATAATTTTTTTAAATCTACAACATTGCTTCTGTACTTTATAAGGCAACTAATACTGTAGTTATATAACACAATCTTAACCCCACTGATAAAAAAAGCAGAGTTTCATACAGTGATAACTATTTTTCCTGGTTATTTCAACTTTTTTATGAGAAACTACTCTTATTTACAGTTCCATAATCTAATTAATGCACAATGCACAAAACATCAGCTCTAAGACCATTTTAAAACTACTGAATACAGAAAAAGCATGGGAGGGGAGTAAAAAGGGTCAACCCCATTTTCTAGTACATGTCATCTCACATCCAACAGGTCAGCGTTTTCACTGTAAGGCTTCGGATACCTAAGAAGCAGTGGTTTCTATATTCTCATTTTTGTAAACTTTAAAACAGTGTAAATATTCCCAACACCATCATGAACATGACCAATCTGATGGAAAAGCTGTCATGCTTTATCACCATGCACTGTCTCAACAGTAACAAACCGCTACAAATATTTTACATAGGTAATTAGTACCAATTTTACACACCAAGCCATAGGACCTTCAATGCTTGCTTTTCCCCAGTAGTAAGTTATGTTCAGGAACTACATTACCCTTTTCACACTGTTAGCATATCGTTCCGCTCCCTGGAGCAGAAGCAGGCCTAATGAGGCGTACGTGACACTATGATGTTGTGCCAGGCCTGTAGGGCATCCAGAACTATGGGCAGGATGTCTGAGAGATGGGCATTCAACATTCCTACATTATTATGGCTGTCCAAGCAGAGAAGAAAGCAGTAAGAAGCAGACCCCAAAAAGTTGGGGATGACTCAATGACAACATCCGTGGTCAAGCAGTAATTTACCAAGTATGTCGGCTCAAAATGCCAAGGCACATATTTCAAGGGCTGCGGTCCTCTGCACTAACTACACTGCTGCCTTCCTAAAACATGGCCCACAAACCACAGGCTGCACATAGAAATCCATCCTGAACGCTGCCTGCGAAAGGTTACTAGAGAGACTAATTGTTATAGTTAAAATATTACATAGGGTGCTTTACTATTTACAAATAACTTATACATAGTTTTACTTGACAATTGTATTTTCACATAATTTACCTTACTTGATAGTCATAATGTGCCTGGCAGATAAATACAACAAAATCATCATTCCTTAGAGAGGTAGAACCTATAAAGCTTGGAGAAATTATCTGTAAGTAATCTGTACAAAAGACCTGAGTCTCTCAACTAAGATGATCAATTTATTATTTGATTCAATGGCATGGATCCCCCAAATAGTACTCTACAGCAGTGGTCCCCAACCCCCGGGCCAGGACCAGTACCAGTCCTTGGGCCATTTAGTACTGGTCCGCAGAGAAAGAATAAATAACTTACACTATTTCTGTTTTATTTATATTTAAGTCTGAACAATGTTTTATTTTTTAAAAATGACCAGATTCCCTCTGTTTAATCTGTCTAAGACTCACTCTTGACGCTTGTCTCGGTCACATAATACATTTATCCGTCCCACCCTAAAGGCCGGTCGGTGAAAATATTTTCTGACATTAAACCGGTCCATGGCCCAAAAAAGGTTGGGGACCGCTGCTCTACAGTGTCTTAAGCCCATGCATATAATATAGGAAGTATTTAAAACACTTAATAATGAAATCTTCTGAGAAACACTTGATAGTCAACCATAAAAAAAAAACTTAAGCTTTTCAGTTTTGTAAAGTAATATAGTATATATTTCCTAATAACCTCAAAAAAACTTTAACATAATAGTTTTACTATAATGTTCTCAGGGGCTATGAGACTGCCTGTAGCTGAAAATACCATTTCTTTGGGTACTTCAATCAAATTCCCTAGAGAATCAGTATATTCCCTGCATACATCAAATTCTGCCTAGATGAACCATGTGGCATCAAGGTTTCAAAGTATTTTGAGGCCTCTGTTCAAAAAAACCTTTTTACTGAATCCCTATTATATGCAGACACTCTTCTAAGCCTAAGATATATAAATGATTAAGAAGAAAATGATACCTGCCGCTAAGTAGCTAATAGCCTTCATATGTGTAAACTACAATTTAGTATTTCTAAGAGAATTATACTGGGTTCTTTAAGAACACACAGGAGGGGCACTGAACACAGCCTGCTGGATAGAGGATCCTCCTCAGACCCAAGTCTTGAATAATAACCCACTAACACCCACACTTTTCAAGCACGGGGAGGAATTAAATTGCTAAGCCCATACAGGGAACTCCAACTTCTTAAATATGACTGGAGCACCAAATATAAAGGGAGAGAATGGCAAACAGTTCAGCTGGAGAAAGGTACATGAAATAGAGAACCTTATATGCCATGCTAGCTAACACAGATTTTTCTTTTTTTGAGCACTTGTTATGTGCCAGGCAGGCTTCCTATTACACATTTTCTTGCATTTAATACTCATAAAAACTCACTGAGCTAATAAGCATTATCTTGCAATTGAAGGAAGAGGCAAGGAGAGGTTAGATCACCTGTCAATGTTACAGGGGTTTTGAGTGACAGGGACAGAACTGGAACCCAGTTCAGATTAAATCCTAAATGTGAGCACATTAACTATCCACTCAGCTGCCTCTCTTAATGAAGGCTGCTAGGGGGAGCCACTGAAAGGTTTTGTAACATAGAAGTGAAGCGACCAGATTTGCTCTTTAAAAGACTGTGTGGAAGGTGGATAAAGGGAGTGAGTTTAGAAGCAGAAAGAAGAAACTGCCAATGTCTATAGTAATCCAGGTGAGAAATGATGAGATAAACTGTGGCAGTGAAGATGAAGGAGACAGATTCAAGTGATTTTTCAGAAGAGAGAATTGTCTGTTCTTGGTGATTAAAATATAAAGGGTTAGTGTGTGAGAGAAATCCAAAAAGTGGCTTAAGGAACTAGTTAGGACATGATATCATCTACCAGAAACAGAAATGCAACAGGCTTTGTTTGCCACACACACACACACACACACACACACACACACACACACACACAGTGTCTCCCAAATTCAAAACACTATCCTCGGCCAAGGGTTAAGTCTGACATTATGGTCCTGGTTAGAAACTATTCTTGAGAACAAATGACAAAGCATTCAAAATATAAGGTATACTGAAAGTTAATCATTACTATTAACAGATTTGGCCTAGAGTCTCGCAAAAATGTTTGTGCTTTTTTTTAATATTAACATAGGCAGAATACAAGTCACCAGAAAAGAAGAAAAGCATCCCATAATTTTACAATGGTATTACATTTGAGTTTGACAGACCTTCCATCTCTTACACAACATACACACACACCACCCTGTAATTTATTTTACTTCTCCGTCTTCCTCTAAACTTCTGGGGGTGAGGGGGAGTATCTGTTTTATTACCCACACTATAATACATATTTGGAACTTTTTTTTAAATCCCACTATCACCACTATGACTTGCCAAGAACTTGGTTCATAACCTCCTACTTAACTTCCTATAAAACATGACCTACTTCACATCAACTTAATTCAGTAACAATTCCTAGACTTTAACCACACCTTTCAGCCAAGGATGCTCTCTGCAAATCCTAAAGCACAGCAATCCTGTGCAGATGTGGCAAGTTATTACAATTCCCATTTTACTACATAGTTAGGAAACTGGCCCAGGGGAAGTAGAGTAACTTGGAAATAATCACAAAGCCTAATGCCAAAAATAACAACTTTTAGTCAGTCCATGAGAAAATACTGCCCCTAGTTGAAATAACATGAAATTCAGTATTGGGAGTAAGCAAAATGCAAAATAATGTTTTAAAGCCAGGTCCTAAAGTTTTTAAATTTTATTTTTAAAAATTATCGAATACTAGAATTAAGACGATTTGCTAGAACTTCCAAAACGATTTTTTTCCTCCTAATACCTTATCCATCCAGAGTGCCAAAAAATGACTTAACGAATTACAGCTGGCAAGAGTGGCTGTTCTCTCAAGCCATTTTTTTTCTTAGCCACTTAAAAGACACTGATAGAAATCTGTTAGCATATGACAAAAGATAACTTTCTAACAAACCAAACTGCTTAAAATTTAACACCTAGAGACATATAAGTAGAATAAATCTGAAAATACTGCAAATGGGCTTCATATTTTTTTTCTGGACAAAGATAGACACATCACAATATGCATGAACAATAAACTTAAAGCTTTAATCATCAATAATCATAAAGAAAGCCTCCCGACCACACCTCGTGGCATGTTTCTAAATATGCTATTGTTTGGTACAATTTAGTAAGGGCACTGTTTTATTTGGTTGCAATACACAGGTCTTACAATTTTAGGGGAAAAAAAACTTTATTTGTAAAAGTTGCTTTTATGATATTGGTGTGATCATTCTTATATGAAGAAGTCCTTCCATTATTATAATACTTAACATCTGCTTGCAGTGGGAAACAACAATGTGCTCAAGATTTTACCTTCAGAAGAATTATTCTACCCTAAAAACAAGAGAGACAAACGACTACTGGTAAAAAAATCCATTCATGAAACCCGGACTGCAAATTTTCACAAAAGCCTATAAATACCAATCATAACACATGATTTTCCGTTAATTAAAATTCAAGCTACTAATTCTAATCACAGCCTTTAAAAAAAAAAAAAGCTTTCCTCTACACCAACATTCCTCACTCTAACTCTTGTAGATCCTCAACTAGCAGCACTGTATGTGGAACTTTAGTTTATAAACAAAATGACACAAGATGATTTTATCAGTAACATACCTCCTAAAAGTAGTGATCAACTAACAGGGCGAAAATCCTGGTAAATCTAATTAATGCCTCTTATTCCCAGCACCAGAATATTCAGGCTATTTAAGTACATTACACCACCCTTCCCCTATATCCCACACACAGCTCCAACCTTTCAACACCACCGAA
Source organism: Saccopteryx bilineata (assembly GCF_036850765.1). Lineage (NCBI taxonomy): Eukaryota > Metazoa > Chordata > Mammalia > Chiroptera > Emballonuridae > Saccopteryx > Saccopteryx bilineata. The sequence continues at coordinate 248,350,534 of NC_089494.1, forward strand.
CAATAAGCACTCTGAAATTTTAAAGCTCCTTTAACACTAGAAATGCCAGTACCTTAAGACTACTACTTAAATGTCTTTTCACTGCATTTCATTAATGCATTCCACAAAGATTCTAGAAGCTGAAACTGAAGTCTTAAGTGCTCTCCTCACTTCACCTCCAAAGATGGAGCGGAGAGGTTGTCATAAGCCTACAGTGCAAAAGCACGTAATTGTAAACTATCTAATAATTAAGAAAAATTATAACAATTATATCAATTCATAAGGCGGATGCCTTCCTTTTTCCTTACGCAGCAGGAATTACTGGTAAAATAACTAAACTCCACACCTACAGTCTAGAAAATGCTGAAAACCTCCACCCCAACATTCAAAAGTTTTTAACAAAGTTCACTTAACTGCTACTCACATACCAAGCGAATAATCTATGTGGACACCTGAAATTATTCTCACGTTCCAACAGAAAAAATACCTTGTGCCTTTCCTAGCCGTCCTACAATATACCCTCAGGCAAGCCAAAAGCAAAGCTACGACAGCTGCCCTTGGCTCAGGACATCAGAAACCAAGGACCTGGAGGGGCAAGAACCAAAGACCCGATCTTTTTCCGGGGTCACTGTTTCCAAGCAAAACAACCACAAGCTCCTAGACACAACGAAGGAAACTGGAAACATCGTAATCCTGAGAGAAATGGGGGAGAGGAATTCAAGTAATCCCGAGAGAAAGGGGTGCGGAGAGGAGGAGTGCCTGGGAGGAAAGTAAGTATCCCCACGCATCTTTCGTACCCACAAAATCAACTAACCCTACGGCGTGTCTGCACGTTCCAGCAGCAGATGGAGTTCCCCGGGCTGAGGCAGTTCAGCCGACACACACTGTGGGTAGCGGATACATCAACCGTGGTGGGAGGGGAGTGGGGGGGCCAAGCGCAGAAGCTACTGGATGGGAAGACAAAGCCTCTGGGGGTGATCAAGGAGCCAACAGAAGGGTGAGAGGAACGCATGAGAAAAATAACGAAAGAAAAATGAAAAGAAACACAAATCTGGTGCCCGGACTGTGGCAGGTCACTGAAGTACCGAACAGAGAGGGGAACAACAAAGGGGTACTGGAAGGAGGACAGCTGAGGGGAGGTGACAGAGGAGGGATGTGGGGCGCGAAGGGTCGGACAAAGCGCCCACGGCGGCGAAACAAAGGGCCGGGGGTAGAGGATAGCGGGGGGCAGCGGGGGGAGACAAAGCGCCCGGGGTCGGGGGCACGGGCCGGGCGAGGAGGCGACGACCACCCGAGAAACAAAGCTGCGCGGGACTAAGAGCCACGGCCCACGAGAGGCGGCGAAGGAGGCGCGCGGCGGGCACCGCGCCCGCGGGCCCCGCGCGCCCGGCCGCACTCACGCCCGCACCCGCCGGCCTCGCCGCCGCCTCCGCCCGCCCTCACGCGCCGGAGCCCCAGCCACGGCGGCGCGGAGCGGGCAGCGCACCGCACACGCCGCCGCGCTCAGCGCACGCGTCACCGCCCCCGCGGCCCCCAGACGCCAAGCGCGCCGCGGCCTCCGAACCCGCCGACAGTCGCGGGCTGCGAGACGCCCGCAACTTTCCCGGTTCCCAGCGCTCCGATTCCCCCAGACTTACCCTGTCACAACAGGCGCCATCTTCCACAAACTCTCGCCAAAACTCCAACCCTCGCGAGATTCCCCCCGACGCCTTCCCTGGTCCCTCTCCCCCGCCCCTTCCCTTTCTCCTCACTCCTCGATTCCACCCAGCCCCCGCGCTCCTTTTCCCCTCGCAGCCGCAGCGAAGAGCCAGGCGCCTCGCGCCGCCCGGGGACTAGGGGATCCTGCTCGCTGCCTTCCCTGGAAACCTACCCAAGCGATGGAGCATGCGCAGGCGGCTTCTCCGCGGGCAGGCCCTCCGTGTGGTCCATGGGGAGTGCTCCGGTTTTCCGTGTTTTGAGACGCGCCCTGAGGGACGTACGTGGAGACTGAGGAAAACCGGAGGGGATTACAACGGGGACGGGGAATGGAGGGGTCAGGAGGCGGGGCCGAGGGGAAGGTCCTGGGAAAATCTGCCGCGTTTCACAGGCCTAGATGAAACACCTCCTCAAATGGGTGTTTTCCAAGTGGCTTCCCGCTCACTCTGGTTCCCAGCCCTTTTCATTCATTCAAATGTTCATTGGACGCCTCCTTTATGCTCATGTCAGCGTTAGGTGCTGCAGCTACAGTTGCCTGCAGTTCTGGCGAGTGACAAACCAGGAACTGTCTTGGGTCATGCAACCCCTCACTGCTAGCGGACAGACAGACAAGAGTACAATGTGGTTGGACCCTCCAGAACTCTGTAAATGGAAAACTTTTGCAGTTGAGCTCCGTCGCCTTAGCATTCTTCTCCTTGGGTGTGAAATGAGGTCAGGCTAAGGCCTCTGGCAAAGACATCCCTAATGTACACCTCGTGTACACACACCAGAGCACCCTGTAGTTTTCCCCAGCCGTGAAAAATGTGTTGGAATTGAGAGCCACCCCTCCCTCGCCTCGCACTCCAACCAGAGGTCCTCTTGGACAGAGAGCTAACTGCTGTGTGAGCCTCCCTAGGACTTCACACAGCCGTGTGTCAACTTAGGTGTATACAGGCCCTCCTGTGAGCCTGGCACAGTCGACGACACAGCTTGCTGCTCGAAGTGTGCACTTCAGGCGACCTAAGCCTGGAATACCCCCTGGGCACACTATGGCACGGCTGTGTATTTAACAAAAAGGAGCAGGGCCAGAACCCCGCCCCCCCCACCTGCAGCACCCCGTTCTTTCCCCCACCCCCTTGCCCTTCCAATTCCTAGAGATTCCCAGAACCAGCACTGCCTCCCGCAGGGAGCCCCAAAACCCGGACAACTGGAATTCGCTGCCTGAAACCTGCTGAACGCGCTGCATGATTGCCGCGGCACGCGCGAGCGGTACTGCGCATGTTCTCAATGCGGGCAGCCTAGTCTCACGCTACACCTCCTTCCCACCGCCTTCCACTACTCGACTCAGACACAACACGGGCCGTGGGAAATTTCGTAAACCTCGCGAGAACGCGCCCACTGTTGTCTATGCTTTCTCCCCAAATCTCGCGAAGCCCAAGCGGGACAGGTGTTTGTCTACTGCAGCTCCAGGCACTGTTCGTGCCGCGCGTGCCCGGACGGCTGGCAGGCGGGGTGGGAAGGGAGCAGCTCGCCGCGTAGGCGGAGCGGGTGGGCGCGTGGCGGGGAGCGCGGGAGGAGGGAGGCCAGGACGGAACTCGTTGTCTAGCAGCCCACACTTGCCGCCCGACACTTTGTGGAAGAAAAAAGGGTTGGGGCGGAGGATTCTAAAGGAAGAAGGGGAAGCCAGCGGATTAGAAACACCTCCTGGTGCGGCTGGTAGGGGCCGGAGGAGCCCCAGGCTAATTCCCCCGGGGAGGTTTCCTGCTGCCTTCCACGAGCCTGGTACTTTCCTAAAATGTGTTAGACGCCCTCGCTCCCCAGCCTCCGGAAGCTGGCGGCTCTCAGTGTCGGTTTGAGTCACGCCTCTGCATCGCCGATTCTGTCCACCACTTTTCATTCTTTGAAACAAGTTTGAATTCTCTTAGCTACTCTCTTGTAGCAGTTGGTTGGATTCTTTCTGATCTACCCGCTGACCTCGCGATTTGGGTACTGGGTTAAAAAAGATGCTCCCTGCGCTGACATCGTTGCCTTGTATAGATTCCGCCTTCCATTCTTGGACATAATTGTTTTAACACCCCCCTCCCCCATCTCTTCTTAGCCTTTTAAAATTATACTAATTTAATAGTTTCTGGGGTTGTTTGTTTTCACTAATATGACTTAAAACACTGCTTTTGCTTTCCTTAACTTTTGTGTTTGATGAAATACTTAAAGTATTGTTTCATTAGCCGCTATAGTGACAATTATTTTAAATCCGCAATTTTCAGCCTTTTTCATCTCATGGCATACATAAACTAATTACTAAATCCTGTGACACACCAAAAAATATATTGTTTTTTGCCAATATGACCAAAGAAAAGAAAAAATAGGTATGATTTGGATTCATTCACACTGGACAGCTATCATTGTGTTGGCTGTTAATTCTTTTATTCAGTAAACTAACAGAAAAGAGGTCAGTACCCCGAATAGGAATTGCATGTTTTAAATTTTTTTGCAGCACAGTGGTTGAAAATCGTTGTTTTAAATTCAGCCCTTCTTTTTGGATTACTTATTTGTTCAGTGAATTTCTGGTTACATTCTCCAATCAAGCACATTTCAGATTGCCCTGATGTAGTTTCTGTACCAGCCTAGTCTAGCATTATCTAGGAACTGGTGTCTTGGTGACATCATAGACCTGCAGATGTAGAATTGAGTTCAGTTTTGATTTTGAAGAACAGTGAGTCCTATTCTGCTGTTTATGTAGTAGACAAGAAATCCACTTTTTGAATTACTTCCAAGGTTGTTAGTTGTGCATATATATTTACCTATCCCTTTGATTAACTATTTCACACAGCAAAAAAAAAAAAGATATATAAACACTTAATGTAGTTATCTCAGTGCAGGTCTGATTTGAAACAGTCTATATATAGCTCAGGAGGAGGAGATGCCCAGGGACACGCTCAAGTCCTTGGAGACGTCATCACAAGAAGGCATTTCATTTTTTAATAGTCTTTTTTAAAGATTTTATTCATTTTAGAAAGGAGAGAGAGAGAGAAGATGGGGAGGAACAGCAAGTATCAACTCCCATATGTGCCTTGACCAGGCAAGCCCAGGGTCTGGAACGGGCAACCTCCGAGTTCTAGGTCTACACTTGATCCACTGCGCCACCATAGTCCAGGCCCCCCAAAAAACAACATTTCAGTTATGGTCTAGTTCAGGTCATTAATCTCATTTGAAATCATGGAAATCCGTGGGAACCACTACAGAAGGAAGCCTTCCTCAACCAGGCTAAATAAGTTTGTAAAATATGATATTTATGCTTGCATGTGATTTACAATGAGGGTCAGGCAACACCAGCTGAAAGTGGTCAGTGAAATTGCAAATTACCTTCCTGTTTGGGAAGGGCTATTATTTTACTAATGGAGAGGTTTTCTTACTAGAAAGTTTTAAAGGAAGAATGCAGGGGGAAGGGAGCCCGCAGGGATTGACTGCTTTCTATAGTTCTCTGAAAAGGGGCAACTTGCTGCACAGAGAAAGGAAGATAGAACTTATCTGAAAAACCCCTTCCTCTCTCCTTTTCTTAAAAGTTTTTAAGACCTTAATGGGTGATTTCCAAGGCTTGTTCTCTGACTTCATCTAAACCTCCTCCCATCCTGGAGTCATGTGATTGACGTGGACCTCTAGAAGACAAAGGGATCACGAACTCCTTGCGTGTAAACCTGTGTTCTGTAAAGGGTGAAGATGTAAGAAATCTAACTTCAGGGAGCACGTGTTTGACTTGCCTCTTGAGGAGGTCACGCTGCTCCGCAGGCTAAATAAATCCTACTTCCTTCATCAAGTTGTCTGGGTGTTTTTGTCCTCCTTTGATTCCTGCAATACTACAAGTCAAATCACAGCTCATCTTCACCCTAGAGCATGCTCCTCCTGTGTTCTTTCCCCATCCCAGTAAATAGCAACTCCATCCTTTCGCTTATTTAATCTGAGAACCGTGGAGTCCTTCTTGCCTTCTTTTACTCTCACACCCAGCATCCAGTCTAACAAAATCACGCTGGCTCCACTTTCAAAATACATCCGCAGTCCAAACAGTTCCAGCACCTCCACGGCTACCAGCCCAGTGTAACCCATCTCATTTTTCACGTGGTTTATAGGAAGTCTCCTAACTGGTTCTCCTTTCATTCTTGCCTTTCCTGTCTGTTCTCAATATAGAGCATTCAGAGTAACCCTCTGGACATTTCACTATGAGGACCTACAGGATCTGGCCTGCCACCCAACTCCCTCCCCCACTCCTGCCTGTCACCCAACCGCCCCGCCTCCCTGACCTCACTCACCTCTTCTTCCTCTTCCCCTTGCTCACTGAACTCCTACAGCAGCCTTCTGTGCTGTTCCTAGACCATAACTCCTGCCTTTTGCCCTTTCCCTTAGATGCCTTCTGTCTTATTCCTTCACCGTTCTTCAGATCTTTGCTTAAATGTCACCTCTGTGAGGCCTTCCCTGACCATCCTTCACAAAAGTGACTCTTCATACTCCCTATTCCCTTCTTTATTTTTCCTGCAGCAGGTAACGTGAACTAAGATACCATACCTCATACCTGTGTATTGTGCTTACTCTCTGCCTCCTCGCATTATAATGTAACCTTAATAAGCGCAGGGACTCTTATCAATATTTTCATTGTTCAAGCCTCAGTCACAAGAACAATACCTAGTGTGTGATATGCTCAATAAGCATTTCTAGAGTAAATAGAGATGTCTTCTACTTTGGAATGGAATGGCAATGATTCTGAAGGCCCTCTAAACCTTCTAGTAAACAAAACAGCATTGGAGTTAGACCAGCAATGAATAGCACAGTGCCAGCCTGCCGGTGGAGGAGAAAGGAGCCTATAGAGAGCAACCCCCTGTGTTGACTTTGCCAGAAAAGTTCTTACTCCTGAGTTAGACCCGTAGATGAGACTGACTTGAAGGGTTTCTATTACTTTCCAGTTTAGAACCTCAGAAAGCACTATTTATTGGCGGAATATTTTTTTTTAAAAAAGTATTCTCATGTGTTGCTAATGGGAGTGAAAATGGGTGTAATCTTTACGAAACCATTTGGATAACACCACTACCAGTTAATGCTATAATTACATTTCTAGAAATCTATCCTACAAATATATTCACACAGGTGTGAAATTGCAGCATTATGGAGAAAATACTGGTAACAACCTAAATGTCAGTCAAAAAATGCCTTTTGTTTTCATTGATTTGAGAGAGAGATAAAGGGAGAGAGACAGAAACATTGACCTGTTTCTGTATGTGCCCTGACCAGGGATTGAACCGGCAACCTCGGTATATGGGGCCGACGGTCCAACCAACTGAGCTATCTGGCCAGGGCCAAGAGATGTCTTATTTTTAAAAATCATGATTTATTTATAATCTTGAGTAGTATGCAGGCTGCTTTTTATATACTTATGTGGAAGGATCACAAACTTTAAAAACCAAGGTGCAAAATAGTGGTAGATAAATATATACTTATTTGCCTATATGTATCTAATTAGGCTCTAGAATGCCACACTAGAAACTGTAACAGTGCCAGGTACTCTAAGGGTCTCAAAGGTTGGAGGCTGTAGGTGAGGAAGTGTCTTTGTCTTACAGCCAACTAACTTGGATGCTTTGAACGTATTGCCAATTCAAAATATAAAACACAGAAAAGGGAGAAAAGAAAAGGAATAAATGTGCGGGAAGAAAAATTGACCAAATAAAATTGTTTCCTTTCTCCCACTTGCTAGAAAACTATTTTCTAATAGAAGTTATGAACATGATATACCATCTCAGTAGAATTAAGAGCTGTAGAACTGTCAATACTTTACCCTAGTCATTTGGTAACACTGAATTCACCATCTATTCAAACAGCAAGATTTTGGGTGGTTTATATTAGGCATGATCTTTGGTGGTTTACAAAGATGGATAATGCCAAGACCTCAGGGGACTTTCGGTGACAGTATAATTCCAGGATAGAGATATTAGTTTAATGGCATTGGGGTTACAATGAAAGAAGCGCGTAACCCTTGCCTGATGGGCCCAGGGAAACCTTGCAGAGGTGACTTTTGAACTGACTCTTAATGGAGTGGGAGTTCAGAAGATAATAAGAAGAGGAGGAGGCATGAAAAGCACAGGAAACAGCTTGTTCGGGCTCTGAGGTGTGAAAGAGCATCTTGCATTCAGGGGAACTCCAGGAGGGAGTTTGGTGCATGTAGAAGCTGGGACCGGGAAGGAGTGGGGGTAGGCATCCAAAGCAGGGTCTCAAGTCTTCTTCATCACCTGTTAGAAAGGTGATGCTCAAAAGTGAGTAGGGTGGCCATCAGAATCATCTGGGTCTCACTCATTAAAATCAAATGAGCAAATCCGGGCTGAACCCAGAAACAGGCATTTATCTCTAGCAGGCTGCTCAGGGATTCTGATGCAAATTGCTCATGAACTAAGCTTTGAGAATCTTTGTTGTAGGAGTTAGGTGCAGTTTTCTTCAGGGCTTTCACATTAAAGGGCGTAATCATGGCATATATTTTATTTTTGAAAAACAATACATGAAATATGTTAATATGAAAAGGAATGCATCTGTGAGCCTCTGAGTGTATATCCAACTGGAATGTGAAGCAGTCACTGTGAGCTAAACATTTTGCTATGGTTGTTTAAACACAGTGCCACATTTCTTTTTTCTTTCTTTTTTTTTTAACACAGTGACACATTTTGACATGACTTTTGTTCTAAGATTAAGTTATATCATCTCATATTAATAAGATACACTAAAACATTGAACATTTTGCCTGAGCAGGCGGTGGAGCGGTGGGTAGAGCATGGGACTAGGACACGGAGGACCCAGGTTCAAAACCCCGAGGTCGTCGGCTTGAGTGCGGGCTCATCTGGTTGAAGCAAGGCTCACCAGCTTGTGCCCAACCAAGGTCTCTGGCTTGAGCAAGGGGTCGCTTACTTGGTCTGCAGTAGCCCCGCCAGTCAAGGCACATATGAGAAAGCAATCAATGAACAACTAAGATGCTGCAATAAAAAATGGATGCTTCTCATCTCTCGCCCTTCCTGTCTGTCCTTATCTGTCCCTCTGTCTCTCTCTGTCTCTGTCACACACAAAAAAACCACAAAAAACATTGAACATTTTTCTAGGCAGCCTCGAGATGGAGAACATAGATGGGCTGTAATGCCACATGGCATGGTTCCGGCTGTAAGACCTTAGACAAGCTATTGAACCTGTCAGTGCCTCAGTTTTCTCAACTGTAAAATGGAAGATAATGTCACCTAATTCATAGGGTTGTCATGAGGTTTCAAAGTGTTTATTATGTCTAAAGCACATAGAATGATATTTGTAATGTGATTTTATAGTGGTGTTAGTTTTTATTATTTTACTTAATAAACCCATAAGTTGCAGTCATCTGATGAAAATTCTTGCAAAACATATCAAAATGTCTTTAACACTTCAAAAATTAATTTTAAATTGGCCAAGTGTAGTGATGATTTTTATCCAGATTGTTGTTAGTCCATTTCTTTATCTTATCCTACAAAAATGTCACTGTCATTATCATTGTTATTGAATTTCTAAGTGGTTCCAATGTCCAAAAAACATTGGGAAACGTGTTGTAGATGGCCAATGAGAGCTTCTGTGAGTGTAAGAGGTGGTCAGGTGTGAGGTGCCCACGTGCCTAAGAAAGCCTACTGGTAAATAACGTGTGAAATTAGGAGTCGTACATTCCACAGAAGTTTCTTAACTCAGGCTTTTCATTCAACTTTATGTCTTCCTTTTTTAAATGACAGTGTCCCTATTGTTTTCTGCCATGTGTTAATGAAGACTAATAAAATGCACAGAAGATTGAAAGAGTGGCAAGAAGGATTTCATCAGACTACGCAATTCTATAAGGAAATTGAGTTCTAACTTTAGGATTACAAGACCTGAAGAGAACACTGAAATTGAGTGATGGAGTGGGCTACAGGAGAACTTGGAAAATAAAAACAAATATTTATTCTTTCTTCCACCAATTGTGTTTGATTTTCCCAGGATTCTTTGGCCACAGGAATTACTCATTCATTTTTGCAGGCCCAAATTAAGCTTTGCTTCATTTGCAAACATATGCAGCAGTTCAAGGAGGTGAAGCAAGAAAAAGCATGGGCCATTTACTCCAGTGGAACGAGACTGGAATCACACGCACATTTCGTGAGAACAATGTGTACAAATCTAATCATTTGTCAGAAGTTTTCATAGCTAATGTAATCAGAAGAAAATGTTACCATGTGTGATTGATCTATCTAGTTCTTTATAAGGCATGAACAAGATAGAGCCAGTTAACACTAACTACACAAAAATGACAACATTGTATGAGTCATACAATTCCAGCGATCTGTTTATAAAGGACTGTATCTAAACTTTGATTTCCTAACCTTTCCTTTTTGCAGTGCACCATAGATTATTGTGGTTTGTGTTTCTGTGTTGAGGCAATGTTGTACACCCATAGTTTAAAAAAATAGCTGGAATACTAAGGAAGGAGCATTGGACTAGCTCTATCTTTGAGTCCTATCTTTACCACTAGCCAGCTGGCTAACTTTAGACTAGATAATTTTACATCTCCCTATCTGCAAAAGGGAGATGTAAAACCAATAGCTTAGGGTCATTTTGAGAATTAGTTGAGATATTACATGAAATAAACTGAGTATACAGTAGGAACTCAGTAAGTATTACTTCTTTAGGAAATTCTCCCAACCACACCGGCATTCAGTAATTCTTTTCTATTTGATAGACATATACTACCTGCCTCAGAGATTAGCACAGATCAAATTAGATAATTATGCAAATAATTAAATAGAATGGTCCTTAAATAAGTTCATTATATTTATTTTGGGTTGGCACGTTTATTTGTAAAAATTTGACTAGAGTTGCATAGCAAATCAATGGAACAAAACAAGATCCCTACATTTTCTCCTCTGTCTGGTGTTATTGTTGACCTTGTACACTCATGGCTTTTACCAGTTTTTTAAAGAAAGCCTACCGGAAAGGTTTCATTCTGGATCTATATTGTTTTGTGTCACAGATAGTGTTATGATAAGCATCAATCTATAGATAATCTTTGTGGCTAGCACCCTTGTCCAAAATAGACTAAGAACTAAGAAGATCAACTTAGGACCATTTTATTCAAATACTGAGAGAGAATAAACAGTCCTATCTTATGATACACTTAATTCTGTCAAACTAACAAGAATCCCCTTGAATGTCAAAATCAACTTGTACAATGTAAATTTTAATATCACTATTATGTTAGTATGTCAATATTTCTCATTTTAATTAACTTTAAAGTTTTATTTATTATGTCAACATGTGGGGGTTTTAAAAAATCTTGTAAAATTACTGCAGGAAAAAATGATAATTTCTAATTAAGCTATTACTAAATATTGAGAACAGACTTGGTTTTATGCAGTAGATATGTCTGAAAGTTTCTTCGCAATCTCATCATGATGTATTTAATTTGGAAAATGTATTAGAGAAACTCTACAGGAATGTTTCAAGACTGTGTTAGTATTATAACTGATATAGTCCTTATGTATACTTTTTGTTACTCAAATGATTATTTAACTAAATTCTCTCATGATTAGTCTCCTGTGGAAGTTGAAATAAATTATATTAAGGTGTTCTACATATCTAGTGGGTATTTATTTCCACTAGTAGAAATAAATATTTCTCAAGATCTCAACTACAAATCACCTCCCATTAAATACTTTGGGGGGAAAAAAGTACTTTGGAAAAATTTGGAAATTTATGTATGCTGCTTCTATTTTTTTTTATTCCAGTTTTCCAAACACTTGGCTTAAATGCTACCCTCAGAATTACTTTCGACTTCAGCAAGAGTTATAAACTATCATCTGGGAGAAGCATTTGGCTTCTACTTTTCAAGTTTAAAGTTCTCCAGAAATATTCTTATGAAATGTGAATCTGATTTTCATCACATAGTTTTACCTAATAGCATCATATTTTCCTTCACCAGCAAATACTAAGTATTTTATTTTTAAATAGCACAGCTCTATCTGTATTTGCACGGTACTTTCCAAGTTTCCAAAATAGGCACCAAGTCACATATTTAAGGCAAAAACAAAGGACTTAAGAACTGAAAGATAAATTCTGAAAAATAGAGTACAAAAGAAGTATTTAGTTTTATGCAATAGAGGGTTTTCAAAAAGTTATATGACATTCTAACACACAGCAGATCAGCTTTCTATTTAAAGGGATACTGTGATATACAATTTGTGAAGTGACAATAAATACAATTGACTCTAGACTATCCTAAGCCTTCTTACAAACATTCAGTCAGTCCTCCGGGCAAAACTGCGGGTAGGTAACATTATCCCTGATTTTACAGGTGAGGCCAAGAGAGCATGACTTGGACAAGTTATACTTCTAGAAATGGAATTTATGTTTGTGAGCTCTTTATTTTTTGCTATAATAATTTAAATTATTATAACCTGGCAGAGAATATCTGTGTCAAATATGCAGACTACTAACTTATCATTTTAATACATATTTACAAAAATATAAATGCTAAGGAATGTAAAATTTTATTTTTAAGTAGCTGGTAATTATTGAGAGAGAGAGAGAGATCGTATGAACTAGTAACCGAATGGCTAAGGACGGGTGGCCAAAGCAGGAGAAGACCTACTACACTGGGTTTTTTGCTAGATTTATTATTTTAAAAATAAGACACCTCAAGAAAAGAAAACTTCAGACTAAGAAATATGGACACAAAAATCCTCAAAATACTAGCAAACATCAAACAAGCAAGAAAAGGGACTTGTTAAAGTGTATCTATAAGAAATTTAGGATCAGTTTCATATTAAAAGGTAAAAGACTGATGCTTTCCAGCTAACATCAGGAAAAAGACAAGGATTTCCATGAACATCACTTCTATTCAACATTGTATTGGAGATTTCTTTTTAAGTGTTTATTTTATTGAGTTTTTTGGTTTTGTTTTGTTTTGGTTTTTTTTAGAGAGAGGAAGGGAGAGAGTAGGAGAGAGACAGGAACATCTGTTCCTGTATGCGCCCTGACCAGGGATCAAACCCACAACCCTAGTGTATAGGTACAAGATTCTTACCAACTGAGGTGCTTGGCCAGGGCTACACAAAGAATTCTTAAAACCGAGTAATGACAATTCAATTTAAAAGTGGGCAAAGGATCTAAGTAGATGTTTCTCCAAAGAAGATATGCAAATGACCAATAAGCTCATGGAAAAATATTCAACATCATTAGCCTTACAGGACATACAAAGTGAAACCACAATGAAATACCATTTCACACCCACTAGGATGGCAATAATCAAAAAGACAGATAATGACAAGTGTTGGCAAGGATATAGAAAACCGAAACCCTTATACATTGCTCTGGGAATGTAACCTGAGAAGGTTAAAGATAAGAGCTACCATCTGACCCAGGAATCCCACTCCTAAATATATACCCAAGGGAACTAAAAACAGATGTCCCCACAAAAACTTGTACATGCATATTTATGGTAGTATTTACTCATAATAACTAAAAAGCAGAAACAACTCAAATATCCATCAGCTGAAGAAAGGATAAATAAAATGTATATTTAGACCATAAAAAGAAATAATTTCTGATATACGTATGAATGTAGATAAACCTTGAAAACATGCTAAATGAAAGAAGTGAGTCACAAAAGATCCCAAATGGTATGATTCTGTTTATATGAAATGTCCAGAATAGACAAACCTATATAGAAAGTAAATTAATGGTTACTTAAGGTTAGGGAGTTTGGGACTAGGGGCTGTTGTGAGTGACTGCTAAAGGGTATATAGGATTACTTTTCGGAGTGATCAAAATGTTCTAAAATTGATTGTGGTGCCCTGGCCAGATGGCTCAGTTGGTTAAAACATTGTCTCGACGTGCAGAGGTTGCTGGTTCTAACCCCGGTCAGGGCATGTACAGAAAAACAGATCTATGTTCTTGTCTCTATGTCTCTGTCTCATTCTCTTGCTCTTTCTCTAAAGTTAGTAAATAAAAAAAAGTTTTTAATTGATTGTACAACTCTGTGATATACTAAAAACCACTGAAGCCATCCTTTAAATGGATGGATTATATGGTATATGAAGTATACCTATAAACTGGTTAACAAAAAAGCAGAAAAAAATAGGATTTAACTTTATTTAATTAGATGCTTTAAAAATCACTTTGATCATAGCCTTTATCTTAGTCATAGACTAATATAAATGTTCAGGTGCAGGCAAATAAATAATAAACTCTGTAGAAAATCAGAGAATAATTGATTTCCCCTATTGCTTCATAGTAAGTTTGAGATTATATTTCTGACAAGGATAAAACTTATTTCAGCAGTGAACTAATCTTTTTTTTTTAAGATAATTTATTTTTAAATGAAGAAGTCACAAAGCAAAATGGAGTGAGTGGGACAGATGTCAAAGATAAACTTAAAAAATAGTTTTTGTCAAATACTATTCTGGATTTCCTAAAGTCAGAAGCAGGAAAAGAGTCCATTGAAAAGACAATCATTCTTTTTTAAAAGCTCTGGATTTTAAAAGAAAACAGCTTCTCTCTGAAAATACAAATCATCTGTATTACATGAAAACCAGAATTTAAGAGACTGGAAATAAGACTTTAATTCATAAGTAAATTGTATCCCCCAGATAAACTTAGGAATTTTTTTTTTCTTTTTTATTGAGTTTATTGGGATGACATTGGTTAATAAAATTATATTAGGTTTCAGGTGTACAATTCTATAATACATTTTCTGTCTATTGTATTGTATGTTTCCTATCCCAAATAAGTGAACTGATCTTATTTTAAGATAAAAAGAATAGCTGAAATTATTCAATCTCACTTAACCCAAGGGACTTCATGTACATGATCTTACTTGATCCTCCCATGCTCCTGAATCCTACTCCTATGCCCCTTTTCACAGCTAAGAAAACTATGGCTCAGAGAAATTAAGTGTGAAGCCAGTATACACGGCCACCATCACAGCCGCCTGGCCCATGCAGGTTCGCATTAGATTCAGACAGTCGGTAAAGAAACAACGGAGCCAAAAACTGGTGGGCCATCATCTTTAATCCTAGCTTGCACCCGGTGGGCAAGTAAAAACACACACTGAGCTCCAAAACCCACTCACATTCAGTGCTCACAAAGCTACTGACTTATCCGAGTTTCCTAGAATCAAAGTTTCTAGCTCACCAGACTTATTCACCTCTGTTCCCCATCTCCTTCCTTCTCTCTTCACAAACTCTGCACTAACTGGCTTCTCTTTTAGCACTCCACCATCTTGGCTGCCTTTCTCCTCTCCTCCACGTGGCCTTTCTCTGCTCTCTGCTCTAATGATAATCTCAGGATCCAAGAGAGCAAGCTCCCGTTCTGCCCCCATTTTATAGTGTAGAAATCAAAACCTTTAATCCAATATACAAAATAGGGAAGTCTCTAATACAAAGTCTCTTATCTGGGGCATGATGGGATTGTGCCACCCCACATCAAAAAGGGTGGGAAAGGCTTAGTCCTAAAACTAAGCACCAGGCTACAAGGATCCTGGCTGCCCACAGCCCGCCCCCAACACACATTAATATCACCTGGGCGACAGGCTTCCATGTGGGCAGCGCCATCTTTAACAAAGTGAGCATAATATATTTTATCTGCCCAACATTAAGTCACTTTCCTAAGTCACTTTCCTTAGCTCACACAGTTAGAAAGTGAATGCTTGGGCTCTTCTACCTTTCCAAGAACCTGCCCCGTGCTGGCCTGCTGAGTCTCTCTCTCTCTCTTTCTTTTTAAATTTAGACAATTAAACTTAGCAGGATGATATTGGTCAACCAGAGTACATAGATTTAGAGAAAACATCTCTACATCATTTGGACAGTCAGTTATGCTGTATAGCCATCACCCAAAGTCAAATCATCTTCTGTCACCCTATATTTTGTTTCTCTTTAAGCCCCTCCCCTTTCCCCCATCCCCCTCCCTCTCCACCCTTCTTTTCTCCCTGGTGACCACTGCACCCCTGTCTATGTCCATGAGTCTCAATTTTGTGTCCTACCTATGTATGGAATCATACAGTTCTTAGCTTTTTCTGATTTACTTATTTCACTCAGTATAGTGTTATCAAGGTCCATCCATAAGAAATGATGACATAGTATCATTTGCTGAGTCTCTTTATCCCTTCCTAATTGGTGACTTAAGAATCCAAAGACCTGGGTACTGGTAAGGGAAATGATGTAATGGGCATGCGAATGTTACCTTGGGGACCTAGGAATCAGGACATTACCTCAAGGCAGCTCTGCAGAGCTAGTGATGGGGGGGGGGGTGAAGCTGGAAATAAAACTTCCTTATTTTCAAATGTGGTGGAAAGGGTGAAGAAATTAAAAAGAAAACCCCAAAGATACCTTCCAGCTGTAAAGTTTAGTCAATTTAAGGCTCCACCTTGAAGAAACTGAAAGTACACTGGAATTTAAGTAGCTATTCCTTCCTCTCCTGACTTAGTCTTGCCTCAGGATCCAAAACTGAAGTATCACTTTCAGGGCTGCAAGGACTGAGATTTCATCAGAAAGTGAAGGTCCCTGCCTGGAAGCACAGGCCGGATTCACTGAGTCTGTCTCAGTATAACTGTCAGGTTAGGTAGCTAGTTATACATGTTCCGGACAGGCAAAGGAGGGGGAGGGATGAATTGCCCCCATGCATTCCTGGTATGCAGGATCCACCTCACCACACCCAGACTGATGGTCTCGAGTTCCCTGATATGGTATCAGCCACAGAGCAATACAATGAAGACAGATAAACGAGAAGAAGAAGATAGAAAAAAAGAAAGAAGAAGAACAACAACAAGAACCGGGAATGGAAAAGCCAGGAAGTAAAGCCCATAAATACCTGAACTCTGTAACTACTCAGGGCACTCATTCTCACGAGTGAGCCGCCCGCTCAGGCCTTCCTGGGGGTATTTCTGCACAGCCAATAAACCCTTGCTTTCTTTGCTTGCTATACTTTGTCTCTTGATTGAATTCTTTCTCCCAAGCAAGACAAGAATCGAATTCATCACTTTGCTGGTACATAACCATATAAATTTGCCATCAGGTAAGTCAGTTGTCTCCTGCGAGCCTCAACTCCACCGTATAATTATACCATTCATGGCGGTGATGCCGCTGTGTATCCTCTCCTACTTTCACCTTGCTCATGCTGTGTCTCTGTCACCCATTGATTCAAAGAGGAATAGCTACTAAGCGCTCCCTAGGAGCCAGGCACTGTTCTAGGCACCAGGGAGACAGGTTTGAGCAAGTAGGACAAGATCACTGCTTTCAGGGGACTTATGTTCAAGAATGGAGACATAGATAATAAAAGGGTAAAGAAACAAATAAGACCATTTTAAATGATGATAAAAACTATGCAAAAAAAATTAAATAGGAGTGGAAAATGCTAGTGAATGAGGGAAGTTGCCTTTATTTAAATCCACTGCCCTTTTAATAGTACCTTCCTTTCGTTGTACTTAAGCTGCTCAAAGTACTTTAATTGTGCAACTATTTTTTAAAACGTTTTTAGCAGCCTGATCAGGCAGTGGAGCAGTGGATAGAGTGTCAGCTGGGATGCTGAGGACCCAGGTTTGAAACCCCAATGTCACAGCTTGAGTGTGGTGTCGCTGGCTTGAGCGGGGAATCATAGACATGACCCCATGGTCACTGGCTTGAACCCAAAGATTGCTGGCTTGAAGCCCAAGGTTGCTGGCTTGAGCTCAAGGTTGCTGGCTTGAGAAAGGGGTCACTGGCTTGAGCAAGGGGTCACTGGCTTACCTAGAGCCCTCCCCATCAAGACACATAAAAAAAAGCAATCAATGAATAACTAAGGTGCTGCAACAAAGAATTGATGCTTCTCATCTCCCTTCCTGTCTATCCCTCTCTCTTTCTCTCTTGTTAAAAAAAAAAAAGGATTTTTAGACTATATAAATAGAAAGCAATAACTGTTACAAATTTAAACTCATTCTTTAGACTAGCAGTATGTAGATACCACGGTCTTTCAAAAGCGTAGACGTGGATATTTCTATTTTTTCTTTGGTAAAGTCTACAATGGAAAGAAAACTGTGAGCATTCAGTTTCTGAGTACCAGTTGTAAACGGGAAAAGTCACACACCAGTTATCCACATTTATAATCCCCCTCCCCACACAGGTGCACATACTCAGCCCTGAGAGTTGTGTGTTTACTGTTATTTTACAGGTGATGGAGACGAGGCTCCCAAAGGTCGAGTGATTTGCCTTTGGACACTGAGGTCAGATGTGAACAAATCAGATGTGAAGACTGCCATCCTTCTGCCACCAAGTCAAGAACCTTTTTTAACTTATACTACCAGTTAACTTTCCTTTCATGCCATGCCTATTCCTTTAAAAACCCTTGCTTTCTCATTAAGAGATTTCATTTTTTGAAAAAATTACTGTAAAGGGAGTCGGAGTATATTGAGAAGTTTTGGCATAAATGTTTCAGCATTCTTAGAAATTTAATAATTTCCCACTTCATTTGGCCTGTAAGGTCACCTATGATTCAGAGATAATGATATATTTTCAGTGGGAATACTTAATTATTTTAAGAAGCAGTCTTAACTATGTTTTCTGAGAAGCTGCTTGTTGTTTGTCGGAATAATGCAATTCCTGTTTGTGTATCATGAATTTACTACAATTTATATAAAGAAAGTCTTTTTCCTTTGTTCCACCCAGTGAAATGATGAATTTTCGGGATGATTAAGAGCAAAACAGCCTAAAATGCTATATTAGTTCAAAAAAAATTTCTCAGAATAGTGTATTAAAACTGAAACTGAAACATTACGGAGGTGGTAAAAATGTACTTGCATTCAATTATTTATGAGCAGAAAAATATTAGATACCATCGGTGTCTGCATATCTACACAATGTGTTAACAGCAATGTTAAAAAATAAGTGTGAAATTTAGAGTGAATCCTCTAAATAAGGGTGTTCTTTTAAACAGGTTTAGAAGAGTTGATGAATTTAGGAGACCCTTACAGTTAAGTGAGGTATAAAATGAGAAAAAACTAAAGATATAATAATATTAAACTTTGCCAAAAAGAATCATTTTGAAATATGACTAGTTTGCAGCTTCTTAGTTGACCCTCCCTCCCCTGTCATGTCCCTAAATCTTTTATCTTTTGAGGTATAAAAGATTTATTTTATTGACTCATTTCTTTTCTTTTTTGGAGTTCTTTTCTTTCTTTCCCTTCCTTCCTTCCTTCCTTCCTTTCTTCCTTTCTCTTTCTTTTTTTTGGAGTGGGAGGGAAACATGATGTTTCTATAGGACATGTTGCATATTTTGAGGTACTAATACAGCTTTCTCTGTCCTACCTTTCTCTTGGAAGTCTAGACTTCAGATGCCTCTAACATGGTTAGTTTTTGTTTTTGTTTTTTTCGTGACAGAGACAGAGAGAGGGACAGAGGGAGGAACAGACAGACAGGAAAGGAGAGAGATGAGAAGCATCAATTCTTTGTTATGGTACCTTAGTTGTTCATTGATTGCTTTTTCATGTGTGCCGTGACCAGGAGCTACAGCAGACCGAGTGACCCCTTGCTCAAGCCAGCGACCTTGGGTCCAAGCTGGTGAGCTGTGCTCAAACCAGATGAGCCCACTCTCAAGCTGGTGACCTCGGGGTTTCGAACCTGGGTCCTTCATGTCTCAGTCAGACGCTCTATTCACTGCGCCACCACCTGGTCAGGCTAGCGTGGTTAGTCTTAATTTTTATTAAGTTCACTTTACAGATTTAGTTCTTAAAGAAGAACTAAATATAACTTTGTATTTTAATAACTACACTGGTCTTCCTGCCTCTGAAATTTGGACTCTCCTGACTCGGTGATGCCAGTTTTGGTGTTGTTCACTGTGGTGCTCTCCACAGCCCCCCCCCTGCCCACACTGAATCACTCCGCACTGTTAATAATACCAAACTAGCGTATTAAAGAACAGGCTTGTCAAGAATACTGCTTTGAACTTGAGTTTTATAGGAATTTCTAAGTAAGAATGTTTCCTCAAATTACGATTATATTGAACAAATATTAGTTATTAAGAAGATCCTTTTAAGACCTCTTCATCCTCTTTGTTCACCATAAAGGGTTTGGTTTCTTTTGAAGGCACACAACTTGTTTGGAATTTAGTTTTGTTCATCTCGTGCGAATTCCCACAGGGTTTGTAAAACAGCAACTCATAATTCCCTCTTGAAAAAACACACTGATTATTTGTGCTTATGCTAGTTCCAAATATTACAATAGTTTCTGGATTTTTGCCACATTCCTCTCTAGATGGTCATTTGGGAGACTTTGTTTATAATATGTGTTTTGAATGAAATTTTAAAATTCCAAGACCACAGGATGTACGACTCAATTGTGGGTTAAACTTAATTTTGTATTTTTTTCAAAGAGGCCCTACTTCGATTACAATAGCAAACATTGAATAGAAAAGGTATGTTTTTTTCCCAAGGATTAGTGTTTGGAAGACTATAAGAGAAAGCATGCCATTTTCAAGAATTAAGAAATGTTTTCAAAATGGCCTGTAGCATTCAGTGGGTGGTTTAGGTTAATTAACATGTTAAGCTGTATTATGGATATCAGGCAGAACATCTTCTTTAGTGGGTGTGCTAATTGTAATTTTGAAATCAGAAATAAAACCCTGAATTTAAAATAGCCCCCCTCCCCTATCCCCAAAGGGGTTAAGTTCCTGGGGATAAGCAGTATAATAGCAATTTTTTAAAAAGGCAACATTAAAAAAACATAAAAGCTCCCTTGGGACGTTTTTCTTTCTAAGAAATCACAGTTTTTTCCCCCCTTATACTTTTGATTATTTTAGGAATTGATACCAATTAAAGAATACTTTTAAATTTAGGACAAAACAAAAGACTTAATTTTAGACTTAATAAACTAGGGTGTCTTGAGTTGTTCCATGCTCTGGCTCTGTCGCCTGTTGCCGCTGGGATGTGTTCTTTCACCCTCCACGGCTTACAAAACAGACAACTCTGAACACAATAGACAACATGTGTTAAGCTAAGGCCAGCTTCCTCTATTGACATTCTCAGTCACCATAAACTGATGGATTTCTCCTCAAAATGCTTCAGTTTACATTCTCTCCATAAATCAATCAATCTCTCTCTCTTTCTCTCTCTCTCTCTCTCTCTCTCTCTTTCTCTCTCTCTCTCTCTCTCTCTCTCTCACACACACACACACACACACACACACACACACACACACACACAGAGTGATTTCTATGACATAACCTTTCTGGAATTCTATAAACACAGGATATGAAACACGGGTTAACCACTTGTCTAGGAAAGAAAATAAGCAGACAGTTGCCCACAGAACACATCTTACATTTGGGCTACTACGTATGCCAAGAAAGTGATCCAAGAAAGTGATCGCTTTGAGTCCCTGCCTGAATAATAACAGGGCCTTGAGAGCACGATTGCTATTTGAAAAGGATGCTGCTTGTTAACAGAACGCACAAGTTATGGCCTCTGCATTAAGCTCTTTTACTGTTGACATTGATCTTTAGAGAGGGTGTGGTAGGTAGCTCACTGCACACGAAAACCTTACATTAGGCACAAAGAAAAGATTGTATTTAGAAAAAAAAATGCAAAATAAAATAATGTCACTGGTTAAAACAAAATTATTTGCTATTTATTCGCTAAGGTAAAGAGTAAGACATAAATAGGTAATATATGGCAACTTCCTTAAAACTTTTATGAAATGGAATGAAGAAGAAATGAGTAAATAAATGCTCTAAGTATTGCCCTCCTTCACTAAAACCACTTGACTGATGTCGAACCTGATTAGTATTGGCCCCAAACAGTGACACCATCCTCAGCTCTGTGTTGAGCAGAGGTCTTAGGCTCAAGACTACTCGGGCTACGCAGTGCTGGAAAAGAAACCCCTCCGCACTGTTAGGGGTGGAGTGGGTAGGGATATGACCGACAGCCTTGTGTCCTTGTGATTACAGTGGGAGAGTATACTGGGCTAAATGTTAGCAACTTTTCTATTCTGCAGAAGCAATGACATCAGGAAGCTCTGATACTACTACTGGTGATTACAGGGACTGCTAATTCAAAGAATCAAATTAGTCAGTCTCCTCTAAACTCCATCTAAGACAGATCCAAAGGAAGGATCTTCCCTGGCGGCAGAGGGAATACTTTCTCTCCACTGCACACTTTTGGACTCATTTGGGCTCATTAATTAAGATGCTCTCCAAGCAGTTCTAAATGGGAAGAATCTCTTTCCTCGATTACTGATGTCCAATGAACATTGCAGGAGTGAACTGATGTACTGTGATTATTCGATTCCTTTCATTTCAGCTCTAGGCTAACTCCTCAGCATCACAATCTGAAGTGAACCCAGCAGAGGGGCTCAGATTGTGGAGGGAGGGGCTCCCTTAGGAGGTTCTTTCTTTCCCTTTGAGCATCCTTGAATCATAAGAGTATAGGATGGACAGGGACCAAGGGGCCAAACACCCACACCATCGCCTCTCTTCTGAGCCTCAGAGCAGCTCTGGGGGGGACTCCTTGGTGCAGTGTGGCCAGCAGAGGTGGAAGGGACCTCCAGCAGATTTGCTGTCTTCACAGAACCAGTTCTTTGGGAGAGAGAATTGGGAGAGGTAGGGTAAAGGGTGCTTTTGGAATTCCTGCACATTCTTTGACCTCTTTGACCACTGTCAGAATTTTTGTTTGTTTTTAAATTTTACCTTGTTTTTTATTTTATTTAAAAAATTTTCAATTACAGTCGGCATCAGCATTGTCCTGTCCCATCTCATCGATGTGCTGGTCCTGCACTCTATCACATCAGAGTGCAACTTTCTGCTTTCTGAGAGAGAGCTGCGAGCCGGATGAAGCGGTTCCTACTGTGACTGGGAAAGAAGCACTCCTCTGCACCCCCTCCCACCTCATCCACCCACACCCTTTCTTCCTGGACAGCAGCCATACTTGTCATCATGCAACAATGTCATTCTGATGGAGGAAATGTAAGCCTAATGGGAGAGGAAAAGAATTATCTTTCCGTTCTCCTACTTAAATATGTTCAATTATTTACAGTGATTGACCCCAAAGCCCAAAGCTGGTCAGTTCAGAAGGAACTGTCTAGAAGAGATCATTTATAGAAAGGGCAAAGCCTGGAAAACAGGGCACCCACTCACTCAGGTGGGCAATGGTTTATCCTGATTCCTCCCTTTCCGTCATCAACACTATCCGATCCACTGGTGATCCCTGTTGGTTTTATTCTCCAACTATGCCACATATCTAATAATTTTTACCATCTCCCCACTAAATGGGCACTGGTCTGGGGCGCCATCACCTTTCTCTAGGTATCTGCATGACCTTCCCACCTTCTTCCTCCTTCTGCTCTACCCCTAACCCCTACAACCTATTCTCTACAGAATATCCCAAGTGATTGCCTGGAAATAAAAATCAGATTAAATATTAATTAAAATACTCTTTTAAAACTTACTGTATACTTGTTTATTCCATATTTTTGTTATTCCTCAAGCATTTCACCATGATAATTAGCTCCATTCCTTTTTTTTTAAGATTTTATTTATACATTTATAGAGAGAGAGGGGAGAGAGAGAGAGAGAGAGAGAGAAAGGGAAGAGGAGCAGAAAGCATCAACTCCCATATGTGCCGTGACCAGGCAAGCTCAGGGCTTTGAACCAGCAAGCTCAGCAAAGAATTTTTCATAAGAAACAAAGAAGCTGGGAGCTTGAGGGCACCGCCTTCCAGATGCAGGAGGAAAGGTAGGTAATGATAGCCGTCAGAAGGAGGAAAGCTAGCAGAGTCCTGGGGGCCTGCAGTCTCGGAAGAAAGGAGAATGCCGAGAGCTGACTTGGGCGTGAGGAGGGGCTGGGCTGAGTAGTAGGAGGACCGCTAACTGGCCCAGAAGGCCCTATAGGATGTGGCTTCTGCTCACTCTCAGTCCTCTCGCTGAGTCCTGTGCTCCAGCTGTATTCAAATGTCTTTCAATCCTGAATGCAGGAGCACTGGCATGCCTGCCATTCATTTTCTCTGCTTAGAAGGGCCTTCACCAGCTTTTCTTCCTGGTCAATATTTATTCAGTCCATACAATTCCCCAGAGTAGATTTCCCTTGGTACAACTTAATTTCTTCCCTTTGCTCTCAAGTTTGTACAATTGTAAGCCTATTCTTTTACTCTAATGACAACGTTGTAAGAACATCTTTCAGTACTTTTCCAACTTTTGAAGTTTTCTATACAGTATGCCCAGAAAATTAATATTTATAATTCTATGAGATGTTTAAGAGAAGATTATACTGATTAATGTCTTGTTGAGTCAGGAAGGCACCTAGACACCATTTGTGCAGGTGCTAACCCCGGACCAGAAGAGAACAGAATCTAAATCTAGTCATTCTGACAGGAAGTTTCTCCACTCTGACTGCCTTCTTTCTCAACTCCAGATTATTGCACAAAGAATAATACTGATTTCTCTCTACTTTCCTAAAAATTATTTTTATTGATTTTAGAGAGAGTAAAAGAGAGAGAGAGAGAGAGAGAGAGAGAGAAACATTGATCTGTTCTTCCACTTATTTATGCATTCATTGGTTGACTCTTGTATGTGCCCTGACTGGGATCGAACCTGTAACCTTGGTACTTTGGGACAACACTCTAACCAACTGAGCTACCCCACTGGGGCATTTCTCTCTACTTTCTACATGCAAATTAGTGTGTCTCTCTGCAATACTTTTCAACCAGGTATCATAAAAATATATATAGATAATAAACTTGTAAGTGAATACCTATTTGCTTAGGGTACAGATACAGTGTCCAAGGAGAATACTTTTAATTTATTTTTTATTTTTTATTTTTATTTTTTGTATTTTTGTGAAGCTAGAAACGGGGAGAGACAGTCAGACAGACTCCCGCATGTGCCTGACCGGGATCCCCCCGGCACGTCCACCAGAGGGCTGCGCTTTGCCCACCAGGGGGCGATGCTCTGCCCCTCCAGGGCATCGCTCTGTTGCGACCAGAGCCACTCTAGCGCCTGGGGCAGAGGCCATGGAGCCATTCCCAGCACCTGGGCCATCTTTGCTCCAATGGAGCCTTGGCTGCGGGAGGGGAAGAGAGAGACAGAGAGAAAGGAGGGGGGGAGGGGTGGAGAAGCAGATGGGCACTTCTCCTGTGTGCCCTGGCCAGGAATCAAACCCAGGACTTCTGCACGCCAGGCTGATGCTCTACCACTGAGCCAACCGGCCAGGGCAATACTTTTAATTTTTAAAATAAAAGATGATTTACTTTATTAACTGTCTACTTCTTTGGAGGAAGACAGGCTGGTTTAAAACAGAAATAAAGGCTACTAGTTTTTATTTATTTTATTTACAATTCTATTCTTGGAAGAGGGTTCCAATTAATAATTAGAAATATTAATAAGTACTATAACATCAAAATAAAAGTACACTAAGTCATCTCCTTCTGGGGGGATCTTTTGGGTATATTTTTCAGTGACCTAGAGAGATTTGGGAAAAGGCACATTATTATTAGAGGTAGACTGGAGCTATTTGGTGACAGGACTAGACAGCTGCTTGCACCTGCCTGAACTGTTTTCCAGGCTAAAGTGATCTATTCCAGGATCCTATATCATGCCTTGGTTTCCATTAGTTATTAACACGGGAGCTTGGATATATTCAAAATTCCTTTTAGGGGAAAAAATTGGCCAAGGCTTTTGACGGTCTTGCTTTCACACCTAGGGCTGGCATCCCCATGGGAGCAAAAATGCACATTGGCATCTCACCCTTCAAGTCACAGAATCATTGCATTTTGGCCCCCAAAGGGACTTTAGAGTTCACATGTTCAACTTACAATTTTACATTTTTCTATAAGATTAAGCATTTCTTACTCCCTTATAGCAAATATCCAAGGCCCCTAATTTAATTAACAATATAGAACATTTGAACTATAGGTGCCTCTTAGAAGATGTCAAGATAAAGAAAGACTTAGCCACTCATTCAAGGGCTCCCACTTGCAACTTCTGACATTTTAGAGCGGTAGTCCAGAGGACAGATTAACCATTGGTTCCCGTATATTCTCTAAGTTTCATCTTTACTTTGGTGGTAAAAAAAAAAAAAAAAAAATCAGAGAGCAATACGTGTGGGCCACATTTTCCTTAGCCTGTCATCCAAATATATTCACCAAGTTAAAGATGAGATATGTCCTCTGTCTACACACAGGGTTGGTATGAGAATATCTTTCACACAAGCGTGATTAAAGATATTGACCACAATGTCAAGTGGTGTCAAGTGGTATTATCTCAGCACAGATCCAGGAGATAAATTCCTTCTTGAATTTAGTTGCAGACAATGATAACATGTAGGCTCGCTCTTGTCAGAAAGTGAAGCCCCTGTAGCCTATCATGTTTCTCTATTTTTCCTTCTCTGCCAGAAAAATATGAACACACTTTATTGCCAAGTGTTGTAATCTGATCAACTCTGGCGCCTGGAAGTAGTTACTTCCCCTCTTTTCTTCTTAAATATTTTATTTCTAAACTGCCTCAAACAATTTTAGAAGTATGTAAGAATTGACAATAAAAATTTAAATGAAGAAAACAATTAGTGAGCAGTCAGGGAATTGTCAGACTAGCGGATGACACTTGCCTCTGCGGAGGCCTTTCTGCCCATGTTTTCCATTCGGAGGGCAGTGAAGAGCTCTTGTGTTTTGTGTCAGAAAATCTGGACTTCATTCCCAGCTATATAAGTTACTCACTGAATAACTTTATAAAAGTCACCTAGCCTCGTTTCCTCATTTCTAAGTAGGAACATTAATGCTGTTGATCTGTTGGGTTGTTGTGACAACCAAATAAGAAAGCATGGGGAGATGCTTTCTAAACAGTGAGTCACTGTAGAAGTGTTCGTTGTTAGAACTTCCACACTGTGTCTTGCAGTGCTGATCCACTCTATTTTAAACAATATGTGAAATTCGGTGGGGGTTTTAAAATAAGTTGCAAATTCTCGAAGAAATCCACAACTTTTTTTTTTTTTGGACACTCCTCCTTTTAAGAGCTGGACCCTGAGTTTGCTCCCCTGGAGCATGAGGTAGATGTATTTAGTAGCTTGTTTCTAGCAAATAGAATGTGGCAGAAGTGACCTGTGGGACTTGAGAGACTGGGTAGTGAGAAGCACTGTAGCTCCTAGCTCTCCCTCTTAGATCACTTTTTGCAGGTGAAGCCACCTGCTGTGTTGTGGGGCCACATCGACAGCCCTACAGGGAGGTCTGAGCAACCGAAGTCTCTTGCCAACAGTCAAGTGCGTGTGATGTCTCCGAAGCAGACTTTTGGTCCCCAGCCAGCTTTCAGAAGACTGAATCCTCAGCCAACTTTTTGACTACTAACCCTTGAGACACCCCAAGCCAGAACCACCTGGCTAAGCCACACCTGGATTCCTGACCCTCAGAAACTCTACAAGACAAAATCTGTGTTCTTGCTTCAAGAGCCTAAATTTGGGGGTAATGGTTACATAGCAATAGATAACTAAGAAATAATGTCCATAGTTACCTATCCATCCTCTTGGAGAACACTGCTAAGGACACATAGCAAAACTGACTCTTCCCAGATGTTCTTAAAAGATGCAGCTAAAAGAAATTTGGGCACCAAACATCTTAGAGTCATTGCATTGGAAATCACCTCAGTCACGTAGTAGCAGTTCCCTCTTTTTACAGAAGGGAAAACTGAGACGTAGAGAGTTAAATGACACTTAATGCTCAAGGACACTTAAATGGATAACAACATCTGGGCTAGACTTTTCTCTGACACTCTATTTGTTGTCATCTTTCTTTCTTTTTTAAATTTTTTCTTAAAATTGATTTTAGAGAGGGGGGAAGAGAGAGAGAGAGACAGAGAGATGCGAATCTGCCTGTGTATGTGCCCTGACCGGGGATTGAACTGGCAACCTTCACATGTCAGGACGATGCTCTAACCACCTGAGCTATCTGGCCAGCACTGTTGTCATCTTTCTTTGAAAAAACATTTTTTTTGAATTGATTTTTTAGAGAGAGATATAAGGGAGAGAGACAAAGAAAGCAACATCGATTTGTTGCTCTACTTATTCATGTCATCATTGGTTGATTCTTGTATGTGCCCTGACCGGTGATCCAACCCACAACCTCAGAATGTCGAGATGACACTCTAACCAATTGAACCACCCATCCAGGACCTCTTTTTTCCTTTTTTTAATGATTAAAAAGCTCCGTTATTTTGAGCACAGATCTAACAATACAATAGTTCAAAACTGATACTCACTTTCTTTCGACTATACCATGCTCTTTCCTTTTCTTTTTTCCCCTGAAAGCATGCCAAGAAATAGTTTTTAGTTTTATGAAAGAAAGAGTGTCCTTCAGGTAAGGAAATGGCACAAAATGAATAAACGTTGATGTGAACACCTGCTGAATGTAAGATACTGTACAGAATCCAAAAAGATTCACTAAGTCCTAATTCCTGCCCTTCAGGTTCCCACAGTCCAGTAGAGACAAGATGTTCTTAAGAAGTCAGAACAATGACTTATGGGATACTGAGAGCAGCAAGATTACATGTCGAAGAGAAAAATATATCTGGCCAAGAACCCACAGTATACATTTTATAATCACTGTCCAGAGTGATGTCTAAAGCCAGTCTTCACAATGAATAAGCTAGGATGAAAAAATATTTTAAAGAATTTTAGGTGAAATTCTTAAATGCACTCTTAGTGGGTAATTTTATTCATGCATTCAACAAAGTACTGTTGAGCACCAGGCGCTGTGCTAGACTCTAGGCTTATATATAATAATTTACATTCACACAGCGACGGCTTGAGAATGTCTATATAAGATAGGATTAAGGAGTTAGCAGTCTGGTTGAAAGATGGTACTGAGTACTTGCCTAGAACCTGCATTTGGTAACATGCCATTTTTACATAGAGGCTTTAGTGAGGGATTTAAAGTTGATGGCAATCATGACTCTTGAAGCCAATACTACATATGTATTAAATATGGGAACAGTGCTTGTCTTTGGCACCAAGACATAACCTTGCCTTCCCTTGCATTTTCTCTTTTTAAACTGTGGAAAGAACAAGGCCATAATATTTATTTGCTAATAATTTCAAGGCAGCAAGATCTTGGAGCAGACTCTGTGAAATGACTGTGAGAATGTTACCAGTACTGGTGTAGACACAGCTGTTCTGCTACTGAGGATGGGTGGCATACAGTGGGGTAGCCATGATAAATGTTTATTTTTTAAAAGGCTAAGTTAGAGGGTCACTTTTAATAAAGGAATAGAAAATTGAAAGAAGGGGCAGATGCTATTAGTTCCAAATTACTAGGGTCTGGTACCACCGAGTTGGGAGTGTGGGAGTTTCAAGCACCTGTCTGGGGTGGGGCTGCTATGTGGAAATGCAGAAGTGCCTTTCCAGAGCCGGGACCCTGAGATACATGTTGGAAGGAACTTGTTCTAGGGATGAAGATCACACACTAGGCTATCTCATCCTAAATAAAAGAGGAGCAAGATACAGTTCATATGGACCAGGTAAGATGCTTTGAGCCACTCTCAACTTGGTAATGTCAGTTTCTAACCAAACAATTGTTAATGCCTAACTAAAATTTATTTCCACTAAGTAGGAAGTCCAGGGCTGACGAATCTTAATTACAGGAAGGGGGTCGTTAAACTTTTGGATTTTGTAGGTAGTGTAACATAGAACAATAAAACAAATGCAATTAAAAAGAACTTCAGAATTTGAGAGGTGTTCTCAATAGTCATCATCGTATTTACTCCTGTAATTGGGACGTAAAGATTAATTTGAATATTTTGAGGAAATGGAGGCTTGGGGATTAGGTGACCTGGCCAATATCCTTTACCTCTAACTTAATCTCCTGGGTGCCCAATCACAAAAATTATTGTGTTGAAAGCTTATTCAACCTGACCAGATGGTGGCACGGTGGGTAGAGTGTCGGTCTGGGATGCTGAGGACCCAGGTTTGAAACCCCAAGGTTACTGGTTTGAGTGCAGGCTCATCTGGCTTGAGCGTGGGCTCACCAGCTTGAGCATGGGGTGTTGGCTTAAGTCCAAGGTTGCTGCCTGAGCAATGGGTCACTCACTGGCTTGGCAAGAGCCCCCTGGTCAAGGCACATATGAGAAAGCAATCAAGGAACAACTAAGGTGCCGCAACAAAGAATTGATGCTTCTCATCTCTCTCTCTTCCTGTCTGTCCGTTCCTCACTCTTTCACTAAAATAAATAAATAAATAAATAAATAAATAAATAAATAAATAAGAAAGCTTGTTCAAATGTATTCAGTAGGAAAGAAGAGAAAATCAGTAGCTTCTGATTGTTTTTGCTTTAGAAAACCCTATTATCTTTAATTAAAAAGTAGGAGTCTGCAATTATTAAACAAAGGCGCAATATTTTCCTGGTCTCAACTAAATATTTCCTTCTATTATAATATTAAACTATTATGAAATATATCAAGCTCATTTGAGATGTCATAATTTAAATTTCTTGAATGTTTTTGAATATGATCTGTATCATGAAACTTGAGCACCAGTTTATTTTTTTTCCTCAGGTGAGTTTCTTTTTATGTTCTCATATTTAATACTAAACTGGAAATTAAAATCCAAGGCAATCTCATAGTATTGTGGGGATTTTACATCATGGTGTCAGTTTATCCCAGAAGAAATAAATGCACAGTCAGGGACATGTTCATTTATTTCTCTTGGTGACCTGATCCTACTGTTCATAGAAAAAGTCCCTTTTGCCCATAGATGGGACATAAAAATGAGACTCAGAGACATGGACAAGAATGTGATGGTAACAGGGAGTGGGGTGGAAGGGTGGGGAGGGGGCGAGGAAGGAGAGGGAGGGAATTGGGGGAGGGTAGGGTCACAAAGAAAAACAGATAGAAGGTGACGGAGGACGATTTGACTTTGAGTGAGGGGTATGCAGCACAATCAAAGGTCAAAATAATCTGGAGATGTTTTCTCGGAACATATGTACCCTGATTTATCAATGTCACTGCATTAAAATTAATAAAAATAAGATAAAAAAAATAAAAGAAAAAGTCCCTTTTGGATCATTCAAAGGCAAAATTTACATTAGCAAAAAAAAAAAAAGGAGGATTAAGGATACAGGCAATTATTTACATCTCGAAGAATCCCTTGAGAATTGCATACAACTATGATTGTCTCAGATAAACATGGACCTGTGAAGTTTGCATGAATCTAGATAATTTGGAAAGGATGAAGCACTTTCTTTGAAAGAGTTGAATAACTCAGATAGAAAAGGAGGATTAAATTAGAACAAAAGAGTTTTCAAAAAGAACTTTACAAGACCAAGACTAAGAATTGTTAAATTAGTGTAATTCTTTCTGCCCAGAAGTCAAGAAATTAGAACTCTAGTGTCTGATTGTTTACGTAGACCCCGTTGAAGATAATGGGAGAGTGCACAGAATAATTCTATCTTTTTGATTTGCATACTCTGAAGATAAATATACATTTTCTTATATTATTTTTTTCATTGACTGCTAAAGCAACCCACAGAATATAAATTGATTTCAAATACTAAATATTTTTAAATTATAATAAACAAGTCAGAGGGAATTTTAAGATGATTTAGAGTGGTTCCAAGCTGCTTTTTCTAAGTGCTGGGGCTCTCAAGAGTATTGTAAAATATAACATTAAAATGGCACTTTTTGCAAAAATTTTTTTTCCAATGTTAAGATTAAAATAGCTCCTTAATATAATGTCATTCCAAGTAACTGTTTTTGTTTAACACAAACACTGAGAAATAGGACCCAATGGAAAAAAGTGACAGCCTCATCATTTAATGGGTTTTTCTATTTAGTTTTGGTTACTCAGTAAATATTAAGAACATTTTGATTTGGATATAAATGTAGTTGCATATGGTAGTAATTTTTAAAAAGTCGCCTTTCAATTTCAGGATATCCTTCAAATAAATGAAGATGGGGGAAATGTTCTCTTTAAAACCTACATAGAAACTGGATAGCACATGGGAAGCTGCCAATTTTTAAAAAATTAATAGATAACTTTTTAAGCAGAGTGTATGCACATCTGCTTAAAACTTTTTTATTGTGATAAAAAAATATATATATAACATAAAATTTACCATTTTGATCAGTAAGTACACAATTCAGTGGCATTCAGTCCATTCACAAGTTTGTACAATCATTACCAGTATCCACTTCCAGAACTTTTTCATGATCCCAAACCATTTGCTTTTTTAAAGAAAGGTTTTCCA
Organism: Saccopteryx bilineata; assembly: GCF_036850765.1. Lineage (NCBI taxonomy): Eukaryota > Metazoa > Chordata > Mammalia > Chiroptera > Emballonuridae > Saccopteryx > Saccopteryx bilineata. The sequence continues at coordinate 248,382,428 of NC_089494.1, forward strand.
GTCCACTTTTTAAATTAATTTATTTCATTGTCCTCTTTTGAGAAGATTCGCATTAGAAAGGCAGGTGAGCTCTCAGCCACCTAGTACACTTCACGAAGGAGAAATAGCTGGGAGCAGAGTAGGAGCAGAGTACTGGGAATGCTGAGACCAGGAACGCACTGCAGGGACTTCCCATCCCCCTCCTGCCCTCCTCATCCAGCATCACAGCCCCCCAGGAAGACTCTCCCCCTGACTGCAGGGACCACTCTCATCTAACTGGAGAGGGGAGGAGGAAGCAGTGAGGGGGGCTTCTTGTCTGACAACAATCAAACCATTTGCTTTTAATAACCATTTTGTAAACAATAAAAAATAAAACTTGAATGTTTGCAAAGCTCCTCAGGCACATCACAAGTAGGGTCTACCAGGTAGATCGGAGGGCACAGAGAATTAACTGACCTGAACAGGTACCACGGTCTATGGTCAGACTAGGGAAGAAATGGGACTCTCCTGCCACCAAAGAGTGCTTTTTCTTTTTGGCCCTGCCATCCGGAGTCTTGACAGTTCTTTATGACTCTAATCCTTGAAGTGCAATCTCAACTGCGCTCACAAAAAACCCTTCCGTTCTCTCTACCTGAAAACGAGAAGTTCAAACGTGGCATGCAAAAACCTGCTACCTTCCTGGGAGGTTTTACTGAAGTTCATCACCGCTTGTCTAGTCTGGCCTTAGAATCATCCTAAATGAAAAGCAAGTCTAAGCAACTACAGGAATTGGCGTAAGCATTTCAAACATCATTTGCAGAACAGGCTGCTCTGCAAAACCTGTCTTCTGTGAGTGGCCCCTCCATGTTCACGGCTAGGCTTGGGTCACCATCCCCTCCCACCTCCTGTTCAGTCAGGCTCAGTTTAGTGGTATTTATGAAGAACTGCCAGGTTTGACAGACAAACAGCCAGGCAATTTTGCATCTACGTATTACTAAGTTCTTTCAGCATTCCTCATTGCCTGTCTATATATTTGTTCTTCACATAGTCCTTTGAATTGGTTTTCATATCTTTCTGGTTCCCTTAGGAATGAATGAGTTCAAGTCTTGAGCACATGTTATTTTGTATTTCTACAAGAGCCATGATTTTACCTTTTTAAAAACTATATTTTAGCACCCTATTGGAGGGGAACGGGAAACATCTGTGATAAAGTAACTGAAAAGCAAAGGCAGCAGTGGGGGTCTGGGGCGGAGTCACTGAAGAGCTCCTGATTAGAATGTCAAAGCTTGGCACTCCCAATCACAATGCTGTATACAGTGCTTAGCACATAGCACTCAATAAATATTCATCATAGGAGCTAGTAGCTTGAAAAAGAAGTGATAAATATATAGGTAGGTATGTAGATAGATAGATAAAATAACCAACAACTAGGAAAAAGAACATGAAGATATCACGCACAAATAACTTTTAAAGATGCTGAATCTAATCTTTAAAAGCATGACGGAAACCTCTGGGGGAAAGCAATACATTTAAAAGCATTAATTGTGCCAGCAAAATCCTTCCTCTGGGCTTTTGGGGCTAAAGAAGAACAGAAGGACACCTCTCTTGGGGAAAAATGTGAGCCCACAAGTACAGACTAAGTCTCTCGCTTCTGCTAACATTTGCCATCTTTTCCTCCATCACTACCATCCTAGACAGTCTGAAATCCCACCCAAAAGATGAACAGCCCCCTTTCTCCTCAAAATCAGATTTCCCATGGCGCTGCCCTGACTTTCTTGGGCACCTACCTCTCGGCCAGGTTGGCTTTTAAGGGCGGTGCACTAGAGATCTCAGACTTCACGGCCAGCCTGCAGGCTTGCAGCCTAGTCCTCGCCCCAACAGAGGAGAGAGGTTCTTATCTGGTGGCGCAGGGGGTGGAACAGAGATTCCTAAATCATAAACTAAGGAATTCCATTAACACTAGACTTTTCATGAGTGCTAGTTTTACAGAGAGGGGTCAGAGCCCAATTTTCACAAGTTTAGCTTTTACTTATAGAAAACTATGTGGCCTGATGATTCTGTGCTAGCAAAGATAACATACTGTTTAGCCAAAAGGGAAAAATAGTTTTTAAACTGATTTTATAGGCTGACAAAGGAAGATATTACTTAGCTCTACCATTGCCACAAGGAAAACAGAGAGTTTTTTTTTGTTGTTGTTGCTAAAACAACATTTCTCTGAAGATACAGGGACACTAAACCTAACTGTAAGTTTGCTTAAAGTTTTTTCTTAACGCAGTATATGCTCAATTAAACACCAAACCCTCAAAGCCACTGCTGTGGGCCTGATGTTATGGTGAAGCAAAGACTTGTCTTTCTCCCAGTTAAACGACTCAAAAGTGTTTCACATACAGCATTTAACCAGCAAACCAATAAATAGAAAAGTAATCATCAGAGACAGCGTTCCAAGGTGTCACAACAAAGCAAGTACGTACAAGCCTAGAGCTCAGGGTTACTTTGGATTCTGCGTAGATTATTTTAATAGACTTCTGTGGGTTGTGTTGTTTCAGGGATGCAACATCACCAGAACATGTAGCCATTGATGCTCACATCCAGCCAACCTGGCCCAAGCAGAACCCCTAGACCCCAGAGCTCATCAAGCATGTCACAATTGCTAACACTGTGTTTTAGTCACCTTATAGAAAGTGCTTTAAATCAGACACTTTTAAAAGTAGACGCTTTAAATTTATAACAGCTCAAAGTTAGCACGCTAGCTTAATATCGCTTTGAGCCATAAACACTGTGTGGTTTGGAGAAGAGGTGATAATTGTGATATGTTAAAGCACCTCCTGCATGGGTGGTTTTTCTCTAGACCACTGACTTGACATGTTGCTTTAACCACATATGAGTCACGTAGTCTTTCTGGGTTTTAATTTCTTCTTCCGGAGTTATCAATACTTATTCTCTCTTCCTACCCTACCTAGCCCTTGGGAGGAGTAAGTAGAATCTTATCTCTTCATTCTCTTCACTGGGAAAAAGGCACCCACATAGATTCAGAGACTGGCCTCAAGTTACAGCCTACAAGTGGCAGAGTTGGGATTTGAATCCAGATCTGGGCATTTTAACTGAATCAGTTTAGGATGTCAAATTATCAGGCTTTGTCCCCAAACGGAAGTCAGGGAACCCACGACAGTACAGTGGAAAGAGCACACTTAAAGAATCAGACATTCTGAGGTTGTCTGCCACATTTTCTTTGTGTGACTTTGGGTATGCATATGAATTTCCCATGCCTCTGCTTCTTCAATTATCAATTATCAACAATGACACCTAACTTGCTAGTTTATTGAAGACATTAAATGACAAAGTAGCCAGCTCCAGGCATTGTAATCTCCCACCTTCAGCCCTGACACTTTAAATTCTCCTTAATCAGAAACAATACCTTCCACCCTGGCCAGATAGCTCAGATGGTTAGAGCATGGTCCCAAAGCACAGAAGTTGCTGGTTCAATTTCAGTCAGCGCACATACAGTAACAGATTGATGTTCCTATTTTTCTCTCTCTCTCCTCCTTTCTCTATCAAATCAATAAAATAAACTATATCTTCCCATATCCATTTTCTGGTTTTAGAAATTTCTCAAAGTCATTCATTATTCAACAATTACTTATTGAGCACCTCGTACGTACCAGGCACTGTTCTAGGTGTTACGGGTACCTCCATGGACAAAGTATCCCAAATTCCTGAGCCTGAAATGTTCTATTCTACAGGCTGAGGGTGTGTGTGGGGTGGGGTGGGGTCAGCAGTAGAAGATAAGAAGAAAACAAAGAAGTAAATTGTAATGCACGCACAAAACATGTTAGGAGGTGACAAGGGTTATAGAGAAAAATAAAGCAGAGAAGAGGGTAGGACTGGGTAACATTTGAGCCAAGACCCATAGGTGGCAGAGAAGGGATCAATAAACTCTTTCCCCCAAAACCAGAGGTGCGGCAAACACTGCCATGAAAAGCCAACGTGGCCCGGAACCGATTCCCGGGAAGGTGCCAGTGAGGTTGGCTGAGTCTTGGCTGTGGGCTGTGCGCAGCTTTCAAGAAGGGTTGGAAGGACAGTTGGAGTACCGAGCTCTGAGAGTGTCTGCAAGGGGCCCCAGGAGAGGCTGCGGTCACCATGATGAAAGCTACTGCCCACTTCCCCACTTCTCCCTGTGTGAACAGCTCCCTGGCACAGTTCCTCCAGACCTTTCTGCAGGAGGGTGTACACCTCTGGGTAAACAACCATCAACAGACACGGCCTCCCCCGGGCTGGCGACACATGCGCGCCTCCTGAGATCTCAGAGTGGCCTCGGAAGTCCGCGTTCCCTCTGCTGCCCCCTTCCCTGCAGCCCGGTGGGGGCGGGGCGGGGAGGCCCTGGCTGCCCCCTGGCCACCCCCTGGCCGCGGCCGAGCGGGTGGGGGCCCGCTGGGCGTCCGCTGCCCCCCGCCCCGGTCACCAGCCAGCCGGCTTTCCAACACAGGGAGCTTGGAAAAAAGGCCCTTGAATTTTATAAAGTGGTAACTACTGTGGGGCTCCGTGTAATTAAATCTAAATGCCGTTTTCCTCCTAAAGCTCTCCGGTGAGCTAACAGTTCGCTTTAATGTCAACTCAGGAAGTTTTACCCAAGAAAAAGGAGGTTGTGGGGCGGGGAGCTGTTTGCCAAATCAGGAAATGTGAATTAACTGACTAGGAGCTGAAAGAGAGAGAGAGAGAGAGAGAGAGAGAGAGAGACTGAGGCAACCCCGCGGGAAGTGGGAGAGAGCACCACGGAGTCCTACGAATGACGAAACTCGGGGAGCGCGGGCCAATTTTTCGTTGGAAGTAAATTCTGCTGTTTGAGACTTCCTTTTTTTGTGGGTTGCTTTGAAAAACGCGGAGGCAAAGAAAATCCCGAACTTAATGCTGTCTTCACGGAAGGGAAGCCTAAGGTATTAACAGGGTTCTGGGCCTCTGCCGCGTAAACATTCGCCTCGGGCATGGCAACGCCCGCTCTCAGAGCTCCGGGTTCACACCGCAAACCCAACCGCAGCTTTGTGCGCAGCGTTCGGCTTCAAACAATGAATACATTATGTAGATCAAATAGGACTTCCCTCCAGCCCCCCACCCCTTCCCTGGTACTCGGCCTACCTCTTGGTTTCAAACATGCTTGGCAGGCCTGGAGGACAGAGAGAGAAGAAAGCCCTGTTTTGAAGCAGGTGTTCAGGAACCAAGAATGAATCACTTTGGGAAAAAAATGGAGGCAATATGCAAGTTCATCTGTCACCAAATCTGTAGTGAGTTTTAGAAAGTATAAGTAAGCTTTCATTTTCTCTTTTCTCCATGTATCTCTTGGTTTGATCTAGAGACAGAAGTCAAATGTCTGAAATATGAGGAATTTTTGTCCCAAGAGTTTTTGCTCTAAACAGTCCCCTTCCACCCCACCTCATTAGAATTTCTACACTCAGTCTTGATTAGGGCTTCCCTAGTCAGGAGCCATTTCAAGGGACAAGGCAAGTGACCCAAGGCCCTGGCCCTGGCCCTGCAAAGACCTGCAATCCACAGCAAACATGTGTACATGTGTGTGTGTGTGTGTGCCTGTGTGTATGCATGCATGTCTGTGCATGTGGTGTGTGTGTGTATGTGGCATGACACTGTGCAGAATGAATGAAAGGACATCACCATTTATTTGCTGGAGTCTGATGGGTCTTCCCAAATTGACGAATCTGGCTTTCACGTAGAAGGCCTGGTCTCGTTGTAAAACTCCACACTAACTGGACTTGGGCGGCATACGGGGGATGAGGTGCACCCAGAAAGGCAACATGCAATGCTTTTCAAACTCTAGTGCCTGAGGTGCTTGTTGAAAAATCCCTGAGCTCCCATTTCCAAATTCTCTTGAGTCCTAGTCCAGGGTGGAGCCAGGCATACGCCTTTTAACCACCATACCAGTAATTTCACATGCTGAGGAACACCGCGTTACTCTCTAGCCAGAATCTTTCTTTTTTGGTACAATCTTTCCATTAGCTCTGTTTAAAATTTTTTTATTTCTAATTTATTATTTATTATGTTGACATGATTTCAAGTGTCTCACTCAATATAACATGGGACATGCATGGGGCAGGGGGCACGATGCACCGTGGAGAAGGGTGTTATATTTCCATTGGCTCTTTATAAGTAACTCGCTTCCTTTTGAGAGCCTGGATCCTTCTTAAAATTAAGTGTTCCTTGCCTGACAGTACCTTGGAATGCCCGTGGGACTTGGTTCTTCTTTTCTTCCCACAGGGAGTCCCCTCCCCCTTTCTCCCCCTTCATTTCCTTCCCTTGAATTCTCCCCCTGCCTCCCTACCTGTTTCTCCTTTTTTTCTGAGTTTAGTTTAGAAAGTCATTTCATGAACTTTACCTAAACTTTAAGGTGCTGGGGTTATAAAAATGATTTTAGACACAGCTCCCGAATTTAAGGACCTGACTTCTGAGGAGATAGACTAATTAAATACATTATTTCCATAGGGAGAGCCATATGCTAAAATAGCTGTAAGGGGGCGATCTCCCAGCAGCCTCAGTGAGGGGGCTCAGAGGAACAGGTATTTGAGAGAGTGCCATGAACAGCCCCCACTGCGTGTGTGTCCTGAACTGAAGTGGGAGAACAGGAGCGAACCCTGGTCCCAGCATCCCAGGCCCCCGACACCCCCCACCCAACTACAGCCCTGTATCTGTCGACTGCCAGTTTATCAGGAGAACAGCCCAAGGTGCCAAATATCATAGAAAAAGAGCAAGGTTGTTCAAAATATTTGTACAATGATATGGTGTCCACATGTACAAGAGATTGAACACTCATTTATCAAGTTAATATATGAAACCTGTTCTAAACAGATCTTTGAAGTTTAGATTTGCGCTTTCCTCGTTTGCACAGAAAGGGCGATGCTTTGGGGATGGACCAGAGGAATTGGGAGATAGATATTTACCACCCCTTCTCCTCCCCACCCTCCCCAACCCCCCTCCACAGCCGCTCCCTCTCCTTGCAGTCCTGCATGACCTTGGACAAGACACTTCCTACTTGTTGGTTTCCAACTTGTAAAGTAGGCATTAAAAGTCCCTTTGCTTCCAGCTGCTTGACAAGGACGCCGAGAAGATTTACGCAGGAATTCTGGCAAAATCACCTGAACTGGCTGAGGGAGCGCCAAGTGTGTGTGCCTTCAGTGAAGACAAGGGAGAAGAATGTGCACGTTCTTCTTCACTGCACTCCTTGCTGGCTAATTAGAAAAGACTCATTAAGGCTTGGGCCCAAAGAAAAAAACCCGAAGTGTCAAAGAGACCAAAGCGAATTACATCATTTCCTCTGTATCTTCCCTTAGGCATCTTGGTTCTGGAGAGAATGACTCAGGCCACAGCAATGAAGCGAAAACAGCTCAACTTCCAATACTGATTATTTTGGACCAGAACCTTATACAGAAGAGGATACTTTTTTAGAAAAATAAAGGAGTGAGGCAAGCAGAGAGGGCGGTTTTCCGACGGGGCTGAAAATAAAGCAAAAGAGGGAAACTGAAGCTAAATCATGCAGCTCTCTTCCCACTTCTCTCAGGGCAAAAACCCAACCAGCGCACACTGCACTCTACCAAGTTTTAGGAAGTCCAGATTCAGTCAGATTCTTGGAGTAAAAGCATTGGTTTAGAAGCTTACACTTTAGTAAAATTCCTTTATTATTCTGGGAATGTCAGATGTAATTGGGCACATAAATTAGGTGGGAAGATTTTTTTCAATTCTGGCTACTGCAAGTAGCTGTTACTCTTATATTGAAATGGTCAAATTTCCTGTCATGAAAATGCATAATTAAATTCATTCCTTTGTCTCTAGCAATAATATGCACTTAGAAATCTATTGTTTTTGCTCAGGTGATGATAGAATACTGACATTTACATACAAAGACAGTTGCTTCTTTTTTTTTCTTCCGCAGTTAGTCCGGTACACTGAGAGGAACCCAGGAATGATCCTTGGGCAGCATCCATGACAAATTCCTAAACTGGCGTCTGTTATTCTGGCTGCTAAACTGTATTCATTCTGGAAGGCTGGACCCAGGACAAGCCTTGTCCCAACTCCAAGCTCCACCCCCTTTGGACTCCAAGACTGTGGAGCACACACAAGCAAATAGGACTTGGGGAAGATCAGGTCCTCTAATAGCTTTTTGCATTCTTAAAATTGATTTTAGAGAGAGAGGGAGAGAAAAAAACATCATTTTGTTGCTCTAGTTATTTATGCATTCATTGGTTGATTCTTGTGTGTGTTCTGACTAGCAATCGAACTCGCAACCTTGGTGTATCAGAACGATGCTCTAACCAACTGAGGACCTGGCCAGGGCAGATCCTCTTGTATTTTACAGCTTGGATTTGGAGAGTCATCAAGCTCCATGAGCCCCAGTAAAAACAGGTAAAGTAAACGTTGGGCTTCTGTGTCAACCCTTCTCCTGTTCTACCTTGAAGTCGAGAGAAGAGACAAGTCACTGACTATTTGCATCATCAGAAACTCCATGTGTAAGGCTGAGTTTTAAAAATTAATGTTACGGAAGTGAAGTAAAGCACTTCTTTGGAACTTTTGCAATAAAGGGATTGTTAAGAGGTTTCGATTATGGAAAGAAACTTGGAAAACTTTTTTGATAATTAACACTTCTACCTTGAGCATAATTTACCTGGGAATTGTGGTGTTTCTGCCACTTTCTCAACAGATGTCACCAATGACACCTGATCTTTTTGGATGTTGAACTGACTCATCCATCCATCCATCCTCTATTCCAGGATGTATACCAGGTGCTAAGCCATGTGTTAAGTGCTGGGAGCACTACAGGAAATGAGATGTGTCAGGGAGTCTGCAGGAGGAGAAGGACTGGATAACTTCAGGCAAACCAGAATTACCTGTCACAGCAGGTAGAGCGCCATGGAGGAATAGGGGAAAGATACCAACATCACCTTGAGGATTAAGGGACATCGTTAATAAAGTGATAAACTAAGTTGAGATTCAAAAGCACTGAACAGTTAGCCAGGAGAAGGGCGTGGTGCTTTGGGGAATGTCTGTGTTTCAGTGTGGCTAGACTGGACAGGGAGAAGGTGAGTGTGTATTTGTGTGAGAGAGTGAGCATGTGTGCCTATGTGGTAGGAGGGAATGTGGAAAGAGAATAGCGATGAGAGTAAGGCTGGGAAGAGGAACAGGAAGGGAACTCCATGGCAAGAGAAAGAGTTTGAGTACAGTGTAGGGCTATTGAAGAATTTTAAAATAGAAGCAATGGCAGGATCAAAGGGACAGTTGAGGGAGATCCCTGTGAAGGGGCCACACTATGGAGGGGCAAAGAGAAGGCACAAGGAAGTCAGTTAAGAGGCTGCTGCAGTGCTCCAGGATAGACATGCTGGAGATTTAGATTAATAAGAATTTCAACCCATATTTATTAAGACTCATTGGGACTAGATTGGGAACAAAAATGCATCTTCCTTTACAGAGCTTAAAATCTGGTGGAGGAAACAGACAGTAACAATGCAATTGTACAATATAAATAAGTGGAAAATGACGATTGTGATGAGTGCTACTGTGGCAGAAATTGTTTTCTCCCCAAATCTGTTCTTTCTTCGTCCAGGCAGGCAGGTGAACTATATTTCCTAACTTCCCTTGCAGTAGGATTGTGGTCATGTGACTAAAGTCTAGCCAATGATGCCCTTCTACTTGAAGGGATGGGGCTTGGCAGAGAAATAAACCAAGAGGAACTTGGCCCCCTAAATGTGTGGAGAAATTTACATTGACAACCTGAACACTAGCCCAGGAGTGTTATGTGAGCAGGAAATATCCTCTAAGGGCTGACTAATGACATAGTTGGGCCTATTTGTTACATCAGCTTAGCTTACCATAAACCAAACATACTCGTAAAAGAGAAGCACAGAAGAAAATGAAAGAGTGAAGCTGGGGTATTCGACACATCCTTGCAGAGCACTGAGGAGCAGGAATTGACTGGAATGGATACATGTGGACAATTCAAGAAATACATGACAGGTAGACTTTGCGGAACCAGGTGACTGACTGGCTGTGTAGCTGAAGGAGAAATTCCAGGATTGTGTTCTGGAAACCTGACGGATGATAATGCCAGCATAAGAGCAGACGGGAAGAACAAGTCTGGGGGGAAGATAAGATCAGCTTTGGATGTGGGAGGTTCGTGGCGCCTGAGGACCACACTAGAGATGTTCAGTCTGTGGGAGTTACGGTTCGAAAGCTCTGTAAGGATCAAGAGGATGATAGAGCGCGGGAAGTCATCTGCCTCTGAACAATCATCGAAATAAGAGAAATAGAGCAGACAATCCAATGAGATGATGTGATGTCGGAAAAGCAGAAAGTCAGAGATGGACGCCCAAGGAATGCCACACAAGGAAGAATCTAGGAAGAGAATTCTTCAAACAAAACAAAACAAAAACCATTCAAGAGTAGCAGACAGGGTAGTAAGAGGAAGCTAGCTGAGAAAGGGATCCTAAAAGCTAGGGGAAAAACATTGTGACACATCTATCTTTTGATTCCAATTTAAATAAAATTAGAACTAATCTTTCTCTGATAATTTTGCATTGTAGGAACCAATTTAGGATGGTCATGAGACATTTGCCATTGAGATAGTCATTGGAAAGTTCTGGTTTAAGATGGTGGAAATGTTCTTACATTATGGCAGAGAATTTAAACTCATTCTTTAGCAGTTTTGCCTACAATTATCCAAAGTGCGTGAAATTTCTGATTCAAAACATTGCGTATCTGGTCGCACTCCTGGTCCTGATATAACCTTTGATATTGCAGGGTCTACGTTATCATTAGAGAAAAAAAAAGGTGGAAGTAACTTTGAAGTAAAATATTTCATTGTAGCAAGCAAAGTACAATCTGGAGTCTTTAGTTCCTTTCATTGCAGTTTTCTTTTCCCCCCCAGATTTTGCAAAGTTGTCAAAAACTGATTTTGTTTGGAATAACTTTAATTACCAAAAAAGGACCAACCACTTCCCTCCCTTCTTCCCCTTTATCTTCTTTTTACTTTTCTCAGTTCTCTTACCTTTGACCATGGGATAGAGCCTTCCTCATTTCTTCTCTACTTCCCAAAGCCTAAATTAGCTCCTCTGGTTGACATAAAACATTTTCTTCAAGAGATTATAAAACTGCTTGTCTGGATTTTTCTTCTGCCTTTATTTCCTACCTCCTCCCTCTTTTTTTTTTAAAAAAATCCCCTCCTCTTTCCTGCATATCCATCATCTCAGCCATCAGTTGATGCATTTTTCTTTTCCTGTCTCTTCTCTTTCTTTTCCTGCTCACTTAACTCTTGGCCAATTTCCTCTTCTGCTTTTAAATAGTTTCTTTCTTTGCTTCGGGACCTTGGTTTAGGGACACCATAAGTTAATGCAACATTTCCCTCAGTTCCCAAATGGTGTGTTTTAACTTCCTCATTTATAAAGCGGGAACAAGCACACCCTTCCTCATGCATCCTCCTCTCCTATATTTTTATACCATTTACATGCAAGATGCTGTTTTCAGTGGTTCAGGGGGAAAAGACATTGGCCATTTTCTCTTCCCATGAGGAGTTTACTACAAATAGGTTAAAATGTATGATTTCCTCAAAGTAATTCCAGCAAGAGGTGTCATGCATAAACAGCATAAGCAGTGAGCAGGTGGGGAGTTCAGAGAAAACAGGGTTAGAGGTTGATTCACAAAACCAAGTTGGCATCTTGGGAAAGGAGAAGAGCCCTGAGGGGCGGGCTGTGAAGGATTTGCATTTTATCATTAGGCAGAGTTGGGGCCCCAGGGAAGTGGGAAGGAGTAAGAGAGCCACATTTCAAAAAGAAGCACATCAAAAAATACAAAATGATCTGCAACTGGCGAGGTACCATTCTTTCCATCTCCTTGTAAGTCAACACCATCAACAAAACAACTTCAGAAACTTCCATTGTTTGGCCATTTAAAAATGTCATATTTGTCAGAGCTCCTGGGTTACAAAAGAACACACAGATAACTAAAGTTTTCCACTACAGATTCAAGAGGTAAGAGTTGGGGATAAAGAACATTTAAAAAGTTTATGATATCCAATTCTGAGTATGCCACAGCTAAAATGGAACTCTAGCTAAAGTTTATAATGCAAGAACAGTAAGCAACAACCCTCTATTTTTTTGTTTCTACCCTTAAAATTAATAAGTTTTCTTTGAGCCAAGAGCTTTTGTCCTGATTAGCACCCTTAGTATCTGAAAGCAGATTTGTAATTGTACCAGACAAGCCATAAAAAGTACCTGTCATGCTCAAAGTTCTCTTCTAAATGCATAGGTTCATGTTGTGTTCTACATGATTCTGCCAGCTTGGCTGTGGTTCATGGACCCGGAACGTATTTCCCTTGAGGGTTGGGTGAGGCAGCTATCTATATACTTTGAGATGCCTTATGTGAATGCTCTGCCCAATGGGAGCACCATCTACTCTGTGCACCAGTAGATTTACCCATACACCTCATCAGATCCTCTTTCTCATGGAATTGGATGTGAGCCCTACAAAAGTAAAAAACATAGGTGATAAATAGAGGCAGAAGAAAGACCCAGAGCAGAGGCAGAAGAGAGAGGTAGGAAAGAAGAACAAAGAAATAGCAATTAGTAGTGAGCAGGTGGAGAGGCAGGAGACAAGCACGGAAGTCAAGGGATGACTACGGTGGACAACTAGAACTGTTGTTGAATGACTAGCACTAATACTGTGAGAGAAGTGAATGATGCGCCACGAGGCCTGGCTGTGCAGCCACTGAGACCATCTTCTGCTTCCTCACGCCTCCATATATTCTTCAAATGAAATTCCCCACTCACTGACATAGCATGAGCTCGTCTCTGTTCCTTCTTGCAGAAAGACTCTAGCTCACATAGTAATTTATAGATTATGCTTTTACACCAGGACACCACATGCAGAAAGCATACTTTCATGGGCCATAGTCATAATCTGTTGAAGGTTAGCATTATTGGTGTGATAAAAGTCTGGATTGCCCACATTATTCGTGTTGCAGATGGCCCTTTTATTTTTTTCTATTTTTGGTTCCTCTATTTTTAAATCTCTTTACGACCAGCTAATATTGAGAAGATAGATAAATGCAGCGAGAAGAAGCTCAAGGTGGCTATTTATTATGTTTCCTAACAGTTTGGTGCTGGGAAGTAAATACTAATAAGTAGGTAGCACAGCATAGAGAAGCAGCATATATATTGGTTTAAGGGTATGTATTTGAGTTTAGACTCAAGCATGACTCAACCTCTTTATGACTCTATTTCTTCACCTGTAAAATAGAAGTAATACTACTACTTAATAGGATTATTTTGAGGATTAAATGAGTTATTAGATATAAAAGGCTTAGAAAGGTGCCTGACATATATAATAATGTGTTAGTAATAATGATTATCATTGTTACCTACCCCACAGGGCTAACTGGGGATTAAGTAGGATAACACACATAGAGTACCTGACACATAAACTAAACAAACTTTAGCAAGCACACTGTAACAACAACACAACAATTAATATTGTAATTCCTTGAGTAGTTTCTCAGTTAAGGGACTGATCATTTTACACTCAAATCTACTGGGTTGGCACATATGATCGAAAGTTATAAGTAACTACAGGGTCTCAGAAAGGCAGCTTGATGTGATGAGAAAGTCACCAGCCAGGAGACCAGAAGTTTAGTTCCAACTTAGCACTAATGGGCTCTATGACCTTGGCCTAGTCATTTGAGCTGAGTTCCAATTTTCTCATTTGTTAATGAAGGCCATAATGTTTTCCCAGCTTATAAATGTTGGAGTTCTAAGTTTTCATATGCATTCACAATATAAATCAAACTCTGTCTTTGCCGCTCATACTACTTCAGTTCTTCTAGACCTGGAAGAAATTTCCTTTTTCATTTCCTGAGACCATTTCTCACAGGATGGGAAATAAGGAATGGTGTAGTGCTAGTGTGTGAGATTGCTGTCTAATCCTCATTATATTGTCTTTTAATGCATATTTCTGGCATATTATAAACTAAATGGCTAAAAATTAAGCAAGTACAAGGATAGTCACTGCAGTTAGGTATGGACAAGAAGAAACAATTTAGAAATTGTCTCTGGCAGCATCTAAAATGTCATATCATTGCCTCCTATTGTCTTCATGGACTTCATTATACTAAGAAATTTTCTAAAGTTGTTATTCATCCTCTCAGTGCCCCGATTTCTTCAGAAACATTATACTAGCATTTTTTTTTTCAGAAGCAGCATTTTTTTTTTCCAGAAGCCAGGGATCCTTCTATTCCATTTATATTTCTAAAGGCAGGGTGGGGCTGTGGCTTGGCAGTGAAGGGTGTGGTTTCAATGGGGTTGGCTGGGCAAGGGAAAATAAACACTACAACATGTGGTTGTGATGACAATTTAGTGTCTAGAGATGGTACATCCTTGAGAGGTCTGTGTTTATGCATAAAATTTCTCCAACTAGTTTAGAAGTTGTCATGAATTTAAGAAAGTGCCGCTGAGAGAGAGAGGGAGAAAGAGAGAGAGAGAAGGGGGAAAAGAGAGAGAGGAGGAAGAAGGAAGAAGAGAAGAAATGGAGGAGAGCGGTGAAATAATACTGATTATGAAGCCTGGAAATATAAAAGAAGAGCCCTTAACGAACATCTAGTCCAGTTTGCTAATTATTCATAGGGGGATCTGAGGCCTAAAGTGGTTCAGTGTTTGCCAGGGATTACATCATTACGTGGTAACGAAGCTAGGAATAGAACTTAGGTGATGACTGAAGTTGTATTCGTTTACTTAAGCAACCCTAGTGGCAGACTTCTATGTGTTGGTATCGTCTCAGGCATTGAAATGACAAGACACTCCTGCAGCTTAGGTTCTAGGGGGAGAGTTGCAATAGCACAAGCTATTACCCAATAGATGGTAAAGATGAAATCAGAGAATTGAGTGCTTGAAAGAAAATAAAACAGGGTGTTGGACACAGAGGGCTGTCTGTCACAAGTGGGGAGGCATGGCTTCTCTGAGGGGTTAGAGAAACCTCGACAGGAAGGAAGTATCCAGTCAAAGGCTGTGAAACGGAGCATTCCAGGCAGAGGACCTGGCACGCGCTGGCACCCTAGAGAGGGAAGGATGTTTGAAAAGGACTGTCTGTGAAGCTGCAGCACGGGGGTGGGGTGGGGTGGGGTGGGGGGATGTTAGTGCTGTAAGCAGAGGTGGGAGAGGGAGGCGTGGGCCAGGTTAGGTAGAATGGCATGTGTCAGGGTCAAGGACTGGATTTTACGCACCACGCAATAGAAACCACTGGAGAGTCTTCAGCAGGCAGAGGCATGATTTGATTTACAGTTAAGAAAGGCCAATCTGGCATATTGTACTGAGATGGATTTGGGGGTGCTAGAGTGGAAGCAAGGACACAGGCTGGGGTGCTACAGCACCTGTCTGGGTGTGGGTCAGAGCGGCTCCACAGAGGTGGGGGACATGGACTGGCCTGGTGCTCAGAGGAGACACCATTAGGCGTGTCCCCAACCTTGTCACTTGATGTTTTTATTACTAATAAGCAAGGGAGGGATGGAATTTATAAATAAAGTAAAATTTCAAAACCTTTAAACATAATCATCATCTTTTTGCACCAAGGTAGTTTTTGGCCATGTAACTATTGAAAATATGGTTATTTGTAAGCTCAGTGGGACCAGGATCTCTATTCCTTATTACCCTTCAACTTTAGAATTAAAAAAAAAAAATCATTCACAAGAAAGCAAGCAAATGGCAGGATTTCTGTAAAATACAAAAATAAGCTTCCGGGTGATAATCTGCAGTCAATGTAGATTTTACTCAATTGCATATACACCTTGTACATTTGCACCTCCAGAAACATTCATGTTTCGATGATTTTAGTCATGTCCGAGAGTGCCATGGCAAATCCATAAAATACACTGTGTAAAAGTGGACTGGAAGACTTTAGAAATATTTGCAATAGTGAGGGCTGAAATATCTGCTTTAAAAAAGTTAATTAACCAAGAATAGTTGATAAAAATTCTATTACAACCTACAGTAAGAGTTTTATTTTGTTTTATTTATGTTTTTGCATCCTGTAACAGCTTTGGTAAATACTACTCTGATTATATTTGTAATATTGGTTTACCCAGTTTAGACTGTTTTCCCAAGTGTGGAAAAGGCTGGAACGTGACATGAAGCTTATGGAATATACCCCAACCTACAGCTCAAATATCCCTGTAATATTAGGTGCTGTCATTGAACACCCCTAGTATTCCCCACATGCTTTAAATATCTTAAGTACACTCAATCCTTATAGCAAACATACACATTTTATTATCAATCTGTAGTTTAGAGAAGAGATAGCCGGGGTTTAGATATGGTAGAGCCAGGTCAAAAAGCAAAACCAGCCTAGTTCCTCAGCCCAGTCTTTCTGATAGGCCCATTGTCATGAATTATTCATTCTAACTTTGCAGCAGAGAAACATTTCTATAGAAACTCATATTCCCATTCAAAAACTGATGTTCTCCAGCCAAAGGCCTATTTGGCTGTTTGTGCGGATGATTTCCCATTGCAATGGCCCTTGTCTGGAAATTCTGCATCAACTCAACCACTAGGCTCGCATTTCTGACTTGAGCAATGGATGGAACTCTGTGATAGGAAATACAAATTTACCATTGATTTAAACTAGTTTTCAAAGAACGCATCTTTAAAATGTATGAATAGACAACTAGTTATAAACTTTGTACTTACAATTTTTCCATATGCAAAGCAAATTTTACAATTATATTCAAACAAAACAATTACAACCTATTGAAATTCTATGGTCCACATTATTGCACCCCTTCTGGCCTCATTGAGAGAACGGTGCTGACTCCATTGCATATGTCTTTTATTTGGCTTCTAAGTACTGTGACAATCCCCTTCCTCCAACATCTTTCTCTATTCAAACTACTTAAAAACCTGCATTTCCACAATACCCACGATGGCATCCACCCTGCAGTTAGAGTGAACTCATTAGATTTGCCACCATCCTTTTTGTGTTACCCTCAAGTCGGCATCATAGCAATCATTAACACAACGGTAGATAAGTGTATCAGCGTGGGTTGTCAATATCTTGTTGGAAGCTGGTAATTCAGATGATCCAGGTAATACTGATAACTATATTTAGATCATCTCAAAAATGAAAGCACAGAGTTTCATTTTAGAAAGAAAATGTGTGAACCTAGAAGACTGTGTCTTTGAAAACTTAGGGTTCCACAAACTCCATTTTAAGGAAACTTGTGTTGACATCATACAGTCTCAGGTTATCTCTTAATTTTCACTGCCTGAAGGGAAAAAGACCAGGGAAGGTAATGCATAGTTTTCTTCACTGGCATCCTCACATCATACTATGGAATACAAAGCAATTGGAGAAAAGAATGAGGCATATATCTGTACTGACTTAAAGAGATGTTCACAGTTTACCAAGTGGCAAAAGCAATATATCAGCATTGAAAACAGAAACTCAAACAGATGCTTGCGCACCGATGTTCATGGCAGCGTATTCACAATAGACAAAATGTGGAAAAAACCCAACTGTTCATCAACAGATGATTAGATAAAGACACTGTGGTCTATAAATATAATAGAATATTATTCAGCCATAAGAAAGAAGTTCTGACATACACTACAACATGGATGTACCTTGAAAACATTCAGCTAAGTAAAATAAGCCAGACAGAAGAGGACAAGTATTGTATGATTTCATTTATATGAGATATCTAGAAGTCAAATGTATAGGGACAGAAAATAGAATAGGCATTATTAGGGGCTGGGGGGTGGGGTGGAGAATGAGGCATTATTGCTTAACGGATGGAGTTTCTTTGGATTGATAAAAAAAAATCCCTAAAATAGATAGTCGCGATGGTGGTATAATGTACTTAATACCACTGAATTGTACACTTAAAAATAGTTAAAAAGATAAGTTTGATGTTAGGTATATTTTACCACAATAAAAAATTTTTAAAGAGTAATATGTCGAATAACATATATAGTATGGTTATTTATTACATATGTTTATGTGTGTGTCAACACATACATATTATACATATGCATTTGTAAATGCATAGAAGATTTTCTCTAAAATACCAACTAAATTATTAAAAGTGAAGAATGAATGGGTGTGCTATGGGTTGAATTTGTGTGCCCCCCAAAAAGATATGTTAAAGTTTTAACCCCCAGAACCTCAGAATGGAACATTATTTGCAAATAGAGCTATTGCAGATATAGTTAAGATGAGGTCATAGCAGGGTGGGCCCCTAGTCCAACATGATTTGTGTCCTTATATAAATACAGCAATATGGAGAGAGAAACACAGGGAGAGCCCACGTGAGCCCAGCAGACTGGAAGGATGCATCTATAAGACAAGGAAGGCCAAAGAGGGCTGGCAAACCACCAGAAGCTAGAATAGGCAAGGAAGGATTCCTGTGCAGGCTTTAGTGTAAGTATGGCTCTGCTAACAACTTGATTGCAGATTTCTAACTTCCAGAACGATGAGAAAATAAATTTCATTTGGGAGCTACTGAGTTCGTGACGTTTCACTATGGCAGCCCTAGGAAACTGATACCAGGGGCTTTATTTTTTATACTTTTGTATTGTTGGATATTTTACTGTGAATGTGATTTAATTTTACAACTAATAAAAAGTTCCCTTAACCTCATTAGTCATCAGGAAAATGCAAATTAGAACTACAGTGCAATGCCATTATACATCCACCACGATATCTAAAATGTAAGAGACAACACAGCGTTGGTGAGGATAGAGCAACTAGAACTCCTAAATAGTGTTAGTGGGAACATAAATCGGTATAAATACTTGGAAAACTGTTTAATAATATTTTAAAACTGAAAATACAAATACCTGTGACTGGGTAATTCTACTTCTCGAAATATACCCTGCAGAAACTTACATGGGATCATCCAAAGACAGGTACCAAAATATTCATAGATATGTACCAAAATGTTCATTAGTCAGCACTATTCCTAATAGTTCCAACCTGGAAACATCCTGAATGCCCATCAACATTAGAATGGATAAATAAACTGTGATATATACATACAGCAGAATATTATATAGCAGTGAGAATAAGCAAATTATTGCTCCGTGCAACAGCATGGAGGAATCATAAAAACACAACATTGAGCAAAAGAAGTCGGATACAAAAAAAAGTTTGTACTGTAAGATTTTATTTATCCAAAGTTATAAAGTAGCTAAAACGAATTCATGCTGTTTGTGATTATTCTCATGGCTAATAGGAGGCTCAAGGGGGAACTTCTGGGGATTGGGTAATGTTCTGATTCTTGTTGTCAGTGGCAGTTACATGGGGGTGATAATTTATTTAGCTGTATGATTTATGTACTTTTCTGTATGCATGCTATAGTTCAGTAAAATCCTTAATAAATAACTTTATTTTATTTATTTATTTTTAATTTAATTTAATTTTAATTTATTGGGTGTACATAGATTCTAGTGTCCCCCCCCCAAATACCTCAATAAATAACTTTCAACAGTCATTTCTTTTGGTGTTAGATATTGCCACTTTTCCTTTGGCTTCTGAGATGCTATTGGTTTTTTCCTTGTCTATGAAGTTCAGCAACAACAACATTTTTTAATGATCAATTACATACAAGGCACGGTGCTAGGCAGAGAGCTCAACTACACCAATAAGAAGATCAGACATGTCTGGATGTTTGAAAAACTCTGTTCTAAAAGATGTTTGTCAAGACTTCTTATTAACCTTCAAGATCCTTTCCTATGGCCACTTCATATTCCCTCCATGACTTCTGCATAAAACTGTTTTGACACAGTGGTTACCTCCCAGCTGGTGTTTTTTTTGGCTTTCTGATCTCTGCTTGCTTGTTCTCCCCAGCTGTTCCTAATCTTTAAACTTCTAATCTGCTATCTTGAATACATCAGATTCTTCCTGGCTCCTCTTTCCTATCATTTCTTTAAGAATTTAAAGAATGAAAAATTCCTTCAACTGTTTTCTAGCCTGTGAAGATGCAGTTACTTGGCTTTCAGAGAGCATTATTCACTATTATATGTCTTAAATTTAATTGTTGCAAAATCCTAAAGGGATATAGTTTGCTTTCCTGTTTTGTATTAAAGTTTGTATTGGCTATGGAATTTTGAAGAGCAAATACTCTTGACTTTACTAACAGGTAAATAAATATCACCACTATTATTTAGCATTATTTGAAAGGTTCTAGCTAAGTAATAAGACAAGAAAAGCAAATGAAAATTTCAAATATTGAAGATAAAGAGGCAAAGTTATTTTTGTTTGTATATAATATACTTTCATGCCTAGAAACCCCCAAAGAATCAATAAAAAATAATAAACCAGTATGAGAATTGGTAGAGTGACTGAGTATAGGTAAATATTAAAAAAAACACAACTTCTCTTTATATTAGTACTAATAAGTTATATATAGTAATTACAAAATAAATCTTTTAAAAATGGTGTTGTGAACAAATATAACACGGGAAGTTAGAACTTACATGAATAAAGCAGTAACATTTTATTGAAGAAAATAAAGCATGTCTTGAATAAATGAAAAGATATACCAAAATCCTGGCTTAGAAAAAAAAATCACGAAAATAAAATCCTTTCTAAATTAATAGAAAAATGTTATTGAATGCAGTCAAAATCCCACTTAAATAACCCAGCAATGAAAAGGATATGAGAAAGAAAAATTTTAAAACTGTCAAGAAAATCATGAACAAAAGTAATAAAGCACAACTTGCTGCACCACATATTTTAAGAAGTTTCATAAAAGTATGTCCCATAGATAATAGATAATACTATCACAGCCCTAAAGGACAATCTTTTGTGAACAGGGTGCTTGTAAATGAGCCACACCTGGCCACAATAGGCCCCCAAGGAAGATGACGTCTCACTGAGCTCTGCTTAGTCAGACAGCCAGGCAACACCCCTGTGGCAGGCACCAGGCTGGGATTTAGAGAAACAACTCTGCAGAAAAGCTAGTGACCGCTCTCAGAATTCGAAGTCTAGTGAGAGAAACTGGCAGTTACAATACCAAATGACAGCACATTGACCTGTGAGAGTCTTGCTTCTCCCCACTTGCAGGGATTACCTGAGCCCACAATCCAACAGGTTATGTGTTTATGGTCCCTTAGCGAATGCCAGTGGCATTTTCCCCAAAGAGCCAAGCTAATGAAATTCCCAGAACAGCTCGTGTCCTGTAGCAGGCAATTAGAATATGAATTATAGATATAAAATACTTAGGAGTGGGATTAACAGAAGAAGTACAAGACTTGTACAGTAAAAACTAAAACTTTAAAAATATTTAGGAATAGGATTAACAGAAGTATGATACAAGACTTGTACACTAAACACTAAAACTTTTTTTTTTCTTTTTTTTGTTTTCTTTTTTTTTCATTTTTCTGAAGCTTGGAAACAGGGAGAGACAGTCAGACAGACTCCCGCATGCGCCCAACCGGGATCCACCCGGCACGCCCACCAGGGGCGATGCTCTGCCCACCAGGGGGCGATGCTCTGCCCATCCTGGGCGTCGCCATGTTGCGACCAGAGCCACTCTAGCGCCTGAGGCAGAGGCCACAGAGCCATCCCCAGCGCTCGGGCCATCTTTGCTCCAATGGAGCCCTGGCTGCGGGAGGGGAAGAGAGAGACAGAGAGGAAAGCGCGGCGGAGGGGTGGAGAAGCAAATGGGTGCTTCTCCTCTGTGCCCTGGCCGGGAATCGAACCCGGGTCCTCCGCACGCTAGGCCGACGCTCTACTGCTGAGCCAACCGGCCAGGGCTACACTAAAACTTTTTAAAACTAAACTTTTTGAAACTAAAAAGCATCCTTTAAATATATAGACAAAGACCCAAATAAATGAAAATACATACCATGTTCATGAATTGAAAGACGTAATTAAGATGGCAATTTCCCTAAACTGATCCAGATTCATAGAAATTCCTATCAAAATCACAGCTGGCTTTTATTTTTATTTTATTTTTAGAAATTGATAAGCTGGTCCTAAAATTCATGCAGCAATAGAGGGGTCCAGAATAGCCAAAACAAGCTTTAAAAAGAAAAACAAAGTTGGAAGACTCAGGCTTTCCCATTTCAAAACTTAACATGAAGTTGCAGTAATCAAGACTGTGTCATATAGGCATGAAGATAGACATATTGATTAAGAGAGTAGAATTGAGGCTCTATAGTCCATTGGAACGGTGTATGAAATACAGGTACCCAGTTAAATCAGATAAACAGTAAATAGTATTTTAGTATATCCTGTACAATGTTCAGAACATACTTATACTAAAAAAAAATTATTTGCTTAGTTGACATTCATTATTTGCTTAGTTGGGCAGCCTGAAGTTTTATTTGCTAAACCTAGCAGCCCCAAACAAGGAGGCAGGGCAGACCAGCTTTGCCCACATTGTCACCTGTCAGGGCTCCGGGAAAGGGGTGGTGGGAGTCCTAAGCATTTAGTCACATTCCTGCTGAAAGGATTATGTGTGTGTGTGTGTGTGTGTGTGTGTGTGTGTATATTTTATATATATATATATATTTTTTTTACAGTAACACCTTCTACAAGAAAAATATAGCCAAGTGGTAACCTATATGTTATACTTCATTAAACAAATAATCTCTTAGCTGTGAATAAAACCATGGTGAAAGTAGTAATCAAGAATGGAAAACAATATAGGTAAGAGTCACCATAATTACTGAATAATTAAGGAACTGTTCCTCATTTCCCCACCAGCAGTTTCTGTCAGTCTCCTCTCCCTCCATCTGTCTCTACCTGCCTCTCCCCACCCCCCACCCCTGACCCCATGCACTATGACTGGTCCAGAAGTGTATTCCGGGGTCACTGGCTTTCAGTACAGTCTGAGGTCACTTTGTGCAAAGTTTTCAGTTTCTCCTTGATTACACTGTGCCTAAAGTGTTAACCCTGCTAGTAGTTACAGTGCATAGTTAGTTCCTCAATGGGACTCTTATACACCTGACAGGGTAACGATTTATTTGGGAAGTCACTACCATTGACATTTGTGCTGTTCAACTCTTAAGTGTTAGCAGTGCTTTCTTTATATCTGTTTTTCTTTAGTAACCAGGAAAAGCAAGACAAAGTACAAATAACTGCTTATTCAGAAAGAAATCTCTGATTGTTCCTTAAACCTGCTCCGGGCAGCACATACAGACTTTTGAGTGATCTGGAAAATATGAAAAGCACTTGGCTGGGAGACAAAACCCGAACTGATCTGCGGTGATGGCAAAAGCAGAAATAGGAGTGCAATAATAAAAGTACATTTCTGCACAACAGATCGTGGCTTCGGGAGGGAGGAGAAGGTCTCCCAGTTACACTGTTATCTGTGCAGCCATTGCTGGAGGGAAGTGGCGGGCAGGGAGGGAAAGAGGGCTTTGCTTCAGGACCCGTCTCTCAATTGTGGGCTGATTGATTGAAAAAGGCAAATGGGGCCGCTGTCTTTCTGCCAGGGTTTTATTCTGCCTCTGCCCTTCCTGAGTGCCTGGAGTGTGGACTCTCTGCGGCCCTCACCTGCTGCTTTGTTCCAACAAAGCTGGCGTCTTGCAGCCGCCGCCACTCAATCTCCCAAGCTGTTGTTCCGGCTGTCCTGAGTGTGTAAACCCTGCCACCCCCATCTGCCCAGCCACCTGCCTCCTCGTCTTTAAATATCTTGCTGCAACCCCACCACTTCTGGGAAGCTCTCTGGAATTGTTGCCACCCACTTGTCTCCAACTGCTGACAAATCCTCCCCCAGAGTCACTCTGAAAACGATCACATCTCATTTCTGTTGATTGCCAAGCCGACCCAGGGGAAAGCATAAGCGCTGTGAGGCAGGTGGGCTAAGGTTCATCCACTGACTTTGTCATTTACCAGCTTTGGGGCCTCTGGCCACAATAGTCATGATGATAACAGAGCTCTCGTCTTAGTGTGCGAAGCTTGCGTCCCTCATTTCACACGCTTTCTTTTATTTTAGCCCATGGTAAAGCTCTGAGATAGGTGTGATCATTCTCCTTGTTTTGCAGACAAGAAAACTCAAGGGGAGCTAAAAGAATCTGGTCAAGGTCAAATAGCTCCTTTATGGCGGAGCTGGGATTGGAGCCCTAAGGGTTAAGCTCTTACTGTCACGTCCATGCTCTTACAGTGACCCAAATACCAAGTGAGGTACCTTTGTTATTTAATTTTCTCAACAGCTCTATGAAGTGTGTATTACCCACATTATACTGATGCGATGGCTAAGGTTCCAAAAAGTTTTAGTGGCTTATCCATGATCATGCCTCTAGGAAGTAGGAGATGCTTCCAAAAAGGAGGCTTGTACCTGCAGCCGTGGGTGGAGGGGAGGGGCGTGGGCTGTGCTCTAACAAGTTTGCAAAATGCTGGGTCAACTCTAACTAAACAAGATTCTTTTTTCCCTTCTTATTTTGTTATTGTTTAATCATAAGACTTCCTAGAGTCTTTAACATCATACAAAAGGTGCACTGCAAGTCTCCCCAGAGGATTCTATAAGCAGCCTTTTCAAATGTATTGGACCGTGAAGCTTTTTTTGAGATCCACCTATTAACACTTTTTTTTTTGCAGTAATGTTTCCCAGAATACAAGTTTGGAAAACATGAGGCTATTTAAATAGTGACACCTGCCAGATTAGGAGAGGGATACAGGTATATTTGTTGTTGCTGCTGGTTAGGAGGAGGTAACAAAGTGCTCCAGGTGCTGCCCAGACTGGGTGAACTGCCATTGGGCCTCAGGAGCCTGACCCTGATGTCGTTTGCATTATCCATTCTTTGAACTGGTGTTTGTGGTTGCTGCTGTCTCTCTTGGGCTCTGTGGCCTTTTGGGTTCCTTCCTTCTACTGGGTTCTAATGTAGGCTCAAGCATTTTACAAGGTAGCTTCTTGCTGAAATGTAAGAAAGTAAAACCCAGAGCTACGTTTCAAGTTAGCACCAGCCTTAGTATAGGTTGGCACTTAGCATTTTGAAGTCTTTGTAATAATAGCTACCACTTAATTCAGGGTTTAATATGTACCAGGTTTAACATGGGCTGTTTAATTTACTCCATCCCACAACCTGTGGTGTAGATACTGTTGTAGAAGCTTCCAAAATGGCCCTTGTGTGGTCCCCTCCCACACTGCATCAGGACCTGCCTTGGGTGACCAATAGAATATGACAACAGAATATGGTGTGTGAGTTCTAAGGGTTGGCATGAGCCATTGCAACTTCCATCTGGGTCTCTTGAATTGCTTGCTCTGGGTGAAGCCAGCTGCCTTTTTATGAATACACTCAAGCCACATGTAGAGAGGTCTACAGGGAGAGGAAGCAACTTGCTCACCATCTGGGTGAGCCATGTTGGAAGGGGAGCCTTCAGCCTCAGCCAGACCTTCAGGTGACTGCCGAGCCCAGTTAATCTCTGACTGTAACCTCATTAGAGACCCTGAGTGACTCCCCAATTCCTGACCCAGAGGGATAACTACTGTTGTTTTAAGCAAACTAAGTTTGGGAGTGATTTGTAACTCTGAGAAAAGGCTAATACAGATGTTATTACTATTCCTCATTTCTCAGTTGAAGGAATGGAAGCTGTAAGAGAGGTTATTTATTCAAGGTCACAGGGTTACTTACTCAAGGTCAGAGCCAGAGTTTATGTGGCTGGGCTAGGATGTTGCAAAAGATTCTTTCCTCACACCCCAAAATATCGCCCCAGAAGTGTGCTACAGAATCCAGAATTCTGTTCCTCAGCTCATTTATTTAGTCCGGGGATGTGATAATACAGAAAAGTTTGGGGCTCCTTCTTTACCTCTCACGAACTTCGGTTCCTCAGGGAGTAACACCATCTACCTGGCTGTGGATGAAACAATTTAGTATAAAGTTCAGGCAGATTCTAGGCACCGGATAGTTCAAGTCCCCTTCCCTTCCAATTCCTGCTTTAGCCGCACTTTGGTGGAGAGGGAAAGAGAAGGTGAGCCCAGCCAACAATCTGTCATTCCCACCCCAGGGGGAATTAGCTCATCAGGATCCAGTCCTAACTGGCAGGGGACTGGGAGAGCGAAAGACAGAAAGACATCATTTTAGAGCATGGGTTACTTCGGGAGCCGGCGGGCTTGCATGGGTGCCTTGGAGGGTTTTCTGAACAGCGAGAGGGCATCATGAGAACCCAGAGAAGGCAGGAGTGGGGTCCAGCCACCATGAGTGGGAAGAAACTTTTCTTTCTAAGTTTACCTAAGGCCCGCCGTGCCCCAAACACATCAACAGAGATGACTGTTGTGTAAAGCGCCTCACCTTGAATATCATTTGCTGCTTCAGTTTCAGCCAGGAACTAAAAAAGGGGGCGCTATAATTCTCTACAAAGTTGTTTTGCTTTTTTTTAAAAACTCATTTGGAGGCAAAACCCCTTAGCCCTGGGTAAAAATATCTCCAGAGATCCACAAAAACCATACTTAAGTGTCTTGGTTTAGGTCACATAGTTAAATAGAGTTGGAGTTCGCTCTAGGACTCAAAGCCTACGCTGTAATCCCTGTTTGATCAATTTGTTTTGGGTTGAAAAGCACACATGTCATTTCTTCCAAGAAGGTTATCCTCATTAATGTTTCCAAAGGTCGCTTATTTAAAAAAAAAATCCAGGATGAGTACGTAGTCTGACATATACTGTTAAACACTTTATTAAGCAGATTTCTTTTGAATACCTGCTATGTGCCAGGCTGGGGATTCGGCAATAAACAAAATGCAAAACTTCCTTGCTTTTTCAAAGGTTGCATTTAGAGGTTGGGGGGCATTGTAAGATGATGACAAACATGATTGTATCATGTGTAATAAGATAAAAGGGGATAGAGCAAAGCAAAGAAGGGCAGGGGCTAGAGACCTGGTTTGTGCAATTTATATATAGAATGCTCAGGAACGTCCTCACTGACAAGGTGACATTTGAGCAGGATGTGAAGGGGATGGGGGAGTGAGCTATGTGGTTATGCGGAAGAGCATGTCACCAATGTGTATATTACTAGGGAATTATTCTCCAGTTCTTTTATTCTTGCAATTTCATTCTCCCTGTTAGCAAATGCTCAGGAGTGTATATTTCATTTTCTGCTTTCTTTGGGTCTAATATAAGTGACTTCTGCAGAATGTTATTTGTACCACAGGCTTTTAATAAATGCTTGTTGAATAGTTTGGTTAAAGTCATTTTCTCACTATTGCCCTTTTTAGGCAAGAACTGAAGGGAAAATCTACAGTAGTTCAGTACTCTGTCCAATAGTCTAAATTACTTAGAATGTACAAACCAACATTTAGCCGTACTATCCAACATTCTGGGTTATGAGTTTTTGCCTTCCATAAACATTACATCTAAAAATATTTGTAAAGGGCTTGGCTTCTACTAAATTCAAAACAGGAAGCCCCTATAGTCTTCAAGCTGCCTTTATTCACCCTCAAACCTCAAAGTGAAATCTACCAGTATTATTTTGTAATTATAATCTTTTTGTACAATGAGCTCTGACACTTTTTGAAAATGGTTTCCTGCCTAAGCAAAAGATATCCTGTTATTCTTAATATTCTATGTCACCTAAACATTAAGGTGTCTTGAATTCATAAGGACAGAACCTCTCACAGTCAATAACTTGTTCCTTTTTGATTTTTGCAGAAAGTTACACTTCACAGAAACAATTCCTTTTTGAGCAAGCGTCTCAGTTTTCACATCTTTGAGACCCTGACTTTGTTTGCGCCAGTGATTTTCATACTGACATAGAAGCTGTGCTTATTTTATTTGCTCTGATTTTTGAAGAAACAGACTGAAAACTAACAAGAACTATAACACTGGTGAATATCCCAAGGACCTCAACAATAATGATATGGGGGAAACTTTAACAAAAAATCAAAGTCAGAAGACAAGAGTCAGCAGTTGAGTAATGAGTTAACATTACAAATACGAAAGGAAGACCAGGCAACATTTTAATGAAAGTGAAGAGACGGAGAAGTCAGGGGGTGTCTCTAAAAGATACCTGAACTCAACCCCAAAAGGGGAAGAAAAACTTGCAAGAGAAACAGAAGAGCTTGCAGCTTTGATACCTGTGGGCATGTAAGTGCCTTTGAGAAGGAACATTAGGATAATATGGATGTCATTGTTCATAGTGTTGTTTTCTTCGGGGATTTCAATTTATAGCCCCACACATTCTCTCATAGTCCTCAAATGTATGTATTAATGCGTTGTTTACCATATGGGAAATAAAAGTTCAATCAGGCACCAACTATCCTGAATCTTAATCATTTCAGGATGTGAGAGAGAGAGAGAGAGAGAGAGAATGATAATGACAGTCTTAATTCTTTCCATAGTGCATATGATACCACTTGCACGTCCGGAGCAGGAAAAGCAGCTGCTCGCTCTGGATGTGAGACCTTGGGCAAATTCTTTACCATTCTGAACTTCACTTCTTTTAACTGAAATATGGGGATACTAACACAAAACTTAGATGGCACTTAGGAAGATAAAGAAAATAGTCAACTCATGCTAACGAGGCTCCAGGCAGTCTTTTAAAGCCTTTATATATATACATTTATGTAATCCTAATAACAATTCTATAACACAAGTGTCATCATTTACAGATGAGGGACCACAGGAACGAAGACATCCAAGCCATTTGCTCATGGCCACACAACAGTGGGGCTGGCTGCAAAGACCATGAGCTCAACTGCCACTCTAAAATAGTTCTCTAATGATGAATGTTAAGCACAAAGTAGTGCTCCAGTAATGGTTATTGCCATTGCTGTTGTTATAGAGAGGAGACACAGTATTTTTTACTTCAGTGGATTCAGATGTTTGCTTCCCAGAACTCCCAAACCTATTCAGATGGGAAGAACATGAGAACTGATAAAACAAAGACTTTAAAAACAATTGGATCCAGTACAACATTTCTTTTTGGACCACATGTCCTAGATTTACAATTGGACTGAACCAACTGGTCATCTCAATTAAAAAAAAAATCCCCTGTTAAATGAAAATAGCAGTTCAAGCTAATTTCTTGGCTAAATCAATTGTTTGGTTCCATTTGAAATAATCAACCTGGTAATTCTGTGAGGCCCCAGCCTTTTGCCTATGGTGGTGTGGGTTTTTTGAGTATAAGATGGAGTCAACATATTGATCTAATTCCTTCAATCAATAGATGAATTTTGTAAACAAGTCACATCATAAAAGTGGTTGTTTCTCCCACCGACACATTTTTATGTTCAGAATCTATCACTTTTGCTGCTGTGTATAAAACCCACATATATGTTTCCTTGTTGGATATTGTCAGAGAGCTGGAGGAGGGCTTTATTCTTGTCACAGTGTCAGGGGGGAGGTGATACAAATGACAGTCCAGTAGAGCCCTTTACTGAAGGTGTCAAAATATATCGGTGGAGATATTTTCTTATATTTTGTTACAAGATGCCAGAGTACAAAACTTAGCCTGTCATTTTTATTATTTTATGGGCCATTTTGATGCTAGGACAAAACTGTGGAAAGCTAATGACTATTTGAAGAAAAAGAAAAAAGAAGAGAAGATAAACAAACTGAATTTATTTGAAAGGAAATAAAAACAAACCACCAATTACTGGCTATGTACCACATACGTGTGAAGTGCCCCTATTGTTCTTATTATTGGTGCATTTGAATGAGTGATAATAAAAACATAAGTGTGCCTGAATGATGGAACCTATTAATACAGGAATGACAGAGGCAAAAAGTCAGTCAACAGGGCAGTTCCACCTTCAGCTACTGTGAATAGTGCTGCAATGAACATGCATCAAGATGGCTCAAGATCTGTTTCATAGGCAGTGGTATATATAGCACAGCCATCAAGTGTGTGGTCATCTCCATTAGACTACCTGGGTTCTATCCTGATATGGTGCTTTATATTTATTATCTCGTTTTCTTCTTACTATTACCCTGCTGTTCTTTCCTTACTGCCATTGTCCTATAATAAAGCCCAAGTAGTATTGGCCCTGCTATTAATCCGTGTTTTATAGATGAGGGAAAAGAAAGCTCAGAGGGTGAGGTCCCTTGCTCGAGGACAT
Organism: Saccopteryx bilineata; assembly: GCF_036850765.1. Classification (NCBI taxonomy): domain Eukaryota; kingdom Metazoa; phylum Chordata; class Mammalia; order Chiroptera; family Emballonuridae; genus Saccopteryx; species Saccopteryx bilineata. The sequence continues at coordinate 248,412,409 of NC_089494.1, forward strand.
GCAGCTAGTAAGTGGCAGATCCGGGGTTTGAACCCAGGTCTGGTTACACCGGAGTCCATGCCCTTTGTTAGTGCTTTATTCTGCCTCATAGTGAGGGGAGACTCCTGACGCAGTGATGTAAGATGGAGGAGTTAAGAGGGCAAGCGTGGCTGGACAGAAGTGGACGCTGGGGAAGGGTGCAGCTTCTCCAAATAGCCAAGGGAAGAGCAGCACTGGCCAGTGGTTGCCCAACAGAAGGAAAAAGACACAAGAACGGAGGCCGGCTTTGGAGATCTTCACCCTTTTCTTAGTTGCACCGGGCTCAGCCCTACAGAGCAATACACACTGAACTACTCGAGGCAGACTCCTCTCATTTCACTCTGCTACCCGGCTCCCCAACTCCGCTGAGGGAGTGAGGCGGCCTGCCGCGAATACCCATAGAACTTTCCACCACATTCAGGAAAAGCTACCCGAAAGGAAAGAGAAGAGGAGTTTATTAAATTCCTTTTAGGCTCCCTGCCTGAGTCTCTCTCCCACTGCCCAGCTTGTTTTCATTTCTCCCAGGGAGGAAGCCCATGGGTATACGCTGATTTGCTGGGCTACAGTCACGGGCACTTTTTAGAAAAACAAAGCCAAGAGGAGCTGTAAGACTCCCCTGCGACTTGCCCCATCAGCCAATAGTTGTTTTATTAAGTGCTGATTCCTCCTGTGGAGCTAAGGAAGGTGGGAAAAAAAAAGTCAGGGCCCAAACAAGGAACCATTCAGATGTCGTATTCCAAACATCAAGGTAACAGAGCCTTTCTGTACCAGACCCCGTGGGGCCAAGTTCTATATGAATGAAAGGGGTCGGCGGGTCCACATCCACCCAGGCAAGCTATTCACCGAACCCCCGCGCCGGGAGAGGACGGATTACTCACGGCCTCCACGCCCAGCCAGCTCAAACTGACTCCCTATGGGAGAGTTCCTTTCCTTTTGTCCAATTTAGTTTCAAAAAAAAAAAAAAAAAATCTGAGTCTTACCTAGAATTTTGCTGATTAGTAACATGTTGTATTCCTGGGTGTGGGTTTTCTTCCCTTGTTTTTCAGAAAAGGAGGATTGTAGAGACTTGAAAACAAGATACAAATCAGAGACTATAGGCTCGCATTTAGAGCCTTGCGAAATGTGGAACAAAATACGAATTGGAAGGGGAACTGAAAGCGTTGTAAATCACGGCTATCAGAACAAAACATCGCTGTGCGTGACACGTCCTCGTGGCAAGGAAATCTAGATCTGCACCTCGCTCGATGCCGCGCACGGGAGAGGCTCCCCGTGTGCCCGCACGCGGTGTGAGTGTGCGTTCGCGTGTACTTGTGTGTTCGGGTGTCTGTTTGAGAAGGATTAACCCCAAGCGAAAGAGGCCGTCTGCGAAGCGGCAGCCAGGGGAAATGGTAAACCAGGGAGTGATGGATCAAGTAGCCACACCAAGGGTCTGCTGCTGAAATTACAACCAGATTGCCTCTGAGACGCAAGCAAACTTGAACAAATAAACCCCTGTGGCAGACCGGCTTTCGCCAGCCTACCTGCGAGACAATGTCCAGACCCCTCCTTCCAGACGCAAGGCACTGAGTGGCTGAGAGGAGGGGAGGGTGATGCTGAAGCCGAGGGCTCGGTCCCTGCAGGAACAGGGAAGCTCCGCGCTGTCCCCAAGGGGCTGCTCATCTTGAGGGAGTGACATGGACGAGGACGGCTGGTCAGGACACAGAGAAACCAGAGACGTGAAGGCGCATTCTCTCGGGATGCTTGGGAAGGAGAATGTAAAAGCCGGAGGAGGAGGGCTAGGCCAGCGGGGAGACAGGGAACAAATGTGCTGACATCTGACATGTATTAGCAGCACCCAGATGCTCCGTGACTAAAGCGAAGGCTGCTGGGCCTTTCTGGGTTTCCACATCACAAGCGGCAGGTTCCGGGAGAGCCGTGGACAGATGGTCCTGCACCCTGGGCCTGCTGCTTCAGATATTCCGAGACAGCGGCAACTCCAAATGGGAGACAATAAACGGATACAGGACACTGCAGCCCTGGTCGGGTGGCTCCGTGGATAGAGTGTCGGAGCCAATGCACGGATTCAGTCCTGCGTCAGGGCATGTACAGAAGCAATCAATGCGTACACTACTAACTGGAACAACTAAGTGAAACAATGAGTTGATGCTTCTCTCTCTCCCTTCCTTTCTCTTTCTCCCTCTTCCTTTCACTCTCAAATCAATGGAGACATTTAAGAAAAAATAAAAATAAAAAAAGACTGTAAAACTCCTCTCCACTCTGGGAGGGGAGTTATTAATTCAAGGACATAGATACCTAGATAGAGTCCAACTTTGGGCCCTTTTCATGGCTAAGATGAATCTTTACAATGATCCTAATAATTGCTAATATTTAGTACCACTTCTGGTGTGCCACGCTCATTATTTGCATTTTTTATGACACCTCACAGCTGCCCTACAAGGTAGACATTGTTGTCATCCACCTCCATGGTCTGTAAATGTTGGGTAAGCAGCCACGTTGCCAGAGCCAGGACCAGGCAGAGTTTGGATCTGAACAGCAGGCCCTGCTTTAATAGCAGGCCCTAGTCAGCTAAGCACCCTGCCTAAATCACTGAGGTCTTGAACTCAGTTAGTTAAGAGATTACCCAGCTCTTTGTAGTGGCTGAGGATACAGGAAAGGATTCAAATCTAATTACATGGCTGCCTATCATGCAGGATTCAACCACCAGATGACTTAAACAAAAAAATAATAATATTTTTTTTTAGTGTTGCTATATAAACATGTTCTAATACACTTTTTTTTTTTAAAGGCAGAGACACAGGTGGATATCTGGGAGTTATGCAAAAGAGCTACTTCCAGGGCTCTTCCTGATAGGTGGTGAGAATTTATCCATCTCTCTCACCCCCAATGTCCCTGCAGTTCTGAACAAGGAGAAGTGACATTTGGAATGAAACTCCGAGGTCCAGCTGAGTCCGGCAGTGCCTTCCTCATCACTAAGGACTCATCCTTGAATAAATTTATGTTCAGCCCAGTTTTGTCCTTAACCAGCCTTACTGAATGCATGCTAATTTTGAGAAAACTGGATGACTCTGTATGGTATCCATGACAACTTTCACTTAAACAGAATATGAAATTAACCAGGCCACTCTGTGCCTCCGACATTCTAGATAAATGGAGCTAACTGCAGACAGAGTCACGCTGGCATTATTTTCTAGGCAATTCTGGAAATTCTGTGCCTCTAGGATTCGAGAAAGCTTGGTTCCCGTGTAACCCGTTTGGGTAGACGACCATCACAGAGCCAGTCTGAGCTCCAGCTTCCCCATTTCAGAATTGCAGAAATTGGTTGGTTAGCGCTTCTAATTGTTCCCCTGTCCCTGATTTTCACTGACTTGATCCAGACCTTTTACTTCCTTCCCCCCATTTAGTGACATGACAGTTGGAAATGTTATTTCTCTTTTACTAGTGTTTGTCCCTGGTTTTTTAAAAAAAGTATAGATTTTATTTTTTACAGCCATTCTAGGGTTATAGAAAAACTTGAGCAGAATCTATAGAGTTCTTTCCCAACCCCTCAGTTTCTCCTATTATTAACCTATTGCAATGGTGTGGGACATTTGTTATAATTGATGAACTTACATCGACACATTATTATTAACTAAAGTTCATCGTTTATGATAGGGCTTACTCTTGGCACTGTATGTTCTATGAGTTTTGACAGATGTACAATGCCATGTAGCTGTTAGCAAAGGCAGCTAGGTAGGTAGTAACAAAAGAGAACGGAGGCAGCTGGCTGAGTCTAATTAAGTCTGGAAACTCTAGCTTCACAGACACTCCAAGGAGTAACCCAAATTGCTCTGCCAAACGGGTTAACATCCAAGTGGGCAGGAAAGACCAGCTTTGCAATCACCCTAGAGAACAGCTTGTACCCTCCTGGGATTAACAGGAAGGGTGAGGGAGAACATGGCACAGGCAGAAGACCCTTTACTAATAAGTGCATGAGCGGTAGGAGCCAAAATGGCAACCATAAAGTGGAGGAGACAAATCTGGGAGAAAGAGTGGAGAGGATGAGGACACAAGCCTGGGAAAAGTCAGGAAAGAGACTGGACAGTTTGAAAGAAAGCCTGCTTTCTCCCAAGCCTAAGGGAACATAGGAGGCTTAACAAAGGACCTAGTCTCTCTTTATCTACCCCAAGGGCCAGAGTACAGCACCCATCATGTCCTGGGAGCCATTGAGTCTTGGAGGTAGGTGTGCAGGTAGGGAATGAGGGACTGGGAAGGTAGGTAACTTGCCTAGTTTCAGCTGCAGGTCCCGGGGTGACACTGTTGACACTGCTGGGCCTGGTGGACCCAAGTGCTGGCCTGCGGCCCTGTCAGCTCGACTTCTCCTGCAGTGAGATGGAGCTGAACCACCTGGTCATGGATGAGACCTCGGGCGTGGTGTATCTGGGGGTGGATCAACAATGTCCACCAAGTTCTGCTGCTGGGCCCACCAGGGAAACACATCATCGAGTGCGGCAGCCTTTTCAATTAATCTAGCCATTGTTGCTCAAATCCTTCTACCCGTGTGTCCATGCGATTCCTTTCCTGCAACACTGTGGAAGAACCGATTTCCAGACCAGTCAGCAGACCCTCCTTTGTATCAGTCTTCCTCTGATAACGTACCCATGATTGTAGCATCCTACAGAATCGTTTCGCTGTCGTCAAATCCCCTGTGCTCTACCTCGTCATCCCTCCCTTTCCCCCAGGTTTGGGCAACCACTGATCTTTTGCCTTTTCCAGAATGTCATGTCACTGTAATCAGACAATGTGCGGTCTTTTCAGACTGGCTTTCTTCACTTAGTTATGTGATTAAGTTTTCTCCTTGTCTTTTCATTGCCTTTGATTTTTCAAACAAACTTGAGGACCTATATGTTTCTACCAAAATAAAAACTTAGTATCTATTACCCACATTGCTTTCCTACATAAGTAATGCATACACTTACCTCTGTGTTCCTTCAAATCAGCTACCTCCAACCCAGGTTTTGTTAACATTTTCATTCCTGATAGGTATTAAAATATTTTTATATTGTATTATACCTTTTCATTGGACAACTCTTTTATTAATATATAAAACCTCATCATTCAATTGTCATCAGTTGTTTAGATTTAACTCTCTGTGTCACTTATTTCACTCCTCACTGTTTCTTATATACTATGTCTTCCCTTTGTTAGACTATTACCTGCCCTAATTTCTAGGGTCCTCTTTGGGATGGTACAAGCAGAGGTATATCAGATGGGACAGGAAGTCCCTTGACTGTTGGAGTTCCATTGGAGATGTAGCAAGACTTCTAACTCTAACACTCCTGGGACTACCTCTGGAAGATTGGACTGCTCTGCTTGGCATAAATTTAGCAAGCTTGTATTATGCAACTGCTCCATGAAAACACTGTGCTTCAAGAGAAGCATATGTCACTTGAATTCTGTCATTGAGAATGTTTTGTTCTCACTAGTGTGGATGGGAGACCATGGCGGGAGGGACAAGATGGTGGTAATTGGTGTCTAAGACTACTCTCTGAGTCATAAAACAATAGAGGTCAATTCAAGGTAATTAACCATTAATCATTAGCATCTATTGAGAATGGCTGAGCTTCCTCAAAACTCTCTATACTCATTTAATTCTCATAACAATGCTGTGAGGTGGGTATTATTATTCACATTAGGAAACTAGAGGATAGAGAAATCAAGCAATTGCTCAAAGGTCAGAGAATGAGTAAGTTGTAGATGGATTCTAACATGAACAATAGCTCCCAAGCGCGGGGGCTAAGGGGGTAGGGATTAAAGACGTTCTCAGTGCTGAGTCTCTCCTGGCCCCAATCTATCCTCTGATGCCACTCTTGCTATATCCCTACAGAAAATGCTGCTTCTGTCTCTTTCTGCTCTTCTGCTGGCAAACAATGAAGGTCGGGGCAAATAGAGTCTGAGTTCTACTTGAATAATGCAATCAAGAGATGCTCCAGGATTAAGAGCCAAAATATGTGTTTGGGCCCCACATGAGTTTCCTCACAGTGATCTAACTGCTGTAGTGCAGTGAAGTCAACCCTGGACTTCGGGCCAGGGGAGTCCAGCTCCTGGCTCTGCACCTTGGAGCTGGGAGGGCCATCTGGACCCAGAGCCTTAACCCTTTGCACCTCTATTTCTGCCTCACCAAGATGGGGATGCTATACCAGCAGTGCCTCTCTCCGAGGCACTCAGAGGCTCTAGTGACATAATGGAAGACTCTCCTTCAGAGCTCATGGAAAGCTTGATTGATCTGAATTCATTGGTTCTAAATTTTGTAATGTGTGAGACCCAGTGAGAGGTAAGAAATATGTGAGCCAGAGTCTGAGCTCCGAATCATAATGAGTAATCCAAAGCTACCAGCATCTAAACTGTCAGGGCGGAGATCTGTATCTCTTTTGTTCACTGATATAACCCATGTGCCTACAACAGTGCTTGGCCCCATTATAAGAGCTCACTGACTATTTGTGTAATTAAAAGAAAATTTCATGACAGTCAGGGCACATACAGGAATAGCTCAATGTTGCTGTTCCCCCTTTCCCTCCCTCTAAAAGAAAAAAGAAAGAAAATTTCATGTAGCAGTGTAAAAACATATTTCAATGCCTTATACACCTCGGTCTCTAATGCAGTTACTGAGAGTGACTGTCGGTCCTGCCTTTTGAGGGACAATGAGGCAGAAATCTATCTAAGTTTAAAACACACACATATACCTTTGCAGGTGAGATACAAATGCCTACCCTTCAACTATACTGCTCACAAAACTTAGGGGATATTTCAAAATGAATATGAAGCTATAAAATATCCCCTAATTTTTGTGAACAGTGGATTTGATTAGCTGTCATAGCAACCCGTCTGCATGCATGCAGGCCTGCATATAGAGGAGGGGCCGTCTTGTTGTCGGAGCACGTAAACAGCATAAAGCCGTGCTGAGAACACTTGCCAAAGCAGAGTGCCTGGATTTAAACCCTGGCTCCACCAAATACCTGCCAGTGTGACCTCCGTAAGTTACTTAACCTTTCCTCTTTCTTGCCTGTAAAATGCAGAAGACAACAGCCTATCTCACAGGGTTGTCAAGATCATGAAAGGGATTCACTGATGTAAATGCACAGAGTAGTGTCTGCTATACAGAGGTAGGTACATGCTCATCGCCCCCCCCCCCCCGGGGGGGACTTTGGAGGCTCATCACAAGCCCTGTAATGGCTGAAGGTTAGGGACGTTAAGTAGCAAAGGCTAGGAGAAGCCAGTCAGCTGTAGAACCAGCACTTGAACTCTTGTTCCTCTGCCGCAGCGCCTGTGGGTTTTCCTGTCTCACTCCCCAGTGACAAGGGGCAGGACCAACACATTCTCCTTGACTTACAAATGGTTTTCTACTTACTGATCCCTATTTTCCAACTGCTCTGCCCTGATTCTTGTCACAAGCAACGAGTCTGCAGCCAAGAAAACATATACATCTTTCCTAGACTATCTTGCTTCTCTCAATAAGGTGCCCAGGGCACGCAGCCCGAGAGGGCAGACCCCCACCTGGTAACAGAACAAGCTATCAGAGGGGTCCTCTTCTCAAAAACCAGCCCTCTCTCAGCTTGGCCCCTGAACTTGAATTCCCATATGAGCTAATTCTATTCTTATTTTCCTTGACTCATTTTTCCTTTAAATTTGCTTCATCTAACAGTATCATTTCCATCTTTGAAAAAAAAAAAAAAACAACCCCGCTAAATCCTTTTTTGAGACAATGTGGGCTATGAATACACTGATCACCTTTTAAGGTGGGCGTTGGCGGCTAGATAGCCCCGGGGGGAAGGGCTGGAGAGAAGAGTCAGGGTCATCAACCTCTAGCTCTGAGACCTGTTCCTCACCTGTTTCTCGTTAGAGCTCTGTCCCCGCGGCTGCATGTGGCTCTCTGCCCTGCCCTCCCCACTGCACCCCGCCCCGTCACACTCTTCTAAGCTCCCATCACCCTGACACGGCCTATTTTAATTAGTGAGCCATCACTGAGTGACGGCTATGCTCCGGGATGGGGCTGGAGTCTCCCGCGAGGGAGGGAGGGGGCTCCGGCGGAAAGCCCGCGGGGCTTGGAACTCCTGGCACAGACCGCAACCGGCACGCAAGGGCGACAGGAACAGCGTGGTCAGAGGGCCAGTTGAGAACCAGTGGGTCTGCCAGGCTCCAGGGTGCTGGCCCTGTCTCAACCCACAGGCACACCCTGGTAGGAGTGCTGACAGTCCTGATTTTCAGATAAAATGTCGGGGGGGGGGGGGCGGAGGAGGAGAAGAGGACGTGAACAAAGCCATGCGCTTGCAGCCTCAGAACCCAGTAAGGTCCCTCAGGGGGAATTTCCTCAGGCGACACAGTGCTGGGATGCACTTTCACTTCTGTCATTAGAGTCGCTGCTCGGTTCCCTCTAGGTTACATCACTGCAAATCTGTCTGCAGTTGTTTCATCAGTGACACAGAGCCCCGGCTATGCACGCACGCCACGGGCTACACTGGGGGGTGCTATGGCCCTGGATGCCATGCACGGGGTCTCCCGACCCAAGTCCTCACTCGGACAACGTGAAATGGAGGCTCAGACAGGGCCCTGGGCTCCATCAAGATCATACAGCTAGAAAGACCCTGAAGTGGAATGGGGAAAATCGACATTGCTTCCAACCGAGATGATCTTGCTGCCAGTTAATAAGGCAGAAGTGCCCTGTTCTGTTTTGATTTATTCTTACCTCTTTCCAAAACTATTCAGGCCAGCTCTGCTCATCCATGAGTATGTACAGAGCACATCTACGTGCCCAGCACATGTGTGACCCTGCAAGAGCCACCCAGGTTCAGAGATGGAGGCTTTGTCTCCACAGAGAACTGTGGGGACAGACCAGACCCACCTGTGAGACCAGGACAGTTCCAACGCAGGTCTGACTCTGAGGACAGCCCTGGCCACAGAGTAGGTTGGATCTTGAGGTGGGAGTGGGGAAGGAGGTTGCATTTAGAAGCTTGTGTTGTAGTGGAAGAAATTAGGTGAGAATATGAAATACTGGTTCACATTTTTGTTGTTTTTTCCCCCCAACTGGGCAAATTTTCCATCTACTTCTGGTTTTACATTGAAGGCAAGTGACATTACCAAGAAAGGGAGGAGGTGCTACCTTCAAATCAGGAGGCCACTCTGTGGTTCTGAGTAGAGGGAGGGTGCGTGGCCCTGAATCCTGGGAGAGCAGCTTTTCACAACCTTCCAGGTTACTGGGGATCCGATTCCTCAAGATGATAATTGGGCTTGTGGGGTCTGCTTGGGTCCCCTTGGCACTGGGGTGCTGTCTAAAACAGCTCAGGCCATAAAAATGCCAGAATGACAACCACACGTCCACATATTCCATGCAAAGGCTATTAAAACCTCCAAATTGCACCAGTTTTCTCCTCAAGGCCACAAGAGTGCACAGCTGAATGGAAAAGGAAGGGATATTTTCAGGGTGAATTCAGCACCAATCATTCTAAGCAGTCATTTGTCCTCCTAAAAATGTCTTCTTTAAGCCCTTCAAAATAATTTATAAAGGTTGACTCCCTTCTTAAATGATTTTACCAGGCCAAAGTAAGGCATGGTTTTTACATATTGCCTTTCTCAATGTGACTAATCGGATCTCTGGTTAGGAGAGACGAGGCCTAGTAAAATCTGGTGGTTGTGACTTATCCCTTCTACTCTATAATTTCTCTGCCATTCCTCTGTCCAAATCACTGCCCCGCTTTGCCTAGACTCCCAATGGGCATCTTAATTGCATTATCTACTCCCAGTTTTTTTGTCTCGCATCCATTTTCCACAAGACACAAGTCTTATTTTTCTCAAATGCACACCTGGCCACAACCCCCCCCCCCGCCCCCGCTTCATGTAATCAGTGGCTCCCCATTGCCTTCAAGTTCAAACATTTTCTAAAGCGTACCAACCCCACAATGATCTGACTCTGCCGAATGACTCTGGCCTCATCTCACACCTTTTTCTAACTTGGTTCGCATCCTCAGATGCTCTGTGCTCTCTCTGCAGGGTCTTCAAGCCTGCCTGCTCCTCCGCCCCGGTGCCTTCCCCCTTGCCTTCCCTCTGCTAGGTCGCATTCACCTTCAGGTCTCAGTATTCCGTGAGATGACCGAGCGACTCTCACTCATTGCTTGTAGTCAGTTGCACGGTGCCTCCCTCCCCCCAAAGATATGTCCATCCAGTACCGAGGAATGTGACCTCATTTGGAAAAAGGGTCTTTGCAGATGTAATTAAGTTAAGGATCTGGAGATGAGATCATCCTGGATTACCTCAAATCCATACGTGTGCTTCTAACGAGAAAGGCAGAGCAAGACTAGAGAAATCTCCAATCTCACAGAGATGTGGAGATTCAGGTAGAGATTTAGTCACGCAGCTGCAAGGCAAGGAGGACCTGAGGCCACCAGAAGCTGGAAGGAGCAAGGAAGGACTCTCCCCGGGGGCCTTAGGAAGGAACTGCAGCCTTGCCGATTTCAGAGGCCTGGCCTCCGGAACCCAGAGAATAAACCTCTGCTGTTTTAAGCCATCCGGTGGGTGGGAAATCGTTAGGGCAGCCCCCTGAAAGAACACACCACCTCACCACTGGCAGGGAGCATGCTGCCTGGCACTGAGGAGGCGGCCCCAGGTAATTTTTTGAATGAAAGAAGTCCAGGAGACTGACAAGGGGGTGACAGGAACTGGGAGGGCAAGAGTGGGGCGATGTGCTAAGGGGAGCCACAAGTTAGCAATTTCCAGAGCCCCCCCCCCATCAACGGGTATCACTGTGCTCTTCGGGGCCCTGGGACGGGTGATTCGAGCCCCTGCTCTCACAATACTCCAGTGTGCCTCCTGTGAGCTCAGGAGGTGCTGCCGAATCTCAGGAATGTCCCTTCAGCAACATTAAGCTTAATTTACTTTTAGTAGGTACTTGTGTATTTAAAAACACATTTCAATTAGTTTGCAAATATATTTGAGTATCTGTGAGTTCCTTCAGACTTTACAGGAGTTGAACAGACTCTTGATTTCCTCCCTGAAAGCTAAGCCTTTTCCAGCCTTTCCATCTTAGTAAATGGCACCGTCCAGGACTTGAATGACACCCTTATTTTCTCCCTGGCTGTCACCCCTGTCAGCAAGACCTGTTAATGCTATTTTCGGAACATGCTCTGGGACTTCGGCAGTGGCCTCCCCACCGGATCCCCAGCTGCCTCTCTTGTACTCTTACCATCTAGTTTGTGCCTCACAGCCAGCATCTTCTCTTCAGATAGAAATATCACCTTACTATCCGCTCTTTGAAATTTCCAATTGCTTTTCATTGCATTTAAATTTAAAAATCCAAACCCATTACAGTGGCCTTTCAAGCCACGGTGGACCTAGCCCCTGCCTACCTTTCTCTTCTCATCCGGTACCACTGTTACCTGTGGCCACAGTGCCACAGCCTCAACCTCACCTTCATCCTCTGTTCTCCTAAAGCAGGGGTCCCCAAACTTTTTACACAGGGGGCCAGTTCACTGTCCCTCACACCGTTGGAGGGCTGGACTATAAAAAAAACTATGAACAAATCCCTATGCACACTGCACATATCTTATTTTAAAGTAAAAAAACAAAATGGGGACAAATACAATATTTAAAATAAAGAACAAGTAAATTTAAATCAACAAACTGACCAGTATTTCCATGGGAACTATGCTCCTCTCACTGACCACCAATGAAAGAGGTGCCCCTTCTGGAAGTGCGGCGGGGGCCGGATAAATGGCCTCAGGGGGCCGCATGTGGCCCGCTGGCCGTAGTTTGGGGACCCCTGTCCTAAAGTCTAATCTCATCCTTGCCTCAGGCCATTTGCAATTGTTGCCTCTTGTATCAGCAATATTCTTTTATGAATTTCGTATTGGTGGCTCCTTCTCATTTTTCCACACCAGGCTTCTCAGAGAAGCCTTCCCTGATGACCCTCTGTACCCAATTACAATAATTCCCTTTCCTATCTATCCTACAGCCCCCTATACTTTCCTTTGTAGGCAGATTACAAAGTAAATGAAGTCATTAGTTGGCTAGAGCGGATATAACAAGGTACCACAAACTGAGCGCCTAGAAGTTCAAGATCAGGGTGCCCACAGGAGTAGTTCCTTCTGCAGACTGTGCGGGTGAACTGCTCCAGACCCCGCCCCCAGCTTCTGGGGTTTGCTGTCCGTCTCTACTGATCTTCGGCTTGTGCTACATCACTCTGATCTTCGGCTTCCCACGGTGTCATCCCTGCGTACGTATCTGTCTCCACATTTCCTTTTTTTATAAGGGGGGTAATCCCTTCCACGACCCCCGCACCCACCCCCACACTCCAGAATGCCGTCATCTTAACTAATTACAACTGCAACAACTCCATTTCCAAATGAAGTCATATTGTGAGGTTCCGGGGGTTAGAACTTCAGGGTTTGAATTTCAGGGAGACACAATTCAACCCATAATAGAGTTCTTTTCTTATTTGCTGTCCGCGCCAATGCAAGGCAAGTTTGGCGAGGGCAGAGATGTCGTTCGTCTTGTTCCTACTGCTGTGTCTGCCGCCCTAAGAACAGGGCTTGGCACAAAGGCTCGGAGTAACTCATCCTTATTCCACAGCAGTGATGGCTGTATGGCTTTGTGATCATACTAAAAACTGCTGAGTTGTATACTTTACAACTTGTATGAAACTAATGGTATGTGAAATACATCCCCAAAAGAAACAATCCTTCCCAAGTGCATATATCAATGATTATTAGATAAATATTTTTTTCTGGGACTCAATTCCTCCCTCTGTAATACATTCTAACTCCCCACAGGTTTAATGATGTTAACATTTTTGAGAATCTGATAAACATTTCTCTCCAGTAAAAGGCCAATAGCCACGTGCCTGGGTGGCCACACACCTGCACACTGTACTTTCTATATCACTTTAGAGAGCTCATGGGTACCCCAAGCAAGACAGTTTCCATGGACCAAAGTCACAGGCCTCAGCAAGAAGATCTTACCAAATACCCATCTAGGTCTGAACATTCTGGGATTCCACACACCCCCTGCTCTGCAAGACACAGGAGATCTAGGGAAAAAGTGAAATGCTTTGCTTTTGCTTACAACAAACATAGTCAACTGAGAGAGAAAAGAATACCATACACTACAAAAGTGGAGAAGTCCAAGCACTTCAGAGAAAGGTTTCACGAAGTCTCTTGGGTTGAACGTCCCCATGACGAGGCTTTCCGTTGGCAGAGAAAGGAGAAAAAGAGCGCACAGCCTTGCGTATGGGTTTGAGAACTAGTATAATCAATAAAAAATGGATTTTTTTAAAACAATAAATTTAATAAAAAGTCTCATCGATATTTGAAATTAAAACTTTGATTACTTTATGAATTTTATGACTTTCCTTTAAAAACCTGTTAATGTCCTATAGCCTTTTAAAAGAAGAAATCCTGAGAATGGTTTTGATGCAGCAGGAATGGTTTTGAGGCCATCGAATCGCTTTCTGCTGTTCCCGGCACCCAGGCAGGCCCCATTAGCCAAGTCGCGAAGGAGCCACTTTCTCCAGGGGCCTTAACCCTCCCTCCCTCAACTCGCACACAGAAAGATAACAAGAGGCTGAACAAAGAGGAGGGGATGGGGGCCTCATGGGGGAGGGGAGGGAACTGGCAGTTAGAGTCTTGTTAAACTCAGAGACGACAACTCCCAGCTATGGAACCTGTGAAACTGTGGGCACTGTGCGGAGGGGAATCTCTTTCCCTCTACAGTGATACTGCCCAGGATGTGTCCCCTTGAGGACGCTGTGGGGACCCTGAATACAAAGTTGAAATAGAGGAAGGACTTTCTGGGAAGAGTTGTCATGTTCTCCCGTGGGTTTAGCTGGGCGAGAGCGTTAGCCTCTAACGTATTTTCTTATGCCACCAGTGTCACCATAAGTTAAAAGCAAAGCCCACCACTAAACATTAAAATGGTGTGATGAGAGTAAAGGAGGTGAAGTGATAGGAGAAGGAAGAAAGGGAAAGAGGAAAGAGAGAGGAGAAAAGGAAGACAGGAGATAGAATGTGGCTCGGTTGTTTTATTTTTATGTTCATTAATTTAAATATAAAACCTTTTCCACCCCTTGACCGTAGAATGACTAGATTAGAGATGCTATTGCTAAGGCTTGTATTTCAAGTTACCATATGTACAAACCCCAAATCATCTATTTCAGGCAACCCTGGATACAAGCTCTTAATAAGAAAGTCTTTGTGAGGCAAAAGTCACCATGTCCAGCAAAGACCATATTTTAGGGGAAGAAACTGTAGTGTTTTGGAGCCACTTGTACCAGCTTCAAAGAACTGATTGTTAAATTTTCAGGAATCTTGCAAGCCAGTTGACATCATGCTGGTAGCTTGAAACAGTCCGCAGTGAGAGGATTTACACCGCTGGAAATGCTATAGAACAAGGCTCTTTTATTCCTCTGGAGAGCTGGTTGTTAAACATTTACCAGCACTCTGTCTTTATATCTGAATTTATAGTTCAAACTACAATAATACCAAACAAAACACAACCAAGTACCCCTAGCCAATCATTTTTGAACAGGCACACACACTTCTGAAGAAGCAACTTAGAACTCATCTTAAAGACCATCATTCGAACAGTCAACAAACATTGTTAGAGGACCCAGGTTAGGGCTGAAGGACCAATGAAGGCATTTGATATAAATCTCAGTCACTGAGGACCTGATAATTCGTTTGGGGAGACAGGCTGGGCACACCTGGAGCAATTATGGGAGAGTACAAAGCAAAGCATAATAAAGGATAACTTTGTCTTTGTAAAGACTGGGTGCAGCAGAGTTCAGAGAACACAGGGTGGTTAAAGAAATAGTGCAAATCTTAGTTCTCTGTTAATTCGAAAGAGTCACAGATAAACCAGCTTCATCCCATAGGCTCTTTGGTTTGTGGCAAAGGGACCTGCAGACAATTCTTAAAAATCCTTTGGGTTTCTTTCCTTCTTACTTAAAATTATTGTCACTCATGAAATATATAATTAACATAGAGATAGCATTGTCCTTTGTAATAGTTGGTGACATCTCTGGCATGTGGCTATTCATTTGTTCCTGGCCACTTGATCAAAGGACCAGCCTCTTTTCCCTGCACTTGAGAGAGTCTCCTGCCCTTGAGCCCAGAACCACAGCTACCATTTTAGGACACTGCTTAAGTTTGTATGATCTGAATTCAGCTCCAAACTCTGTAACTTGTTAGCTGTGTGACCTTAGGTGAGTGATTCAACCTCTCTGTGTCTCAACCCATGCGGGTTTTGTGAACTTGGCGCAAGTCACTCTTGGTCTCAAAACCCTGCTTTTTCCTTATCTGCAGGACTGGAGCGATCGCCTCTGCTTACCCTGTGGGGTTACTGTGAGAACTGCAGGAAAGAGTGTCTGTAGGGAGGTCTTGGCCAACTGGAAAGTTCTCCACAAATGTGAGCTGCTGGTGCCAGTACAACATTTCTGTGCTCAAACTTAGCCCCTAGGCTCTGGGCCTCACAATGGCTCAGTAGGTTTGGCGTGTTGCTGTTGGATCCCCAAATTCCCTTGCTGTGTCCCAGTGCATAGAGTGGCAGCTTGCTGTGCCTTTAAATGGGCTCCTCTGCTGATCTTCTGTGAGAGAACATCATATAAATGTTCTCCAAGCATCTCCTCTGAGAGATTAGTTCATTGTTTGCACTCTGCCCGTTCCCCTTTCATTCGTGCCCCACTCCTTAGGGCAGAGATTACCTATCTGCTCTATTCATGGCTGGACCCCAAGTGTCTACACAAGAGCCTGGTAAGCGGAAGGTGTGCAATACATATCTGTGGCGGGAAGGGCTGCTCACTGTCCTCAGTTCACATTCCTCCAAACGGGGAAAGTGAACTGGGAGACTTCTCTATAGGAATGAATCAGTGCACTGTAGGCGCCCCATAATGAACCATCTGATGGTCAACCAACACTCAGCACGTGTGTGTTCAAGCCACACTGCCAGGTCCTCTGAGGCAAAGGCAGGTATGGACAGGAAGGCATGGCCTCTGTGAACTTGAACTTTCTTTCCTTCTTTTTTAAAGAAGCTGCCAAATTTGAGATCTCATAAATCTCATGATCTGACCCTACTTCCACAATCCTAATCCCGATGGCATAGTCACTGACACTGGCTTCCGGAAGTGGACGCTCATTTGGATCTAGCAGAGCCGCAAGGCACTGGTTTCCAAACAACTGTCTGCTCACCATTTATTTGCTAAGGTTTTCCATTCCGGAATCAGATATGAACCAAGAAAGAACCTTTTGCTTTACTCCAAGGGGCTTAGAAAAGACTGTCATTTCCAGCGTTAAATAAGAGGGATGGGAAGGGAGAAGGATGCTTAAATCTAAAAGTGGAAAAAGCTGAATTGATTTATGGACTCCTGCAGGTGGGTAGTCCCGAAGTAGAAAAGCAAACCGTAGCCACCTGTGCAACTGACATGCCCCGATTTTCAGGAGAGGCACAAAGATTTAAGGGATTTTTACATAAATAATCCTCCTTTAAAAAATCACCAGATTTCAGAGAAAAAAAGATCCCAAAAATGTTTTCTTGGCTATGTTTCTTGTAGTGACTGTGAAAACCCATGAAGGAGGAAACTAGCCAGGAATTTTCTTTCTTTTTTTTTTTTTTGAGGTTATGAAAGCCTCTCATTTTTATAGTTTTGGAAATCCTTGGAGTGTAACTTTGAACTTTAACCAAGAAAAATTATATCTTATAAACAATGGCATTTGTTGATTGGATGAAGGACTAGATCAATATTGGTCTTGGCAACCTGCTTTGGCTGCACATGCCTGCAGAAATATGCTAGTTGTGGTGTTAAAAAATTATGTCAGTTCCTCACCATGTGCCTCTTTTTCTTGGAGTGGTGCCTGAGAATTAGTTTCCAAAGATACTTCCAGAAGTTAACCTAGAGCCTGGCCTCCACAGCAAAGGAAGTTACACATAAACTCGCGAAAAGCAGCCGCCCCGGTGAGCTCCCGGGAGGGACAGAGGAGGAAACCCCCACCTTTGGAGAAAGGGGATAAGGAATAACGTCTCATTGCGACAAGGGTGGTCGCATTCCCCTTCACTGCTAAGTTTTTCACTTAGACTCGTCCCACTGAGGGAGAAAAATCACCCAACTAAACAAAAATAAATCAATGTTGGTAAGTGAAGAAAACTATTGCTTTGAAAGGAAATAATCGTATTGCAGCCACGATGGAGCTTTTCCACAATAAAACGTCTTCAATTCTTCCCTTTCGGTGGGGGAGCCGTGGCTGCTGGGATGTGTGAGGAGAGAAGTCGGAAAGCTTTTAGTGTTTTATGTTAGAGTATTGGATTGTCAATTTATTTTGGGCATAACACTCTATGCCACATGTTTACTTATGCATACATTTATAAAGAAAATATTTCAACTTTACTCAACTCAGCAGCTGGGTTATTGATCTTTGATCTTTATTCTTTGTAACTTTGGGCTGGATTTTCAGTCTAAGTATAATAACTAGAGCAATGCCCACTGCGGGGGGGGGGGGCATAAAATAAGCTAAAAACAAGTCCCACATTATCACTCCTGAGTCCGATGCCAGGCCTGTGGCTGCCAATCAGCCTCATTCGCCCTACATGGTCTGCACTGGGTTCTTCCACACTGTGAAGAACAAGGGGTGATGTCCTCTACATTAACATTTGGCCACCATAGGTGGCACAGGACTGGAGCTGCCACCATGTCCCTTCTTAAGATGACTGCACACCTGCCACAGCCTGTGAAAGACTGAGCCAAGAGCTGTCCTTGCGTGCCCCCTCTGAGGACCTGTGGGCTGACCTTTGCCTGTGCTCCTGGTGGCCAATGGGCATCCTCTCTTCCCCTTAAGTCCCTCCCCCATGTAACTGCTACTGGAGACATTTCCTTCCAGCCACTTGGCCCCTGGTGCCAAGGCCGGGACCTTGGCGTGTCCCTTTGGAAAGGTGGCCAACTTTGCACTTGCCAGACTCTCACAGTTTTCTGACCTGTGTCTTGGGTGGAAGAGAGCTGAGGGTGAGAGAACTCTCAGCCCTGCTCAGGGAGGACATGCCAGGGCACACACCGACAGGAACCACACAAGGCCACCGCTCACACTGATTGAGTGCTGACCATCCACCATGTGTTGTGCTAAGCACTTTGCACACTTTAGTTTACTGAACCACAACCACCATTTTTATGAGAGCAGCACTATTTTTGAGGTGAGAAGAGGAAGGCTGGGCCTCTCACAGCTAGGGACAGTGCTAGCTAGGATTCCTTCCTGGGAGGTCTCACTGCAAAGCGATGTCACTTCTAACTTGGACTAACATATGGGTCATCTCATGTCACTGTGTGACCTCTTTGCAAGAGCACATCTGTCAGTGCGTCCCCCAGGAGTCCCATCCCCAGTGTGCTGCTCACGTCTATAAACACATTAGGTGACTACGCAGATGGTGGGACTGTACCTACCTGCCCCCAAAGACCAGACAGGCCACCTTCCTCTGTGAATCATTTCTAAGACTCCTAGTCTTGGCTGAGCAGAGCACTCAGGGAAACCTTCCTTCTGTCTGTCTTCAAAGGGTATCGCTTCCTTCATAGGCACAAGGACAATTTCCTCAACTAGATTCAGTATTCCTTGTGCGCAAGAAAGGTATCCTCTATTTTTTCCATATCAAAAAACAAAAGAAATGCTGACTCTTAGGGTTGGAAAGACCTCTGTAGCTGAGACCCCACAGCAAGAGATAGGCAATTTCACACCAAGAATTTCCCTCTCCTGACTGTCAGAAGCAATAAATTCTCATTTGGTTGAACTGAACTGATCTACATAATCCCTCCCTATCTCAGGATGTACATTCCGAGATCCGCAGTGGGTGCCTGAAACCTCAGAGGACCAAGTCCTGATCAACTTCAACTCGGATGGAAATGAGGCCGCAGTTGGGTTTTTTTTCCATCGGCCGATTCGGCCTCTTCAGTAATTTTGCTATTTTTTTCAGTCCAAACCTATTCCTGAGTCTGTGTCACCACCATCCCTTACTTGCAGGAAATGGCTTTATGTCACTGGTGTCAGGGAATCCCTTGCTGAAGTCTTCGTATAGGCTCCAGGCTTTCTGGCACAATACGTTGCTGTCAATCAGAACACATTTCCTGCTAGTGTCTTCCTCCCATACATTCAGTACCTGCTGCATCCGAACCCAGCGCTGGTCACACACTGCGACATAACTTCGGCGGTTTGAAGTGCAGAACCAGCAGTTTCCTTTCCCTTGACAATTTCACGATGGAAGATTTGTACTTAACCGTCGATCTTAGCAGCGTCAGCAATCAATCAATTTTTTCTTTCTTTCCTTATTAAGTTGAGAACTTTCACCTCTTCACTTTAAAGGAAGCACTTGACGGTTCTCTTTGCCCTCTGCAGATTGCCAGCACGGCTGCTCATGCACTTTGGGGCCATTAGTCAGTAAGATAAGGGTGATTTGCACACAAGCGCTGCACTGCAGGGCGCTCCGGTGAGGAGAGGCGGAAGGGGGCCACTCAGGTCAGAACGCAGGACGCCTCGGGTGCGACCAAGCAAGAATTGTGAGATGTCATTACCGCTACTCAGAACTGTGTGCAGTTTTAAACTTGGGAAGTGTTTGTTTCTAGAATTTTCCATTTACTATTTTCAGACCGCTGTTGAGCAGGGTTATCACTGGTCACTGAGGCCGTGGAAAGCGAGATGGTGGAGAAAGGCGGCTGTATCCAGATGGAGTGAGGACGCAGCTCCAGAAAGGCCAGCCTCATCGTCCCGCCCGTGCTGCCTGCCTTGTCATCCCGGTGTGCCAACCTGCTCCTCAAAGTGTGCGGTCAGTGGTGCTTTTGAGGGAGAGGCGCTGCTGGATGTGACTTCGAAGAAAAGAAGTCAAAGCCTCTTTCATGGTGGGATGAGTCCCACGGGGCCCCGCAGACACACACCTTGGGCCACACCTCTGCGGGGATCTCGCAGTGTCCTGTCTAGAGGAGCCCCTTTTCAGCGCCCACCAACTGGCCCACCCAGTTGCCCCAAGCACTTTCCGGACAGAAACCATTCCGCGTTGCCAGTTCCCAGGGAGTGTCCTTGGTCAGCCCCTGCCCTGTTTGGACCCACATCCGGGGTACCTGGACTTACCCTGGGTAGTGTGTGAGTCTGCGGTGCGCAGGGGCCAGCAGGCAGGCCGCCTGGAGCAGGAATGCCCCCTGAGCTCGGCAGAGTGGAGCCCTGTGGCACTGGCACCGTCTCGAAGGCACCCGGTGGTGGTGGTGGTGGTGAGGGGGGAGGTGCAGACAGGCAGGGGGGTGGGAGATGTCAGGGGCCCCTTGCCACCTTCTCCAGTTCCAGGGGTCCCTAGGCTAGCCAACTTGGGGTAAGGTAGGCCACCCAGATAGTGTTGTGCATAGAAAACTGTGCACGTTAGAATTGGCACAGATTTAAAAAATAATTCAACTAATACTACTGACTTTAGGCGCCCTTCCTCCTCACCTGCTCCCACACTAAAATAACTTTGTGTTAAGAATAGGTACATTCATTAAGTGTGAAATTGCAGCTCAAAATTGTGCTCGGTTGCATTAACTTTGTGTTATTTAGTGTTCACTATCCTGGGACATGATAAGCATCAAGTGAGTTGTGACTTAGATGGAGGAAGAATGTGTTCCCCGTGGCAACCCCACAGTTGTTCTTGATTGACAGCTGAGAGCTGTGCAGCCCATCTATGTCCCTGTACTCACAAATGCCCTGGACGTGTACTTTTACTCTACCCACTAACAGGGTGGTTTCACGAGAAATTCCTTTGTGTATCTGTCCCTTTCTTGTGCAACACCAGCTCTCACTCTTCCCCCTTTCCTCCTTCCCTTCCCTCCTTCCTTCCCTTCTTCCTTCCTTCTTTCCTTTTCCTGGTATAGAATTCCTAGGGAAGAAAAGCTCCATCTCTTCCTCCATAGCTCACCCCTCTTATAAAAGGGACCAGTATTTCACAGAAATAATAAGGAACACATGTTGTGCTAAACATGATCCTAAGCACTTCACGTAAATTAGCTAATTGAATCCTCACAACAAACCTACAAGAAAGAGACTCTTATCATCTCCCTTTTGTAGATAAGGGAACTAAGACAGAGAGAGGTTAAGAAACTTGATCTGAGTCACACAACTGTTAAGTGACCAGAATTTGGACACAAAAAGTTGGCCTCCGACATCTATTAAGCATTATGCTATATTGCCTCTCAGGGTTCTCCTTCCCTCCAGGGAAGAAGTGAGCAGTTTCTGTGTGTATTTTAAAGGTGGTGGTGAAGTGACTGTCTGCAAGACGGAGGTGGTATGGAGAGGCAGAATATGTGAGTGGCAGAGAACTATGCCCCGTGCCAATGCTGAACCCTTTAGGCACCATGTTACAAGAGGATGGCTGTATGGGAAGCTTTGAGGGCTGAGAATAGAGGGTGGTGAATGTGGGAACCTTGGCAACGATCAGAAAGGGAGAGGCTGCTGGCAGCCATGATCTTCCTGTGGGTTCCATAGGCAGCAGCTGTGGCCAATCATTCATTCACTTAACAGACTGAGCATTTAGTCTGAGCCAGAGCCTGTTTCAGAGCGGAGGACAGAGCAGTGAACCAGACAGACCAAAGCCCCTTCTCTCACTAACCCCACATCTTAGAGGAGGGAGACAGACAATGCAGAAATAAATACACTTGTGACAAAGTGTGCTAAGGGCCACGAAGAAGAATAAAGCTGGCAGGGGTAGGGGCCACGATGATAAGTAAGGTGGTCAGGGAAGGATCCGCGGAGAAGGTTGAATTTGAATGCAGACGTAGTGTGGTGAGAAAATGAACCATGGAGTATTTGGGAAAAAATATTTCGGGCAGACAGAACCGTATCATGTAAGTACTTGCAGATCATTGTAAAGTTCTGACTGATGAGAAACTATTGAAAGATTTGAGGATAGAAGTGATATAATCTGACATTTGATTGAAAAAAATTACTTTGCTATATGAAAACCAGCCTTACAGGATAATGGTGGAAGTAAAGCTAGTGAACCCTTTACGGCAATAATCCAGAGAAATGCTGGTGACTTGGACGAGGGTGGTAGCGGGGAGGGGGGGGGGGAGAGGGGGGGAGGTAAGAAATTGCATTTCTAAGTCAGAGACAATCACGTTTGCTGATGGACTGAATGTGGGATTGTGAGCAAGAGAGAGGGAGAGAGAGGGGTAGAGGGATATAGAGGAGTCAAGAATGGCTGCAAGGTGTTTAGCCTGAGCAAACAGTGCAGTGTAGTTTCTTTACTGAGATAGGAATGAGGATAGCGCTGAGCTGGGAAGATAGGGGAGGAGGTCAGGTTTTGGACATGTTAAATTTGAGATGTCTCTTGGCCTTCTAAGTGAAGGTGTCAAGTAGACAGTCAGCCATGAAGGTTTAGAATTGAAAGGAGAATTTGGAGCTGGAGATTACTTTAGAAATGATCAATGTCGATGGATAGCATTAGTGCCACGGGGCCAGATGAACTCATCGAGACAAAGAACAGAGACAGAGAAGAGGTCTGAAGATGGAGGCTGAGGGTACGCCGATATTTTAGCATTAGAGAAGATGAGAAGGAACCAGCAAAGTCACTGAAAAGGAGCAGCCAGAGAAAGAGAGAGCGAAGCCAGAGAAGGGAAAAGAAAGTTTTTGGGAAGAGGAAGAAATCAACCACATCAAAGCTGCTGATAGTTTGAGTAAGATTAAGACTGAGAAAATTACCATAAGACTTGGCAACCAGTGGCTCATGGCTATCACTGAACCAATGAATAAAAGACCAGGGACCTCCCCCAAGTTTCTGATCTGTGTAAGCCCTGAGTTTCTTGTGTAATGCAGGGAGCAACAATAAACCATAGAAAATTTCTGGAATTTGGGAACTCTTGATCCTTCTGAGTGCAGAGCATGATATAGGTTTAACTTGGTTTAGAACATTAAATAAACATGGCACTGTTTTACTCCAGGGCGTCGCAGAACAGTCTACATCTGTTACATTAAAATTTACTTCAACACACCTCTGTTTCCAGAGAATGTAAATTGTGGGTGATGGGTGTTGAAGGTGGAAATGGGAGACAGAAATAAAGGCAAGGGAAGGGTAGAGGCTTTTACAATGAAGCTATGGGAGTAATAATGGAAAATGAGGGCAAAACCCACCTGGTTCTTGGAGTTATATTGATACCTTTTTGGGGAGGGGGACAGAGGCATCTGCAAAGGGAAATCTATGACATGTTTTTGGCACAAAACTATCATAACAGACCTAAAGCTCTTTCACCTTGATTACCAGAGAGAATTAAGAAACACATACTCTGCTATGTCATTGGCAAGTAAAAGTTACACCATCCCTTTTCCACTGCCAACATTTCAATTACACTGTGAGTTTAGGACCACAATTAAAACCAGCAGGACAGACCCCGGAGGCAAAAGCCACTCAACAAGTCTGAGTCACAAAATTAGAAAAGCATCAAACATTTGGAAAGAGGATCCATAGGGGGAGGGGAGCTTTATATTATGTACTTTATTTATGAAAAAGCAAAATGAATTTCCAAATCTGTTTTTGATAATTACACATTACAAAGATCCTGGAAAATCTCTTGAGTGTAAGAGTTGGTTAATGGAAATTCATTCATCCATTCATTCACTCATTCATTCAGTTTTGTTTTGGGAAACAATCCATAGTAAGGTGGATGTGATCCCTGCCTCACACTGCTCACACTCAGTATAGGTGAGTAAATAGGCAATTATGGTCAGTTTTGATCAATAATGGGATAGGAGACATATAGATAGAAGAGGATCACAGAGGAAACAGAGTCCAAAACAAGATGAAGCCAAAGAGGCCCACACCAAGACATAATTAAACTGCAAAGGTTAAAGACAAAGACAGAAACTTAAAGGCAGCAAGAGAAAAGCAATTCTCTTACAAGGGAGCTCTGTAAAACTGGCAGCTGATTTTTCAACAGAAGTTTGCAGGCCAGCAGGGACTGGCAAGAAATATTCAATGTGATGAAAAGTAAGGACCTACAACCAAGATTACTCTACCCAGCCAAGCCCTCATTTAGATTGAAGGCCAGATGAAGAGCTTCCCAGACAAGAAAAAGCTAAAGGAGTTCATCACCACCAAACCAGTATTACATGAAATGTTAAAGGATCCTCTTTAAGAGGAAGAAAAAAAGCCTGACCTGTGGTGGCGCAGTGGATAAAGTGTTGAGCTGGAACACTGAGGTTGCTGGTTCAAATCCCTGCGCTTGCCCGGTCAAGGCACATACAGGTAGATGTGCCTTGCAACTACTACAAGTAGATGCTTCCTGCTTCTCCCTCCTCTTTATCATTCTCCTCCTCTTTCTCTCTCTCTTTCTCTCTCTCTCTCCCCCCTCTCTCTGAAAATCAATAAAATCTAAAATGGAAAAAGAAGAAAAAAGAGAAAAAATATAAACAATAAAATGGCAACAAATGCTATCTATCAAAACTGAATCTAAGAAACAAAATAAATGAACAAGCAGAACAGAGAGATACTCAAAAATACAGAGAACATTTTCAGGTGTCCCCAAACTACGGCCTGTGGTCCGCATGCGGCCCCCTGAGGCCATTTATCTGGCCCCCCGCCACACTTCTGGAAGGGGCACTTCTTCCATTGGTGGTCAGTGAGAGGAGCACTGTATGTGGCGGCCCTCCAACGGTCTGAGGGACAGTGAACTGGCCCCCTGTGTAAAAAGTTTGGGGACCCCTGATTTTGATGGTTGCCAGATGGGAGGGTTGTAGGAATGGATGAAAAAGGTGAAGGGATTAAGAAGTACAAACTGATAGCTACAGAATAGTCCTGGGGATGTAAAGTACAGCATAAGGAATATAGTCAATAATATTGTAACAACTGTATATGATGTCAGATGGGTTTGGGATTTATTGGGATAAACAGTAAGTTACATAACACCTAATCACTGGTTGTACATCTGAAACTAATATATATTATCTGTAATAAAAAAATTAATTAAAAAAAGGAATTAGATGTGGAAAAGTTATTGGAGAGTGGATAGAGTACCATCTTCAGTCACTAGAAATGGAATAAATCACAGGGTACTGGCCCAACCAGAAACATTTACAAAAGAGAAGAGCCAGCAGAGTCTCTGACACTGAATGGTACTGGTCAGAATTTGTGTGTGTGCATGTGTGTGTTTTAATTAAGAATTTCTTATTGAGATATAATTCATGTATCATAAAATCCACCCTTTAAAAGGGTACTATTCAGTGGTTGGTTTTTTTTTTTAAGATTTTATTTATTGATTTCCAAGAGAGAGAGGAAGAGGGGTTGGAGAAAGAGTGGGAAGCATCAACTCGTTTCTTGCATGTGCCTTGACCGGGCAAGCTCAGGGCCTTGAACCGGCGACCTCAGCATTCCAGGTCCATGCTTTATTCGCTGCGCCACCACAGGCAAGGCCATTCAGTGGTTTTTAATATATTCACAAGGTTGTGCAATCATCATCACTAACTGATCCTAGAATGTTTTCATCGCCCCCAAAAGAAGCTATCTGCCACGTTTTTTAAAGCTGTAAGTCTGTACCAGGTTTGCTGATGCAGAAATAAAGTATCTGTGATCAAGAAATTTACAAACAGCATCAGATCAGATGTGTAAAGCTCATTTCTGGGGACTTTCTGCTTCTCACCTCCCCAGCCCCCAAAAGTTCATTCTAGACCGTCAAACTCTCCTGACCTAGAAGATTGGTCACACAGCAAAGCTGTCCTGTGTTCCTCTCTGACATATGTGTGTGTATATTATATATATATGTTTGTGTTTGTGGGTGCCTATTACCTAGCAGTTAACTTGTCCTCTTATCAACCTTTTTGCACCGTGTCTAACCCCCATGTACAGAAAAGGGGAAAATCATAACAGTACTTTTTTGGTTCCTTCTCCCCATACTGACGTCTTCCTTTGGATGTTTCACAAATCCTCAGCTGAACTTGTCCGAAATGGACTTGATGAACTTTCCCCTGAAACCAGCCATTCTCCCAGGGCTCTTTATCTCAGCTATCCAAACCGGCACTCTTTGGTGACTCCTCTCTCTGCCCATCTCCCTGCAATGGCAGAGTCCTGCCAGCTCTGCCCCCGTCACTGCCCTTGAGCCTGTCCACCGTCCGCATGTCTGCTGCGGCCACTCCTGGTTCAGAGAACCCTGATCTCAGCCCGGCATGCGCAATCAGTTCCTACCCAGTCTCCCTGTCCCCAGTTCTGTCCCTCCTTCCTTTTCTTCTTATACATTTTCTGATATGCCAATCTGATTATGCTACCTTTCAGCTTAAAATCCTTGTACGGCTCCATGAAGTTTATACTCCTTCATTTGGTCTACAGGTCCTGCCCGATCTAGCCCCTGCCCACCACTTCAGCCTTCTCCCTCTCTGCTGCCTACATGTCACCCCCCACTCCCCATCCCCCCATTGATCACTGTGCAGGTTCTCACTCAGGTATTGTACACATACTGTTTCCTTTTCCCTGGAACATTCTTTCTGCCCTCTCCCCATTTTTTCCCAACCGTTTTTCTCCAGCTAACCCCTCTCAGAATTCAGGTCTTGGCGGAGATGTTGCTTCTTCTGGGAAGCCTTGCTTGATATGTGTTCTCAGAGTTGGAGAACCTTTTCTTCCATAGCACGGAGGGTCACAGTGTTTCCTTTTCCAAGGTCCCCATATGCTCACCAGCATATCTCCAGGGCTTCAGCAGCGCCTCAGATAAATACTCCTCAGGATTTAATGAGCAAATGAAAGAAGGCTGTTCCCAGACTATCTAGAACGGAAGCGAGTTCCTTGGTACGAGGCTTCCAGTCTTCCCTTTGAGCTCTCTTTGCATCTCTCCACGTGCTTTTGTTGACAACAACCTTTTATTTTATTTTTTTATTTTTTTACAGAGACAGAGAGTCAGAGAGAAGGATAGATAGGGACAGATTTTCGTTGTGACACCTTTGTTGTTCATTGGTTGCTTTCTCATATGTGCCTTGACCAGGGGGCTACAGCAGACCAAGTGATCCCTTGCTCGAGCCAGCGACCTTGGGTCCAAGCTGGTGAGCCTTGCTCAAACCAGATGAGCTCATGCTCAAACTGGCGACCTTGGGGACTCGAACCTGGGTCCTCCACATCCCAGTCCGATGCTCTATTCACTGTGCCACCGCCTGGTCAGGCAATTGACAGCAACTTGCTGTCCTAACCCTCTCTTTGGACTCACGAAAACCTCAAGATCTTTAAAAACCACAAGAGTGACTGACTCCCTGATGGTAGAATGTTTGAATTCATGACTGCTAACAGAAGACCAAATTTCAAGAGCAGAAATTTTTTATTGCTTTTCCCAAATCATTCCACATAGCTGCCTTCTGACTCCAGGGTCTAACCCTGGCCACATTTCTCCTTATTAAGAATTTTGTAGGAGCCCTGGCTGGATAGCTTGGTTGGTTGGAGCATTGTTCTGAAGCACAGAGGTTGCCAGTTCGATCCCTGGTCAGGGTATATACAGGCGCAGATTGATGTTCTGGTCTCTCTCTCCGCCTTCTTATCTCACTAAAATCGACAAATATATTTTTTTAAAAAGAATTTTATAGGAATAGAGAGTTAGTGTTTAATGGATATAAAAGTTTTAGTTGGGGAAGAGGAAAACATTTTGAAGATAGATAGTGGTGTTGGTTGCACAATGATGTGAATAATGCTACAGAGCTACAGAGCTGTACACTTAAAAATGGTTACAATAGTATGTTTTATGTGATGTATATTTCACCCTAATTTACAAAACTATTGGCCTGGATTTGAATCCTGCCCCAGAGCTCTCTAGCTTGGGGGGAATTGGGCAAGCCGATTTTTTCTCTATGCCTCAGTTTCATCATCTGGAAAATAGTGGCACAAGATCAATGCTACTTATTATTGTTACTACTTCTACAGCTGCTCCTTGAGTTACAATGCAGTTACAGCCCAATGAACCTATCATAAGCTGAAAAATATTGTTAAGTCAAAAATGCATTTAGTACACTTAACCTACCAAACATCATAGCTTAGCCAAAGCCTACCTTAAACATGCTCAGAACATGTAGCCTGCTGTTGGGCAAAATTATCTTGTTGAGTGCCCAGCATCATGAGAGAGTATAGTACTGCATATTGCTAGCCCGGGAAAAGATCAAAATTCAAAATTCAGTTTCTCCTGAATTCATATTACTTGTGCACCATTGTAAAGTTGAAAAATTGTAAGTTGAACCATCCTTGTAAGTCAGGAACTGTCTTATTATTATTATTATAATTATATTATTATTAAATTGAGTTAGTGTATGAAAGTACTTAGAACAGCATCTGGTAGAAGATTGTTACCTATAATTATTATCTATTATTATGTGCCAGTTCTATAAACTAGAGTCTTAACAATGAATCAAATAAACTCTTTGGCCCTCTGGAACTTATTATTTAGTGAGGGAAAAAAGTAAATGTATAGTGGGGTAGATAGCATCTAATATCTGCCTTACGGTATTATGGTGAAATTTCCTGAGTTAATATATGCCACGTGGCTGATAAAGTCAGAACCTGGCTCTCAACAGTCACTTAATAAATGTTCATTTAACTCTCTTCTCTCTCTCTCTCTCTCTCTCTCTCTCTCTCTCTCTCTCTCTCTCTCTCTCTCCTTCCTCTCTGTCCTTGGAGAGAAACCAGCTAGGGACCAGGCAGCTTCTGGCCCAGGGGAACCCATGCCCATCACCTGAAGTGGAGGGAGCAGTTCAGGCAACAGTTTTGAAGGCAAGTAGTTTCTCTCACAGCTCTAGAGGAAACGTGAATCATCCGTTGTTTGGCTTCCATTTCCTGGGAGGCTGCAGGTCCAGGAAATCTGTGGTTTGAGCATCAGTGTGGAGATCAAACACAATGGCTATTGGTTGTGAAGAGTGTTGCTAGGACCACTGACAATCATCTCTTGAGCCAAATGACTCATCTTGAGCTGGCTCCTCGGCCCCCTGATTGTATTCAGCTCATAAAATGAGTTGAATTTCCGGGCATAGAGGGATGCTTCCTTAGCTGTGCTGGGTGTAAAGCACATTTGGACCAGGTTAGGGCAGGGGTGACGGGGGTCACCCTGTGTTCTTATCTGCATTTTACAGATGACGGCAAGGAGGCCCGTGGATGCCGACACTTGTGTGTGCCGCAGCCGATGAGTGGAGTCAGGAAGGCTTCTCTTGATCCTTCCACCCCTTGTTGTGCTGGAATCCCCCAAAGCACTGCTTCCACCGTAACCTCACCCTCACCCTTACTTGACCCAGCTGTCCTCCAGGATAAAGGAACAGTTGGGTCAATCTCATGGAGTGTCACCTCAGACAAGTCATCCAATTTCTTAGTGTGCTTATCTGTAAAATGTGGATAACAGGAAGTAACTCATAGGTTTGCTTCAATGATCAAGCAAGGGAAAGCATTTTGTAAATTCTGAAGTATTACACAAGTGTCATCAATGGTGATGACAACAACAACAATAACGGGTTGCCTTCCTGGGCGGTGAATGCCCTTCACTGAAAGAGTTGAAATGGAGGATGGCATTCAAGAAGAGGACACCTGGGATCTGAGTGAGGATTCCTGTTGCCCTGCTTTGTGGGGAGGTCAGACTGGTGACGTCGTTTCCAACTTTGAGATTCCATGATGGTCTTTACCAGAAACTGAAAGCTCAAAAATCCAGGCCAAGCAGAAAACAGTTGAGTGAAGTGGGCAAAAATTGGAGTTGGGAGTAGAGTGGCGGAGATTGGGGAGAACTGAAGAAAGCGTGCTTCACTAACAGCGAGCAGCCACTACTGAGAGCCAGCCAGTAACTGCTAGAATTCCACAGGTATGCGGGCCACAGTTGCTAAATATTTATCTCTGTATCAACACACACACACGTATGTATATACATACATATACATGTTTCAAACAATTCAGTCTTCTTTTAATATATTCAGAGTTGTGCAACCATTGCCACAGTCAATTCTAGACTGTTTTCATCACTCCAAAAAGAAACCCTATACCCATCAGCAGTCACTCCCCATTCCTCAGCCCCACCCAATTACTAATCTACTTTCTATGTCTATTGATTTGCCTTTTCTGGACATTTCATTTGAACGACTCATACAATATTGGGCCTTTTGTAACTTGCTTTATCATTTTGTACAATGTTTCCACGGTTTCTTCATGGCCCAACAGGTATCAGTATTTCATTTCTTTTTATTGCAGAGTATTATTTCATTGTATAGATCAACTATATTTCATTTATCCACCAATTGATGGACATTTGCACTGTTTCTACTTCGGGGCTATTATGAATATAATACTATGACCACTCATCTATAAGATTTTCTGTAACTGAGCTATGTTTTGCCTGAATAGTCAGGTTTTTTATTCTTCCCTCAAAGATCTCTGTTGTGGGTGTTGATAGTCCTATTTTCTGCTGCTTTGCTTAATATATAGTGTTTCCTTTATCCCTCCTACCTCAACGTCCCACTCATATTTCAGGCTGGGACCTACTCCTAATTTAGAGTTCTCTTTCTCCGTTTTGCCAACTTGTATTATGAATTTACCTTTGCCACCCAGCTTAGTGTTTCCCAAGGTTCTCTTTACCATGCCACAGTTGCAGAGCTCCAGGGAAAAGCAACCGGGTCTCAACTCTCCAGGCAGAGGAGAGCAGAAGCTCCATATCCACGCATACTGCAAATGGCTTTTCCAGTCTACCTGAATCATTACCAGCTAGAAGCAGCGGTCATTGGGACTTGGACATGAGCTGCAAAGTATAGAATGGTGACAACAATTCCAGTGCCATGCGGACTTTTCCTGTGTGGACTTTTCCTGGACTCCTGCTCCCTGTGACAGCTCCTAACAGGCTGAACTGTGGTTGGGTTGCATTTTTCAGGGATTTGGCATGGTGATGGGGCCAATTTGGACTTGGTGAACATGTTAAGGACACTACTCTTTTATGGATTCTTGCAGTATTGGGCAAGAGTTTGCTTAAAGGCTTTTAATCACTGTAAAAAAAAATTAAAAGACTGGATAAAGAAGGTGGGGCACATATACATCATGGTATACTATTCAGCTAGAAGAAACGATGACATCGGATCACTTACAGCAGAATGGTGGAAACTTGATAACATTATGTGGAGTGAAATAAGCGAATCAGAAAAAAACAAGAACTGCAGGAGTCCATACATTGGTGGGACATAAAAGTGAGACTAAGAGACATGGACAAGAGTGTGGTGGTTACGGGGGGTGGGGTGAGGGAAGTGGAGAGAGGGGGAAGGGGAGGGGGAGGGGTACAAAGAAAACTGGATAGAGGGTGACGGAGGACGATCTCTCTTTGGGTGATGGGTATGCAACAGAACTAAATGACAAGATAACCTGGAAATGTTTTCTTTGAATATATGTACCCTGATTTATTGATGTCACCCCATTAAAATAAAAATTTATTTATAAAAAAAAAGATTTTCTGTAGATGGATGTTTTCATTTCTCTTGGGTATATACCTAGAGGCTGCCAGAAATTTCAGTATTTCAACAGAACCAGAACCAACAGAACCCTTTCTCTCTCTTTCTCTCATGTAAGTAGAAAATTTAAAAATATTGACTCAACTTAAAAAAATAATGTGGGCTAAACACAAAACATATTATTCATAGACCAGTTTTCAAGTTTGGGATAGACATTCGTTATTTCATCTGCAGAAAAAGAGAAGTAAACCAGTGGACCCCATAGATCCTTTTAGCTTTAAATCTGTACTTTCCTCATATTTTTATTAAAGTGTCACATATATAGCCATTTATTAATAAATAAAACCCATATTTATTTCCCAAAGGATTTTAAGGTAACTTGCAATATTGACCTGATAGGATAGTTAAAAATCAACCCAGAAAGAGAACTCATAATTGTACTAGGACCCTGAGCTGAGAGGAGCAGCTGGAGACTGAAAGTTAGTACCTAGCTTCCTGGCAGTGGGTGCATAAGTGTAGTTTGGAGGGAGTAAAACCTAGGCCACAGATATGTTTTGAGACCACTGGTAACAGCCACTTATTTAGGACGACATTGTTTTGCTTGTGTTGTGTGCTCAGGTTTGAAAGATATGTTTCCTACTTTGAGAAGCTCATGTCTCCTAGAAAGACACACAGGTTCCCACAAGAAGAATCAGTGAAATAAATGTGAATATAACTTCGGTAGCTCAGAGAAGCACTTTGAAGTGTGGTGGTGGTGGTGGGTAGGGACCCACAAGGATCACAAAGAATGTACTGGGAAGACTAATCGACCAAGCTCTCTGAAGTCATGTGACCTAGCGGCTCCATCACTAAAAGTCTGGGTGGCATTGGACAAGTTATTTCAGCTTAATGAGCTTCGTTTCCTCACCTGTCAATGAGGACTAACTAGTACCCGTTTTACAGGTGATTTTTATTTTATTTTATTTTATTTTATTTTTTCATTTTTCTGAAGCTGGAAACAGGGAGAGACAGTCAGACAGACTCCCGCATGCGCCCGACCGGGATCCACCCGGCACGCCCACCATGGGGCCACGCTCTGCCCACCAGGGGGTGATGCTCTGCCCATCCTGGGCATCGCCATGTTGCGACCAGAGCCACTCTAGCGCCTGAGGCAGAGGCCACAGAGCCATCCCCAGCGCCCGGGCCATCTTTGCTCCAATGGAGCCCTGGCTGCGGGAGGGGAAGAGAGAGACAGAGAGGAAAGCACAGCGGAGGGGTGGAGAAGCAAATGGGCTTCTCCTATGTGCCCTGGCCGGGAATCGAACCTGGGTCCTCCGCACGCTAGGCCGACGCTCTACCGCTGAGTCAACCGGCCAGGGCTAGGTGATTTTTTTTTTTTAATTAAAGAAACAAAGTACTTAATATAATACCTGACTTGCTGTACATACATGCTCAGAGGGCATCATTTATTTTTTAAAATCTGTTTTCTCATCTGGGCTGAAAGTGTGTGTGTGTGTGTGTGTGTGTGTGTGTGTAGTGGGGGAGTGATCGTGAGCTGAGGCTAAAACCTCTGTGAGCATCTCTTACCCAAGCCTGCAATTTGTACCAGGTTCATGGAAGTGAGTATCATAGAGTCAGCGGTTCCGTGGCAAAGGCCAAGGTCCCAAAGCAAGAAAACCAAGGTTAGTAGGTCAGTATTCAAGAAATTGGAGATAGATGACCTAGGAAGCCTGTTTATCAAATAAACCAAAGGTAAACAGGGTGGAGTTCTGGAGCCACATCTGTGTGTCTGTTAGTGCTGTCACCTGTGTCTTTGTAGGTGGTGCTGGGACAGTTGGATGTATTGCTGAGCCAGGGAAGGAGAAGACAATTATTCTGATGGAAAAGAGAGTGGATGTTGCCCTTGGTGACGGAAGCCAATGTGCAGGGGACATTGAGAGAACCTGGCATGGTTCAGAGCAACGAGCAGCAGCTTGGCAGGACTGGGACGTGAGAGATGTGGGAGAGAGACAGCCGGTGAGGCTGAGAGGCAACGCGGGAGCCAGAGCACAAGGGGCTCTGAATGTCAGGCTCAGGGGTCTGTTGTTCATTCTGAATGTAACTGGGATCAGGGAAGGAATTTGAAGACAGGGATGACATTGGCAGATTCCTGGAGTAGAAAGCTTCGTCTGGCTGCTGTATGGAGCTTGAACTGCAGGACGACCATCTGACAGCAGAAATAACGATTGTGTAAGAGCAGAGAAGCTGCCCTCTTTGCACACAGGGTAGTCGTTACATGATTTATTATTCTAGCAATTACACTAATGCCAATGCTCTGGAGCAAGTTAAATGGCAGAGCCAGGGCTCAAACCTAGTGGAAAATGTCCAGGAAGGGAAAGTTTTTAAAAGTCTTCAAGTAAAAAATTGACACCGAAACAAAGAAGGGGGAAATTTCATAAGAAAAACCACCAAAGCCAATTTGTAAAAGTAAAAATGAGAAAGAGTCTCCATGGATAATTTTTACTTATTCTAAAACTGAGATAAAAGGCACCTTCACTTTCAGTATGGAAGCAAGAATCTAGATGTTGCTTCTTAGCTGCTCAAATGTATTTCCTGGCTTTATCTGGGCAGCAGGCACATTGCTGTGATTAGTTCGTATAACATGGTTTGTGAATACTCATACCTTCCTGTGATCAATGCTTTTTATTACTGCTTTTTTTTTTTTTTTAAGATTTGTATTTATTGCTTTTACAGAGTAGGGTGTGGGGAGTGAGAAGTATCAATTTATAGTTGCTTCACTTTAGTTGTTCATTGAGTTTTTGTTGTATGTGCCTTGACCAAGCAAGCCCAGGGGATTTCGAACCAGCACCTTCAGCCATCCAGGTCAACACTCTATCCATTATGCCACCACAGGCCAGGCTGTTATTGCTTTGATGACTGTATTAGTTTCCTTTTGCTACTGTAATAACTTGCCACAAACTTAGTGGCTTAAAACAACGCAGATTTATTATTTTACAGTTTGGGAGGTCAAAAATCCAACATGGGTCTTATGCAGCTAAAATCAAAATGTTGGCAGGGCTGTGTTTCTTTCTGAATGCTCTATGGGAGAATCTTTCTTTCCTTTTCCAGCATCTAGAGGCTGCCTGTATTCCCTGGCTCGTGGCCTCTTCCTCCAGTTTCAAAGCCAGCAATCATATTACCCTGACCTTTGATTCTGTTGTCACATCTCTTTCTCTGACTCTCCTGCCTCCCCTTCCCTGATCAGGCCCCTTGCCATGACATTGCACCCACCTGACAGGGGTCTCCAAACTTTTACACAGGGAGCCAGTTCACTGTCCCTCAGACCGTTGGAGGGCTGCCAAATACAGTGGTCCTCTCACTGACCACCAATGAAAGAGGTGCCCCTTCCAGAAGTGCAGTGGGGGCTGGATAAATGGCCTCAGGGGGCCGCATTGCGGCCCGCAGGCCGTAGTTTGGGGACACCTGATCGCCATCTCAAGACTCATAACTTAATCACATCTGCAAAGTCCCTCTGCTATGCTACATTAGTTAGGACATGGACATCTTTGGGAGAGGGGCATTATTCTGCCAACCACAGTGGTTGTTAGTATGGAATAATAGTGTATATTATGGAAGGGAAGTAGTAAGAAATGGACTAATGTGCCAGTAAGACAATGTGTACAACGGTCAAATAGCTTGCAGGGGTCCCCAAACTTTTTACACAGGGGGCCAGTTCACTGTCCCTCAGACCGTTGCGGGGGCCGCCACATACAGCACTCCTCTCACTGACTTCCAGTGAAAGAGGTGCCCCTTTCCGGAAGTGCGGCGGGAGCTGTATAAATGGTTTCAGGTGGCCACATGCGGCCTGCGGGCCGTAGTTGGGGGATGCCTGGTAGAGCGTGGTTCCAGGGCACAGAGGTTGCTAGTTTCATTCCCTGGTTAGGAGCAGCTTGGTGTTCCTGTCTCTCTTTTTCTCCCTCTCTCTCAAAAGAAAGTCACACTTTTAATAACAAAAAAATGCATTTAATTTGGCTAATTGGTTTGATAATTAGATCATATGATGGAACATTTTCCATCAGTTGAATGAGACAAATCTGAAGCTGCAAAATTTTGACAAAATTTTATTTAAGGCATTCAACAAGATAAAAGCATTAAAGGAGTTCTACTCTAAAAGATGTATGAAAATAAATATTTTGATTTACCCATCTCCTACTGAAACAAATTTAACAAAGTGCCCCTTGGGTAAAAGGATCACAGGGAAAATATTAATAATAGTAACTAAAAAGTGTTAACCTTTTTGGATTGAGGCATTAATGACTGAGTAATAAATCCTTTCTCAAGTTAGATGGTTCCCAATTATTTACTTTTAACAAAATTGTAGGAAGACCTAATCAAAGTGACAGATGGTTAAGAATATATTGTATTTTGGTTATACAATTCAGAAGGTATTCAAAGAATTGAATGTCAGTGTTTTAGGAAAACATCTTTCCTTCCCATCTACACAGTTCTGTGAATAAAAGTTCTTAGTGGTCATATCTATGAAGAAACAAACAAACTAATTAAAATGATTCTAAATGCTATCATTTTCTAATAGTAAATGGTTGTCATTCCTGAATATGTAAACTAGTTGCAGGAAAATATCTTTACCCATCTCATTGAGATGCATTAAAAATTACTTTAAATATAATTATTTATCA
The DNA here is from genome assembly GCF_036850765.1 of Saccopteryx bilineata. Classification (NCBI taxonomy): domain Eukaryota; kingdom Metazoa; phylum Chordata; class Mammalia; order Chiroptera; family Emballonuridae; genus Saccopteryx; species Saccopteryx bilineata. The sequence goes on from NC_089494.1 coordinate 248,448,506, forward strand.
AAAATTAAAATATATTGATGATGTTTTGGTCAATTTTGTACCGCTAATAACTTGTGAAACTTAAATGTAGAAGTTTTGTTTTTTTAAATAGTTGAGCGTGAAAGAAATGTTTCGCTTGTTTGGGTATTATTAAAATAGGTGATTGTGAGTGGCAAATTGTCAGGGTATTGCTGGGGTAATAAGTCCATGCAATTTGTTTACAATAGGGATCCAACTGCCCTGGTTTTCCAATGTCAATTTTTATAATATATAGGGAATCTTTTGCAATTATTTAATCTGAATTTGAAACAATAAATTAAAAGTTTAGGTAAACTAAGAATATGGGCAGAGATATCATTTTCCAAATTCACTTTTTGGAGACTACTAGAGTGACACATTTTGAAGTCTATTGGCTGAGTTTCTCAGTGGGCATTATCAGGTCTGTGAAAGCCAACAGCCGGGACCTGTGCACTTCACGGCCACCTTCTTGCTTTATTTTCGGAGGACTGCTCAGCCCTGACCGCAGGGTGCCCACTCAGTCTCGGTCTGCGGGAATGAGAGCATCGGGTCCACAGGGCATAGCCTCCAGCCACCGTCCTCCTTCAGATGACTCCATTTGGTTTGATTAAACATGACTGTTTTCTTCAAACAGTACTCACTATGTACAAGGCACTGTTCTGATAATTGTTTTACAAATATTAACACATTTAAGCTTTATAAAAACCCTGTGGAGTAGATCCCGTTATTATTCCCATTTTACAGATGAGGAGCCTGAGGCACAGAAAGATGAAGTAACTTGCTAAAGGTCACACAGCCAATAAATGATGGAAGAAGGACTTCTTATATATTGATATTCTTTCTTTTTAAAGGAGCAGAAAGGAATGATCTATTCTTGGTGCCCAGATGGGGCGCCACCAGACTCCTTTCCCTCAACGTGCCTTGTGGTTCACTATACCCAACGTGTCTTTCTCTATACCCAACACTTGCTTAGACTAAGAGTAGATTGGAGTTGCCTATGAGGATCCAAGAATCCAGTTTTGAGATGCAGTGGACTTGAATCTGACTGGTCTGTTTATTGACACTGGCTTTCACAACCCTGAATCATTACATAAATGTCTTATTCAGATAGGAAGACCGGGTAATTAGTATTGCAGGTCACTAGTGAAAGGCTTCAAAAACATCAAACCACCCCAAGAAATATTTTTCCTGGCTTCCTCCATACAACCTCATAACTCCAGTTTCAGAGGTTTGGAGTGGGCAAAATGCTCTTATGGTTTCCTTTATAGCGATGAGGAAAACAATTACCCAGACAGCGTGTGTCTCTGCCATCTCCTGACACCGCTTTCCAAACGACGTCCATCGGCTCTGCCATTTGACACAGGCAGAGGGTGACAAAAGAAGGTGGCAAGAACTTTTGAGGGTGAAAAATATCTTAAGAGGCGTGTCACCTTGCAAAATGAAACTGCTTTGAAAATACAAACCCCTCCCCAGAACACCAATTTCCACCCTCTCCCACACAATGTAACCGTCTAAAAAAAAAAAGAGTCCAGCGTTTATAGATAGAGTAGTATCTATTACTGTACTTTCTAGCAAGCTAAAATTACATTTGGACAACTCTGGGACGTTTCAATGTCTTCAGTATTATCCAGGGCATTTCAGAGTATGAGCCAGTCACTATTTCAACATGTCACAGGGCAAAGCACCATGGGCTATGAGACCTGGTGAGAGATGCCAGCATCAGCCAGTTCCTGCCCTGCCACTAACTGGCCTGAAAACTGTTAGAAGAACATCCCCAAACCTCATTTTTTCCAAATACTAAATTGCCTTCTAACAATTGAGCTGTCTGAGTTGTTGGAAACATCAGGGAATAGAACTGAAGTAAAAAATAAACTTTGGTTTTAAAAGAGCTATGCCTGTGTCAGGTGCTGTTAGCGGCGTGGGAGAGACATATCTATCTGTGATGGGGTAGACGGTGTGCCCTGATTCCTCCCCTACCCTGTAAAAGGAATGACATAATAAAAAATTGGGAAACTGAGGAGAAGGATAAAGAGGGTGTGTCTGTGGTCTCAGGGTACAGAGAGACGTAGGGAAGTAGTTGCATTGGGTGTGGGGGGATTTCAGAGTTCCTGGTGTTGCTGGGGTGTGGTAATGAATTGGATTCTCTTTAACTTTGTCTTAAAAGATGCAGATCAGGGATTTAAAAAACCAAAAAACTCCTATGGCTATTTGGGCTGCATCTCTTTGGATCTGAGCTCGTGCTGCCAGTAGTGGACCTGCCACATGGAATTAGAGATGGCGGGGAAAATCAGCAGAGAAATCTTAGCAATAATTAATCACATTTTTTCACTGATAAGTTTCTAGGGTTCCTAGGCAGAGATAGTTACAGTTCGTGTTGGGCTATTTTTGTACCGGGGAAAATAGATAACATCATTGCTATGGTCTGAATGTGTCCCGCCCAAAATTCATGTTAAATCAACCCTAACCCCCCAAGGTGATGGTATGAGGAAGCGAGGGCTTTGGGAGGTGATTAGGCCAGGAGGGTGGAGCTCCTGTGAATGAGATTAGTGCCCTTGTAAAAGAAACCTCCGGAGAGCCCCCTCACCCCTCTGCCATGTGGGGTTAACAGTGAAAAGAGAAAGAATTAGGCTCTCAACAGACATCATATCTGCTGATGCCTTAACCTTGGACTTTCAGCCTCCAGAACTATGAGAAATACAGTTCCGATTGCTTTGTGAGTTACTCGGTTTATGGCATTTTGTTATAGCAGCCCAAATGGACTAAGGCAATCATATCAGAAAATTTGAGTTCAAATCCACACCTGGGCCTGCACCCTGAAGAACGGTGATGGTGACGTTAAGGAGTCGTGCCGAGCCAGCTTCCAGACCAGACCGCTTTTGAGGATTAAATGTGATCTGGGAAACTAATTTATTCCATTGTGTTCCACATTATGGATACTCAACAAATGCTTATTAATTCAGAGTTGTAGGTTAAAACTCAAATGTAAATGCCTTTTGGTTGAAGTAGTCAAAGAGCCCTAAAATATTTAAAATGGGTGTAAAACATCAAAATAGTATTATTTTAAACCCATTTTGAATGCTGGTTCAAAAATACACAAGGAATGTTTGGTGAAGTCTTTTTAAAAAATTAGGTTGAACAGATGTGTTCTTGTGAAATGACTGAGTTCCCCTGGTGCTAAGCTCCTCCCCCATATCAGCAGAGCGGTGCTCATGTGTTCCTTAACCAAGGACCTGAGGCCTTACTTGGGGCAGAGCATTATATCCTTCTTGACAAGATGCTAAATCCGACTACACGATAGGACCCTAGAGTTTACAAAGTACTTCCACAAATATTATTTCTTTTGAGATGTTTTCTGCTTTTTTTTTTTTTTTAAATAAACAAGAGGCAAAGTGCTTAAATGTCTTGGTCAAGGCCCCACATCTACTAAGTGGCAGTGGCTGCGTTCAAACCCAAGGCTTCTAACTCCAAGTCCAAGGCTCTTTCTATATATCACCACGTTTTATGGGCTGAGTTGTGTCATTCCAAAATTTATATATTGAAGTCCTAACCACCAGTATCTCAGAATGTGACTGTGTTTGAAGACAGGGCCTTTAAAGGGGAAATTAAATCCAAACGAGGCCCTCAGGCAGTCTCTAATCTAATCTGAGTGTTGCCGTTATTAGAAGAGGATAGCAAGTCACCAGGGAAATGGTCATGTTAGGACGCAGGGAGAAGGTGGCCATGTGCAAATGAAGGAAAGAGGCCTCTGGAGACACCAAGCCTGCCGATGCTTTGAGCTTGGACTGCTAGCCTCCAGGCCTGTGAGAAAGTAAACTCCTGCTGTCTAAGCCTCCCAGTCTGTGGTGTGTTGCTGAGACAGCCCCAGCCCTAAGGCACCATGGGTATCTCACGCCTGTACTGGAAGTGTTAGTGGTTCCCACGGACCATAAAAGAGGTCTAATTCCTCAGCACGGCATTTAGTACTTAGGGCTCTTGGGACTGTCTCCAGTCCACTTACCTCACTTCATCAGAATTTCTTTTTAAAAATTTTTTTATGTATTCATTTTTTAGAGAAAGAAGAGGGAGAGAGGAAGAGAAAGAGAGAAGGGGAGGAGCAGGAAGCATCATCTCCCATATGCGCCTTGACCAGGCAAGCTCGGGTTTTGGAACTGGAAACCTCAGCGTTCCAGGTTGAGGCTTTCTCCATTATGCCACCACAGGTCAGGCCATCGGAACTTCTTTTTACTCCCCCAGTATCTTCTTTCTTCCTTTGGTGATATTATTATTTCCTTCCTATCTTCAAGGCCCAGATCAACCCTTTTCCCTCCAACCTTGTTTATTCACTTTGCTTCTAGTAACCTTTTACTTAGGATTAAGAGAACACACCGCCTTCGGAGGAAGATGGCCTGGATTTTGAATTCTAGTTTTCATACTTAAGAGCTGTGTGACCTTGAACAAGTTACTTAACCTCTCTAAGCCTCCTCTTCCCTGTACAGAGGAATAACAGCAGTACCATTACTAGAACACTGAGAAGAATAGGTAAGATAATGCCCGCAAAGCTCACTGTGAGGGTTCCTCCTCCCCTAGCACTGCCAGTGTTCAGTGTACACAATTTAGTTTCTGATTACTCCAACATTACTATACTGCTCGCAAGAATTAGATATTTCAGAATGAATATGAAGCAAGAAAATATTCCTTAATAATTGTGAGCAGTATATTTTTAATATTTTTCAACAATTTTTATTCTCATTTAATTCCTTCTCTTATTTCTTAAAGCTGTCAAAATATTTTATCTGTCCTAATCTTAAAAGCACTTGGGTCTTTTTATTAAAATTTTAATTTTGTCAAAAATTCTGATTATTGAAGTAGTTCATACTCATTGCAAAATTTTTATTAAAAACAGGCAAACAAAGAAGGAAAGATCATATATAATCCTGCCATCTGGGATATCTTCTGCTAACATTTTGATGTATCACCTTTCGTCTTTTTTCTACGTGTAAGTGCTCGGTTTTAAAACAAAAATGTGTTAATATGAAACATATTGCTTGTGTAAAGTGCTTTTTTTTTTTTGCATAAAGGGGGATCATCTGTCCATATTAACAGATACAGTCTGCATCAGAGACTCACATTGGTGTCTTGTCCTGATCCAGCCTAGACATGTTTTGTTTAGTTTACAGATTGCTTAAAAAAAAAATCAGGATATTTTACAGAAAAGTCACATTCTCCTGTTTTGGAAAATCTGCAGCTCTAGCCACATGGGGCCTGGGTTCCGGGAAGCCAGTGACTGCCAGAACGGAGCAGTGCTTCTACGTTGCGTTCCTTGCCCAGGTAGATCCCTGTCTATATCACCATTTCTGACCGTCCTGTAGCATCATCTGCCTGTTTGTGACTGCAGCTGGTCCCCTCAACTAGAATAAGCAATCTGAAGGCAGGGCCTGTTGTACATTATCTTCTGTAGACTCTCGGCACCTTCTACTTACTAACCTCTTAATACGTATGTTACATAAATGCTCTAACGAAGGGACACGTTTGTGACATTTCACTCAATCACATAACTCCAGGAGTGCGTGAAATACTGCAGACCCCACCAGAGCGCTGGGCTCCTTCTATCCCTTCCAGTGGCTCCCACAGCTGGACTCAGAGTGGGGCTCCATCCACACTGGTGCCTGGGGAATCTGACAACTTCCTTCCTGGAGGAGCCGTAAAAGCTTTCGAAAGGCAAAGCATATAGTAATCACTTAACTTCCCACCGAAATGCAGCTAGCTCCCAGGCGGAAGATGACCGCTCTCGGATACCACCGCTAGGCCTTTCTCCAACACTGGAGAAGAGTCAAGCACAAGAAGCCGCCATCATTCACCAGTGGTTGCACTAGCTTTTTTGTTTCTTTTCATTGTCTTTTAAGGACCTTGGGTGTCTTCTGGGTGCCCTGCGGGGTATGTGTACTTGGTGGCTGTTGGTGCTCGAATTAGAAGCTGGATTTTAGGGACAGCCGGACGCTCCCGGGCTGCTCCACCCTGCGGGCGGCACGTGAAACCCGACCACAGACGCGAGGCGGGCCCCTGCAATCCGACTTCAGAGCCTTGGCTTCCAAAACCCGATCCTCCAACATTTGGACTTATATAACTTATTTGTTTATTTTTAAGCCAGCCCCGTCCAAGTTGAGAACACTTAAGACTCCCTTTTAGAGGAAATTTGGAACCCAACATTATCATTAACTAAATCAGCAAGCAATGGTTCTGTAAAAATACCAAGCGGCAAAGATCTGAGGACTTTTATTGTCCTGTTCCTGGTGGAATTACATTGTGTGGTGGTTTCTCTGGAAATGGCTTCTGGGGTTTTCTCTCTGTGTGTGTCTCTCTCTGTTGCTCTCCCTTGTAAACCATGACCTGTGTCTCAGGGGGCTGGGCTTCCTGCTGAGTAGGAGCACCCTTCATTTGACAAGGGACCATGTCAGTCAACCCCAGTGGTTCTCCCAACCAGTTCACTTGGTGGGGTCTCTGGAAAACATACTGCTCTTTGATGAGCATGGGGAAGCGAAAAACATGTAAGACACATATCTCTGGGTCACATCACATGCCATTTTATATCAGATTCTTGACATGAGAGAACAGGTGCAAAGGGCCTGATAAAAATGGATGTGAAGAAAATGTTCACTGCAATGCTATTTCTAAGGGAAAACACTGGAAACTTTCTAAGTGTTTAGCAATAGGGGTATAATTAAATAAATGGCCATTTTCAATGCATCCTTTAAAGACTCATTAAAGTCATGGAGATTCTTTGGAGAGTCTTTAATGATGTGAGAGAATTGTTTATGATTTGTGGGATTAAAAAAGTAGAACACAACATTACATGTGAAGTATGAGGGAAATTATCACACTTTTAGGGAAGCTTATATCTCTGTGCTATGGGATTATGGGTAATTTTTATTGTTTCTTTATACTTTTCAGCTTTTTTTTTTTCTTTTAGAGAGAGAGAGGCAGGGAGAGAGAGACAGAGAGACAGGAACATCGAGCGGTTCCTGTGTGTGCCCTGACTGGGGATAGAACCAGCAACCTCTGATCTTTAGGAGGACACTCCAACCAACCAAACTAACTATCTGTTCAGGGCTTAACTTTTTTATTTTTTAATTTATTGGATTTTTTTTTTTTTTTTTTTTTTTAGAGAGAGAGAGACAGAGAAATGAAAGTAGAGAGAAGGGAGCATTCATTTGTTGTTCCACTCAGTCATGCATTCATTGGTTCCTTCCTCTGTGTGCCCTGACCAGGGATCAAACTCACAACCTTGTCATTTCCAGATGACACTGTAACCGAATGAGCTAACTGGCTATGGCTTTTCACATTTTTAAACTTTTTCACCATGACCATTTATTGCTTTGATTATCAGAAAAGAAAATGATTAGTCCCTGGCCTGTTGGCTCAGTGGATAGAGCATCAGTCCAGCATGTGGATGTCCAGGTTTGATCCCTGATCAGGGCACACAGGAGAAGCAAGCATCTGTTTCTCTTTCCCTCTCTCTCTCCCTTTTCTCCCTCTTCCCCTCCCATAGCCAGTGGCTCGGTTGGTCTGAGCGTTGGCCCCGGATGCTGAAAATAGCTGATTGATTCGAGCTTTGGCCCAAGACGGGGGTTGGCAAGTGGATCCAGGTCAGGGCACATGTAGGAACCTGTATCTCTATCTCTCTTCCTCTAACTTAAAAAAAGAAAGAACGAAAATGACTAGGTCCACATTTTCTTTTGATATTTTCCTCAGCCCTCACTACTCTCTTTACTCCCTTGATTTCTCTGGTGAGGTTGGAGGAAAAGGCCAGGACTTAAGATGTTCCCTTATGTCAGAGCCATAGCAGTTTCCCCTGGGACCTGGAGGTTTGTGGGCATCTACAAAGTATGTGTCCATCCAGGTTCCTCTGTGCAGATTCATGGAGCTTCGCAAATTGAAGAAGGGAACCAGGCTGAAGGGAACCAGGCTAAAGGGAATTTCGCATCTACTGATTGACCCCATCTTTAGGTGAAAAAGAGTTGCAGCAGGATATCCCTTCCCTCTTTCTGTCCTCACCTCCACTACCCTAAAACAATCTTGACTGAAGTGCAGATAGATATTTTCAAGTTCTGGCGAGGCAGCCTGGTTCAAGCAAGGTGACTAGGCTACTGAGACTAGGTGACTGAGATCTGAAGGTTGTCCAGCCCAGAGAAGACTGGTTTACTCCTTGGGTCAGCTAATTCCTTCAATCCTGTGGGTTTCCTCCACGTGTTAAATGGATATAACATGACTCAAAGCTCCTCTTGGAGCTGTGTCCCCTAACCTCATCTACGACTGCCTGCACGCAGGGCTGTGTCCCATAGCCTCATCTACGACTGCCTGCACGCAGGGTTGTGTCCCATAGCCTCATCTACGACTGCCTGCACGCAGGGCTGTGTCCCATAGCCTCATCTACGACTGCCTGTACGCAGGGTTGTGTCCCATAGCCTCATCTACGACTGCCTGCACGCAGGGCTGTGTCCCATAACCTCATCTACGACTGCCTGCACGCAGGGCTGTGTCCCCTAACCTCATCTACGACTGCCTGCACGCAGGGTTGTGTCCCATAGCCTCATCTACGACTGCCTGCACGCAGGGCTGTGTCCCATAGCCTCATCTACAACTGCCTGCACGCAAGGTTGTGCAGTGCTCTCTCCAGGCGCGGAAGGATAGTGTCAAAGGTGGACTTGAGCTTGGAGTGAGGAACGATCTTAAGAACATTTATAGGAAAGGAATAGTCTTTTAACTCCCAAGTATGGTGAACATTTAATTACATCTAGCAACTGTTTGTTGAGAGATTATCTACATTTTGACAAAGGCATCCAAGAATTCCCTCCAAACTCCTTGGAGAATGCCCAGTTTTCACCCATTAACATCCCATGGTCACTCATGGTGGTCCTTTTTCTTTAAAGCTGAGATCCCTGTGTGATGTTGAGGAGTCAGTACTGGTCTTGAAATCAGAAGGTCTGGGTTGAAAATCTTATCTCTACTTTGTCACTCACAAGCACTGTGGCTTCAAACTCTATAAGTCTCATTGCCCCACCTTTAAAATAGGAATAATAATGCCAGTTGCATGGGATTGTTTGTGAGTAGGATTATTGGATTTAACAAATAAAAACAGAGACACCCTCCCCTGGTTAAACTGGAATGTCAGACAAACAAAGCTAATTTTTTAGTGTATGTCCTAAAATTGCGTGAGATATCCTTATACTAAAATTTTTGTCACTGTTTTTCTGGCATTCCAATTTAACCGGGTGTCCTGCATTATGCCTGACGATCCTATTGTTGAGGCTGAAATAAAGGGACTTAACTGCAAGTTCCTTTCCATGGCTCTATGTGTGCTCTTCCCACTGCACCATCCTCTCACAGGGGAGAGGTCCCCACGAAGTGATTGGTGCTGCCCTCTTCCATGGCAGAGGAATGAAGTCTCTGTGACCAGATTGGTGGAGGAGAAGGGAGGGTGCCCAGTGGAGGACATCCCCGCAGGAGGAGTAAGAGAGCCCAAGGCACGTGGCCTGGTAGCAGCTAAAGCTTGGCTTAATGGGCACTTTAAGGACCCTAGTAAGTAGCATTTCCGGTCCTGTGTGTCTTTGATGCACTGTGTCCGTGGGGGTGACCCCCCCCCAGGGGGACCTAGCTGGGGTTGCCGACCACAGGCAATCTTCATGTAGGCACCACCATTCCAAGGGCTTCAAAAGCCAACTGTCGTGTTTGATAGAGGGACTTTCCAGGAGGTGATTTTTTTTACAAACAAGGGGTAAAGGTGACTGGTGTGCCAGAGACAGTACTGCAGTTTGGGGGATACCCTGGGGTGCTGTTTCTTGTCCTCGCTGCGCCCCTTTAACTGAATCCCCCCAGCTGGTGGGGTGGCGGTAGACAGGTGGCAGGGCTTCTCTCTGACCTTTGTGTGCATCACACGCTGCTTGGGGGGGCCCCCAGAACCTAAGCTCGGGGTGTAATTTTCCTTTTCTGATCATCTGAATTCCAGGCGAGGAGCTCAGCTGTCGTCGGCTTCAGGGAATTTTTTCCACCGGGATTGAAATCGTGGCCAAGAAAGCGCGGGCATGCAGAAGGCATTCTTTTCTGCTATTCAGCTGCGCTTCCCCTTTAGTTCAGGCATTAGAAACTGGTGCCTGTACCAGAGCCGTCGATGAAGGTTTTGAATTTCATTACAATGAGAAAACACTGGGAAGGGAAACCATCGCTCACTGCATTTCCTAATCTGTCATGTCTCCCCCCCCTCCCAGGCCCCTCCTTTTTATTAGAGAACACTTGAATAGCTACTTTCATATACATATATATTTAAAGGTAAGAAAAAATAACTATTTGAAGCCATGCCCCATGCGAAAAAAGAAGAAAAAGAAAAAGAAAAGAAAAATTTAAAGTGACACCACTGCTGTTCACTCCACTTAAGTATTACAGTCAGCTTGTTACTTTTATTTTGGAAGAGAAGATGTAACATCTGACTATTATTTTCTAAATAGTTTTCTCTAAGTTAAATACTTCCTAAATGTTTTACTCACCCTGAAAAATAATATCTCTAAAATCTAAGTTTGATGTGCTATATATATATTTTCCTCCCTGATAGATGAAAATAAATATATGCTATTTAAAAATTTGAAGTGCTCATCTGTGTATCACCTAAAACTGTCTTTTAAAGACACAGCTCTACCTCACGGAGTTATTTGAAGCCAGGGATTCCTATCTGCAGCCAAGTCTGAGTAAGACATTTTCTCCATTTGGGCACTGGGCTTTACACGCATCTGCTCATTAATCCCCCCCAGGAACTCTGTAAAGAAGGTATTTTCATTGGCCCCATCTTACAGATAAAGAAAGCGAGACTGAGAGAGATAAAGAAAAGGTCATCTTGCTAATAAATGAAAGTCAACTCAAATCAGAACAGCCTTGAGTTCAGAGTCTAAGCAATCACTTCTCTTTTTAACCTCTTAGAAAGACACACACACACACACACACACACACACACTAACACATAGGTATTGATACCAGCACTTGCCAGGAAAGAAGCAGGCAACAGTGCTGTTGAAAAATGAATTCATTCAGTACTAAGTGGTAAATGCGTTCTTCCCGTAACTTCTAATGCATCAAGAGCAGTTCCCAACTTGCACAGGGCTTGGATTCCAAACGTTGATTTAAAAGCAATTTCTCCATCTCCTTCCTCTGTGCTCCAAGGTGCTACGCACACACCTCTCCTGTTACACTCAGCACATTGTCTCTCAGTTGCTTACACATCTCTCCCCCAGAGGGCTCCGGGCTGCTCAAGTTCAGGGACTTACCATATATTTACTTTGGTGTTCCAGCACCTAGCACAGTGCTCAGTCATGAAGGCTCAAAGTGCACATTTGTTGTATTGAATTACAAGTCATTTGTTTGGAACTCAGCACACATTTCCCCAAAGACATGAATTACAAGTGCAAGTGGAAGTGTGATGTTGCCAACCAGCCTAGAAGTTTACTTAACCTAACTCGGAGTCTAGCAGTAAGTTATCGGGAGCTGTGGGTGTAGGGTCAGACCTAGATGAAATTTTGCATGGGTCACAGTTCATCTTTGACTCCCTCCACACGGCCTTATTTTCTACATCTTCCATCAATGCATATCCTGTCTCCAAGCTTCCTTCTCAATAACCAGGTGTGTCCCTCCCCCAGCCCTTCCCTGCTCTTACCACAAATAACCTATTGGCCCTCCTCACTAGTCAAAGTTCTCACTTCCTGAATGTAGTTGAACTCAGTTGGTTCTCAGTAGAAAAAGAATCTGATTGACTTAATTCTTGCTAATGTGTGGATGATTGCTTTAATATCCTTCTACCTTCATCCTCCCCCCCCCCCCCATGCAGACCATATGACTGTATAGCAAAGTAGTTAAGATTATAGGACTTGGGGCCCTGGCTGGTTGGCTCAGTGGTAGAGTGTCAGCCTGGTGTGTGGATGTCCTAGGTTCAATTCCCTGCCAGGGCACACAGGAGAAGTGCTCATCTGCTTCTCCACACTTCCCCCTCTTCTTTCTATTTCTCCCTTCCCCTTCCACAGCCAAGGCTCCATTGGAGCAAAGTTGGTCTGGGTGCTGAGGATGGCTCTATGGCCTCCGCCTCAGGCGCTAAAACAGCTCTGGTTGCAACGAAGCAATGCCCCAGATGGGCAGAGCATCGCCCCCTCGTGGGCTTGCTGGGTAGATTCTGGTTGGGTGCATGTGGGAATCTGTCTCTGCCTCCTCCCTTCTCACTTCAGAAAAATCCAAAAAAGAAAAAAAATTATTGCTTTGAAAAGGGAGAATTTTTTCCTGAATACATGCTGTGGACTTTTTAAAAAAAAAAAAAAAAAAAAAAAAAAAAGGTTATAGGACTTGGAGACAGATCTCAGTTTGAATCTTGGTTCTAACTCTAAGTTATGTGGCCTAGGTAGAGTAACTTCTGTAAATCTCAATTTCTCTCATCTATGAAATGGGAATAATCATAGCTCTATAGAAAGCTAATAGTTTGATGATACTTACCAGTGTTGTATATTGGGCACAGTTTTATTTATTAATTTATCTTTACAACAGCCCCATAAGGCAGGTACTCATTATTAATTATTATTGAAATATTTTAATGATAATTATTATTTTTTCCCTGCCTTCAAAAAAATTTTAAAAAAGGCTTTGAGGCAACATGCTGCACTGGTAAAGTCTCTGGCAGTGTGGACGAGAGAGACCCGCCGTGCCCAGGAGGAGAGTCTTCAGGGCAAAGAGGGCCGGGGCCGCTCCCAGTCACCTGCGGCTGAAACGGATTCTCAGAGTCCATTCCCTCAAGGTGGTCCTGTTCCGTAGCTTCCGCCTTTCCTTTGCCGCTGAATGTGCCAAATCTGCAAGTGGTCCAAGTTTTTTTCTATCGCCTTTCTTTCTTTTTACATTTTTTTCACACAGCCCGTGGCAGCTGCAAGGTGGTGGGGGCCAGGCAGACGGCAGCAGCTGTTCGTATGTATGGGACCTCTGTAGTCCTTCTTTGTGAGTCAGGGGCTGTCTGTATATATCACAGGCTACCACCTGGCAAGACGTTTAGTTCCATCTATGTTATTTAAATGTTTCCTGGATGATATCATAAATGCATAAGGGTGGGAGGAACTTCACGATGTGGACCCCCAGCCCCTCGCTGCCCTCCAGCCTCATGCTGAAACGTGAGGGCACTGTTATCCTCCGGCTCAGCAGATGGCTTGGGGTTTGCTCTCCAGCCCTTCCCACTTGCCAGATGCAGAGACTCTGAAGCCGGTGGGGCGTGCGTCCGCACAGAAGTAACAGTGTACTCATGGAAAACGCTGAGCAGAATCTGAGGCAAAGGCAGGTGGCAGGCTTGCCTCTCTGGTATCCTTGTGGTTAAGTAACTTCACTTCTCTGGGCCTCAGTTTCCTCTTCTGTCAAGCAAGAGGGGTGGGCTAACCTATCTCTGGTTCGCTCTCAGTTTTCGGACTCTGATTCTCTGCTAAACGACCCAGGACAGATGGCTGCTCGTCCCTGCAGACGCCACTCCAGGGGAGGACAGTCCATCGTGACCCTTCGGAGCCTCAAGTGTTTCCTCATCCCTAACACTGAGAAATTTCCCCTTATGTAACTAAGAATTCTGGCAATCTGAATTTTGTCATTATTATTAGGACTTCTGAAAAATAGGAATAGCACTTTTCCCTGTTTTCTTATTGCAGTGACACCTTTATACGAATACAGTGACATGTCTGTTTTAACCTACATGGTTAGTGTTCAAAGACTTTGTAGCAAGGATATCCTATTTTTATAGGACATTTCTATTTAAGAGCTATCTAACATATACACCATTTCATTTGAACCTCAAACTAAAAATTGGAAGGGAAATTATACTTAATTTTATATGTAAAGAGATTCAGGGTGAATAAACCTAAGTACCTTCAACAACTATCTTATCCTGCAGTTACTAAGTGGAAGAGTCAGGACCCAAACCAGGCCTTTTGGCTTGAAGTCTAGTATTCAAGGCCACGAGAACACATATTAATTGAACTCCTCCCAGCATAACAGCTCCCCCTGCTTGAGTTTCTGCTATGTCCTGGGTACCTTAGTGGGTACTTTGCATACAATGTCTCAAATCCTTGAATAAACAGTGCAAGGAGAGTATTATCCTACTCGGTTTGGAGATGCAATACATCAAAGCTCAGAGAGATTAAATATTAAGGAGCTGTCTGATGGCTAATGTACGCTGAAGGCAAAATCAAACTCAAGCCTGTTCTTTTAACAGTGCTGCCTTTCAATTCAATATGCATCACCTGAAATGAGATCCAATATCGTTTAACCTTCAGAAATTTTCAGCCCCGTGAATTATTGTCCCGTGAAAGTACAGTTAACAAATTACTGGTTGATTGAATGCCCTGCAGCCAACTCAAACCTCACTCGGTTGCCTTTAAGTTTTCTTGTTGTGCTTCATTCTATTTCTCGGACTTTCTAAGTTTTATTTTCCAGTCTTTCAAAAATGTTTTTTTTCTTGGGTCTTCTTAACATGTCTGTACTTTGTGCATGAAAGCTTGGCATTTAAAGTAAGCATCGTATTCTTGATTAGAACTAAAATGTGGAAGAATGGGATTCTAGCTTACTTCTTCCTTCCCCGTCTCGAGATTGTACATCCCAGGATCATTCTATGGGTACTCATAATCCATTTCCCTGACCATATTACCTAGTCAACCCTTGTCCATTTTGTATTTGTATAATTCATTGCCTATTCTCTGTGAGTGTGTGACAGAGATAGAGAGAGACAGAGAGAGGGGCAGATAGGGACAAACTGGAAGGGAGAGAGATAAGAAGCATCAATTTTTTGTTGCAGTTGCTTAGTTGTTCATTGATTGCTTTCTCATATGTGCCTTGACCGGGGGGCTCCAGCTGACCAAGTGACCCCTTGCTCAAGCCAGCAACCTTGGGTCCAAGCTGGTGAGTTTTGCTCAAACCAGATGAGCCTGTGCTCAAGCTGGTGACCTCGGGGTTTCAAACCTAGGTCCTCCGCATCCCAGTCCTACACTCTATCCACTGCGCCACCGCCTGGTCAGGTCATTGCCTATTCTTAAGCGCACTAACTTTATCTGTGAAATGCGGATAGTGCTTCCTGTTCTGTCTATGCCTCACCATTCCAGTGATGTTCAATCAAATGATGTCCGGGGAAGGCCATAGGAAAAATAGGCAGAACCACAAACACAGAGGGTTGCAGTATATATTCTGCTTTTGTGAAACCAAAACTATAGAAAGGAAGCTAAGTAATCAGGATTGTTGAGTAAGAAGAAGATTTGGATGTTTTGGATTTATTATTTATCACACATAATAGATAATAATTACAAACAATAATTTCTTCTGTCATTAAATTATTTTCAAAAAAAGAATTTCTGTGCTTTCTCTAGAGTGATGTCCTTTATACCCCAGGGCTAAGGTTGGTTGACCACAGCGCTGGTGCTTCTCCTCACGCGGTTTTTCACCTGTAGACCTATTGGCTGCTCCCATACAAATCCCACCCCTTCTGGTATTGTTATGGACACACATTCACCTTCTCTTATGGAGGTTTCCACATTTTTCATATAAGAGCACATTTTTTTAATGTTAATTCTTTTTATGCAGTTCCACAATAATAATGAACTTCTGAAATCCACTGACTGAGAGAGAAAAGCTCAACGACCAAAGGACATTACAAACAGTAAAACTCCTAAATGAACTCATATCTAAGCGTGACCTCATCCGAATGCTTTGGCAAAACACACAGACATGACTGAGACATCACCCCACCAGGCATGTTTATGAAGACGCAGTGAATGGTTGTCAGATGAACGTGTGAATCAGAAGAGAATGAAAATTTGCAGACAAGGCTTGTGGTACCTGTGGATTTGTGATCTTTGCCATCACTTCTTTCCTCAACCGCTGCCCTTGGGGGTCACAGCTCAGAGCTTGGAAACCACTTGTATAGTTCCCCAAATACCCAGTGTACAGTAGGCCCTCAATAATTGTGCATTGACTGTACGTAGGAATGACTGACTCCTACTCTTGTCTTCCAAGTAGATGACAAGTTTGAGGCTAGCAAGGATGTTGTAGGCCCTTAGAACCCAGCATCATGCTGAGAAGAAGCAGGCTTCTTTCAAATCAACAAAAGACTTGCTGAGACCCATCTACAAGCAGGTGTATTGCTGGAGGAGCTTATTAAAAAGGAAATATCTAAAATGTAAAATACCAAAAGGGACTATAGAGGCCTTGAGTCCTAGGAAAGTCCTTGTGTTTCTCTGCAAGAGTGAGAGAGAGAGTGGAGTTAGAAAAACACGAGAATATGCGAGAGGGTGTAGGGGAAAGCAGTGTCGTTGGTCCTGCGAAAGGGGGAGCGTCTCGTTAGTGGGATGGAGGTTGGCTTCAGCCCTCTGCTGAGTGGCCCGAGCCCTCAGCAGGAAGGAGGCAGTGTGACCGGGACACTCAGAGGCAGAGGTTGAAATGGTGGAGGAGATGGTTAGCTCATTACACCGTGAAGTGGCAGTGGCAAAAAGCAATTTACTTATCCATCAATCATTTTTATGGGCAATGCACCATAGAGAATTTGTTAAGAGGGCTTACTCACCTCAGCAGCGCTGGATGGAGCAGTCCAATCATCTCGGAGACAAGCTCTTACTAGCGGTTCTTGTTGGAGGCTCAAGTGCCACTGAGCACTGTGGAGTCTCTTGCTCCGAGTCTGGTGCCTACTTCACCTTGTAGCAAAGGAAGTGAAAGTGTCAAAATAAAGAGGACTTGAAAGTCAACATTCCCTTTAAGGGAAAAAAATGCAGACACAAGCTTCTTTTTTTTTTTTTTTTGGTGGGGTGGAGGGCTCAGAAGGGTTTTGATTGTAAAGGATATTCGTAAAGACAAACAAGAAATAACCTTTCTTATTGTTTGTCCTCAACTTATCCTGGAATCTTAGGCCTGACTTTTATATACTAGCAGCCTGGAAACAAATTACCACAGAAAAACAAGAAGAGCAATGGTGCTCCAGCTGCTTTTGGTTAACTTGATGTGTTGGGTTTTGTTTTTTGTTTTTCATGTTTCATGCCTGCCTCGATATTCTTGCCCTCAGTTATTCCTGTTGAATGGAAGTCGCTGGGTGAAGTGGATAGCCCCAGACCTAGACAGGACTTGAACCATAGTTTGTTCTGGATTCCCAGTGTTGTAGCTCTGAAGGCTGAGGTGCGGTGACAGAAGGCACCCTGTCACAGGTCTTTCTAAACCATAACATCACACTTGCTGGGGGTGGGGGGGATTGTGATACCCCTGCCCCAATTAATCTCTTGAACAGAGGTTCAACCCAGATGTAATGTAGCTGTGACCTTTTTAGTTCCCCTGTGTGTCCCTCTTCTGTGACACATGTGTCAGCCTAATGGGCTATGTCATCTGGAGTGAAGGGCCTGGGTGGACACGGGCTGGAATGCAGTCAGGCCAGGCATCCTGAGGTGGGTACTAGACAGTAGAGTATATGACAACACATGGACTGGAGGTTGACCACTCAAAATGTCCTGATCTGACCACTTAGTCACTGTGTGACCTTGACAAGTTGCTCAGCTTTTTTATGACTCAGTTTGTTCATCTGTACAATGGGAATAATAGTGGAATCTTATTCCTATGACTGTTATAAAGATTAAATAGATTAGTGCATATGAAGTGCCTAGAACTGTGCTAGATACTCGGTAAAGGCAGTTATTATTATTATTATTATCATTATCATTATTATTATTACTAATGTATATGATAATTACATCTTTGCCTGTGGAACAATAGCATCACAGGGTGTAAAACTTAAGTGATACTGAATGTGTGACTAAGTGAAGTAAAGAGATGAATTACACTGGGGAACAATTTTTTTTTTCATTTTCTGTTGCATGAGGTTTTAGAACTGTTTCTATATATTTCTGCATCGCTGATTCCAAATCTGAAATTCGTTTTTTGGTGCATGCTCTAGTTTTTATACAATTTTAATTTATTTTTGTTACACTTACTGGCATGCATTGGTTTTTAAATTGGAGTTAAAGGGCAACGACTCTTGAATTGAACATAAACACAAGGCAATTAATGTTTTACAAACATCACTTTTACATAATTGTAGTTGTTTTTAAATGTAAAAAATTATCTGATAAAAACACCCTCTTATTTTGTTTTAAGATTGAATCATGGCTTCTTCAAGTAGACGTAAATGTAAGAATAGTTCTGACACCTTCTGTTATATATGTGGCTGTTACATACTTCAACATCAAAGGTGTAATATTTTATCATTTGTAACACATGCATATATTGCCTATTTTCAAGTTCCTTTTGGCGATCAAGACAAGAATTGGGCTCTTCATACTGTGTGTCATAATTGTGAGGAAATGCTTCATAACTAGACAGAAGGAAAATGCAAAGGAATGCCTTTTGGTATTCCTGTGGTTTGGCGTGAACCTAAGGACCATAGGAGTGACTGTTATTTCTGTCTGATCCATACAAAGGGCATCGGCAAGAAAAAATGGCATATGATCACATATCCTAATATTCCTTCAGCAATACAACCTATCCCACACTCTGAGACACTCCTGGTTCCAGTTTTCAATGGTTTTATTTCTTCTCAGGATGAAGAAAGTGAACATGGTAATCAAGTGTATTTTGATAAGATGCATGAGGAAATGGTTGTAGAATCTGAAGGGTCTTCTTCTGATGCCAAACAGTCATTAACCCCTCAGCAGTTTAGCCAACCTGAATTGAATGACTTAGTAAGAATGACATAAAAATTGTCCTCGACTTTCTGAAGTATGAGGTGCATAACTGGATCATTTGTGTGAATCTTTAAAATGGTAAATTTCCTGCTAGGACAACAGAGAGGTTTCACAAAGTATCCTTGCTTTCTGTGTTTGTGGGACAGCTGAGCTCGGGAGAAACACTAGACACAGAAGGAGTGGCCAAAACATGAAGCTCTGGAAATAGGGGTGCAAAATATTGTGAAAGACCCTGTAGTTAATCAAGACAGGATCATTTTCTCCCCACTTCACATCAAACTTGGCTTAATGAAGCAGTTTGTTCTGGCTTTGAATAGAGAAAGTGAAGCTTTCAACATATTATTTCTGCTTTTCCTGTCTTGTCTTTCGAGAAGATAAAAGCAGATATATTCGATGGATCTCAAATTTGAATCCTCACACGTGATTAAGAATTTGCCAGGAAGATGAATAAGGAGGAGAAAGCAGCATGGCAGTCTTTTGTGGCAGTTACAAAGAACTTCCTTGGCAACAAAAAAGCAGAAAATTATAAACTTCTGGTTCAAAGGATGCTGTTGGCTTTCCGTGACATTGGATGTAACATAAGCGTTAAGATTCACTTCCTGAACAGTCACCTTGATAAGTTTCCCGAAAATCTTGGAGCTGTTAGTGATGAGCAGACTACTGATGGAGCATCAAACGAGATTGTCCTCAACCCGTACACAAACGCAAGAGCTACAAATGCCAATTTTTGCCTGAATAGAATTTAAATGAGTTTTACGCAAATTTTATGATTAAAATAAGTGTTTTCATATGTTCTATTTTGAAATTGTAGACAAATTCTGATGCAATCATATCTTTTAGTGTATTAGTGTATTTACTGCATTATATAAATTATTATATTTTCACAAAGATGATGCCCAAGAAGACACTCTACTTCATTATGTTAAACTAAATGTTGAAAATTTTACAATAAGATGAAAACCTAAAATGTTGAATTGCAGAAGAACTGTAGCTTACAGAGAAAAACTAATGTTAGATTTGAGATCAGCACACTCGAATTAGGTAAGAACAAGTGTTTTTGTGGATGCAACAAAAATTTTGGGCCACACTCGATCTTTTAGGCTTTTTCTGGCGCATCTTAAATAACATCATGCAGACCAGGGGCTGATTGGCCTTGCTACAGGGTGTCCAATTTGTCCTGTGTGTCCAGGGCTTTGTCTGTTTTCACATGGTCAGTTCCATACCCTGAGGAATATCTAATGCTGGTAGACCGGGACTGTGGTGATCCTGGGCCTCTGTGACCCTTGCAATGCTGCAAAATACCCTAACGATTAATCACGAGGGCCTTGAGGTGCCCTGCCCTGTGTCCCCCGCCTCCCCTTGTCATTGGGGAGTGGATTGAGGGGTATATCACAGAGACTGTTTGTTGTTTATACTAATTCATCTTCCCTTTTCACCTTCTTCCTTACTGGCAGGGTCCTGATTTTATTCTTTTGTTCACTCACTTGTTACCATGTGCCCCTCCCCCCCCCCAAATGATCATAACCCTAGTTCACCAAGGTGGCGTGGCTCTTGCTTTAATCTAAGCCAAGCATGCAGTTCTAGTCTCCTTACGAGTGGCTAAGTTCTTAGCGGAAAGTTGCACATGCTGGTGTTATATTACTAGCTGTTGAAACACCGAAGTGCTCTGTCATGCTGGGTGAGGATATGCTGTCCTGGTGCCGGGTCTCCTGCCCCAGGATTCCTGTGCTAACGCCTCCCCCTTTCAGATACTACAGGGTTCATGTCCAGCAATACTGGGGGCTCCCTGGGCCCTGGCTCAGGCCTCCTGCTCCGTTGGTTCAGTGCCCTTGCCTTTGTGTCTCTTACTTATTTTGTAGACTATCTTGCCTGTATGTGACCTAATTCTGGGGACAGGTGGCAGCAGTAATAGCTGTATCCAGTTTCTTGAGGATCCTGGTGGCAGCTCCCGGGCCTGAGGTTATGGTGTTGGTGTTCACAGTGGCAGATAGTGGTTCTGGGCCAAGCCGGTTCTGTGATGTGATTCTGGGTGGAGACTCTAAGCCTCACAGTGTCCTGGGTTTTTCGGGGATACAACCTTTTAATAAATTCCTTTTCTACTCAAAATAACTCTGCCACTTAACTTTTGCATGTACCGTGCCACCTAAAACTTAGTGGTGTAAAACAATAACCATTCATTTAGCTGTGGGCCATGGATCTGGGCTTGACAATAGATCCGCAGTCAGCTGCTTGGTTGTCTGGGGCTACATGGCCTGGGGTGGCCTTGGCTGGGACAGCTCATCTCTACTCCCTGTGATCCACTATCCTGCGGCGGGCAAACCCATGCTTGATCACACAGCGACCGTACAGTGATCAGATAGTGGTGGCAGCCTTCCGTGGGGAAGAGAGTGCAGGTGTACAAGTCCTCCTGAGACCCACAATTGACACAATGTCACTTTTGCCTGTTCTGTGGGTCAAAACAAGTCATACACCCAGCCCAGATTCAAGGGACAGACTCATCTCAGAGGCTGGAGAGGGCTGTGGAGTTATCACTTCTCTGACTGTTAATAGCATGACAAGACCCAGCTTCCGGCCCAGCTCAGCAACCCTGCTCTCTTCTGGGAAAAGCAGCCAGGTAATGAGCGACAACAAGCCTGGAATGGAATCAGGACTCTGTGACCTTGGGCATCCTCTTTCACCTCTTCAGGCCTCAGTTGTAAAATAAGAACCTGTATATAAATGTGCTGTGTCTGGCACGTGTCTCCTTCCCTCTTCCTGTGTCTCTCTGCCTTTCCATGAAATTTCTGCCAGTGTCACAATCCTTTTACCAAAGAAACTCACCGTCAGGTCTCTTCTAAATCCTCCCCTCCGTAGTCAAAGTCAAAGTCAAAGCCAAGACCAGTTAGATGAAATGCTTTTCCCTGTGTTACCTGAATTCTGAAAGGGACTAAATTTAGAGAGAGAGAGAGAGAGAGAGAGATTAAGTAAGTCTTCTAAAAGGTCACAAGGACAAGCATTAGATGCCTTTTGGACTGTGGGCTACTCAGGAGGAGCGATGGCCTTCACTTCATCTTTCAAGGATCTGAATGGCCTTAGGCAGGCAGTGAAGGATCAGATTGGCTTGCGGGTTTTCCAGGCAGAGGCAAGGATGACACATGGTCCTAAAATTCAAGTTAATAAGAAATAGTTCACAGTCTTACTGACTTGGCAGAACTCTCTTTAGCTGCCGGGTCTGCAAATCAAGGGAAAGAGCAGGCAGAAAACTGAGTCAGGAGGACTCGTACATGGGAGACTCCCTGAGGGTAAGATCGGTGCTTTCTCTTCACTCTCTCTTCCTCTGCAGAGGTCAGCACGGTGTTTTGTGCATAAAGAGCATTCAAACATTCCAACTACTTTTTCCTCATTTGGAAGGTCAAGCTCTTTGAAAGGGACTTTTATTTATTAAGAATTTGGGGGGGGGTACAAGGAACAGAAACCAACTTTAGCTATCTTGAGGAAAAATGGGATTGATCTAAAAGATACCAAGGAAGTCCATCAGATCTGAGCAAGTGCAGAACAAGCAGGCCTTGAGCAGAGCAGAACCAGGACAACCCTGGAGGCCTCAGCAATGACAGTCATTGGTCCAGCATCTACAGCCCTGCCTGCCATGATGTGAGAGGGGATATGCCTGGTCCAGGCGCAGACAGGGTTCCCCTGGACTGAGCGCTGTGGCCAAGGGCGCAGTGTGGCGGGGAGCCCACACCTGTGCCTCAGGGCATACTGCTGGAGAATGGGGATTTACTGTAAACTTGCCAGCCCTGCAGAGCTGCCTCTTAAACACTTTGTACATCAGTTATCTTTTATGCATAACAAGCCATCCCCAAACTGAGTTAAAACTTGCTCGTGACTCTGTGGGTCAGCAGTTTGGGCTGGGCTTCGCTGGGCGGTGCATCCATTGGTTTCACTTAGGGTAGTTCTTTCTCTCTCTCTCTCTCTCTCTCTCTTTTTTTTTTTTTTTGTATTTTTCTGAAGCTGGAAATGGGGAGGCAGTCAGACAGACTCCCGCATGCACCTGACCGGGATCCACCTGGCATGCCCACCAGGGGGCGATGCTCTGACCCTCTGGGGCGTTGCTCTGTTGCAACTAGAGCCATTCTAGCGCCTGAGGCAGAGGCCACAGAGCCATCCTCAGTGCCCGGGCCAACCTTGCTCCAATGGAGCCTCAGCTGCAGGAGGGGAAGAGAGAGACAGAGAGGAAGGAGAGGGGAGAGGGGGAGAAGAAGATGGGCACTTCTCCTGTGTGCCCTGGCCGGGAATCGAACCCGGGACTCCTACACACCAGGCCAATGCTCTACCACTGAGCCAACCAGCCAGGGCCTCACTTAGGGTCGTTCTTACGGCTGCAATGACGTGGTCGTGGTAGCTCACTTGAAGCTGGATGGTCCAAAATTGTTTCACTCCATGTCTGGAAGTTGGTGCTTGTTACCACCTGAGAAATCCTGCATGTGACTTCTCATCCTCTAGTAGGCTAACCTGAGCTGCTGCACATGGTGGTCTCAGGGACACAAGAGGGGGCAGGCCCAAGTATGCCTCTGGCTGTGTCACATTCGCTATTGAACAGTTGGCCAAAGTGAATCACACAACCAAACTTAGAGTCAAGAGGTCAAGAAATAAACTCTGTTTCATGATGGGAGGAAGGGAGAATCATATTACAATGAAGAATGTATACAGGGATTTCAGAAATTTATGGCCATTTAAAAAATATCTATTCTACTTTATACTGGCTTTTGTCTCTTCATATTCCCTAAAGCAGTATAATTAATTTTAAAAAATCTTTTTAAGTTTTTCTTGAAAAGTAAATGGACATGTATGGTACTAAAATTAATCTATAAGAAAATTTAATTTTAAGCAGAAATTACAACTCTGTATTTTTGTGAGTGAATCTGAAATACAGGAGCGATAAAAGAAACCGAATAAGACTGATGCTTGAGGCTCAATCTGATTGGTTTTTGAAATGCAAGTCTTGATCAGCTGATATTTCTAACACCAGATTGCCAATCTGACTATAGATTCCATTTATGATGACAGTAGTCATTTCTTTTCTTTTTTTTCTTAAGTGAGAAGTGGTAAGGCAGAGAGACAGACTCTCAAATAAGCCCAGACTAGAATCCACCTAGCAAGCCCCCTACTTGGCAATGCTCTGCCCATCTGGGGCCGTTGCTCTGTTGCTTGGCAACTGAGCTATTTTAGCACCTGAAGCAAGGACATCCTCAGCTCCCAGGACCAACATGCTCCAACCGAGCCCTGGCTGCCAGAGAAGAAGAGAGAGAAAGAGAGAGAGAAGGGAGAGGGGGATGAGTGGAGAAGCAGATGGTTGCTTCTCCTGTGTGCCCTACTGAGAATTGAACCCAGGATATCCACACGCTGGGCCGACTCTCTACCATTGAGCAAACTGGCCAGGGATGACAGCAGTCATTTTCTGAGTACCTGTTATATACTAGGTGTTTTTGTACAATATCTTTAATTCTTACAATACTCTGCGAAGTAGGAATTATTATTCTCATTTTAGGGGTGAGGATGTGCAGCCCAAGGCTAAACTTCCTGCCCATTGCAGAACTTGTTCATATCAGAGACAGGGTTTGAACCCAGGTCTGTCCGACTGCTTGGGTTCTGTCACAACCCCGCTTGGTCTCTCAGTGATATTTGTTTCTCTCCAGGAGATACATGAATTACACAAATCACAAAACAAAAAAACACACACCGTGCATTCTTCTCAAGTTGGTCGGTTTTGTTTTGTGAATGGACAGAAAATTTCAGTGTGCTAATGGTAAATGGGGTTTGTTTCCTCTGCACCTTCAGGGAAGGAACTAGAGGTTTGCCAGCTTGGATCTTTCATCTTCCACTGTGGGAGGGGCTCCCTGTTTGGGAAGCCTTCCTTCCTCTGAGGCTCTTAAACAAGAGGTAAGGAGCCCAGGGACCTGGGACACATGGGCCCGAACTTGACTGTGGGATGTCCTGTTTCAGCTTTAGGGCCTGTAAATCCAGTGGCCACGGCCACCATCACAGCCGCCTGGCCCATGCAGGTTCGTATTGGGTTCGGACAGACTGTAATGAAACAACGGAGCCAAATGCTGACGGGCCATCATCTTTAATCCTAGCTTGCACCCGGCGGGCAAATAAAAACACACACTAGGCTCCAAAACCTACTCATTCAGTGCTCACAAAGCTACTGACTTATCCAAGTTTCCTAGAATCAAAGATGTCTACCTCACCAGCCTCATTCTCTTTTGTTCCCCATTTCCTTCTCTCTGCACAAACTGGCTTCTATTTCAGCACTCCACCATCTTGGCTGCTTCTCCTGGCCTCCTCCACATGGCCTTTCTCTGCTCTCTCCTCTAATGCTAATCTCAGGAACCAAGAGAGAGCAAGCTCCCGGTCTGCCCCACTTTATAGTGCAGAAATCAAAACCTTTAATCCAATTTACAAACAAGGAAGTCTCTGATACAAAGTCACTTATCTGAGGCATAATGGGATTCCTCATGAGAGTGCACCACCCCACATCATGCAATCAGTGTGGGGAAAAGCTTAGTCTTAAAACTAAGCCTTAGGCCAGTGGTCCCCAACCATTTTTGGGCCATGGACCGGTTTAATGTCAGAAAATATTTTCACAGACCGGCCTTTAGGGTAGGACGGATAAATGTGTCACGTGACCGAGACAAGCGTCAAGAGTGAGTCTTAGACGGATGTAGCAGAGGGAGTCTGGTCATTTTTAAAAAATAAAACATTGTTCAGACTTAAATATAAATAAAACAAAAATAATGTAAGTTATTTATTCTTTCTCTGCAGACCAGTAGGTATCAAGTGGCCCACGGACTGGTACCAGTCCGCAGCCTGGGGATTGGGGACCACTACCTTAGGCTGTAACGACCCGGCCTGCTTACAGCCTGTCCCCCACACCCAGTACAAACTATAAGCGAGCAAACATATATTTACAAACTTATTTGACAAACAGGGCCGAAGGGCTGAGAAGAAGATGAGAATGGTGATCTACTGGTCACTTAAAAATGTTTTTGTAGCTGCAGGAGTTAGTTGGAAATGGTTAAAATATATTTGTTGTTTAGTGACTGGAATAAAGACATATGAGGAACTGATTGGTATAAACACACATGCACAGATCCGCCCAGAGGATTGTGATCCATATGTTTGCTGGGAGTTGCGTATTTGGAACTTGGTTTGCATTATCCCCTGGAAATGACATTTCTAAAAATACCATAATTAGTTTGCAAGACTGGTCTGTGGCTTTTTTTTTTTTTTTTTTTTAACACTACTGTTCTTAAGCCTAGCCCAGTTTTTAAACCACCCAATCTCAGGACAAAGATGAGTGTTTGGGTGCAAATCAGAGCAGGAAGCACAGTCCATCCTGGACCCAGCAGCATCTTTGGATTCAGCAGGGAAGGAATGGGGAAGTTGGGAGCAAAGGGCAAGAGCAGGCAGGAAAGCAGGAGGCTCAACACAATGTGTTTGGGGTAAATTCCTAAAGGAATTAACATTTATCAAGTACCTATTATATACCACACCCTGCCCAGGGCACTAGGTAGAAAGAAGCAATGATCTCCCCTGACCTGTCCAGTAAGGAAGACACCATTATCTTATTTACCCCATTTTACAGAGGCAGAAGGGAAGCAACTTGCCTAAGGTCTCAAATTCGGTAAGTGGCAAAGTCAGAAGAACTTGAACTCAGATCTATTTGCTTTCAAAGTCTTTGTTGTTACTGCTCCCACGCTGCTGCTGACTTCGTCCTTGGAGTGGAAGGTAGCTCTTGTATCTTTGTCCACTGCTGAGAGACAGGGTAGGAGCTCTGGGTTAGCAGCCGAGCAGTTCTGAACTGAGGAAGGAGTTAAGCAGGAATGGAGGAGGATCAAGGAAGCTCTAAATACTTCTATCTCCTTTGTCCACACCGAGTGTTCATTAGGTCATTGTTCACAGATTGGGGCAGTTCACTTTATTCTTTTGACTAATAAGTTCACGAGTACCATCTAACAGCCTGACAGCAAATTCACCCTACTCTTCAGTTTCTCAAGGTCTGTGTTCTTAAGAAGTAAACAAGGATATAGTATAGATTAGTGATTACAACAGGTTTAGGGGATAAAATAAGCTTGAACTAGTGACCTCAGAGGTTGAGCCAACACCCTCAGGATCGAGCCCTAACCAGAGCTTGAGCCATTGACCTTGGAATTGGCAACCCCATGATAGAGCCGACGACCCTGGGCTCAAGCCGGTGACATCAGTGCCCCAAGGTGGCACTCTATCCTCTGTGCCACTAACCAGGGCAGCTGAAATGTTCTTGATTGAAACATTGGGATAAGCACTATATACACACAAGGGGTGGGGTCATTGTGAAGACTAAGGTAAATATAGGGAAAGCACTTAGCATAGTTAATGCACTCAGTAGGCACTGATTAAGTGCTGGAGAAGAGCTATTCTGACTTAACCACATACTGGCTATGGGATCTCATACATGTTTCCCAGTCAGTCAGGGGAGGCTAGACCATGCTGCTGTAACAACAGTGCTGCTCACCACACAGCAGGGAAATAGTGCTTGCTCACACATGTGGCCATATTGACCGGGTTCACTGAAGCTTGGCTTCTCCACCCCTGTATGGGACCCAGGGCAGCCTCTGTCTGGAACGTCGCCAGTCTGTGTGGCACGTGGAAAAGAGAGATGACAAAGCAGGAGCTGGAAGATGTAAGATGTGTGTCACCCCTGTATGCTTTTCATTGGCCAGCACAAATTATGCAGCCATTTCTGAGTTCAACAACACAACGGTGGAAAATCCTCCTATTGGGAGGGAAATGGAAGGGAAGAAAATTGTAAGATTTTATTATGTAATTGTATAATTTACCAACAATTTATCCTGAGTCCCAGCTCTTGAGACAGTGTCTGGTGCATAGTAGGCATTCTTGAGAAGAATAAAATTATTACTCTCTCAAGTGTTCTTGGGACCCCTTGTTCCTCCCAGTTTGGCCTCAAGAAGTCTCAGATCCAAAAAGTCCAGTTGTGCCTTATTTAGCTCCACATCTGGAGAGACTCAGCTGTACCACATATTTGTTCCTAAATCACTGACTTGCTTACTGAATTGGCTGCCGAGCCACCTTTTCCAGACAAGAGAAGAGGAAAAACTTACTTGCAGAGAAAAAGAGAAGGCTGCTCTTGGCTCGGCCAAGGCCTCTTTTGGGAACGGGCCACAATAAACAGCAGATCTGTGACAAGGAGGGTGCCCCGAACAGGGAGTGAAATGGAGTTCCAGGGGACCAGCGAGGGTGGGGCAGGGAGCAGCCTGTCGAGAGGCTGTCCTCTGCAGGCCGTGTGAGCTCAGCGAGGCACCCCCTGCTCCATGCCTCAGTGTCTCCATCTGAGAAAGGGGTGGGGGTGGGGGTGGGGCTCCTGAATGTCTCATCGGGTGGGCAGGAGAGTAAAAGGAAATACAATCCAGGACAAGGTTTATGGACTCTACAAGCCGTTTGGCGGTGGTTTAGCAAATTGGTTAAATTCAATCACACAATTAAATTTAAGAAAGATTGTGAGGGTGTATAAAATATACCCAACGATAACAATAACTTGGTGATGAATATGGAAGCGGTTGTTCGTCCCAAAAGCACAGAGCATATCTCCAGTTCTTAGGGGGTCTTCAAAGGATTGCGAAGAGAAAGTTATGTTACTTAGATGTTCAGTTTGCTGGCAACCATCTCGTGCTATAATTCAGCATTAGTCACGGCTGACTAAACTTTTTCTCTAGAAAATCAGACGGAGCGTGCGAACTCCAAGGCCCAGCGTGGCCTCCCGGAACAAAACGTTCTGTACGGAGTCTTGGGGCAAGATGGAGAGATCAAAGTCCCAGGTGGGCCGCCTGCTTCGAGGCCGGGTTGCCATTTGGTATCGTTTCCGTATTTCTCTCGGTCGGCGTTGCTCAACTTCCACTCTCTCCATCATCAGAAAGTATTTTTAGTCTTTTTCATTACAGGAAGTCTTTGGCATTGTTCTCAGGGTTGGTCAGATGGGGGAACATGAGTTTTCCATTGTTAGTACATCTGTAAATAAGGACTAGCAAATGCACCTTTACATCTTGGGGGGGTGATGGTGGTGCTTGCCCTCCTCTGGGGTTGCATTTCATAGCTGACCATTTGACCAGAGCGAAAGTGTGAGAACTGGCGTGAACCTGGCTGAGCTCTGCACGGAGTCGGTGGCTTCCTAGACACGACTGCCTCACTCCCCCAGGACTGGGGCCCAGGCCCTTCCTTGGTGTTCCTGGACCCATCGTTGTTTTCATCAGCATTATTTACGTCGCAAGTCCTTAATTGGGTAGTGCTCATGCTGCTCTGCGTGCTTTACGTGGGCTAACTCATGAGACAGTCACAGCAACCCCCTAGGAAGTAGGTGCTTTGGGGAATTCTTCCTGCAGAAGGGGAAATTGAGACACAGAAAGGTTAAGCCGCTTCCCAAAGGTTATGAGAATGAAACGAGGTAGTAGTGGCTGTAAGTGCTTCACAGAGCGCCCGGCACATAGTACGTGCTGTATAAGGGTTTCCTAAGTAGATGCACGAAGCTTAGGCTGAGCCGGACTTCAAGGGGCTGGCCATGTGTGCGGCGTCTCAGGGCCAGAGGCCTCAGTCTGGCCGCTCTCCTGCAGTGGGGTCTTGGCCAGGCTGCTCCATTCCCTCTAGGACCTGTGGTCCTCGCATCTAGGAGACATCTGATGAGGGGGTAAACCATTCCCAGGTCAACTTGTTGCTGGTTATGTAACATGTGACAGAAACTGCGGTTGCAGGGCCAGTGGCTGGAGAATAGACCTTCCACATCAGCTTTGATGAAGAGCCCGGGAGGAGAGGGAGGCTTGTCTGCACTATGGGAGTTTTCCCCACTGGAGTCAGAATCCCGCTGATATGGAGAAGCTCATTCCCAAGACATGTGCTTGTCTAGAACCTCCTAATCAGAGGGGGTGGTCACATCGGAGCCCAGGGCCTGGCGAGTGGCGTGAGTGGGAGGGAAGTCCTTACGGGTTAGCGGGGGTAGCATTTCCGAGGCTGGGAAGCCAACTCTGTCTCTCAGGGTCTCGGGACAGGGCTGATGCGGGAGGAGGCTGTCGAGGTGGGCAGACCCGGTGGGAGCGTGGGGAGGGATGTCGAAGACGGAGAGCCAGCGACCAGAGTGGCCGCAGTGCGGACTCCCCGGTCAGCCGTCTCTGGGGTGTGACGTCGGTTATTACTACCACTCATGGCAAAAGGTCAGAGTGCTTCCACCCAACCTGTGGGCCATCATCTCACTTGGCCAGGGGCATGAGAGATGAATTGCCCCCGCCCTTGGAGGGCTGGCTGAAGGGAGGCTAAGCAACTTGCCCACCTTGTCGCAACCTTGAAGCCAGGGCGTATTTGAACTTCAGAGCCTGTGCCTCTCAGACGGGAGCCTCCTCTGCTTTCCACGGACTCACGGGATGTGAACTTTTCCATTTCCCTTCTGACTCTGGAAAAACTGACTTTCACTTCCTTCTTAAACCTGACTCTACAAATATCAGTCCTTCTTCAAGCACTGCTATGGCCATGGGGGGAAGGGGCCCCCCACGCCCCATGTTTCCGTGGGGCGGGGCCTCCACTCCGCTCCAGGGAGAAATACGTGGGAGAAACACGCCTGCCACTCCCCACTCTTTCCTCCTAGAAAGAGAAGGACGTTCTCTGCCTAGGGAGTCGGAGAAGGGTCTCCCCACGGGGGAGCGGGTACAGTAGCCCTTCCATCCTGTCCCTCAGAGCCGCCCGGCTGCAGGACAGCCACTCTCGGCTACCCCACAGAAGCAGACCTGTGAGCCAGGGCTCTCACCCGTCATCTGGCAGATAGTCTGTCCTAAGGTTTTTAATCTGAAGATATTTGGAATCCCAGAAGAACCTTGGATAGGAGTCTCCGTGCTCTCCAGCCCGGCCACCAGAAACAACGCTGCTTTGTCACTGCTTCTGACAGGGTCCTCTGTCTCCCTCTCATTCATTTGGACCCGAACCCAGACCGGCTTGTGGTTAATTGTTACCATTACTGTCCTCAACAGCAGGTGCCTCAGTTTCCAGTGCTCCTTCTCTAGGGACCACTGTGTATGTGTGTGCACGCATCGTTGAAGACAATCCTCTCCCTGACTTTTAATAGTAGTCCTTAAGGAATATGCAATTCTGTTGAATTGCTTTCTCCTGCCTGTCATAATTCTCTAGTTTATGTAGTCAACAAACCTCTATTGGGTTTTTGCATTGCACCCAGTTCTGTGCAAGGAGCCAGGGATGTAAAGATGAAAGGACCCGTTCCCTTCTCTGGAGGACCTAACCGTCCGGCGGGGAGACCAGCATGTAAATAAGAAATATAACATTCGGGTATTCTTGTTGTCGTGGAGACACAGAGAGATCAGCAGGAGTATGAAAAGAGTGTTACAGAGAATGCGGAGGCAGGAGGACTTCCCGGGACGGCTTTGAAATGGGAGGTGAAAAACAAGAGAAAATCGATCAGGTGGCCAAGTGAAGAGAGGGCCCCGTTCCAGACAGCGAGGCGTATCCTGAGTCACGAGGCGCGAGGAGGAATGGGGTTCTCAGGAGCCACAAGCAATTTCCCAGGGCTGGAGCTCGAGTGCCAGGCGGGGAGGGCCGGGGAGCTGGAGAGAAACAATGGAGTTTGATTATTCAGCGCCGTTGTGCCCTGCTAGGGATCTTTCACTCTACCACGTGGAGCAGTGTTTTCCTGGCCTCCTTGATGGTAAGTATCATTTGATTGCCACTTGATAAAAATACGGATGCCAAGATTCAATCCAGAACTGCCTGCAAGATCTGACTTTTCAACAAGCATCCTGGGGATTCTTAGAACCGAGCACATTCTGGAAACTCTGCTGAGCTCTGGGGTTTGGAGCAGAGAGTGGCACGGGGGACTCGCCTTCTCCTGAGGTCGGTCTGGCGGGTGGCAGAGGCACTGGAGGAGGGTGGTAGAACCGCAGGTCCAGGGACAGGGGAGGACGCTGAGCGTGTGAGGTGATGAGACCCCGAGGAAGGGAGGGCTGGGCTGGAGTGGGGCCTGGGAGAGGGTTGGAGAGTACCAACGGAGCGGTGCGGCAGGAGGCTGCCGGCCGGCTCGTGCACCCTCCACCCGCATGAGCAGAGGAAAGGTGTCTTCTTAATAGTTCAAAACTGAATGTACTGAATCACGTCATCCCTGCCCCCTCCAAATTCAGACACTGAAGCTCTAACCCCCAATGGGATGGTATTTGGAGATGGAGTCCTTGGTAAGCAATTAGTTTTAAAAGGACAGTGACCTCATGATGGGATTAGTGGCCTCATGATGGGATTAGCAGTCTCTTAAGAAGAGGCATCAGATAAATCTAGTACCCACCTGACACCATTCATCGCATTATTCCAATATTATTGACTGTCTTCCATATGC
Organism: Saccopteryx bilineata; assembly: GCF_036850765.1. Lineage (NCBI taxonomy): Eukaryota > Metazoa > Chordata > Mammalia > Chiroptera > Emballonuridae > Saccopteryx > Saccopteryx bilineata. Next base: position 248,480,654 of record NC_089494.1, read on the forward strand.
TGTGCTTTACATCCCTGTGACTATTCTCTAAGTGTCAGTCTGTACTTTGTCACCCCTTCACCCATCCCTCCAAACCCCTGCCACCTGGCAGCCGCCAAAATGCTCTCTGTATCTGAGTCTGTCTGCTCATTTGTTTATTTATTTTGTTTGTTTGTTTTTTATATTCCACATATAAGTGAAATCATGTGGCATTTCTCTTTCTCTGTCTGACTTATTTCACTTGGCACAATACCTTAATTCCTTTACCTTTTTCTTGTCTGGGAAGCTTTTTATCTGTCCTTTGATTGCAAATGATAGCTTTGCTGGATAGAGTAATCTTGGATGTGGGTTCTTGCGTTTCATCACTTTGAAAAACCAGGAATGAAATAAAATGTAATTGCCACCTCTTTAAAAAAGAAAAAAAGAAGAAGAAGAACGAAAGAAAGAAGAGACAGCAGAGAGGGTGCTCTCAGTTCCTCTTTCTGCCATGTGAGGACCCAGTGAGAAGGTGGCTAAACTCTGCACCCCAGGGAAAGAGCCCTCATCAGAACCCGCTCGTGACGGCACCCTGACATTCAGCTTTCCGCCCCCAGAAGTGTGAGAAATTAAAATTTTAAGCCATATAATAAGTGGCAGCCCAAGCTGACTAATTAAATTGTCTAACATTTCCTAGTAGCTCCCACCCCTCTGAGTAGCAAAATAACAATGACAATGATAACACATTTAGAAAAAAATCTAGTAATTTTCATATGATTCTTCAAAACTCCATGCTGCTAAATCCAGGGTCACTGTCCTCTTATCTTCCTGACTTTCAGCAGCATCTAGCGGAGTAGACCGTGCCGTTTTCCTGAAAACAAAGACGTCCGTCTTTCTCTGACACATAGTCAATGGGAGTTGTCCCCGTGCTCACTCATGCCCACCGGCCCCTTCATCTAAGTCTCTTTGGCTGAATCCTCCTCCCACACTTGACTTTGACCTTTAAAGACTATCTTAGATCCCCTTGTCCTTTTACATCCTTTCTTAGTGGCCTCATTACTTTTGCTTTCATTCTACTTAAATGTAGACCTTTCCGTACCTAGTTCTCCATCACGAACCCCTCCCAAATACTTCGGACTCAGCCCACCACCTACCTGACGTCCCCTTCTGCATACCTAACCGACTCTGCCTGTTCACAAGAGAATCCCCCAGTCTTCGTCCACTCCACCAGTTGTCGCACAGTCCCTCCATCAGGTAAAAGGTATTACTATCTTCCCAGTCACTCAGGTAAAAAGTATCTAGGGGTTCTCTTAAATTTCATATCAAATCCATCCAGAAGGTCTGCAGACCACTGCTGAATATGTCTCTTCTCTCCATGTCTATACCAGTGGTCCTCACACTTGAGCATGTGTCAGAACCCCCCAGCCCCATTGCTGGGCTTCACTCACCTGCAGATTTTCAGAATCAGTAAGTTCAGGGTGGGGCCTGAAATTTGCGTCTCTGACGAAGTTCTCAGAAAGCGCTGCCGGTCACAGGGCATTCTTTTGAGAGCCACCGTCCTATAATAGATTATCAGTCTGTCAAGTCCCCCATTATTTTTCTCCTGACATCCGGTAGCTGTCTCCTCATTTGGACCCCTACTTTTAGCCTTATTCCATTTCATGGACATTTTTGGTGTTTTCCAAATTTTTAGTGCTTTAAAAAAATATATCCTTCTTATATTTGGGAAAGTTCCAGCCTTGAAAGGTTTCCTCCCTAAAGTTAGAACCTAGAAAACTCAAATTCCTCGCTTCCTTTGCAACTGGGATGGAAGCCGGTGTTTCAGGCTCGGCCGTTCGGCATGCTTGAAAGACTTTTTTTTTTTTTTTTTTTTAATTTTTATTTATTTATTTTTTCATTTTGGAGAGGAGAGGGAGAGAGAGGAGAGACAGAGAGAGAGAAGGGGGGGAGGAGCTGGAAGCATCAACTCCCATATGTGCCTTGACCAGGCAAGCCCAGGGCTTCGAACCGGCGACCTCAGCATTTCCAGGTCAACGCTTTATCCACTGTGCCACCACAGGTCAGGCTTGAAAGACTTTTGAATCAGTGGTGGGCAGCCTGAAAAAGGAAGGTCTGTGCAACTTTTTTTTTTCTTTTTCTCTTTTTTATTTTATTTTAGAAACAGCAAAGTCAACTGGCTTTGCGGGTACAAGGATGCTGGAGTGAGTTCCTCCCGGAAGTATCACCAGTCGGGCATCTGCAGTAGGGGTTCCTTCCCTCCTTGTGGTTTTAGGAATTGTCCGTGGACCTTTGACCCTCAATTTTGTTTTTCAGATCTTTCCAAAAAAAAAAAAATGTATGAGCTGCTCAATATTCTTTTAAAATAAAATTCTTTAAAAGAAATAAAGAAAATTTTAATAAATTTCTGCTGAACCAGCCAAAGCAAGCAATGAAGAACTCTGGGTGATGCAATGCATTCTCTCTCTGTTCAGTAGAGATTACTCAATGGTCTGATTTAATCTCATCTGAGGCCAGATGACCACATCAGCTCAGCCCACAGAGCCCTCTGGGACCAGGCATCCTGCGGCTTCCCCCCTATCTTGTATCACTGTCCTCCTTGCCCACTTTCCGGACCCCACCAACCATTGTTTATTTCCTCAATGTGCCAAGTTGGTGCCCACCTTAGGGCCCTTTCATGTGCTGTTGCTTCTGTCTAGAGGTGCTCCCTTTGGGTCTTCACGTGTCTGAGGTTTGTTATTCAGAGCTCCACCTGCTCAATATAAACGACATCTCGGGACTGGCTTTAGCTCAGCTGTTCCTTCGAGTCGAGTTCTCTTGTTAAATGACATCTCAGCAGAGAACTCTTTCCTGACTACACAGTCTAACCCGGCCAACATCCAACAAAAATCTCAGTGGTTTTTCTCCTCCGCAGGGCACTAATCACTGTTTGAGATTTTTCTCATTTGTTAATTTCTTTATCGCACGCCCCTTCGGGTCTCTAAAGAAGATGAACTCTCTGAGATGGAAGTTGTGTTTGCAAATATATTTCCCCAGTCTGTCGCTTGTCTTTTCATGTTCTTCATGGCGTCTTGTGAAGCACAGAAATCTTTAAGTCCAATTTACCAATTTGTTCTTATGGATCGTATTTGTGATATCATGTCTACAAAATCTTTGCCTAACCCAGTGGTAATCAACCTGGTCCCTACCGCCCACTAGTGGGCATTCCAGCTTTCGTGGTGGGCGGTAGTGGAGAAACAAAAGTATAAATAAAAAGATAGGTTTAACTATAGTAAGTTGTTTTATAAAGATTTATTCTGCCAAACTTAGCAAAAATTCAACATAAAGTACTTGGTAAGTAATTATTATTATATGCTTTAACTTGCTGTAACTCTGCTTTATACATTTTATAAAGTAAAGTTACTTCCCTACTTTATAGATCACCATTACTGTGGAACTGGTGGGCGGTTAGAAAATTTTACTACTAACAGAGATACAAAAGTGGGCGGTAGGTATAAAAAGGTTGACTACCCCTGGCCTAACCTAAGGTCTTCAAGATTTTCTCCTACGTCAAGCGTCGACCTGGAAAGCTGAGGTTTCCGGTTCAAAACCCTGCACTTGTCTGGTCAAGGCATGTATAGGACTTGATGCTTCCTGTTCCTCCCCCTTTCTCTCTCTCTGTCTCTCTCTGTCTCTCTCTCTCTCTCCTATCTAAAATGATAAAAAAAATAAATTAATTTAAAAAAAGAAAAAAATTTTTCTCCTACATCATCTTCTAAATGTTATATTATTTTAGCTCCTTACATTTAATTCTGTGCTGACCAGGTGGCAGAGCGGTAGATCGAGTGTTGGATTAGGACGCAGACATTTAAGTCTGTGATGGAATTTGAGTTAAACTTTGTATATATGCCAGGCAAGGGTGTAAGCCAACCATTTTGCCTGTGACTATCCAATTGTCCCAATGCCATTACCTACCAAGCCTATCCTCTCTCCAGGGCATTGCATTGGCACCTTTGTTGAAAATCAATTGACCATAAATGTAAGAATAAATATAAGGTTTTATTGCTGAATCCTCAATCCTATTCCATTGACCTATATGTCTATTTAATGATTTACTTTTTTTCATTGAATTTATTGGGGTGAATTTGGTTAATACAGTGTACAGAAGATGTGTTGTAGAATTGTGCATCTGAAATCTATATAATTTGTTAACCAGTCACCCCAATAAATTCAATTAAGAAAAGATGGAATATTGTTACAAGAAAAAAATTATATATAGTTCAAGTGTACAATTCTATGAGACACCACGTGTATACCACGTGCATTATGTGTCCACCACCCAAAGTCAAATCTACTTCTGTCACCATATAGTTGACCCCGTTTACCTTTTACTAACCCCCTACCCCCTCTTCCCTCTGGTAACTACCATACTGCTGTCTGCTTTTATGAGTTCTCTCGTTTGTTCACTCGTGGCTTTCAGTTTTATAGCCCACATATAAGTGAGAGCATATGGTTCTTGACTTTTTCTGACTTATTTCACTTAGCACAATATTCTTAAGACAATGATTTCCTTTTGCAGCATTTCTTTCTTAAATCTTTTTAGAATTTACTTTCTAATCATGGTATGAATTTAGGGTTGACATGAAGTTTTTCTCCCTCAAAAATGTCTAACAAATATCCTAGCATTGCTTACCAAATAACTCTTTTCTTCTCTGTGGATTTGTTGTTTATTGAATGGTTATTAGACATTTTGATAGGAACTTCCTCCATATTACTCTGACTCATCCCATTTCCCCCCATCCAGCACTTTGGAAGCCCCTAATTCTGTATTCCGTGTCACCAAATGACAGAGCTTATCCCTGCCTCCAAAGAGCTTAGGCTGGCAGATAGGAAGAGGACTTTGACATGTTGAAGTAATAAGCACAGGCCAGATATTTGCATTGGGCCCGAGAAAGGGCTAGTACATTTGTGGAACAGTAACGGAAATGAAGGGCTTCTCAGGGGAGTTTCATGTTTACTTTGGGTGGCGTTGTAAACCCTGAAGGGGAAAGTCACCCCACTCGGATTGTTCCTACCTATTTGTCTGACACTATTTTAATCTTCAGGTTCTGGTGGCTGTGGGATTTTTAAACATCAAATGACAAGAAATTCTGAGGGAAGACCCCACCCACTCCAGCAGAGTTTAAAAGTTCAACATTTCTCTCAATGAAAAGACACCGCAGGCTCACTTGTAAAATTTCCAGAAGACTCAAGGCCGAAAGGAGCCGCTTTCTGACAGGTGATCCAGTTAAGGTTCAAATGGTCTTGACAGACTGCAAAACACTTGTGGAAACCGAGAAGATGAAATGAAACTCAGAATAAAATGTAAATGTAAAACTACTGCGTTTTGTCTCAAAACAAAACAAAACAAAAAAACAATGTCCATATTAAGAGGCTTAATAAAAAGAATGAAATTTTAATTGCCTGGAAGTTCAGTGTGGTTGTGTTGACCTTGGCCTGTTCTGTCTGCAAGGAACAGCGACACACATGGGATAAGGATGCACTGAGAAGAGCTCAGGAATCGCAGGGAACCAAGTTCAACGGCTCCATAGCCAGGCTGCCTCAGCCTGGCCACCCAGGCGACACCATAGAGATGCGTCTTACTTGGGGCTAGGTCCAAGGCCACCACCTTTCCTACATTCCCCCCTCCCATCAACAAAACAAAACATTAAATATATCAGAAAACCCCAAACTGGCCCAAATTTCCTAAGTCATCAAGAACTGAGCTTTTGGTAGCTCAGCCTAAAAATGAATGTGTAATATTCTATTTCTTTTCACATGGTAGCTATTGCTATTCTTTTCCTGAGGGAGACTCGAAAAAGTAGAGTGGTTAGAAATGAATGAGATATTTTTTTTTTTTTGCCACTTTTTGCTCTCTTGCCCTCTATAAAGAAATTAGAGCAAATTAATCATTGGTAGTTGTGTTAAATCTTGTGTTGCAATTTGCAACTTTGTTTATACTTATTACGAAAGTGAATTTATTAAAAATTCTAAGGACACGAGAACTTGATAGATACTGCTATACTAATAAATGTTTGAAAAATTTTATAACACTGTTTTATAGTATTTTGAAATTTAATGCACAATGAAAAATTAATTCTTTCGTTAATGATTTTTCTGTTCTGGAAATTTTGACTCCTCTGGCTTTTTTTTTTTTTTTTTTTTTCATTTTTCTGAAGCTGGAAACAGGGAGAGACAGTCAGACAGACTCCCGCATGCGCCCGACCGGGATCCACCCGGCACGCCCACCAGGGGGCGATGCTCTGCCCATCCTGGGCGTCGCCATGTTGCGACCAGAGCCACTCTAGCGCCTGAGGCAGAGGCCACAGAGCCATCCCCAGCGCCCGGGCCATCTTTGCTCCAGTGGAGCCTTGGCTGCGGGAGGGGAAGAGAGAGACAGAGAGGAAAGCGTGGCGGAGGGGTGGAGAAGCAAATGTGCGCTTCTCCTGTGTGCCCTGGCCGGGAATCGAACCCGGGTCCTCCGCACGCTAGGCCGATGCTCTACCGCTGAGCCAACCGGCCAGGGCGACTCCTCTGGCTTTTGACTCTTTCTAGAAGTGAACTATTTTTTTTAAAAATGTGAAACCTTAATGGTTATCTACTGCTGTGTAACAAATCACGTTAAACTTAGCTTACAAAAAACGAAATGGTTTATTCATTCACAATGCTACAGTATCTTCAGGCTCAGCAGGAAAGAATTCATCGCTGTCCCACGTGGCGTCAGATATGGTGGCTCAGATGAGGCTGTAGGAGCCATTGCTGAGGTGGCATCACCTTCGTAGGGCACAAGTCACAAAGGGCCCTGAAAGTCCTTCCCTGGGAAAACCTCGGCTTTGTGCTTTGTGGGATGCGAGGCCACGGGCAGGGCTTTGAGCACACGTACCACTTAGGTGTTTGCGCCCTAAGTTGCAAACTTAGCCACACACCCTGGCTGCTGTGATGAGAATAAAACTAAAGGAGGGGTGGGTTGTCTCAGGTGGGAGTAGGCACCAATTAGGAAGTGATTGCCTTTACCCAGGAGAGAGGGAATGGTGGCTAGAACAAGTGAGGCCGCCGGGGCAGACCACCGGTGGATCGTGTTCGGACTAATAGTCATCTATGCTTTCCCCTACTTATTTTATGGCACTCTTAGGACATCGAATGTGCATCTTGGTGTAAGGTTTGCAACAGTCATCAATGAGGCAAATACATCTTGACCGTGTCACCTTCGCCTTGTGCTTCCGCAGTGCGGGAAAGCCATCGGATGCTCCAGCAGATTCTGTAGTGTTACTCAAACAGTTCACTACCCTCAGGTTATATATCTGAGCACCTGCTCATAGAGATCCCGGTCCCGTCCCCAGATAGGGATGTAGCACAAATGAACACTTTGCAATTTAGACCCCTTCCTGGTAACGCCCACCCCCCTCCCCACCTGGGAGCCTCCCACCTCCGGCTTGAGTGTACGCCTGCAGTGGGCAGAAACTCTACCTTCATGGTCCTATTGAGCCATCAGCTTCCCCTCACAGGCGCCCAGTCATTGCATCCTCTCAGCCTCCGTGCTGGTTGGGGTGATGTGGAATGAGATTCCTTTAGAGCCAATCCTTGAAGGCCTCCGAGGGCTGGCATAGCCTCCCGGGCTACATTGGGCTTTTTTCCTTTTTTCTTCCTCCCCCCTTGGGGAGACCCAGTGTTCTGCAGCTGTTGTATCAGCCCGCTGGCCCAGCTGCCAGATGAGCAGAACAAAAGATGCGACTTGGTGACTACTCACATCTGTACTTCTCAAAAGCAAACAGAACAGATGCCCTTAGCAACGGGGCTCTCCGGCTCAGGACAGGAAAAATGTACCCTGAAGGGGGAAGTTTTCTTTCTAAGAGCTGACAGAGCCACTTAACGATAGCAGGGAACAACATGAAACAGAACATTAAACTTTGATGAACTGCAAAGTCTGGGAGGTTTGCGCTGCAAGTCAACAGAGATGTTCTAATCTATATAAACACTCGGCATGCAAACCCCAGCACGGCTCTGGGCCTTCTTTGAATGGTGTTTTCCACTGCCTTCCCCAGGAGAGAGGGCTATGGAGGCAGAAAGAGACGCTGTGGTTTTCTGATGAACTCAGTGGTGGAGAGCACTTCTTAGGAACTTGGCGTTGGCCAGTTCCCATCCTTAGGCCTGTGCTCCAGGCGGACCCTCCTGGGTCCTACATTCATGGCTCCTTCTCCCACTCTCAGGACGGTGCCTGTCAGTCATTGCGTGTCCTCTATGCCCCTGGTTTGGCTTGCCTTTTCTCTCCTCCGGGCTGTTAGCCCAGAGCCTAGCCCCCAGTGAGACCGACCAGAGTTAGCTTAAGAACATTCACCCGTTCTTAACAATTTCAAGTGCAAATTGATTATCTACTGTGGGCCAGGCACTCGCTTCTAGCCTGATCCTTTCATTTAACTCTCCCAAGCACCCCAGGAGGAAGGTGAGATTTTTGACCTTGTGTTACAGACAAGGTGACTAAGGCCCAAGGTGGTGAAGCCAATTGTCCTAGGTCTCACGGGCAGTCAGTGGCAAAGCCAGGATTGACCCAGGTAGTCGTGTTCCAGCATGGATTCTCAACCATCGTGCTACAACTGCCCTGGCTCTCATGCTGGGAATAGAAAATAGAAATAAGCTGCTTAGAGACGTTAAGGAAGAAGGCAGGGCTATTTCTTCCTGCATTATAGTTCTCTCCTGCTCTCCTCCAATATTGCAAAGACTTGTTTCTGTGTGTGGAGGGGGGAATTGTACCTCGATTTATGTTTGAACATCCATTTCTCTACTGGACTCTATTTCTGGCTCCAGGGGTGACCCTTGCCCCAGACCTTGCTAGTTGGAACTGGTGATGACTTTTGCATGACCGAGTCAGGCCAATTAGAGGCAATGAGAGTTGAATGAGGGTTTTTGTTTGAGCCTGGAGGGAAATTATCTCCCTCTTTGCTCACTAAATTGTTAGCCAGGGAGGATGCAACTCCTGTTGCTATTGGCAGCCATTTTGTGACCATGAGTAGGAAATCCCGTTTGAGAATGGAGTCAACACATGAAGCGGAGCCAAGCTGAGACAGGGACACCAGGGCCTGACCTCATCCTCTGAGCATCTGAACCAAGCCATGTTCTCCTCAGCTATGTACACTCATAAAATCTTTTTGTGATGTCAGTTTGGGGAACGTTTACTGTTACTTGTAACCAAAAGAATCCTAACGGCTACATTAAGCCTGCAGAAAATGTGTGCTGTGTGCCAGTCTGGTCTGCAACGGAACAAATAAGGCCCTTGTGTCTATGCGGGGAGCTCAAGAGCTTGGGGACAGTCACTGCAGCCTGGGGACGTGGACCAGGACAATATTAGCAAACACTTGTGGGACCTTTACCAAGTACTGTTTTAAGTGCTTTTATCCATATTAGCTAATTTAAGTTACTGTTGCCTCCACTTTTTAAAAAAATGGAAATGGAAAGCACAGAGAAGTTGGAGAACATATCCAAGATCACACACCTTCCACATTGGGAGCGCAGTCTTGCCAGGCTTTGGACACAGCAGCTGGCTCTGGGTCCTCCGCCCCACTGCGCTCGTGACCTACTGCCAGGGACCGGAGGCTCCAAGAGGTTTGCAGGACACAGGAACATTCTTGCAGAACACCCAGTCTCTTTTTCTTTTTAAAATTTATTTTATTTAACTTTTAAAAATAAAATATAGAAATATGAGTGAAGATTCGAGGGCCTTCGGTAAAGAAAATTCTGAACCACGCAAGTAGAGAGAGAAGTTGTCACCCTTTGGTTTTCCCTTGGACTCACTGACAGACCCACGGCCCAGAGAGAAACAGAAGACAGAGGGCCGCAGACAGGAGCCCACTCGGTCAATTCTGCACAGAGCTACTGCTCCCCAGCCTCCATTTATCTCTGTCTGTCCCTGCCTCATGTCTCTAGTCTCTGTGGTGGCAGCCCTTCGAGTGCTACCCAGTGAGACCTGCCTACCCCAATTCCAGAGGGACCTCCCCTACAGCTGCCGTGACGTCTCGGCCCAGCCCCCTGGGACCTGTCCCGCTGAGGCTGGGTGGCGTCCTGCCCCTCCAGCTAGGAGATGCTGCGTATTGTATTCCCAGGGAAGGGTGAGCCTGGGTCTCCTGCTTAGCCCACAGAATCTTCTCCATGCCAGCCTCCCCACCAAATCCCAGCTCCCCTTCTCCCCAGCAATCCCCGATTGCCTTGTGTTGAGTTCATCTGTGTGTCCTGAGCACTTAGTGTGCACTTACCAGAACAGTCTTATAAGGGAGGATTTATTATTCTATTTTCCAAATGAGAGACTGAATCTCCAAGAGATCCTTTGGAAGCATGTGGCTGGAGACTGGGGGTGGGGACTCTGCCCCTGTGGACATGCCCTTTGGGAAAGAGCCACCTTCCCAACTCCCTGCTGCTGTCATGTGTCCCCTTCTCTTAGAACTTCAGGTGCTGGCAGTAGCCTGAGTTGCCCTTGAGCTGACCGAGCCCTTCGGACCTCCTGGCTTATTAGCTATCACTGTATCATCCCTCAGGCCCTCCTCCCTCCCCCATCTGGGGTTCTGAGCAATCTCGAGTGGTCCTAGTCATCTCCAGCTTCTTGCCTGGTGTTTCAAGGGACTGTTAAGTCTAAGTCTCACTCTGTCTCGAATCCTGCTGCCAGCAGAGGCTGTGCTGTGCACTTGGTTTCTTGTCCTGGTTCCTCGGGTCGAAGCACTTGGCCCTCAGGCCTCATCTCATCTTGTCCTTTGGGGGAAGATTGGGGAAGAGAGGGACGGGAGCAAGTAGGACGCTTATCAGCTGCTCTCCTAGTCTATGAAATGGCTCGTGGTGCTCCAGATGGCTAGCACGAGGTGGCCTCTGCCCCCAGCCCTGGAGCTCACCCTGAACACGATGGTTTGTACCTCTGGAAAGACTCAGGATTCCAGAGCAGTGATATGTCCTTGGCCGTGTTTGACGGGGATTAGCACTCCCAGCCAACTCTTGATTATCTGTGGGAGAAGGGAGAGGACGGAGCCCTGACATTTCCAAATACCCCTGGAACTCACTCTGGCCAGCAGCCCCAAGCGTCGCCTGCTGGACCTCTTTTCAGGGCAGCTACCAAGAAGTCCAATCTCCGAACTTGGCTTCCAGATCCTCTCCTCTGACTTTTTTTTCCCCCCTCTGTGAGAGAGAGTCCCTTCAGCACTGGACGAAGACGGACAGGAGCAGCAAAAGGACTAGTGAAGCAGAGTGCTCTGTTGTAAATAACAGAAAATCCAACCCAAACTGAAATAGTGAGGTATTTATTTAGTTATACGAGTAACTACGAAGTCTGGTGGTTGGGATGACATCAGTTAGGGCTTGCTCCAGCAGCAGCTGAGGTCCTCAGGGCCCTGCTTCTCTCCTCCTGCCTCCTGAGTGTGGGCTTCATCCTTAGATTCACGTGGTCGTCCCCTGACTGTTCCAGACCCTCGCTTCATGCTAGCAAATAGCTATGAAGTGTCACACCTCACACTCGTGGAGGGAAGATATCGTGTCTTCTGGTAGCCCCTACATGTGTTTGAGCAATATGATTTCCTCCTTGACTCAGAGTGAGTTCCATGCTCTTCCTTAAACCAATCACTGTGTCCAATGGGAGGGTTTACCCTTACTGACTTAAGCTAGTTGAGCCCATCCCTGGAGGTGGGGTAGGGTCAATCTTATCCAACACTTACAGGCTAAATCCCCCAAAGGGAAGTCAGGCTACTATCTGTAGGAAGAGGGGGAGCAGATGCTGGGAAGACAGGAAACCAATGTCCATCATACTTGGGTGATCCGTGGGCCATGCTGATGCACCCAAGTGACAGTAATGCCCGACAATGAAATGGAGTGCACCCCAAAGCCCTTCTCCCTCTTGTCCTTTACTAGGTCCTTAGGACAATCTGTGTGCCAACTGCAATGGGAACCCCTGATTTTCTTTCTTACAAATAAAGCAAGGGAGACTTGGACAGGTACAGGGACTTGCTCAAGGTCACCAACCACACCTGGCAGGACCTGAACCTGAACCCATGCTCTTTCTATCCAATGGGAAGCTGTCAGCTGGTGGAATGTGGTGAGCTCACTGAACAGTATCATCTGCTGCACTCTTGAAGATGGATTTGCTTAGAGCAAAGAAAGGTTCAAGGGCTACTGCATGTTAGTTCAGACACAACAGGGACTAGAGGAAAAGGGGTGGGGCCAGCAGAGAGTCTAGAATGGAGAGGATATGTATTAGTAATCCAGGTTTTCCCGAGAAACAGACCAATAGGAGGTTGATTTATTTGTTGATTTATTGGATTTAGAGGTTGACTCACACGGTTATGGAGCACAAGAAGTTCCACGAATCGTCATCTGCAAACTGGAGAAGCAGAAAAAGCCAGAGGTATAACTGAGTCTGATTGTGAAGGCCTGGGCATCGGGCTGATGTCGCAAGTCCCGATCTGAGCTGAAAAGCCCACAAAACCAGGAGCTCCAATGTTGGAGGGCAGGAGAAGGTGCTCAAGCAGAGACAAAGAGTTTCTCTTCTACTTTTTTTTTTCTTTTGTTCTATTCTGACCTTTAAGGATTGGATTATGCCCATCTGTTAATGAGGGTGGTCTTTTTTATTCAGTCTACTGATTCACATGCTAACTTTTCCCAGAAACACCTTCACTGACACACCAGGGAACAGTGTTTTACCAGCTCTCTGGGCGTCCCTCAGCCCAGTCAAACTGGCACTCAGGATGAGGGCACATGCATTAATGTCCGGGGGACGAAATCTGCCCCAAATTACCTTCTGCCACAGAAGGTGACCCTAGGATGGGAACGACCTAGGGCCTTGGGAAAAGAGAGAGTGTAGGGAGAACTCCGAAGCCTGCGTCTTCTCCGGCCATTGGCCTCTCAGCCCCGCAGACTACCCTTCTCTCCTACCTGCCTCTTCAACTGCTCATGTGGGAAACCCAACTAGGTAACCTAACAGTGAGGGCTGTTGGAAGGCAGGGCATCTGTCTTCCACTCCTCTTTTATCTCCTGTTTGTCAGCTTCTGTGGACAGACAGACTTTTTTCCCCCCTTCATCAGTTTATCTATCTCTAGAAGTGACTCTTGAAGATGTTTACATGATGCAGAGATTTAAGTGGGATGTCCACCACTGACTGACTGTGTGAACTTGAGCAAATGACTTTAGATTTCTGAGCTTGAGATTTCTCATCTGTAGAATGAGAGAATAATAGTCCCAGCCCTTTTTGAATCATTGCAACAAGGCAAATATAAAAAAGTTAGACATACTAAGAGCTCAATGAATAGATTAATATGTGGAAAGTGCTTAGAGTAGTGCCTGGAAGAAGATACATAAAAAATTCACCGACAACGATGATGAATATGATGGTTATGACATCTCTAAGTGCCCATTATGACTGATTTTTCCCCCCATGTAAATAATCTACATTGTTGACAGGTCTGACCACCTCCAGGATGCTGCCAGTGGTGGTGATCCAGAGTGGAGGTGTGCCTCAGTGGGACAGGTTGTGGTCATCCAGGATCTGCTGCCATCTTGGTCCATGGCTTCCCCACAGCTCCTTGTCTCTGGGTTATCAGAGAGGCACAGCCCACCAATTTCCTCACCGTGGTAGCAGGTGTGGAGGCCGGGAGCGTGGAAGTCAACAGGGCAGGACTTGTGGAGCAGGTCTGGGTGCGTTGGGCGGGGTGCACGTGGTCGGAGGGCAGAGGTGATGGAGGAGGACCAGGTGGCCTGAGATGGCGCCTGGGGAAGAAGGGATTTTTTTGGGTTTCCTGGCTGGTGAAGCTGGGTCCATGCCTGACATTGCTCTCTAAGCAGAGCTGCCTGGTATAGCCCTGGAAGGGAGACACCTACCCCAACTGGGCCAGCTGCCTCAGGCCTCACACTCGGTGAAGGCGCTCCTGCACCAGAGGCTGATGCAACCTTCACGCGTGATCTGTGAAGGTCAGGATGCCCTGCGCCCTCACCGTGCTGAGGTTCCCTCCTTGCAGCTGAATTCAGCTCCTCCTCCTTAGCTACCCAGCAGGGCTTCTTAGGTTTCTGCCAAAGAGGACTGCTACAGACTGCGTGTTTGTGTCCTCCTCCCCAAATCCATAGTTGAAACCTAATCCTAATATGATGGTATTTGGATGTAAGGCTTTTGGGAGGTGACTGGAGCATGAGGGTGGATCCCTTGTGAATTGGATTAGTGCCCTTATACAGACCCTAGAGCAGGGGACAGGAACCATGAACACTACATATTTTAAAATGTAATTCTGTGAGAGCCATACAACCACCCATGTACGTTACACATTATCCAATAAAAATTTAGTGTTGTCCTGGAGGACAGCTGTGATTGGCTCCAGCCACCCACAACCATGGACATGAACGGTAGAAAATGAATGGATTATAATACATGAGAATGTTTTATATTTTTAACGTTATTATTATCTTTATTAAAGATTTGTCTGTGAACCAGATGCAGCCATCAAAAGAGCCACATCTGGCTCGCGAGCCATAAGGTTCCCGACCCCTGCCTAGAGAATGCCTTCACCCTTTCTCCACACAGCTAAGTTGGGGGGAATGGGTTGGAATACTGAGGCATGTGATTCCAAAGCTCTTTTACCCTGTGACATTGAGACTCAAAAGAAATAAACTAATAGTGGAGTTTTGATCTCAGCCACCATGTCAAGTTTTAGTGTGATGGGAATATTTTTCCTGGGCACCCTCAAACTATACCAGGTAGGTTTTCACGTATGCTACTACTCATAATGACAAGGCTAATGTATAAATTCCTTCAGCTTCAGGGTAGGGAAGATTCTATGTAACTCCAGGCTGACAATCCCTGTTGGAGGAATAGGGTTCAGAATTCCTCTCTCCCTTGCCCTCATTTTAGCTTTACTATACCAAGAGAATGAGAAGAAGAGGTAGGGTGGAAATCGGACCAGATCTAGAGCCAGAAGATGGGCACTCTAAGCCAACCATGCCGCTGACCAGATGATGGGTTATGGGTCTCTTGAACTGTGAGTCCCAGTTTTTTCATTTGCAGAAACAAGATGATGCAGACACAACCAAGGCGCTCAGATAGGGTGAGGAGCAGATGGTCAGCTGTGCTCGAATACAGAACACAAAGGGCTATACCGCTCTGATGGTGTCCGTGACCTGTAGGGTCGGGTGGTGCATGCATCAGGAAACTGCTGGTCCAGAGAGGACACCTGGGTCGTGCGGAGAATGATTTCAGCTCAGGTAGGTGCCTCTGGTGTCCTTAAGGTGGAACTGCTCTTGGCAGTAGCCTGATGTAGGAAGGAGTTGGGAGGTTCAGGGTGCTACAGGGATGGGCACTCCATTATTGATTGCTCAAAACTTCCCTGCCGCAAGGGAAGGCAGTTTGACAATCACAGTAAAACCCACCCGGAACGGAGCAGGACAGAGAGCACTTGGGAGCGCAGACACAGGCTGTTCAGGTGACATCGGGGTGTTTGGGTGCAAGCACATGTTTTGCTTGTTCAGTAAGGGCCGCACCCCTTCTTGCACCAGAGCGGGGGACGGGAGACAACAGATGGAGAACCGAGGAGAAGCAGAAATCAGGCCCAAGAGAAAGAAGTTTGTCGGACTTCAGAGATAGCATTTTTGTTTTGTTTAGTGTTTAAAGCAGCATTTTGTTCAAAGTCCTTGCTAAGACCAGGGGCTGAGATAAGTCAGCCTTTTGAAACTCTAGATGGCGAAGAGCCTGGAGCTCCCTGGAACACAGACTGGGAGGCCCTGCAGGGGAGAGAGGTGGAAGACATGGCGAGGGCAGCTGGCCCGGGGCTCCAGCCTGCACAGCCGAGGGCGGGCCCACCGGGCCTCAGACCTGCCCTATTGGGCAGGGGGCCCATGTGAAAGTGCCATGTTGAAGAGCAGTGGCCAAGCAGGGAGGGCAGTGGGCACTGTCTGTGAGGCTCAAGGTGCAAGTGATGTAGAAAAGATTCATTGGTGCCTGATGCGGGAGGGAAAGTGATCTACTGGGCTTCTCAAACTGGGGCCCAACTGTCCTTGAGCACCCGCAGGGGAATCTTGAGAGGCCACAGGTTCTCTGTGAGGATGTTAATTCTGTGATTTCATATTGATGGAAACCTGGGGAGAAAGAAAAGCCAGTTCATTCAAGCATATTCTGGGTCATCTGAATTAGTGGCCTTCCTTTTTTTTTTTTTTGGTGTCCACCCACAAAAGGAATCTATTTTGAATGGTGACCTAGTTTCCATACACTGATCTTTAAGTTCACATGCATCATGGTGATGGGAAGCCCATCCAGGCCAACACAGCTGCACCACTTGTGAGAGTAGGGATGTACACCAGGCCAATTGGTAAAGGACTCTGTGCCTCCTAAGTGTCACCACCCACACCTCCCTGTCTTGAAGGTTCCTCTGAGAGCCCCCCCCCCCAACCACCTCAGGATGCGACAACCATCGGAGGTGAGAGGAGAGAGGAGTGTAGTCATTTCCTGTGACTTTTGTAACAAATGACCACAAATGGGTGGTTTAAAATATCAGAGATGTGTTCTCCCCGCAGCGCTGGATGCCAGAAGTCTACAATCAGTTTCACTGGGTCAAAATCAACGTGTCCACCCAGCCGTGCTTGCATCTTTGGCAACCTCCCCTCGGCCTTTCTTTTATAAGAACTCCTGTGGTTGTACCAGTGCGGTCCACCCTGACAATCCGGGGTAACCTAACCATCTCAAGGCCATTAATTTAATCACGGCCGCAAAGAACCTTTTCCTTTATAAAATAACATTACAGTTTCCAAGAATTAGGACCTGATATTTGGGGAAGCAATTATTCTACCTACTACAGTGGGTTCGCAGGGCTCTGCCCCAGAGGTCATGCCAGCAGCATCTCTTTCTTCCTATTGGTCACTGGTGTGTGTGTGTGTGTGTGTGTGTGTGTGTGTGAGACACAGTTTTTTGTACACAAATATTTATTTTGGCATCATGTGCTGCTCTTTGATAGTTTCTCTCTCCTATATCATTTATTTTAAAAAGCGCTTGCAGCCGCTCACGACATCTATTTCATGGCCTACTATTAGGTTGTTAATCCAGTTTGAAAAGCACAACAATTACCTTATAACCTAGCAACCTCTCAGGGCCATAAGCTTTCACTGCTTGTATTTATGTTTTTACCACAGTAGTACTAACCCTAAATTATTACAGACTAGTGAGGAAGAAAACAGAAAACTTTTATGTGTAAAGAATATATCAATAGTATATGGTGCCTGCACACAAACAGACATATGACCAATGAACAGAATAGAGAATCCAAAAATAAGTCCAAGGCTGCCTGACCTGTGGTGGCGCAGTGGGATAAAGCGTCGACCTGGAACACTGAGGTTGCTGGTTCGAAACCTTGGGCTTGCCCGGTCAAGGCACATATGGGAGTTGATGCTTCCTGCTCCTCCCTCCCCTTCTCTCTCTCTCTCCCCTCTCTCTCTAAAAATTAATAAATAAAATATAAGAAAAAAAAAATTAAAAAAAAAAAAATAAGTCCAAGGCTATGCAGCCAACTAAATTTTGATAAGAGTTCTAAGAAAGATAGTCTGTTCAATAAATGGTGCTACTGGGTAACTAAATGCAGAAGAATGAAAATGAGTCCTTATCTTCCACCATACGCAAAAATCAACTCAGAGTGAATTACAGACTAAATTGAAAACCATAAAACTTTTAGAACAAAACAGAGAAAAAAGCTGCTCAACACTATTCTTCCTTCACAAAGAATTCTTTAGATGTGACACCAAAAGCCCAGACACCAAAACAAAAGTGAGTGGGACTACAGCAAACTAAGAGCTTCTGTACAGCAAAGGAAACCAGCAATGAAATGAACAGGTAACCTACAAATTGAGAGAAAAGGCGTTAATGTCTCAAACATATAAGAAGCTCATACAATCCAATAGGAAACAAAACAACACAACAATAACAAAAAACAACCTGATTAAAAAATGAACAAAGGACCTGAATAGCCATCACCCCGCCCCCCCAAAAAAGACATCAAAATGACCAACAGATATATGAGAAGGTGCTCAATATCATTAGGGAAATTTAAACCAAAACTACAACAAGATAATTACCTCACACCTGTTAGGATGGTTATTATCAAAAACATAGAAGCTACCGAATGTTGGTGGTGATGTGGAGAAAGGGAGTCCTTGTACACTGTTGGTGGGATTGTAAATTGTTACAGCCATTATGGAGAACTGTATAAAGTTTCCTAAAAAAACTACCATAGGATCCAGCAATTGCTCCTCTAAGTATATACCCAAAGGAAGTGAAATGAATAACTTAGAGATATCCACGTTCCCATATGCACTGTAGCATTATTCATGATAGCCAAATAAGGAAACATCCCAAGCATCCACTAATGTGGTCCATGGACTGGTGTTTGGTGTTGGTCCACCAGAATTTGTGCTGATCTGCCAGAGTGAGCTACCTTAATGTTGTGTGAAGATCGCAGTTAAAAAACACTGCGTCAATGGATGAACAGATAAAGATAGTATGATATATATATATATATACACACACACACACACACACCATACACACACACACACACACACACACTAGAAAATTATTTAGCCTTAGAAAATGAAATCCTGCCATTTGCAACAACCCAGATAAATTGGAAGACATTACGCCACATGTGAAATAAGCCACATTGAGAAAGAAAAAAAATTGTATGATCTCACTTATAGGTGGAATCTTAAAAAGTCAAATACACAGAAGCAGAGAGGAAAAGGATGGTTATCAAGGGTGGGAAGGTGTGAGAAATGGGGAAATGTTGGTCAGAGAGTACAAAGTTAGACTTATTGGGATGAATAAGTCTAGACATCTACCCTAGAGCATGATGACTATGGTTAATACTGTACTGAATACTGGAAATGTGGTAGCTATGTGGAAGGAAGATATGCTAATTAGTTTGACTATAGTAGTCATTTCACTATGTATATGTATATCAAATCATCATATTGCACACCTAAAATATTGTATATACTTCTATTTATTTTTTAAAGACTTTATTTATTCATTTTTAGAAAGAGAGAGAGAGAGGGAGAGAGAGAAGAAGGGAAGGGCAGGGGGAGAAATGGCTATTCAAGTCCTTTGTACATTTTTTAATCAATTCCCATATGTGCTTTGACCAGGCAAGCCCAGGGTTTCAAACCAGCAACCTGGAGTGTTCCAGGTTGACACTTTATCCACTGCACCACCACAGGTTAGGCCTACAGCTTTTATTTTAAAATAACTAAATGATCCCTGGCTGTTGGCACAATGGAAAGAGCACCGTCTTGGAGCACTGGGGTTGCTGACTTGATCCAAGGGTGCTAGCTGGACCCCCGAGGTTGGCAATTCAAGCCCTGGTCAAGGCAGGGCACGTATGAGAAGCAATCAATGGGTGCACAATTATGTGGGATAAGTTGATGCTTTTCTCTCTCTCTTCCTTCTTGCTCTCTAAATAAATAAATAAGTACACATTAATGATTTTTTTGGGGGGGTATTTTTCTGAAGTGAGAAGCGGGGAGGCAGAGAAGCTCCAGCATGTGCCCAACCAAGATCCACCCTGCAAGTGCACTATGGGG
This sequence comes from Saccopteryx bilineata, assembly GCF_036850765.1. Classification (NCBI taxonomy): domain Eukaryota; kingdom Metazoa; phylum Chordata; class Mammalia; order Chiroptera; family Emballonuridae; genus Saccopteryx; species Saccopteryx bilineata. Next base: position 248,500,190 of record NC_089494.1, read on the forward strand.
TGATGCTCTGCCCATCTGGGACATTGCTCCATTGCAACCAGAACCATTCTAGTGCCTGAGGCAGAGGCCATGAAGCCATTCTCAGTGCTCAGGCCGACTTTGCTCCAATGGAGCTTTGGCTGCGGGAGGGGAAGGGAGAGACAGAGAGAAAGTAGAGGGGTAAGGGTAGAGAAGCAGATAGGTACTTCTCCTGTGTGCCCTGGCCAGGAATTGAACCCAGGACTTCCACATGCCAGGCAGATGCTCTACCACTGAGCCAACCAGCCAGGGCTGATGTGTTATGATGAGCCAAGGCCCATTGGCATTAGTGAGCAAATGAAGACTGGACAGCAGTTTGGATGGCAGAGAGGATGGAAAAACAGCCCTCATGTATCATGCGATGGCATAGGAATGCCAAGCCCAAAGGAGCCCTCCCCACGGCAGCCCATACCACAGTCACATTCTGTGCAGGAAGGTAACTCCAGCAACGTAAAACGGCGTGGTCTGCCACAGTAAGTCACTACTGTTAGTTCATATTTTGTAGTGTTGTTTGTACTTCACTTGTAAGATTGTTTTGTTTCTGATACATACGAGAGCTATACATCTAAAAAAATTTTAAACCTATTTTTATATTTGCACATGTTCAAGCGATATAAAAAGAAAAATAAATTTAAGTCAATCCCGGCCGAGTGATGGTGGTGGGGAAGCCACAAACATTTTTTTCTTCTGATAAGAGGAGTAATCCATCATTGAAGTTTAAGAAACACTTGTCTACCGCAGGGAGTGTCATGTGATATACGGACATGCAAACACAGGGATAAAAGTGGTGAAAAAAAGATCAAGAACAGCAGCAGGGCTCACTGCTGCCGCTGTTTCAGTAGAGACTTGGACTTGAAAAACAAGGACGGAACCCAGGTGGGGAGACCTGGGGACAGAACAGCTCCAGCCAGCGTGCTTCTAGATGTCTAGAGATGTTCCTACCAACAGAAGAAGCGGACAGACCCACGCGGACAAGTGTGCAGTTCAGCTAGGAGGATGACCCGGAAACAGACCAACAGGGAGCTTTTCCTCATCGATGGAAGACTGAAGCAACTATCCCTCGGAAGCAGGATGGCAGCCAGCACACAACCTGCATATTATATCACTGAGGTGAGCCGGGTGGGGTCTGACCTGTTAGGCGTAAATTTGCATTTGCTTTGGTCCTTTTAAAGGATTCCTCTGCCTCAAACATTAAAAGACAAAAAAAAAAAATTTATGCACTGCCCAAGTAGAAACCTTCCATGCCATTCTGAGCATCCTGAGGCCAGGCGGGGAACCCCTCCCTGTAAGGGGATGGGCCAGTTGTCACCACACAGATGCTAGTTCCTCAACAGCTCCATCCTGACGCTATGCTGATTTGATTATTCCTAGGTAACCCGGTCTTAACAATATCATCATATCCCCAAGAGATGGAAGAGACAGTAAGTCCATTAAAACAACCTCTTGGATTTTCAGAAGAGACAATTGGGGTTCCTAACATATAAGTTAGTTAATCAAGGTCACTGGCATTCATGATGGAGCAGAGGATCTAACCCAGGAGTCCTGACTTCCAGCTCACACCTCTTTCAGTGTCAACTTTACTCTCATTTTATTTAATATTTACACTTTAGGAAATACTCACTATATTCAACACAAGTGCAAAACTAATGTGTGATCATTTTGAGGTACTTTTAGGGTCCGTATAGGCATCCCGTATGATTGAATACAAATATTCTCAGGCCCCCTTTGAAATGACGCACAACAGTACAGACTGGGGAGCAGGGCACTCATCTGAGGTCCCAACCCAGCCACTCACTGGTTAGTAATTCCCTTCATTTTCTCTGGGCCTCCTTTTTCTCATAATGTTGTGTTAATAAATAGTAGCACATTTTCAGACATCGCTTCATAAGATGCCAGTTAAGTCATCAGAATACAGGTTAACGTAGTGATTGTGATGGGGGTGGTATTGCTGGGCTCACATCCACATACAGGTGTCTGGTTGTGGGCAGGGCTGCGGAACCCCTGCTGGGTTCCTCCTTCCTCTTGTGAGGAATGGGAAACAGAGAGTCTACCTTCCAGGGTTTTACGAGGACTATATGAACTAATTCTTACGAACGACTGTTTGGCACGTAATAAGTCCTCACTAACCGTCGTTAACTAATATCCTGCAAACTCGCTGGTGGTGATGTCTTCTCCGTTGTTGTACTTGTGCGATGTTTTAAAAGTCAGCAACCTCAAGCACCTCTGGAAACTGTGGGTGGAACTTCCACACCTCCCCGGGAATCCTTCCATTCTTAGCACTGAAATAGGAACAGCAGAGCTGCCTTCCAGAGTCAAATTGGCAACTGAACCCACCCGCTGCCACCCCCGCCCCCTCAAGGCCCAGCTGAGGTCAGTGGGAGCCTCACAATGCAGGAGGGACCAGCATTGGCACTGATCTGACTTCTGCTGTTGACGGAAGAACAACAGGGGCCCCAGGCCATGCCACCCCTTGCGGGGATCCTGGCACAGCACACAAGCCAAACAGGATCAGGGTGGGGCATGACTTGGCCCAGAGAACTCACTGGCAGCAGCTCACAAAAGGTGGGAACAGGGAGTGCCCCAGATGACTCAATGGGTGGCATGTTTCCCTTTGAGCAGCTGCCAAAAATGCCTCCCAGGCACCTGGTTGAGAGGCAGTGAGTACAGGGGTGGCCGGAAGGCCAACCCCTTTGTTCCTTTCACACCTCTGTGCCTGCGAGCAGGCACTATAGTTCTCCCTGCTTGGAGTGTCTTCTCTACCTACCTGCTGGGCAAAACCCTACTCCTAGCTCATCCCTAAGCCCTAATTCAAGTCTGTGGGAACCTTACTGGGCTCCACTAGGCAGATCCAAGTGTTTCACAGTACATAAACTGTACAAATATATATTTTTATCTATAGGCTTGACCTGTGTGGGCCCACTTACACATGGGTTTTTTTCTTTTCAATAAATACTGCAAATGCGTTTTATCTTCCTTACAATTTTCTTCATGACGTCTCTTTTCTCTGGCTTTCTGTATTGTTAAAATACAGTATATAATACATATAACACACAAAGTGTGAGTTAGTAAACTGTGTATGTTATCATTAAGATTCCCCAGTTAAGTTTTTGGGGAATCAGTTATTTGCAGATTTTCAACTGCATGGAGGTTGGTGCTGGTAATCCGACATTGTTCAGGGGTCAACTATATTTATATCTTATATGCTCCATCTAGTAAGGAATGTTCCTACTGTTTTTGATATATGGTCGTGCCATTTCATATACCCACCAACAGATTTCCTTCAGCGCTTCCCACAGACCTTGTCAGAGGGATGAGTCTTGAAGGCCATGTTTCTGCCAAATGATTCTGCTTCCAGCCGCCAGCTGAGAGGACAAGGTGGTTAGCGACTTGTGATGTGGGTCAGGTCAGGTCATATTTTCACTGTGAGGGATCTGAATCGGGAAGGACTTCAGCAATGAGCAGTAGGAACTGAAAGTATGTCCCACAGAGAACCTGGTGTAGTAGGTGCTGTGATGTGCCGCCCAGATCCCATTCAGAAATGAAGGATTTATTCCCCTGCTGCTGGGAGTGCACTCCCGCCCCACCCCCAGACAGCCCTCCCTTGTCAGCTCTCTTCCGAATGTCTCTATTGAAGAGTTCCCCCCTTTCTCCACCTAAGGTCAGGCACTTTTCCCAAGGAAGCTCTTAAGGTGACCAATTGTCCTCCTTTAGGGAGGACAGTCCTTCTTTTGTAAGTTTTGTCCTCCCTCGAAAAGTGTCCTCCTACATGTCCTCCTTTTTGATATTGGAAGACTAAACTGTAAATGTTCGTATTCGATCGATGCAGAGTCAATCCATTGCGTGTGATGTGACGTATTTGTATTTGACATGATGATTCGTCAAGGATCAGGACAGTGCGGCCAGACGCGATTATGAGATGCATGCGCTCCTCACAGGAGACCTTGAGAGAGTGCGCAATATACCGAGCGCGCAGATGGCTTTGTGTACTTCTTACTGAAACACGACACGGCACATAGGACATTGTAGACTCACGATTATTTCTTTCTCAGTGAATATTCAATCATAGGTAAGTACAATTCATGTTTTATTAATTCATTATCTATTTAATAATTTCCAAATACATATAATTTTATTTACATGTATTTTCCTGAAATTTGAGTTGTAAAGTGGACATCTAACCTCAAATCATATCTATTAATAACACATTTTGATTAAATAGTTGCAGAAAACAGATGTTTTTTTAATTAGAAAATGATAAATATACCTGAATATTACTCCAAATTAGCGGTTTTGTTTGATATTTAGTTGTACTAAATGAGTACTTTTTTCTTACAATTATTATTAAAAATTAATAGGCATGTAAACATAATAACAATATAAAATATTACAAATGTTTTTATTATGCATTTATTATATTACAGTGTATTATTGTTGCAATGAATAAAATATTTCTTTTATTTATGATATTGTTTCCTTCAATTTATTTTTGTCCTCTTTTTCATTGTAATAAAGTTGGTCACCTTATCATATTCAATGGCTGCTTGACTCAAAAGCAGGGTCAACCTCTTGGGAAAATTTTGAGATGCTGTCGCAGCTTCAGAGTGACCTGTGTAGATGGCTAAGACCTTTGTCAATACGAGGGCCACCAACCATCCTGGTTTGCCTGGGATAGAATAAATTTCAGAGTTCTGGGCCTTTGAGGGCTAAAACCTGGCAAACCAGGACAAGTTGGTCATGCAAGTCAAGACTGCACAGCAGCCCTGGGCAGGTGGCTTAGTGAACAGAGTCATCCTGGTGCACTGAGGTCACAGGTTGGATCCCTGGTAAGGGCACATATGAGAAGCAACCAGTGAGTGCACAACTAGATGGAACTGCTAAGTGAAACAATGAGTTGATGCTTCTTCTCTCTCTCTCTCTTCCTCCCCCCACTGCTTTCAAGTCAATGGAAAAATTAAAAGAAAAAAATAAAGCCTACCCAGCAGCTCAACTTCTCTCTGCACCCAGTTCTATCAACTTCTTCCCCCTTTCACAGATGGGTGCCAAGGAGCAGGCCCTAATAAACCTCTGGCCTGCTGATCTCCATCTCAGGATCTGCTTCTCAGGGGACCCAACCTGTGACATTGCAGAAGCTATGATGTAAAAGTATAAGTTGGGAGGCATCAGAAACTCTGAATATGCAGAAGCTATAAGGTGGAGAAAAGATATGTTACAGGGAGTCTAGAAATCACTTGTTCATCTCAGATCATGTGTGTTTGGGCAGCATCCTAGGAGAGGCAGAGCAACAAGACAGAAGGAGTCTGGGTCTCTGAAACATTGTCACGACAACTACAATGTTTACTCTTTATCCCTAAACTGTTCTTGAGAAAGAAGTGCACTTCTAGTTTATTTCTGCCTCTGTAATTTCAAGTTTCTGTTAGAGCAGCTGATCCTATATCCTAAGGGTCAGTAAACTATGGCTTGCACTCCAAATCTAGCCCACCACCTGTTTTTGTAAATACAGTTTAATTGGAACACAGCTCTACCCATTCATTTTTGTATTGTCTGTGGATACAATGGCAGGTTGTAATAGAGACCATATGGCACACAAAGCCAAAAATATTTACTATCTGGATCTTTACAGCAAAAGTTTGCCAGCCCCTGCTGTGTTCAATGAACTTATATTTATACCAAAATATTAATGATGGTTACCTCAGGATATTTTACAGCCCCCCTTATGTTTCTCTCATTTGATCACTCAATCTTTCTTTCTTTCTTTCTTTCTTTCTTTCTTTCTTTCTTTCTTTCTTTCTTTCTTTCTTTCTTTCTTTCTTTCTTTTTAAGAAATCTCTGTAGGAAATTGGTGAGTTTATTCTGGACCCCACCCTGTAGGAACCTACAATACCCACATTTTTATTGTCGCTCTCTTCCCTGCCAGAAAAGTCTGAGCCACTTGCCAGCTCTTATAAGAATATTGGATCTGGTATTGTATCTGGTAGGGTAATTTTGATCGCTTGAAGCCAAAATTGGGCTTAATGGGGATAATTTATTGGCTCTTTCTCTCAGTCTCTTGGCTCTGTTTATCTCTAATAATCTGTTCTTTAAATGGGCTCTTTGTGCCCTGACAATATGGTTGCTGGAAGGCTGGAGCTTGCATCCTTCTGGCTAACAAGCCGTAAATGTGTCCACATCCAATTTCAGAGGCAATTCTGATTGGCCGGCTTGAGTCAAAGTTTATCTTTGAATCAAAAAGAGACAGACTCACAGAGAGAGAGCAGGCTGACAGCTTGCAGGGGAAGGAGGGCTAGGGGAGGGAGTGGAGGGAGTGAGCAAAAAGGAACAACAACAACAACAAAAAAGAAAAAACTCATGGCCACAGAAAACAGTGTGCGGATTGTGGGTTGTGGTGGGGGGAGGCGGGGGGGAGGGTAGGGAGGGGGTAAATGGTGACAGATGAAGACTTGCCTTGGGAGGGGTGAACACACAGTGTGGTGTACAGAGATGTTGTAGAACTGGGCACCGGAAACCTGTATAATTCCGTTCATTAGTGTCACCCCAATATATTCAATTAAAAAATTTTTAAGTTTATGTTTGAATCAATCATTAGGTTTAGGAGAAAGGAGTTATTTAATCAGCCAGGTGGTGAGGCTCCGGGTCAACATGGGATGAATTCTTCTCTTAGAAAAAGTGATTTTATTGCCTAAAAAGGGAAAAAAGAAAAGGAAGGTAGCACCAGAAATTAAAGTGTAACAATACAAAAGAAAAGAAAACAAAAAAACCAATAGACGCTTACTCCAGGCAACTTCGGGTTCTTGTGTGCAGCTCTGCTTGCTTTTGGATGTGTGGTGCTGCATTTATTTGAAGGCTAATGTATATCTCTATTGTCTGATTTAGATGCCAATTGATTATTGTTTAAATTACTACACCAAGCCCTGCACATCACAAAACTCTGTGAACTGTGACTAATCCCCCCTTTTTTCATTTTAGCCAAGACTATAGTATACAGAATTTAAATGTCTAGCAGGAGGGAACAAGGTAGAATCATGCAGGAGGAGACAAAGGGTGGTTTAAGGAGTTAGCAATGTGGATTTGAGGCTCTGATTTTCTGCTTCTTGGTGGCCATGACAACTTATTTAGCTTTTTTTTTTTGAGGCTCAATTTACTCTTCCTTAAAATGGGGATAAGAGCTTGCTCTCTCCTAATTGTTTTGAGGATTCATTCTTTCCTGCCAGTTGGTTTCATCCTCTGCTTTCAATTATTTAGGTGCCAACTTGTCTCTACAATTATTGACGACCCTCAGAGGAACAGTTGGGAAGGGAAAATTTGTTGATGAAGTAGAATTCAGAGGTGAAAAAGCAGGGCAGTCCACCAGCTTCAGCTCCCTGACATGAGTGGATTAAATCTCTTCTTGTGCCAACAGAGCTTGATGCTTCAGGTAAGTGCTTGGAAGCTATCCTTTTCTGTAGGTTTTGAAAAGGCTCCCAGGAGGAAGTCAATCATTATGTTAAATTACTGCTTCACTTACTACCCACTTTGAAGATGGTGGGGTTTTTTCCTTTCCTTTCCTTTTCTTTCTTTCTTTTTTTTTTTTTTTTTTTTAATTCATGTTCATTCATCTCAGTCTGATCACATAGGGACCAGGGGAGAATAATAGCTGAGACATCTCAGGAATTCTAAATGACATTCTTGTTTCTAAACCACGGTATCTTTGCCAGGCTTCAATCTGTCTGTGCCTCAGCTGTCTCACCTACAAAGTGGAGATGATGCTCTGGAGTAACGTATTGGTTTAAGAAGCTGACAAATGTCAATTAGGACACAAAGAGATGAGCCAGAACTTTCAAACAAGATGATATCAAGTGATAAGGTGCCCAGGTTAAGATGAAGCCAACTGGTTCCAAGAACGTATGATATTTACTGTTTGGATGGTACCAAAGGCCATAGCATTTATGCACTCCACTGATGTGCTTCACTGATGCGCTTCACTGATGGGCAAGGCAGAGCAGACTACCTCTGCAGCTGAGAAGAAAATAGGCACAAAGGGATAGTTCATGTCTGGGTGTGCTATGGGAGGCTCTTCTAGACTGCTAAGAACAAATATTGACTCAGTTGCCTCAAGCGATTTGCCATGGGGTACTTAGCTAGCAAGGAAGTACAGAAAGTCAACATCTACTGAAGAGCCCACCCAGTGAAGATCTGGGAGGTGCCTGGTACATCACACACATCTGGGTCCCAGCAGCAGCTCTAGGGGTTCATATCTCAGGTGATTCAGTTTCCCCTTTGTGTTTCTACTTAACTGAGTCTCTGTCTCCTTCTTTTGCTGATGTCTTGCTCCCTCTGCTTTCTGTACAAGTTCATGTTTCTTGCTCACTCATGCCTTCTGCCCCATGACGTCTGCTCACTGACATCTCTGGTGGCTTCTTCGGTTCTCTCAAATGCTAGTTCATCCAAGAACTCTCTTTATGTGGCTCACATTTAAACTTCCCTAGAAGGAGAACCTGCCAATAAAATGGATGCCTATGGCTCAGGCACAACACACAAAGCCCCATTCAATCATTGGTAACCAGAATAGTTGGGTTTTATCCAAAACATGGTGTCTTATATATAAGCTTGAGGGAAAGGGTCTGTGTTACCTCTCAGGCATGTTAAAGCTCCATACCACGTCTGGTACTTGAAAATAGTTATTTCATCTCTTACCACGAAAGAGTTATGGCCATTACCCCGATTGTGCCACTGTCATGTAGAAGGTAATCTATGCCATATGCAAGGTGCCAAAATGTTTTTTGGTAATCCAATGAGAAAGTTGATTTAAAACTGGTGATTCAGAGAGACTTCATGGGTGAGGTAAAAATAAAATGGAGCATTGGAGAATGAGTAGAAATTGGATAGAAAAGAATGAAGAAGCCCTGGCCAGTTGGCTCAGTGGTAAAGCATCAGCCCAGTGTGTAAAAGTTCCAGGTTCGATTCCTGGTCAGGGCACACAAGAGAAATGCCCATCTGCTTCTTCACCCTTCCCTCTCTCTTTTCTCTCTGTCTTTCTCTTTCCCTCCCACAGCCAAGATTCCATTGGAGCAATCTTGGCCTGGGTACTGAGGATGGCTCCATGGCCTCTGCCTCAAGCACTAGAATGGCTCCGGTTGCAACAGAGCAACGCCCCAGATGGGCAGAGCATCACCCCCTGGTGGGCTTACTGGTTGGATCCGGGTCGGGCACATGCAGAAGTCTGTATCTCTACCTCCCTGCTTCTCACATCAGAAAAATACAAAAAAGGAAAAAAAAAAAGAAAAAAAAAGAATGAAGAATACAGTGCCTACTAGGCAGCGAGAAGGGGATGGGGTGGGGAAAAGCACCGGATGGGAAGTTTGGGGGTGATGGCTTACTCACGCCAGCTTAGTAGGTCAGAGACTTTCCTAGAGAAGAAGTAAAGGGAGCTAAATCTGAAATTTTAAATGCCAAACTAAAGAGTCTGAAGTTTATTTACTGGGCTGACATTGAAGGAGTCATTAAAGATTTCCAGTCTGGGCAGTGAAGGGGTTGGAGCTGTTTTTAAGAAGTCTTCTGACAGCTGAGGACATAACAGGTTGGAGAGAGAAACAATGGAAGACAAGGAGGTTATTATTGTCATGCTAGGGTGTGCCAGAGAAAATGAGATGAGATAATAGGTGTGAAATCCCTCTCAGAGGTAACAAATAAGAGCTTGTGCTTATTGGGACTTCACTGCAGCCTGGTGCTAGGGCATTTCTTACACTATTTTATTTCACCCAACAATGATATTATAAAGTAGGTGTCATTAGTCTTATTTTATATATCATGAGACTGAGACTCAGGGCAATGCAGTAACCTGCTAAAGATCACACGTGAGTGAGTGCTAGAGCTAGAATTTGTACTCAGGTCTGGTAGATTCCAAAGTCACGCTTTCTGACTACTCTGGACTGCTTCCCAAAGTCCTTGAAAATTGGCTTAATGACGGGGGCAAGAGAAGGAGCAGTGTTGAAGAGAATGTCAAGTTTTCAAGAGTGGATGACAGGAACTATGGTGGTGCTGTGGACGAAAGTCAAATAAAGGGATACCTTTGTCTTAGGAGTTGGAAATTTAAGAGATTTTGGGAGATGAGTAAGGTGATGAGCTTATTTTGACCTTTTCTTAAGGCAAAACACATGAACCAGTGGAAATGAGAGGACATGAAGAGATCAGGAGACGCAGCATGACAGAAGTGGACCAATCAATTACCCCATTGTTTTTTTTGTGTTGGGACTGGCATGAATGGCCATTCTGTTTGTTCCTTGTACCTTCGCCGCACTGCCCTACAACCTTGATTGATCTTCCACACCTGCCTGCCGGTATCAAACAATGTCAACCTGTGGGCCCAGTCTGCCCATTCCTCTAGAGGACAGCCCTGCCTACAGCCCTAGGGAGGAGGTGGCAGCCATATTTCCACATGATTCCCACCCACCTGGCCACAGCTGGCTGGAAAGTAACCAGATCATGGATTGACCAATAATCCAGGCCCTCCTTGGTGGGCGATTAATGCTGAAGAATGAACTTCTTTCAAAAGAGGTTCCTTAGTTCTTCACACAAATAAATATCTGGAGGAACCGTGTCTCTAATTCCCCAGACTTGTCTAACTACCACAAAGCAGTCAGTGTTTCAAGGGCAGGGCTGAGTCCTGATGTGTCCTACTTGTCACTCCATCCTCCAGGGCCAGCCCAGTGTCTGGCTCAATGTAGGCAATCAGTAAATATATATAGATGAATGCATATTTAAATCTTAGCTGTGGACATAGCTTTGGCTTAAACAAGGACATTGAATTGGGTATAGTTGTTTGTACTTTTACTACTTTGCTAAATAATTTATATTATTATATTATAGGCAGTTATGTCCGTGTCTATCTTCCCTAATAATTATTATAAATGCCAATAATACTTGGCACTTTCCTGAGTATTGTATGTGTAATAGATGGTTACTTCTTCACACTGATATCAAGCATTACTTTTCTTGTAACTAAAGTTGATCTGATTCCTCTAACCTAGTGGGTCATCAGTACATGTAGGCAATATTGAGCTGAATTGTCTATTCCCAACTTGGCCAACATGTACTATTATACATCTTGTTACAGCCAATACATTCATATTGTATTTCACATACTATGTAACGTAGAGGGGTTTAGCTTATCAGGTACAGTGAGATAACACTGGGAAAGATAGTCAGAATTTGGGGTCTCAGGAGGAGGTGTAGTAAGATATCTGGGACCAGAAACACCAGAGCAAGATGGTTGAGCTACAGGAAACTGCACTCACTGTGTTGTGATCATGGAAGATGTCTGAGAAGGTAGGGAGTGGGGTAGGCACGTGGGCAGGAGTGCTGAGGGAGAATTTCACTGATGGTCTCTCCATTTTGGAAGACCACCTTGTTCTATAGGGCAATGTTAACCGTCCTCCACTTTAAGAAATCAACCTTTCTGTCTCAGTCGGCATTTAGTGGGTGCTGCAAATTCAATTAATTCTGACTTTTTCTCTAAAACTGTAATACTTTTTCTCTGAAAAATGGTTGTGGCTTTCAATATATGGGAAGTCGGGGTTCTCAGTTAAAAGCAAAGCTGTTGTCATCACAGGGTGTGGCCAGGTCTGGGCTTATACAAAGGAGCCTTTGTAGTGCATGCTCCTGGCACCTCCTGGGGAGAACTCCCCTTCAGAGGAGAGGACCCAAGGCCCACATGTGGTCTGCAGCAGGTGTCTGGGAGTCCGAATCTAGCCACCGGCCTCCCAGGGCCTGTCCCCCAGATTCCCTTCTGGTTCAGCTATGGGGACACCTGCAGGTCTTACTCAAGAGCGGCTTACCCAGAATCTCCGTGAGACCTGGAAGCCCAAGTCCTATCAACATGGGGACCCATACTGCAGAGTGCCACCCCAGAGGGGACAGAGGGCTCTCCTGAACAGAAAGGAAGCGGAGCACTTAAATGCCATGTTGGGCTGCTCTGGGCAGCTTTGGCAGCACATGACTTCAGAGGCAGCAGCCCCGGGGCGATGGCACGGATAAAAGCAGGAGGGCAGTAATGCAGGGGCTTCATGGCAACCTGTGTCGCTGGGTCATGTTTTAGCCATCTGTTTGGTGTATCAGCACGAGAAGCTTCTGCTGTCATTCTTTCTACAACTCCAGGATGATAAAGGAAAAAATGGTGGGTGCACGCCCAGGGTAGCTGAGAGGACAGTCAAACCGGATACCTTCAAAGGCCTTCCAGAAACTGTCTTTGAAGACAGAGGAGGCTGAGGGTTCTGCAATGACAGGCTGGAAACCATTACCGGAGGAGCGTGACCTATTTCCCTGTGGCCAGTGCTCCCTGGGAGACCGGGCTTACAGAGGAAGATCGGGTCAGGCTTCCTTTCCCCCATTTTCCACAGCGTACCTGGCATTCCACGTAACGAGGACGAGCTGTAGGCAGCAATGGTGGACCCGTCTTCTGAGGTCATCCCTGCCCAGTGGTGAGCTCGACATCCTGTCGGCTCAGTGTGGCTCAGACCACATAAGTCAGCCTGGGAGAGCCTGTCAACATGCGTGGATGTGCGTGTTCAGTGCTGATAGCACAAACCAGAAATGTTGGATTGGTTAATAGTGTTGAATGAGAGCTTGATGAAAATTTGGAATTTTGAACTAAATGCTAATTTTGGTATGGTTTTATTTTGGAAAAAAAAATCAATTCATCATGCCTGTTTATTTTTAACAGGAGGTGTAAAGGGCCTCTCTCTGGCCTAGCGTTTTCCAGAAGCCGCAGAAGCTGAGGACAGCACTGTGCCGTCTCAGTACAGCTGCATCGGAGCGAGGGGCCAGACCCTGTGCACAGTAGGCGAAGAAGTGGCCCAGCTTGCTCTGCCAGCCTTGCCCAGAGCCAGGCCTCGGCTTTAGGAGCAGAGAAGCAAGAGGTGAGGAGGTCAGTGGAGAAAAGGAATTCCATGGGGTGCACATGGGAGTTCTGGGCATTTCTGTACCAGATGTCTCCACCACATGGAGGTGCACAAAGCAATGCATTCCTTTCACCTTCAGCCCAGGGAGGAGGGCTTTCGGAAGAGTCTCTTGGAGTTTGGGGCTACAAGAACTGGCAGCCGACTGTCACAAGAAGTCGCCTCCTCTCTGACAGCAGAATGAAAATAGGTGGTCATATCCGAACAAGTTCCGCTGTTAGTAATGGTGAACCCCTGGGATGTGGCCCCTCGAAGGAAGCCGGCCTGGTGTTATCTTCAAAGAGAGCTGGACCAACAGTCCAGCACCCCCTTCCAGTCTGTAGAAGCACGGAGGAATGTAGAAGCAGTGTAAGTGACCCCAGAATCTTTGGAACTGGTTGTAAATCTGATCTCCTGGGAACAAGTCTCAGAACATCACCCTGGGGAGAGAGCCACTGTTGGCCCTCTGCTGACCCCAGGACAGAGCTGTTCCTGCTGTCACCCATGTCACTCCCACAGAGGCCATGCCCACCTGCTCTTTCCTCACGTGACTGGCTCCAGAATCTCACGGGGTGCCTCTAGTTAGAAAAACCTTTGTCACATGTCCATGCCCTGGCACCGAGGGAATGAGAAATGCTGCCTTATGGAGGCTTCCTTGGGAAGGAAGCTCATTCCTGGGGCTCATACGGTGGGGAACGGGAGAAATGCTAGAGGTGCGCAGATGACCCTTGTGCACTGCCCTTCCTGGAAGGGCTGGCTGCTGGGAGTCACGGCTGAGGGGCGACTTCTAAGCCACTGCCGGAGGGCAGGCATTGCCTAAGACAAAAGAGCTGAATGTGAAGGTGCCTAGCAGGACGTTGTCTAAAAGGACAGCAACAGTTCGGGGGACCAGGAGTTAGCCATGGGCACCTGCCACGCCACAGGGCCCCAGTGCCCTTTGACAAGGGCTTCACTCAAGTCAGTTTCTTCCTCCACCTCCTCCTTCTCCTCCGGTCCTCCTGTACCGGACCTTGTCCTTGTTGATTATGGACCTCCTGTACCAGGTCCATAATCAACAACTGCAGAGTGGGTCAGGAGGTGGTGTAAAAAGGGAAATTGATCACATCCCCTTCCTTACTGCAAGCCTGTGTGGGGGATGGGCAAAGTTTTAACCAGGCACGAGCTGGCAGCTCCTCCCCCACCCCCAGTTTTATTGAGGCATCATTGACATATAGCATTGTTCAAGGTGTACGATGGTTTGATTTGATGCATCTATACATTACAAAATGATTACCACCATATTATTACCTACCACTCCCATCCATCACATAGTTGCCATTTCTCTTCTGTGGTGAGAACATTGAAGATCTATTCTCTTAGCGACATTCAAGTAAAGGATACAGTATTATTAGCTCTAATCACCACTCTGCACGTGAGATCCCCAAACCCGCTTACCTTATCATTGGTGGTTTATACCCCTTGACCGGTGCCTCTCCGTTTTACTACCCACAACCCCTGGTTACTGCTGCTCTACTCTCTATTTCTCTGGCTTGGCTTTAAAAGATTCAACTCATAAGTGAGATCAGGCAGTGTTTACCTTTCTCTGTGTGACTTATTTCACTTAGTATAATTTCCCCAAGGCTCATCCAAGTCCTGAATGAAAGCCTGTAGTTTTGATTATTTCTTACATGAGGTTGTTCTCTTTAATGGTTGAAAATAACTTGGTGACTTTTTAGTGTCTAAGAATGATGAAGGAAAGCGAAGGCCCCTGAGATTTCACCCCAGAGTGGGGAAGAGGACCAGGGAGAACGTCGGAAGGGCAAGGAGAGAAAAAGGTAAAATGGATTCTGTCAGCCCTCTGGCGAGCCCGGTTTACTTAGTCAGCTGGTTATAAGCATCCTTGTTATGAAGGTACATTTATTGTTACTTCAGTTTCATTTTTCCGCAATTTTATTTCGTTCATAAAATCAACTGAGAGTTCGGGAGGAAGCACAGAAAAAAGATAAAGGCAAGAGAGACGTTCGGAGATTATTACTGCTGCTGTTTTTAATCCCCAAAAGCTGGTTGTTGAAGATCAAGAATGAGAGAGCATCCTGGCAGTGGAGGCAGCTGCCTGGACAGTGCCAGTGTGCTGTCCTCTTAGAGTGCATGCTATTGTCTTTTATGCTCTAAAGAGCCCCAGAAGGTAGGTGTGGTCCCTCCACTTGGTGGATGCAGAACCCAGCCGTGGACAGGGTCAGCACAGGCTCTTAAACCTCTGGGTGGGGGCTCTGCCCCTGCATCTCCCTCTGCTGCCCGACTCACTTGTGCTGCTGGGTCTTCAGTGAATCCCTCCGGGTCTGGTGACTTTAAGAGGGCACTTCTCTTACCATGATCCTCACGGGCTTTTATTGAACACTGAAGACATTTCAGTCACTGTTCTATGCCCTTTGTCATTTTTCTCACGTAACACTCCCATCAGTGAGACAAAATAGAGGGTCTCTTGTGATTCTCATTTTATAAACTCAGAGATTCAGGCCAACTTGCCTGAAAGCAGGGAGCGAGGATTGTATTCGGGCAGCCTAGGGCCCTAGGCAGACCCTTAGCCCAGGGGTCCCCAAACTACGGCCCACGGGCCGCATGCAGCCCCCTGAGGCCATTTATCCGGCCCCTGCCGCACTTCCGGAAGGGGCACCTCTTTCATTGGTGGTCAGTGAGAGGAGCATAGTTCTCATTGAAATACTGGTCAGTTTGTTGATTTAAATTTACTTGTTCTTTATTTTAAATATTGTATTTGTTCCTGTTTTGTTTTTTTACTTTAAAATAAGATATGTGCAGTGTGCATAGGGATTTGTTCATAGTTTTTTTTTATAGTCCAGCCCTCCAACGGTCTGAGTGACAGTGAACTGGCCCCCTGTGTAAAAAGTTTGGGGACCCGTGGCTTAGCCACTGAGTTCTGCCACCACGGAGTGCCCCCAGGCTGAGCCGAAGGGCAAAAGGGCCTGCCCACTGGCTTCCCAGTCTTCCTTCTCCTGCCGCCTCTGCCACTGCCTGCTCCCTGCTGCTGCCCCCCACCCTGTCTCCGTGGGAGGGCTTCAGGGAGGGGGTCACCCCTTCCATTGAAGCCTGGACGTCGTCTCTCCTCTGTCCTCTGGGACTCTGCTTCATTAAACCTCTCTGTTCTGCCTTCTGCACTTATTTAAGAGCTAGTGCCAGGGGACCTCTTAAGACAAGCTGTCTCAATGGGTCATTTTGCCTGGAGGAAGGGCCACTTGCGGAGGAGGCCTGCCTGGAGGAGGAAGCAGACAAGAATGTAAAATGGGCCTGACCTGTGGTGGCGCAGTGGATAAAGCGTCGACCTGGAAATGCTGAGGTCGCCGGTTCGAAACCCTGGGCTTGCTTGGTCAAGGCACATATGGGAGTTGATGCTTCCAGCTCCTCCCCCCTTCTCTCTCTCTCTCTCTCTCTGTCTCTCTCTCTCATCTCTAAAAAATGAATAAATAAAATTAAAAAAAAAAAAGAATTGCTTTAAGAACCACTTGTGCAAAAAACTCATATTTAAAAAAAAAAAAAAAAAAAAAAAAGAATGTAAACTGCTCAACAGAAGAGAAGAGCCCTTTTGGTGGGAAGAGAAGTGTCTTCACTACATATGGGATGAAGCAGAAGCCCAAGTGGAAAAAAGAACCAAAGAGAATTTTTTGAAGATCAAATTGGTCAAGATACTTCTAATCAAAGGGACTCTTCAACACTGTGATGTTCTGTAATCGGCTGCGATGGAACATCCCATTCCTTGATTGAAGTTGTCTACACAGTGTCTTGAGGTGGTGGCACTTTGGGAAGGGAAGGCTCTGACATGGTGGCCTGAGAGCAACCCCCCAGGGGAACGGCGGGCTCTCGTGGGGGTTGGAACCTGAGCAGAACAGGAAACAGTGGGAGCAGGAGCCTGGGATGATTAGAAGAAACATGAGTCAGCTCTCCTTTCCAAGGCACTCTGGCATGCTGGGAGGAAAGCTGGATTTACTACGGAGCGTAGGATGGGCCTGTGAGTCAATTCCTACCTCAGTCTTAAAACCAACTGACCACAACAATTGGAAGAACTCGGGGTCACCTCGCGTTGTATCTCTTCCTCTGTTCTGCACTTTCAACTCCTTGGCTACAGATCTTTCAACTCATCCTTGGTCTTTATCTCCATCTCAGCCACTCCCCTGTAATGTAGGGTTTAATTTCGGTTCTGTTCTGACCTTGGCTCCATTTCCTGGCTTCTGATTTTCTCTCTCCTTCAGAACTCAGCAATTCAGAAAGGGCTTCCTAAGTAAAAACCTCCCTGGGCCAATCAACTCCTGGAACACCCCTTCTGTTTTCTACTCCACACTCCTCATTCAGTTGATCCATGTGCAAATGTTCCACACTCCTCATTCAGTTGATCCATGTGCAAATGCCGGCACGAGGTTGGGATGTCTGTAGGTGCACCTTCTGGAAGAGGTGTGCAGGTTAGGGTGTGGCTGCAGGAGACAGAACACACTCTAGTCATTTCAAAACAGAAGGGGATTTATTGAGGAGGAAGCAGTGGCTCACAGAATTACTGGCCAGGTTGGGTTTATAGGAACACCTCTCGAAGCCATGCTCCATGACAGGGCTCTCCAGAAGTGGAAGCTGCCGCTAGAGCCGCTGGCTCCAGAAACCCCCCACCACTGCCACAATCAGGAAGCTGGTACAATTAGAGCGCACGGTCAGGACAGCAGCGTCATCAAGAACACGACATCATCAGTGAGCCCCTGATACTTGCCAGTTCTGGAATCCACACTTGCCGAAAATGGAAGTCTTGCACCCTGCCATGAAACTCACGCAAAACCCACGCCGATACCTGCCACCATAGTGGCAGAACGATCTGCCGTAGTGGTGTTTGCCTGCAGAAATAGCAGAAGTGGAGCATCCATCCCTCTCTCTATCTCAAATTTTGCACGCGCTATCCCAATAAGTGGAATCCCAATGTTATCCAGAACGCTAGCTGCAAGGAAGACTGGGAAGTAGACTGCTCACATAAATTAGGGGATATTTCAAAATAAATATGAAGCTATAAAATATTCCCTAATTTTTGTGAGCAGTGACCTATTTAGCATTCTGACCTCTTCTGTACAAGCAGGCACATCAGAAAGAAGTTGGAAGGGATGTCGTGCGTTGATCAATTACGTTAACCGCAGAGGGTGAACTCGGCTCTTCAGGGCTTTTTAGAACCTCTTTCTTCAAAGAGATTTATTACCCACCTGTTTGGAATAAGTGAGGATAGTCTTAGTTGGCTCAGGGAAGGATGACTCATTATCACACTAGCACTTACCATAGATGGCCGATTTGCCTCTTCTAACTTACTGATTCACAGTAACCTAGTAATGGCCAAGGATAGATAGATATCCTGCTTCCCTCCATGGCGTTAAACCACGGCGTAGGTTTGTTCGGTGTGAGGTCCACCAGGTAGGTCTCTTTTCTGGGGCAGTACTGAAAGCAGGAAGAATAAAACGCTTCAGATGTTTTTCCCCTAGAGAAATAAAAGAAGCAGCAAGTCAAGTAGGAGACACCGTATTTTCAGTACCGTGTTTTAATTATTTCCATCCCGCTTGTGGCTTGAAACAGCACGCACTATCTTGTCTCTTGTTGTTGTTGTTTTTTCTCTTCCCCAGTCTTGGAGTCCATTTCTGTCCAGCTGGCTCCAGTTGTCA
This sequence comes from Saccopteryx bilineata, assembly GCF_036850765.1. Classification (NCBI taxonomy): domain Eukaryota; kingdom Metazoa; phylum Chordata; class Mammalia; order Chiroptera; family Emballonuridae; genus Saccopteryx; species Saccopteryx bilineata. The sequence goes on from NC_089494.1 coordinate 248,518,788, forward strand.
GTAGATGCTTCCCAAGATAGTCCAGTCCTACTGGAATCAGGAAATACTGGAAACCTCACTAGAAAATCAGGTCCATTTCTGGCCTACTTTTGCCAGAGTTTAGAGAAGCATCCAAACTTTTGCTTGTTTATTCAAATTGAGCTTCTGAATCTTTTGAGGTTTACACTTTGCAGTTGGTAAGCCCAACAGCCAGCGAGGGCGAAACAAGCACACGTTTTTCTGGCCGATCCTTGCCAAAATGCCTATCTTTTCTCTCTGCCCAGGTTTACTAATTTGCACGTGTTCCAAAACTAAGGCTAGCTGGTTGAAAGTGGAAAGGCAACTTTTAACAAGTGAACAATCCAACAGTGAAAATTATTTGAATCCAATTAGTTTCAATACCAACTTAAATCTCATTTATTCTTATTTAAGATTATGGAGGAATATGTGCATTATTTAAAATTATATAGATTGAGTCTCGAAAATGTAGTTTGACTTATATTGATAGGTTGGGATTGAAACATGAAATCATAGAACTTATATTTAGAAGGGACAGTCCAGGTGCCAATGCTCCTGATAAATTATCATTGGTTATCTTGGGTCAGTGGGTGTAACTATAAATAGGTATAATTAGTTTAGAAAATCTTTGGCAAAAAAAAATGCATTTTTTTTAGAGGAAGGCAATAACTAATATTAGGGGGGAAAACATGTAAAAATGTCTCTTCCTAAGGATTTGATGTTGATTCAGATTGTGGAGTTCAGTTACATGAACTTGGGCAAGTTATTTAACTTTTCTGAGATTGTTTCCTCACATATTCGTAGTTCAATTTTTTATACTTCCAACAAATTGTTGGTTAAAAGAGCTAAAATGAAGGTAATAAAGTCTATTGTTGCCATTCTTATTCTCCCCAGGCGATGGGATACTCAACTATTTCTGAGCGTCTCAGGCTATCTTGCATTAACTCTAAGATGGACCCACTTAGCTATCATGTTGACTACCACGTAGAGCACACCTTTGTTTCAGTTTTCCCCCTTCTGGTGGACATCGTCTTGTCTTCCGGCTGCCACTGGGTCTGCTGCGGGCACCCCCACTCTAAAGCCATGTTTACCACCAACACGCTGCATGCCCCGGGGCACCAAAGCTGTAAGGTAGTTTGAAGCCACGTGGGGATGAGACTGTCTCACTCCATGTGTGCCTTAGGATGTTTCTGGTTAGAGGTTAATAGAAAACTCCACCCAACCTGGACCAAACAAATAGACTTTATTGTCTGTGAGACAATAAAGTAGAAGCCCAAAGGTAAGAAGGCATATGTATGGATCAGTGAGGATCAGGTTAAGCAGTGAGAAACAGAGGCCCAAACTAAAAGTGGCTTAAATGAGCTTTGTTTTTCTCACACACATACAAGGCCAGAGATAGGATGACTAGAGCTTCTCTCGCAGCTTCTCTCACCACCGTACTCAAGAAAATGCAGACAAACTTTCCTCTTTTTCCACGCTCTTCCTGCTCATGGCTTCTGCACTTCCTGAAGGGGTTAGTGATGTTGTCGTACGTAGTCTAAGATGGTGTCTAGAGCTCCAGTCATCATTCCTGCTCCCCACAGCAGGAGGGAGGAAAGGATGAAGATGTCGTTAGTCAGGCTTCTGCTAAGCAAGATTCCTAGAAGCTGCTGCGTGATGTTTCTGCTTAGTCTGTCACATAAAGCTTGGCCACATGGATATACCAAATTGCAAAGTGAAGCCTTTATGCTGGACGGCCTTGTGCCTGGCTAGGAGCGAGGCTCTAATCCATGGCGGGCAGAGAGAATGAAGTCAGGAGAGACAGTTTCTGCCAGAGCTCCTTCAGGTTGACAAACGCCAGGGGCTTCAGCTCTGTTTTCTTATGATTCTCTTGGCTTTGTTCTACTCCATGCTTTGGCTTCCCTTTGAATCTGGTAACAAAACAACTGAAGCAGTTCCAGAGCATGTCCATTACGACAATGTCCAGAGGGAGGAGGTGGCTTCTGGAAGTCCTCCTACAAAAATGGGAGACAGTTTTCCCAGAAGACCTTAGCAAAGGTGGAATGCATCTCCTGCTAACGTTTTTGAGACCATCAATGGCAAGGGGAAAGGATGACAGTGATGCCCTGCCAGCCCACCGTCAGAGTGAATATGGGGCCGGTTTCCCAAGAGTAAGCTTCTTCTTCAGTAAGAAGAGTGAAGAACTGAACAGAGTTGGGATTACTTGGGGAAAGAAGAAAGGAGAAGAATGGATGTTGGGCAGTAGACCTTTTCTAGCCAGGGCCAAGGAGAGGCATGGCTCTACAGCTTGCTGCTTATGGTCCATGGACATGCACAGTTTTGCAAAATGGCTCTTTGTTTTTGTTTGTTTCTTTACATTCATTTATCTTCTTAAGACCCACACACAAATTCTTGTGCATGGCTTCAAGGATATCAAGGGAAAACACCATGTTTGACTGACCCTTTTAACTGGGTCAAGGTCATTGTGTTTGATCTCCCTTCGTGAATTCTCTCTCGTAATGTTCTTCATTCCTTCTTGCCAATGGACATCTACTAGGTACAGCAGGATGGGCATAGCTTAAATCCACACTGGAACCTACACTGTATATAAAATGGGAATAGTAGCCACCCACCCCAAAGTGTTATTATGAAAATTAAATATATGGCTTTTGAGTGCAGGTTCTCACTTCTTCGCACCACCAAATCCCCAGAGAACAGTGCGAGGCACGTGGTAGTAAATAGTACACTGCTGTTAGATAATTTTTAGCACTAAGTTAAACAGGACAGCGCATGCAAAGTTACCTAGTGTGCAGTAGGAATTTAGTAAATGTGAGTTCTCTTCCTGGACAGGCTCTTCGTGTCATCAGTCCCTTTTAGTCCAGAGGAATTTCAACAACTGAGAACTGTTAATTGAGTCCCTGGTCTGTATCAAACATCTAGACTGGATTCATGTTTAAACTGCTCTCAAATTCTTATTCCATGCTGAAACACACAGGTGACAGTTTTCTTTATGTGTTTCCCTTCAGGGGGAAAGGTGAAAGGAAGAGTCCTCTGTCCCTTGTCATTCAGTGCCGAGTGGTTTTGTTGAGGTTGAAACAACAGTAACTGAGCTCAGTGTGGAAAGCATCTAGCGGTATGGAAATTGAAGAGCCCTGTGTCAATTGGTTTGACACTTGCAATAGTTATTGAATGAAACATTATTTTAATGAAGAAGGGTGCAATTGTTAGTAAATGCAATTCGAATATAATGAGATTATACAAACTTGTATTTTATTATTGATCTAACAAGGACTGTAAGTAAGAAAAGAAATGGTGGGAATTATAGGTCATTTTCTTTTTATCAGATACTTCATTATAGTCTTTCAGACAAGGCATGGATTTTTCCTGGGTTGTTTAAACTTTGTCTAATCAAATTACCTTCAAGTGTTTGCAGTATTCTGTTTTGTTTTGTTTTCTATTTTGAATGGCAGTTATTCTACTGGTACTTTATACATTAGTTTTAAAGTGTACTCTAAAGGCTAAAGTTTATATAGTCACATATGACATTGATATGTGTGAGATCAAATGGCGTTCACTAACTCGCTAAGAACAATGTGAAAAAGCTGCTCCATCTGACAGAATTGATGTCCTGTTCTGTGTTCTCCAGGAAGGTGCCATGAACCAGTTCTTCTACACCTAGCGCAAGCATCAGGGGTGGCTTCTCTCAGGGGCTGGATGGAAGGTGGGCTCCTTTGTCTCTGCCAGCTCCATCCAGTGACATCTCCCTGGGCTCTGTCCCCAGGCTCAGTCCTCGACTTCACCAGGAATGCCATAAAACTCACAGACCAGAATGTTCCTATTGGGAAAACGGTTAGTGTTTTACCAAGTACTTTTACACATAGAGATCATCTCTCATTTCTGCATCTTTTTAACTTCTGGTTTTGAATGTCTCATTTGCTCGCCCAGAGGTATTTACAGAGCATTGTTTTATAGTCTCACAAGGCTCACCTGTTCAAGAAAGAGACTGACCAAAATTTGGTAAATAAGAAATGAAGTGACCATGGCAATGTTCTATAATAAAGTTGCTGGAAGCAATGAAAATCAGTCCAAAGGCAGAGAAAGAGGGAGGGCTGTGTCCAACGGTGTGCTTAGGAAGGCCTCTTAGAGGAGGTGGCGTAGCTCTGGGGGCTGGTTGAGGGGGCGCTATCACTTTCTACCCTGAATCAGTGACTGGTGTTAATCTCCCAGTCTATATTTTAAACCTCTTAAGGGCATTGTCTTTATCTAATCCATCTTTGTATCCTGCAGAGTTTACACCCTTGTGCCTTCTACTATAGAGGTGTTCAAGCAACAGTTGCTAAATCAGTGATGATTATCTTACACACAACTATGAAGCTCTCAGAGCTAAGGATTACTAACCATGTTATACAGAAAGGCCAAGTCACTTGGTTAAAGTAGTAAGTAGGGTATTGGATTAAAACCAACTCCAGCATGCTGATCTTTCTGAAAGTCCAGAGGTAGTTTTGTTATATTTTGTTTGTTTGTTTAAAGTGTGGGAATTCAATTTTATCAATAGGTAGGCAATTTCATGAATTGAAATCATGGAAATATCACTTTAACAACCATAGAACACAAGGATTAAGAATCTGACAAGTCTATAGTCTGACTGTTAGGAAATGATGGTTTAGATGGGATGGAGAACCAGAGAATGGAATTTTATCTGGGTTACAATGATCAGTTTTTAGAGACTCGGGGTGAGTGGAGAGCTGCTTTAAATCAGAGACACCCCCCAAGGTCTGGCTGTTTACAATTTAATCTTAATAATGTATGTTCTAGAAAAGCCCAACCCTTGCAATGAAATTGGTACTGGGAAGTAGCGGAGTGGATTCATGGAACTGCAGGACATAAGTGAAGAACATTCTCTGGTTATCATCTGGTTTAACCTGTTATTACTTCATTGCTATTTTGTGACTTTTATTGGACTCTGTGACATTTTCATCTGAGTTTGGAAATCTATGTGTTTGAAGGTATCCATTCCAGGGAAACTATTAATCAGAAAGGAAGTGTTTCATTAGAGAAGGAAAATACACAGTTTAATTACGGATATAGAACGTGTTAAGTTAGTGAATTCCTGGGAACTTGTACCAAACAGCAAGACACTACCGGAGAGCAGAGGAGAGAAGAGTGAGGAGGCTGTTATATGTTTACATTCTTTTCCTCCCAAGAGTTGGATGAGCCAACAACACAGTTGGGGTTCAGCCAGAGGGAGCATTCCTGGGGCTTCCTCCTCCCTGTGAATGATGTTGTCATGAGAAAAGTCACACGCAAATGAAGGAGGCTGTAATTAGGAGAGGAAAAGTAACACTGCTTTGGGAAGTTTTGCTGAGTTTTGGAAGATGTGTGCACTGAACAAAGGTTGAGATTACAAGGATCTTAAGGTGCAAATGCAAATAATGTTGCTTGCGATAGTGGACTTGGAAACTCCCTGAGTAATGGAGACCCGGTCCATTTCTTGCTCACTTGGTCACATTTAGTATAACTTTAGCAAATGTGGGTGTCTGTACATTGCCTTACTTTTCCCAGTGGTGGTCTGTCCTGTATGGAGGATGCCGGGAACTATTCCTCTGGTGTTTCATTAAATTGGCTTGAACTATCAGATGCTGTGGGGACTTGCATCTTGTTACTCCTTTTCCTGCTTCTCTTTGCTACCAAAGACAGTCCAGCCCACCAAAAGTGGTTAGGATTGGGTAGAAGGTGACCTCCTGGTATTTATGCACTTGTATAACCCCCTTCCTGGAGTGTGGGTTGGACTTACTAACTTCTAACAAATAGAATATAACAGAAAATGATTGGATGTTTTTATAAAACTATTAGGTAATAATAATAATAATAATAATAATAATAAAAACTGTGGCTTCTTGGGCACACACTCCCACTCTGTCATTTTAGATCCCTCAGTCTATGAGAATAAGTTTCCATGTCATGAGAGGCCCTGTAGGAAGGCCCCAGTGGCAAGGAGGGGGTATCTCTAGCCAGCAGCCAGCGAGGGCCTGTGGCCTGCCAGCCATCATGGGAGGGAGGTTGGAAGGTACTCCTTTCCCAGTAGAGGATGATGCGGCCTCAGTGGATACCTTGAGTGTAGTTCTGTGAGAGAGCCTCGATTGTAATTCTGTGAGAGAGCCTCAGTTAGAAGCTCCCAGGTAAGCTTCGCCTGGATTCATGGTCTTCACAAATGTTTGTTGTTTTTAGCCAGAAGGTGTAGGATGACGTGTTCGCAACAAAAGATAACTAAGACAAAGGGAGAAGAGGGAGGATCAGAATCATACATGAAAGAGAAACCGCTTCAATGGAACATTCCAACTCAGTACATTTCAAAACAACACATTGCTCATCTTGCTTAATTGTGATTTCTGAAAGCCTTGCTAATATTTGATATATTTGTTTAAATTTTTTATAAATATGAAGGACTTAGGGAGGGCATATGTTTTCATCTGTCACTTTTCTGATATCCTCATTTGAAGTGCCAGTTCTTCTCTTATATTTCTTTAGCTCTTTAGATTTGATTTCTTTTGGTTCTTGGGGCATATTTCAAGTTTTGGTCTAGTAAGTTCAATACTGTGCTTCTGCAGAGACAATTTCTACTCACTACTTTTTACCTATATGAAGGTCATACTTTCTTGTTTCTTTGCACATCTTCTAATTTTTTGTTGAAAGTGGACATTTTAAATAAAAAGATGTTGTCATTTTGGAACTCTTTCTATTCCCAAGGTTTATCGTTGTTACTGTTTGTTGTCCCATTTGTTTGTTTTGTGACTTTTCTGAACGGATTCTGGAAAGTCAGTGTTCTCTGACATCATTCCGTTCTCTGTTGCTCTGTTCCCCTTACCAACATCCATTAGCAAGTCCTTAGAAGGATCCTTTGGCTCTGGATCCAAAATAGAGTCACAATCTCTACCCTCTTCTCCGGATACCATCCCAGTCCAAGCGCCTGCTTCTCTCGTCTAGAATTCTCCTGAATGGACTTCCTGCTGCTTCTTGTGCACTAAACCCCCATGATCTGTTTCCCACATAGCAGCCCGGAGGGTCTAGCTTTTTTCCAATTCATCTCGATGTCCCTCCAAGGCTACATGCTGTGTACCGCACACAGTAAGTGTTAAATCAATATCTACTTGCAGGTGGTAAATTACTAGAACCAGTTACTCCTCTACCTGAAACACTCCAACGCTCCAACGGCTTCCCATTGCACTTGGACTAAAACATGCATTTCCCTTCAGAGACATCTGGGGGCCCGGCAGATACAGCTCCTCCTCACCTCTCCGACCTCGTCTCCTTGGTTCTTGCCCTCGCTCCGTGGGCTCCAGCACTCTGGGTTTCCTCCAACCGCTCTAACACACCAGTGCTTTCCATCTTGACATACCTGGACTTCTTCCTTTTTTGTTGGAATATTAAGCCTTAACACCTTCCCATGGCTGTCTCTTCTGTATTATTAACTTCTCAGCTTAAATGTTACGTCCTCAGAAAGGTCTTCCTTGACCACCCTGTCTGAAGAAGTGACTCTCCCCAAGTCAATTTCAAGTTCTCAAGTCAATCCCACCATCCTGTTTCATTGTTCTCACGGCATTAGACATTATTTCGTTTAATTTGTTGTCATGATGGCAGCCTGCCTTCTCCTTGAGAATATCAACACTGTGGGAGCAGGGATATTGATTGTGTTATTTTCCAGGACCTGGAAGAATGCTTGACATGTAGAAAGTAGTAAGTGCGCAGTCAATATTTGTCGAGTGGCCCTGGCCACTGGTGTAGTAGATAAAGCATCATCCCAGAGCACTGGGTGGCCGGTTTGAGCCCCAGTCAGAGCACAGATGAGAAGCAATCAATGGCTGCATAACTAAGAAGAACAATGAGATGATGCTTTCCTCTCAAAAAAAATTTGTCAAATGAATGAAAGAATAGTAATTCCTTGAATGAAGGACTAATGGATGAATATACATGCAAAGGTAATAAAGCAAAATGTGTGGGCATGGATGCATATTAAGAGGGAGGTCTGAAATCATAACAACAGCAGGAATAACTACTATTAAAGCATCAGTGTGACTGGTCCCGAGGAGCAGTCTTTGTTCTCACCTTGTTACCATAAAATAGAATTTGGATCTTTGTCCCATTCTCCCTCAAACCCCCTCACCCAAAAATGCATTTCAAAAAGCATTTGTAAGCAGTAGTAAAGTACGTGTGAGGCCTACTGTAAACCCTTCACGTATATTAACACATTTAATTCTGACAAGAACTTTATGAGGTAAGTGCTATTATTATCTTTGTTTCCGATAAGGAAGCCAGAGCATGCAGATGCTAGATTAAATTGCTCAAAGCTGCACAGCCCGTGGCGTGCGCAGGGTCAGGAGTTGAAACAAAACAACCTGCTCTACAGCCTGTGTTCCTAACCACCACACTGGGGGACAGCTGCTGAAGGCCCGGGAGAGAAAGAGCGAGGCTGTCCTGTCACCCAGCACAAGGCACAGCCATGGAAGCCACCCTGGGCATCTCGGGTCCTCTTGTGATGTTTCTTTCATCCCCTTCAAAGAGACTCTGCAGCTTGTCAGGCACCTGCCTCTAGGACTTTCCGGAATTCTCTTCTCCTCCCTTCCTACTCCGTCTCTCCCTTCTTCCTTTTCTTCCAGCAACACGCTCTCCAGAGCCTCTCCCTACTTGCCCACTCACACTCGTCAATTCTCTTAGCACGAGCGCTCAGGGGGTCTTTCTCTTTAGAACCTGAACTAAGAAATTATTTTTCCTGCTACAAATATATTTTTCCTCCTCTCCCACTAATAATTTGATATTAAGGTGTTAGGATTTGGGGTGGTATTTGTGAGAGAAATAATAAGATTGTCCTTTCTACTTTATTTTCTTATTTTTTTAAAAAGCACGGTCATGTCAATTAAATATGTATGTTGCCTGGCTATATGAAAATTACTTACCCACTGGCTTTATTTTTCATTGTACCTGGGAACAAAGCCACTCCCAAAATTAAAACTGAAAGTGTCAATTAGAAATAGAAAAGAAAGAAGCTGATGCAGAAATAATGTATTCCAATAGATTTTAAATATTTTTTAAAAAGATGCTAGAAGACTTGGGCTGTGCTCCTGTCTCTGCTGTACCTGAAGTGACCAGGAACATCTTCCATCCCCTGTACGCTGAAGAATATCTATCTGTTTAGGGAACAGACTGTACTTGGTAAATCCCAAATTCTTACCTTTTTGCTTGGTAGCCTGATTTATCCCTGGGCTTGCCCACAGACCTCCCTGCCCCAAGCATCACCCAGGGGGAAGGTCTTAGCTCATCAACCCCAGGGCTGGAATTACCTGCTCCCGGGTGACAGGCCGTGAGGGCCCAGGAGGGACTTGCTTCTTTGTTGAGTACCTTATATCCAAGCTTCATCTCATAGGATAACCCGCTAGAAATTAGAGTCCTGTGTGTGCTTTAGGTAAAAGCATTGGGCTGCAAGTGTTTTTGCTTAAGTTTGGTGATTTAGCTATATTCACACTTGAGATTTCCAGGAAAGAACAGAACAACAAATTATAATCACATGTAGGAAGGTTGGAGAATGAAATCACTTTATAGAATAGACCACTTATTGAATGTAGGAGGGGCCGAGGTCTGGAAGCAAATGGACTTGCTGTAGCTAGCGTCTAGTGGCAACCAGAGGAGAACCCGAGCTCAGCGCTCCTTACCCCACGTGTCGCCACCCTTCACCAGCGTTGGGCTTCGCTCGGCTGTCAGGCAGAGCCCTGTGAACACGCGGAACAGCAGAAGTCACACGGTAGGCTGAAGATGGCCTTTGGTGGAAAGATCGAGGCAACCTAAAAAGCATCATTGTGCTCATATAACACTTCTCTGACCCCATAAACCCATTTACCAAATATCCTGTTACTCTTGCTTCCTTTTGAGACACTTGGTTGCAAGAAACTGTTGTTTCCTCTCGTTTTTACTGTCTGTGACTCAGTAAAATTTCCTGACTAGAAGTCTTGCACCCGCTGTGACTGGGCCTCAGTTTTCACCACTTTGCTGAAGTTGCTTTGGCAAAGGTCACCAGTAACTTCACGTTACCAAAGCTGATGGCAGATCTCCACATCCTTCCTCTCCTTTCTGGAACTTTCTGCCGTGCTTGACACTGTTGGCCTTTTCCTCCGTCTTCAAGGAGCCCCCCTTGGCTTTCTGTGAATGGTCCTCCTTCTTGATCTCCTTTGAACACCAGCTTCTCAGTCTCCTTTGGGCGCCAGCTTCGCCCCCAGAGCTGCCCGTGCTTTGTCAGTTCATGTGCTCCCCTGGCGCTATCTCAGCCAATCTCAATTTGTTGATCATTATCTGTTTTGGTTACGTGTTGCTACAACAAGCCACCTGAAACTCAGTGGTTTAAAACAACAGTAAATTGTGGTCTTCACAACCCTGTGAAGTTAATTGGTTGAGGCCTCTGCCTTTGGGTGTACTGGCTCGGGGGCTGGAGAGATCATAGCTTGGAGATGGCCTCACATGGCTGGCCATTGGGGTTGGCCCCTGACTGGGCAGACGGCTGCGGGCCTTCGTGTTCTCTGTATCTCTTGCCTCATGGGTCTGGACCTTCCTTCCAGATGGTTGACTGTGTTCCTCAAGGAAGGAGGTAGCAGCTGACGGTCCTCTTAAGATGGACATTCAGAAGTCCCCTATGTTCTTTTACTGCACCATATTGGCCAAAGCGGTCAGAAGGCCAGCCCACAGAAAAGAAACTCTACCGCTTGTTGAGGAAGTGTGACATGGCTTCTTTCATTGACCAAACTCTACTCAAGCTTCTCTGAACTCTTTCTCAGGGAGGCCCAACTTTTGGACTTCTGTGCACATCTGTGTTGTCCTATTTTAGCAAGAATCCTGCTGAGTGGGTTCAACCAGAGTCTCCCATCCTCCGTATCTGATGACCCTCCATATCTAATCGGATTCTTCATCCTCCGCCCTTCCCCAGGTGATGTCCGATGACCCTGGCTTGTCTTCAGCAAGAATCTTGCTAGGTCACTTTAGCCAGAATCCTCCCTTGCCCCTGATGTTTCTCTTTAGTCACTTTTCAGACCCTCCCCACCACCACTTCTTGGTGATAAATTCCTATTCTTTCTATCTTTCACTAATTATTCTGTCAATCCATAACTCAGAGCCCTTACTCTCAAATCTTCAGTAGCAATTTCCTTGCTGCCTTCAGCCTTAGTATCTTTTCAAAGCCCTCCCAGCTTCTGCCTGCTGTCAATTGCAAAGCGCATGTCATATCATAAGCATTAGACTTTTGCTAGAGCAGCACTCCATATTCAGGTACCAAATTCTGTTTCCATCCTACATATTAAATCACTTAAAAGTTATGATTAAAACACAGTACCAACTATTCATCGTCATGATTCTGAGGGCTCATAGCTTGGGTTTCCTCATCTGGTATGTGCATTCAGGGATGGAAGAAATGAATGGCGGTCATCTTTCTTTGAAATGAGCTGTCACAGCCTTTACCAATAAGCACTGAAATTACATTTTCAGAGCTGCCATAGTCTCAGACCCATCTACTTCCTGCTGGATGTTTCCATGTGCACCTCCAATCCATATGCCTCAGCCTAAACCTGTCACCTTCCTTCCTGGATACGTTTCTCGTCCTGGTCTCCATGACAACTATCCAGCCAGAAGCCAGAATTCACCCTGGCTCTTCTAATTCCGTTGCCACCCCAGCTCCCCATGTATACACAGCTGACCAGCTTGAACTCTTAGTTGTCTCTCAAACATGCCGCCTCGTCACCATTTCTGGTACTTTTCCATTCAGGCCCTCAGCGTCATCTCTTACCTGGCTCTTTGCAGCGACCTCCGTCATGGTCTCTGTGCCTCCATTTTAACTCCTGTAGTGAAGTTGAGGTGTGGTTTGGGGCCAATTTAGCCACCTGATGAAATAAGTAAGATAAAAGAATAAAGGAGACGAGACAGAGGAGAAAGAAAGGAACTGAGGAAACTTTACAAACAAAAGAGAAAGAAGCCAGTCAGGCATATATTAAAATTCCTTAGGATGATGGTGTCATAGTTTAATAGGTGTATTTAACTAAGTAAATACCATGTTTGGATTCATAGACTAACTTTTAGTAAAAAGAACAATGCAAATTCTTAGACATACCCCTTGACCCACTTTCCAAACAGTTTCTGATATAAATCTTCCCTATAAAGTTCTAGAAAAAACAGATAAGTTTGTCCTCTCCCAGCCTAAAAAAAATATTCTCTTCAACAATGTTGCTAAAGTGATCTTTCAAATATCATTTGCTTAAATCACACCCCACCGCCACCAAAGGCCACCAGACTACTTAACGTGGCCCACCAAGCCGTACTTGCTGGACCCTCATGTGTCCGCTCAACAAACGTGCATGGCCTGCTGTTAGCATGTTAGGTTCCCAGCTGTATCTCAGGCTTCACGCTATTCTCCCTCCAAACCCTTTCTTGCTCCTTGCACACATACCCTTTTTTATTCCTGCTTCCTTGGTGGCTTTCCCTCTGCTGCTTTACCTGCCTAACTCATTCCTACTTATTCCTCAAGATTCTGGTAAGAAACTACCGCCTTCGGGCAGCCTTTGGCCGTGAACTGGAAAGACACCAGGCCTGCGTCCATCATCTTCTGTCTACATGGTATTGGCATTACCTGTTTATGTGTCTATCTCCCTGTAACCTTCTTGAGAAAAGAAATCATATCACAAAAGACACTGTAATAGGTCCTGGCCAGGGGGCTCAGTGGATAACACATCTTCCCAATGTGCCAGAGGTCACGGGTTTGACGCTGGGTCAGGGCATCAAACAATGAACGTGCAGCTAAGTGGAATGACTAAGTGAAACAACGAGTTAATGTTTCTCCTTTCTCTTCCCTTCCTCTCTCTCTCTCTTAAATCAATGAAATTTTTTTTTTTAAAAAAAAAGAGAGAGAAACACTATAATATAATGATTTAAGGCTCCGACTCTGAAGACTTCTTGTCTGAGTTTACATCCCAGATCTACTACCTGGATAACTCTGGGAAGGTACGTAGGCTTTGGGGCCTTGTTTCAGCACCCTTGCAGTAAAGATAATACTAACAGGTATAAACATTACAGTTTTGTTATGAAGATTAAATGAGTTCATACCTATAATATCCTTATAAGTGTCTGGCTCTTGGCAGGAGAGTTAAAAACATGTACTATCCTTATTATTGTTACTATTGAGGATGAGTCCTCTTGCATAGCACCAAATACTTAATAAATATTTGTTGACTTGAATTCCTTATTATTTCTTTTCTTACTTTATGGCGCAACCTTACATTTTTTCATCAATTTCCACAGTTCTCTGTTTAAGTCCCAGGCTGTCTTGAACCTTTGAAAGGTGGGGTTTTCACCCCCACTCCCTCAGACCCAAGGACACTTGCAGAAGTAGATGAGATCCCAGGATACACTTGCATTTCCCCGTCTTACCACTGGTGAATGTCTCCTTGGCTGATGGCAAAGGTTCTTTCCCAACACCAGCCCAACAGATGCTGTAGCTATTGGTTGTTACTACTTCTTCATCTGCCCACATCCTGAACAAGACAGACTGGGGAATTCTTCACATACCCAGAGGATTCCCAAAGGTAAACAGTCAAATCTGAATGCCTGATTGACAATCATGATTCAAAAATGTAGTAATTAAAAAAAGTACGTGAGTCCCTTGCCATAAAAACAGCTCTGTCAGAATAAGGGAGTGTCCCCTAGAACCTAGAACCAGCCAAGAACCAGAAATAGTGAGCATGTTTCTTAGTGATCCCTCTAGTTTCCTGTGTAAAAATAAAATGAGGTTAATCATGTTTGCACATTAACTTCTGCCAATATGGCTGCCCTAGTTGTCAGGGGACATTTTTCTACAGCCTTATTCTGAGAACTTCTTCTTTTTTTAAAAAAAAATTCTTGCATTTCCCTGGAGTTTCCCTCACAGGCAGTCCTGACTTCTGACTTCACTCTTATTTTTGAAAAGATCAAATAATTCTTTTGTTACAAAGGGTGACTCTGCTTCTCTCTAGTAAACAGAGAGGAAAGGGCTTTTGTCCCAAATTCTTCCTTATGCTTATTTTACGTGCATGAAATCCTAAAACATTGCAGCCTTTGACCTGTGGGCTTGGCTGCTCACCAAGAAGCTCTGAATAATAACTATCTCCTGTAGGAACCCCAATGGAGAGCACCATCTCCTGGAGCTCCTGATGTGAGTACAGCATTGGAAGGTCTAAAAAAATGTTCTTCACTCCTTCCTTGGCTCTTTAGAAAAATATGTCCAATGCCAATGGAATGATTTTGTTATATAAAAAATATAATAAAATTAAATTAAAACACCTCCAAATGACAACAACTTATCTCAAAACAAAGGTGAATTCAAACAGTAAGTAATATCTCTTCTCCTCACTTGTGTCATACAAATTTAGCCAGGAATGGCCTGAATAACTTCAATAGAGTCCTTCTCAATGGGTGCATTGCACAAAGTTGGGCTTTTGGGGTCCCTACCTTCTAAGGGCCAATTGTACCCCTCTCCTTGGCCCCTTCCCAGCTATTGAGAAAGTCCAATAGAATTCCACAAATTTCCAAATGTCATCCCCCATCCCAGGGGACGGTACCACATTCCCCACCACACCCAGATAAAAATTCTGCATTAAAAAAAGCAAGCAAACAAAAACCTTATATTAAATTTTCATATGCCCTAGGACTTTCCCAACCTGTTCTCCAGGCAGGCATTTATTGTAGATATCGATTCCGGTGGCCACTGGCTTGCAGAAATCCTTCTGCCTGAGGACCACCTGCTCTTGCCCTAAACTGAGTAACCCAATCCAATCCGATCTAATCCAATCCTTTCCGATCCAATACAATCCCAAACTGGGTCAATCAGCTTCCTCTCCTCCCAGAATTGGTTCCGCAGAACAACTTGAAGTTGTCCCACGAATGGCACCTCCTGCTACTGAGGACACCAAATTGTCCCAATCCTTGTCTTTTCCATGGTGTGTTAACTTTCCATTTTATTGGATTAATTTCTCTAATGCCCTTCCCTGCAATTTCCTTTTTTCTTATGCTAACCCCAATTGGGTTTTTCTAACAGCCCAAAATTCTTAGCCAACTTATCATTTTAATTTCCATCCCCCCCCCATTTGGGTGTGTGGTCAAATGATAGTTGAGATGGGGCTCAAACTATCACCCGACAGGGAAACGACTAGCGGGATGACATATTGCCGAGTGAGAGGGCCAAACCTGACACCCTCGGTGGCTTCCCTGGCTGCCCATGCCCAGCAGGGGTGACAGTGGCCAGGCTGTGGTCCTCCTTCATCTCTGGAAAAGTCCACCCTGCTTTCAGCCAGAAGAAAAAAATGCCTATACTCGTAAATTGGCAAAATATACCTCTTGCTTGTTTCTCAGGGGGCCTTGTGGATAACTTTCTCTAAAGCTCTTTGCATCTTTTTGTCTTTCTGTCATCCCTGACACTCCCTAGACATTGTCCAGACCTCAAACATACAATGATTAGCTTTTTCTTTTCCCTTTTTTTTTTTTTTTTTTTTAGTTCATTAGCCCTTCTGATATATTAGATTATCAAAAGCAGTTTCAGTATGTCATAAAATCTGTTTGGTATTAAGTTGATACATGATGTGTTTTTTCTCCATCTAGCTAAATAGTTTCCTTCAAATCTGGACCAGATGAGCACCTTGGGACTTGCATGAGCTCATGCGTGTGTCCGCATGGAATGCTGTGCACTGTGTCCTGCTTATGTGTGGAGCACGTGCTTGGCTCAAATGGCAACATCCTTAGGCACTGATACCTCCATTAGGGAAAAGGTAAAGAAACCAGGCCGGAGATAGCATTCGTAAAACGTGAATGTCCTGGTGATGTGCTCTACTTAAGTCTATTTGCCAGTGCTGCTTGATATAGCTAGTTTAGGCAAAGTGATGGTGTGCATGAAATTGGCTCTACTCAGGTTCTGTTTGGGAATAGTGCCTGCTGACGACACCTTCTCACTGCCTCAAACTCACTAAAGCCCCATCGCATGCTCTTGCTCATTCATTCGATGGGTCTTGAGCACCTACTGTGTGCTAGGTATAGGGGAAAGGCAATAACAAGTAAACCCTTACTTTCAAGCTGCAGAAAAGGGGACAGAAATGGGCACAGATCATTGTTCTATAGCAGGATAAATGCATGCTCAAGTGTTATTGGAGCAGGTAAAAGGTTCAAATCAGGCCAAGGGAGGGTGTGTGGTCAGGGAAGGCTTCCTGGAGGAACAACCCAGGAGCGGAACCTTGAAGAGCACCTAGGACTTAGGGCTGCTGCTGGCCCCTCAGGTGCGTTTGTGTGAAGAAGAGAAAGGCGTCTGTTTGACAAGAGGCGGTTTCACGCAGGGCACACAGCTGGGTAGGCCCAGTGTGAGCTGAATTTAGTCCTTTCTCACCCCTTCGTTAGGTGCCCTTGTGACATCAGCACCCTGCCAGCCTTCCATGAGACTGTGGGTACCACCCATGTATGTTACTTCCCTAGGGCAAACAAACGACCACAAACTGGGTCACTTGAAACAACAGAACTGTCTTCTCTGACAGTTCTGGAGGCCAGAAGTCCACAATTTTGGTGTTGACAGGGCCGCACGCCCTCCAGAGGCTCTCGGGGACAACCCTTCCATGCTCTGCCAGCTTCTGGCGGCTTCAGTGGCTTCGGGCGTTCCTTGGCTCAAGGCTGCATCACTCAGCTCCCTGCTCTGTCCTCACAGGCTTCCCCTCTGCCTGTTTCTGGGTCAAATCTCCCTTTGCCTTTCTTTTGTAAAGGACACCTGTCATTGGATGGAGCCCCACCCAGGTCATCCAGGGTGCTGTCATCTTGAGATCAAGTTAATGACAGCTGCCATGACCCTATTTCCAAATAAGTTCACAGTCTCAAGTCTGGGAGTCAGATCACGGCTATGTCTTTCTGGGGCTCACTATTCACCCCACTATGTTACGTGAAGGAGGGAGGGAGGACGGAGTTTTTAGAAGCAGAGTGTGTAAAGGCAAGGAGGCGTTCGAGAGCGTGGCGGGTTCTGAGAATGGCACAGGCGACAGGCCACAGCAGTCCGGGTGCGAGGTGAGCGCTGAGGCTGCCTCGGGAAGCCAGGACCTCGTGTGCCCTGAGGCTGCCAGCAGGCTTTGCAGGATCCCAGTCCGGGTCACTGGGGCTGAGGGTGAGAGAATGGAGGTGGCGGAAGGCAAGGCTGGAGGAGAAGAAACCCCTCCCAGATGGTGCGGCTGCTGCTGCTCAGGCGAGGAATTCAGCAGCCTGACCTTTGGAAAAGAAAATGTGACCGCCTGATTCTGAGGAGAAGGGACCTAAACACAGTGACTGATGGGAGCTGGGGGCAGGGGACGTGGAGGAGTGAAGAGTCCGGACCGATCCCGAGGTTGCTGTCCACATCCCAGCCCCAGCGCCGCGCCTGTCCCATTATTCACACGCCCATGGCACTGAACACGAAAGCAGGGCTCTTTAGGGACAAGCCATTTGCCCTTTAGAACTTGAAATGAGTTTTCAAAAAAACTGCACTTCGACTTAAAATCACACCCCTTTGCAGTGGATTGAATAGTGTCCCCCCCCCAAAATTCATGCCCACCTAGAACTTGTGGGATCGAACTTATTTGGAAAAGGGTCTTTGCAGATGTAATCAAGTTAAGATGAGGTTATACTGGATTAACATGGGCCCTAATCTAATGACGTGTCCATCTACAAAGAGGGACCTTTGGACACAGAGAGGTACATATGGAGAGCACTGTGGATGATGGAGGCAGAGATTGGAGCGATGTGTCTACAAGCCAAAGAAGGCCAAGGATTGCTGGCCATTGGCAGGAGCCAGGAGGAGGCAAGGGAGGACTCTTCTCTAGAGCCTCTTAGTTTTAGACTTTTCGACTTCTGGCCTCCAGAACTGTGAGAGAATGCATTTCTGCTGTTTAAGCCACCCAGTTTGTGGTCATTTGCTACAACAGCCCTACCAATCTAACACCTCCTGAAGGTAGGTTTCCAGACACCACAGACAGTCACGGGGAGTGACACTTCTGGGAGGTTTGATGTGGTGCAGAGAAAAGGGCATGGCCTGTGGCATCAGGACACATGGCCCAGGCCACAGTGCCCTGATGCCACAGGCCTACCATTATGCTATGTGCCTCACTTATGGCCTTCACTTCAGGGGGATCTTGTGAGGATTAGATGAGAAAACAAGGTTAGATGTCTATGAAACATAGCTTAGGATGGTCAATTAAAAGAGTGGCGGGGACCTGGGCGGTTAGCTGGTTAGCTCAGTCAGATAGAGCATCATCTCGAAACAATAAAGTTGTGGATTCAATCCCTGGCCAAGGCGTGTCCAGCAAGCAACCAATGAATGCACAGTTAAATGGAACAACAAATGAAGGCTTCTTTCTCTCTCTCTCTCTTTCTCTTTCTGTCTCTCTAACATCAATCAATTTTTTTAAATTTATTTATTTATTTATTTTTATTTATTCATTTTAGAGAGGAGAGGGAGAGACAGACAGAGAGAGAGAGAGAGAGAGACAGAGAGAGAGAAGGGGGGGAGGAGCTGGAAGCATCAACTCCCATATGTGCCTTGACCAGGCAAGCCCAGGGTTTTGAACTGGCGACCTCAGCATTTCCAGGTCAACGCTTTATCCACTGCACCACCACAGGTCAGGCCTAACATCAATCAATTTTTAAAAAAGGGTGGTGGGGTGGAGAGGGAGAAAGAGTAAATTGTGAATATGACTTGTGTATATTGCATACCATAGAATTAAAATAGGCTATATATATATATATATATATATATATATGCATTTTATTTATATATACTACTCACAAAAATTAGGGGATATTTTAAAATGAATATGAAGCGATAAAAAAAGAAGCATTTAATTTTTTTTTTATTAAACAAGAACATCAGAAAAGCAAACAAGTCAAAGAAAGTTGATTACGCAAATGAGAAGCAATACCAACTTTTACTTCATTGGTGAAAATGCATAGTACAAAAGGCTGAAAGTACTGGAGTGTCTGCACGTCCCCTGATCCCCTGATTTCTGCGAGCAGTTGTATACATACACATACATATTCAGTACACACATACATTCACTATGACTGTACGGCTCATAATGTAGTTTTAAGTAAAAAACATAGTTGGACATAACCTTAGTCCCATTAAAAAAAACCCTGAATTGTGTGTGTGTGTGTGTGTGTGTGCGTGTGCATGCGCGTGCGCACGTGTGCGTGTCCATGTTTTCTGTGAGCATGGAGAAAGGGGAGGAAAGATATACAGCCAACAATGAAATTTGTTTCCTCAAGGGAAGATGATAAACTTTAAAAGGAGCGAATCCACAGCTGGCGTGCATACTGCCACCTGAACACCCACACGTATTCACAAGGGCAGTTTGTTCATTGTCTTTATTATCCCACTGCTTTTCACGCCTCTTTGCTTCCCAGCCTATAGTCTCATATCTTTTAAAAAAATGTTTTTACAATATTATATTAGTTTCAGGTGCACACCCCAGTGTTTAAACATTTTATAACTCACTAAGTGATCATTCCGATAAATCTCATACCTATCTGATACCATACATAGTTATTAGAATGTTATTAATTATGTTTCCTATGCTGTGATTCACATCCCCATGACTATTCTGTAACTACCCATTTATACTTCTGAATCCCTTCCCCTTTGTCACCCAGCCCCCCAACCTCTCTCCCACCTGGCAGCCATCAGGTTGTTCTCTGTATCTATGAGATTCCTTCTGTTCTGCTTGTTCATTTATTTTGTTTTGTACAATAGATTCGGTTGTTGATGTGTATATATTGCTACTTTATTGTTCTTTTTTTTTTTTTCATTTTTCTCCTTGAAGAAGACCCTTTAACACTTCGTGTAATTCTAGTTTGGTGGTGATGAACTCCTTTAGCTTTTTCTTACTGGGGAGATCTTTATATGGCCTTAGGTTCTAAATGATAGCTTTGCTGGGTAGAGTAATCTTGGTTATAAGTCCTTGCTTTTCAACACTTTATTTCTTGACACTCCATTCTGGCCTGCAAAGTTTCTGCTGACAAACATGTGACCGTCTTATGGGAGCTCCCCTGTAGGTAACTGACTGCGTTTCTCTCACTGCTTTTAAGATTCTCTTTGTCTTGAAACTTTTGCCATTTTTTTTTTTCTGAGGCTGGAAACGGGGAAAGACAGTCAGACAGACTCCTGCATGCGCCCAACTGGGATCCACCTGGCACACCCACCAGGGGTGATGCTCTGCCCACCAGGGAGCGATGCTCTGCCCCTCCAGGGCGTTGCTCTGCCGCGACCAGAGCCACTCTAGCGCCTGGGGCAGAGGCCAAGGAGCCATCCCCGGACCATCTTTGCTCCAATGGAGCCTTGGCTGCGGGAGGGGAAGAGAGACACAGAGAGGAAGGAGGGGGTGGGGGTGGAGAAGCAAATGGGCGCTTCTCCTATGTGCCCTGGCCGGGAATCGAACCTGGGTCCCCCGCACGCCAGGCCAATGCTCTACCGCTGAGCCAACCGGCCAGGGCCGCTTTTGCCATTTAATGATAAGGTGTCTTGCTGTGAACCTCTTTGGATTCGCTTTGTTTGGAACTCTCTGAGCTTCCTGGACTTGTATGTCTATTTCCTTCACCAGGTTAGGGAACTTTTCTGTCATTATTTTTTCAAATAGTTTTGCAATTTTTTGCTCTCTCTTTTCTTCTTCTGGTACCCCCATGATGCAAATGTTAATAAGCTTGAATTTGTCCCGGAGTGCTCCTTACACTATCTTAATTTTTTTTGGATTCTTTTTTCTTTTTGTTGTTCTACTTGGGTATTTTCTGCTTTCTTATCCTCCAAATCCCTGATTTTATCTCTGTTCCATCTACTCCATCACTGATCCCTTGTAATGTAGTCTTCATTTCATACAGTCTCATATCTTGATAGTTAAAGGTGAAAGCTTCTTTTATTTAAAAGGCAACTTTAAAAATGATTATTCAGGCCCTGGCCAGTTGGCTCAATGGTAGAGCATCGGCCTGACGTGCAAGGGGTCCTGGGTTCGATTCCCGGCCAGGGCACACAGGAGAAGCACCCATCTGCTTCTCCACCCCTCCCCCTCTCCTTCCTCTCTGTTTCTCTCTTCCCCTCCCGCACCGAGGCTCCATTGGAGCAAAGATGGCCCGGGCGCTGGGGATGGCTCCTTGGCCTCTGCCCCAGGCGCTAGAGTGGCTCTGGTCGCAACAGAGCGATGCCCCGGAGGAGCAGAGCATCGCCCCCTGGTGGGCAGAGCATCGCCCCCTGGTGGGCGTGCCTGGTGGATCCCGGTTGGGCGCATGCAGGAGTCTGTCTGACTGTCTCTCCCCGTTTCCAGCTTCAGAAAAATACAAAAAAAAAAAAAAAAGATTATTCAGTTAGTGCACAGTTTAGCTCATTATTGTTCTTTTTCTCTCTTCTCAGGAGCTCCCTCTGTCCTGGCTCCTTTCCAAGATGGCCTCCAGGTGGGTTGGAATGGGAGGTGATCTTTCCTGGTCCTTCCCCATCCCCAGGCATCTGGCACAAATGCCTTTTGGGGCATAGCTCAATAATCTCTATTTGTGATTTTGCAAGGGGCTTCCCCTACAGAAGTCCATGGGCACCTGCCTTCACTTCTCATTGAGATTCCTGCACTTAGGTGTCTCTTGGTCTTCATATCCCAGGTCTCTCCTGCTCTATCAGTATTACCATGTGCCCTTTACAAAGTGACACCGAAACTCCAGTACAACAGGATGGGAACTGGGGTGCTTCCTCCATCTGTGCACTTAAGACTCTTCCCTCAGCTTGCTTTAAACCACCACCCAGGCAGCAAGCACCTTGTTGTCCGGACATGGCGATAATCATGGGGCTTCTCCAAGGGACTTCCAGTTGTCTGAGCTGTACCCTGAGTGGGGAGTAAGCCCCTGGCACTTGAACTTCCCAATTGGTCACCCCTCCCCACACCTAGGTTTCCACCTCATGGGCAGTGGGATCCAGAAAAAGCCATCAATCTCTCCTCTCACCTCCCTCGACCCCTCTCCCCTTTTTGACCTGTCCTGAGACTGGGAGGGCTCTCTCTTTCCTTTCTGTCCTTTTTGCCCTGCTCTTTCCTTTTACCCTTTTATTCGGCTTCCTGGTGTTAGCCCTCCCCTTTTCTGAGATAAAAGAATGAGGGAGGGCTGCAGGGAGAGAAATGCGACGACTGAATGGGGTAAATACATTGATGGGTTTGAGCAAAACTCTATTCCTTTCTCCTGCCCATCTCTGAATTCTTTTACTCGTTACTGTACTGGCTTTCATCGTGCCCGCTGCCCCTCAAAAGACATATGTGTGCACCCTAATCCCTGGTATCTTTGAAAGTGATCTTATGTGGAAAAGGGTCGTTGCAGATGTCATTTGTGAAGGATTTTGGGATGAGAGCACCTGGGATTGTGCAGGTGGGCCCTATATCCACTGACAAGTTTCTTCTATGGAACACACGGAGGGCCCTGGAAAGACAGAGACAGCGGTTGGCGTGATGCAGGCACCAGCCAGGGACCGCCAAGGGTTTCCTTGGAGTCATCAGGAGCTGGAAGAGGTAAGGAAGAATTCTCCCCTGGACCCTCCAGAGGGAGTGCGACCTTGCCAACACTTTGGTTTCGGACTTTTGATCTCCAGAACAATGAAAGAATAATTTTCTGCGGTTTGAAGACACCGAGTTTGTGGTCATTTTTAATGGCAGCCCTAGGAAACTAGTATAGACTGATAATGAACATTAAATACTTCTCACCTTAAAATAAAGAGAAAAAGGTAAATGCACCTTGTCTATAGAGGACTTGGCTTACGGGAACTCAATAGTAGCTGTTCTTATTTGAACAGGAGCTGGCAGACTTTTCCTATGCCTCTAGGGACCAAGCTGTCTTGACCTTCTTAGTGAGTTTGCTAAGCCTTCCACCTGTTTTCTGTGCTAATATAGCTGTTCTTTCTGTCACGCCAGCGTATACCCGGGATGCTGACAGGGTTCAGAATCACTGTCTCTAGATACTGATCATGCAATAAAAATGGCAAGCTGATTAGTCAGCCGGAGAGGAGAAGCCTTTTTTCCATTATAAGCATGATCTAATGCTGTAATCACCTAGCCTGCGGCCGGCGGCCAAGCACTTGTGGTCAGAGAGAGGCCCCGCAACAGGTGAACCCTGTTAAAAGGCACCCTGCTACACGGTTTCAGCTGTCCTGCAGACTAGCTCGAGCCTCATTCCCTGAAACATAGCAAATGCATTGAACTTGTGTGTCCCCGAGTTTATTACAGCCTTCCAGGGTCATCTCTGCTTAAAAATATGCAAATAAAATAACCCGAACTTCCAACACATAACACTTCAGGAAACCCCGGTCTTTTCCAAGGCTATAGAAATAGTCTTGGTGGTCAGTTATCAGTCTCCATCTGAACAGCCTCTCTGACCCCCAAAAAGGGACTCCACGCCTTCCTCCATTTCCAAGGCAATGCTAACAGGAGACTTTCTTGGCTCGATTGAAAATTCAAGGGGATTTTAGTGCCCAGAATGAAAATTTTAGCTTGGTGCTAGCCATGACCGCAAGACCCTGAGCCATATTTCAGCCTGTCTGTACTGGTCTTTCTTGACCGTCAAGCTCCCGACATATTTCTGAGCATGGCTCTGCACAGGGTTCGCTCTGACTGTGTCTGTCCTGCCCGACGCAGGGCCCAGCAGCCTCCTCCCTCCGCCCCACCAGAGGAGACCCAACCCTTCAATCAGAACAACTCCCCACCCTTTTACTCCACCGCACACAGAACCTGAGGCCTCCTTGGCTAGGCTTGGCCATTCCAGAATGGAATTTCCTTTTGTGCCGATAGAAGCCCAATTAAGTGCTCTTTCCCTGAAAGAGAGAATTGGCCCCCACAGACCAATTCGGATTTCCATTTTTAGCAGCACAAAGAATTGGCAGAAGTTCTGAAATTACAGTTCTTCCTTAAGGGCTCAGAAGAGCTTGGATCTAATTTTCAGACAGGATCAAAGTTCAAATACTGAATTTCGCTGCCCTTACCTCCACAGCAAGGAGAATTTCCTCCAGCCCATAGGGAACTTGGTCTTTTTAAAGCAGAAGACACATTTCTTTCTTCATTTACCAGGCATTGTGTGACCTTGGGCAAGAAGGCTAA
Source organism: Saccopteryx bilineata (assembly GCF_036850765.1). Lineage (NCBI taxonomy): Eukaryota > Metazoa > Chordata > Mammalia > Chiroptera > Emballonuridae > Saccopteryx > Saccopteryx bilineata. The sequence goes on from NC_089494.1 coordinate 248,542,925, forward strand.
CTTGTCTGAGCCTCTGTCTCTCTATCTGTAAAATAGGCTTCAGAAGACAATTTGCATAGGGTTATTGTAAGAATAGTTAAAGAAGGAACTTAAAATAATTCTCTAGCATGGCCTGGACTGTGGTGGTGCAGTGGATAAAGCCTCGAACTGGAACACTGAGGTCACCGGTTTGAAACCCTGGGCTTGCCTGGTCAAGGCACATATGACAAGCAATCAATGAACAACTAAAGTGAAGCAACTATGGTTTGATACTTCTCCCTCCCCTTTCCTCCTCCTCTCTCTGTAAATTTAATAAGTAAAATCTTTAAAAAAAAAAAGGAAAGAGAGAGAAAAGAAGGAAGGAAGGAAGGAAGGAAGGAAGGAAGGAAGGAAGGAAGGAAGGAAGGAAGGAAGGAAAAGAAAGAAAGAAAGAAAGAAAGAGAGAAAGAGAGAGAGAAAGAAAGAAAGAAAATTCTCCAGAGTGTTATATGGCACATAAAAAATATTTGAGAACTCCTAGGCTCGACCTCTTCCTCTTGCTGGATGATTAAGCAATGGTGCTCTTTGTTGCCTCGTGCAAGTATTGTAACGTAGTTTTTAGGATTATATGGAAGTTCAGAAACTAGTTAACAAGGAGACTGAGCCTGCAGAGAAGCCAAAACGTTCTGCTTTGTTGAATATCCTCTTAGCTCTGTCTGTACTTACTTCTTTAAGACTGATTCCTCGATGCGGAATTGGTGGCCAAAGGGTATGCACAGTTTTGGACTTCTGCTGCACCCGCCCGGACATCTCTCCCGGGAGTTTGTATCAGTTTGCATTCCCTGCGGCACTGTGCCAAAATGCTTTTTTCGTGGAATCTTGAGTTGTTCTTAAGACTGATTAATTTGATGGTTGGGAAGCGCTGTCTCATAGTGGTTGTTGCCTTGCTTTTCAAACCCGGAAAACAAGAATTCATCAAGACCAAACCTATGTATTTTAAAGATGAAGATCCCAAGACTTAAGAGAGAGAGATTGAGTGATTTGGCCAACTCATCTAATTAGTAAGACAACCCAAATTCATATCCCCTGTCTCCTGATGCAGGGAATTCTTTCCATTACACCCCACTGGGGAGGGAACGTTAGCCTGGAGGTGGAACCACTCAGGCCCCTCTTAATCACAAGGCTTCATTAGGCCAGAGGCAATGTATGCTGGAGGAAACAGTCAATGAAGGGAGCTTTAATTAGCATCTGGCTAATACATCATCAGATAATGAGTACCAACACTCTCCATGTTAGCACCACCTACTGGTGACAATTTAGGCATGCAGGGGTTTTCTCTGAAGTTGAAGGTAGGATGCGGAAAACCAGTGTGGGAGCTATGGACCAGTTTAAATTGTCTTATTTTGAGAAAAAGGAGATAGAAAAAAAATCCAGTTTGGAGTCACTGAATCATGAGCCATCGGGACTCACGCTGCTGCGGTCTCCTGAATTGCTGTGAATGAAGTTCCAATTTCCTGTAACGGCAAAGTCAGTTTCCTGTTCTTTCCTATTGTTTACACAGAATGAAACTTTCTTCATTTTTCTATAACCTAATTTCTAGTTTAAGCCCATATTCTGCTACTGGCAGGAAACTTAATACATAGGGACTTCCAGAAAAAAATTCATACAGTTTGGTATTCACTCAGTCATTTCGTGTTCCAGTCCCTTAACTTAGCATTTCATTCCCTTCCCTTCTTCCTGGGGTTGCAGCGAAGACCCAGGAAACTTAGCACTGTTTCAATGCAGGACATGGGATGGCAGAGCGCTGAGGAGGGGAGGGGTGGTCTGGACCACAGGCATCTTTAGCCTGATCGCAGATCTGGGCTTGGCTGTTGGCGTCTTCTCACCTTGGCCCTCATGTCCAGACCTGGCATTCTACCCCTGTCTCAGTGCTAGGGAGCCTTCCATCTCCAATGCATCCTCCTGTTCCAACTTCAGGCCCTGCTCAGGTCTGCTGATATTCTTTTTATTTATTTAAAAAAATTTTTTCCTCACTGATTTGAGGGGGGAGGGCAGGAGAGAAAAGCATCAACTCATTGTCCCACTCAGTTGTTTCATTTAGTTGTGCGCTCATGGGTTGCTTCTCGTATATGTCCTGATGGTGAATCGAACCCGGGACCTTGGCGCACCAGGACAATGCTCTATCCGTTAAGCCTGCTGATCCTCTTTTAGCCATTTTGTGCCCATTTAGGACAGGCTGGGGAGCAAGGGACGTATCGGGAGTTCTCCTTCATATTTCTGGTTATGGGAAAATCAGGGGGTTTCTTCAGGGCCCCTCTGTCTCCTTTGCCCTATCTCTCCCACTATTGCTTAGCATAGAAATAGGTATCGGCAGACTACATCCTGGACAGGGCCAAATAGTAAATATTTTCAGCAAGTCCCCCACTCTGCCATTGCAGCACAAGAGCAGCCATAGACAATCTGTGAACCAATGGGCATGGCTCTGTTCCAATAAAGTTTCAGTTACAAAAGTGTTAGCACTCTGAATTTGGCCCTTGGACAGCAGTTTGCTGACCATTGCTATTTACCTGTGAGGACCTCCTAACTTCCCGGATCTCCCAGAGAGCAAGGCAAAACCCCTTCAGGTCTTAACACCCCTTAAATCTATCTTGGGGATGAATTACCCCCCAAAAGTAGCAAGTTGGGGGGAAAGGACCCCTCAGGGATGTGTGACCTCTTCTCTCTGCTCCTCTTTCTTTAGCCAGAGCGACCTTCCCGTCCTCTTTCCATCCTCCTGAGTTAGCCTTTTGACTGGGTCACACCTAGCTCTTGCAAACCACAGACCTTCACTCTGGAGGCTCTCAATTCTGTAATAAGAGTCAAAAGCTTGATGTCTTGTCCTCTGGGTTCTTCATAATCCCTTTCTTCTCTGGGAGCAGTCGGTGTTTCGATGTTTCAGGTGACTGGGAATGATGGTAAATGACATCCTCTCAACTCTTGCTCAGTTCTGGGCCTCGACCAAGTCCAACTCAAAGGGCAGCCCAAAATAAATACTCTATCTAGCCAGAGTCTGCTCATCTGGGTTTATCTTATGAGGAGCCAAGAAGAATAAGGTTGACCTGAGATTCCTAGAAAAAATGCCCTACTTTCATGCATAGAAATAAATGCTTTCAGGGCAAAAAACCACTTAGGGCATGGCTTTTCAAACTGCAGGATGCAACCCTTAGGGTGGGTAGGCCAACTTTTTCAGTAAAAGGAGAAATGGTAAATATTTTACACTTTGTGGGTCTTACTCAACATGCAGCTCTCTACTCACGATTACTCAACTCTGCCATCGTAGTGTGAAAGTGATCATAGATAACGAACACATAAACAAGTGAGCATGGGTAGGTTCCAATAAAAATTTATTTATGGACACAGAGATTTTCATTTTATATCATTTTCAGGTGTCTCAAATACCATTCTCCTTTGACCCTTTGACCCCCCTCCCCCCCCCCCACCTCCCGCCAGTCATTTAAAAATGTAAAAACCATTCTCAGCTCACAGGCCATACAAAAACAGGTGGCTGGTTGGACTTCGTCCTTGGGCTATAGTTTGCTGACCTCTGCATGAGGGGGTCAGGAAATCAATTAAGTGAGGCTGGACCAGGAATTTTTAAAAAACGAAATAGAATGAAGAAGACAGAGATTATTAGAGTACATCGCACCCAGAAAGCTTTTGTGAAATGTTTCTTTCCTTTCATTCATATACGTATGCGTGCATTGAGTTGTCATGCAACATGTATTTCTTACTCTGACATGTGGCTTAAAAAAAGCTTGAAAATCACCCATTTCTAGAAACATCCCTTTTGTATAACATTATTCTCTCTGAAGAGTTATTCCTCTATTCATTCCACATATCTCAAGATTTGATATTAGTGTTATTAGATAAAAATACAGGACAGCATATTAAATTTGAATTTCAGATTTTGAAAAACAAATAATTTTTTAGTTTACATACATCCCATGCAATATTTGGGACATAATTATACTGAAAACATTATTCATTTTTTTTAATCTGAAATTCAAATTTTTTAACTGGGCAATCTGTGTGTGTACTTTTTTCTTCCTAAATCTGACAACCTATTTGATATATTAGAACTTGTTTTCATTATTATTTGTAATGATTTTAAAACTCAAGTAAGAGCAGTCCAGTTCAGTTGGTAATTTAAGAAAATATCTGACGTTTACACACTCCCTCTCCTCCTCCCGCCCTACGCCCTTTCACAGTTGCCTAAGTACTAACCCCCATCTCAGCACTCGAAGAAAGAGACAGCTTCCTTGTTTGCATTTTACAAGTGAGAAAGCTGAAATGCAGTCTGCCTACAACTAAGGGTGGAGCTCGGATGAAAGGAGGGCTCTCCTGACTCCAGTTCCGAGCGATCTCACTAGCTGGTTCTCAGAAGTGATCTGCTGTGGACAGGCCCCCAGAGTGTCATGGCCTCGGTCGGTCGGTGGGTTGTGCACTGAGGAGGGGGCAGGGGAACAGGGACAGGTCCTGGCAGGGCACAGAAATAAGGACTACCTTGTCTGTGGAAAATTTAAATGCCAGGGGAGGCAGATTAAATTCTGTTTCCACTCTCACTACACGATGCCAGTGACGAAGTACTCCTCATCCGGGCGGACCTCTCCCCACCGCCCCACTAGGCCGCTACTGAGGACCTAGTTGGTGCAGTTGGTGCGCGCTTAGTAAACATCCATTCCTCTTTCTTCCTTCTTTTCTCTTTCTCTTCCTCTCCCCTGGGGCTGCCAAATTCGTTTCAAACCACCTGCCAACTGGTGATGGCAGCCTGGACTGTTAGGATGAGAAGGATTCAGAAGTAGAGTGTTTGCTCCAAGCCGGAGTGCTCTGTTCAATCACTGATGTCTGCTGTGCGAAGGGAAGGAGCGGCAGCCCCGTCCCACGCGCTCGCCATTCTCGAGTTAAACTCCGCCATCTCCAGACAGCCAAGGACGGCGCCAAGCATCTGTTAGCCGTGAATCCGAAGCTTCTCACCATTTAGACCGGATAAGAAGGGAAGAGAGAGAGAATTTCTGCCCGTGGTATCACCTCCTCCCCCATTCCCTTCCCAAACACACACACAGCCCCTGAGTGCCCTGGAGCTGCCTGCTGGTTTATAGTGGAGGCACAAACAGGTAGGAAGAGAAGGCACATGTTTGCTTTGGGCTGACAGTCATTAATGAATGTCTCCCCTCCCACAGACTCCCCCAGCCTTAAGCTTTTTCGTGAGGCTCCTGTGAGGTGTGACCAGAGGCCTCTGCTCACACGTGCCTTAGTGGAATCAAGGAATAATGCCTTTTCTTGATTCCGATGTGTCTGTGGCTAAAGACGGGGCTCAAAAATAGGTTAAAGGCAAGACTTTCCATTCCTCTGTGTCCCCAAAGCAGTTTCCTCTTGGACACAACGTCCATCTTCCTTAAATTCCCAAACTGAGTAACTACTTGGAAGGCTTTCTTAAAATTTTTTTTTTATTTTAAAATTATTTTTCCAGCTGTAATTTTTCTTCAGTCTGGAATTTTGCTTTTTCTGCTTCAAACTTCATTGTAAATACAAGTTTAAAATCAGACGTATTATAAATAGCTTTTGTGTGCAGCAGGCGTTTGGGTGTGCCATGTTTTAACCTTGAAATAGTCTGCCATTTAGATGGCTCCATAATTCCTTCGCACCTCAGTTTACCTCCCTGCCTCAGAAACTGAAAGGAATAGAAGGAAAGTCGTGGGCAGGTTTTCAGATGGAAGGAGTTGGTAAGTTTAAGAAAACCTTCAAGGTCAAAGAGAAGGAATGTTCAAAGGCATATAAAGGCATTTGGATATTTAATAGTGTTGGCAATACCTTCTTAGATATTTAATAGCATTGGCAAAACCTTGTTTTGTTGAGTCAGTACATTCTGGGTCTAGAAGTGGTTTCTAAAATTATCTGGTCAGTTTTTGCCTGGGGAGTGGTGACATGAAGGGGGAATCATTTCTCATATGGCTCAGACCAGTTTTATATTTTGTACAGAGGTCAAGAATATGATATTTGTATGATTCTGGTACATGTACATCTAAAATTGCAAATTTAGTTTTTCTTCAAGGTTCTCCAAGGAAATAGATCTGTACTTGTGCTTTGTTTTGTATTACTTAGCCAAATGGTTTAGAGAACCATTCACTGTTTTTTCTATAGATTTAGTGTTGTTTTCCATTGTGTCCTTAAACCCGTCTCCTAGGCCACTTTAGTTTGGTCTCTTCACCACACCCTCTGGGCCCACATTAATTCCTCTCTTGGAAGCTTTGTTCTGGATTAGATACCCCTAACTCGTCTCTCTTCCTATACCTCTTCCCCTGCTCAACTCAACCTTCAAGGTACCACAGATGTTCAGGTCAGTCAAGCCATCCTTGACTGTTTGTCCAATAGTCTGTGATTTCTCCTCTCTCTGAGCTCCTATTGGGATGACTGTTAATAGTCAGTCTGTACACTTGATCTCTAATGACCTCCTACAGTTGTTCAAATTTTCTTGAGGTAAAAGACCGTATCTTTTCTATATTTCCCAAAATGTTTAACACCTGTTGGGCATAACCCAAGCAATACTGGAATGATAAACAGTTGAGAAGTCTTAACTGGGCCAACAGTTTACACATCCAAGAGCAGAGAGCTTCTCTTTATCTTTTTGATGTTTGACCAGAGTTTGCCCCCAGTCTTACCCAATTACAGGAAAAATAGTGTTCAAACTAGGAAGCTAGTTCTGTGAATCCACATTTCCTTTGTTGAGCAATGATCTAGCTGCATGTGGCATGACTTTTGCTGACACATAGCGTACTCACTATTTTTTATTTTTTCAAAGTCAAAAAGGCTATTTCCATTCAAGTCACAAGTGGTGAAGGGTGGTAGTAGTTTCTCTGTGACCTTGCTAGTCATTTCACCATCTTCAGCTGCAATTTCCCCCTCTACAAGTTTTCCAGCTCCAGGGCTCAGCGAGTCTACAGTTTTGTGGCTGCTTAACTCTTCTCACATCTCATCGAGTGGATTTGCTTATATGACAAAGGGAAGGACTCCCTTAATTCCCTCTTCATTCTCTGACCTGCATCTGATGTTGAGGGATCCAGGGATGTTAATAATCAGAGGCCTGGCTGGGCCTTTTTTCTACAGAGACTGTAGCTTCTTGTATCCTACTAGTTAAGACTCCAAGCCGACCTTGAGGTTGGTAGCTTCAACTTGTCCACCCACGGACATCTAGACATTCTGGTTTTGGGAAAATTGTTCTGCTCATCTTTCTCCCTATCACTGTGTATATATCCTTGGTAGCACAGAATCTTTTGCTTGTGGTTTTGCAACAAAGGCTAAGTCAATTTTTTTGTTAGCGTCTTTGGAAAATTCCAGACACATACTAGAGCAGGGATCCCCGAACTACGGCCCACGGGCCACATGCGGCCCCCTGAGGTCATTTATCCAGCCCCCGCCACACTTCTGGAAGGGCACCTCTTTCATTGGTGGTCAGTGAGAGGAGCATAGTTCCCATTGAAATATTGGTCAGTTTGTTGATTTAAATTTACTTGTTCTTTATTTTAAATATTGTATTTGTTCCCGTTTTGTTTTTTTACTTTAAAATAAGATATGTGCAGTGTGCATAGGAATTTGTTCATAGTTTTTTTTATAGTCCGGCCCTCCAATGGTCTGAGGGACAGTGAACTGGCCCCCTGTGTAAAAAGTTTGGGGACCCCTGTACTAGAGAATAATAAAGTGACTACTGAAGGCTTATTAGACACTTTCTCTTTTACGTGGTTGGTAGTAACAACAAGATTGTATACCATAGTTAGCTGTAATTTTATGAGTTTTTGACCTTTGTTAACTTATGTTTCTGCCATTTGATTTTAGGTAGGTGTCACATCTTGAGGACAGCAGATGTCCTGGGTGAGACATGAGTTGATTTTTATTCACTAAAAGTCGGCCTTTGTGCTAGAGGGGAAGTAGAGGAAACGATTCTGTTATTAGACTTTCAAATGAGTGTTTATATCCGTTTAAAGTAGTCTACTTTCTGCCACAATTGAGAAATCTAAAGTTAGCTCTAATAAATATCTATCATCTAATCTCTGCTATGTTTAACAAGCTACTTAAGACAGAGACGTTATTTTGTGGAATTTTAAAAAGTCATTTGATTGAATGTGCTTTGGTCTTCTAAAGGGTTTGTGGCATTTTCCCTAAGAAGGTATTGTTCCATGGGAAGTGGCAGCGGGATTATCCTCTGTGTTTAGTAAATTAGGCATGTGATTTACTTGCTTATAGTTCCATGCACAATCGAGGAAGCAATTCTCCTTTGAAACTTACAACATAATGATGCCAAAAAAAAAAAAAATTGGACTTTCAGAGGAAAGTAAATTGTTTGGATTGAAGCTGAAACCTCATGGGACCCAGAAAACCTTGTAATATTTGCCCATTAAAAGTTCTTCTTCAAATAAGTTCTTCTTCAAATAAATGTGCACATGCAGAACAAAGAAAAAAAATGTCATCCATTTGGACTCAACAGCATATCAACCTAATTATATTAGACAATGGTGAGCTCAATAATTCCACTTTTGATCCATTTCTGTGTGAAGTTCATTATTATCTGTTTTGAATTATTGTTCATTTCAAGAGCCCTACAATGAAAAAGCATGTAAAGACTTTGAAAGAACACTTGGTGCCTTCCCCGAAAGCTTTGTGAAACATTTCTCTGGAAACATTTCTGCTGAGGCTGTGCATTGGCTGCGAGTGGGTGTAAGAGATGGGTGTCTGTGCTTCCCCTTTTCAAATTTGTTTACCTTAAATACATCTCCATGGAAACAAGGCCTACTTCTAAGCTGGCTTTAGGGTTGTCCTTAAGAGGAATGAAGAGAAAAATATAGATAGCTAAAATTTTCATAATATCTAAAAAAGGCCACTCAAGGCAAGAAAAACTAAGGTTCATTGAGCCTTGGTTTAGGACAGATGGTTTTAAATACGTTTTCTCATTTAACCCTGAGAGCTAACTGGCACCTCTGTTTTATAGGTGAGGGCCTTGAACTTCTGAACACTTACTCAAATTGTGAGTAACAGACCCAGATTTGAACCCAAGCCTGTCTGATTCTGATGCCCACGCTCTTTCTATAAAACCACACTGCCAGTAGTCACAACCTTTCCTCCCACCTCCCTTGGTATTTTCCAGAACTATATAAAAATGGTCCACCTTTGATGTTACCTTCTTTGGGGTAAATTAAGTGCTTGTGAGGAAAGAGGTACTAGGAAGAAAGAAAAACAAATGGCCTGGATAATTCAAACATAAAATCAGTAGCGACAGCGACATCATGGACAGTTGCCCCAAAGTACTTCCAGAGTCCTAGGCTGGTCCATTTAGCTAACAGTCCCTCGAGTAGGAAGGTCTCCATTTACCAGACTGTTGGCTTCGCTCCACTTGGAAGAGAGGCTAAGGCAGCGAACGGGCTGGAAAGAGTGCTGCAGATCGGGGTTCAGATCTTGACCTCCCCTACTTGTGGGATTCTGTGCAAAACCCTGAGTGACTTCTCTGAGCCTCAGATGTAAATATGGTATCTTAATGGGGCAAGAGCTGGCCCCAGGTGTTTCCGCCAGTGGCGATGGCGAACGCCTTTTACATACTCTTTTTTTTTTAATTTTTTTATTATTTATTCATTTTAGAGAGGAGAGAGAGGGAGACAGAGAGAGAGAGAGAGAGAGAGAGAGAGAGAGAGGAGAGAGAGACAGGGGAGAGGAGCTGGAAGCATCAATTCCCATATGTGCCTTGACCAGGCAAGCCCAGGGTTTTGAACCGGCGACCTCAGCATTTCCAGGTCGACGCTTTATCCACTGCGCCACCACAGGTCAGGCAACATGATCTCTATCTCAGATGTATATATAATTCAGTTTGTAGGGAGGGTCAACAAGGGCTAGAAAAGAACTCACACTAAGAAAAATTTTCTCTTGTGAACAGATGGGCTCAGAGACCAGTCCTGAATGTTGGAAAAGAGGTACTGTGTTGTGGCTGATAATACAATTCAACTCTACCCAGCAATTTAAAATTTTTGACATATATGCCATAGCACTAGAGCTAAAGTGACTGATTGTGGGACTCTCTGACTTCCACTGCAACTGAATGTAATACCAAAGGAGCATAATTCTTTTTAGTTCAGGAGTGACAAGATCTCTGGCATTGAAGTACGGTACTTACAACCCTAATGGTACCCAAACAGTGGAGACAGAGATGGGGCGTCAGTGAGGACCTGAGGCCAGAAATCCTAGCTCCGTGGGCTGTAGAGGTAAGTAAACAACTAAGCAGGATTCACAGGCACATCTAAGTAGCCCTGAGTTTTTCCAGGAATGTATGGGGAGGGCGACCCATTAAATATTGCATTTCCTCTGGTCAGAGATGTAGGACTTTGAAGCTACTGGAATTCAAGTGGAGATGATGGAAAGACTAGTCTACCTGCACTGGGGAAGTTACCTTTTTCAGGTTATTGGGATGATGGAGTGTGGTGTCTAGCACATAGTAACTGTCAATAAATGTTAATTATCTTGATCTGTCTGGGGCATACACAAGAATTGGCCAAGTGGGCAAGTCCAGGACGCTAGGCAGAATCCTACAGTGCTGCCCCAGTTCTCAAGGGACACTAAACCACAGAGATCAGCCATCAGGGTGCAGTCTGAAAGAAGCATTAGACACAGGAAGAGACGAGAAGGTGTAAATCCACAAATTAGCTGGGAGGAACTAGAATGAGAGAGGCCAAGCCACAAGGCCTCCAACTCAAGGGCTGGAAGAGACAGGGAGAGTCCCAGAAGGGTGGGGAGACTTATCCCAAGTTCCTGACTCACTTGGGGCCAAGCGGGGACTGGAGCCTCGCGGCTCTCTTCTCTTCTTCTAACTTTTAAACCCTGCTATAATTTTGTACTCACAGAAAAGTTATGGGAACAGTACAAAGACTCTCCATATACCTTTCATCCAGGTTTCCCAAATTTCACCTCTTTGCTTTATCCTCTATCTCTTTCGTTGTCTTCATCTATGCCTATTTCTGTATCCTCAGACATAGTGTATTTTTTCTGAACTGTTTGGAACACGACGCCCCTTTTCCTATTTCAGTGTGTATTTCCTAAAAGTAACATTCATTATTAACCATAGTGTAATGACCAAATTCAAGGAAATTAACATTTATCCAAGATCATTATCTACGGACAGACACTATCCAGATTTCACTGCCTGTCCGAAGAATCTCCTTTAAAGAGAAAGGAAATCCCAGCTCACTCGCTGCGTTCCTTGTCACGTCTCCGCAGTCTCCTCGAATCTGCAGCAGTTCCTGACTCTTCGTCTTTCATGATATTGACATTTTTTGAAAAATACAGGTCAGCTATTTTACAGAATGTTTTTCAAGTGGGGTTTGTCTGATGTTTTCTCATAGTTTTGGCAGGAATAACACAAACGGGATGTTGTGTTCTTCTGATCAGGAGGCACGAGGTCGATTCTTCTCATGACTCAGAGGCCGACTTGGGTCCCGCAGTTAGGTGGTGCCTGCGAGGCTCCCCCACCGTCGGGTTCCTATGCTTGCCTTGTCATCGGTAAGAATATATATGGCAGATACTTCGAGACAGTATAAATATTGTGTTATTTCTCCAACTTGCCCACTACTCTAACCACCCAGAGAAGTTTCACCCAAATCAATCATCGTTCTGATGATTTGCTAAATGGTAGTACTCAACCTCTTGACCTCTATGTCAGTTCAGTGAGCAATGAACATGCCAGCCCTTCACATATCCCATATTCCCCCCGAGCCTTAGTCTGTCCTCCCTCTTTCCTGAAATGCCCTCCTATTACTTGTCCCTCAATGTTTGCCAACAATCTCTTTGAAGACCCAACTCAAAAATGATCTCCGTGGACTTTTCCCGTAATTCACTGCAACCTTGAGTGACTATTATATATTACTTTCTTCCACACTCCTTCCTGCCTTGAGATGTTTCTTAGTTTCTAGGTATTTCTTGAAGGCTTGGCTTTTTCTCACAACATGACTAGGGCGACATCATCTTTTATAACATGTTTTTCAAACTATCTGTGGTGAGTTTTTGAAAATTTCCAAAATATTGAGGAAGAGTATTTTGTATGTGACTCACTACCTGAGTTCAATCGTGCCCAAACTGGTCCCTACTGCCCTGTTCACTGAGACAGGCCCATTGATCACATGCTTGGATATCATGGCAAAGTCAAACTGCCCTAAAACTTTCTACACTTAAATTAGCCAGTAACATTTTGTACTTTACATGGGCCAGCAGTATTTTTGAGTAGCATGTTTTAGGACACTCCTACCCCTCCCTCCACCTACCCCCGCTGCCAGACCCAAGAGAGGGAAGTTGTGTAATGGTAATCAGGCAAGGGATGAAACCTTTTCCCCCAGATTGCTGAAAAGGTCGGTGATGTGGCTAATGGACTGCTAGGACCAACAGACTTCCAAGTGGCTGGAGTCCTGTGGGGAAAAGGGGTTAATAAGAGCATGGCTTAGTCATAGTACCTGGTCTATGATGAGTATAAAAACAGAGAAACTTATGCTTTCTTATTTACTTGTGAATTTTCAGGTGAAAGTGGCCAGTACTCAACCAGTTACAATGTGACAATAGTAATATGATGGTCAATAAGGTTGTCACTTCTGGGAACATGGCAGGATGGCCCTTCCCTCCCTTTGAAGCGAGATGTGGCCATGTGACTCAGTTTGGCCAGTGAAGCATGAGCTGCTCAGTCAGATTCTTGAGAAACTACGATAGTCACAGTGCTTGCTCTTTCACAATTCTTTCAAGCCCCTGAGACTTTGGGACTGTTTGTTACTTCAACATGTTGACTGTTACAATTGATTTTTAAAAATAGCAATAAATAGGCTAACTATGTGCCTGGTAAATGTTTTAAATACTTATCATATGTAAACTCATTTCATCTTCATATCAACCCTATGACATAATGTTATTATCCCATTTTATATAGATGAGAATATTGAGGCCCATAGAGGTTCTGTGTCTTGCCCAAAGTTATATAATTAGTAAGGAGCAGATCCAGGAATCAAACCCACACAGCCTGGTTCTACATGTGCCACACATACACACATACACACACACACACGCACACACACGCGCGCGCGCACACACACATACACACATACATACACACACATACACACACATACACACACGCGCACACACGCACACACATGCGCGCGCGCACACACACACATACACACACGCACACACATACACACACATACACACACACGCACACACATACACACACACACGCACGCACAATAATCTCAGGACTCCTATGATGTCCAAGTCCAGGGGAACCTGCTTTAGACAGAGCTGCGTCCAGGTGCACACACATCAGTAGGAACTGCTCTCCATGCCACTTGAATTCTCAGATAAGCTTCCAGTGAAGAGGCCTCCTCACGTCCAGGCCCACATTCTAACACTAAGCAACTACAGAAGAGAGAGATTTCCCTTCCCTGAAGTTCTGACAACAGGTCTTTACAGACGCATCCTCTTTCTGCGTTCAGTGTGTGTCATTCCGTGTGACCGTTTCTGAGAAGGGGCGGATGGGCGCTGCGCAGGCAGGTGGCGACATGCCCCTGCGCACGTGGAATGACGGAGGCGTGAGTGCCTGAGGACCCCTGCGAGGCTGCCAGAGGGCCCAAGAGCTCTCAACTCTGCATTTGCTGGAGTTGTGAAAATAAACAACAAGCCCCAAGATGAATGCCAGATACATTGTTGAACGTTGTCATGGAACTGAAGGCGGCAAAATTCCAGACTGGAAATCCCTGGGACTTGTGTGCATATTGGAAGGATGTTTCTTTTATTTCCCTTTTTCTTCCTTGCCTAAGTTTCTCTTACTCTCTATTCCTAGCACGTGCTGCATGCTCACGGACAGAGCTTTCTTCACGGGTATGCTTCCCTCAGACCCTGCAGACTGGCAGACAGACGTAGACAGATAGACACACACACACACATTCTCTCTGCTTTTGTTTTCAGAGTGGTCATACAAAGAGCACTGGATCAGGGATCAGGAGACCTGCCTCTCATTCAGCTTCATTTTCTGTGAACTTGGGAATGCCACCACTTTGATCTGGGTCTCAGTATCCCCACCTGAAAAACAAATGAGGCGTTGGCAAGATGGGTCCAGACACTCTTCTTGCTTTCACACTGTCCTTGGTCCCAGCACCCTCCACCTCACTCCCCAGCTTCCTCCCTTAGCCCCACACCCCAGGGAAACAGCCTGGATCCTTCCCCGGCCTCACACAGCTCCAGCCCCAGCCCAGCCGCACCGTGTACCCCCTCCCAGCGTCCCCCCTGCACTCAGCTCGCTCAGGACAGCTACTCCACTCCACGCCGCCAGCAGCACCCACAACTTCTTGGGCTTGTCCTTGAAAGAGGCCACATCTTCCACCCATTCATTCATGCCTCATGACTCAGATGGGATCTTTAAAGAGAAAAATGCAAGAAAATATATAAATAGACACCCAAATAAACTGGGCACCATTTGCCATGGCATAGTGCCCAAGAAGTACCCAGGCTGTCACTGATCTTTTTTTTTTGCACAGCTCACTGTCATCGCAGTCCCGAGGCAGGGCAGGTCAGTGGGGAAGGAACATCATTGGAGTCTGACAGGCCTAGGCGCCCTCCAGGGTTTGGTCTGCCACTTTGCTGTGTACTCTTGGGCCAGGTACTTAATCTCCCCATGGCCTCGATTTCTTATGGTAATATGGTGGTGGGAATTTCAGCTCCTAGTTCCCTCCTGGAGCTGAGAGGGTTAAATAAGTTTATTGTTTTCTGCCACAAAAAAACAGTATAGAATATTATAGAGCTGTTAAAGAAAAAAAGAAGAGAAAATGAATGCAGCACTCAATGACAAAAGCAAGGTGAAGAACAGCATGGGCTGTTTGTTATCTACAGACACAGACAAGAGTGTGGGGATTGCAGAAGAGAAAGAGAGGTGGGGGGAGGGGGAGGGGTAGATCGTGATGGAGGGAGACTTGACTTGGGGTGGCGAATGTATAATGCAATATACAAACGGTGCGTTATAGAATTGTGCACCTGGAATCTGTATCATTTCATTCACCAATGTCACTCCAATAAATTCCATAAAAAATAAAAAAATGATAAAAAAAATGTTTAAAAGAGGGAAAGAGGGACAAATTAGTTGGTAGATAGGATGAGAAACATGCTGGTGGTTTCCCATTTTGTCCATCTAAGACATAGAACCCCAGAAAGATTTACCCTTTTCACCAAGGACTCTATGGTCAAGTGTGAAAGGATCTTGCACTATGATTATCGCCATCTGTTGGCAGGAGGCTGAGTTGAGGTGATTTTGTTTTGTAGCTTCGTTTGCAGCTATGTAGGTTTGCAACTTGGAAATTCATAGGTAGAGAATTTTTTTAAAACAAAAATAATTTTTTTTTAAAAAAAGGGAAAGGAAGAGTTTACATACATGTAAATCTCAACCTACAACACACACATATGCCCTCTAACGTGACACGGAGCACTAAAAGAAATGGCGCTCCGTGGGAGGAAGGAAACTGATTGGATGGGGGCCAGAGGTGGTTTTACTGTACGGCTCTTAATCTATTCTTCAGAATCTGTTTTGCCCAAGCAAATACATATAACCTATTCCAAAAGCTGAATTTAAAAAAGACGGAAAACGAAAGATACCCGCACTGATTTGCTGGAAGCCGTTGAGACCCGGAGCTGGGGGTGGGGGTGGCGAGAAGCCACCACCAACAGGTTTCATCTCTGACTCTGGGACAGAGTTCACCAAACTGAGCAAATGCCCCTTGCAGCCACCCTGGAAAGTTACTGAGTAAAGACCTCCAGTCTGGGGGAGGGGGCGGCCTCTGGCCAGAGCTTCCTGCGAGGGAGCTGGAGCGCCTGAACGAGCCTGTGAGTCACTGTTTTCACCCTCATCATCGCCATCGAGAGCACCAACTGGAACATTCGCATGGTGCTTTTAAATGGACACAGTGGTTTCACAGATATTAATGATCTCACCGAGTTTTCCAGCCATACCCTGAAGTTGTTGTTATTCCTCTCATTATCTCCTTTTCTGGGCTGTCGCAGCCTCTGTCCCTGCCCCTCCCTCATGTCCTGGGACGCACCATCTTGCTGGCTTCTTACTGTCAACACCCCAAGTCCTTTCCTGGAGGCCTTCTGTGGCCACAGCTGAGCCTGCGCAGGGGCCCGGCCAGAGTGCTGTGCTGAGGAGCTGTACCTCTGGGAGCAGTCCTGCCCTGTGTCTGATGGGACCCGGCAGCTTACCCCCTTGGGTAGGACGTTTCGGAGGCAATTGCTCTAGTCTCCGCGAGGTCCCAGCTGAAATGAGTCCTCGTTGCTGCCTGTAGCAACCTGCTCCTGAAAGCCTCCTGGGGTGGCCCCAGTCCCCTCTCTCCTCCTGGTGCTTTCTGCCACCTCCAAGCAGAGGGTTTATGTGCTCACACATCTTTGTCTCAGGCTGATCCTCTCAGGGAACCGGGCCCAGGTCAAGGCACAGCCCCAGGGAGGGCAGGAGCAGGGACCTGACCTGGAGCTAGCTGGCTGAGCAACCTGGGCCTCCCCGCCCCCCTGCCCTGCCTCCCTCCTAAACTCCCCTGGAAGACAAGAGCAGACAGAGGGCAAACTTCCTCCTCCGAACCCAGGCTGGAGATGGCCACCGCATCAGGCACTGAGCTCCGAGCATCCAGTGCTCAGAGCGAAGGGAAGCCTGACACCTGTTCATGAGCCCAAGGACTGAAACTTGTCATTTGGAACATTTTTAAAATTGTGATATATTTTTTTCTCTAATCCAGCGGTTCTCAACCTGTGGGTCACGACCCCAGCGGGGGTCGAACGACCAAAACACAGGGGTCGCCTAAAGCCATTGGAAAATACATATTTATTATACAATACATTTTAAAATAAAATACGTATTTCCGATGGCTTTAGGTGACCCCTGTGTTTTGGTCGCAACCCACAGGTTGAGAACCGCTGTTCTAATTGTTCATTTCACATTGGCACAATAACTATTGACGGGCTTTTCTACAAATGTGTTTCTTTGATTTTTTTTAATGCCTTTCTCTCCTTTTCAAGAATTAAATAGTCACTTCAACTGTCAATGGTCTCCTTACAGAAACCTGATCATCTCTTGAAAGGAGCCGTGTTTCAAGGACGGTGAGGGGGCAGTCAGGGAAGGCGGTGAGAGGGGCTGATACCGGGCGGAGACCCTGAGGGCTGACTGGGGGGTCCCATAGGCCGGAGGTTGGGAGAGGGTTTCCCAGCCTCAAAGACTGACCTTGTGTCTGCACAGAGGCCGGGGACCTGCTTCCTGAAAGCAAGGCTCTGGCTCCACCGGACTGAGTGAGATAAATGTGTGTGAGTGAGCAGGCATGAACACACTGTCCCTCCCAGAGGCAGTAAAAAGAGAGAAAAGGAAAGGAGTGACAAACGGGAAACTTGCCTTGTTTCCACCAGACCAAGACGGGGGCCCCGAGGGCGAGCCTGCCCTGGCACCTGCACTGCACAGGGCTTGGTGTGACACCTTTGAGTCACGGGGAGTGCCCAGGGCCTTGGCTGTTGACAACCCCAGGACACTAGACGCCCTGTTCAAGACCCAGCCTCCTTCCGTCAGACAGAACCTAGCACAGCAGAAGGTCCCAGGAAGCCCTTTTACCGGGTCAGAGGGTTCATCCAGGGGACAGAAAAGACAGGAGGGTGTGTGGTTCTCACAGCTGGCTTCTGTGCTAAAAATGTTTAAGTGGTGGAGACGCAGGATCAAAAAGCTTTGGGCCCACTATTCTGTTCTAGGTCTTGTCGCGTGTGTTACCACTGATGGGGGGTGGTCCTCAGGGACACGGGTTCCTGCAGGCCAGTCTGTTTCAAGCATACATGTTTCATATGTACAGATGGTCTCTTAGATACCGCGGTGCTGGGCACACAGTAGGAGCTCGGTCAACAAGGGCCGAATAGCATGGAGACAGAAGCATTCTGAGTCTCTGCATGTTTCCAAAGGTCAGGGAAAGGGAAAAAGATGTTTTTTTTTATATCCGTCACTGCAGACAAGTTGGATCGTCTGGTGACCCACAGTGAGTGAGTCTCTGGGTGGCATCCTGTCTTTTAGTGACACCTCGCCGTTATGGCAGCACCTGGCAGTGAGCCTGCCACAGTCGGACTCGTCCTGCTGATTGTCCGGAGTCTTAAGGGTCTATTCCCAGGGATTCATTGTTCTTTACATTGTTACCTTCCCTGAGACATGGGGAAGCTGCCTTTCTGTCTGTCCCTATCACACAGGCCTTCCTGGTGCCCTAGGAGTGGCCAGGATGAGTCCAGAACTTTGACTGAGAGGGAATCAAAATATTGGAGCATAATTTTTGGGTGGAAGATGTGCTTATGGGTCAATAGGAACAAGAAGGTGGTGAGTGAGGACCCCCCACCCCCACCACACTCCCCTGCTGCCCTCCTTCCTTCCTCCCCCGAGTCCGGTCTTCCTTACGCCTCAGGGGTGAGGTAGCATCATAGCATTGCAGGAGCACAGCCTGCTGCGGAGGTTCAAATCCCACAGCCCTCTCCTGCTGTCTGAGCAGCTGCGGGCCTGTCTCCTTGGGTGATGAGAATGAGAATTACCTATCTCACGTGGCTGCGTGAGGATTCAGTCAATTAATAACGGTAACAGGCTTAGGGACCTGCTTGCACATGGTAAGGTCCATTCGTGTAAGGGTGAATAAATGTTATTTCCTGGTAGAGTTAGTTCAGACGGGAGATAATAATGAGATAGAATACACTTTGTGATGATGAAATGCTGCCCCAGAAAGGGTCCTTGGGGCTCCCGGGGGTCTCCTGAGAAATAAGCTCACCCGGGAAACTAGACGGCCTCGTGCTGGGCCCCGGCCTGGGAGCTCGTCACTTCATGTTCTAGTTTACATGGAGCTTGGCTTTGCCGTGTGACCATGGGCCACCCAGTTATCTCTCTGGGCCTGAGGCGGGGGAGAGAGGAGGGAAAAATTCAAACAAAGCAAAGCAAATCCAAACCCTAGTACTGTCTTATTTCACAGGACAACTTGTTTCCGAAGGAAGACTAGAGGGTTGAAACCACGTCATGTAGGGTGACGTTTAAGTTGAGGTGGACGGCAGTGACTTATCTATTATCTTGAAAACTCCTGAGGTCCTGGGGTGAGCTTGTTACTAGATGACACAGAAATGAATTCCCTCAGGTTATGCTTCCAATGAATGTGAGTTCATGTCAGTTAAAAATAGAAAAGTGTTTCCTGGAAATTGTGGTTGATCAACATGTTCCTTGCCGCTTCTCTAATGACAAAGGGACGGGGACAGCTTCTCTGGGGCTCAGAGCTCCTGACCTGTGTTCTCCCTACAGCTCGGAGAACATTGCTTTTGGAATCTAAATTGAGATCCAGGGTGGACCAAAAGGGTTATTTCTCTTGTGGGAAGATATTTTTTTAAATTAAGTTATCTTTGGATATATACAAATACATGCATGCACACATAACTATATTGAAAAAGAATTTTTTTCAGAACACTTCTAAGTTCACAGCAAAATTGAGAGAAGGTGCAGAGATTCCCCATACGCCCCTTGTTTCCACACAGGTACAGCCTTCCCTACTAGGCACATCCCCCATCAGAGCGGGCCCTCTGGTACAGCTGGTGAGCCTACATTGCCACATCATAATCACCCCGAGTCCACCGTTCACATTCCATTCCACTACAGTTCACTCTTGAACTTGGACAGTCTATGGGTTTATTCAAATGTATAACATGTATCCATCATTATAACGTACAGGTATTTTCACTGCCCTACAAGTCCTCTGTGCTCTGCCTATTCATTCTCTCCCCTCTTACTCCCTGAAGCCACTTGATCCTTTTTACTGTCTCCATCGTTGTGCCTTCTCCAGAGTGCCATGTAATTGGAATCACACAATGTGTGACCTTCTCAGATTGGCCCCTCGGTTATATGCATTTGAGGTTTCTTTCATGTCTCTTCATGGTTTGATAGCTTATTTCTTTTCAATGCTAAATACTCTTTCATTGCCTGGATGTACTACAGTTTATCTATTTACCTACTGAAGGACACGTTGGTTGCTTCCAAGTGTTGGCAATTATGAACAAAGCTTCTATAAACATCTGTATGCCGGGTTTTGTGTACACATAAGTTTTCAACTCCTTTAGTTAAATACTAAGGGGCATAATTGCTGGGTCATGTGGTGAGAATGTGTTTAGTTTTATAAGAAACCATCAAACTGCCTTCCAAAGTGGTTGTATCAATTTTGCATTCCAACTAATGGTGAATGAGAGTTCATGCCGCTCCACCTCCTGACCAAAATTGTATATTGTCATCATCCCAGATTTTGGCCATTCTAACAGGTGGTATCACATTGTTGTCTTAATTTGAATTTTTATGATAACATATGATGTGGAGCATCCCCCCCCCCAAAGTTACAAACAGGGAGGCAGTCAAACAAACTCCTGCATGTGCCCTACCAGGATCCACCCGGCATGCCCACCAGGGGGTGATGCTTGACCCATCTGGCATGATGCTCCTTTGCAGCTGGAGCCATTCTAGCATCTGAGGCAGAGGCCATGGAGCTGTCCTCAGCACCCAGGCCAACTTTGCTCCAGTGGAGCCTTGGCTGCGGGAGGGGAAGAGAGAGATAGACAGGAAGAAGAGGAAGAAGGGTGGAGAAACAGATGGGCGCTGGCCAGGAATTGAACCCAGAACTTCCACATGCTGGGCCAACACTCTACCGCTGAGCCAACCGGCCAGGACCTGGAGCATCTTTGAATATACTTCTTTCCCATCTGCATAGCTTCTTTAGTGAAATGTCTGTTAAGGTCTTTAGCCCATTTTTTTAAAATGGGTTGTTTTTCCTATTGTTAAGTTTAAGAAAGAGTTCTGTGTGTCTTTTGGATGACAATCCTCTTTAGATATGTCTTTTGCAAATATTTTCTCCTAGTCTGTGACTTGTCTTATTCTTTTGAGAGTGTCTTTGTCAGAGCAGAAGTTTTTAGGTTGAATAAAATTCAGTTTACTGCCCTGGTCAGTTGGCTCAGTAAGTTAGAGTGTTATACCAAAACAGAAAGGTTGTGGGTTTGATCCCTGGTTAGGGCACATACAGGAAGTGACCAATCAGCACATAACTAAGTGAAACAACAAATGATTGCTTCCTCTTTGTTTCTTCACTCTCTCTCTCTCTGTTCTTCTGTCTTTCTAAAATAAATTTTTTTAAAAGTTCAGCTTACCAATTATAACATTCATGGAGTATGCCTTTGGTGGTCACCAAACATGAGATTAATTATTTTGTAAGTATTGTATTAAAAACAACAACAATAGAATATGAAATTGAGGCTGCCCTGGACAACCTAGATGAAGCGCATGGGACAATTGTTGATCTCCCTGGAATCCATCTGTCACATCCCTAGAAGTCCTGATCTCTATTTGTGGACCCCATGGCTCCAGGCTGAAGCCACCCTGCTTTAGGAAAGGAACGTGTGATC
This sequence comes from Saccopteryx bilineata, assembly GCF_036850765.1. NCBI lineage: Eukaryota > Metazoa > Chordata > Mammalia > Chiroptera > Emballonuridae > Saccopteryx > Saccopteryx bilineata. Next base: position 248,564,399 of record NC_089494.1, read on the forward strand.
CAGACAAAGTCAATCAATGGGCCTGAGCCTTGGCCAAAGTGCTTGGTTCATTGCTGGGCAAATGAGCAAAGCCAGTCCAAGCAGAGTCAAGTTTGAGGCTCTAAGCTAGAAATTTGAGACAAAGTTTTTCTTTCCTTCTCTCTTCCCCAAAGTCAGTATGGTTTATGGATGTGAGGAATAGAATCAGTGCAGCCATTTTTGTGACCTAGAAAGTAGCCATCCTGAAAACAATGCACGTAAAGGAGAGATCTGTGCTGAGAAAATGTTAGAAAGCAGAACGGGGTCCTAATAAGAGTCAGACCCTTTGGGACGCATTGTGCCTGAAGACTGTTCTCAATCTGGGCGTATGGGTTCCGTGGTCCAATCAAGTTACCCTAACTGCTGGGGCCTGGTCATGAAGAGACACCACACTAGATATTTCAAAACACAGGACTTAAAAAAACTTGTTACACAAGTAAGAAATCAAAAAAGAGGATGCTGAGGTAATCTGGACTCTATCAGCTCCCAAGGCAAGCAGAAAAGGTGGGAGAAGGCAGTTACCAGAGCTTAGGACCCTGGAGGGGGTCTTGTGAGACTGGCGCTCGGTTCCTGAGAAGTTACACCGCTCGTGTGCAGACACTTGATGTCCTCAGACCCCCCAGGGAGGCGGCAAAATTTGATGGGTGCTCACAGCCCCATGGAGGTTTCTCTGATGACCCAGAGCACAGACTTAGGGGACAAGGAGACGTGTGCGCCTGGTTCTGCACACTCCAGGGGACCATAGCAATGGTAGGCTCCAGTCCCTCTGCCAGGGCACAGGGAGGGCACACTGGCAGTGCCGAAGGAGCTGGGGAGTACAGCCCACTGTCCACTCCTGTCGGAGAGACGCTACCAGGCAGGAATGAAGTCCTTTTTCTCTCCTCTGGCTTCCCAACCTCCCTCTAGTGCCTCCAGCTGGCAGGAGAGTCTGGGACACGTGCTTGCAGATCACTGTCCCAGCACCACAGAGCAGAAGGGTGAGCTGGGCACTAAGACGGGAGAGGTGAGGAGCAGGCATGATGGTCTACTGAATGGGGCTCTCTGTTACTTGCTTCCAACTGACAGCCCTGATTAATGTAACTGCCGTAATTAAAGCCTCATCCCTTTTCATCCTCGGGCTGTAACGTGGAAATCACTTGAGTAATTTTAAATTCTCTTGTTTACTTTTAAAACCTTGGTTGATGGCTGGGGTGTTGTTCATCCATCTTCTCTGATGAGAAGACCAAGCATGAAGAGGCCAGATACCACGGTCACTCCAAGTTGACCTCTTGCCTTTTGGAAAAGGTCCTAGTGGGTGGAAACATTGGGATCCACTGCAAGAAGAAAATCTGAGGCTGCTTTTGGGGTGGGAATTGGACTAGGGTGTTTTTGGCCACAAGAAACAGAAACCCTGCCTCGACTGGCGTAAGCAGTAAGAAATGGATTATCTCACAGCACTGGAACTCCAGGGGGAGGCAGCTCTAGGTGGGTTAGTTCATGAGCTCAGTCATGTTATCAAGGGTGCAGGCGAGCTGTTTCTCTCTCTTCTCTCTGTCTTGGTTTTCAGCAAAGGCCCTGGCATGGTTGCAATGGCTGCCTCCACTCCAGTCATGAAACCCAGGTACCATGTCTGGTAGAAGAACACTGTCTTTTGTGGGTCCCTTTTTCAGATAGAGGGTGCCTTTACCAGAAGCCCCCTACTGGAGGTCCCTTCACTGGCTAGAACAGGGTCACATGCCCACACCGAAACCCACTACCAGCAAGGGCACTGGGAATGCTGTGTGTGGCTCAGACCAACCAGGATTCACTCCTGAACTGAGGATATGGGGATATGGTATCTATCTCAGCCAGAATTCAATGGTTCTGAGGGGCAGGGCCATTTGAGTGCGGTTCTCCAGATAAATAGGCAATCAGATTTGCTTCAGGGTTTGAACTTAGGCTTTTGTGAGAGCCGCTCATCTTTGCATCTGATGCTGTGACTTCAAAGTCCACAGGGAAGGAGGAGGGAAAGGAGAAATGGTGGAAAGTGGGAGAGAGTAGGGCAAGCTGGACCCCACAAGGGCGGACTGGAACCGGGTCAGTTCTCACAGCCCCCGACCTCAATGTCCTGCAGGAGAAGCTGGTGCCCCTTGTCGCTGAGACCTGAGATCTCCCAGGCATTGAAGAAGCCAGAGAAGGATCAGATGAAACAAGCAGTTGCAGGCTTGGCCACCTCTTCTTCACAGCGAGATGAGCGTGATGACCCACACCAACCTCCCGAGCTTGACATCTGCTCTCCAAATGCAAATGTGCAGGAGGGGATTCTGGGAAACAAACTCCAGGCTAGCCCAGCTGACACACTACGAAGCCACCATAGTAACAATCTTAGAGAAAGGGCTCTTGAACAAGATTGGGGTGCTGTAAGTGAGGAAGAAGGGGGAACAGATTTGGGGGAGGCAACCCAAAGTGTCTGGGAAGTTTTCAGCTGCCTCGTGTGGGGACCAAATGTCATGAGTGTGTGTGTGTGTGTGTGTGTGTGTGTGTGTGTGTGTGTAGAGGATACACAAAAGTAGAATATAACAACACTGCCTGAATAGAAAGCTGCCTCTTCCTCTGGGCTATCAGGGGCCAAGCCCTGGCAGAAAACACTAGCGAAAATAAAGTCATGCCTTCAGCATTCAGCGGAGTGCCTGCCCTGCCCCTGAGTCACCACCACAAGGTTTGTTCACTTCCCCTGCCTGGAAACTCTCCTCACTTCCTTTTCCCATTCAGCATGCACGCATTGAGCGCCTACTGTGTGCCGAGTGCGGGGAATACAAGAGGAGGAGAGTACGAACCCCGAGTTTCCACTCCGGGAGGACCCTTCTTCCTCTGCCAGAAATCCCTCTCCTTCCCGAAGCCTCCCCAGATGGCTTCCCAAGCTCTCGGGCAAAATCCCACAGCCCCTGCGCGTCTCCGCACGGCTGTAAGTGATTATCGGCAAGTATGTGTGTATATGGACATGTCATTTTTGTTTTTAATGAATGCTTTATTTTTGTTGGTCCCATCTTCCCCCTGGAGCACACAAGAACTTTGAAGGTCGGGTTTCTGTTTCCTTTGCTGCTCATAACTACGCGCCATGTGCGAGGCGGCTGTGCTCAGAAGGGTTGGAACTCCGGCCAGGGTTTCCAGAGGCAACACACGGCGTGCCCACGTGTCCCGGAGGAGGCAGAGTGGGCTCCGCACACCCACTCTGGGTGGTCCCTTGACTGTGGCTATCAGCCCTATTGTCATCCACGCATGGTTGTCCCAGTCCCCTGAGAGGAAAGGAAGGCTCAGGGTGGCTGTGTGACCGGTCTCAGGGCTCACAGCCGGGAAGTGTGAGCAGCAGAGCGCCGGCCCGTGCGTCCGCCTCCCGGGTCTACACGCGGACGCACGGTTCCGCTGACCACAGGAGTGTGAGCGTGAGCGTGAACGTAGGTACGCGTTCACAGGGGGCTATGCTGTGGTGGGCACCGGGCTAAGGCTTTACATGCCTTACTGGTAGGTGTCACTACTATCCCTGCTTTTAGTGGGGAAACTGAGGCCGAGAGGTTTGTATAACTTATATAAGTGGCAGAGCTGGAGCTTAAATCTAGGACTTCCTAATGCCAAAATGCACATTTCTATCCTCTGTGCCATCCTGTCATGACTGGGATCTAAAAGGATGAGTCAACTGCTACAGTCACTTTTCGATTCCTATAGAACGGGTGCTGGAGTTAGACCAGGGTTGAAATCCCACCTCTGTGCCTTTCGGCAGAATACCTCCTGTCCCAGGGCCCGTTCCTGCCTCTGAACAATGAGGATTAAACAAACAGACGGGGAGCAGTACAAACCTCACAGGCTTGTTTGAGGATTCAATGAAAGAAAAAAATCAACACGCGTGCTTTTCCAATGTCTGGCATGAGGCGAGTGAACGAGAAATGTTAGCTTTTATTTCTATCACAGCAAACAGTTTTTATCATTGGCCTCATCCAATCAGTCTGGCCAACAGCTTCCCTAGCAAAGCCATCTCTGTTCACACTGAAAGGCCTGAATCCCGGGGAGCCTAGGATTCCCCCAGAAGCTTGTCCGGGAACCCTCCCTGCAGCTGCCCCGGAGAGCCCGTGCATGCAGCCAGGCTGCAAAACCCGGGCCTTATTGATGTCCTGTCTTCACGGGCCCTGCTCAGCTGCTCCACACATGTTCCGTAAATGGGAGTCATTAGCGGTGAGCGCCATAAACACTCCCTGCTCACCCTGCTGTGCCGCGTGTGCTGGCTGTGTGGCAACGGCTCCATCGAGCCCATCAGCCCAGATACAAAACAGCTATCAGCGTGCATACAAACCAGCATGCCCCCAGAAGAGCCTTCTATGGGCCAAGAGAGGACAGCTTCTCCTGGCTGCTTGCATGAACTCTGCTTTTGCTCATCTCTCCAGAAGGGACCAGTTAGTTCAGATGAATAATCACAGGGATTAGGCCCAGACTTCTCCACTAGGACATTTGAAAGATGATGTTCTTTCCATTAGAAAAAAAAAATCTTTATTAGGGTTCGCACACCCCAGGTTAATTGAAGGAACAGGTTCGTTGTTACAGGGCTGATGGTCTTGGGTTTGCCAAGCTAAAACAACTTTTTTGTACGTACAAATGCATTGTGAGTTCAAGTGGCTGCCAAAGGAAGCTTGAGGTGCTGGGTGCTATGTCAAAATACAATCCTGCGGGCCTGGCTGGGTAGCTCAGTTGGTTAGAGCATTGTCCTGATACACTAAGGTTGCGGGTTCAATCCCCAGTCAGGGCACAAACAAGAATCAACCAATGAATACATAAATAAGTGGAACAACAAATTGACGTGTCTCTCTCCATCTCTTTCTAAAGTCAGTCAGTAAATAAAACAGTCTTGCTCCCTCTCAGTGGGCCCTGGTGGTGCGTAGGATGATAAGAGTCACACCATCCATAAAGCTTATTCTAAATTGGGGCGAGGCAGGGGTCAGCAGAAGCTGGAGGAAGCTGGGCATCTCAGTGAGAGGGGGCAGCAGGTGGGGGCAACAGAGAACTGAAGGTAATAACCCTGGTGCAGCCATGGGGACCAGATCTTCCCAGAGGGAACTGATGTATTTAGCAACTTGTTCCTTAGTGGGGTACAATGATGGCAGCGGAAGCTCTGGAGAGCGAGTACGTCTGTCTCTCCAAGCCTCCATCTCTCCATGTGCAAAATGGAAATAAACAGAGAAGATCGCAGGCCAGGAGAAAGGATCTCAGGGCTGGGGCTAGACTTGCGGCTGGCACAGAGAAGCAGTTAGTGTCCAGCCCTCCCCTGAGTGCCCGTGAGGGTGTTTCGGGGGTGAGGGGGGAGCCCCGAGGTGGAGGGCAGCGGGGGTCTTTGGGGAAACCACAGCTCAGCAGGAAGCCAGTCCCCACACTGGAGGCCACCGAGGTTGACTACCGATGTCTCCTGGCCCTCTGCCAATGGGAGTGGGAAGGGAAGGGGGAATCCGAAGTTCAGAGAGACAGAAAGGGGAAGAGAAAGGGAGAGGGCGGAAAGAAGGAGGAACAGAGAGGAGGCAAGGGGCCAGCTGGGGACAGGAAGAGGTGGACAGCAGCAGGCTGGCAGGAGAGGCCGCCGGGCAGCTTCCTCAGCAGCAGAGCCACGGCGCCCCGCGGACAGCCCCTGGTGGGGGTGGGGCGGGGGCGTGGGGGTGGACTGCTGATTCTCCCAAGGCTCATGGGAGACTTAAGTGTCCTTCTGCCTGTCCCTTACGTGGCCAACCTAAGTGGGCAACTGAGCACCAGCCTCATCGAAACGACCCAGAACCCCAGGCAGGCACCACTCGTCGAGGCTGGGTCTCTGACCCCCAGGAGCTGGTCACTGGATTTGGAAGGCGTGGGGGCGTAGCGGCCTTCAGAGGGCAGTGTATTCCTCGGATTTCAGGGACTGAGAGAGGCCTTCACTCATCCCCATCCTGTCCATCCTCCATGTCTTCAGTCCTCCGGGGAAACAAATGCTAACTTTCCATCTCCGTCCTTTGTCAAGATGCAGCTTCCTGCCTCTTGTCTATCTCTTCTTAGGAATCCTTTTGGTGGGGAGAGAGGGAGGGGAGGTGGAGGATGTCAGGTCGGAGGCCGGGGCTGCAGAGAGAGCCGTGGTAGCGGGACAGGGTGGGAGGAAGGGGGAAACGATCGTTACTTTGCCAACCTAGGAGCCAAGAAGGCCAATGACAGAGATGTCAGACGTACAGGTGCAGCGCTACCTGGACTCAGAGACTGGAGACTGGCAGGTTCCAGTAAGCGGGATTAGATCAGCAGCTGGCTAAGGCAGAGGTCCCAGGTGAGCACTGTCACTCAGCTCCCACAGGGCTCCCTCTGGCTGCCCCAGGTACTGCCACCAGGGTCTGCCTGAGCAGCAGGAGCCCCTTATCTATCCCATAGGTCCCAGGTGAGCACTGTCACTAAGCCCCCACAGGGCTCCCTCTGGCTGCCCCAGGCACTGCCACCAGGGTCTGCCTGAGCAGCAGGAGCCCCTTATCTATCCCATAGGTCCCAGGTGAGCACTGTCACTAAGCCCCCACAGGGCTCCCTCTGGCTGCCCCAGGCACTGCCACCAGGGTCTGCCCGAGCAGCAGGAGCCCCTATCTATCCCATAGGTCCCAGGTGAGCACTGTCACTAAGCCCCTACAGTGCTCCCTCTGGCTGCCCCAGGCACTGCCACCAGGGTCTGCCCGAGCAGCAGGAACCCCCTGTCTATCCCATAGGTCCCAGGTGAGCACCGTCACTAAGCCCCCACAGTGCTCCCTCTGGCTGCCCCAGGCACTGCCACCGGGGTCTGCCCGAGCAGCAGGAGCCCCTTATCTATCCCATAGGTCCCAGGTGAGCACTGTCACTAAGCCCCCACAGTGCTCCCTCTGGCTGCCCCAGGCACTGCCACCAAGGTCTGCCCGAGCAGCAGGAACCCCCTGTCTATCCCATAGGTCCCAGGTGAGCACTGTCACTAAGCCCCCACAGTGCTCCCTCTGGCTGCCCCAGGCACTGCCACCAGGGTCTGCCTGAGCAGCAGGAACCCCCTGTCTATCCCATAGGTCCCAGGTGAGCACTGTCACTAAGCCCCCACAGCGCTCCCTCTGGCTGCCCCAGGCACTGCCACCAGGGTCTGCCCGAGCAGCAGGAACCCCCTGTCTATCTCTCTCTGCTCCTTCCTCCAGTGACCCACACTCGGAAAGCTTGCTGGTCTGAGAATGACCCAAGCTGGAATGGCAAGTGGCTTTCTCTGCGGAGCGGAGCGCGCTCCTCGTATGGCCTGGATCCCCCTCGTCTGTATTTGTCTGCCCAGGTGACACCCCGTTCTTTTGAGCTTCCAGGCAGGAATCTCTACAAATTCTCTAGGGCAGACAGCGCCGTCTCCTGTTTTCCCAGCTCCTGCTACCCTTAGGTGTCAGGATGTTAAGCTGTATCTAAAAGGATTTGTGGCCCTTCCTGAGCCTTTAGGAGCTTGCTCTTTCTCTCTGCCCTGCTGCCCTCGCCCTGCCCTGCCTTAAACGCTAATAACTTTAGAAACAAAGCTACAGGCACGGGGAAGTACTGGGCTGTCACCTCCCAAAAATGCAGATGGAATCGCCCCTCCCCGCACCTCCAACCTGCGGAGCCTGACGTTTCTACAGTCTGTTTCATTTCCTTCTCCCCACTGCTCAGGCCCCCACCCCACTTTTATGTTTTGTTTATTACCCCCTTTTTAAATTACCTATCCCCTCAAGAGAGAAAAAGAAGGTTTGCCACGGAGAACAAAGAAAGTGGAGGCCTTTTAAAGTACTTTTATGGAGGCTTTTCATGAACTTTAGAAACGGAGTTAAAAACAAGTGTGAAAGGATTTTTCAAGGAAGAAACATGCTTTTGCAATTTGCTGGAAGTTTTCCCTTGTGTTCCAGAAAAGCAGCCTCCCCATTACTCAGCAGGGAGGCACGCAGGCCGGAGAGGAAGGGGGCTCAGCGAATAAGAACAGGCCTCCCCCCTCATCCATGTGCAAACAGCACTTAATAATCAAATTGAAAAAACACACAAATGAAATTAAAACGTTTTCCAAATGGGCTGCAGCCCTGAGGCCAGACTTCATGGGGCCATGGCCTGCACATTTGTATCTCTGCCTTAATTGGGCTCCAGGCGAAGCCAGATTCTGGTGTCAACAGGAGGGTAGGACACAGCCCCCCAGCCTCTCGGTTACCCCCTCTCCTGGGGTAGGACCCATCTCCTGCCACTCAGCGGATCAACCTGCTCAGACCTCCCCCATGTGGCAGAGAACCTGCACTTGACCTCAACCTCACTCACTCACTCAGTCCCACCAGCAGATGGGCCTGCTAACTTTTCTCCAAAATTAAAACAAAAATAGTGGTGGGGGTGGGGGAGAGAACCCCAAAGCCAAACTCTTCTCCTGACCTGACATCCCTGTGGGCTGGCTCCGCCCCCTCTCCGCCTGTCTCAGTCGTCCGTCCGTCTGTACCCGCGGCGTTCCTCCGTGCTCCTGCGCACCGTCCCAGGGCCGGGCCTCTGCCCACCTCACTCCAGCCCAGCAGCCCTGCGGAGGTCAGGTCGGCTGTCCCTCCGTGTGAATGAACTCAGGTCTCAGGCCTCGTTGTTGACCCGCCAGTGGCAGGGGACCAGCGGATACGTTGTCCCTGCGTGGCTTTCTTTGGGTTCCCGTCCTCCTCCCTGGCCGGTCCCCCCTTTCTCCTGACCTCTGGCCTCAGAGCACCCCAGTGTGCGCTCCTTGGACCTTCTCTCTGTACTCAGTCCCTTGACGATCTCATTCAGTCTTACGGCTTTGGAATCACCTAATATGCTGGTGCGTCCTAAACGGTTACCTCTGTTTCTAGCTCTTTCCCGAATTTCAGACTCATGTACAACTGCCTCCTCATCGTCTCTGCAATGATGTCAAACAGGCATTTCCTGCTTAACATGTTGAAAATTGAGCCAAATCCAAAGTCTTTACAATGGCCTTACACATTCCCCCCTCCTCTCAACTCACCCCCAATGCCAGCCACATGGGGCTCCTTGCACTTCCTTAAAAAGTCCAGACAGAGCCTGGGCTGCCTGGCTCAGCGGTAGAGCGTCGCCCAGCATGTGGAAGTCCTGGGTTCAATTCCTGACCAGGGCACACAGGAGAAGCGCCCATCTGCTTCTCCACCCCTCCCCCTCTCCTTCTTCTCTATTTCTCTCTTCCCCTCCTGTAACCAGGGCTCCATTGGAGCAAAGTTGGCCCGAGTGCTGAGGATGGCTCCATGGTCTCCACCTCAGGTGCTAGAATGGCTCCATTGCAATGGAGCAGTGGCCCAGATGGGCAGAGCATTGCCCTGTAGTGGCCATGCCAGGTGGACCTCGGTGAGGCGCATGCAGGAGCCTGTCTGTCTGCCTTCCTGCTTCTCACGTCAGAAAAAAAAAAGTCCAGGCAGGGACATCCTCTGGTGCCTTTGCAGTGACTGCTCCCTCTTCTTGGAGCTAACTTTAGTTTAAAAATTTTTTTTGGAACCAGGATTCAATCCAATGCATTTTTGTGGTTGAATCTTTTTGGCCTCTTTTAATTTAAGACTTCCTCACCACTTTTTAAAAATGATACTGATTTTTTTTTTAAAGAAACCATTCTGATTGTCTTATATAGTGCCCCATGCTCTACAGCAGTGGTCCCCAACCCCTGGGCCGCAGACCGGTACCGATCCGTGGGCTATTTGGTACCGGTCCACAGAGAAAGAATAAATAACTTACATTATTTCCGTTGTATTTATATTTAAGTCTGAACAGTGTTTTATTTTTTAAAAATGACCAGATTCCCTCTGTTACATTTGTCTAAGACTCACTCTTGACACTTGTCTTGGTCACATGATACATTTATCTGTCCCACCCTAAAGGCCGGTCTGTGAAAATATTTTCTGACATTAAACTGGTCTGTGGCCCAAAAAAGGCTGGGGACCACTGACCATCTCTTCTTTGTGTTGTTCAACGTGTTCCTCTGTCCCTTTATTGCCTGTGACCATGGCCGGTTTGCAGTACTTCTCATATGGTGTCTCTGGTAGCATTTGGCACTCCTTCCTGTCACCTTAAACTCAGCTGTTTCCCTGTCTATGCCATGAGCAGCTCCTTCCCAGCCAGCTTCCTTCAGGGGTGCTTACCCTTCCCCACTCATGTGGCCACGTGAAATGTCATTGTTCCCCAAGTTTTCTCACTTTATGTAAACTAATTTACTTCTATTTCTTCATTTACCTTCTTTATGGTAGTGTTCCCAAATTTATAGCTCAAATTTTCTGCTCAAATCTCCAGTTGAATGATATGCTGCCTTCTCCTTCTCTCTTCGTCTTTTCCTTATCGTTCTTCTTGTTCTTTTTCCTCTTTTCCTCCTTCTCCTCTTCTCTTCTTCTCCCCTTCCTCCTCCTCTTCTTTTTCTTCTCTTTCTCTCTTTCTCCCCTTCCCTTCCCTAACTTCTCTTTCTAGAACCAACTATGCAACAGGTATTACAGATGAGGTTAAGAACAAGACAGACACACTCCCTACCCTCTCTCAGGTCTCTGTCAGCCGAAATAGACTGACTGTGAGTAAACAAACTGGAGCATGGGCAAGCTCAATGCATGTGAGGTACAGTAGGGCACATCAAAGACTTCAGACCATAGTTAAGAGGACCGAGAATCCCTTGATTGGATCTGATCAGTTTGCTCTCAACACTACAGTGCATAAAGCATACCCAAGGGCACAAAAGCAGATGTGCATGTCCAGATAGGAAACAGGTGAGGGTTGATGGTACCACCCCAGACTCTACATAGCCCAGCTGGTCATTCCTTTGACCTGAAACCTGCTCTAGCTTTTCTAAGCTAGCCACCCAATTATCTAGGTCTGAAGCCAAGAGCCACTGACTTAAGTCAGGGCTTCCCAATTCTTGCAGAGGTCTCTTAGGTGACCTGTCTTCCTTTATTTATATTCACTGTGGAGGGGATGGGCTTTGCTTCTCCTCTGGAACGGTTGCCTTCAAGGCTGAGGGAATTGAACTTTGTTATAACGTTACTGAAGAAGACTCTCTTTATGCCATGCTTAGGGGCTAAAACTCTGCGAGCCATTTTGCTTGTGCATCTGGAGACATACCTGGAATATTTTTAAAGAGAGTCCATAATCAGAACAGATGTTCATCTTAAATTTTTACTCCTCTCCTTCCACCTGCAAGACCCCTGGTCCCTTCTGTTCCCCATCTGTCAGTTGGTGAAATAGGTAGTGGTTGAACCCTAAGAAGGGGCACATTGCAGACTATAGTGGAAAGGGCAAGAGAGAAATCTCAGAGTTCAAGGGGCTAGAAAGCAGTGGGGACAAAATACAAGAAAGAGCTTCTCAGGTGCTCTTTGTGGGCTGAAGCATGGCTGTGGGGTTGGTCCCAATATTTTAGAGGTTAAATATGGCATGGGGAGGAGTTAAGTTACCCAAGGGGCCCATTTATTGGCTCCTTAATACATTCCAGATTCAAAGCAGGCTGGACTATATAGCACTTGAACTTTTGTAGGAAGGGAATGAAATTTCGTCGGAGGTGTATGCCCCCCACATGAGCACGGGCTTTGCCAGCTCAGGGAGGGAGCATGCCCCTGCCATCGCTCCCCCTCAGGTCCCTGGGCTCCTTCAGCCTGAAGACAAGAGGCTAAGGGGAGGAATGACTGGGTGAACACAGAAATGTCAGGCACTGGGATGTGTTGAATATATCATCATCCAAGGTGGGTGAAATACTTTCTCCTTTTTCGAGAGTCAAGACCTTAAGCAAGGGAAAGGCCAAGAGTGCACACGAGGTTGTTCAGAAACGAAAGGCAGAGCTGTGGGGAGGGAGCAGAGCAGGAAAAGGGGGACGAGGAGAGTGGCTGAGGAGCTAAGACCTGTCTTTGAGGTTTGCCGTGGCCCTCCTGTAACTACTACATTCGTTTTGTCCGTAGAAGAGTCCTTTTCACAGAGCTGAGAGCATGCTTTCTAATTCTGAAGGCGAGAGTTTGTTCAAACTCTGAAGCTCACTCTGCTCCCAGGTCCTCAGCCTTGGGCCCAAGTAGAAGGAAGGTATGAGTCAGCCAGGTGGCAGATGTGAAGGGAAGTTCAGCTGGCTTGAGCCTTTCCCCAGGGCTGTGGAGATAGACAAGCATTTCAGAACGTGTGACCGTGGTGAGCCACCTCCTCAGAGACCCTCTGGGCTCAAGGACTCTGGAAAGAATTCCGAGGTCAGATCTCTGTGTTGAGTCTTCCCCTAGCACAAATGGACAATGAATGACAATAATGACGAATATTCTTTGAGTCCCCACAAAGGTTTGGCCTGCGGAACACTGAGGCAGTCCTTACAATATTCGTTCTTAAATGTTTGTGGAGCTCCGATAGTGGGCTAGGCGTGCTAGCTGGAAAAAGGTGAACAAGGGAAGCTCCCTTTCCACTGAGTTATATATCGTTCAGCCAGGCAAGAAGACAATGACACTAGGGGCTGTGCTTCCATGAAGGAAGCCTGAGAGAGCAGAGTGTGTGAGAGGGAGGAAGTGCAGAGGAGGGCGTGGCCACCTGTGCTTGATTGACCCAGGAAGGGACCTTCTGAAATAAGTCCCAATGAAGGAACAGTTATTCTGAAAGCGGATGAGAGATGCCTCTGAGCTGGCCCTTGTGCCAAAGGGAACCTGTAATATAAAAGGACACAGAGAGAAAAAGAATAGAAAGTAGATACCTGTGCACCAGTGTTCATAGCACCATTATTCACAGTAGCCAAAACATGGAAACATTGACAGAAGAGTGGTTAAACAAAATGTCATATGTTCATACAATGGAATATTATGTAGCCTTAAAAAGGAATGGAATTCTGACACATGTTATGACATGGATGAACCTTGCTAAGTGAAAAAATCCAGACACAAAAGGACAAACATTGGGTGATTCCACTAATATGAGGTCCCTAGAGCAGTCAAATTAATAGACACAGAAAGAAGACTGTTGCTCACCAGGGGCTGGGAGAAGGGGAGGATGGAAAGTTATTGTTTAATGAGTACAGTTTCAGTTTGGGATGATGCAGTTTGGGAGATGGATGGTAGGGATGGTTGCCCAGCAGTGACGGGTGGGGTGAGTTATAGGGATTATAACTAGCTGGATGGTTACCACTGCTATGCAGAAGTACTAGGCAATGAGGGAAGCGAGCAAGGTCAGCCTTCTGCGAGGGGCTGGGATGGGCACAGCCAGCTCACCACTCTGGTTTCCACTGTTTGCCTGTCGGCTCATTTGTGCATACTTCATGCCGTCTGTCCAGTAACGGCCTGCACCCACTTAATTGTGTGTGACCACACATCTGCTGGGGTGGTGAGCAGCCGACAGTGCACAGATTGAGTGGGGGAGGGCTTTCGGCAGGGAAATGCTCTCCAAAATTCTGGAGCAGCGTATGGGGTGCTAAAAATGCCCCGTGCTCGGCCAGACCGTACATTTGAGATTTGAGCTGATTGGATGGGGCACTGAAGATTTTGTTTGGAACCAAAACACGTCTAGGGAAAGCAGTAGGGGAACAGCCTTTGCATTTTCTTTTGGAGAAATGCTGTTTATAATAGTAGCAATCACATGATTTTGCAAAGCTGCATTTGTTGACTGATTAAGTAAATAAGTGAATATACTTAGTACACAGCTGGCCTGCGGTGAAACTGGGAAAGAGATGAAGCCAGTTGTGGTGCTTTCAGACTCTAAACTCAGAAGCCCCTTTTCTTTTCTTTTTAACAAACTCAACAAATATTTAATAAGCAGTTCATATGCTGCAGGCCCTGGCTGGGTGGAAAGAGTGCAGGCGTAGTATATGTGTATATCATGATGTACACTTGAAATATATTACAGTTTTGTTTGTTGATTGTACCTCAGTAAAGCTGTAAAGAGAGAGTGTGGGCACGATAGAACACAGTCTTGACCCAGTAGCTCACAGCTGACCATATGGACAGCTGGAAATGGCTGGATTACTGTGTGATGGACGAACAACAGAGGCTCTTCACTGTCATGCTCTGTTTGCTCATGTTGTGTGTGTGAGACTTTTACCTCTCGGATGCTAGATCTCAGACCAATTCATTCAGCAGATATTATGTGCTGGACACTGTTCTAGGCATTGGGTATATAGCAATGGAAGCACAGGATACAATCTCTGTCCTCAGGGGTCTTAGAACCAAGTAGGGAGAGGCCCACAATACAAAAAAAGAGTAAGTAAAGCGTGTGGTAGAGCATACAGAGAAACAGAAAGCAAGCAAGAGGGACTGGGCTGCACTCTTCACTAGGGGTCGGGGAAGATCTTGATTTTGAACAAATACTGGAAGGAGTTGGAGGATCAGATATCCCTTCAAAGAACAATCCAGATAGAGAAATTAGTAAGTTCAAAGGTCCTGTGGTAGAAACATGGCTTTTGATGGGAAGTAAGGAAGCCAGTTTAAGTGCAATGGAGTAAGCGAGAAGGAGAACAGGAGACAATGTCCAGGTGAGGGTGTCAGATGTGGAGGGCATTGCAGACTATAGTGAGGACTTTGGCTTTCATTCTGTGTGCAATGAGATGTGCTATGGTCTAAATGTTTGCTTGCCCTCCAAATTCACATGCTAAATCCTAACCCTCAAGGAAATTATATTAGGACATGGGACCTTTGGGAGGTGATTAGGTCATGAGAGCAGAGCCTTAATGAATTAGGTTAACACAGGGGTAGTCAACCTTTTTATACCTACTGCCCATTTTTGTATCTCTTTTATTAGTAGTAAAATTTTCTAACCGCCCTTCGGTTCCACAGTAATGGTGATTTATAAAGTAGGGAAGTAACTTTATTTTATAAAATTTATAAAGCAGAGTTACAGCAAGTTAAAGCATATAATAATAATTACTTACCAAGTACTTTATGTCAGATTTTTGCTAAGTTTGGCAAAATAAATCTTTATAAAACAACTTACTATAGTTAAATCTATCTTTTTATTTATACTTTGGTTGCTTCGCTACCACCCACCATGAAAGCTGGAACGCCCACTAGTGGGTGGTAGGGACCAGGTTGACTCCCACTGGGTTAACACCCTAATAAAAAAGGCCCCAGAGAGCTTCCTTGCCCCTTCCACCATGTGATGCTACAATGAGAAGTCTATGACCCAAAAGTGGCCCATCACCTGACCATGTTGGCACCTTAATCTTCAACTTCTAGCCTTCAGAGTGCTGAGAAATACATTTCTGGCATTTTTAAGCCATTGGGTCTGCTATGTTTTGTTACCAGCCCAAATAGACCAAGGCAGCATGCTACCGGAACATTTGGAGCAGAGGAATGACACGCAATGACTTAAATTAACAGGAACTCACTCTGGCTGTTGCATTGAGAATCAGCTGTAGGGGCCAATCTAGATGAAGTTGGTTAGGATGCATGCGAGGTCATTCAGATGCGATAGAATGGCGGCTTTAGCCAGTAGTCGGGACCAGGAGCATTCGATTTTACACGTGTTTTATTAGGTAGTGCCATTGGACTCGTTGACAGATTAGATGTCGAGTGGGAAGGAAAGAGAAGAATTGAAGACAGTGCCTTTGGTCTGGGTAACTGGGAAGATCGGATTCCCACATACTCAGATGGGGGAGACTGTGGGAGGAGGGGGTCGGAGGAGAGGGTCAGGAGCTTAATTTATGGACACATTAAGGTTGCGATGTCCATTAGTCATCTTAAGTGGTGATGGCAAGTGGGTAGTTGGTTGGAAGAGTCTGCAGTTCAGAGGAAATGTCTGGGCTGGAGATGTAGAGTTGAGAACTCTCATGACCCAGAGATAGCAGGAGAGAGGGGGAAATGGCGAGGGACTGGAGAGTGTAGGGACGGAGGCAGGACGAGCTCTGTGGACTCTGCTCCCGAACATGCCAACATCTGGAGTTTGAAGAGTCTGAGCAGGAGGATTCCAGGCAATAGGAAGAATTCTCTTGGAATTCAAGAGAAGAAAGGGATTCAAGAAAGGGGGCTGCAGGGTTGTCATATAAGAATGTTGAATGCTGTGGGTAAGTCGAGTAAGGTGAGGTCTGGAAGCTGACCAATCGGTTTAGTATCATTCAGGTCATTGTTGACTCGATCAGAGCGATTTGTGGAATGGTGGGAACAAAAGCTTGAGTGCAGTAGGAAGCGGGGGAGGAGAAGGGAGACCGCGAATAGGAAACAGATGGAACTTGAGGGAAGTTCTGCTATGAAAGGAAGCAGAGACATGGGGCGGAGTCCCAGAGGAAATGTATGGAAAGGGAGAGCTTGATTTAAAGATGGGAGAACTTCCTGCGTGTGTGCACTGGTAAGACAGTCCACAGAGGAGGGACACTGGTGAGACAGGAGTTGAATTTGTGGAGCCCTGATTTGAAGACCATGCAACGTGATAATGCACAATAATTATGCAGATTAGGAAGCAACACAGAATACTTATGGTATAATATTCTGTTGTAAAAAAAAAGAAGAAGAAACAAATTGGAATGATATATATATCATTATATATATACATATATATATGATACATGCAAATGGGTAAAATTATACACGCATTTGAGCAAGGCTGTGAGGAAAGCATGCAGCATGATAACGGTTGCTTTGAAAGTAGCAATTATGGGTCATTTTTTCTCCTTGAACTTCTAATTATTCTGTAATATTGTTTTCTTGGTATTATAAAAGTATTTTTAAATGAAATGAATTGGCGTTTATAACCTCATACTATATGCTCACAGTAATGGGAAGGATTTTGTGGAAATGAAACTGATAATAGAATTTTTAATTAATCCATTTGACTTGTTCACTCATTCAGCAAGTGTTTATTGAGCACCTACTATGCTCAGGAGCCCAGAATAAAGTGGTGAACAAGGTAGCTTGAAGTCCCAGCCCTCAGGATCTGACTCTGGTTATCAGAGAGCACGAAGGATAGCCCAGTCAGACTTGAATAACAGAGACTAGAAGAATCAGGAGGACATTCCTTCTCCGAAACAACATTTCTTACTTCCAGCGGTTGTGCGGGAAACCTTGACCCAGAACTGGGTAGTCACCACCCATCACCTCTCAGGACTGTTGCAGTGACTGGTCTCTCTGCTTGCTGCCCTCCCTTACTCTCCGGATCCATACTGCTGCTAAGACCCTCCAGGGTTGGCCTGGCTGGGCTGTGAGTCTGGTGTTGGCATCACCCACGCTCCCAGCTACAATGCAGCCTTGTGTGCATATGGAAAAGTCCTTTCCCTGAGCCCAGGACCAAAGTCTATGCTCTTGACCACAGCGCCAGATCACCTCCAGACCCCTGGGCTGGACATCATCTCCAGGGCTCTCCTCCAGTTCGCCCATCTTACAGCAAGAGTCCTCGGAAAACAGCCCAGGCGTATAAAATAGCAGACTGGTCATAGTTATTTTTTGATACTCCCCAAACTCAGTCTGGGGACCAGGCAACAGCAGATGGTACTCTTCGGTACTAGAAACCCGGGAAATTCCCTCTGTGATAGAAACCAGAAGTGGCGTCTCTTTTCCTGCTCAGATTCTATGGCTACACCGCCATCTTTCTCATAGGCTGGGGAGGGCTAAAGAACTTCAGGTTATAAATAGTTGGATATATCTATAAATATTGAGGAAGAGGTTATAAAATTTTATGCAATGCTAAAAATGACACCCACTTGAGTTATTTGAATCTTACTAATCCAAGTGTCTCCATACTCCAATATCCCCAGGAAATAGCAGGTTTGTCCCCCCAAAACCCAACAAGATGATTTTCTGGTCTCCCTTCCCTCAACTTGAGCTTCTATGTACTCTGACTCGCACGGCTTGCATCCCGCTGAGGTTAGGGTGTTTGATTCCATCTCACATTTACTTCCTTCTTGTGGGAAGACAGTTACAGTAATGGCTCCCAAAGGAGCCAGGGCTCCCTTCCTGTATCCACACCCTGGGGCAGTCCCCTCCCACATTGACTGGGAGCTTGGCCATGAGACTTGTTTTTGCTAATGGAACGGCAAACGCAACACAAGCAGAGACTGGAAAAATGATGGTAAGTTGAGCCTTTTCCTCTCTCTTGCTTCTTTTGGACCCCAGCCACCTTATGAAGACACTGAGTCTGGTCTCTGGAGATGCAGGACCCAGCTAACAGCCAGCAGGAATTGCTAGAAAAGTGAGTAAGACCGTCTTAGACTACCCATCCCATTTTGGGCTGCCAAATGACTGGGGCCAGATGACCCCAGGTGAGGTGAGCAGAAGAACCACCCAGCTGAGCCCAGGCCTAACTGCTGGCCCACAGAGCCATAATTAAATAAATGGTGGTCGTTTTCAGCCACTGAGTTTTAGAGCAGTGTGTTATGCAGCAAAGGCTAACACATACAATTCTCTATCCTTTGTCCTTTTCTGCACACGTACTAGCACTTTCATCCTTTAACCAACCCCTCTGGAAGACAATATTCTCTGTCTACCTTTATAGGCACTTTAGCTGACCTTGCACCGAAGGGAAACTCACCCTCACCCAGAAGCGTGGGTTCCATCAGCAGAGACCCAGTGGCTGTCCCCGTACTACTTTCTCTCAGGAGTTAAGCCCAACCTCATAGCATGCAGTTTCCTTTTAAAAAAAATTGTTTTTTTTCTTGGAAAAAATGTGGTTTGCTTCCAAATGATGTTTCAAAGCTCTCTCGCTCACCAAGGAGTAATCCCTCCATTGGAAACACAGTGAAGCTGCTATTTTAGTATGGCACCAGGCCCCTGGCTTCTGGACTCTGCCAGGGCTGCTGATGCTTCTCTGTGGAAAACTAAACCAACTTCCCAAGATATAGAGACTTTGTCCCAAAGGAATATTTCAGCAAGGAGAAGCCCTCGGCCTTCTTTCCATCCTGCCTCTTCCAATCCAGCCCCTTACTGCTCCCACCAAAGATGGGTCTTCTTCCTCTGGAGCAATGAACTTCTAACCTGCTTAAGTGGAGGCCCATCTGTTGTCCCTGACCCTCTGGCCTCTCCCCACACTCATCCTAATTGTTCTCTGATGAAGGCTGAGTGTAAGCCTATGTAACACTCCAAAAATGCACGGCTGGCCAGCCAAACATTAACAAGAGAGACAGCTATGAGAAAACAATATGCCTGTTTGCTCAACCTCCCTTTCTGCCGGCAGATGAATTCTGGAAGCTCTCCCGCTCTCCAAGGCAGAAGGTGCTTTGCTAATCCTGCCAAGTGTCAAAATGGATGGTGTTTGAGCAGCTTCCTCCGGCCGCTGCTATTTTTCAAGCTGTCCTTCGGTGGAAACTCCTGTGGACCCTGTGCCAACAACGTCTCCCCTGGACCTAGCAAACAGGGTGTTTGGAGGAGGGGTCCCTTCTTGGAGAGCTAACTGCCTTTTACCAAACATGGCTCTTCCCTGAAAGACTAACTGGGCAAGGGTCATGAGGGGAAGCAGAGGCTCCGGGCCACCTCAGGTACTGGAGATGACTCGCAGGCCACCAGCAAAGGGCCTGGGGTCTGGTGGGAAACCAACAGGTTCAGGGCCCAGGCCAGCAGCCTAAATGTCCGCCGTGACCACCTCTCGTGAAGTGGATTTGGGATCCAAGATTCCTTGGCCTCATCAACCTGGATCAAAGGAGCTCACGATTACAGGAATGGCCTCGACACCTCTTCTCTGCTCCACCCCCCGGTGCCAGGAGTGCAGTCCTCTGGTCTGTGTCCCTGGGGAAGTCCGCCTCAGCCCCTCGCAGCTGGTTCATCCCTGGGTGCTGTTGTCCACTTCTCCCTCTTCTGTGTCCTGGGGGCTCTGACCTTAAGTTCCCATAGAGAACCTCCACACTTGATGGCCCTGGCTTGTTTGCCATTTTGTCTCCTTCTAAGAGACACTGAACTCCTACACAGAGGGGATGTGTCATACTTACTCCATATCCTCAGCTACCAACCAGTGCATGCACTCAGTAGGCACTCAGCCACCAACCAGTGCATGCACTCAGTAGGCACTCAGCCACCAAACAGTGCATGCACTCAGTAGGCACTCAGCCACCAACCAGTGCATGCACTCAGTAGGCACTCAGCCACCAAACAGTGCATGCACTCAGTAGGCACTCAGCCACCAACCAGTGCATGCACTCAGTAGGCACTCAGTCGATCTTTATTGAGTGGATGAATGACCCTCCTTATTTGTCATGTAACTCAGAGAAGGTGGCATGCCCAACATCACCCAGCAGGTTCATGCCAGAGCCTTGGACTCAGATTGTCCTAATCTAAAGCCTGAGCCCTTAAAATATTCCACCTGGCCTCTCCAGCTGGTGGCCCCTCCTACCGTACACATGCACACACATGCACACACGAGTCACAGAAGAGCATGGGTGTAATTGTAAAAACTCCAAGATGGGCATGATCTAAGACATTATAGAAATCAACTCAATTATTTAACAAATGAGGAAACTAAAGCCAAAATAGAAAAGAAATCGTTTGTGTGAGTTCACGTGCTTTGGACCTACTTTGATCATATTGAATTGAATTTAACCCGCAGCCCCTTGGAAGACACATAGCTGAGTGATACACCATTCTGCCTTCGGAGAGATTTCAGTGTAGCGGGGAGAGAAATGCAAACATGGCTACAACACAGGGAGGGCGTGAGGGGCTCTGAGTGGGTCAGGCTGTCAGAGGGAGAAGTTGCACGGACTGAGGAGAGTCAGGAAAGGCTTCACACAGGAGAAGACAGTGAGATGAGCCTAGAAAAAGATCAGATGATGGAAAGTTCAGCCAGGGGCCACGGCACGTGCAATAGCCCAGTGGTAGGAGAGGCATACTGAACATCAGAGGACTGGTGCCATGCAACTCTGCCCCGGGCCCGGGCTGCACCTGACTCTGCAGAGGACTTGTGCTCAGGTGGTGAGCGCAGGTGGGAAATCGAGGGGTGTCCGTCTGGCTTCTTGCAGGGGAGATGTGGCTAACAACCCCCTTGGGAAAGTGCGCCAAAGGGACGGAGACCTGGCATTTACAGAGCAGTCAGAGGAAGAGGGAAGCGGCAAGGGAGGCGGGGAGTTCCATGTGAAGACACTGAGATGCTTTTCTCTTCTGCTTCCCATTCTTCTGGGGTCACCCTAGATGTCCCTCTGCTCAACTGGGTGCCAGTGGGGGGGTCTGTGTGTGCAGATTTAGATTGCTGAAAGGAATTCCAGGAGAGACCCTGGTAGTGGTCAGTTTTGGTCATTCAAAATAGGATTATGCAGAAAGCTCCAGCCTCAGAGGCCAGACCATCATCTGGAGAAGGGATTTTCCAAATTCCTCTCTGTCCTCTCTTAGTACATCAAGACTAAGCCTAAAGTTCAGAGTTCTCCCATACGCAGAGCAAGAGACCAAAGCCAGTCACTCAGGGCTCCTGGGAGTCAGAAAGGAGGAAATAGAACTAAGGAAAAGTTCACCGTATTTTCGTACCTGAGAATTAAGAGAGAAAGAGAGAGAGAGAGAGAGAAGAAGAAGAAGGAGGAGGAGGAGGAGGAGGAGGAGGAGGAGGAGGAGGAGGAGGAGGAGGAGGAGGAGGAAGAGGCAGTGAACAGAGAAGAAACAAGTGATCAGCAGAATTGCCTACTGCCCTCATTACTGGGCCTGCAGGGGGCAGAGGTGGGGCAGGGGGCGGGGTTAGAGGAGTGAGTGTGGTCTTTGGGATTCTGAGAGGAAGCCAGTTCACAAGCTGCGCCAGGAGGGCCCAGGGCCCAGCTACAGAAAAGGCGCTCTGCGTGCTCAGCCTGGCGGAGGCCTGGATTCAGCTCCTCGGACCACCCTCGGCCCCACCGAGGGCAGATGCTGAAGAGGGAGCCAGCAGGCCCACCAAGGGCCCTGCTGTTTCAAGAGCAGGTGGCTTCCCAGCTAACAGACTGGGGAGCCGGTGGAAAGAGCTAGGACTGTGGTCCAGCTGAGGCTGAGTCACCAAACTGTCACCAGGAGCACTGCCTCAGCTGGAAGACGGAGCCACACTTTCAATACTGGAGGCCAGGAGGTCAGGCATGAACCGGGCATAGCAAAGACGTCTCCCCAAAGACCAGTGACGGCACACTTCCAAGGGCTTCCGTGAGACTGAAGAACCCAGTGCCCCGAGTACCACGAGGGGAGAAGTTCCCCGCAGTCCGTACCCTCCCGGGAGGCAGAGAGAACAGGGATATATATCAGAGACGCTGAGTGTTTTTCCTAAAGACCAAACATTATCTGCAGGATTTAAAATATCAGCTCAGTGTTTAACTGGATTGGACACTCAGTTTACCCGCCCCATTCCACTAACTAGTGGGTGGGACTCCGAGGAGAAAGACCAGATTAGTTCTGAAGCAAAATAATGATACTCTGTTTTCCCTTCACATCAGATATGTGGCGAGCTGTGTTTGTGTGACCCGGCCGCTCGGAGCCCCTGGGACGTCAGGGGTAAACTGGATGCTTCCAGCCGAGGCAGGGCCAGGGACCTGTGGGAGGGTCTCTGTGGCTGCTCCTATAGGTGGGCTCCACACGGGCCTCCCTGGCCGAGCCGCAGGCCACCCCACTCGTGTCCTGCAGAGTGGAAGCTAAGAGGAAACAAATGGAAGAAAGGGGAGAGGAAGATGCTAGAAAAAGACTCAGGAGCTTAATGTCTGCAGGAAGAAAGCTGGGCCAGGGTCTTTGCCACGCACGTGCCCAGAGGGTGAGAAGTGCCCCCTGGGGGTGCTGGGGAGCCCGAATGCCCAGTGGAGACTGGCTGAAAAATCGGCAGGAAAATCTCCAGTCTGAGCTTCCTGGCCAGAGAGAGGGAGAGGTGGGGGAGACAGTGGAGAAGATGAACAATAATGACCCCATTTACCGAGCACCTGCCCTGTGCAGGGGCTCAGGACCGTGGCTTAGGGAGGATGTTCCCCCCGGGAGTGAGGCCCTGGAAGGTGTTATGGCTCCATGGCGGTCACTAGACCCAGCTGCCCCAGGCTGGCCCCAGCAGAGGCCAGAGCAGAGGCTTCCACGGGGTGCTGCTGCCCCCTCCTGGGAGATGCTCCCAGGCCTTCTGGTTGTGGGAGCGGCTTGGCCAGGACCCTTGGGGCAGGGGTGGGGAGGGCGGGCCAAGCTTCAGGGAAAATCCCTTTCAGGTGCCCGATCCTGCTGCCCTAACCGGCCCCTCTTCTGCATCTGCACTCAAAATCCTTCAGTCCACCCTCCCTCCTCAGGCTGCTTTCTTGGGTCTGCTCCACGGGTCCCACTTCCTGTCCCTCACGGGGTGGAGCTTGGTGATTAAGGGTCCCAGCGGGCTCAGAAGGGCCAGCGAAGGCTCCGGCCAGGTCCTCCGCACCCAGAGCCTCCTGTGCTCCCTGGGGAGAGGCGGTTGCAGTGAGGAAGCTTGCTGAGGCATGCACCTGCCTGGCCCCCGTGCACGCTCAGGGTGGTGATTGTTTGCCTTCTCTGACTCCCTCCCTCTGTTTCTCTCCACCCTCTCTCTGTCCATGGAAGCTCCGACTGGAGGTCTTCCTGACAACTGCAGCCCCTCCCCAGGGGTTACGCCGGCTTCCTTCACTGCTGTGGACCAGTTTCTACTCTCTGGCCTGGAGCAGAGACCACTTTGGGGTTCTGCTGAGGGCAGATCATGTTTGTACTTCTTGTTTTCCTGACTGTTTTAGCAATTTCTCCTTCTTCTCCTTATTAGCTCCCACGGCATAAGTCCCTCCTCACTCTCACACAAACCTTGTCCCCTGATCCTTAATTCTTGTCCCTCTCTCCATGACTACACTCCGCCTTCCAGCCCCGTGATCAGCCTGAGTTACAATGACCCTGATCACCCTCAGTTACCCCTGAGGTCTCCAAGGACCTCTTTGCCCTTCAACCCAATGCCCGTTTATCAGACCTTATTTGGTGGTTTTTCAGTACACATCTGTGCTCCTGACCATTCTTTCTGCAAGTTCTCTCTCCCTTGAATTTCCTGGCACAGTGCCCCTGCTTTCCTAAGACCTTGAAACCAGTTGTCCTCAGTTTTTTTGCTGGCTCCTTTCTGCCCACCAGAACCAGCCACAGGGCTCCCTCTTGGTCTTCTTGTCTTCAGTCTATGCCCTTACTTGAAAGCTCTGACTCTCCTCTCCCACTCCCCATTTTCAGACGTTGCACACCAGGCTGTTCCGGCTCAGACCCTCACCCAGCTCCCTATCTGCTCACGCAGAAGAACACGCAGAAGGTCATCTCCATGCGGACAGCCAGAGATCGCCGACTCCACAGGTGCAAATAAACTCAGTGTCCTTCTCCCCAAATTGGTTCTCCCACAGGAATCTAGGAGATATTTTTAACTCCTCTCTGTCTTTTGTTCAGTCCTCCTACCGTGCAACTGATTTTGGCATTCTGTCAGTGCTGTCTGGTTCTATCTAGCTCATTGTCTGGAATCCATCTTTCATTGCCATGAACTCAACAGCAATTTCGTGGGTGCTTATTATGGGTCAGGTACTACTGTTCTAAGCATTGTGCACATGAGCCTCACTTAATTCTCTGAGCAATCTTGTGGACATAGGGAAGGAACTAGGCTGTTAAGAAGTCATTTGCGCCCTGACCGGTTGGCTCAGTGGTAGAGCGACGGCCTGGCATGCAGAAGTCCCGGGTTCGATTCCCGGCCAGGGCACACAGGAGAGGCACCCATATGCTTCTCCACCCCCACCCCCTTCTTCCTCTCTGTCTCTCTCTTCCCCTCCCGCAGCCGAGTCTCCATTGGAGCAAAGATGGCCCAGGCGCTGGGGATGGCTCCTTGGCCTCTGCCCCAGGCGCTAGAGTGGTCGCAGCAGAGCGACGCCCGGAGGGGCAAAGCATCGCCCCCTGGTGGGCAGAGCGTCACCCCTGGTGGGCAGAGCATCACCCCCTTGGTGGGCAGAGCATCACCCCTGGTGGGCGTGCCGGGTGGATCCCGGTCAGGCGTATGCGGGAGTCTGTCTGACTGTTTCTCCCCGTTTCCTGCTTCAGAAAAATACAAAAAAAAAAAGAAGAAGAAGTCATTTGCTCTGGGTCCTATAATGAATAAGTGGCCAAGCCCAGATGGGCTCCCAGGTCTTGCTGTCAGCAGAGCCATGGTTTTCAACACTGTCGTGTAGCATTATTTCAGGGTTGTATTCCTTGCATAGATTGTCACATCGTCTTTTATGCTAAATTTTCCTGACTTCAGTCTTCCCCTCCCTGCATTGTAGCTATTGATGAGATGACTTTTATTCTATTGCTTTCTAAAACTAAAATGTAATGCTGAGACACTACTTAAACCCATCCAGTAGCCTCTGCTGTTCTGTAGCTAAAATCTATACTCTGCAGCCTTTTTTATTTACCCAACTTGTTTTCTACTTGTCCTTTATAAACTGTAGGGAATGGTAATTGTCCCTAGATCCCCAAGACTGGATTAGGGGATTTATCAGTTAGAACTAGATTTAGCTACCTGTAACAGAAACCCTAACTAACGGTGAGTTAAGTAAGATGGTTAATTCTTTCCTCTTTAAGAATTTGAAGTAGGTAACTCAGGGTGGGTATGGTGACTCTCTCTTGTCAACAATGACCCAGGATCCTTTGTCTTTCTGTTCCACCATTTCTAAAATTGGCTTCCATCTTTAATGTTGCCTCATGGCTGCAATATGGCTGCTGCAACTCTAGCTATCACAATGACATTCCTAGCATCAGGAAGGAGAAGGGACAAGAGCCAAAGTATGGGTTTCTCAGCTGGGCTGGCTGCTTTAATAAGCTTTCCCAGAAATACCAATCAATGACTTCTGCTTATATATCTTTGTTCTCTTAAAAAAAGAAATTAGGTGGCCCTGGCCGTTTGGCTCAGCGGTAGAGCGTCGGCCTGGCGTGCGGGGGACCCGGGTTCGATTCCCGGCCAGGGCACATAGGAGAAGTGCCCATTTGCTTCTCCACCCCACCCCCCTCCTTCCTCTCTGTCTCTCTCTTCCCCTCCCGCAGCCAAGGCTCCATTGGAGCAAAGATGGCCCAGGCGCTGGGGATGGCTCCTTGGCCTCTGCCCCAGGCGCTAGAAGTGGCTCTGGTCGCGGCAGAGCGATGCCCCGAAGGGGCAGAGCATCGCCCCCTGGTGGCAGAGCGTCACCCCTGGTGGGCGTGCTGGGTCGATGGATCCCGGTCGGGCGCATGCGGGAGTCTGTCTGACTGTCTCTCCCCATTTCCAGCTTCAGAAAAATACCAAAAAAAAAAAAAAGAAAAGAAAAGAAATTAGGGAATATTGTTTTTGAGTTGGGCACTTTGAAAACCCTGACAATACAGAGGTCCTGTTAGTGAGAAAGAAGAGGATGGATAGCCGTTGACTACTAAAAGTCCCTGCCCAGAATTCTTTCCCCTACACCCCGCTGGAAATCCTGCATATGTCTACCATTGCTCTTTACACATTTCAATGTAACTATCTGCCTGTCCACTGGTGCGTCATACTCTCTCAGTCTGAATACTCGGTGTAAAGGACAACACCTGGCACACAGCAGGCAATCACTATAGGTTTGCCATTGAGAAGTCCTCTATTTCTAACAAAGTCTCAGAACTCTAGATCACAGACCCAGTCCTGAATTTGATCACAATGTCATGTAAGACAGTGTCATGCTGAATTGTTTAAGGATGATGGTCATGACGTCTGTAACTTATTCTTTAATTGTTCAGTAATAGTAGTATATTAATTAGTAGATAAGTAGATAGGAAGATAGTGGATAAAAAAAAGCAAATATGGCAAAATTTTAGCAATTGGTGAAGCTTAGTGGAGATTAATGAAAAGTCATTATTCCTTTCTTGCAACTTTTCTGTAGAATTCTTTTTATAAAACTGAGAAGTTCGGATGTGAGGGCGATCTGGCTGCGACATCTGTCACCCCATTGATCGCCAGGGTTGATTCGGCTGATCTGGCTGGCTAGGCGGGTGTCCCCTTCCTCCCTCACCGCTCCATGTGCGTCCCTCCCGAAGCTGCGCGCTCGGTCGAAGAGGACGACCTTCCCCGCTAGAGGAGAGGACCGTTCTTCGGTCAAGGGTATACGAGTAGCTGCGCTCCCCTGCTAGAACCTCCAAACAAGTCTCAAACTGAGAAGTTGGCCCTGGCCGGTTGGCTCAGTGGTAGAGCGTCGGCCTGTTGTGCAGAGGTCCCGGGTTCGATTCCCGGCCAGGGCACACAGGAGAAGCGCCCATCTGCTTCTCCACCCCTCGCCCTCTCCTTCCTCTCTGTCTCTCTCTTCCCCTCCCGCAGCCGAGGCTCCATTGGAGCAAAGATGGCCCGGGCGCTGGGGATGGCTCCTTGGCCTCTGCCCCAGGTGCTAGAGTGGCTCTGGTCGCAACAGAGCAACGCCCCAGAGGGGCAGAGCATCGCCCCCTGGTGGGCAGAGCGTCGCCCCGTGGTGGGCGTGCCGGGTGGATCCCGGTCGGGCGCATGCGGGAGTCTGTCTGACTGTCTCTCACCGTTTCCAGCTTCAGAAAAACACAAAAAAACCCACAAAAAACTGAGAAGTTAAAAGGGTCTGAAAGATTATCCTTTCAGGGATCATTTCTATACTTTCTTACCAGCAAAATTTTTCTGAACATGTAGAGCATCACCTAGTATGATCTTAGAAGAAGAAAAAAAGGATCACAGAACTCCAGAATTTTAGACTTAGAAATAAGACCTTGTTCATTGCCAGTCTCTTCTCTCAGAGAGGCGACCTATCTTTCCTCAGGCTCAGGCTCGCTAGTTTTCTTCAGCCTTAATAACTATAGCTTCTTACGTGTGTCTGCAATCCCTTCTCTACAGAGCTCGGTGTATGCTGTTCCCTCCGCCTAAAGAGTTCTCTCTTCCCCTTGCTGCCTAATTCCTCTGCTCATCCTCCAGATAGTTCCTCGGGGAAGAAGCCCTCCCTGACTCCCTGGATTGTGTCCAATTCCCCTGTTCGACCTTCTTAACATCCTGTGTTTCTCTTCATCAGCTCAGCACAAGTGCATGTTTGCATTGGTTTATGTCCCTGTCCCCTCTACTGCAGTGACCCTTTGTAACAGCTCACCTTCCCACAGTGCTTACTATAGACCTGGATTCATTCTAAGCACTTCACACAGAGTTCGCATCTCCTGCAAGTCCCAAATCCACATGTCAAGGTCGATCAGCTCCACCTCCTGACCAGTATATCCTACTGTGAATGGTTTATGTCCCCTTGGATGTCACATAAGCATGGAAAACTCGGCATGCTCAACACCGAACTCCTCCTCTTCCTCACAGAGCTCCTCCTTCTCCTCTGCTGCTGCTATTTCAAGAAATGGCAGAGCCATCCACACAGTTGCCCCCACTTACTACCGGGGACATCCTAGACCCTTCCCTCCCCCTCTACCATCTACCATCAAGTTCTGTTCCTTCGACCTCTAAAGCGTTTCGATCCATCCACTTCTCTTCCTCTTCATTCCGATTCCTCCCATGTGGGTGGCCATTTATCATCTCTGCAGTTGAATTCCATCAGTTCTTCCCGCCGCTGTTTTACCCAGCCCCTTACGTTCATTGCCCACACTAGCCAGCGTTATCATCTAAACCAGTGGTAGTCAACCTGGTCCCTACCGCCCACTTAGGGGGCGTTCCAGCTTTCATGGTGGGCGGTAGCGGAGCAAGCAAAGTATAAATAAAAAGATAGATTTAACTATAATAAGTTGTTTTATAAAGGTTTATTCTGCCAAACAGCGAAAATCCGACATAAAGTACTTGGTAAGTAATTATTATTATATGCTTTAACTTGCTGTAGCTCTGCTTTATAAATTTTATAAAGTAAAGTTACTTCCCTACTTTATGAATCACCATTACTGTGGAACTGGTGGGCAGTTAGAAAATTTTACTACTAACAGAGATACAAAAGTGGGCGGTGGGTATAAAAAGGTTGACGACCCCTGGTCTAAACCGTCAAGTTCACCACGCCACTCCCTGTTGAAACCACCCTGTTGAAAGCCCCCGGCAACTTGGGGAGGGGGCTAAACTGACTTGGAAACCTCACAGTATGAACACCTAGAAGTTTAAATTGCATAGCTGAGTTCGTTAGAAAGAAAGGTAAATGGTCTTGTGTCAAGAATGAAGAGGACACTGAAAACAAGAGTTGATAACACGAGGGTGATGAGCACATGCATTGATGCCAAGGCCGCTCTGGAAGGGCCCAGGAGACCTTGAACGGGCTCTGGGGACAAGGGGTTTTCTTAAGGATGCAATAGAGTTCAACTTTGGCCTCCATATTTGGCCAACACTGCTCTTTCAACTCTGGCTCTAGCTTTGGACTTTGGGAAATCTAAACATTCAAATACCTGCTCAGTGACATCCTGGCATCCTGGAACTTGTCATCAATAGTCATGCGATTATATCTGCCAATTTATTCAGCACTTTCAGTAGGTTTTCCACTTAGATGGAAAAGATCTTTCCTCTTTTCCGGGATACCATCCAGGATACCAGATTGCACTTTAGACTTACTCCATTTTTAGCTACATATGCTTTAGTCACCTCGTCATGTGATGATTCTGAAATATGATTTTCTATAGACAAAACAGAAAGATAATACAGTTTCCCTTCTATCATGGTTGGTCAAGTTGGTTTTCTATTATTGACGATTTAAACACTTTTCTTCTAGTCTTGTGACTTTTTTTTAGTAATGGCACATAAATGTTTAAGATTGCTGTGAACTTTGGGAAAATCTCTATGAAATTTTTTTTCACGTATGAGCTGTAAATATGTAGTGTCTTTATAATTGCATTCTCAAATATGCTCGATGAAAAAAAACTTCCATTTTGAGCAGGCATTGAATAAAAACGAATCTTCCACTTACATTTTTACATTTCTGAGATTAGAAAAATTTTCCACAGACCAGAAAATTATAAATGGCTCGAGAGATCTTAAACTTTGTTTCTCTATCGTCCACATATTTTCGGTGCTGAGTATCATAGGATTTTTTGCATTTCCATCCAACCTTTGATGTTGTGTGCCAAGCAGGGATGCATACAGATTGTAGGGGTATTTCTGGAGCTCATCCCAAAGCCTTTATGCCTAGCAATAACTGAACTATATACATGAAAATAACTGTGACCTACCTAATATACCCTATGACACCCAAAGTCAATGTAGGCCAACTTTCCTCCCTAGTCAAAATCTCCAAAGGCTCCTGGTCATTGCAATGCCACCAACATGAGGAAAAGTTGGGAAAATTATAGTAAATTAATTTTTAAAATGTTATTTTTATGGATTTTAAAATGTTTGTTTTGTCAACTTTTCTAAAATTTATTGAGACTTCTATTTTCATTGTCATGATTACTTTCTTTTTTAAAAAAAATTAAGTATTGATTGTAGAGAGAGAGGAAGGGAGAGAGAGAGAGATGGAGACAGAAAGATCAACCTGTTTCTGTATGTGCAATGACCAGGGATCAAACTCGCAACCTTTGCATATTGGAACAACACTCTACTAACCAAGCTGTCCAGCAAAGCTGCCATCATTTACTTTCACTCTTAACTTTGTTTTCAGTTTGTATTGATTTTCCTGAAGAGGGACTTAAATTGCATAAGCTCCAGGCCCTGAGAAAACTGGACCCACCCTTGACTGAGACAGTTAACCACTCACAGACATCAGCAAAAGCTACTAAAGGATGATCTTCAGGGAAAAGAAAATAGAACTCAGAAGGAAGAGGTGAGATTCCTGAGACAAGGAAATAAATACGTACATGTAATTAAGCAATAGTAATTATTATTAATAATAATAATAATCGATTTCTTGTTGCTCTGGTGAACAGCATAAACACTGCAATGTGACTGACAAGGTCTTGTAAGATCTGGTCTTGGATGATCTCTGGCTTTATCAAGCACCATTTCCACTCACCACCTACTAGAGAACAGCCTCTGCACTCTGCACATCTGCCTCCAGGCAGGCTCACGTTCCCTTCCTTCTCACTATAACTCTTTCCCCTCCTTTACAATTTTTTAAAAATTTTATTGATTGATTTTAGAGAGTGACAAAGGGAGACAGAGAGAGAAACACTGATTTGTTGTTCCACCTATTTTTGCATTCGTTGGTTGGTTCTTGTATGTGCCTTGACCGGGGATCAAACCCACAACCTTGGTGTGTCAGGACGATGTTCTAACCTATGAAGCTCTCAGCCAGGGCTCCCGTCCATTCTTAAGGAAGAGAAAGCTGCCCCTATCCGCCTAGATGAGGGGCTCCTCCTGTCTGCTCTGAAGCAGCTTACTGTCACACTTGCTTGTCATGAACTCATCCCTCACTAGACGGTGGCCTCCTGAGGCAGAGACACAATTTAGTTTGTTCCCTGCTGTACCTCAGCCCCTAGCACTGATCCTGACCCAAGAAGGCAATCTGAAAAGATTTGCTAAATAAGTGGATAAACAGTTGAACCAAAACCTTTTGCTTTTCTGCCTTTGTCATGTCAACTAGTGTTAATAGGTATTGATCTCAGTTCACTTCCTTCCTTTAATAAACTGGGTTGAGTGACAACAACTGGTCTCTTTCTGATGACTGTGCCCTTCTTTCTGTACAGTAAGCACTGTAGCCGCAGTGGGTGCCCTCTCATGGCCCCTCAACTTGCCTTGGAAGTGGCCTCCAGAGGGTTCCACACCAGCCTAGGGCTTCACACCTTTCTCTGCCTGAAAACCCTCTCTGGCCTCGGGACTGTGCTTGGCAGTGCCAGCGAGTGCACACTCCAGGGGGACAGCTGCCTTCCTGTCCGTGCCTGTCCGTGCCTGTCCGTGGGATGACCTGAGACATATTCCACAAGGTTTCTCGGATGGTTCCCAGCACAACTGAGCTCCAGGTGCCCAGACTCTCTGCCCTCTCCTCACGTGCTTCCTGGGCTCGCCTCCCAGCTCACCTACTGGCCCCCACTCCTCGTCTCAGGGTCTGCTAGGACACAGGACACTGTTCCTATGCCCGCTGTCATGCCCAGCAAGGTAGCTGTGGCAAGTGCGGGAGATGAGGCAGAATCGTGTTTGACCCCAGGACTCAGCTGTGGACGACAGTGGTTTGAAAAGCACATTTTGGGAACTTATGCATTTGAATAGAATTTCTATCAAATTCTGGAAATATGTGAATTTTGATAGAATATCTCCTGAATGTTCAGGAGGCTTTGAATACCGAAAGGGGTGAGTGTCAATGCAGAACTGCTCATAGACCAGTCAGAGGGAGAAGAGCGTGCAACGATATCTTGGTTACGGAAGTTTCCCGGCAGTGGCTCAGCTTTGCAGTATTCCTCCGCCAGCATGGTGGCCGGTCCCTGTCATTTAACATGGGTATCTGCGCAGGGGAGATGGCCGGAGACGCCGCGGCCTGGACCCAGCTTCCAGGGAGCTTTGGAAACCTGCTCCTGCCGCCTATGTAAGTCCCTGGTATTTGAAAGCGATCAGAGCCACTTTGGGCTGTCTCTGTCGACTGACTCATCAACAGCGGCAGGGCTGCCGGGAAGAAGCCTCCACCACGATGGGAGACTGATCTTCGCTGTCGCCTGGTTTGCAGCTCGCTCAGCTAGGAGGGGGAGGGCTTGCCCCTCCCAAGGTCCTTCCCAATGCCCTGGACGCAGGGTCACCCGGCCAGGAGCAAACCACCCCCAGGAGGGGCACTCCCCTCCGGAAGAGGGGCTCAGCCAACCGCTTGGCGGGTCCCCAGATTGTAAATATCTGCGTTTCACAGAAGGCTTCGGACTCCAGACCACGGCAATGAAACAGGAGAGCCTTGAACGCTGCCCAGTTTATGGACAGATACAGAGAGAGGAAGGGAGAGTCTGTCTCTGGACTTGGTTGTCTGGGGAGAAGGAGGCTCGTGAAGAGGTTTCCAGAGGGGACCGAAGCGCGCGGATGGTAAAGCCATCAGGGCCAGGCGGTGCCGGAGACCAGCACAATGGTGCCCTTGTGCGCTGGTCGGGGACTTGTGTGTGTATGTTTGCAATCCCTGTCCCCCCTGCAACCCCAGGCTGGGGTCTGCTAAGAAAAACAACCTGGCTCGCAACGGCGTTCTTCCAGCTCCACTTGAAAGATTGAGAAAAAAAAAAAAAAAACCTCGAATAGAAAAATAACCTCAGGGAGCCAAGGCTTTCTGCACTTGGCGAAGCCCTGGACCCAAAATACACATAAGAACACTTCGATTTGAAAGGCCTGCAGTATTCCTATCTGAGTCATCTGAAAACAAATAAAAAGAGACCTAAACAAACAAACCTAATTGTGCAGGAAACACGGCCAGGTTTCCAGCCTGGCTCCCCTCTGTTTTCGTTAGTCAGAAGCCAGCATCTGAAGCCTGCACGGTATCCAGAACAAGCAAAATATTAAAAACAAATTGCCGCGGTGTCTCCCCTTCCCTCTTCCTCCGCGCGCAGCACACGGGCCAAGCTCCCAGCTCCTCTCGGCCTCGGCCTCCTCCGGTCTCCGTGGCCAGCTGCCTGCTTGCTCACCAGGCTGGCTGCCCGGGGTGGACCAGCAACCTTGGTTGACAGGGACATCCATGAACATCAGCAATTACTGGACACTCAGGCAAAATTGAGAAAGAAGTCTCCAGGGTCTTGAGATATTATGGTTTTTCCAATAGTTGATGCAAGCACTTGGACAATTAGGCCAGAAATCCACTTGGTATAGAGCTGTTCACTGCTCTTTGCCAGCACTTTATAGGTTACCTTTCTTTTTCTTTTCCTTATTAAGTCAGAGGCGGGGAGGCAGAGAGACAGACTCCCACATGGCCCCCAACCGGGATCCGCCTGGCAAGACCCCTACAGGGCGATGCTCTGCCCTCTGGGGCCACTGCTCCATTGCTCAGTGCCTGAGGTGAGACTGTGGAGCTATCCCCAGCATGCAGGGTCAACTTGCTCCAACCATTCCAGCCATGGCTGCAGGAGGGGAATGGAAAGAAAGAGAGAAGGGGGAGGTGTGGAAAAATCGATCGTTACTTTTCCTTTGTGCCCTGACCGGGAATCGAACCAGGAACTTACACACTCCTGGCTGATGCTCTACCACTGAGCCAACCAGCCAGGGCACAAGTCGCCTTTCTTTTGCCCTCTTTTACTTCTTTCACCATTAAGTAGGCATTCCGTTGTAATGGACATCTCTTGGTTTTACCCATTTTCCTTTCTGGTAATATCATCTCATTGGGGGGGGGGGGTTGACCTTCCTTCCCCCCCCCCAATAGTCTAGTCCCTATAGTGTGGTTGGGGTTCGCCACACCCATCCCGCTTCAGGAGTGAGTGATCAAAGGCCTGGCCAAATCAGTGACCAAAACTGGTATAGGAATGAACACGAAATCCTGTTCAGGCTACGGAGACACGAGCCTGGGACTTCTGCCCACTGCTGGGGAGGAAGCACACTTACTTCTCCAGGGTTGGGAAGCTGGTAGAAAGAAGTCTGAAGCCACTGGTGGTCTTGAGGACACCAGGTCCTGTCTGAGAGGAGGAAGAGCAGAGCTAAGTGTCACAGGAGGAAAGAACTCACACAGCATCATCTGAGCCCGCAAAGCCAGCCAAGACCAAAAACTATTTCCCCTGGGCTTTTCTGTTGCATGAACAACTGAAACTCCCATTTTGCTTAAGCCACATTTAGTTGGATTGTTGTATCTTGCAACTGAAAGAGCCCTAAAACACACATGCATGCACACACCTCTGAAAATGTCATATGAAATTAACTTTTTTCATCTTTCAAGTGGACTATTACTCTTTTTTTTTTTTTAATTCCTGGAAATGATCTTCTCAAAAGGAAGATTTTGGGGGGGTGAATTTTTGTTTTTATTTATTGATTTGAGAGAGAGAAAGAGAAACATCAATTTGTTGTTCCACTTATTCATGCATTCACTGGTTGTTTCTTGTATGTGCCTTGGCCAGGGATGGAACCCGCAACCTTAGCATACGGGGACGATGCTTGAACCAATTGAGCTACTGGGCCAGGGCTTGTTGAATTTCAGGTTCAGTTAAATGTCACGGAGAAGTACAGAAAACAATCTGCTTTAGCCCTGAATCTTAAGAGAAAAATTGCCTCTGTCCCTCGTAGTGTAGTAAGAGATGAATGAATTCTCTCACCAAATACATTTTGACACAAAGAATAAAATGCTATAGTAATTACTGAGGAATGTCTCTGCGCTTCTTAGCTTGTTTTGATTACCAGTTCCAGGCATCCTATTCTGTGAGGCCAGGGGACATCTAAATGCCAAGATTAGTCTAGATTTAAAGTACATGAAAAACAAAAACAATAACAAATCTCTGCCAAACAGAAACCGAAGTAACCAATGACACACAGACAGTATTTGGGGAACAATAGAAACTATAGGGCTAGTATTCTTCTTCTTGTTTTATTTGCCATGAATAGGTGGGGTCTTGGCTTCTTGTCCCCTTTTGTCCACTCCCGATAATGAACTAGAAAAGGGGCTGATGTTAACTCCTTAACTCTGTCTGTTAAGGGTACATATCTTGGGCTGGGTGGGCATGCAGGGATAGAACAAGGGCCTGAGGGACTGGGCTAAGTGATCATAAGGATGAAGAGGTTTTTAAGCCACTAGTTGTGAAAATAATAGCTATCCTTCTCAAAAGAGTTCCATCAGAATTTGATTCAAATATCACCTCCTCCAGGAAGTCTTCCTTCAATGCCTTCATTAGAAAGTATCACTCTTCCCTATTGCCTTTGCACAAAACTCAACATGCTTCATATTAGAAGTGGTTGCAAAAAGATGGGGAAGATTTTTGCTCACCAAAGTCTTCTTGGAGCAAACACCAGAATAAATAACTCAGTAAGTCCTTTGGGATGAGATGAGGGATAAGAGCTCAAAGGGCATGGTTGAGTTGCATAAGATGGTTTCTACCCTGATGTGTAAGCTGCGTGGGTTTAATTTTGCAAACAGAAGAAAAAAAAATATGTTGATGTTGGGGAGCTGAGAGAGAGCTGCGTGGCTTGCATGACCAAGAGGAGAGGCACTTCTGTAAGGGAATCTGGGAAGAGGGGAAAGCTCGGAATGAAGCGGTCTGGAGGTGAGCCATGGAGGTGGCACTCTGCTGTCAAGATCAGGGGCACCTCGTTGGGTCGTTAGGTTGGTGACTGTGATGGGTACCACACACCCCTTTTATTGTTTCCCCTCTGCAACTTCCAGTAAAATCTCCATGGTTCACAAACACATTTGATGTAAAATTCTGAAGGGGACGGATGTCAGGTTGCCAGTTGACACAAAAAGCAGAAAAAACATATGCAGACGCAACCACAAAGTTCAAGTTAACGCCTGGGCTCCATTTACCTGTACACCTCTCCCAGTGGATGATAAACTCCTGGGAGGAAGGGGACACTTACATCCACCGTGGAATCTTCACTTAGGGCCTGGCCAGTTATCTCAGTCGGTTGAGAATGTTGCCCAGAAACAACAAGGTTGTAGGTTTGATCCCGGTCAGGCACACACGGGAAGCAACCAAAGAATGCATAACTGAGCGGAACAGCAAGTGATGCTTCCTTCCCCCTTCCCCCTCTCTCCTTTCCTCTCTCTGACCCTCTAAAGCTCAATAAAAATTAAGCCCTGACCCAACAGGTCAGTAGGTTTGGGCATCAATCTGGAGGGCGAAGGTTGCAGGTTCAGCCCCAGCTCACTGGGTCAGAGCACATACAGGAGCAGCTCGCTGTTCCCGTCTCTCTCTCTCCCTGCTTCTCTTTCAAAACAGGACAAGGAAGGAAGGATAAAAGAGAAGGGAAGGGGAGGGAAGGGAAAGGGAGGGAAGGGAGGAAGGAAAGAAGGAAAAGAAAGAAAGGAAGAAAATAAAAAGAAATCTTCACTTAGATGAATTAATGACTTAACCTGCAGAAAAACACCAGCAACAGATATAAGAGCCCGAGAGTCAGAGACGCTGTTGTCAGGTTTCTGGACTCCGAGGGTTCGCTATACATCGACTTAACTCCTGGGCTTCAATATGCAGGGGTGGGCAGAAGTAGGTTTACAGTTATGAGTCCGTGAAATTGTTTATTCTTCTACTATTACATATGAATTATTGTATTATTTATTTATGTTACAATTGTAAACCTACTTTTGCTGAATATTGTGACCTAATTACCATTATTAGGCCCATGAGCACTAAGGCAGAGACCAAGCGGGTCACAGTTGCTGCAGCTGGAATGCAAATGGGGCTTTATTTTATGTCTGAATTAGAGCCAGCCTAGGGCCTTCCCCCACCCACTAAGGCCCGCCGTGGTCCCGGGGTCCATGCTGACGGGCCCAGATGCTGCTGGCTTCCACCCTTCTCAGTGACTTCCCGGGCTTCAGAACCGCCAGCAGGCTGCATTCTGACCGGAGATGTCGGGGACCTCACGGGACCTGCCAGGCACTGACTTGCTTCCGAGGCGGCAGGAAAGAGCCGGGAGGCTGCCCTCTCCTTCCAGGCCGGGACCGGGAAGCCAGCAGCCTCACTGCCCCTCGCGGGCCAGCCGCCTGGGCCCGGCCTGGGTTTGGCAGGCCGCGCTCCTGGCAGGCCGCCCCGCAAGAGCCCTGCCATCTCTGAGCGTGAGTGAGGAAGGGCGTGTGGAAGGAGAGTGGAGTGTGGGCACAGGGGAAGCCAAGGCCAGGGAGGTGGCCCCACAGGATGAGGGAAAGGGACCCGGTCCACGGTGAACCTGAATGGGTTGAAAATCAAAATGTCTGGACCCTAAAATCATCCGTGGGAGGTCCTGAGAGATGTCAAGTCTGAGGATCATGAGAGGGACTGTGGGCTCAATGGTGACCTTCAGAACAAACCACAAGCATTTGGCTCAGCGCCATGAGCTAAATGACAGTCCAGACCAGCAACACCTCCTCTAAGAAGGCCTTTCTGATTTCTCCCACCAGCTTTCCTGTTGGTGGCTGTTGCTAAGATGCCTAGTCTGAGAGAGAACAATTCTCTGCTAAATTCATCCCACAAATGAATTCTTCCTGCAGGGTTTTAGTTGAGGCTTAGGGGGACAGAAGCACACATGAGAGAGGGCCCTATAGCTACTGCTTGAGTTCAACATCCACGCCTCCCTGGAAGAACTCCAGGTGACATGGGACCATGGCACCCCTGTTCCCAAAGTGGTGCCAGTGACCGTGAACCTCCCTCGGAATGAAACTGCCCATCTTATTACAGATTCAACTGCCCTCTGGTCCCTAAGAAGAAAGTTTCCTGCTGTCTAGATTAAGACCCTGTTCCCCTGCCTCACATAAGATGCAGCCACTGCCTGGGTTTTTCTGTTTTAAATGACACCTAATGATGGCCGCACCATCCTGGCCCAGGCCAATCTGAATCCAGGTTTTCCTCAGGCATTAGGAGCAGAGAAGATCAGGCTTTCTGTCTCCCTTCCATAGCTGCCCTCCCAATTTCCTGTGACCAAAGGGGACACACCGCACCCCAAAACAAACAATACTTTTCAGTTGTGATTCTGCATGAATATGGATTAAGGAAGGAAAGGATTCTCTAACTCAGCAAAGCGACAGAGCTGGGAGCAATCAGTGCATATGTTATTATTGCACAATAAATGGCACACAACCTCTCAGTCTGCACTTCAGTGACTTCATGCTGATGGGGCTCCCTGCCCCCTCCTCTCAGGAGTGGGAAAGTGTTTGCAGTAAGACTAAGGGTTACCCCCAAGTGGTCCTTCCTGAAAGGAATGGAGAATAATGTGCCCCACACACAGTGTTTCCTGTAGCGGCAACCTCCTACAAGCTGGCAGGTTTCCCAGTTTCAGTAATTTAACAGGCACTAGTACTTGTTACAAATACGTAAGAAATAGTATGTATTCTGTGCCAGGTCAGGAGGGAGCTGGGTGCTTCACATACAAGATCTTCCTTAATTCTCACAACAATATTGAGAAGTGGCTCCTATAATTATTCCCATATGACAGGTGAGAGAGGAAACTGAGGCTCAGAGAGGTTAAATATATTGTTCAAAGAAGTGGGTGAGGCGGGGTTCACATCCTGTCTGACGCCAACCCCATTCTTTCATCCGACGTGCTATGGAACCTCCCAAATGGGGCCACACCCACAGGTGGAGTGGGGAACCGCACACCTTGGCATTTCCAGTCCCACACACATCCACACGGTCCTGTACTTGGTTCTCTTAGAAACATCTAAGCTTGTCAGAGATGCGTCCTGATTTACGTTCTGGCAATCTGCTCACTCGAACTCTACGTTTTCTAATCTTGCCTCAACAAGAGGCTACATCATAGTGTTTTTTAAAAATAAGATCCCGGCATCGAACCCCAAATCTGTCACTAGAATCTCCGGGAAAGAAACTAAGGAGTCTGTATTTCTAAAACAAATTCTCAAAGGGAAGCGTATGATCAACTAAGTGTGAGATATTCTGTCTAAACTATACGCCTGGTCCTGCCTGATGCTGTGTTGGAGATAAAAAAATGAGTAAGTGATGGTCCTTACCTGCAAGACATGTATTCCAGTTAGGAGGCAAAGTGGGCTCAAACCCCACAAGGTGTCACAGCTAGATGACAAGCGGTGTAGCCCTGATTATGGAACAATTGCTACTCAGAACAGGGGTCAAACATGGATTAGAAGGGTCAGGAAAAAATCAAGGACTTCGTAAGTTATATAGATGTCTAACCACTACTCTATACACATGAAATTAATAATATGACTATTAACCCTAATAAAAAAAACTTTTTTAAACAAATTTTTAGAGATGAAATCAAGGAGGGCTGCATGAAAGAGGTAGAACATAACGTGAGCTTTGTAGAATTAGAGGTGGGAGGAAGAAAACGAAGGTATTCTAGAATGGAAGGGTATGAGGAACCAACAGTCTGGAGAGGAGAATGAGCTTGGTATTTTTATGAAGCAGAGAATGGCTCATCCAAACAGTCTGGGAATGTGGAGAGAGATTGTGCAGGAAGAAAGTTAACCTAAGCAGGGCAGTTTCTAGCAAAAGGTTGGCTTGGATATGGGTGACACTAGGGAGCCATTGTGGGCTCTGGAGTGAGTGTTCACATGATAAAAGGGGTAATTATGTAAAGAAGAGACTGTTGCTCCCCAGCTTCTTGAACTATGAGAGATATCACATGCTGTTGCAGATTACGGGCCCAGAAGTGCCTTAAATCTAGGGACCACTCAGGCCATAGCAGAGCTTTCCCAGCAGGGGTCCCAGACCTGCATGAGCTCTTTAAATGAAGTGTCAAAGAAGGCATTTGGCCGTTGGATGGTGTGATGATACACACCTGTTACCTAGATGGACAGGTGAGGAAGGAGACAGTGTTGACATATCTATTTCAATATAGTTATATATCTATCTCTCCAAGAGTAAGGCTACAGATAAAGCCAGCAAGCGGTGAAAATTTTGCATAAGCTCCCTGAAGCAATTTGATGTGCCTCTAAGTTATTTTGGCATCATATGGAAAGAAAAATGAGCCAAAAATGAGAGGCTTACACAGAAAGAAACCAGGAGCCCAGCCTGACTGCCCTGACCTACAGCAGATATGAGCTAAGCTTTCTGCAGAAAAAGTGGGCCATTCTGAGGAACCAGCTCCACTGGGCGGCAACAATGGTATGTGCCGAATGAGTTGTCCTAAAACTTAGAGTTGGACAAGCCTCTTGCTTTAAGTAACAAGAACCCAAACTCAAAATAGTTCAAGCAAGAGGGAAATGTCATGGCTCAAGTACTGGGGTTCCGTGGACTTCAGGCATAGCTTCATCCAGGGCACTCTTATCATCTAATCACGACTCTCTCTGGTATCTCCCAGCATTGCTTTCCTCAGTCTAGCCTCACTTTCTGGAACTGGTTTTCTGTGTTGTAGGAGAGGGGATGCCCGTTGTCTCCAGCCCTGGTCCTTCCGAAGGAGGGAAACTTTTTTTTCCCAGGACCCATTTTGGTGCATGGCACACCCTTGAACCAATCGATGTGTCTCTGGTTGGCCGGTCCCAGTTCTATGTCCACGCATGTGAGGAAGGGGCCTGGTTTTTGATTGACAGCCCGTCAGAATCCCAAAGTGCTGGGAGGAAGGCAAGTCCCCAAAAAGCAAAAACAAGAGGTAGAATAAAAAGATCAGATGTTCCCGATTGTCTGTAGAAGCTCAGAGTCCAGAGAGGATGGTCCCAGACAGCTTCCCCAGGGAGCACAGGCAGTACGAGAAAACAAGACAGTGTTAAGGCAGAAGGATGGCTTAACAAAGACACTACAAGGCCTGCTCCAAAAAGAGTTCCATCCGTCTGGCTGTATTCAATGTTAACTTTCTTTCCTTTCCTTTATGGTGTCTGCTTAG
This sequence comes from Saccopteryx bilineata, assembly GCF_036850765.1. Taxonomy (NCBI): domain Eukaryota; kingdom Metazoa; phylum Chordata; class Mammalia; order Chiroptera; family Emballonuridae; genus Saccopteryx; species Saccopteryx bilineata. The sequence continues at coordinate 248,605,448 of NC_089494.1, forward strand.
TGGTAAGATTAGTGCAGGAGTGGGAGCCATTCAAAAGGCTGGCTCACTTATTTCTCTCAGGCCGTAAAATTAAAGACAACCAGTCCCCCTCTCCCTTATAAATTGCTGGGCGGAACGGGAGGCTATCCTCATTTTCCAAGAGCAGAGGGCCCTCCACTTCCGGAAACCACAGGCCTGGTGAAGGCAGACAAGCTCAATGGAAACAGAGTTCCAAGCACTGTCCCCACCCCCAGGGTCCAGCATTGGTGATTTGGATGATGGTCACATGCATCCTCCAATCTCCGTGGACAGCTAACTTCCCTCCTTTCCCACTCACTTGGCTGGGGTCCAGTAAGGGGCTTCTGTCCCTGCTGTGGGGTTACAGCCGGCCTTGGGCACAGGAGAGGATGCTCTAGGTTGGCTGGTCCTGGGTTGCATGCAGTAGCTCGTTCTTGATCATTTATTGAGGGTCAATCACGTGCAAGGCACAGCATGAAGTCCAGGAGCTTCCGGGACAGAACTGGCCCTGCTTTTTCCCTAAACGCGCTCACTGTTTACCAACGTGTGTGTGGGAGATAAAATTTCCTTCTGCCTCTGAAGGTCTCTACCCATTTTGAAAGAATCATTTCTTCCTTGCTTGCTTCAACCATGGGTAACAGTATTAATCACAGACCCTGTCTCTCTCCTACCGCATCGCTGGTTCGGGCATGGTCCCGCACGTGAAGCAACCCGACAAGAAAGCTTTGTTGGCATGCTTTCACTCTGGAGCCTGCAGGCGCCATATTCTTTTCTTCTTGTTTTTCATGATGATCTGAGGATGTGACTCACTGTGCTAAGAATAGATATTTTTTTCCAATTAAAATTTTGAATCGGTTATTTGTGTGTATAAAAACAATCGTTTTTAATTACTTTATATCTAGCCACCTTGTTAAACTCATTTATTCAACCTAATAATTTGAAAGAGGATTTTCTTGGGGTTTCTGTACAGGTGATTGTTCTACTTGCAAATAAGAAAAGTTTTGTCTCTTTCCTTCCAGTTATCATACTGCTAATTTATTTTCCTAGTCATGGCTTTGGCTAGGAGCCCCAGTAAAGCAGAATAGTCGGTTGGTTGGGAGTGGGTATATTCATAGCATTTCTGATTTTAATGCAAATGATTCTAAAATTTCACAACACCGTGAAGTCATTTTTTAAAAAAGGAAAGTCAATATGTATTATTAACAGAAATTTGTATGTATTCCTTATAACTTTTTATACCAATGGCAGCACACTGTACACAATGTACCTTCTTAAATCCGTAAGTATATTGCTTGTCCATGTTTTGAATATCTATAGAAGGATCTAGAAAAAAACTGGGAACATTACAAGCTTGCAGGAAAGGCAACTGAGTGGTGGCAGGGCTTTTGCGGCTAAGTATCACTTTAGCTGTACACCTAAGTTTTTGATCTTTTAATATTCTTTGGTTCAAAATATTTTCTGTCCCATTTATGGTTTCCTTTCTCTTGTTTAGAGTGCTTTTTTTAGTTTCCGAACTTTGGGAAGTTTGACATTCAGTTGAATTGCCTTGTGGACAGAGGAAGTGGATCTTATTTTATTTCTTTGAAAATACTGTGATCTAATACATGGGCAATTTCTAAGAGTTCCATATATGCTTCAAAATAATGTATTCTTTATTTAATAAATACAGCATTTTATATAGATTTTAAAGCGTTGCATTTTTGTTTAAATTTAAATGCAAAAGATTTTTTTATCAATTTTATATGACATTCTTCTTGAAATGAGTTAAAATTTTTCACTATGATAATAGATTTTTCCATTTTCCTGGTAATCTGATCAATTTTGGCACACACACACACACATTCAGTGAGAAGAGGGGAAGCAGAGACAAATTCCCTCATGAGCCCCACCCGGGATCTACCAGGCAAGCCACTGGGGGGCGATGCTCTGCCCATCTGGGGTGTTGCTCCATTGCTCAGCAACCGAGGCAGAGGCCATGGAGCCATCCTTGGCGCAGGGGATCAACTAGCTCCAATAGAGCCATGGCTGCAGGAAGGAGAGAGAGAGAGAGAAAGAAGTGAGAGGGGGAGGGTTGGGGAAGCAGATGGGCACTTCTCCTCTTGCCCTGGCCGGGAATCGAACCCAGGACATCCATGCGCCGGGCTAATGCTCTATCACTGAGTCAGCTGGTCAGGGCCCGGTTTTTATATGTATTTTGAGGTTATATTGGGGAAAACTATACAAGTTTATAGCTGTTATATTTTCTTAGGGGGTCATTTTTTTTGGTATTATTTACTACACTTCTTTGTCACTTTATATATTTTTTTTGTCTTAAATTTTATTTTGCCTGATGGAAATAGTATAATACCAGGTTTCTTCTTGTTAATATCTGCATGGTATTTTTCTCTACTTTTATTGGAATTTTTCTATGTGGCTTTGTTAGTATGTCCACAATTTTAAAAAGTTTATCAAGATAATCCTACTTCTTCATTTGTGAATTTATTCCATTTACTTTTATCATAATTGTTGACATATTTGAGGCTATTTCTACCATTTAATTTTGCCTTTTCAATTTGTCATTCATTTCCTTTGTTCTTTTTCTTCCATTCATTCTGCTGCATTGGGAACATTCTCTAGAGACCCTCTTTCTTTTTCTGCTAATGCAGAAGCTGTAGGTTCTGTTTTATTGTTATCTTTAACTATAATTCTCAAAATCGAATCTGAAGTCAATCAATATTTCTCTCCTCCTTTAAAACCTGAAAAGAAACAAACTATTTCATCGATATTTTTGCTACTCATCTTGTTATTTTTACCTATGTTTTTGTTTTATCTCTTTTTAAAAAACTCAATGTTGTTATATAGTTAATAGTTAATAATACTGTGTTGTATATTTGAAAGTTTCTAAGAGACTGGGTCTTAAAAGTTCTTATCACAAGAAAAAAATTTTAGCTATGATGAATGCTAACTAGACCTAGTGTAGTGATCATTTCACAATAAGTACATATGTTGAATGATATACACTTAAAACAACTATAATGTCATATGTCAATTATTTCTTCATAAAAAAAGAAATTCAATATTTTAACCTTTCATGGTTAAATGTACCAACACAGGTGATCAACTCATCATTGTTTCTTGACTCCCATGTCTTCACCTTGAGTTTTCTTCTTATTGAAATATACACATTAATGATTATTTCAATGAATTTTTATGAGTAATGTATGTGTTCAAACTTTGTATGCCAAAACATTTCTTAATTAAGTGGGGGCTAAAATTTGAGATTGTCATTTAATTTCCCTCGTTACCATGAACATATTTCTCTACAGTGAGAAGTGGTATAAAATGGTGGTCATGAGCATTTGGAACCGGATCACTCTAGTTTGAGTCCCAACTCCTCCTCTTTCTAACTGGGAGAACTTGGCCAAGAATCACTAAACTTCTCTTAAGCTCAGTTTCCTCAGCTGTAAAAAAGAGAAGAAAAAGAAGACTCTTATCCCACATAATTCTTGTGAGGATTAAATTAGTTCATGTATATCATGTACTGGTGTGGTGCCTGGTACCTAATACCATTCAAGTGTTAGCTGTAATAATCACTGTCTCTGACCTCTTCTGCTGCTGATGAGAAATTGAAGTTAGCCTAACGCTGGCTTCTTTTCCGGTAAGCTAGCTGTCCTCTCTGACTGCCTCAAGATTGTCTCTGTGTCTTGGATGATCTGCAAGAGAAAGCTTCACTCAGAATGCTCTTTAGTCTGGGGGCTCAGTCTTTCTACCATTTTGGAAAGTTTGGGATTATTATTCCAGTATTCTTTTCCCTCTACTATCTCTCTGCAAGTTCGAGATGCTTGTATGTTGTAGCCTCTCAGTCTACTCTCCATATTTCTTTCTTAAGTTTTAAAAAATTTATTTAAATTTTTAAAGTTAAATTAAAAAAAATTTTCCATTGCTTTGAGAGGGAGAGCAAGGGAGGAGAACTTGCTGTGCCACTTAGTTGTTCCATCTAGCTGCGCACTCACTGGTTGCTTCTCATATGTGCCCTGACCGGGGATCGAACCCCTGACCTTGGCACCAGGAGTATGTGACCACACTCTATTCACTGAGCAATCCAGCCAGGGCCTACCCTTCATATTTCTTAATCAGTATTATACACTTGTAAACTTTTGACTCTCTGCTATGTTTTGGGTGAACTCCCTGGCATTGTCTTTCAATTTAAATTTTCCATTTAAACATATTTATCTTACAATCTTAGACTGTTTTATTGTTTTGTGTCACCTGAAGGGAACAATTTATCAATAGTTGATTTATTAGTTATTAGTTAATATATGTATTTGCAAAGACATTCTAAGCTTTTCTCTCTTGCCTCCTTTTTCTCTTCAATCTTCTTTTTGAAATTAAAAAAAAAAATTATTGATTGATTTTAGAGAGACAGAGGGAGAAGAGGAGAGAGAGAGAAAGCATTCATTTTTTTCCCCATTGAGTCGTGCGTTCATTGGTTGCTTCCGTCTGTGCCCCAACCTGGGATTGACCCCCAACTTCGGTGTCTCAGGAGGGTGCTCAAACCAGCTGAGCTACCCGCCGGGGCCTCTTCTCCTTTTCTTGTTGAGGAGTTTCACGGTTGCCTCTATCAGTCTCACCTCTAATTGAACCTTATCTCGGTGACTGTAACCCTTGCTTATTGGCAGTGTGGATGGCTCGCTCGGCCAGCTGCTGGCTCAGTTCAGGTCCTGGCTGGTGTGCTGTCCTGGCCACCGCTCACGTGGACATTCAGCTTCACACCGGCTGTCGCCAGGAGCAGTGGTTAGGGGGACCTTTATCAACTCTTGTCCTAAGTGGAGAAATCGCCGGTCCTAGATTTAGCCTTCAGTCGGGCCTGACCCTTGCCTCACCTGGACCGTGTTCAGTCCCTGCTTCCCGGGAGCCAGACTGGCTTGGTTACACAGGAGCCAGAACTGCGCCCTCCGCCTGCTTCCGCCCTGGGGCCAGCAGTGCTGGTGCTGCTCTTTGGTTTCTGGTCTGCGAAGGTGATCTCTTGTTAGAGAGCTGAATTGTGCCTCTCCACATCTTCAGTTTTTATAAGTTTTATTTACAACCGCTATGTGTTTACGGCAGAAACAAACAGTTACACCAATACCGTCTGGATCAGACGTGCTTCCTATCTTTTTTAAACTGCTACTGTTATAGCAAGCACATAAATAAAAGGGCCACATCCTCTGGCTTGTGTAATGTGGGCATCACTGGTGACCTTGGCCAACATCGTTTCCTCGCTCTGCTGGAGGCTGACGTCAGGATGCGGTGGGCTGAGCAAAGATAAGAACTGGAGACACCAAGCTCGAGCAACTCTTTCAAAGACATTTCCTTGGGAACGAGATAATGGGGAGTTTTTGTCTTGTTTCATCAGAGAGAATTGAATATGTATAATCACAGGATAAAAATAGGGACCAGGAAATAGGGAGAGCCAGCATAGGCAGGAGGTGGGAAGGTAGAGTCAACTAGAGTAAGAACATAAGCTTTTCTAAAAGGTTTTATTATTGATTGACTTTTAGAGAGACAGAGAGAGAGAAAAGGAGAGAGACGCGGGTGGTGGTGGGGGGGGGACGACATACATCTGTTGTTCCATTTAGTTGTGCATTCATTCGTTGCTTCCCATATGTGCCCTGACCAGGGATCGAACCTGAATCTTGGTGTTCCGGGACGTTGCTCTAACCAACTGAATTAAGCAGCTAGGACTAAGAGCATACTCTTTTGAGCTCGAAGATTGGGTTTCACTCAGAGTTCTGCTACTCACTACATAGCTTAATGTCCTTATTCTGTATAATGGGGCTAACAATGGCGTCTACCTTATAGGATTACTGAGAGGATTAAGATAACATCATGAACTTAATACAATGACTGACACTTTAGTAACATGCAGCTGTCAACCATGGTTATGACTAATGGTTTAAGTTGTATGTGTCCACTTGGCTGGACCATATACCCAAACATTTAGTAAAACACCAGTCTAGATGATGCTGTGAAGACGTCTTTTTTAGATGAGATTAATATGTGAAACTGTAGACTTTGAGTAAAAATTACAGTCTAGCTCAGGGGTCCCCAAACTTTTTACACAGGGGGCCAGTTCACTGTCCCTAAGACCATTGGAGGGCCGGACTATAAAAAGAAACTATGAATAAATCCCTATGCACATTGCACATATCTTATTTTAAAGTAAAAAAACAAAACGGGAACAAATACAATATTTAAAATAAAGAACAAGTAAATTTAAATCAACAAACTGACCAGTATTTCAATGGGAACTATGCTCCTCTCACTGACCACCAATGAAAGAGGTGCCCCTTCCAGAAGTGCGGCGCGGGCCGGATAAATGGCCTCAGAAGGCCGCATGCGGCCTATGGGCCGTACTTTGGGGACCCCTGGTCTAGCTTATGGGTGGGCTGCACCCAATCAGTGAAGGCCTCGAGAGAAAGACTGAGGTCCACCAAGGAAGAGGGCCTTCTGCCTCCAGCCGGCCCTCAGGCTCGAGCCGCAACGTCCAGTCTTCCCTGGGGCTCCGCCCTGCCGGCCTGCCCTGCAAACTTCAGACTCGCCAGAGCCCACAATTGCGTGGGCCAATTCCTTAAAATAAATCCCTCTCTCTCTCTCCCTCTCTCTCTCTCTCTCTCTCTACATACACACACGCATGTGCGCGCACACACACACACACACATTCTGTTTCTCTGGAGAACACTGACTAAAACAGTTGGTATAGGAAGGAGAAGGATAATCATAAATAATATTTAACTCTCCTGCGGAGTCAGAGCGTGAGGGCCTCAGAACGGACGCGGAGCTGCCTGGGGGGCTCTGGGTCCGAGGGGGAGGGGGGCTGGGGCAGCTGCAGTGGGCAGGTCCCGTCTGATGGATCTTCTCTCCTGGAAGCAGGGAGTGAGGTCCCATCCTGGGCCTACAGAGCGGTGGCTCGTGGAGGGCTGTGGGCCATCAGAGCTCCTGGTGCTCCGAAGGCTCCCTGGAAGCACTAAGGCCATGGATCGCCCATGGAACCAGGAGGATGGTGTGGGAGGAGAGGCCAGCGTCTGAATGGAGGGCTGGTCTCTACGGCGGAGGGAACTGCATGTCTGTCAGCAAAAGAGGAGAGCGCTGGCTGGGCGGAGGTGGCCCAGCCCTCCCTGTCGGATTCTCCTCAACTCCCGCCCCCTCCTTGTTACCAGAGAACTTGAAAGAGGACCCCACTGAGGGATGACGACTGTGCATAGGCAAGGCTGTCCTCGAATGCCTTGCTCACACACAGCCTGGGAAAGCTGTGAGTAGGTTTCCTGACTCCCACAGAACTGAGTGTGAAGAGCCAAAGCAGCTGCGTGTGAGGTTGGCACCCAGGGGCTGCCACGGACCCCGAGTGCTCTTGTCGGGACAGTCTAGGGAGGCCAGGGAGCTCACGGGCGGGACCGGGCTGAGAATCAGGAGCCAGAGCTCCAGTCCCTGGGTTTGAATTTGGATGGGATCGGGTCTCAGCCATCCCGGGCCAGTAGAATCAGGAGCCAGAGCTCCAGTCCCTGGGTTTGAATTTGGACGGTCAGAAAATTACTCATAGACAACTGTCCCCGTGAGGAGTTTGGTGGAGGCAAGTGTATTCTTGCCTCCGTGACCAACTCAAGGACACTTGCCTCTTAACTCCCGAGGCACTGAGGCAGCCCCCAGCCAGGGAGCCGCTACCTGAGAGGGTCCCTTTTTTCTAGTTGTGGCCATGCCCCTTCAACCTCCTCACCCTGGGCAGGCTTAGCTCCTGGGCCACACACCAAGCCTTTGTCCCCTCACCTCAGGGCTGTCTTCACCTATCCTTGTGCCTGGAGAGGCCTTGGGGCTCAGCTGGTGAGTGTCCAGTCTGTGTGCCTGCCGCCTGAGCTGATGTCCTCCAGTGCGCCAACTGTGAAGAGGAGCATGCGGGTGGGGCGTTGGGTGCCTCCCCTCGCCCGGGTCTAGCTGATGGCGGCCGGGGCCAGCCATACCCGAGATGTGCTGGCTGGTGGAACTGAGGGAGGTGTCCTGCTCAGCCGTGTACTCCCAGGACTACAAACGGAGTCCACAGGTTACTTCCCTGAAATAAAGCTCTGAAAGATTAGTAGATATGCAAATATAGAAAAGCGTTATAGGCTGGCCGGTGGTGGCATAGCTGATAGAGTATCAACCTGGAGCACTAAGGTCACCAGTTCAAAACCGAAGGTGACCAGCTTGAGTGCAGTCTCGATGGCTTGAGCCAACGGGTTACTGGCTTGAGTGTGGGCTCATCAACATGATCCCAAGGCTGCCAGCTTGAGCCCAAGGATGGCTGGCTCGAGCCCAAAGTCACCAGCTTGAGTAAAGAGCTCCTAGCTTGACTTGAGTCCAGAGTCACTAAACTGATCCCCAATCAAGGAACTTACTAGAAGCAATCAATAGACAACTAAAGTGAAGCAACTAGGAGTTGATGCTTTTCTCTCTCTTCTCTTTATTTCTCTGAAAGAAAGAAAAGAGAAAAGGAGGAAGGAAGGAAGGGAGGGAGGGAAGGAGAGAGGGAAGGAGGGAGGAAGGAAGGAAGGAAAGGAAATGGTTACAAAGTCTCTGTTTTGTAAGAGGAGAAGTATTCTGTAGAGAGATGGCAGTGACAGCAGCACAACAATGTGAATGTACTTAATGCCGCTGAACTGTATACACAAAATGGATAAGATGTTCAACTTCATGTTATGTGTATTTTACCACAATAAATTTTTTTTAGAAAGGAAAAACACAGTTAAATAACTTCCTATACAGATGGACATAGATGGATTTGGAGACTGACTTTTCTAATTCCTCCATGTCTAACAATCTTGATCAGGTTAGAATTAATGATTGTTACTTACATCTACTAAGAAGGGCTCCTGATGACTAACTGAGCTAAAAACAAAAGCAGAAACAGAACCTATTAGCAATTTCTACACAGGGTCCTCTCATGCTAACATGCCTACCTCTGCACTAAACTGCCTGCCTGCCTGCACTGTGTCTGGCATCAGAGCCAGTCCTTATAAAGGAGTTCCTGGAGTCCTATTTCAACCAATAGGACTGAGGCTTTCCCCATCCATCAGAGTTGTGCAGCTCTGACCAATCAGAGAAGCTCTATTCTGACCAATTAGGACAATACCTTTTGAACCAATCAAAGTGTAAGGAACTGAATTTCTTATTTGCATGAGGACAGGGTAATTAGGGACCAGAGGGGCAAGGACTTCTGTTCAGTATGATATAAGCCAGCTCCTTTCTTTTTTTTACAGAGACAGAGAGAGAGTCAGAGAGGGATAGATAGGGGCAGACAGACAGGAACAGAGAGAGATGAGAAGCATCAATCATCAGTTTTTTGTTGCAACACCTTAGTTGTTCATTGATTGCTTTCTCATATGTGCCTTGATCGTGGACCTTCAGCAGACCGAGTAACCCCTTGCTTGAGCCAGCGACCTTGGGTCCAAGCCAGCTTCTTTCTGACTCAAACAGCACACTTTCCCTTTCCACTGAAGACTGCATCTCCATGGTTGAGCTGAGCTGTTAATAAAGTTTCCTTCTTCACTGCACTCAAATTGGGGGCCCCTGTTGGTGTTGAATTGGCACCCACCATCAACTGACACTGTCATGTTTAGACTTAAAGTAGATGGCATTTTGAGTTCTAAGTTGTGTTTAAAAGGGTCTTGTCTAGCTGGGTATGATGCCAAGCTTGGGTTGATGGCCCAGGGATTGGTTTGTATGTGATGGTTTGCTTAGGGGCAGTTGTTTGTATGTGACTAAGGAGGAAGGGGACAGTTTTGTGCACACCTGTCTGAAGAGGAGAGAACAGTGCATGTATTAGCTAGGTTCCTTTCCGTTGCCAACAAGCAGAGATCAGCTAAAGTGCGCTTCAGCAAACACTGGGAGTCAATTGTATGGATTCTAAGGTGTCCCCTGAGGGACAAGGTCAGTGATGCAGCAGAACCTCCAGAGAGATCTTGAACCAGGAACTAGATAGGAGACTGCGAAGAAAGTCTCTTCTCTCTGCACACCTGCTCCATCCCTCTCTTGCGCAAACCATCCTTCCCTGTGCCTCACCCGTGGTAACACACAGCCCCGGGGTAACACACAGCCCCGGGGTTTTCTACTGCAGGTTTACCCCAGGCCCTCCAGCTTAGGGACTGCAGTTATAAAAACAAGAGTATGGAGTTTCCTGGAGAGAGGCTCCCTGGAGGAGGCAAGGAAGCACTGCGCCCTGTCCACATACCCTGCCCTGCGCTCTCCTACCTGGCTCTTCCTGAGTTACATACTTTCATAAGGAACTGGTGATCTGGTGCGGAGAGAGAGAGAGGGAGGGAGAGCGAGGGAAGGAGGGCAAATCTTTCCCAGAGATGGGTCCTGTCTGGGTCCCCTGTCTGTTCTTCCCCCTTCGCTGCTGTCAGCAGAGAGGGAGCTGTGACCGGCCAGGTTTGGACGTGGGGGTCTATTATCAGAAGAAAGGAAATGGTGGGGGGCTTGTTGAGCCAAGAAAGAAGAAACATGACCATAGTCCACGGCAAGGACGATTCCCTTCCCCGCTTCTCCCAGCCCCACAGACCTGGCCCGGCTCCGATGCCCAGGGGGGCCACCCCTGAGGCCAGCTTCCCACGGTGCAGCACTGTTTTCCTGGGGAGCTCCAGGCGGTGTGGAAATGTCTCAAGGGAGAAGCCCGAGCTAAAAATGCAAGTGAGCTTGTTCTTGAACTTATGTGGGACACCAGCCTGGGAACCCCCAGAGATAACCACGGGGACCTCTGAGTAGAGCTGAACCCCTGCATGGGTATCATATACAGGGCATGAATATCATTAGCTGTCACATTTTACTCACAAACTCATTAGACCTAGAATTACTAGATCATTATACAGGCGAACAATCCCTTATAACGGGCCGTCTAAGTTTTTCCCAAAGTTTTTCCCATAATAAATAATCCTGCAGCCAGTCTCCTTGTAGTTAGAGCTTCACACGCATTCTTGACTTATTACCACTTGTGAAAGTCAAAGTGAGAAAAGCCAGAAGAACAAGCCGTGAATCAGGAAGCCTCTGGGTTTTGAGCAAGTTTTAGCCAGAACTCTAGGTTACGAGCAAGGAAAACTCAAGTGAAGCCAATTTCAAAAGGGATATTGATTGAGTGCAGAAACCAAGGTTCTTGGGGAGGAGTGGCTGTCAGGCACGGCTGGATGCAGAGACTCAGCAGCATTCTCGGTGCTTCTCTGTGTCCATTTCTCAGTTATGGGAAATCGGGCTCCTTCCTGCTGCAGAAGGTGACCTTCCTCCATGTGGTTTTAGGGGCTATGCAGGGGAGAGTGCGAGTATCATCACAGACAGGTTCAAGTTGACACCACTCAATCTCAGTAAAAATAAGCTCTTCTCTCCCAATGCTAGAAACAAAATCCCGGAAGAGTCTGATGGATTTCAGCAGGGTGACATTCCCACGCCATGAGCCTGTCACTATAGCTCAGGGAAACTGCCCTCTGGCCAGAGAAAGTGGGTCCTGAGGTCAGTAGCCCCAACAGACTCATGTGACATGGAGGAGAGTCAATTGCCCAGGGAAAGAAGAGAACTGTTACGAGAATAAGTTAATTAGATAAGAGTTGTTGGCAGTTCAAAAGGAAAAATATGCAGAAGTCGAGTCCTGATGGCTGCACAACAATGTGTCTTGCTGCAGCAAGGTGGGGACAAACAGGAAGCTGTCCCCAGAAAGACAGAAATGAAACCCACTTCTGTGACTCATGGTGCACAGGGTAACCACACCAAGGTGTGGCCTCCAACAGGTGTTTATGGGGATATGTTTTTACCTGTGGTTAGTGTACATACAATAAAGGACCCATCGCTTCTTTGAAAGATGGTATAATGTCTTTAAAATTTTATTGATTGATTTTTAGTGAGAGAAGAAGGGAGAGAGAGTGAGGCAGGAACATTGGTTTGTTCCTATGTGTGCCCCGACCGGGGATCGAACCGGCAACCTCTGCACTTCAGGCAGGTGCTCCAACCAACCAAGCTATCCGGCCAGGGTGAAGATAGTATGATTTTGATGAGAAGATCCTCCCTCATCCCACCAAAACCACTGCAGAACTCCTGATTTCTAGCTAAATCCAAGTCTAAGCCCACTCCGATGTGCAGCTACACCAGGACACCACGGAAAGAGCTTGAGCTTCAGGGTCAGGCGGGTGGTTTCGATTCCCTGTTACTTACTCTCTCAAGCGTTGGCTTCCCCGCTTATAGAAATGAAGTGCTATTTCTTCACAAGCACTTGCTATTAAGTTTTTTATTGTAGAAAATTTTGAGCATACTCAAAAGTAAACACAATAGTAAAATGAAGCCCCAGTACACATCACCAGCTTCAATAATTATCACCACATGGCCGATCTTTTTTGATCTGTATTCCCTGCTGACTGTCCCTACACCCTGCTCTTGAACTATTTTGAAACAAATCCCAGATATCATATCATTTCCTCCATAAATGTTTCAGTGTGCATCTCTAAAAAATAAGGACTCGGTTTTGTTTTGTTTTTAAACATAGCCACCATATCATCATCACGCCTAAAATTATCACCATATTGCCTTAATATCATTCAAACATTTGTTCAAATTTCCTTATTGTCTCCTCAATTGTTTCCCATACTTGATTTATCTGAATCAAGATAAGGATCAATATGTTGCATTGGTTGATATGTCTCTAAAGCGTCTTGTTTAGTCTCGAGGTTCCAACAATTATCAATGCAAAATTTTATTCCGAAGCAAATGCTAGACACCAGCATCATAAATTTCATGGCTAATTATTTCAGTTTGTACATCTAAGACTCTCTCTTTTTAGAACACAACCACTAGACCAGGGGTCCCCAAACTTTTTACACAGGGGGCCAGTTTACTGTCCCTCAGACCGTTGGAGGGCCAGACTATAAAAAAAAAAAACTATGAACAAATCCCTATGCACACTGCACATATCTTATTTTAAAGTAAAAACAAACAAACAAACAAAAAAACAAAACGGGAACAAATACAATATTTAAAATAAAGAACAAGTAAATTTAAATCAACAAACTGACCAGTATTTCAATAGGAACTATGCTCCTCTCACTGACCACCAATGAAAGAGGTGCCCCTTCTGGAAGTGCGGCGGGGGCTGGATAAATGGCCTCAGGGGGCCGCATGTGGCCCGCGGGCCGTAGTTTGGGGACTCCTGCACTAGACGATTAGTACACCAACATCATCATCATCATCTAAATACTTTAATACCATCAGAGATTATGCATATATTGTTCAAATTTACCCAGTCGTTCACTTTTTGAACTGTTGGTTCTCTCAGGTAGGGATCCAAACAAATCCAATCATTTCATTGGTTGATTTGTCTATTAAATCTCTTTTCATCTCCAGGTTCCTATCTCCCCCCACCCCTTCCATTTTATTTGTTGAAAACACTGGGTCATTCGTTCTATAGAATTTCCTTGTTTAAGATTCTGCTGATTGTATTACTGGGTCTACTTAACATGGGTGGGAAACTCATAGGCTCTGACATTGCACATCCCATGGAGAGAAGCTGACCCTGCAACTTACTTCCTGGGTGACTAGACACAAATTTCTCAATTTTGCCAAGCCTCAGTGTTTTCTTCCTGAAAGAGGATAAGAGTACTCAACTCTTAAAGGTATTGGGAGCATTAATTAAATAATGCATGCTAGAGATTGTGTGCAAAGCCTGGAACATGGCGAGTGCTAAATTATTATTTTTTCCCTTAAAAAGAGATGTTGGAGGAGGCAACCTGAGTGTCCATTGATAGATGAAAAGATAAACCAAGTGTGGCATATACATACAATGGAATATTATTCAGCCCTAAAAAAGAAGGGCCTTTTTACACAGGTTACAAGGATAGACCTTAAAGACATGTCAAGTGAAAATAAACCAGACACAAAAGGACCAATATTGTCCATGATTCATCCTATACGAGCAGTCAGATTCATGGAAGAGGAGAGCTAGAAAGGTGGTTGCCAGACGCCGGGAGGAAGGGGAAGTGGAGAGTTATTGTTTAATGAGTACAGAGTTTCAGTTGGGAAAGATGAAAAACTTCTGGAAGTGGATGGTGGTAATGGCTATACAACAAAGTAAATGTACTTAATGCCACTCAACTGTACTCTTAAAAATGGTTAAAATGGTAAATTTTGTTATGTATAATCTACCACACTTTTTAAAAGAGCTGTTAAATAAGTTAATATAGCATAGAGCCGTAGCCTCCAGCTGCACCCCTGCCTCTCACTTCATGCCTCTTGGAGATGACTGACACAATTCAAATGACGGGCTATGATCATGAGAGAAAATGAACTGAACTGATCTGAAACCCTGGCCTGCTTCCTCAAATCCACAACTGTTCATTAAGCATCAGCTCTGAGCTAGGCCTGGCTGAGGGCCATGGTTCAGGAGCAGGGAGAAAGGGACAATGCAAGAAGTCTAGACACAGTCCCTGGTCTCCAAGGCCACCTAACTCTCATCAAATTGGGGACATGAGCAACAGGACAAGTGTCTCCTGAGGGTAAACAGGAGCGAGCGATCTGTCCTAGGCCTCCATTCTCTTTCGGTAAAACACAGGCCTACAACATGCCTGTATTCCACTGTGGTAATTCTCACAATATTCCCAACTTTTTCATTATTATTGTTATTGGTTATGGCAATTTGTGATTGGTGATCTTTTTTTTTTTTTAAATTTCTGAAGCTGGAAACAGGGAGAGACAGTCAGACAGACTCCCACATGCGCCCGACCCGGATCCACCCGGCACGCCCACCAGGGGCAACGCTCTGCCCACCAGGGGGCGATGCTCTTCTGAGACCAGAGCCACTCTAGCGCCTGGGGCAGAGGCCAAGGAGCCATCCCCAGCGCCCGGGGCCATCTTTGCTCCAATGGAGCCTTGGCTGCGGGAGGGGAAGAGAGAGACGGAGAGGAAGGAGGGCGGGGGGTGGAGAAGCAAATGGGCGCTTCTCCTATGTGCCCTGGCCGGGAATCGAATCCAGGTCCCCCGCACACCAGGCCGATGCTCTACCGCTGAGCCAACCGGCCAGGGCCGGTGATTGATGATCTTTGATGTTACATTCAAGATGCCATTAAGAACATGTGTGACTCACGGGAAGAGGTCAACATATCAACATTAACAGGTATTTGGAAGAAGTTGAGAGCAGCACTCATGGATGCCTTTGAGGGATTCGACTTCAGTGGAGGAGGTGAGTGCAGATGTGGAGGGAACAGCAAAGACCCGGGCACGGAGGGGGAGCCGACGCTGTGGCTGGACTGCCTTGATAAGGAATGTACCTACCTATAAGTTCCATCAATCTCCTGAGGGAACTTGAACAGATGGGGGATCACTTCTCATGGATGAGCAAAGAAAGTGGGCTGTTTTCTGTTTGTTTGTTTTTGTTTGTTTTTTGGGGGTTTTTTTAGATGAAACTACTCCTGTTGAAGATACTGTAAAGACTGAAGGATCTAGAATATTACATAAGTTTAGTTAATAAAATAGTAGCAGGGTTTGAAAGGATTGACTCCAATTTTGAAAGAGGTTCCACTGTGGGTAAAATGCTAACCAACAACGTCACATGCTACAGAGAAATTGTTGCTGAAAGGAACAGTCAGTTGATGCAGCCAACTTTACTGTTGTCATATTTTGAGAAATGGTCACTGCCACACCAGCCTTCAGTGACCACCAACCACCCTGATCAGCCAACAGCCACCAACATCGAGGAACTACCCTCCACCAGCAAGAAGGTCACAACTCGCTATGGCTTAGATGATGGCACGCATTTTTAGCCAGAGAGTATTTGTTAATTAAGGTAATACATTATTTTTATAAGACATAATGCTATTGTACACTTAATAGACTGCATTATAGTGTAAACATAACTTTTATATGCACTGGGAAACCAAAAGAATTGTCATGGAGCCTGTGTCCTCCCTTGCCCCACCGCACTTCCTGTCCTCCCACTGCACCACCTTGAGGCCTGGAGAAGACCTTGGCCTCTGACCACATGAGCCACTGGGGGACAAACAGATTCTTTTCAGCATTTGAACAAAGAATCCCAGAGAGGGAATGGCAGGGGTGACCTGGAGCTGGACAATTAAGGAGACTCAGGCTGGGGTGGGGCGGGTGCTTTTTCTTTTCTTTTCTTCTTCTTCTTCTTTTTTGAAGGAGAGAGAAAGAGCGACAAAAAGGGAAAGACAGACAGGAAGGGAGAGAGACAAGAAGCATCAATTCTTTGTTGTGGCACCTTAGTTGTTCATTAACTGCTTTCTCATATGTGCCTTGGCTGGGGGACTCCAGCCAAACCAAGGAGTCACTGGCGTAAGTGATCCCTTGCTTAATTAAGCCAGTGACCTTGGGTTTAAGCCAGTGACCTTGAGCTTCAAGCCAGTGACCTTTGGGCTCAAGCCAGCGACCATGAGGTCATGTCTATGATCCCATGCTCAAGCTGGCAACTCTGTACTCAAGCTAGTGAGCCCGTGCTCAAGCCAGCAACCTCAGGGTTTTGAACCTAGGTCCTCAGTGTCCCAGGACAATGTGCTATCTACTGCACCACCACCTGGTCAGGCATGGGGTATGTTCTCATGAAGGCACTGCAAACAGGAGTCCACAGAGAGGGTAGGTCTGTAGGGAGAACCTGCAGAACAAAGCCAATGATCAGAAAGGAACAAAGGCAAAAGAAGAATGGGAGAAAGACAGAGACAGAGATGGACAGGCAGGCAGATAGAGAATAGAAATTTCTCTCTGACAGCTCTAAAGCCTGAAAGTCCAAGATCAGGGTGCCAGCACAGTCGGGTTCTGCTGAGAGCCCTCTTCTCTCTGTGTCCTCACATGGCAGAAAAGGTGAGGGAGCTCTGTGGGGTCTCTTTTATAATCCTGTTATAAAAGCAATAATCCTGTTCGTGAGGAGTCCACCCTCATACTTAAGCACCTTCCAAAGACCCTACTCCTAATACCATCATATTGGGCTTTAGGATTTCAACATATGAAATGGGGTGGGGAGGGACACAAATATTCAAATAATAGCACAGCCCAAATCTTTTTTTTTTTTAATTTAGAAAATTAAATTTAATGGGGTGACATTGACCAATAAGAGTACGTAGGTTTTAGGCCAACATTTCTGTCGTATTTGAACTGTTGATTGCGCTGTGTGCCCATCATCCAAGTCAAATTATTTTCCATCACTATATATTTGTCTCTCTTTACTCCCCTTCCCTGGGAACCACTTCAATTTTATCTATGTCCATGAGTCTCAGTTTTATATCACACCTATGTGTGAAATCATATAGTTCTTAGCTTTTACTGATTCACTTATTTCACTTAGTATTTATATAATGTTCTCAAGTTCCATCCATGTTGTCGTAAATGGCAATATGTCATCATTTCTCATGGCTGAGTAGTATTTTATTGCATATATGTACCACATCTTCTTTATCCAATCTTCTATTGAGGGACAATTTGGTTGTTTCCATGTGTTGGCTTCTGTGAATAATGCCGCGATGAAAATGGGGGGGGGGATCATATGTCTTTGCATACCCAAGTTTTCCAGTGTTTTTGGTAGACACCCGGTAGAGGGATTGCTGGGTCACATGGCAGTTCTAGTCTTCATTTTTTGAGGAACCACCATACGTTTTTTTCCATAATGATTGTACCAGTTTACATTCCCACTAGCAACAAATAAGAGTTCCTTTTTCTCTACAGCCTCTCCAACACTTGTTATTACCTGTCTTGTTGACAACAGCCAATCTAACAGGTATGAGGTGGTAACTCATTGTAATTTGGTTTGCATTTCTCAAATAGCTAGTGAAGATGAGCATCTTTTCATATATCTGTTGGCCATTTGTATGTCTTCTTAGAAGAAGTGTCTGTTCAGGTCCTCTCCCATTTTTTTAATTGGATTGTTTGCTGTTTGTTGTTGGCTTTGTGAGTCCTTTATATATTTGGGGTATCAACCCCTTATTGGAACTGTTGTTTGTGAACATCAACTCCCATTTGGTTGGCTGCCTTCTTGTTTCGTTGTCAGTTTCTTTTGCTGTACAGAAGCTTTTTAGTTTGATGAAGTCCTATTCATTCACTGTTGCCTTTACTTTCCTTGCCTTTGGGGTCAAACTTATAAAAATGTTCTCTAAGGCCAAGGTCCATAAGTTTAGTACCTATGTTTTCTTTATGTAATTTATTGTTTCAGGTCTTATATTTAGGTCTTTGATCCATTTTGAATTTAGTTTTGTGCAGAGGGACAAGGTGTAGCCAAGTTTCATTCTTTTGCATGTGGCTTTCCAGTTTTCCCAGCACCATTTATTAAAGAGGCTTTCTTTTCTCCTTTGTGTGTTTTTGGCTCCTTTGTCAAAGAATATTTGCCCATATCTATGTGGTTTTGTTTCTGGATACAACCCAAATCTTAATCATCAGAGCCTTGTAGTTCCCAGCATAGAGTAGGCACTCAGTACATATTAACTGAATGAACAAACTACTTAGGATATATATAGGAGGTGGAGGCAGGCCAGGCTGGAAAGGCAGGCTGAGGGCTAACTGCAGAGGACACTGATACCATTCCAAGTGTGGCATTTGGCCTTTCCCTGAAGATAATGGGCTGTCATTGCAGGATTTTAATCCAGGAGCAATATGATAAAGATGGTGCTTTAGGAAAATGTATCTGCTCTTGTTAGCATCAGCACTAGACCTGCTGAGACAACAAGGCATAGATAAATGGTCCACATCCATCCTTGGAAATGCAGAGCAATTGTCCCAACAAACCAGAATCTAAATTGGCAGAGCCAAGACATAGTTCAAATCTCCCATAGGGAGGGGTCTCAGCTCTTTCCATTACAAAATGCAATCCTTTACTGACCCAATGGGACACCAATAAAATCAAATAAAGCTGCCAACTACCTGTTGTCCCCCGGAGACCTCAGACGTTTACGCCTGCCCCTGCCACCCACCAAGCCTGCCCTTAGGTAAGGGTTTCCAGCATTCCCCGGATGACTCTAGGCCTGGAGTCCCTTATCACACACTCTGGTCTCTGACCCTGGCTCTGATTCTGCCTGTGGCCCTTTGGCTGTCTGCCACAGATGCTGGCGCTTCTCATCATCCACGTTTCAGGCCCAGGGAATCCACCCACGCTCTCAGCCACAGGAAGAGGTGACTTCCCACTGCACTGGCCAGGCGACCTGCCCCCACCTTGAGAGAGTCAGTGTGGCAAAATGATCAAGTCCAGGCTTTGGTTCAAAGCCTGGGTTGAGCCACTGGGTTTTATTTTCTTTTTTTTCAACCTAATTTTCCTCAGCCAATAACAATGCCCAACTCACAGGGCAGCTGTGGGGAGGGGGGAGGGATTTGATCAGTGAGATGACACCTGCATGCTGCACTTACAGAACTTTCACTGTAAGAGAAGAGCACAGCCAACTCCTCCCATTTACGAAAGGTTAAACTCCCATCAAGTGAATTGCACCAGGTGCCTTTAGTTCAATCTCATTGATAAGTGCTTCGGAATAACCCTGCTTTTAAGCTGCCCGGAAAGGTGTCATCATGGATTGCAGCACACTCGCACACGGCAGTATGTGCAGCCGTCTAGTTTGTTCCTGAACATAGCCTTGCCTGAATTCAACCCACGTCTACCCCTCCAGGCATCCCAGCTGAAAGCGGACAGCGGCTCCGAGTTGCCTCCTGCTCCCTCAGATAGTGTGGTGGGCACGAACCATGGGGACAGGCGCAGCTGGTAGAAGCCACAAACTAGATGCACATACATATAACACAGACAAATCTTTTAAAAAACATAATAGCTGAGACTGAGTGCTTTCTCTCTGCCTGGCGCCATCTAAGTACCTGACACGGATGAACCTGTTTAGTTCTCACAGATGCTATGAGGCCCGTAGACATCATTATTATCCCCCATGTACAGAGGAAGAAACAAAGGCACAGGGGAGTTCAGTGACTTGCCCGTGTTCTGGAGCTAGTAAACGGAGAAGCTGAGATTTGAACCAGGCAACCTACATGCTTCACCTTAATAGTACACTAAACACACACACACGCACACACTCACACGCGCCAGGACCGGTCCATCACAGTAAGGTCTTTGGCACACCACTGTTCTGCCAAGGAACTGCCAGTTTGTTCTCGCTTTAAAAAAAAAAAAAAAATTGATTGATTGATTGATTTTGAGTGAGTGAGTGAGTGAGTGAGTGAGTGAGTGAGTGAGAGACATCGATTTCTTGTTCCACCCATCCAGGAACTCATTGGTTGACTCTTGTATATGCCCTGAACAAGGATCAGAACTGGAACCTTGGTGTATTGAGACGAAGCTCTGATCAACTGAGCCGCCCATATCAGTCCTGCTCCTGCTCCTCCCTGTATCACAAGGAACTACAATTCCCAGGTTCCCTTGCCTCCACCTTCTAGATGGTTGAGGCAACAGGAAGCTCTGGTACCAGCCTGGGGGTGGAAAGAAGGGAGAGCCAGGGTGTTTCCCCTCTCTATTTCTGTGATTCCCCCACAGCCCCTGTGCCTTTTCTGTGGCTTGGCTCCTTCCAGAAGGTTCTTCCCCCAACTGTTTCACATCCCACCAGGCAGGCAGTCCCCACGTTGGAGCCCTAACCATAGCCCTCACTCCGGACTCTGGTTACATCACTCTTCCCATTGTCCCGACAGCCTCGGGGGTGGGGGGTGGCAGTGGTGGTTTCCTGGGGTGGGTAATCTCTGGGTCTCCCCATCCTCATCATGTTTACTTTCTCAGTCCTCCCACCACTTGGCTAACCAATTCCCTATATTAAGTTCCCTCTGTCTGAAAGACCTGGAGAGGTTTCTAACTTTCTTGCTAGATCCTGACTGATAAAACATTTATATGAATTAAAAATATATGCATGCTCTGGTGGAGGAATGGCTGTGAGTCAAGATGCCTAGAGTGGAGGCCAGGTTCTGCCCCCAGACCAGTGTGAAAGCCAGTGTGAAACCTGAGCTGGCTCTCGTCCTTGGGATTATATAATTCACCGTGTTGATGTTGGATGAGGGGTGCGTGTTTTAGTACATTCTCACTCAAATGCATACACACACACAACAGTGCATGTACATATACCGGTGTATGTATGTGCATACAAGTTCAAGAATAGTTTTGTTATTTGAATTCACGTAATGTAATGTGAATTCAAGGATTCTGTGAATCGCTTCGGGCAATTGGGCATGCCATAGAGAATGAAGATAAAAAAGAGAAAACAGACAAACAAGGAAGTCTTGGTACTGACCAAGAATGGTAACATGACAAAATTACTAACTGAACTTGAGGTCTCATACAAGTAATTCTTCATGATTCTTGTACATGGGGATGCCTCCCGAGTTTAGGGCATGATGTCTGACTTCAGACACAGCATGCACACGGTAGGTGTGACGCGCAAAACCGGGCAGTGGGCTAGCTCCCCACTTGAGCCTCTGAGAGCCTCTCCCGGGTCCTGTGGGTAGTGACTATTATGTGTGTGTGTGACGCCTGGCAGCTCTATGTCAAGGGATGAAAGGAGAACACAAGTATTAGAGGACAACAAGCAGTGTCTGTCACCCAGAAGAGTGACATCTCTCAGGGAAGATCTCAGGTAGCTGCTGGAGGAGGAGAGAGAGACAAGATGTTTTTTAAAGTCTCAGTGAGGGAAACTGCCCCTCCTGGCAGGAAGCAGCTGGAGGGGAATGCATGTGCAAAGCGGTGGTTTTTCCGCCTTGAGACGCGCTGCCACCCAGGGATAGACACCTCCACACTGTGTGTGCCCTAAGCGAAGGGAAGCCGTTTAGGGTTTGTGAATACAAACCTTTCCTTGTGGCCCTCCTGCTGGAAACTCCTGCTCTTCTGATCCAGCCGCGCTGGGGGAAGCCGCTCAGCCCGGGAAGGCTGCTAGCGCCATCTAGTGCTCAAACGGAGAACCGGCTCAGCGCGCCCCTCTGAGCTGCAATTTCAAACCACTGCCTTTCTGGTCTCTCCAGCCACCGCCCCCCACCCCACAACCTGCCTTTTCAAAAAACTTCACAGCATGCCAATTTGCAAATATTGGGAAATCACTTTGCTTTGCAATCTTCAAGGAGTAAATCTCCTGAACCCACTGCCAGTAGAGCCCGCAAACGCTGCCAGACAATTACCAAACCCCAAGGGGCTCCTCACAAATTGTACACTCTGGGTTTATAAAACCTGCCACTGCGTGCATGGAATCATAGGAATCTTGGCATCCAAATTTAATCTTCAGCATCGCTTCGTGGCTACCTGACCTTTGCCTAAAAGAAAAATCTCTCCCCTGAAGTGTGAAGACATCTGTTTCCCAGAGTTCCCCACTGCCACTGTCTATAACTATTTCATACCCTATTATTGGTTCACATTTAAAATTTAGAGCCATTTTCTTTTTTCCTTGTCGAGGAGAGGAGGGTAGCTGTTTCAGGGTTCCTTGAGCCCCAATTTCTTCACCAGGATTCTGGGCATGGATGGTTTAGCTGTTCTACCCCTTTCCTTCCTTCCTTCCTTCCTTCCTTCCTTCCTCCCTCCCTCCCTCCCTCTCTCCTTCCCTCCCTCCCTTCCTCCCCTCCCTCCCTTCCTCCCCTCCCTCCCTCCTTCCTTCCTTCCTTCCTTCCTCCCTCCCTTCCTTCCTTCCTTCCTTCCTTCCTTCCTTCCTTCCTTCCTTCATTTCTTTTGTTATTAAAGGAATGTCAATCTTCCTGTATGTGCCCTAACCAGGGATTGAACTGGCAACCTCTGTGCTTCAGGAACAAGCCATCGCCCAGGCTATCACCTAGTGTTTCTTAAGACACTGCAGTAGGGCTCAATCCTGAAAATTTTTTCAGCTGGAAAAGGGCCTTGATTTATTCATAATCAGCTAATACTGTCATTCAACAGGAAGGAATAATAATAATGTGAGAAATAAATCTGAGCACCGAGGGTGCAAGATTTGAGAACCCACCATGGATTTTTGTTCTTGTTGTTCTGAAATGGTTGAGAAACGCAAGAAGCCAGTGCCGAGTGTGGCAGGAATGAAATAGCAAATATCAAAACCTTGTTGTTGACCCTCAGCTTCTGGGGAAACAGATGGAACTTTTTCATTTGCTCTTTTCCACCCCAGGTTTTATTACTATGTTGACCATTCAAGATTTATCAGGAACATCTTTCCCTAATCACTCCCGTTGCAAGCCCCCAGACTCTCTCCATCTGCCCCCAACCCCAAAGGGAAGTAGAGGTGGGAGAAGTGGGAGAGCCTTGCCTTGCCCCCACCCTTTTCCAACATCGGGAACGAGCCGAAGGTGCTGGAAGGAGTTCTGACTTTCAGTTTAGGTTGGAGCATGACAGGTGCCCTTTCCTTTCCCATCAGCTTCTCAAGTCGGGCGATCTCAAGTCATCTTTCCAGCTGCTGAGATGAGTTTGTGGCAGCAGCAGACTGAGGTGGCGCGAGCTGTTAGGCGGCCTTGCTTTGACTGCAGCCCAGACCTGCTGTGGGAGTTGAGCTGGCGCCCCGGGAACAGCTCAGAGTTGAGGGGTCAGTGATCGGGGGGAGTCCGAAGGGGGGGAATGTGTCCTGGCTAATTACCCAGCACAACAGGACAGCTGGCTGGACCAGCGCTGCCTAGAGATGTACTTGTTTTCCCTGAATTGGAATATACTGGTAAGTCAAGTCGAGCTCATTCACTCGTTTAACCGATGTTCGCTGAGAGCCATGCTAGAGCCCCGCTGAATGCAGTTAGCCCAGCGAAGAGAACTCCAGGGGAGGCGGGGAGAGTTCCAGGCAGAGGGTGCGGTAAGTCACATGTCCAGGTCACATGTTTGACCTGTTCAGGGAAAACCAGGAAGACAGGTAGAGCTGGAGGTAGACAGGCTGGGAGGTGAGTCTAGAGGTAGGAGCTCAGCCTCATTGTGTACAGTTTTCTGGGCCTCATTGTGGACTTGGGATTTTAGTCCAAGTAGGGTGGGAAGCTACTACAGAGCTGGAAGACCACATTGCTTTTAAGTCCCACAGAGACCTTAAAATATCAGGGCTTCTAGGATGAAACTGTCTTTAGTGTAACTCCCAACCAACTCCACCTCTGGGCTCTCCCCTGCCCACCCCACCCAGCCATAGACTTCTTGTGGCAGTATCCCTTTCTCTGCCTAGCAAACTCCTACCAACCCTTCAAGACCCAGCGTATCTGTCACTGCCCCCATCGAGCCTTCCTTGACTACCCCAGACCATGAATTCCCCTTGTTCTCCCAGAGCATTGTGGACACACTCCCATTATACAGGGTCCATGCCTCCTCCTTAAGGGGCCTCGGGCCCTCTGAGACCGGAGGGAGGACCCGGGTGCTGGCCTGAGTCAGAGCAAACAGAGTTGGTGCAGGCAGTTCTCAGTGGATGGATGAGCAATGGACAAGGGGCGTGTTAACCCATTCCCTTGCTGTCCACCATCTACCCCATAGTGTGAAGGAGTGGACCCAGGCTTAGGCTAGGAGCCAACTGCCCGGGTTTACACCCAGCCTTTCCCAATTACTTCCTGGAGGACCCTGGACAAAGGGTTCCCTTATATATAAAATGGATAATAATGCCTCCCTCTACCCCATAGGGCTGTTGAGAAGATTAAATTAATTAATGCATAAAAATTCTCGGGTTGGTGCCTATCACAGAGTAATCATTCAGTAAGTGCCAAGACTATGATAACAGCTATTAGTGTCTCAAGGGAAGGCTGCAGAAGCAGGGAGAGGACATTTTGGAGGGAGGGGAGCTCCGCTGCCTTCTTCCCCCCCTTTGCCTGGGGCAGTTCTCAACCACAACAGGTGCCATTCATAAAAAGCGTGTGTCAGAGGTGCTCGCAGAAACCGTATTTCCATTCATCTCCCTTACTATATAATGCCAGAGTCGAAATTGCTTTTTATTCCCAAACTCTTCTTTACCTTCTTGGGACCGATAACTATCCCCTTCTCCTGCCGAAGGAGCTGAGTTTGGGAGATGGAGGTGGGGAAATGGAAGGAAGCTGGGCTCACAGCTGGAACACCTGGGTGACGTTTCTGTTCTGCACCTGTCAGCTCAGTGGCCTTGGCCAGCTTTCGCTTCGGAGTCCGATTCCCTCAGCCGCGGGGAGAAGCCGAGGGCTTGAGGCCCGCCTGGTGGGCTGTGGTGGGTGCAGGCAGGGAGTCTGGGTTCCGGCTGCAGAGTCAGGCTGTTCTGGCTCGAATTCTGCCCTCCGTTACCTGTGGGCCAGGGTGAGTTACCCATTCTTTCTGTGCCTCGCTTTCCTCAACTGAAAAATGGGATAATAATAGCTTCCATCCCGTTATGGGCTGAACTGTGTCCCCCTCCCCAAATTCGTATCTTTACATCTTAACCCCTAGGACATGAAAATGTGACTGTATTCAGAGACAGGGTCTTTAAAGAGGCAATTAAAGTAAAACGAGGTCATGGGGGCAGTCCCTAATCCAATATCACAGGTGACCTTATAAGAAAAGAAAGTTAGGGACACACAGAGGAAAGACCAGGGAGAAGGAGGCCGTCTACAAGCTAAGGAGAGAGGCCTCAGAAGGAATCAACCCTACCAACACCTTGACCTTGGACATCCAGCCTCCAGAATAACGAGAAAGCAAATTTCTGCTGTTTACCCCACCCAGTCCATGGTACTTTGTTATGGCACCCCGAGCAGATTAAGATGCACCCCGTTAGATGGTCATGAGGTTAAAGGAGATGAAGCCCGTGAGAGGCTTTGAGTAGGGCCAGGCATGCCGCAGAGCTCCGCATGTGCCAGCCCTGCGCCTTGTGCGTGCCCCGGGGTACACAGGGTCAGTAGCGACAGGCCGCCCCGGGAGGGGAACCCCTCCTCTTCGTTCTCCTCCGACCCGACGACGCTTTCGGTATTCACTGGTTGCCTCCTGTGCCAGACCAGGCACGGGGAGATGGTCTCCCTGCCTTCACTGGGATTGGAGTCCTAGTCCTTCAGAAAGACCAAGGGAAGCACGGAGTGAGGAAATCCTTACCGAGGAACCGGAGGGAGGACAGAAGCAAGGGTCTGTGTGATGAGGTGCTGGTGTCGGGCGAGGGCTGAGACGGTGCCCAGGGGCCCACTGAGGCGGGTCTGGGGGAGAACTAGGCAGCCACGTGTTATTTTACTCTTTAATTTTTCAGTGACAGTTGACATTCGATATTATTTTACGTTAGTTTCAGATGCACAGCACAGTGGTTAGACAGTCCTGTACTTTACACAGTGGTCCCCGATATTTCCACTACCCAGCCGGCCCCGTGCTTAGTTATTACAGTGTTACTGACTCTGTGCCCTGCGCTGCACTCTACGTCCCCGGGACTATGTGTAACGACCAATCTGTACCTCTTAACCCCTCCACCGCTTTCATCCACTCCCTCAACCCCACGCCTCTAGCACCTGTCAGTCTGTTCTCTGTGTCTATAAGTATGTTTTATTTTTGTTCATTTTTTTCTTTAGATTCCACATATAAGTGAGGTCATATGGTCCTTGTCCTTCTCTGACTAACTTCTTTCACTTAGCATACCCCCCTCTGGGTCCATCCATGCTGTCGCAAAAGGTAAAGTTTCATTCCTTTTCATGGCCGAGTAATATTCCTCTGTATGTACATACCACAGCTTTTTTATCCACTCATCCATCAAAGGGCACTTGGATGAGGCAGCAGCGTCAGCAGAGCCCGAGGCGGGCAGGGCCAGCCAGGCTGGGGAAACAGAGGCTGCGGTCAGTGAGGAGTCAGGATCGCCTCCCCCTCCACTGGGGCAGCAGCCGGGGTCTGGGCCCCACATGAGCCTTGGTGTCCTTGTCAGTAAAACAATGGGGGGGTCATGATAGTAGTAGTTTTCACAGAGTCATGAGCAGGGGTCCCCAAACTTTTTACACAGGGGGTCAGTTCACTGTCCCTCAGACCGTTGGAGGGCCACCATATACAGTGCTCCTCTCACTGACCACCAATGAAAGAGGTGCCCCTTCCAGAAGTGTGGTGGGGGGCCGGATAAATGGCCTCAGGGGGCCACATGCGGCCCGCGGACCATAGTTTGGGGATGCCTGGTCATGAGGATATGAATATGTGGGGTCCTAAGTACAGTGCCCAGCCCATGGGAAGAGCTCTAAGGGTTGCCTTGTGTTATTATTACTTCATAACAATAGTGACAGGCAACCTTTCCTGAGCACAGGCTATGTGCCAGGCACCTGAAAGCTTCCCTGGAAATACCACGTTTAGTCTCCATGACAGCCTTTGGAGACAGGAACGGTCACAATTCCCATTTTACAGTTGGGGAGCAGACACGTGTGAACGTTGTATCCAAGATCACATAACAAAATAGGTGGCCAAGCCAGGACATAATGGGAGGCAGCCAGGCCCCAGGGGCAGCTGTGGCACCACCATCCTGGTGAGAACACTTCTGCTGGCGCCTTCATCCACAGGGTCCCAAAGAGCCCTGCCAAACAGCGCCACCCGGCAGGCCTCCCGGCCTGCTCTGCATCTGCAGGGGAATCACATCCTTCCCTTCCCCCCAGGCCTAGGACGAGGCAGAGCTGAGCTGGACATTGCTAGCAAATTCAGAGGCTCCACGTGTGCTGGCCGGTCTCCGGTGAAGGCTGCCATATTTCATTCTTGCACTGCCCAGGGGGCGACGCCCAGAGGCACAGAACAGAAGGTCTTTTCTCCTCCGGCGAACTGAGGAGAGAACCCAGTGCCTAACAGATTTCCCCGTTACAGTTTTGGTGACGCGCCATTGCTTCCCACTGGGGAGAGGAGAGACCGTGGATGCCTGCGTGGAGCCCTTACGTCTTTGCAGATGGCTCCTAATCATGCCATAAAATCGGTGGGCAGGCAGGTGGGCAGAGGGTGTAGCGGCGCAAGTCAGAGTGAGTCGTGGCTGGCAGAACCCGTTCCACATCTGTCCCCGCGCACAGCCCAACCGCCGGGCTCTCCAGGGCGCTTCCGGTTATGGAGGCCATCCCCCCGGCACGTCTGTGAAGAAGGCCAGCTTCGTCCCCCGAGCCTCCCTACTTCCTGTGTGTTCGGTCAATCAAGACAACTCTTGGTTGTGTCAACCTAAAAATAGAAGGCCTTTCAAAGTGAGAGGCAACAAGCATTTATTTGAGATCAAAGAATAGCTCTTCTGGACACAACTGATTCAGGCAGAGGCCCAAAGAGTGTTCCGATCAGGAGACAAAGACAATGGGCGTTTATGAGAAAGGGAAGGAGGAACAAGTACATCCACAGAAGGAAGGCGTTTCTATTGGTGCAGCTAACAATGCATGACCCTAATTCTAAACAATGTTTTTAATTTTCAGCCAGTAGTCATAACATCTGCTTTCTTGTTATCCTTGCAAATAGTTCTTTGAAATGCAATGTTACTTTAGGCACAGTTTGAAGATTTTTTTTTTTTTTTTTTTTTGCCCCGTTGTAACATTCCAGAGATTTGTGGCATAAATCATACAGGGCAGGTCCTCTGGCATGGCGGCTCCAGCTCCGTTTTAAAGTGACTCCATTTATTACTGGGTTTTTGTCTTTATTGTTTGTTTTTTTGACAGATGCAAGCAATGGAGATCCGAAAGAACACTGGCTTACCTAAGACAGCTGTTTATGTCTTCTTCACATGAAAGCTAGGGAGTCAGAAGTCCAGCGTGTGGCCAAACTCCCAGGGACCCAGCCTCCTCCCAGTTCATCCGCTAAGTCCCCCAGGGCCAGGATCATCCCCATGACAGAAGGTCATCGCTAGACCTTCATATATCACAGCCATGTTCGTGCCAGCGAGGAGGAAGAAGGCATAGAAGAAAAGGTCTTCATCCTCCATCTTCTAAGAAAGGTTCATAAAAGAGCCATGGGACAATTTTGCTTTCTCCCTGTTTGATCACACGGCTACATGCCCCTGCGGAGCAGACTGGGAAAGGAAATCTTTATCTGGGATGATCAAGGCCCAGCTAAAAATTGTGTGTAAAGCCAGTAGCCACGGCCACCATGACAGCTGCCTGGCCTATGCAGGTTCTCATTAGATTTGAACAGACGGTAATGAAACAGTGGAGCCAAGAACTGGTGGGCTATTAGCTTTAATCCTAGCTTGCACCTGGCGGGTAAGAAATACACACAGTGGGAAAACACTTCCCTTTCCATTTAGGGCTCCCAAAGCCACTGACTTATCTGAGTTTCCTAGAATCAAAGGTTTCTAACCTCACCAGTCTTATTCAACTCTGTTCCCCATCTCCTTCTCACTGCATAAACTCTACACAAATTGGCTTCTCCTTCAGCATTTCGTCATCTTGGCTGTTTCTCCTCTCTTCCACATGGCCTTTCTCTGCTCTCCTCTCTAATGCTAATCTCAGGAACCAAGAGAGAGAAAGCTCCCTGTCTGCCCCATTTATAGTGTAGAAATCAAAACCTTTAATCCAATATACAAACAAGGAAGTCTCTGATACAAAGTCACTTATCTGAGGCATAATGGGATTCCTCATGAGAGTGCACCATCCCACATCAAAAAGGGTGGGAAAGGCTTGGTCCCAAAACCAAGCCCCAGGCTACAAGGATCCTGCCTGCCCACAGCCCACCCCCAACACGCATTAATATAATCATGCCCACCCCAAGCAAGAAGGGCAACCAATACCATCACCTGGGCAACAGGCTTCCACGTGGGCAGCACCATCTTTAACAAAGTGAGCATAATATATAAATATTTTATCTGCCCAACATTGTGGGATCTATTCTTGTGGTGGAAATGGCGACAATTTCAGGGGGTTATATCCAGTTGCAAACATACCTCCTTACCACCAAACCTTTCAACAGAAACTCATTTTCTGTAATGTGCTAGACATCATGGACTTCCTTATAAGCTAAGTCACTTGGTGTTGGGCAGATAAAATATATTATGCTCATTTTGTTAAAGATGGCGCTGCCCACGTGGAGGCCGTTGCCCAGGTGATATTAATGTGTGTTGGGGGCGGGCTGTGGGCAGGCAGAATTCTTGTAGCCTGGGGCTTGGTTTTGGGACTAAGCCTTTCCCACCCTTTTTGATGTGGGGTGGTACAATCCCATCATGCCCCAGATAAGTGACTTTGTATTAGAGACTTCCCTATTTTATATATTGGATTAAAGGTTTGGATTTCTACACTATAAAATAGGGGCAGAATGGGAGCTTGCCTTCTTGGTTCCTGAGATTAGAGGAGAGAGCAGAGAGGAGAGCAGAAAAAGGCCATGTGGAGTAGACCAGGAGAAGCAGCCAAGATGGCAGAGTGTTGAGTGAGAAAGATGGGGAACAGAGGTGAATAAGTCTGGTGAGCTAGAAACCTTTGATTCTAGGAAACTCGGATAAGTCAGTAGCTTTGTGAGCACTGAATGTGAGTGGGTTTTGGAGCCCAGTGTGTGTTTTTACTTGCCCGCCGGGTGCAAGCTAGAATTAAAGATGACAGCCCGTCAGTTCTTGGCTCCATTGTTTCTTTACCAACTATCCGAATCCAATGCGAACCTGCATGGGCCAGGCTGCTGTGATAGTGGCCCTGGCTTCTGGCTTTACACTTGGTTATTGAAGAAAAAGTGGAGAGTCATAGTAAGTGCTGGGTTTCAAATCCTGGCTTGGCCGTGTACAAATGGTGACATCTTGGACAAGTAAGTAAACTTCAGTTTTCAGTTTTCTAATTGACAGATGGGATTTATGGCCCCTGTGTCATAAGGTTGTCATGTGGATTAAACAAGAGGGTAGGTTGAGTTCCTGGTACACAGTGTGTGTCCCTGTTTTGCCAAGCTACTGAGTCCCTCTGAGCTCAGCTTCCTCCTCAACAGAATAAAGCTGTGCTTTATACAAGGTTGTGACGAGAATTAGATGGAACGATGATACAAAGTGTTCAGCAGAATGCTTCGTTAACTCTTAAGAAAACACGACCCTTGGCCTCCCCATGATTCAGGCCTCTCAAAATTACTGCAAGATGTCAAAGTATCATTTTCAAGAAGTTAAAAACACGGCTTATATGAAACACAGAATGAACACAAATCAAAGTCTTACTCAACTCACTAAATAATGAGGGAACCGGTAAGATGGAAAAAAAAAACTGATTTCTAGAATACTTGAGGTATTTCTAGGCATGAGAAGGGAAAGAAGAATACAAGAAAGGAAAAGAATGTCTGAATAAGTTTTCTATGCTAGGTACAAAACTGGTTAATGTTCTGCATGGCACTTGTTGGTCAAATAAGATTGTAAATATGATATATATGTTTGCTCGCATATAGTTTGCATTGGGTGTGGGGACAGGCTATAAGCAGGCAGGATCATTATAGCCTCTAAGGCTTATTTTTAAGACTAAGCTTTTCTCCACACCCTTGACTGATCATGATGTGAGGTGGTGCACTCTTATGAGGAATCCCATTATGCCTCAGATAAGTGACTTTGTATCAGAGACTTCCTTGTTTGTATATTGGATTAAAGGTTTTGATTTCTATACTATAAAGTGGGGCAGACCGGGAGCTTGCTCTCTCTTGGTTCCTGAGATTAGCATTAGAGGAGAGAGCAGAGAAAGGCTACGTGGAGGAGAGGAGAAGCAGCCAAGATGCAGAGTGCTGAAAGAGAAGCCAGTTTGTGCAGAGAGAAGGAGTTGGGGAACAGAAGTGAATGGGGCTGGTGAGCTAAAAACTTTGATTCTAGGAAACTCGGATAAGTCAGTGGTTTTGAAAGCACTGAATGGAAAGGGAAGTGTTTTCCCACTGTGTGTATTTCTTGCCCACCGGGTGCAAGCTAGGATTAAAGCTAATGGCCCACCAGTTCTTGGCTCTGTTGTTTCATTACCGTCTGTCCAAATCTAATGTGAACCTGCATGGGCCAGGCAGCTGTGATAGTGGCCGTGGCTACTGGCTTTAACATGATATATATTTGCTTGCTTATAGTTTGCATTGGGTGTGGGGACAGGCTGTAAGCAGGCAGGATCATTATAGCCTAAGGCTAAGTTTTAAGACTAAGCTTTCCCCACACCCTTGAGTGTTGCATGATGTGGGGTGGTGCACTCTCATGAGGAATCCCATTATGCCTCAGATAAGTGACTTCGTATCAGAGACTTCCTTGTTTGTATATTGGATTAAAGGTTTTGATTTCTACACTATAAAATGGGGCCGAGGAGGAGAGCAGAAAAAGGCCACGTGGAGGAGAGGAGAAGCAGCCAAGATGGCAGAGTGCTGAAGGAGAAGCCAGTTAGTGCAGAGAGAAGGAGATGGGGAACGGAGGTGAATATGGCTGGTAAGGTAGAACCTTTGATTCTAGGAAACTCGGATGAGTCAGTGGCTTTGGGAACCTGAATGGAAAGGAAAGTGTTTTTCCACTGTGTGTATTTCTTGCCCGCCAGGTGCAAGCTAAGGTAATGGCCCACCAGTTCTTGGCTCTGTAGTTTCATTACTGTCTGTCCGAATCAAATGCAAACTTGCATGGGCCAGGCGGCTGTGATGGGGGCCGTGCTACTGGCTTTACAGCAATAAAGTCATAGGTTATCTTTTCTTTCAGGAAGAAATCGACTCCATCTTTGTGGGGCAAGAATCTGCACATTACTGTGAACTTTCAGCATCTGGGCTGTTCAGTAGTAAACAGCAAAGTCCAGCGGTGGTGTTGGGCAGATAAAATGTATTATGCTCACTTTGTTAAAGATGGAGGCCATCGCCCAGGTGATATTAATGTGTGTTGAGAATCCTTGTAGCCTGGGGCTTGGTTTTGGGATTAAGCCTTTCCCACCCTTTTTGATGTGGGGTGGTACAATCCTATCATGCCTCAGAGAAGTGACTTTGTATTAGAGACTTCCCTATTATGTATATTGGATTAAGGGTTTGGATTTCTACACTATAAAATGGGGACAGAGCGGGAGTTTGCTCTTGGTTCCTGAGATTATCATTAGAGGAGAGAGCAGAGCAGAAAGCAGAAGGAGGCCACGTGGAGGAGGCCAGGAGAAGCAGCCAAGATGGTGGAGTGCTGAGTGAGATGCCAGTTTGTGTAGAGTTTGTATCTGGGATAAGGAAGGAGATGGGGAACTGAGGAGAATAAGGCTGGTGAGCTAGAAACCTTTGATTCTAGGAAACTCGGATAAATCAGTAGCTTTGTGAGCACTGAATGTGAGTGGGTTTTGGAGCCCAGTGTGTGTTTTTACTTGCCCGCCGGGTGCAAGCTAGGATTAAAGATGAAGGCCCATCAGTTCTTGGCTCTGTTGTTTCTTTACCGACTGTCCGAATCCAATGCGAACCTGCATGGGCCAGGCTGCTGTGATAGTGGCCCTGGCCGTGGCTTCTGGCTTTACAGGTGGGATTCAAGTAATTTAACAACCGGTTCTCTGCCCGAATGACCATTTTAAGTATAAAAAAAGCAATATATGGAAAGGTAGTTTATTATTTCATGAATTTAATACTTAAATGAGACCAATAAAAGATGTACACAAAACAAGACGATGTTATAAGAAAGAGTTTTAAAATATTAATGAAAAAATATTAAATACTTGACAAAAAACAATAAAACTGTTATTTAAGGTATTTCCATATAGCTTCTTGACTGGCGTGCTCACTTGCAATTTTCTTTGCTTTTATCTGAGCATCACCAGCTGTGTGATTTATCCTTAACTATCTTTTCACTGTAGGAGTGGGATTCCATTCCTTTAGAGGTAGGCCGCTTAGACTAATAGTCATCGTGTTTGATATATTAGAAGCAGTTAGGCGACTTCTCTTCTCTGAACATAATTATGTTCATCTTTGAAAAACCCCACCTTGGATAGAACCCTGAATACAAGTGCCATCTTAACAACCGGTTCGCCGAACTCAAAACATTAGGTATTGCTTCTACCGAACCTGTGTGAACCTGCTGAATCCCACTACTGGCGAGTCCGACCCAGGGACGTGTTCCTATGAAGTAATTTCCGGTGAGCCCGGATGCTGCCGCTGCCGCATGATGCAGAAAGGGTGCTTTATTTTCATGTTTGGGAAATTTTTTTTTTAGCAGAAGCTACTCCCAGTTATTGAAGAGACAGTCACTGGTTCCTGAATGACGGTAAGTTCTCCCTGTCTGGGTGGCGTGCGTGTTGGGCACGGCAGGTGATGAGTAGTTGACTGTCCTATGTGAACGCAGAGTTGGCCATCCAGCCCTGGAAAAAGTATCCAGAGAAGCGGAGTCAGGTGGAAAAAAAGGAGAGGAACGTTCCAGACCAAAGGGTCCCTGAGCAATGGCACGGAGGCAGCTGCGGGGGGGGGGGGGGGGGGGCTGGGCAGCTGCGGGGGGGGGGGGGAGGGGGCTGGGCAGCTGGGGGGGCTGGGCAGCTGCGGGGGGGCTGGGCAGCTGTGGGGGGGGAGGGGGCTGGGCAGCTGCAGGGGGGGGGAGGGAGGGGGCTGGGCAGCTGCGGGGGGGCTGGGCAGCTGCGGGGGGGGGGGAGGGGGCTGGGCAGCTGGGGGGGCTGGGCAGCTGCGGGGGGGGAGGGGGCTGGGCAGCTGCGGGGGGGGGGAGGGAGGGGGCTGGGCAGCTGCGGGGGGGGAGGGGGCTGGGCAGCTGGGGGGGCTGGGCAGCTCCGGGGGGGGGGGAGGGGGCTGGGCAGCTGGGGGGGGCTGGGCAGCTGCGGGGGGGGGAGGGGGCTGGGCAGCTGGGGGGGCTGGGCAGCTGCGGGGGCGGGGGAGGGGGCTGGGCAGCTGGGGGGGCTGGGCAGCTGCGGGGGGAGGGGGCTGGGCAGCTGTGGGGTGGGGGGGCTGGGCAGCTGCGGGCAGCTGAAGTTCTGGCCTGAGCCGCTGCTCGCGTGCCGTTACAGATGAGAGGTTAATTAACTTGTTTCAAGTCCTACCGTAGCTAGTGGAAGGGCTAGGCTTGTACAAAGTCCATTCTCTTCCTCCCTCCTGCCTCTCCTCTCACGGCTTTTTCAAATCTGCCCTCCGGGGACCAAAGGTCTGCACGTCCTCATTTGCAGGTTAGTGTTAATTTAAACCAGTCTGCTGCTCCTCCTGGGGCAGTTCGAGTCTTAGGCAGCTTCATTCTCAAATGAAATGAAAGGTGTTGACCTGCATTAAAGGAATCTCCGCGCTGCTGGCCCGGACGGAGCGTCCTCCCTGTCCCTGAAACCCGGCACCCCCGAGGGCCAGGCTGAAGCCCGCCAGCCACCGGGAGCCCAGACCACCTGTCTGCTGTATCGCCCAGATGTCGGCTCCTCTTACAATCCCGTTAGGTTGGATGAGAAAATGTCGGCCTCCAGGCCCAGGGACGGAGGTAACAGGATCCACTGACATATTCAGACTTATGAAATCAGATGTGGTTTAATCGCCTGAAAAGAAATTATTTCAAGATGCGCCCTGGCCTTTGTGGAACCCGCGGTCATTGGTGATATATTGGAGGGGTCGGGGGAACAAGATAAACTCAATAACTCTTGTCATTCCACCCTTCAAATAATTGCGCACGAGTGAAATCCCTGATGCCTAGGTCTGGGAAGAAGATACTCTTTCGCTTCCTCAGCATTTAAGTCATTCCAATAATCAGATGCAACCAACTTGCCTCTCCAGCTTTAAGCCAACTTTGTTCAAATCAGCCAGGTCTCCTGCTTTGCACACAGGCCTTGCCCCTTGCCACCCCACCCCCCACCCCGCTCACACGCCCGTGCTCTCTGCCTCCTAGGCTAGAAGGCTCCTCTTCCTTTTCCCCGCCTTCCAAAATCCTTGACGGTTCAGGTCAGGTCCAACCACAGCCTTCCCGGGCCTCTCACTTTCCAGAGCAGGGGACGGCACGGTTTCTGTCTGTCCGTGTGGCTTGAGGACCTTGGTTGTGTCAGGCACTGGGAATATAGCAGTGAGTGGAATGATTTTCTGCCTTCGTGGAGCTTAGGTTCTAGTGGAAAAACTGTTCTTCCTCCACTCCAATAGGCTTAATGTAAACTGCCACTTTACAGTAAGCTCCGCATTTATTCCGTTAACAACAACCACCACAACAACAAATTATTGAGTGTCTGCTGTGTGCCAGGCACTGCTGTGGACTCTGCCACTGCAACAGGGAACAGAAGAGACAAGGGTCTAGCTTTCTCGGGGTTCACGGTCCAAAGCAGGTGGGATGCTCACCAAACCAATATGTCAAGTAGTCAGAAATTCGGGGAAAGAGACCCCAGGGATGGTTGGGTGGAGGGCACTAATTTAGAGACTGTGATCAGGAGAGCTCTCTGTGAAGCACAGCCCTGTGAAAGCAATGGCCAGGTGGCGGGGAGATCACAGTTCACCTGTATGGGGTTTCTGAGGGGTCATCACGAGCCCGGGGGCTGCTCCTCCCAGCGGATGTGAAGGAGAGATGTCTGAAGCCGGGTGTCCAGCGCAGAGCCAGTGTGCCCTTCTGTAGAACTGTCGAGTTGTTTGAGTGTGCCTGGGTCCCAACAGGCCCAGGCCTTGACAGAGGGCCCAGGCCCTGCTCACTGCATGCTGGCGAGGATGCCGCTCAGTGTGTCATGGACGTGGATCCTAGGTCTGCTGTTGGGACTTGCGTACGATTTACAGCAAGCTGCTTAATCCCTCTGGCTTCTATTTTTTCATCTGTAAAATGAGGACATTAGTAGAACCTACTTTATAGGATGGAGGTGATTATCGCAAGATGAACAAAGTTTAGCCATGGCCAAACAGCTTAGTTAGTTAGAGCATCATCCCAAAGTGCAGAAGTTGCCGGTTTGACCCCAGTCAGGGCACGTACAGAACAGATTGATGTTTCTCTCTATCTCTCTCAAATTAATTAAAAATTTTAAATAAAAAACAAAAAAAGTTCACACACAGGAAATGGCATTTAAGTATCCCCAGCACTATAGACAACCTATAGGGGATGTTGAGGGTTGAATTCTATCCCCCCAAAAAGGTATGTTAAAGTGCTAACTCTGTCACCTGTATATGTGACTTTATTTGGACATAAGGTCTTCGCAGATGTAACTAAGTTAAGTGAGGTCGTATTGGATTAGGGTAGACCCTAATCCAGGGTGACTGGTGTTCCTATAAGAAGAGAAGGGGGCCCTGGCCGGTTGGCTCAGCGGTAGAGCGTTGGCCTGGCGTGCGGGGGACCCGGGTTCGATTCCCAGCCAAGGCACATAGGAGAAGCGCCCATTTGCTTCTCCACCCCCTCTCCTTCCTCTCTGTCTCTCTCTTCCCCTCCCGCAGCCAAGGCTCCATTGGAGCAAAGATGGCCCGGGCGCTGGGGATGGCTCCTTGGCCTCTGCCCCAGGCGCTAGAGTGGCTCTGGTCACGGTAGAGTGACGCCCTGGAGGGGCAGAGCATCGCCCTCTGGTGCGCAGAGTGTAGCCCCCTGGTGGGCCTGCTGGGTGGATCCCGGTCGGGCGCATGCGGGAGTCTGACTGTCTCTGCCCGTTTCCAGCTTCAGAAAAATACAAAAAAAAAAAAAAGAGAAGGGACCACCAGAGACAAACAGGATGAATCCCATGTGATCTGTGCAATGAATCCCATGCCTCTGTGCAAGGCAGAGATTGAAGTGATGTGTCTACAAGCCAAGGGACACCAAGGACTTCTGACCACCAGAAGTCAACAGAAGGACATGGAACAGGTTCTGTACCAGAGCCCTCAGAGATTAGGACATGGAACAGAGCGCGTGACCCCGTGGACAACTCAATCTTGGGCTTCTGACCTCTAGAACAATGAGACAATAACCTTCTGTTGTTGTAAGCCACCCGGTCAGTTGTACTTTGTCGCAGCCGCCACAGGAAGCTAATACAGGCAACATGATAAATCCCTGGAAGAGCTGCGTGTCCAGCCAGGAGCCAGTGAGCTGTGTCCTGCTACGTGTATTTTAGGATCAGACTGAAGGATCTGCTGACACCTGCAGTTCTGGTGCCAGAAGACCAGATCCTTGGGAGCTGATTGGGAAGTAGGGAGAGAAAACTAGAGAAGGCCCGAGTTTAGTCCTCACCCGGAACCCTTTCAACCTGTGCCTTTAGCCCTATGACTTCTAAGTGACTTTTTGGGGTTCAGTCTGAATGCAGGGGCTTCCCCAGACTTCGTGCCTCACAGAAAGTAAGAGTCACAAAAGCTTTTTGGTCATCATAGAGCACTCACAAAGCCATCTGTTTAAATACAGATAAAATCTAAAGCACAGGCGTGCATCCGCACTTAGATGAAATCCTGATTGTAAATAGAAGAGAGAGAGAATTAGAACGGTCTGGTCAGGGCGCGGGCCAACATTCACGAGGACTGATTTAAAATGGGAACAGACTCCGGGGGCCCCCAACAGCCCCCAAGCCCTCAGTAAAAATATCAACACGGGCTAAAATAAAATTGCATGGGCGGGCACAGTACCATCTCCCCTGGAGACTTAGAGTGAGAGTGTCTTGGGAGTGGGAGGAACCCTAAAAGTCAGCTTATATTGTATGGTTATTGGACACAAGCGCTTTGGCAGCAGCTGGATCTGGGTTCAAATCCCATCTGGTTGACTTTGGGGAGTGCCAGCTCCAAGCTCTGTGACCTTGAGCTTCTCTCCTTCTCTGTATAATAAGGACCAGTGACATCCTAGCCTCTAAAGATGCTTATAAAGTGCCTGACTTATCACAACCACTGAGAGAGTGGTAAGTCTTGTTATTAGGGTTGTTGTTACTTAAGCCCAGGCCCCAGCAGTGCCATGTTTCCCTCTATAAAGGGCCCTCTTGCTTATTTTTCAATGTCTGCAGCCCATGCCTGTTTGAACACCTCTATCAGGAGATAGTTGGCTACAGTGAGGTGGTTCCTTGTAAGGCGCTTCCCTTTGCCGAGATGTGCTCCATGTTTGGAGACAGCTGGTGTTATCATATGGTTAGGCCCTGGGCCCCGGGCCTGCATGCAAACCCCACCTCTGCCCCTTAGGAACAAATGACTTAACCTGACAGTTAACTGACCATCAGAGTGGTTATGTCGCTAAACCTTCCAGTGCCTCAGCTTTCTCATTGGGGGAGATGATGATGACCACGATGATGGTGGCACCTACCCCCAATAGTGATGATGATGACCATGATGATGGTGGCACCTACCCCCATAGTGATGATGATGACCACGATGATGGTGGCACCTACCTCCAATAGTGATGATGATGACCACGATGATGGTGGCACCTACCCCCATAGTGATGATGATGACCACGATGATGGTGGCACCTACCTCCATAGTGATGATGATGACCACGATGATGGTGGCACCTACCTCCAATAGTGATGATGATGACCACGATGATGGTGGCACCTACCCCCATAGTGATGATGATGACCACGATGATGGTGGCACCTACCCCCAATAGTGATGATGATGACCACGATGATGGTGGCACCTACCTCCATAGTGATGATGATGACCACGATGATGGTGGCACCTACCCCCAATAGTGATGATGATGACCACGATGATGGTGGCACCTACCCCCATAGTGATGATGATGACCACGATGATGGTGGCACCTACCCCCAATAGTGATGATGATGACCACGATGATGGTGGCACCTACCCCCAATAGTGATGATGATGGCCATGATGATGGTGGCACCTACCCCCAATAGTGATGATGATGGCCATGATGATGGTGGCACCTACCCCCAATAGTGATGATGATGACCACGATGATGGTGGCACCTACCCCCAATAGTTGTCATCTGACTAAATAAACAAGGAACTTGGAAGAGAGCCTGATATAGCAGGTGCTCAATAATTAGCTTTTATTGATGCAACTTCTATCCTTGGTTTAATCCTATCATGCCCCTCCCCCAATTTGTTTTTCATCTCAGTAAACTGCATCTCAGTCAGCCCAGTGGCCCATCAAAACATCAGCACCAGCACTGGAATCGGAGTGGCCCCACGGGCCTGCGGCCTCGCACTTGATTTAATGTGCCACAGCTTCTGTCTTCGAGTTCTTAATGCTTTTTGAATAAGGGGACTGCAATTTCATCTTGCACTGGACCCCACAAATTATGTAGCTTGGAAAATTGGCACTGCTGGCCTGTGGCCCTCATGCAGAAGCAGAGCTAGGTAGAGCTCGGCAGAACCTGGAGCTGCCTGGCCCCGGCTGCCACCGCCCCGATTAGTTTGGAGCTTGGTTGTCCAGGGCACACCCTCTCTGCTGTCCTCCTTCGCCCCACCTCTCCCCAGCCCTTGGTCTCCAACCTCCCCCCTGACTCTCCCTGCTTGGCAGCCAAGCTCAGCACAGTGCCCCGGACCCCAAGGAGTGGCACATCCCTTCTGCAGGGACCTCGCTCTTTCGCCCCCACAGCAATGTTTTTTCAGTGTACAGTGGTGACCCCGGGTCCCGTCTGCAGAGTGGAAACCGCAGAGGCCTTTAGACACCTGTGGAGATTGTAGAGTGAAAATTCTGGTTCCCTAGCCAGCAGGTGGGGTGTGAGAGTTAGCCAAGCCTTCCGGACTGAGGGGATGCTTGTGTGAAGCCCTCGTGGGCAGCAGGCTTGGCCCTGTCTCCGGGGAAGTTGGGCCTGACCTGTTATCTGACCCTGCATTAACCTGGAGGGTTGACCCACTTGTCCTTCCCCCGGGGCCAGTCGTCTTGCTCATCTTGTCTCTGAGAAGATAAGGAAACTGGGTTAGTTCTCAGCAAACGTGGAGGCCACCAAGAACATTTTTGGCCCTGTGTGTCACGGACGAAAGCCTGCAGGAGAAGCACGTGGACTGCAGATGAAGCGAGGGAGTGTGTGCTGTAAGATGCGGAAGAAGCGCTGAGGGACCTGGGCTTGGAGGAAGCTCACGTCGCCCCAGTGTTCCCCCTGGCAGAGAGACGCTGTCCAGACCACCAGTCGAGGTGGCCGGGCCCCTGAAGCAGAGCTGGGGCGGGCTGAGGAGCGGGTCAGTGGGGATCCCCAGGGCTGGGGCGGGCTGAGGAGCGGGTCAGTGGGGGTCCCCGGGGCTGGGGCGGGCTGAGGAGCGGGTCAGTGGGGATCCCCGGGGCTGGGGCGGGCTGAGGAGCGGGTCAGTGGGGGTCCCCGGGGCTGGGGCGGGCTGAGGAGCGGGTCAGTGGGGGTCCCCGGGGCTGGGGCGGGCTGAGGAGCGGGTCAGTGGGGGTCCCCGGGGCTGGGGCGGGCTGAGGAGCGGGTCAGTGGGGGTCCCCGGGGCTGGGGCGGGCTGAGGAGCGGGTCAGTGGGGGTCCCCGGGGCTGGGGCGGGCTGAGGAGCGGGTCAGTGGGGGTCCCCGGGGCTGGGGCGGGCTGAGGAGCGGGTCAGTGGGGGTCCCCGGGGCTGGGGCGGGCTGAGGAGCGGGTCAGTGGGGGTCCCCGGGGCTGGGGCGGGCTGAGGAGCGGGTCAGTGGGGGTCCCCGGGGCTGGGGCGGGCTGAGGAGCGGGTCAGTGGGGGTCCCCGGGGCTGGGGCGGGCTGAGGAGTGGGTCAGTGGGGGTCCCCGGGGCTGGGGCGGGCTGAGGAGCGGGTCAGTGGGGGTCCCCGGGGCTGGGGCGGGCTGAGGAGCGGGTCAGTGGGGGTCCCCAGGGCTGGGGTGCAGGCTCAGTACATGGAGGAATAAGGCCTTGGCGTTCCACTCATGCTGCTTCAATTCAAGACCCCAACACCCGCATTCAGGCTCAGAGCCCGAGATGCCTACGAGCAGCAGCTGGGGAGCTGGGATCATCTTCTCCCATTTCACACTGAGTGAGCTGGCATTCATTCGGCTGGAAGAACCATCCCCAAGGCACGCTCTGGGCTGCGACTGCTCTAATCAGGCAGGGGCAAAACTTCCCCCTAGTAACCAGACACTCCTGGGGGTTGGACCATGAGGGCATCTCAGAATGATAGTGCAGCTGGAAGGGCAGGGGTGTCCCCAACTCCTGGGCTGCTGCCACCCTGCCATCTGCTCCATGACTCAGAGAGTCCGAGGCCCTGAGGCCGGCAGGAGGTCTTTGTGGCTTAGGGACAGTCTGCAAAGCTACTCTCTCCCCCAGAGCCAGACACTTCTCCCTAGAGACAGGAAAGCCCATCGCTGGAATGTTGACTCAGCCCCAAGGCAGGGCCCCAGCGGGGAGCCAGGGAGGCAGCTGTTCTAACCAGCCCGCACCCAGGGACAGGAAACCAGACCTGACCCAGAAGGCTAGGGGACAGCCACACCCCAAGGTCCATTTCTTAGGCTGGGGCTTTAAGTTGGCGAGCCTTGCCTGGGGGTCAGGAATGCCATGGAGACCTCACCCTGCAGGTGGCAGCAAGAAGAGACCAGGCTTGGCCAGAGGAGCACAAACTTGAGTCCTCAGCACGCCACCTACTTCCTGGCCCTGTGTGGGCTGTAACTTCCCCTCTCTGGACCAGGCTCCTCATTTCTAACTTAGAGGGGCTGGAGCAACCCTCCAAGGGCGCTTCCAGCTCCGATTCTTTGATGGTTTGAGTCCACAGTGTCCGGAAGTGGCTTTGCAGACAGCACGTGGGGAAGGAGAAAGTGGTCGAGAAAGCCGCAGAGAGCTATTGATCAATTTCCCGGAAGAGTCCGGAGCCCTGGGGACACTCTGCCAGGGTGGCCAGCCCAGGCCCCACCTGGCCTCTGTCGCATGGGAGCAGCTGAAACTTTGTAGCGGAAGATGAGAGGAGCTCATTAGACACGCCAGTGCCTCGGTGCCTCTCACAGCTGTGGGTCCTGGGAGGGTGTGCTGGGGAGGTAGCTAAGCAGGGCAGCACGCCCCAGGCCTGCAGCTCGGCTGACGCCGAAACGAGGCTGTAGAAGCATATTTAATGGCACATAAAAATGTGCTGTGATCGGGTGGAAAAAGCAGGTTATAAAAAGCAACCTATGTAGGACAATTCTCTTATTATGGGGAAGAAATATTTTCCTCTAAATGTAGACACACACATGAACACACGTGCACGCGCGCGCGCGCGCGCACACACACACACACACACACACACAGAAGGAAACGCCCTAACATGCAAGGTATGATTATCTTCCTTTGCACTTTTATTTTCTTCCTTTGTGCTTTCTGTATTTTCCAAGTTTTTATTTTATTTTTTTCTCCGAAAGCTCAAGGGACTAGCGCTGTCAAATACATTATTGGCCTCGTCTATACACTCTTCTCCCAGGGAAGGGCCTGCCCACAGCCAAGCTGAGGGCTAGCTCCCAGGTGGCCGAGTCTTCCTTTATTCAAACCCGTGGAGGCTTTAGAATTTCTGAAGGGGAAGAAGTAGAAGTTCCATTTAAAGTCAAGTTGTAAGAACATCAATTGTCCATACAAGAGAATGGGGAGGGGCTGAACGTCCACCACCTTCTCCTCCAGGTTGGCCGTGAAACCTTCGGGCACCTTTCTGTCCCCGCGCCCTGGGCCCAGAGCTGGCCAGTGCCCTGCGCATAGAAAGGGGGGTGGCGCTCTCCAGTTCCCCCTTCAGAGCCTTGAACTGAGACGCCAGGAAGCGGCGAGGCAGGCAGCAGCGGGGGTGTAAATAGGAAGATAGAAGGAGCCGTGACACAGAGCAGCGTGGGGACCGTGGCCGTGCTCGCGATGTCCTGTTCAGGGCCTGGGGCATCCTAGCCGCCCACCAGCCCAGAGAGGACGTCGACCAGCTCCCGCTCACTCTCAGGGGACCTGCTCTTGGCCTGGGTGCCTCCTCTCAGCCCCGCATTCTCCACCTTGGTGCCTCCCGCTGCCCCTGTCAGGTCCTACCAGGTCCCCACTCAAGACTGGATTCCCTAGTGTAGACCAAGACCGACTGAGCTGGCAGGTCCTCTGCCCTCCGGCTTCCAGCTCGGGGTCCTTATTTGTCCCTGTGCTAGGTTTCCAGGGCAGGGTGGGCGCCCCACCCCTGCCCTAGACCCCTGACTCCCGGAGGAGACCCAGGCCGTCCCCATGCCTAACCCGGGGACTTGCCCCAAGGCCTGCTCCCTCTGAGCCCAGCTCCTGCCTCGGGGCTTCTGCTTCCTTCCCGGCTCCTGTGATGTTCCTTCTAGGCATCAATTTAAAACACCAGCAAGATTTTGAGAGGTAAAACCTACATTTAAATTTCAAAAAGGGACCCTCCTTACCCTTTGATGTTCACAACACAAACAGATCTTCAAAGAGTGTAATAACTTACCTCCACCCGCCCTTCCTTAAAAAAAAAAATAAATGTTCCATCGCTAAAATGCATCATTTCTAATTAGAGCCTTTTCCAGAATGCTGCGGTAACACTCCTCCCCTCTCCTCCTCCCCTCTCCTCCTCCCCCTCGCTCCCTGCGGCCCAGACCCTGCTTCGCCTTCCCCACAGCACCTCCCACCTAGCCCCCCACTCCCTGCCCCTCACCTCTCCTTTCATGAGACACATTCATTCAGATGACAGGAGCCAGATCCTTAAGAAACAGGCAACTTCCAACCACCCCCAGGGATGAAGGTGGGTGGGCCGTTTTCTGTTTGTTTGTTTGTTTGTTTGTTTTAAATTATCTCCACTGCCTAGGGCACCTGCAGGCTGAGTGCATCCTGCATTGTTAGGAGGAGACAGGTTTTGCTGCTGTAACAGGTACATCCTCGAATCTCAGAGGCTTATCCCGATAA
The DNA here is from genome assembly GCF_036850765.1 of Saccopteryx bilineata. Taxonomy (NCBI): domain Eukaryota; kingdom Metazoa; phylum Chordata; class Mammalia; order Chiroptera; family Emballonuridae; genus Saccopteryx; species Saccopteryx bilineata. The sequence continues at coordinate 248,649,797 of NC_089494.1, forward strand.
AGCGTTCCTTCTCACTAGGGGAAGTCTGATGCAGACTGGGCATTCCTTTTCTGTCCTTAAGCTGCACTGTTTTGAAACTGTAGCCTCCAAAGTCCCATGTCACTGTGCAAGAAGAAAGGGGTGGAAAAGTCATGCTGGCTCCTCACCGCTTGGGCTGGTAAGTGACACTTGTCATCTGTGCTTCAGGTCCATTGACCTGAAATAGCCATGTGGCCCCAAGCTGACTGTAAGAAGCATGTAAAATTTTGAGTGTGTGTTAACTGCCCTGTTGGTGTAGCTTAAGGAACACACGGTTCTTTTATGATGTTGCCCTGGATTCCCCAGTAAGACCAGTCTTTGCGGGAAAGGGGCACTGTTAATTCTGCACTTACCCCTTCAGATCCATGCTCTATCCTCCTGGGACCTAGAATCTGCTGGTTCCTCTGCCCTGACATTCCAGTGATGTCTGGTCTCGGTTCTTGAGTTCAGCAAAGAAAGAATTCAAAGTCAAGAACTCTAGAGCAAGAGGAAAGTTTATTTAGCACGTAAAGCAAAAATACACTCGAAGAGAAGAATTGAGCAGGCTGCTCAGAGAGCTGCCTTAGCCTTTTAGAGAGAAAAGTCACAGAGGGAGAAGTGAGCCGGCTGGGCTGCACGGAGTCGGGGAAAAAGTCACAGAGACAAAGGAAGGGCCCTTGGAGACAAGCTCAGAAGGTGAGCCCAGGACGAGCTGCCGCTGCCCGCTGCTCCCTGGTTGCGAGTCTCGTGGGGACCCTTAGAGCTCAGGAGAAAGAGAGCAGAGATACACGCCTGAAGAAAGAAGGTGTGGATGTGCTCTAGAGAGAGAGAGCATGTGCACTGGGTTCTTTAAGGGTTTTTCATCTGTTTTTCTAAGGGTGGGAATTTTGGGGGAAATCTCAGGGGAGGATTTCGAGAGAATATTCATCAGCTTTCCAGGTGTCTCCTTTAATACACTGATGCATCAAAATGAGCGAATGGAGTCAGAGTCATGGTCTCTGCCGATTGGTCAGTGCTCGGGTAGGGGTCATTTGGTTCTGACGTCAGCCACAGTGTTGCTTTGTGCATTTTTGCTGCTTTTCTGGGCCTGGAGCTGAAACACAGCTGAGGCCTCGATGTTATCTCTAGTTTGACCAAAACTCTGTCTCTGTGGTCAGCAAAACCTGAGGCTTCACTCTAAAAATTATTTGATGCTGATCAGAACCTTATTGTCCTGAGGGCTTAAGGGAGTGGCCGTGCAAGGGAGAAGGAGGCAGGTGAGTCAGGGTGCCAGCTGAGGCCAGTTTGAGTCGGCTGTCTGCCTCAGTTTCCCCACTTCACTTGCCAGGAGCTTTTCCTAGCTCCTTACCATCCTGGCTCACTGTGACTGCAGCAGTGCAAAGTGAGCCCTGGGAAGCCGCCAGCAGGCATGGGAAGCCGCCAGCAGGAAGTCAGGGATTTGGAGGAGAGGGAGGAAGAAGGCACGGTTGCCCCTGCTCTAGCCTGGTGCAGCTTGGGCTTGAAAGCCAGCTGCTCCCCCTCCGTCGGGCTGCAGCACCTGTAAGGTGGCCTCCCTGCGGGGTTCACCAGCCTCCCCCAGCTCCACTCCCTCCCCTCGCCCCTTTACCCTGCTGCCGCTGGTCTCTGGGGTCTTCATCATCCTTTATTGATCCCCTTAACTCTGCCCAAGCCTCTGAAAATAGCATCTTTGTCTTCATTAACCTCTTTTCAACTTCCATTTAAGTGAAACATCTTTCTAATTAGAAAGGATCATCTGAGTGGGACTATTCCCCAATCCTATCCCAAAAATAATAACCCTTAGGTACCAATAAATTCCTATATTGACAAATATAATCCTCATAATAAGCCTTTGCTATAGATGGCATTATTTTCTAGTAAAAAACAAAAACAAAACCCAAGAAACAGAGAGGATAAGTAACTTGCCTCAGATCACACAGCTCGGAATAGCAGCACTTGGATTTGAACCCAGGCAGTCTAATTTAAGAGTCTGTGTTCTTAACATCTACCTACTATGCCACATTCCAACCCACAGATTAAAGAACAGACTCCCACACATGTGGGAACAATGAGCCGCAACCACACAGACCTGTGGGAGGCGGGGCCTGAAGAAGAGAGATATAAATGAGGTGGAGATCCCCCTAACCTAAAATCCTTCAAAGTTTACAACCTGCCTTAGAATAGGAATGCCCTGCTTAAAATAGAGGGATAAATGCATGGATCTTTTGGGGTATTTTTCTTTAAACTTATAATTTAAAAATAGGTAATACATGTATGCTGTCCACACTTCAAAAAATACAGAAGGCCACGTGGTGTCCCACTGAAATCCCGTCTACCCAGTCCAGCCGCCAGGTTCTTCCCTCCAAAGCAGTGGTTTTCGACCTTTCCATCTCAACGCACGATAAACTCATTACTAAAGTTCGGTAGCGCACCTAAGAATATATTTTTTGCTGATCTGACAAAAAAGATAGGTGTTAATTCAATTCAGATACACAGGGTGACTATTGTGTTGTGTTGCCGTTTCTTTTATTTGACAATGTGAGGGAAAAGCAGTCCGAGTGCCCCGACGACTTAGTCAGGTAATGCACGTTTTAAAAATTCTTGCGACACAGGGATTGAAAATCGCTATGCTAGAGCAACCACTGATTTCTCCTGTGGACTTCCGGAGGAAGGTAGGTGTCTCCCCCCACCCCCATCCCCTTTTGTTTTTACCCAAAAGATAGCATTCCAAAGCCCATTATTTTGTTTCTTGCTTTGTCACTGAAAACATATCCTGGAGATTATTACAGACCCACGTATATAAATATGGCTCCTCCTTTCCCCACTTCTCCCTCCTCCTCTTCTCCTCTTCCCTTTGTAGAAAAACATATCTGCTAACTGACTTGGAGGGGACCATAGAGAGTCTGTGACTGACACCCACGTTCCCCTCCCATTGTTTGATTTTAACATTGCCAACAAAAACAGGCCCACTGGTACAACAGAGCTCCACGCGCCCATCACCTAGATGCAAGGAGTATCAAGATTCTGTGACATCTGCTTTATTTTTATTCACTTGTAAGGTCTCTTGGTTTTTTGTTTTGGGCTGATGTCTACCAGAGCAAACGCCAGGCACCAGGCCATCTCACCCTCCGTTCTCCCCTATGCAGCTCGAAAACACGTCCACACTGTTTCCACACAGAAACAAAGTGTGGTTGTGTTCCGGGGCCAGTTAATTAGAGAGCAACGAAACGGGAGCGAAGGGAACCAGCTGGATGAACTAGGAAAGGGCAGCGTCTCGGTCACCTGGGCATCCAAGTAGGCAGGGAAGACAGTTCTCACTCACCCCAGGGGCAATGAGCACCATCCCCTGAGTTACAGAGGGAAGGAGAAAACAGGAGGAAATTCTTTCTTCCCTTTTTTTTTTTTTTTTACTAAGCACAAGCTGCAGTAGAAACCAAGATGGCACAGAGGGATCCTTTTACTAAGCACATGTGCAGCACAAGCCAATGACCAAGCAGAACTAGAGGCCATGCTCAGGAGGAGCCATAGGGAGGCCATAGAGGGGGAGGGGACTAGACTGGGAGAGTCTGGGGAAAAGATCGGATTGGAGAAGGGCACAAGCGTCCGGAAAATCCAGGGACGGGATTGGATAGGGGGAGAGCAAGAAAATCATTGGGTAGTTTGAAAGAAAGCCTGCTCTTTCCCAAAACCCAAAGAAGTATTAGATTTTGGACAAAGGCCCATTTCCATGGCAGCCATATGGCCTAGAGGGCTGATGGGCATTATCGAGCCTTGGCAGCAGACATGCTGATGGGGAAATGAGGCACAGAGAAGTTAGATAACGTGCCTAAGGTCACACAGCTAAGAATTTTAATGTCATCCAGAAGCAGAGACTGAGCTAGACTTGCTAGAGTACCAGGGGTGATGGCACTGCAGCTCTGAGCCCAAACCCTCCTGGGACTGCTGGGCATAAGTGCAGGCCTATGGCCCCAGACGCTGGACTTCGTCTGCAGGGAGACTGAGCTGAACCACCTGGTTGTATATGAGGCATCGGGCATGGGACATGTGGGGGCAGGAGATGTGCTCCACCATCTGCGTGCTGGGGCTGTGCCTCGGGCACTGAGGCGGCCTCTTCAAGGGCATCTGTGCCCTGCATGCCCTCCTTGGAGCACACCATGCCCTTCTCTTGGGCACAGATTTTTGCCTTCTTTTCTCCCAAACTCTAAAGGTCCCCACAAGACTTGCAACCAAGGGAGCACTGGGCAGTGGCAGAGAGCTCCCGTTGTCTCTGTTCATGCAGAGGCTGCTATAGTCTGCCCACTCTCTGCCTCTCTGAGGATGTACTCTCTTTTCACTCTGATAAGTCTTGCCACTATCGCTTCAAGTCCCCCTATGTGTGTGTCCCTGAAATTCCTTTCCCGCAACACCGAGAGAAGCTGCTTCCAGACCACGCCGGGAGCAGACCCGCCCGGTCCCTGTCCTCTGACAACAGTTGCACCTAACAACGTTAACAATTCTCTGTGACTGTCCTATGCCTAGTTCCCCCAATTGCCTCAAAAGCATCCTTTTTATAGTTTTTACAAAAAGATCTGTACCTGACACTTGGTTGTTATGTCTCTTCACTCTCTTTTAATCTTGACTAATCCCATCACCAGCTTTATTTCCCGCCACGAACTTGTAGAAGTCGAGTCAGTCACCCTGTAAAATGACGCCCGTTCTTCTGAATCTGTGGCCTCGCTTCCTCGTCGTGTCAGTGAAGCCATGTCACTTGTTCCCCTATCCTTCCGTGATTCCTGTAAACGGAAGTGAGCTCCAGGGGAACAACTGACATTTGTGGCAGGGACGGACACCTCCTGGTAGTACTGTGAGCTACATGCTGCTTCACGTTGGGGGACACGCAGTGTCCTCCTTTCAGGGACACTAGGATTGATCATCAGTACAGGTAGTGACAGCCTGGTCCCTCTGTGGTCAGGTTCCCAAGCAATCTCTCACCTAATGAGCTCATCCCTTAATGATCATTGCCTGAATCAACTATTTCCCTAGGAGTTACAAAATGATGATTTTCTAATTGGCTTGTTCCTTCCCCATTTATTAGGAAGAATTCCTCTGCCTGTTTTTAAAGAGCTAGAGAACCAACCTTATTCAAAGGTCTTGCTCTGAATGACTTAAGACTATTTCTAAAACTCAAATTCACTCCTAAAAGACCTCTCTTTTTTTTTGTTTGTTTGTTTACCATTAAGGAGATTTCAAACATTGTACCTCTGACTCAGAAAGCAAGCCTGAGACAGGAATTCTAAAAATTATTTCCCAGGTGCGGCATCGCTAGTGTAAGTCCATGGCTGTCCTAAAAATACCACCACCACCACCACCACCAAGAGCAACAACAACAATAAGTACGTGGCTGTCCAAGGTGCCTGGTCATTTGGACATAAAGCTTCTATAAGTTCTAATTAAAACAGAAATCAATTTTATTGCTTTACTATCATACCCTCTTTCACACAAACAGAAATATTGCAAACCAGACCAAGAATTAAATCCTAATGCAGGATTTATTGTATGTGGCATTCTTTCAAAAACCTATGTTCCTCGTGTCTACCCGGGAGAACCTACCTCGAGAGAAATCAGGTTGGGGTGATGACATGACATCCTGCTAGGGGCTGTAGGAAGAAAGTGGTCAGGAAAAAGACAGCCCCTGATGCAATCAGCTCTCTTCTAAAGAAACCTAAGAACGAGGCATTGAGGAAATTCGTATTTTTAACAACCTTCTTGCTCATAACCTTTCCTAGGTTTGTCAGAACCAGGCCGCTGGCTTTCCTTTCCTATGTACTGTCACACGGATGAGAGTAATTGCCCAAGGATCACCTTTGGCCAAAAAGAAGAAGGTGTGGCACGCCCCCTGCCGTGGCGGCCCCCGCTTCTATCTGTCTACTTGACTCTTCCTTGTTCATCTCGGGCGCCGCTCACTTCGGGTTCGCCTGACCGACCAAAGGGAAGGCGGGGAAGGTGTCATTTTCTTTTTACTTAGGTTAAAAAAAATCAATCTCAGAAACAAATCAATTCTAAATCCAATAAAATCAGAGCCTGTGAGAGCTGGGAAAGGCTGTGTGGGAGCATCCAGGCCATCAGGCTCAGAATTCTTGAGCTAAAAGGCATTTCAGCTTATAATCAATGCTCTATTTAGAAATGCGGAAACCGAGGCTCAGAGGAATGGAGTAGCTCACGCAGGATCCCTTGACAAAAAGTTAAGACCCAGTTTCCCCACTTATAACTCATGAACTCCCCTTCCCCACATTTTATACATTAGGAGAAGGTGGTCTGGAGGGAGTCATGTCACTTGTTCAAGGTCAAAAGAGTTAGGCATGAAGAGCCTACTGTGTGCCAGGTACCGTGCCCGGCGTGTGACTGCACCGCACGGCTTCCGGAATGAGTGGCTGTGTGTTTAGCTCTATTCGTCATGTGCCAGGCAGCTGTTTCCCACAGAGAAGCTCATTTGATGTTGTAAATATTCAGCAGTTTGTCATTGCCGCTAATTTATCTCCTAATGGGTAAAACTTACTCGCTGTGCTTTTTAAGGAAAATTTTGGCTCTATCAAAATAGTCTCCAGATGAAACAACAATTCTAGTTTTTTTCCAAAGTATGCCATTCCTTTCCTGTGTGACGTGACAAGAATGTGGAGCTGGAAGGCTGGAGGCCCGAGTGCTGGCCCTGGCCTGTGCCCCCACAGCTGAGTGACCTTGGCCAAATCCCTTGGCCCTCCCTGGCCTCAGATGCCTTCTGTGTAGTATGAGGGGATTGAATTAGCTGAGTGGCTTCCAACAGTGCTTACACCCAAAGCCTCTGCTTAGAAAGATTCCTTCAAACACCAATGCCTTTGATGAATTAATAAGGTGTCTTCCCTCTTTGTAAAAATTAATCATAGATCTGTCACTGTAATAGCTTTTGATCAGAATAATATTCCATAAGAATGAGAGAGATGCCTTCAGCCCCCAAGAGTGAATGTTCACATTTAGCCCATATGGTTTTGTTATTGGTCAGTGGGTGGTTTCTCTCAGGACATCAGAATATTGGGAACAGTTCTTAGCTCTCCATTCCTACCTGGATAGAACTTCATCCCTAACCCATTCTTGGAAGTCTTAGGATCCACCGGGCTAAATCTCTCTCAACTCCTCTGGTTTTAATATTCCTAAGGGTGTAAAGCCTGCGATCTTTGAGGGTAAATATTTGAGGTTTCATCTACTGGTCAGTCCCAAAGCTTGTTTGTAAGAATGTGGCTGGCAACCATAATACTTTAAACCGGCAGACTCGCTTAGTCTAGGTTCCTTTAGGTTAAAAGCAGACCCTGAACCAAGGACCCTGTCATTTATTTGGAATGTGATGCGAGAAGGGAGAAGTAGAACAGAGAAAACAAGTCAGTTAAGGGGTGTGGATGAGGGAACTGCTGCTGTGCACAACTGGGGCTCAGTCACATGGCGGGGCAAGAAAGCTGGGGTGTTTCTTCACCAGCTCCCATCCCTTTCTGGTTGGGTGCTTCTCCTTGGCAGTTCATACTTGCCCCATGAGCATGGTCAGAGGCCCAGGATGCATCTGCTTGTTGAGAACGGCCCGTAGATGACCTCCAGGTAGGTGGGAGGGATGTCAGCCGGACATCGATAGCTTTTCCAGAGAGACTGAACGAAAAGCAGCATCTCACTGTTAAAAGTCACAACTCTCCATTCATGCATTCACCAAGTATTGATTGCTAGCACGGTTCTAGGTGCTTGGATGCATCAACGAACAAAAGGAACAGGGATCCTGGATTTTGTGGAGTGTATTTTTCAAGAGAAGGAAACATAATATGCATGAAAATTAAATGAATTATCCATAGTGTTACAGAATAACGTTTATAATAAACATGTGAACTATCAGCGCTAGAGGAAGATAAAGGGGATTGGGAGTGTCGGGTTTGGTGTGCAGAGGCTGCAGTTTTCAATGTGGAGATTAGGGGAGCCTCTTTGAAAAAAGACCGGAAGGAGCTAATGGAAGGAGCCCCGGGGAGAGAATTCGGGGAGGAGAGAATAGACTCTCTGAGGTGGGAACATGAGCAGGCCCGATGCATTCCTGAAGTAGTGAGGAGGCCGTGTGCCTGAGGAACGCACTGCTGTAGAGAAAGGAACAGGAGAGAAGGTCAGCATGGGGAGAGGTCAGATCATGGAGGATGTCCTGGGCCTTCGGCTTTTAACTGCAAGGACAACAGGAGACACTGGAGGTTTCTGGAAGAAAGAGGGACACGATCTACCTTGTGTTCTAACGGGATCACCCTGACGTGTGTGGAGAATAGACTAAAGTAAGGTGTATCCGTTATCCATGCTGCATAACTAATTACCAAAAACCTAGCTAAAAACAACACAAACTTATTGGCTCAGTTTCCTGAATCAGCAAACCAGGTGTGGATTAGCTGGGTCCTCTGCTTGGGGTCTCACCAGGCTGAAATCAAGCTGTCAGCGGGGGCTTCAATCTCAGATGAGGCTCAGGGTCCTCTCCCGGGCTCACTGGTTGTAGGCAGAATTAAGATCCTTGTGATTGTGGGACTGAGATCTCATTTTATTGCCAGCTTTTGGCTGGGGATGGCTCTCAGATCCTAGTGGCTACTCTAAAGTCCTTATCATGTGGTCCCCTCTACAGTTAACAACATGGTTGCTTCCTCAAGGCCAGAAGGAAAATCTCTCCTTACATTTAAATCTCTTCCTTTAAGATGGACCCAGTCCCTATGAAGGACTCAACTGATTAGGTAAAGCCCAACCCAGATATCCCTCAAAGTCAAATGACTAGTATACTAATCATAAGGATAACATCCCTTATATTTACAAGTCCTGCCCACACTTAGAAAGTGGAGTATACAGGGTCATCTTAGAATTCTGCCTACCACAGGTGACAAGAATAGAAGCCAAGTTCTATCAGGGGGTTGTCTTCATCATCCAGTCAAGAGCAGACAGTGGCTTAGACATGGAAATCATAGCGGAGGGAATGGGATGGGGTCAGAGTCTGGAGGTATTTGGATGGTAGGGTTCATTGGTATCTATTGGGTGTGAGAGAGAGAGAGGCGAGGATGATGGCCAAGAATCTTAGCCTGAGCTGAAGGTGGGAGAGAGTTACCATCTGCTGGTAATAAAACTACAAAGCTAGCCATGCCAGTCCATGCCAGTCGACGCTGAGTGAATGGTGTGAAGTGGGCCAAAAGGGAGAGTGAGCCCCTCACACTGGCAAGGTCAGGGAAGCCTTGGAGGTAGGACCAAGTTTCAGGTAAGTCTGGAAATAATGGTCACGTTTAGATAGGTGAAAAGGAGAAAGAGGGTATTCCACAGGACCAGAGGTGGGCAGAGAGATGGAGAGGGGCGGGAAGACATGAAAGGCACTTTGAGGGCCGTGAGTGAGTTCGCTGGGCGACACTGGAGGGTCATGCAGGTGAGCAATAGGTGAAGGCCGGCAGGCTGACCCTTGGAGGAAACTCAGCCTCAAGCGAAGGCCATGATCCTATGGGCCAAAGAGATTTTGTTTTAGGAAATATTCACAGGAGATGATACATCTGGCAGATGTTTACTGTGTTACTACTGTAGTAGTTGGCTAGGGTGGCCATAACAAAGTACCACAGCCTGTCTGGCTCAGGCAACAGGAATTCATTTTCTCACAGTTTTGGAGGCTAGAAGCCCAAGATCAAGGTTGCTGGCAGGGTTAGTTCTCCTGAGGCCTCTCTCTCTGGCTGTCTTTTTCCTGTGTCTCCACATGGTCTTTCCTCTGTGTTCGCCTATGTCTTAATCTCCTCTTCTTAGAAGGACGCTAGTCATATTGGGTTAGGGCCCACCCTAACCCATTTTATCTTAATCATTTCTCTCAAGACCCTGTCTCCAAATAGTCACTTTCTGGGTTCTGGGAGTTAGGACCTCAGCAGAAGAATGGTAAGGGAACAGAATCCAGCCCATGATACCTGCAGCGTTTGTGCAATTGCATTAGACATTCTAGAGACCAGAGAAGCAACAGCCCTCATTTCTCTTCCCGTCCTTTTACTGAAAGCGCATCCCAGAGGCCAGGGCCTTGGGGACTGGCTGTACCAAGTTCTCTGACACCCACTCACTGCAATTACTCTCATCACTGAAAACCACTGTGTTCGGCAAGAGCTGGTGCAAAGTTAATGGGGAGCCATAATGGACCGAGGTGTCACATGTTTTGCTAGTGAGGAAACAGGAGTGACCCTTCTGGGAATCTCCGCCCACCACCTCCCCTGTCCCCCAAAGCCTTAGATGGAACTTTCAAAGGCAGGGACCGGCAGAAAACCCACTCGGGTTCTCTTGATTAAAAAGCCAAATAATGGTTTTGTGCTTGGGTATTTTATGTCTGTAATGTGAGTCCACATCGAGTGGGAGCACAAATAAAAATAAGAAATAGCCATTTTAGAAAGCAGAGCTTGCTTATTCTGCAAGATCAATCACCAGAGCGGCCACTTTCCTAGCAATTTCAAAACCAGACATCGGTAATACTTCTCCTAAGCACAACTGTCTTCTTCGAGCTTCTCGGAGGAGTGTGGCCCTTTGGGTTTTTCCTCAGCTCAGCAAGCGCAGCAAGCTGCATGCCCCGCCCACGTTCCCCCCGGCAGCCCACCGTCTCATTGAGGAGTTTAAGTGGCCCGGCTGTATTCCAGGGCACACTCACTTAGCAGGAGAGTTCGGGAGCTGGCAACTCACGTTTGCCCAAATTGATTCCACATCTGTCTTAAGTAAACCGCTCCCTCCGATACAAGCGTGCTTGCTCCCCCACCCCCCTGCAAGTCAGTGTATGCTTTTAGAAGTTGAAAATAAAGGGGATGTTTTAGAAAAGAAGAAAACCAAGTTGAAGGTCAGCCTGAGGTCCAGAATACATCTGTGGGTTACTGTTCCTTCTTTGAAGGAAACCGAATGGCTTCGCTGCATCGTAAGACAGTTCAGCTCTCGTGCATTTGCTCACGCTGCACAATCCGTTTCAGTGTGGAACTCTTGTTAGAGGAAAAGTCTCAACCAACAGAAACATCAGGAAACCTCATCTATCCAGAGCGATGCAAAATCAGAAAGCAAATACACCTCCTCCAAAACCTCAGGGCAGTCAAAATGTCACAAAGCCCTTGCAATTGATCCGTACCAGAGCCTCTAAATCCACATGAAGAAAGGGATGTACTTTCATTTGATGCCAGATTTTGGATTTTTGGCTAACTGCTTTCCAATCTCACTGTAGACTAGAAGCAGCAAATCTGAGTTGAAGCCAGAGCCTGCTCCTTACAGCTGTGAGGCAGGCAGAGATAAGAAAAACAGAAAAGTCAGAAATCTCACCAGCACAGCAGGTAAACATCTGACCCACCCCAACAGCCCCTGAGACACACTGCACAATAACAATAGGCCCAAGTCATAAAGAAAGGCTGAATTGTGTTTGCCATTTTTTTTTTTTTTGTATTTTTCTGAAGTTGGAAACTGGGAGGCAGTCAGACAGACTCCCACATGTGCCTGACCGGGATCCACCCGGCATGCCCACCAGGGGGTGATGCTCTGCCTATCTGGGGCGTTGCTCTGTTGCAACCAGAGCCATTCTAGCGCTTGAGACAGAGGCCACAGAGCCATCCTCAGCGCCCGGGCCAACTTTGCTCCAATGGAGCCTCGGCTGCAAGAGGGGAAGAGAGAGACAGAGAGGAAGGAGAGGGGGAGGGGTGGAGAAGCAGATGGGTGCTTCTCCTGTGTGCCCTGGCCGGGAATCGAACCCGGGACTCCTGCATGCCAGGCCGACGCTCTACCACTGAGCCAACCGGCCAGGGCTGCCATCTTTTATGTAAGGTGGAAATGACATGTGGAATACAGTTTAAAAAAATATTAAAAAATAAAATTGAGATGCCTTGTCAAGACTCTTTGGGTTGCTTATGACCAGAAACCCAATCTAAACTGGTACAAAAATGGAAAATTAACATTATTTGTTAATCCAGACACATTGTTGCCTCAGACACAAGTGAATCTAGGAGGGTGAGGGGCATCTTCAGAACCTGGCTTCTGTCTCCAGGTGTTTTTATGATGGTGTCAGTCTCCGACCACCTCTGCCCTCATGGTGGCAGGATGGCTGCCATAGTTCCAAAGGTAGTGGGAAAAGACCCTCTGCTAGTCTGACCACACATGCAGACAGGCAAGGTTAACTTGGTTTGGGTCACATGCCCATTCCAGATCCAATCCCTGTGGCCAAGAGTTTGCACAATGTTCTGATTGGCCAAACTTGGGCCACATGACTAGCCTAGCCCTGGAGCACAGGGTAAGTCTGTTCCACCCAAAGCAGGGAGACAGAATCCAAGAGGGAGGAGCAAAATGGGGTGGGGGTGGGAGGTGGGGATAAACGTTTCCATGAGAGAGGGCGGAAGATACTGGGCAGAGAACAGCTAGTATCTACCAGGAGAGGCAACATCTGTCACCATCTGGGCTACCCGTAGGACTCTCTGGGTATAATTACGCTTTATATTCACAAACGATCACCTATGACTTACATTTTTAAAAACCGATCATGACAATATAAACTGACTGTGATTCTTGAGTTTTCAGTGACATGACCGACTTCTCTTTTTGCACTGTTTGGGGTTTTTCTGTCACTGGCAATCAGAAGGGTCTGGACAGCGCAGCCTGGTTTCTTGCCTTGTTCTCATCAGGTGTGGTCACGGAGAGAGAGCCCCGGGAAGAAAAGACTGCTGTGGACTGTCCCGCAGCTCTTGAGAGGAGCAAACCTCTCGTTTCGCCCAGGGTGTGGGAAACACCACTCAGCAGAGCGGAGGTAGAGGAGTGAGGGGCACCCTGCGGCTTCCCATTAGCAGGGAGACCCTGGGGAGGGCGACCTCGCTGACCCCGCCTGGCTGAGGACCCTGCCCCGGGGAGGGCGACCTGGCTGAGAACCCTGCCCCGGGGAGCAGCGGAGTTGCCACTCTCCAGGCACACATTCCGTTCCCGGAACAGTCAGCAGGCTCCCCGGGCGCTCCTGCTCCCTTCCCCTACACAGCGGTTGCCAGTGAGCTGTGCATTTTGTTACCAGTTGGCAGGATTAACCGCAGAAGGCCACCTGCGCTTAGCAGGTGCGGGTGAAGTCTGGGAGAGTGCAATCACCTGTCCCTGGCGTCCCGCCCAGGGCTGCGGGTGCATCCGAACTCGGGCCACAGGCAGGCAGGGGTCCTGGCAGCGTGCTGAGCACACCGGACTGCCGAGCCAGACTGGCGTGGACCCGAGAACACGCTCCTAGACGTGTCGTCCAGGTCGGTGCTTTTTCAACGACCTGGGGCTGTGCCCAGCTGTTTCTAACGACCCATCCAATTGTCACTCCTCCCCCTTCCTAACAGCAGCCACTAGCCTGACTGGTAACTGCATGGCTTAGTTTACAGTTTTTATTCTTTCTCTAAATGGAATCTAAAGAAGTATCACTCTGGCAACTGGCTTCCTTCATTCAGCACTGTTCAGGAAATTCACTGTAATGTCCGTTCTCATTGCTGTATCGGATTCCCTGTGACTCTCACGGTTCACTTATTCCTTGTTCCGTTGATGGGCATTTGCCTAGTTTCCACGACGGCCGTGGACATTCTAGCACGTCTTCTGGTGGGCTGGTGGAGACGTCTCTGCTGCACGAGTAACTAGGAGTAGAATGGCAGGGACATGGGGTTTGCAGGTGTTCAGCGCCAGTAAATACTCTAAACCTCTTTATATTCCGTACTATTTTAATCCTTATTGTGAATGCACTTCATTTCCCTCACGAGAGTAGAAGTGGTTATTCCATTGAATACATAGTGTTTCTGCCCCGCCTCACTTTAAAACAAGGAGTCTCACATACAGTACAATGTGAGACAGAAAACTGAAGCGAGAAAGCAGAAAGGAAAATAAGGTCGGGGAGTGAAAAGGAAACAGTGAATGTAACGGGCCAAATCCATTCCACAAGGTCTTCGGTGCTTTCTAAATCTCTGACCACAGCTGTGGTGGGGCTTCCTCTCAGCCAATACACAGAGGTGAGCGAGTGACCCACGTCGGTGCTCACAGGGAGGTGCGCTGACTGTTCAGGAGGGTGGCTATTTCTGTTTCTGAGATTTAAAACATGTCAACCCAAATCTTCCTCAAGAGGTCCTTGTTTGACATAAAAAATAAACGACCGACTTCATCTCAGTAGTAACTATAAGAAATGTTGTCAGTTTCTCCCCTTCCCTTGTCATCTCCCTCAATAGACAGGTGCCAAAGCGCAGTAGCAACTCTCAGGGAACTAAGGCGACCAGATATACAATGCTCAAAACATCTGACTAGAACCAAGGAGGCAGAAAACTGGACTCCCAAGTGTGGTCCAGGGACTTCCGTGGCTCTCAGATTTTACAGAGGCTCTGTGTGGTCAAAACTCTTTTTACAATGCGACTAAAGCATTATCCCTTTTTACTCTCATCTCCTTATGAGTGCACGGTGGAGTCTGCCAGGGGCCACATGCCATGTCATAGATAAAGCAACAACTCATCGAATGCAGAAGCTGACTGGAGAATCAGCTGTCTTCTTTAAGACAGACATGAAAGAAATTAGCAGATTATTTTGTCTTGGAAAATAAATTTTGTACACAAAACTATGTCAGAGTAATGAGTTTGTTGTTATTCTTAAATAAATTGATATTTTAAAAATTTGTTTGACTTTCTAATGTGGTATCTACTGATATAGCCCAGATAAAGAGAAAACTTTGGAGTTCTCAAACCTCTTCATGATGCTAACAGGTCCTGAGACCAAGAAGCTGGAGAAGAACCACTCTAGAGAAAGGTTTCCCCACCAGAATGTTGTTGGTTATGAATCCCCAGAAGATCAGCCATGAAAAATGTTCCGTGACCAAATACATCTGGGAAATGTTATGCCTTTCTCAGAAATCAGCAAATGAGAAGCAAATAGACCTCATCAACTTTGTTTCCTAAATGTATCTGACGAAGATCCCCTCTTCTGAGGGCTCTCCTCGGCATCTGGAAGACACACCCGGGACGGATGAACTGCAGGGCCCCTGGTCAATCCTCACAAGAAGCATCTCTTTCAACCAGCCTTTGCCTAGTGCAGACAGCAGAGTCTGATGCTGCCCCTCTGACAACAGGAAGAGGGGTCCTTTAATAAACACCACGGCAGCTGAGCAGAACAAGACAGCCTCCTTTATCTCAGCAAAGAGGTGAACCAAGGGCAGGGTCGAGGCCAGAACAAATGTCCCACTCCAGAGACTAAACTGCGTCTGTTTCATCTGACAAACAGGCGGTCGAGACCCCAAAGTTCTCTATGACTCTCGGATGGTCATTTCAGCCTGGGTATCTTCCAAAGCAGATGGCACACACGCTTGCCTCAGTCATAAAGAAATCTCAATTGAGCACCCACAGAGCATTAGGCTTTAAGTTACACAACTTCCTGGTGGCCCTTCCAAGGAAAACAGTGGTCAAATGTACCCAGAATGAGTCAACTTTTTTCCTTGGGTTGTTAACTATAAGTCAATTAAATGTTAGGGAAATCCTAACAAAAATGATGATATTGGTTTTGAACCATCTTATTTCCTTTTGACAGTAATTACAGAATTTTGCCAGTTGTCTGTTAAGCAAACTCCCAGTTCACAATAATAAAATTATGTCATCAGGTGGCCCAAATAAAAAAGAAGAGACTAGAGTAATATGCAAGGCACTCAGGGAGCTCTAAAACTGAAAATGATGTCTCTTCAGAAGCATATGATCTAGTTAGGGGCCAGACACAGAAGCAAGTTTTCTCATGTTCATCTTTGCAACACCTGGTGAGGCAACTGGCAGAGAATCCCATTCAATAAATATCTGTCTCAACAAATTTGCTATTTGCCTTTAAAAGTTTTACTTGTATACAAACTGGCAAACACCATAGCCACATATCTAGTCAAATATAATCTAGTCAAATAGCGCTTCTCAGTATAACTTAATGAGTTTATAAGAAAAGATATACAAAAAAACTTCGCCCATTGTGAAGTAAAAATAAGTCACTTTAATATACACACTTTCACTTCTGTAAATCCAACACTGATTCCTACTATGTGTGCATTCCCATTTAGTTTGACTTCCTATTTTTTTAAATTCCCAACATGCAGCAGCCTTCAATGAGTTAGTTCAGCTGAACTGTTTATTCTTAAAAGAGTACAATGAACTTTGTCCTCAAAGAGTTTTATCAACTTGAACATTTCCAAAGAGCCCTATGAGGCTTCCCAGCATGGCGGTTTTTCACTACGTTTCCTACTTGGAAGGTGGCAGAACAGACGAGGGTCTGCCCGAGTGCCCTGGTTGGAGTCGCAGCACAGCACAGCACGGTGGGGAAGCAGGGGAGGCGGACTCACAGGCGGCTCTCCAAACGCGGCTGGCTGAGACAGCTTCATTGTGAGAAAGTGAACCAAATCACGAAAACCTTCCTAATGCCGAGATCTGTCCCAGGGTTCTTTTGCTACTTAAGAAGGGAAAGAGTAATCCTTGTGGGACGGTACTTTTATTTATGGCATCGCAGTTTTCTTCTCCAGCCACCGTTCTACCGCCAGGTGATTGATTGTGCTTGCTGCAGAATGCAGAGCATGAAGACGTCTAACTTGCTAACTGGGGCTGGTGACAGCCTTCTCACTTCCTGCCAAATGGATCAGACCACACTTTTAACCCTAGAGGAAGAAACATGAATAAAAACAGGATTCATCTGTAAATTTCCTACCACTCCCCTCCACCCCCTGCAAATAACATGACATTAGAATTGAGTTGTGCGGTTGACAGGCAGTCGGCGGTGCTTGACAGCAAGCGGCCGGGACCCTGGAATGGAGCGGCCGGCCCGGAACCCACGGCAGCCACCAGCCACGGGAGACTAGTAAATGGCTCAGAGATTGCCCCACCACAGGAAGGTAAGTATCTGGCCTAGTTAAAAATCTAAATTAAAAAAGGATGTTGACACAGATCACAAGAGTTTGGGCTAATAAGCTGGAAACCGTTCATCCTCAGCCAACCTGGATCATCTCAAAGTTCCTAAACCATCCGACCATAAAGGGAACGCCTGAGCTTTGTATAAAGCTGAACCCCACGTCAATTAAAACAGCGCCCAAGTAAACAGTCTTTTCCCAGGAGGACAGTGTTTAAATGCGTGCTTCGTAAACACGTCTGTAAAAACAGCTATTCTCACTTCATATTTAACTGTGCACATCACATTTTTACGCCGACTTATCAAATGCAAGAGGAATGTGCAAACTTGCAAAAAACATTCTGGAGGGAAATAGATGAAATCTTGGGGTGACACCTATAAAGTGGCAACCGCTGTAAAAAAGTAGCACAGTCACAATCTAGGCTTACAGGGGAAAGATTTCTCCCATTGCAAAGCAAACACCCTCTACACACGCATGCGCGCCTGTGTGTGCACAGATACAACTATACAAAGGACACTTAGTTTCGATTTTGAAGTTTACCTGGTGGCTGCACATCTTCTTGAACAATACCAGCCCGATTGATAGCTTGTTCCTTCTCTGAGAAACACAACAGAAAAATTAGTTTTTAGCTGGAAAGGAAAAATTACTTTTCAGCAAGAAGGGGAGGCAGTGGTGGTGGAAATCTTTTATGTTTACACGGGACAAAGACAGAACCATTAGAAACCAATGTATGAGTGTTACTAAATTCAGAGACGTCATTACTCCAGGTTATGGAAATTAGACCCTACAGCAGAAAGCCTGGGCATTTTCAGTAAAAGAAAGCCATATTTCAAACGCAAAGTTCCCAACTAACATCTTTCCTCTGTGTGTTCAGCATTTTTGGGAAAGCTACAAAACAGAGAAAGAACAATTTTGAAAGAACGGGTGGGCGTGACATTATGAGGGAAGGGTGCTGATCTGAAGGAACAAGTACAATTAACAGAAAACATGGAGTTTATGTCTACAATGTACTTCACTAAAGAGCCAGGCCCAGAGCTGAATATGCTATGTTTTTGATAGGAAATAGAGCAGAAAATTAATCTTTGGGTGGGTGGCTTTGGTTTGGGTAATTGAAGCTTCCCTAATTGATTGCAGGTGCTGTGCCAATTAGAAAGTGCGTTTCAGCTACAGCCGCCTAACCGATCTCTTTGGAGATATCCAACAGGCAAGGGCCAAGAGAAATTGGGCGTTTTATGTCTGTGGGCTTCAAGCACTCTGACACATCTTTCTAAATGGTTTATGATAAACCCAAGGTCTGTGAAAACAAAGACTTATTATTATACGTACGGTGAAAAAAAAAAAGGTGGCTTTTCAGGGGAAAGACTTGGAGCCAAAGGATGTTTACTACTAAATTATAGTAATTAAATGTTGCAATCAGACCTTTGTTTTAATCAGGCTGACGGTGTTTCTTTAAAGCCACATTTAGCTCTTACTTAATATTAGGCCATTTTCTTTACTCTGACCTCTGGATTCTCATAAAGGTACACAAGCATAAAGGTACAAGAAATAGGGTTTTGCAAAATTGAATATTCATTGAATGTGCTTCTCCAGCAATGTGACAGAAAGTCAATTCTCGGTGACCTACCTGATAGTTTTATCAATGCTAAGTTTTGCCTTGGCAAACAAAACACTGGGCAATAGGGATCATGGGAATCTTGATATCCAGTTCTAAGAGAGACAGAGAGAAGACAGCGCATAATGGAGCCCATTCTAGACAATGGCCAGTTGTGGTTTCACCAGGCCTCCCTGAAGAGCAGCCGGTGAATGCCACCAAGACCATCTGGACAGGACATGCCAAAGACTTCTTCCACCCAGAGTGGATGGTAATGCAGCCTCTGAGGCATCAGACTTTCCAAAATAACTCAACAGGTGACCTCATTTCCTAAGAGGCTGAGGTCCTAGAGGACGGAGCCCTAGTCCACTGTCAACACGGAAGTCTCAAAGTACGGATGAGCCTCCAACATGCTCTTAGAAAGTGCCAATCTTCCTGTCATGGATCGTGCCAAGAACAAAGAGAGATTATTTCCCACAACCTAAAAGATCCATTCTCCAGGACTATGGAAGAGGTAAGTGATGAGCTTTAAAAAAAATAATCGATGGCCAGAAAGCACTCTAGCCCCGCCGCTTTAAGGAGATCAGACACCCTGGTGTGCCGAACCTTCTCCTAGAAGCAGGTCGAGCACAGCCAAAGCGGCTGGCAGACCGCCACGCATCAAAGGAAGTTGACTTTTGATGGCAAGGGCAGAATGCCTAATTGTGCTCGATCCTCTTATGATGCAATGGAGGACCAACCAAACAGAAAGGAATCCCTGTCTTGATACTTTCTTGCTAATTTCTAATGAGGTTAGAGAGAGGCTGAGGATTCATTTTTAAAAGACCATAATCTCTTTTTAATCCTTGTCCTTATGCAGCCACGAGGTTTTTTTTTGGCTTGGACAGGGAATTTAAATTGATTTGCTGAACCTGTTCCTATCAAGTGATAACCAGTATTAGCATCCTATCTACATCCATTCCCTGGTTCTTTACTCCAGTAATGTTTTATAAATACTCTAAGGCCAAAGCAGTCTTATATAAATTCATGATATGACACAAAGACGCTGTTTGTGAATGCAGAATATGCTAAAAGGAAAACAAACCAGTCCCTCAGGATTTAGCAAGTACATCTTGATGATGTTGACAGTTAGGTTTCTATTTTGTGGTCATTAGAGAAATAGCATATGTCTATAAACCTCAGGAAAAGGGCGACGCAGAAGTCAGGGGTTTCACTATGTGAACAAATCAGAATGAACTAATTACTGACTTTTCAGTAGTGAGCATGCTTCTATCAGGAGCCAAATGATGAAAATGCAAATACTGGGCCTGGAGCTCCGCGCGATGCAATGCCGGCTGGAGGAGGCCCCATTCCGGAGTCTCAGCAAGCCCGACTCTGCCCCCTGGTGCTGAGGCAGTGGTGTGATTTGTAGTTTTAATTGAGGATTGTTATTTCTAGTCAAAGGGCCAAGGTCTATTAGTAAACTGGTAATGCATACAGACTGGCAGATTTTTGTATGGTAGTAAAAGAAATCACCCAATTATTTTTAAGTCTCTGAAAATGAAAATATATCCTTACCTCGGCCTCATCTTCTCCTGCCAATAAGCAGTTAAATAAAAGCAACTCACAACCTCAGTAATTGGAAAAATGGCAACATTTAGACTAAACATTAGATAATAGCATGGTATCAATATTAAATTTCCTGGATTGAATAACTGTATAGTGATTATGTAAGAGAATGTCCTTGTTCTTAGGAAATACATGCCGAGTGTTTAGGAATGAGAACTCACAATTCTTCCTCTCACTCTCCAATGGTTCAGCAAAACAACAGCAATCATTCTATCATACGTAGATATAATTATTAATATATGTATATATGTGTCTATACATGTATGTATGTATAGATATATTTTACATTGGGGAGAAAGCAAATGTAGCAAAATGCTAACTGGTAAATCTAGGTGAACAATATACAGGAATTTATTGCACAACTCTTAGATCTTTTCTGTTGGTTTGTTTTTTTCTTTTCTTTTTTTTTTTTTTAACAGAGACAGAGAGGAGAGAATCAGAGAGAGGGATGGATAGGGACAGACAGGAACAGAGAGATGAGAAGCATCAATCATTAGTTTTTCGTTGCAACACCTTAGTTGTTCATTGATTGCTTTCTCATCTGTGCCTTGACCGCGGGCCTTCAGCAGACCGAGTAACCCCTTGCTCGAGCCAGCGACCTTGGGTCCAAGCTGGTGAGCTTTTTGCTCAAGCCAGATGATCCCACGCTCAAGCTGGCGACCTCGGGGTCTCAAACCTAGGTACTTCCGCATCCCAGTCCGGTGCTCTATCCACTGCGCCACCGCCTGGTCAGGCTTTTCTTTTTTTTTTAATAGCAAATATATATACAACTGCAAAACAAATATAAGGAAGTCTGACAACACTGTTGGACTGTTCCATGATGATTACTTCAAAGTAGCTTTTTTAAAATAGCAAATATAAAATTTAGAAAGTACTCTTCCAGTGCTCCCATTTGCTGCTGTTGCCCAGACACATCCATCATCTAGATGTCCGGGGGTAACCCAGCGGCCAGCCGCCCTGGTGGTGAGTGCGAGCCTGAGTGTGAGCAGCAGCTGGAGGGACAAACGGCCACCGCCAGCACTGGCTCCTCCCAGCCTGGACACACTTCTGCCTCCTCACCAGGCAGCCTCGGTGAATCCAGAGAGCTCTGAAATGCCGCTTAGAAAATAACACTCATCTGGCCGTGCATCTCATTTGACTCTGTGGTGAGAGGAATAAAAAGCATATTCTGAGCACCTGGCATTCGATGAGAAAATGCCCTTCCGGTAAGAATCATTTCCGCATCAAGCGATTTCTTGTAACTGTTCTCGAACCCTGTAATACACTTTTAGCTGGGAGCAGCAGTGTGCAGCTAAACACGCCACCAGAGGTAGGAGAACTGAGGCTCTCCCGGCTCTGGCGTGTAACCTGCACTCTGCTGTTCAACACTTCCGGCTGTCAGGTGAGACAGGGCATCAGTAAGCAGCAGGCAAGCTTGGGGAGTTAGGGTCTAGTGTCCACCTAGCAATATGCTAAAGGACCTTGGACAAGTCACCTAAATGAGAGGACTTAAGGAGCACAGGGTCTCTGGCAAAACAAGAGTTTTATGCTTCTGCAGATGTGATAAATTTTAAAATGAACAGGATGATGGAAAACGATCTGATCTGGTCTCATTTCACAGGCTGGCCCAAAATGCCGTACATAGGTTGTTGCTAAGAGGCCACACTCAGGATCACTGTCTAGTTTTAGGATGCAAAGACAGGTTAGGCTTCGAGTTACAGCATCTTGACTCATCCCTGAACGTGGGCTCTGCAGACCAGCCATGCTGTGCCAACAGGGTGAGTGCTAAACGCAGCAGCATCCAGGATGCCCTCTAGGAGCACAGTGGTCTCCATACTTCTTGTCTGGGACCAGAGACCACCAAGGCCAACTGCCATCTCCCCCATGCTCATGTCAGGACCAAGGTATCATGTGCAGAACTGACCTTGTAGTTCATATACTGCCGAGCAAACTCTGGCTGAGTTAGTGAAGGAGCTGAAGATCGTAGTGAAGGTCAAGATGAAATCCCACGAGGCAGCCTGGTGACAGTGGCCTGCCTGATTATAAAGCATGGAAGATCTCCTTGGCTTGACTCTACCTAAGCAGCCATCCTTCTCTTTTCTGCTGCACTGTGGCTTCTTCCAGCAGAGGCCCTGGAGCCTGCCTGTCCCCACAGTCCCCATCCCCAGGCCGGGCAGCCTCAGTCAGCTAGTCCAGGTGAATGGCCCACACTGACTTGACACATAAGCCCTGCAAAGCCTCCCGTGCTGCCACTGGCCCCACTTCTCCGGAACTGCCCTTCCAAGAACTGTGGGCTTCTGCTAGGTCTGCCCAGAATCTTGAGGAAACAGATAGATGAGGGACAGTCAGAAAAGGAACGCCCAACAGGAGAGGCTAAGAAGAGTGGCTGGGAGACAGAAGCAAAGGGCCAAGCCAGGAGGACAGGCAGAGGGGCGGTCACAGAAGCCCAGGGACGAGGACGAGGCAGGAGTGCCTGGCTGGTGGCTGTGCCTCTCACTCACAGACCCGACTTCCTGCATTACAGAGAGAACAGAAGTCATCACCCAGGAGTGATCACAACTTATCAACATCAAACCTAACTTAGCTGCGTCCGTACCAGCCCTTCCTCCCGAGCTGGCAGATGGGTGCCCGGCGTGGGTCCGACGCTCTCCCTCCTATCTGCTCTCCAGACTCCACACCACCTCCCGCTCTATGACTTGTCTTCCCTACCACTGTCTCTCTCTGTCCAGAGACTCTCTCGGCTCTTGGCTCTCCCATCTTTCTCACAGAAACTAGAATGACACTCTGCCTAGGCCCCTGGACCTGCTACAAGCAACACTGTCATTCTCCTCCCCTCCCGGCCAAACGTCCTTCATCACTTTAACATACTATTTACTCTCCAACTCACTGCAGTCTGCTTTCTGTCCACTACCAAACCATCTAAAGCAGCGGTCCCCAACCCCCGGGCCGCAGACTGGTACCGGTCCGTGGGCCATTTGGTACCGGTCCGCAGAGAAAGAATAAATAACTTACATTATTTCCATTTTATTTATATTTAAGTCTGAACGATGTTTTATTTTTTAAAAATGACCAGATTCCCTCTGTTACATCCGTCTAAGACTCACTCTTGACACTTGTCTGCTTGTCTCGGTCACATGATACTTTTTTTTATCCATCCCACCCTAAAGGCCGGTTCGTGAAAATATTTTCTGACATTAAACCAGTCCGTGGCCCCAAAAACATTGGGACCACTGACCTAAAGTATTCTTAACAAGATGACCTATGACCATTACCTCTAAAAAAAAAATCTAATGGCTATTTTCACTTCTTATCTTCCTGTCTCCAAGAAGCCTGGCCCTGCTGACCACACCCCTTTTCACGAAGCATTGTCTTCCTGGAGCTTGTGACTACAGCCTCTCCTGGCTTCAGGGCCTTCGCTCTGGCCACTCCTTCTCCGTCCCTCTGAGGCCCTGCTCTCCTCTGCTTGCTCTCCCAGCAGTGTTCACCAGCATCCTGGTCCCTGGCCAGCTTGTCTCCTTCCCTCTCTGAACACTGCCTGGGAGCCCTGACCCCTGTTCCCACCCAGCGCGAACACGCTGCATCTCGAGCCGCACTCAGCCCCAGGACCTCCGCTCCAGACAGCATCGCCATTGCCTATGCAGGTCTCCAAGAGCACAGCCTGACTCCGACAACTCAGGACACCCCAAAGGGAACTAGCTTGTCCTCGCACCCCCCAAAACGGACTCCTTCTTGTGTTTATTAATAATGACCCACGCCACCCTCGCCTCAGCTTCTGGAGCCCCACGGCTGAGTGCCCTTCTCCTTCCTCAACCTCCTCACCCTGTGGGCGATTAGCCGCACATGCGTGTAGCATTTCCTTCTTAATTATAGCTCCCAAATTCAATACTTCTTCCCAGTCCTGTAACCAGCAAAGTACAGCCTTCCTGCGCCTGCCTTCCTGCCTCCTGCTTTGACCCATCCAGCCCCGCCTTCACATCACAAAGCAACGCCTGCGAAGAGTGGATCTCATCACCTCGTTCTCCCGATTAAAACACTTCAGTGATCCTCCACTAGCCGGACTCTGAGGACTGCAGAGGGTTACTGAAGTATTTTAATTAAGCAAGATGATCAAATTCAAAGAACAAATGGCATGACAACAGCCACAACAGAAGACCCGGAGTTCTATACGTTTTCTAACAAACAAGAATGAATTTTCCCAGTTACAAATTCACACCAATGAAATATTAACATGTATTTCAGAATGAAGAAAATGAACCAGAAAGGAGTGAGATGTGAGAAGCCCTGGTGCCTAGAGACTGTGGGAAAAGAGAAACAGTCGTGACTATGAGCACCGGGACGTAGGGGGTAACAAACAGAAGGTAGGACTGAAGGTACTTCTGCCGCTAGAACAGGGCTAAGCGTTCTAAGGTCTTTGTATGTTTCATAGGCGGGTTAAAGATATGGACTAATTTTAAACAATCATAAAATAAATAATAATAATAATAATAAAAATAGAATGTAAAACTTTCAAACTACATGGTAGAGGAGGGAGAAATATAAAGCCTGGAAGGCAGAAAAGGAGAAGAAAATAAAAAGAAAGATAGAGCCTGACCTGTGGTGGCGCAGTGGATAAAGTGTCAACCTGGAAGCGCTGAGGTCGCTGGTTCAAAACTCTGGGCTTGCCTGGTCAAGGCACATATGGGAGTTGATGCTTTCTGCTCCTCCCCCCTTCTCTCTCTCTCTCTCCCCTCTCTATAATGAATAAATAAAATCTTTAAAAAAAAAAAAAAAAAAAAAAAAAAAAAAAAAAAAAAAAAAAAAAGAAAGATAGAGATAGAAGAATAGAAAACACAAAATAAGATGGAGAAAATAAAAGTAAATATAATAGTAAACATAATAAATGAAAATGAACTCAGAGATGATCAGATTGGATTTAAAAATCCAGGTTAGACTTAAGTACAAATAAAGGCTGACTATAAGAGGATAGATATACCAGGAAAAGATTAAACAAAAGAAAGCTGGTAACTAATAATATCAGATAAAATAGAGTAGGGGAGGAATAGGTGGAATAAAGAAGACCCCTATATATCATGATAATTGAAAACAGTTCTCCAGAACATTCTAGATTATGTGTACCTAATAATATGGCCTCAAAACAGCTAACAGAATTAAGAAGTTCTCTAATCAACATATATAGAACCTGTATCCAACCACCAGAGACCACACATCATTCCAAGCATATAGAAAATGTTTGTAAATATTGATCTGTACTAAGCCACAAAGCAGATCTTCACCGCTATCACAGAATCGAAATCACAGTCCACCTTCTTTGACTCCAGATGCATATAAGGTAGAAATCAGCAATAAAAGTAAACAGAAAGACCACCGTGGCTGCTGGTAGAGACTGGGTAGTAAGTGGCGCCTGGAGGAGGCAGGGGGACCAGCTCAGAGTCCACGCAGTGGACGGGGGAGGCTGGGCTGGACGAAAGGTGAGGGAGACAGAAGCGTTCTGCCTCGCTCGGCCAGGGACATCCAGCACCTCCCACAGTGACAAGTACATAGTAATTAGTAACATCCACGCTTTAAAAACAATTTTTAAAGCTAAATAAATGCTCGTTGAATGTGCTGAAATGAATTTAAGCTCCACGCTCCCAGCAGTGTTCCACAGCCATGTTCGCCTCACCTAACTGGACCCCAGTTTACTGTGAGGCTAGCCAGCCCTGGGTGTGTCTACCTGCTGACATCTCGTCTCATGTCCCTGCCCTTATGGCTCATTTTTTTAAACGTTTTTATGGGATGCCTGGTATAAGACTACACTAGGTGTTTCCATACCTGTTACCTCATTAAGAACACCCCAACCCTGTAAATTTGGGCTGGAAGCTCCATTGCTAGAGATGCGGCAAGAGGCCAGGCTCAGAGAGGTTAAGTACTTACTTTAAGGTCCTCATCTACTAGACACTCCTCTGCCCTACTCCCTTTTCTCCCTCCCTTAGAGAGGCAGTATGGCGCCGCCATGGTATACCAATTAAGGGTACTGATTCAAATCCCAGGTCTGTGACTCATCATCTGTGGGTCCTTGTGTAAGTAACTTAACTGTTCCACACTTCAGTTTGTCCACAAATAAAATGGGCACAAGGCTCACACAGCAGCTACCACAAAAGTTTGTTATGAGAACTAAGTCAGTTAACCCAGTACATGAAATGCTTGGAAGTGTGTCAAGACAGAATATGCATAATAAATTTTCAGTAAATACCAGTCATTTAGTATTACGTATCTCTGTTTAAAGAACCAGTTATGTCTCTCAAAGAAGAATTGGCCAAATTAATTGAAATTGAACCATAAAAGTGGGGCAGGCATAAAATGCCTTCCAGTGAAAAAGCAGATACTGTGGCCACTCATTCAATTTTCACCTAAAAGGCCTGATCTGTTTGCCTCAAGTGACTCAGACAACCACAGATTTTAGCGAATTTTTATAAGACTATTGTAGGGATACATGGCACAAACCCACACCTTGATAATGTGATCTAGACCAGGAGTTCCCAACCTTGCCATCATTCACATTTTAGGCCGGGTAATTCCTCGTCATGAGAAGCTGTCCTGCGCACTGCAGAAAGTTGAACAGCATCCCTGGCCTCTATCCACTAGATACCAGTAGCACAATCACCTCACTTCATCCCACCCCACTCCACCCCCCAATAGTGACAAGCAAAATGTCTCCAGATGTCCCCTGGGGAACAAAATCATTCTCAATTGAAAGCTACTGCTCTAGTCTTCAAAACTGAAACTTTCCTAGGGGGATCCAAAGCAGACCCCCTTGTCCCACGTTCAATTCTAGAGGCCATAATAAAATGGTCTGTGACAGGGATCCGATCAAGAATGATGATGGAAATAGATTATGCAGGGCTTCACACAGCCCTGTGTTTACCCCCGCAATCCCCCATGCACAGCGCACATAGGCTGGAAGGCAAAATGCACAGAGGCCATTTTAATCTTGGCTGATGAAAAGAAGCTACAAGGCCATTTAAGTGTGTATTTAAAATGCTCTGCCTCCAGAAACCAAATGTTGTAGCATTTGTAATGGGCAGAGCATTTACACGGAGCTTTCGCCTTCAAATTGCCAAGCTTTCAGCCTCCGCTAATATTCTCAAGGGGCAGGGTTGGCCCTCTTCCATCTTCAAGATGATTCAGGTTTCCTGGAGAACAAAATGAGCCTCTAATGCCTAATATTTTCTCTCTGACAGATGGTTTCAGATGTATCAAAGTGCTAATCCTTGCTGAGGTATAGGTCTCAAGGAAGGAGAGTTTGGCTTTTAGCATGATAGGACTTGAATGATTAAGGAGGAAAATTACTCCCAGGATATTCACCATTGTCATGTGAGCAACCAGCTTAAAATGAAGAGAGCAGGACCTGAAAAAAAAAGATGTGAGAAAAGAGAGGAAAAACTAAAAAACCCAGGTTAACAGTTAGGTTTGAAACATTTCCGGCCAAAGACATCACTGGGAGTGGAAATGAGGTTGCCAATAAAATCACCTTCTAGCTCAGCGTGATTAGGGTTTAATCTGCTTCCCCTACATCACCATTTCCAGCTACAGGGTGTGGAAGCTCTGGAGATGGAGGCCAGGGCTGGAATACTTACTTGCCTTGCAACTTACTAGCTGTGTGACCTGGGACATGTTATACAACCTTTCTGAGCCTCAGTTTCCCCACCTGCATCACGGGTAATAATACCTATCCCAAAGTGAGGTTGTGAAAATTAAACGAGCCAATGTATGCCTACGCTGACATATGATCAACGTTCGGATAATATTAATTGTAAGTATGAACTAGTATTTAGTGTGCACCTACTATGGGCAGACTGCTTTCATTACCACCTTTGAGTCTCACAAGAGGCTAAGAGGTTTGATTTTAGATATTACAGAAATATTTACAGAGGAGGACACTCAGGATCGGGGAGACTGTGTCACTCATCTAAGGTCACACGCACAGCAGAATTCAAACCCGGGTCAGCCTGACTGCGGGGCCTAGATCTTACCACATCCCCACCTTGGGGCAGGGAGTAATTGGGACTAGATCGCCACACTGGGTCAGAGGTCACTCACGGTATTCCTCCGGCCGCATTAGGGGCCGGAAGTAGATGGGGTAGAAGGCGGCACCGACCAAGGAGATGAAGCCGCCGAAAATGAGCGCGGTCCGCAGGTTCCGGGACATGGCACCCGCGGGGACGGCTCTGACCCGCTCAGAGGCCCGCAACTCGGGACCCGGCCACTTGCAACAGGGAATTCCGCGGGCGCTCCGGGGTCACAACACAGCTCGGAAGAGGCGGAGCTGCTTTCGCTTCCGGCCCTGAGGGCGTGGCTAGGAGGTGCGGTGGGGCGTGGTTAGGGAGAGGGTGGGGCCAGAGGCGGGTTTGGGGGCTGGACGGAGCTGGTGCGGGGGGTGGGGTGGGGCGGGGGGGGGCGGGGGGTAGGGTGGGGGCGGGGGGTGGGGGGGGCGGGGGGCGGGGAGGTGGGGCAGAGGGGGCGGGGCCTTACGCGCGCACCCGGTCCCTGTGCTCCCTGGCGGTGTAGGGCTCCCTGGCGGGTGTAATGCCCCGGAGGATCGCTAGAGATGGTTTGAGAGTGGAGCTTTTGTTGCGCTCCATTCTGCGGACCCTGTGCTGCCCCCTGCTTTGCCCTGCCCTCTCTGCCTGGCTCCCACCTTGGCCACTCTTCTGACCTCCTTTGCCACTCCCTCCTTTACCAACCGCACTTCCCAGTTCTTACCCATTGATTTGATTTTAACAACTGTCTACCATGAGCCCAATGCTCCCTGTGGCTCCCAGACTTAATCCTCAGTCGGCCCATTTTACAGGTGAGTGCACCATGAACTGGCAGCCCGGCTTTGACCAAGTCACTTGGCCTTTCTGAGGGTGGTTTGAGGGGATTAGAGACAAAGGGGCAATCGCCTAGCCCCGGATGGCCTGCAGGGGTGTTCTGAAACTCCAGCTACAGGGGCTTCAGAACCAAAACTAGCCTGGGAGGAATGTTGTTTCAACATCCATGCTTCAAGAAGACATTTTCTGACTCGGTTTTTCATCCCTTCTCTCTCCCTGTTCCCTTTATGAACGACAATGGGTAGTAAGTAGAGATCAGCACAGGGCAGAAAGCCAGCAGCCAGTCCCACAGATGGGACCTTGGGGCTCTGCCTTACTACCTGGAATGGTAGGCCACCGAAGACAGACATTGGCTTCCTCTTCTTCTAATTGCCATCCTCCATCGTTCCCGGGAGGCAGACCCAGCATATGATCTGTCCAGGAGTATACTGGGCAGCTGAGACTAAGATTCCTGCAGTCCTCACTCAATCTTGTGTTACAAATAAGAATGATACCAGCAGCTGGGAGCTGAGGCGCAAATAGGATATTTATCTTGACCCCAGCAGCATTATTTAGTCCAGAAAAGATCTATGATCTTTCAGAAATGGTGTGCTTTCAGAGCTTGGGTCTTCTCTTTCTTTGTAGTTTTGTAGTTCAATCAAGCTACTCTCTACCTCTGTGGATCTGGAAGCATATAAATCAGGTGTTCGATCTGTCAGCAGATTTATGAACTATCAGCCATGCTCCAAACACCAGGCAAAGAGCTATGGGGAACACAAAGATGAATAAGACGTGACCCTTGCTCTCCAGGATCCTGCCATGTTGATGAAGAGACAGGACATACATAAAAAGATAACTAATGACCCAGTGTTGCTGGTGAGTGATGTGGTCCTGCAGGCGACAGAAGTTCAGAGGAGGAAGACCGATGACTGGAGGGTAAGGCAGCTGTACTCGGGTGCCTGCAGAAGCTTGTTGGAGTGAAGACAGAGGAGTTCATAGCAGAGAGGGAACGAACGGATGCATGCTTTATACCACGTGACAGAAAAACTCCCAGGGGTAGTGCACATTTGTCATTTTAGCAGTACCCACCTTGCTTTCTGTTAATAAAAGAATGCTGAATATCTTTTGGCAAACCACTCCTCTATTCTCAATCCATGATGGAAGCTGGGGCTTCTCCCCCAACCCCAATCCTTACTTTTTCCCTGCTCCAAAATTTAAACATATAACCGAGCCTGGCCAAACTCCTTAACCATAGGGGTTGATTGACACAGAGCCCAGGCCTGATCATCCACTATCACTGCAACTTCCAGGCCACAGGACCCATGTTCAGCCAACCATAGTCTGTCCCAGCTGCTGGCAAGCTGGGTTTGAACTTGAGGGGCTGAGACTCTGGAGCTGCAGGAGATGCCCACTGAGAGACTGAGAATGAGGACAACACAGCAGCAGGAGACCCAAGAGACAGAACTCAGATGCTGACGTTACAGTTGAGACCCCCAAAGCCCACTGTGCCTAAAATGGGATCTACCCCTGGACTTCTTGGTAATATCCAGTCCCTTCTTCACTGAAGCCAGTTTGAATTGGGTTCTGTCTTTGAAAACAGAAAGAATTCCAGATGAGATAAATCCCCATGGGTGTAATTTCATTTGCTTACCATCTCCCCATGCTTCAAGTCAAGGATTGCTCTGGTGTGTAGACCGTCTCTGCCATTTGTATAGCTTATTAGCATCATCACACCAAACACTAGTTATTCAGCGCTTGCTTGCCACTCCCCTGAGTCCTGCCAACTAGAAGTCCATCTCTTTGATCCCAGTGTTCTCCCTGTTTCTGAAAATTCCACTGACCAGTAAATTAAATCAGCAAAGACTTAAATTGTATACCTCCTCAGGGCAAAGCACTGGACTGGTTAATTGGGAACACAAAAAGAAAGCAGTCAACATTTGTGTATTCAACAAAGGTTCACTGAGCCCAGAACAATGTGCCAGGCACTTTTCAGGTACTGGTGGAGGCAGCAGTGAATTAACAGGAGAGCCTGTTGTCCTCATGATGTCTACAGTCTAGTGGAGGAATGAGATGTGGCAATGGATAGTAAGTGATTGCTTTTTGGCCACTCAGATTCCTCTAATAGTAGTTCCTGATTCCTTTCAAAGAATGTCTCTCAGCCCTGGCCGGTTGGCTCAGCGGTAGAGCGTCGGCCTAGCGTGTGGAGGACCCAGGTTCGATTCCCGGCCAGGGCACACAGGAGAAGCGCCCATTTGCTTCTCCACCCCTCCACCGCGCTTTCCTCTCTGTCTCTCTCTTCCCCTCCCGCAGCCAAGGCTCCATTGGAGCAAAGATGGCCCGGGCGCTGGGGATGGCTCTGTGGCCTCTGCCTCAGGCGCTAGAGTGGCTCTGGTTGCAACATGGTGACGCCCAGGATGGGCAGACCATCGCCCCCTGGTGGGCAGAGCGTCGCCCCTGGTGGGTGTGCCGGGTGGATCCCGGTTGGGCGCATGCGGGAGTCTGACTGTCTCTCCCCGTTTCCAGCTTCAGAAAAAAATGCAAAAAAAAAAAAAGAATGTCTCTCATCTTGGCATTCTTGGTTGGACTATAAATCTGGGGACCTGTCCATTCCTACCAACACCAATACCAAGGCTGTAGAGCACTTCCTCTGTACTGGTCACCGCCACAGGTTTATCCAGTCAGTACTCACCAATGCACATGAACAGGTATCTCCATCTGCAGAGGGAGAAGCCGGGGCATAACAAGAATAACTTGCTCAAGGTCATGTAGCTAATAAGTGGCAGAGTCGGGATTCAAATTCAGGTTGTCTCCAGAGACCTGCTTTTCCCATCAATCTGCATTGCCTTGCAAAGTCAGTGAGCTCATGTTGTCTGAGCGTGGGTAAACTCTTATCTGGCCCAACTGTTCCTTCTCACAGAAATCAGAATTGTAAGGATGGTGACGCAAGGAAAAACAGCACAGTTGCAGTAGATTTCTTTTTAAGATTTGACTTATTCATTATAGAGAGGAGGGAGAGAGAAAGGGGGAGGAGCAGGAAGCATCAACTCCCATATGTGCCTTGACCAGGCAAACCCAGCGTTTTGAACTGGCAACCTCAGCATTTCTAGGTCAACGCTTTATCCACTGCGCCACCACAGGCCAGAACTTCAGTGGATTTTTTCATTGCTAATATTTGGAGATTTTTGCATGTCTCCCACTTGCTTGGAACCCAGGAGCCTCTATCATTCCCCCTTGCAGTCTGACTCACCACTGTTCGTTGTATGCTGCAGGCCATCCCATATGTTTCCAGCAACTCCCTTTGGACTTCGGTTAGAGTCACTTTTGGTTGCATAGCACTAGAAACTCTTATAGAGACAGAATTTCCACATGGCATAGGCAAAGGGCTTGGGGCCTCATAGCTGTGTGAATGCTTGTGAATGCCAAAGGGCGTCTGGGTCTGGAGGAAGGTATTTGTGCAAAGGGAGAAAGCTCAGGGATGTAAGGGGACAGGATGCAAGTCAAATATGTCAGGAGTCCTAGGGTGCATATTTTCATCTCAATCACTGAGAAAAAAATTGGTTTGGGCTCCTGCCCGGCACTTGCTCCTACTTGCCTTGGATGTGAAGATTGAATGCTTGCAGGGAGCAGACCACCAGTGGAGTCTTGCACGGGCTTCAGACAGACATCAAAGTTAATCCGCTCTCTGATCTAAGCAAAATGGTGATGAGGGTTTCATGGGACAGCAGCTCCACTAATTGTGGCACTGCAGCGCAGCTGATGTATTTTTAGAATATTGTGGATTCCCAAGAAATATCAGGATTTTCTGCAGGAAAACAGTCAGACTAGAAGGCTGAGGTTAGGAATACAGCGCAATCTAATGCAGGGGCCTCTGGTCCTACACTTGTGAGAATATGGAGGGGAACTCCCTCTCCGTTTTCATCGGGCACACTGACCCTCTGAGTGCCTGCTCACCTCTATAAATATTTCCGATTTAGATCATTTGTCAAAAAATTTTTCCCTTTGATCTGTTCTTTACATCTGAGAATTACCCAGATGTCTGTCTTGGCTTATTTCTTTACGTACTCTGCACTCCACAGTAATTTTTAAAATATATGCTTTATTTATTGATTAGTTTTAGAGAGAAAGGAAGGAGAATGAGAGAGGAGGGGAGGGAGAGAAACATCAGTTTGTTGTTCCACTTATTTATTCATGCACTGTTTGATTCATGCCTGTGTCTTGCCCCAAGATTGATGTGTTGGGACAATACTCTAACTGACCTGGACAAGGTGTACCCACAGTTTTAGCTATTATCTTTATGACTTCTAGAACCAACATTGCTGCTGAACTCTAGCCTCATGTGCTTGGAGGACACCTTCATTCAGGCGTAAGACCCCCTGGGGTGGCTGGAGGCTACATCAACTCTCCCAGGTCATGGCTTCCTAACTCATCTTGGATGTGCCTTCATCATGAACCACCTTTTTCACAGGGTAACCAACATTACCTTCTGAAAGCATCCATCTGGCCAGTGATTGCTCTTCTCTGAAGCTTCAGAATCTCCCTGAAGACACAAATTCCTCAGCCTTTATTACTCCGGTTTTAGTCAACCTATCGTAAGAAGCCGCTGCCACATCTGTGCGCCTCTGCCGAGTAAAATAATCAGTCTCTGTGTCTAGGTTGCCGCGACTGTGTCTATGCCATAGCCGATTGAATCAGCATGGACATGTGACACAGAACCAGGTCAAAGGTCCAAAGTCCCTGCCTGAACGGGGAATGGGCTGACCCGGTGAGGTTCTCTGCCTCTCGAATGTCAGCTGTAAAGTCCAGGTGAGGCGGGAGTTGAGCAGAGGGAGCAGAAGTTGGGCTGAGGCCCAGGGAGCGGCAGTGAGTAAGCCCGGCGATGAGTCAGCGAGGCCCGGGAGAGGAAGGCTCGGCGAGTAGATGGGGAGAGGATTGCCTGGGAATAGCAGGAAGCAGAGAACCATGGAGGAGAATTAAAATGCAGATCCAGAAATCCCTGCTGCTGAGATGTAACAAAATTCCTTAGGCCCGAGGGCTACCACGGACTCGTTTATTCATTCATTGCTTTCTACCATTTTTGAAAAAATACTTTATTCATTTATTTTAGAGAGAGAAGAAAGAGAGAA
Source organism: Saccopteryx bilineata (assembly GCF_036850765.1). Taxonomy (NCBI): domain Eukaryota; kingdom Metazoa; phylum Chordata; class Mammalia; order Chiroptera; family Emballonuridae; genus Saccopteryx; species Saccopteryx bilineata. Next base: position 248,683,817 of record NC_089494.1, read on the forward strand.
ATGTGAGGGCGGTGGTAGGAGCGGGAAGCATCAACTCACAGTTGCTTCTTGTCTGTGCCTTGACCGGGCAAGCCCAGGGCTTCAAACCAGCAACCTCAGTGCACCGGGTCGACGCCTTGCCCACCGCGCCACCACAGTGCACCGGGTCGACGCCTTGCCCACCGCGCCACCTCAGTGCACCGGGTCGACGCCTTGCCCACCGCGCCACCTCAGTGCACCGGGTCGACGCCTTGCCCACCGCGCCACCTACGCCTTGCCCACCGCGCCACCACAGTGCACCGGGTCGACCGCCTTGCCCACCGCGCCACCTCAGTGCACCGGGTCGACGCCTTTGCCCACCGCGCACCTCAGTGGCACCGGGTCGACGCTCTTGCCCACTGCGCCACCTCAGTGCACCGGGTCGACGCCTTGCCCACTGCACCACCTCAGTGCACCGGGTCGACGCCTTGCCCACCGCGCCACCACAGTGCACCGGGTCGACGCCTTGCCCACTGCGCCACCTCAGTGCACCGGGTCGACGCCTTACCCACTGCGCCACCTCAGTGCACCGGGTCGACGCCTTGCCCACCGCGCCACCACAGTGCACCGGGTCGACGCCTTGCCCACTGCGCCACCTCAGTGTACCGGGTCGACGCCTTGCCCACTGCGCCACCTCAGTACACCGGGTCGACGCCTTGCCCACTGCGCCACCTCAGTACACCGGGTCGACGCCTTGCCCACTGCACCACCTCAGTGCACCGGGTCGACGCCTTGCCCACTGTGCCACCACAGTGCACCGGGTCGACGCCTTGCCCACCGCGCCACCTCAGTGCACCGGGTCGACGCCTTGCCCACCGCGCCACCTCAGTGCACCGGGTCGACGCCTTGCCCACCGCGCCACCACAGTGCACCGGGTCGACGCCTTGCCCACCGCGCCACCTCAGTGCACCGGGTCGACGCCTTGCCCACCGCGCCACCTCAGTGCACCGGGTCGACGCCTTGCCCACCGCGCCACCTCAGTGCACCGGGTCGACGCCTTGCCCACTGCGCCACCTCAGTGCACCGGGTCGACGCCTTGCCCACCGCGCCACCTCAGTGCACCGGGTCGACGCCTTGCCCACTGCGCCACCTCAGTGCACCGGGTCGACGCCTTGCCCACCGCGCCACCTCAGTGCACCGGGTCGACGCCTTGCCCACTGCGCCACCACAGTGCACCGGGTCGACGCCTTGCCCACTGCACCACCTCAGTGCACCGGGTCGACGCCTTGCCCACTGCACCACCTCAGTGCACCGGGTCGACGCCTTGCCCACTGCACCACCTCAGTGCACCGGGTCGACGCCTTGCCCACCGCGCCACCACAGGCCAGGCTGTTTTCTACCACTTTTGAGGAGCAGCCACTATACGCCAGGAACTACTCTGCACATTAGCCAGAGTCCTTGCCCTCATGGAGCTTATGTGCTAGTTAGGGAGGTAAATAATAAATAGATTTTAAAAATAAACCGAGTTCACAAATGCAATGCTAAAGTGCTGAAGCCACAACGTGCTTGCTCTTCAAAGAGCAGTGAACAGGTCGACGTGGCCTGAGAGGAGGGAGTGAAGGAGCAGCGAGTGGAAATTAGGTTAGCGAGGTGGCAGGCAACAGCACCTTGTAGGCTGCAAAGGACCGATGTAGGGTGTTACAGGGTCTGTGATAGGAGACAGTGGGGATCCCCAGCCACCTTCTAATCCCAGTATCTCCTGGGAAGTCCAGCTCCTCTACGGTTTTCGTGCTTTCCATGGGTTCCCGTCTTTCTTGCCCACAGAGCCCCACTGTCTCCCATAAAGCCATGTATGCAGAAGAGCAGAAATGAGTTGTCCTTCCTAGCAGCAAAGTGAATGTGTCCCCAAAGCCACTGTGGTTTGACCCTGAACATCTCTCACCTCTGCTTCCTTCATGCCACCCCGTTTCCCCATGAGCTGCCCTACAGCAGTCCTGGTCCATTGGCCGGTGACAAACGCAGCCTGCCTCCGCCTGCCTCCGGGTCTTTGCTCTAACACGTCCTCTTCTTCGGAATGACTTTCTCCCAAGAGCCTCTTGTCTCCGTCCTTCCCTCCAAGGACATTCAGAAATCCCACATCTTCTTGGCAACCTTCCATGATGGCTTGACTTGAAATGGACTCTTTTAAATTCCTGTTTGGAAGATTTTTTGGCTGCATAACCAACTACCCAAAACATAGTGCTTAAAACTTTAAAAACATGATTTACTATCTCTCAAAATACTGGGAGTTCATTAGGCATTGTTCTGCACCACAGGGTGTGCTGAGCGCTGGTACAGCTGTCATCGGGGCCTAAATGGACTGGACTGTCTCAGATAGCTCCCTCCCATGGCTGACAGCTGATGTTCAGCCGGGGCCATCCATAAGAGCACCCCGATGCGACATGTCCCAGCGCAGTGGCTCAGTTCCAAGAGGGAACATCCCAAGAAAATCAGGAGGAAGCCACAAGTCCTTTGTGATGGTTTAGCCTTGGAAGGCACCCAGCCTCATGTCAGCTGCTGTCGGCCAAAGACCAGGTCATGGGCCAGACCAGTTTCAAGGGCAGGGCGGGAGCCGAGCTAGATGACCCCCCCCCCCCCGGCTCTCAGAGGAGGTGTGTCGAGGAATCCGCAGTTCCCTTTGGCCCTCCACAGCTCTCGCCGCTTCTTCCACACACTGATTAGAGCGCTTGTCACCTTTTGCCTATATTACAGCTATGATATCTAAGTGTGTTTTTCCTCTCACACTAGATGTTAAGTCCCAACAAGAGATTACATCTTATTTAATCCAAAATCTTTCAATGTAATAACCACAATAACAAGAGCAAACACTTACTAAGCGCCTGCTTTGTGTTTGATAGCATCTAATCAAACACGTGATCTCATCTAGTCCCTCTCCTGACAAGACAGACATCGTCCCCATTTTACAGATCAGGAAACTGTAAAGGAGGCACGGGGAGATTCAACCTCGCCCGGAGCCACATAATTGGTCAGTGGGAGGGTCACCTACGAGCCTGTATTCTCGTTGTCTTTCCTATTGCATCTCGCAATCTTGGCACCAAGGATATGCGTTGAAGTCCATCTGCACTAGTGTTACTAAAGTGTCACTGGGCAGAACAAATGGGAAAGCAGAAAAATGCTGTCCAGAGAGTGAGCGCTGGCGCGAGTTGTCAGCCGTGCTCCAGGTGGCTCCCGGGACACCGGGTGCAGAGGCTCAGTGCTGAGCACCCTTTGCAGCCCGCTAGACAGAGTGCAGAGCATTCAGGATCTCAGCAAGGAGTTGGAGTATTTATTGGTTCTGAGACCTGATGGGAAACTCTCCTCCCAAATTCCAATTTTCTCTCTGCCAAGATAAGTGATGGAGGTTTATGGTTCACATTCTAGCCCATCCGCCCGGGCCAGAGACCCACAACTCTGAATTTTTGGTTTGCTTCCTCCCAGCTAGAAGGGAATCTAGATTTACTTCCCATCAGTAACGAGTGCCATCTCCTCGCTCAGTGAGATCCTAGTTTTAGAAGATTCTGCCTTTATCCTGGGAATATCGATGAATGTGCGCGAGGCCCCTCTATGGGGAGAAGGAGATACTTAAACCTAAAATAAGTGGAAACTTCATATCCAGGGGAATTTCAATATTTTTTACATTAAACAACCTCTTACACCTCTGTCCTTTTATGATCATAAAGACATTAATGAGACAAAAGTCTAAAAAACAGCCTCAGTTCCTGTCTTGGTCCATTCCGGCTGCTATAACAAAATGCCACAAACTGGGCAGTTTATAAACAACAAACATTTATTTTTCACTGTTCTGGAGGCTGGGAAGCCCAAGATCTTGGTGCCAGCAGAGTTGGGTGGGGGCCCTTTTTCTGGTTCACAGCGGTAACTTCTCTACATTCACAGGGCTGACAGTCCATGCCCCCATGCTCACCATTCCCGAAGGACGTCACCTTGGAATGGTGACAACATTCTTGGACATTACCAAGCAGGCGTGACTTCAGTACTTAAAGAACTAAGTATGCAGACTCTGTGCACTTTGAGAATGACAAAACGGTTTCACTGGTCCCCCTGGTCAACACACATTCTTAATTCTTCACACTCAATTCTTCTTGTTCCGGGTCCACTGCTGAGCCCTGAGAAGGATAGAGGGTAGATAAGCTTATAAAAGTACTGCCTTGAGACCCCAGAAAGTCTGAAATGACAGGACTGGCAAGCAATGGAGAAATCCACTCTGAAAACACTAACTACTATATGTGTATAATAAAGTCAATCAAAAATGTGATTGGGCTATATCAGAGGCAATAGTTTCTAACATGGACTGTTAGTCCTGCAGTATATTTTTATCCCTTCTACTCCCTGCCACCCACCCCTGTCACCATCCTCCCGCACAGCAGCCAGGGTTAACTTTCAGAACCTAAGATCAGAACGTACGACCCTTTGCTTAAACAGCCCAAAGTCGTCCCAGTCACTTAGAAAAAGATCCAAACATTTTACCATGGCCTTAAAAAGGTTTTAGACCTTTTGTCCCTGCCTGCCTCTTCCACCTCATCTCCCTCCCTTCTCTCACATGAATGGGTCCCGTCTTCACAGAAAGTTCCTGTTTGTTCTAGGACGCAGACACATCAAGTGTGACGTGGCTTCTGGGCCTTTGCACTTGCAGTGCCCTCTGACTGGACTGCCCTGGGCCAGCTCTTGGCCTGGCTTTATTTGTTATTTCAAGTGTCCATTCAGGTGGCATGGCTGAGAGTGCCACCCCTGGGCACAGTCTGAGGTCGTCCTTGCCCCTTTCACACTCCATCCGTCCCCTTGCTTTCCCTTCTGTCGAACTCTCCACCAGCCGGTTCACACGTGAATCATTGCCCCTCACTCTAGACTGGAAGCACCACCAGTGCGGGGACTTTATCTACCTCCCCGCTGTGGTCTCGGGCACCTTCCAAAACGCTTGGCACATAGCAGATGCTCAGTAAATATTTGTCGAATGACTGGAGATAGTCTTTTCTTATGTTCTCCGGGAATTTTAGAGACACAATTGAATGGGGACGACACTTGGAAATTTCACCTCTCCCGGGAAGGCAGGGAAAGGCTTGCTTCTCATTAATTATTTACTTTCCTTCAAAGCCCGGGGTTTCGAAAAGATTAAAAATCTTCCTCATTCCACTTGTCAAGTTCCGTGCTCTCAGGCCTCATCCTAGCACCTGTGACTCTGACACTGATCACTGCTAGCTCCCGATAGGATCAGCATAGCGAGGAAGCATCTGCACACTGTTACCACCGGCATCTTTTGAGATTTTAATTAATGGAGTATTTTTTTTTTTCTGTCTCATCCATAGTCAGGATTTTGATTAACTTGTAAGAGCGGAGCTCTGTCACTCAGAGGAGGTGGGAGGAGGGTGCTTAGGGCTGGTGAGAAGTGCCAGGGCTGCCCTTTGCTGCTGGTGAAGGAAGGGGCCGTGGGCCAGCTGCCTCTCCCCACACCCGCCCACACCCCACGCTGGCCCACGCGGGTAGTCGGGCCTGCTGAGACCTCTCTGCTGACCAGGTGCTTCTTCTGTCTCTAGGATCTTCGGGACGTAGGGGATCCCGAGTTTTCAGCGGGCGAGGCCAGCCGGCAGCGGCTCACTCTGGTGTTTTGCCATTTGGGCACCTTCTTCTCAGCATTCGGGCTTTCGTCCAGGTTGCCTCAGCACTTCTGAATGCCCAAGGTCTGAAAATAGTTCACCCACAGAGCTAGCTTAGCAGGCGAAGGCTTTTCAGCCCGGCGGTGGGGGGGGGGGGGGGGATCTGAGCACAAGCCACTCGACGGCCTGGGGTACATGCAGCCCTCCTGTCTCACCTCCCCGCCCGGTCCGGCATGTTCCCAGCTAGGTGGGGTCTGGGGACAATTCTGCGTGTAGATGCAGGCTTGCAGTGACGCGGACCTGGGTTTGAATCTTTGCCAGTACATGGAACCCTCTCAGCCTCAATTACTCTCTCTGTAAAAGGGCATGATAACCATCTCCAGCCTCCCAAACTTTGTAAGAGGATGAAGTGAGACACTGCGTGCAGTGTTCAGAGCAGTCAGGTGTGGCCGTTATGATTTGGGTCTGGCCTGTGTGTGGCACCTTAGCAAGCTCACGCACCTCTCCGGGCCTCAGTTTCCTCATCTCTAAAACAGGGGCAATGCCTCTTATGGTTGCGTGGTGATAAATTGAGAGCGCCAGGTAAACTGTCCAACCTTTTACAAACGTCCGTTGATGCCATCAGTGTCTACCCCTGGCCATAAAGTTCAGTTGAATTTCTCTCAAAACCCTAAACGTGCACATGTCGTCTGTTTTACTCAACTTTTGTAAAAATGAGGAACTATGGAATGAGGCGGGCCATATGCAAACACTGTTAGAAAATTTTAAAAGGATGGAAGCAAATAGCATTAAAATGAATATTGCAGGAGTGACCAAACTATAGTCCCTCGGGGGGAAATATTTGCTTAGAGCAGCAACGAGAGAGGAAAAAAAAGATTTGATGGTTATTTCAAACCTGTCTTCCCCGGGGAAATTACACCTGAGTTATGGGGTATTTTTCATAAAGCCAGAGTCTAGTATAAAACTAACAAGTAAAAAAACAAAGAAACAAAAAAAACCGGTGTGAGGCGAACCTAAGTGGATTTGGACAGGGCTGTCCTTGGCACAGGGACAAGTGGACACGCCATTATTCCTGCCACAGAACCTCCTCTGTGTCCTGCCCTTCCTTGGCCTGGTGGGGTCTGGGGCGAGCCGTAGCAGTGACCTCACCTGGCCACGGTCCAGTCTCCCTCGCAGGCAGGGCAGATCCGGGTGACAACAGCTGATAGACTGATAGGTCACTTCCACATCCCTAGCAGTAATTGATGTCATTCTATTGAAGCAACAAGTTATTCTACGTAAACCATGGTTTCTGCTTTTATTTTTTTCAAAGGTTATACTGGGTACTTTTGCGGAAACCTGATTGTTTTTAGCCTCATCTTTGGTCTTTCTGTCCTACTGGCAGTTTCCAGGGTCCGCGGTATCTCTTAACTTAAATTCCTTCAGCACGCTTTCTAAGCCGGAACCTTCTTTTCTGCACAGGGAACCTGTTCCCCGGGAGGTTCGCTCTGCCCTTCCCCATTCACATGGTCCAGAACTGGCCAATCCACATAGCCTACTCTCCTGGCCACTGTGACTGGCTCTGGCAGGTGCATGATCCAAATCAAACACACCGGGATCTTCCCTGGCTCTGTCCTGACGTTGCAATCGGGATGGACCGTGTCTGTCCCCTGTTGTTGTTCGGCCGGGAGGATTCAGTCTGAGGCCGGGCGAGGGCCTGCTTGAGAGCCAGAAGACCCCTGAGAGCACGGTGTGCACTCCAGATCAAGCCCTGCCTGGAGCCACTACAGTAGGACACTGCACTAACACCCTCCACCCTGCTTTGTATGACCAGGGTTTGAATGAGGTTTATGTCACTGCCAAATGAAAGCATCATGATCAATACACTTATATTAGTTTGTGTGTTAGGTTTTTGAAAGGATTGAAGAATTGATATGATGGCACAAAAGTGATACAAAGAAATGTGAAACAGAGGATAGAATATAGGGTTGAGTTTGGATTTGTGCTTTTTTTCCCCCTAATTTAGTACTCTGCAAGCGTTTTTTAGATTTATTTATTTTTTTATTCATTCATTTTTAGAGAGAAAGGAGAGAGAGAGAAAGAAAGAGAAAGGAGGAGAAGCTGGAAGCACCAACTCCCATATGTGCCTTGACCAGGCAAGCCCAGGGTTTCGAACTGGCGACCTCAGCACTCCAGTTCGATGCTTTATCCACTGCGCCACCACAGGTCAGGTTGGATTTGCTTTTAAAAACAATGCCATCTGTTTACTGAGCACATACTACTACATAGTCTGTCTTCTTGGCTTCTCACCATTATCCTGCATGTTGTGTTACTGTATTCATTTTAGAGAAGAGAAAATTGAGACTCAGAAGGTTGAGGAGACTTACCAAGAACCACTCAGGTAAGAAGTAATGGAGCCAGGATTTTGCATTCAGATTTTTGGCCAAATAACCCTTATCATACAGATCTGACCAAGGCTATCATTTATTCATTTATTCGGCACCTACTCGACATTGGCTTTTTGCCGGGATTGGTGCTAGGCACTAGAATTGTGAAATAAATCACAGAGTACCTGTCTTTCCACTGCTCACAGTCCAAAGAGGGGACCCCATTAGGGTCGTTATTATGGGTAAAATTGCATCCATTCAGAAGCTATCTGGAAGCCCTAACCCCTGGTACTATAGCTGTGACCTTCTGTAGGAAGAGGGTCTGTGCAGATGCAATCAGATCAAGATGAGATCGTTAGGGCAGATCCTAATCCAATACGGCTGTTGTCCTCACAAGGAAGCAGTGTAGACACAGAGATACTTAGGGAGAACACCGCACACAGATGGAGGCAGGGATTGGAGTGAGACATCTGCCAACCAAGGAAGAGCGAGGCTTGCCCGCTGTCACCAGAGGCTGGGGGAGAGACATGAGACAGATTCTCCCTACGAGTTTGCAGGGGGAACCAAGCCTGCTGACGCCTTGATTTAGGACTTCCAGCCTCCAGAGCTGTGAGGTGAGGAATTTCTGTTGTCTTGAGCCACTCCGCGTTTAGTCTTTGGTACTTTGTTGTTGCAGCCCAAGGAAACTACGGGAACCTAAGTTTATCTGACCTTGCCTAAGATTGCTCCGCCCGTGGTCCACCTAGCTGCCCGCCTAGACAAACCTCTGCAGCCAGAGAGGGCCACCCTCTCCATCCATCACACCTCACAGGCGGGCTCCTCTCCGCCACAGCCGCGTGAAGCCACCGGCTTTCCGCGTGCCTGGCACGGGGACCCGCCCTTGATGACAGCTTTCCCTTGACCTGCCCTCTGAACACATTCTGGCCCCAATGGCTGCCTGAGGCCCCACTGTTTGCTTTGGACAGCCAAGTGCCTGCAGGCAGCGGGCCACTAATACGAGGGCGTTGGCCTTCTTTTATATTCTAAGACTGTTCTGTTTCCAGGATACGGGTCTCATGATCTCTCCTTTGTGATTAATGCTGAAGCCATTTCTTGATGTACTGTCTTAATAACCTGGTGAAGGCACGCAGCCTGGGTTGCCGGGTGTGACAGCACTTCTGCTTGACCAGTGCTCACCCTGCCCATTCCTGCCCGTCAGGTAGGCAGCACGGATGTGGAAGAAGACCCAGACGAGAGGAAGTAAAGTCTGAATTAATCAGCAATTTGCCTAGGGTGGTGATTAGCTACCGTTTGGACCTGCTTCCTTGCATTTTAAACATTGGCTCAACTTCTTAACGTTTTCGATTCTCCCTCAACACGGACAGAACTATTTTTTTCTTCTTCTTCTTTGTTTTTTTTAGGGAGGGCATGAACACAGTCCCCCACCAGCTCAAGTGGTGCAGTCGGGTTTCAGGCACCGGGGGAACTCGCAGGGGTCAGCCTGCCCGGAGGGCAGTGGGGGAGCCCCGCCCGGGAAGGCCACCTGCGGATCGTGGCTCTCCCCTGCAGAATTCTCCTGATGGAGGGCGTTCACCCGCTGCTGTGTTTGGAGGGCAAAATGCCAACTGGTTAAAAATAGCGAAGCCCCTAGTAGCTAAAGTGTTCCCTGTGGATGAATTTAAACTTCATACTCCCAAAGAAGGGAGAGATGTCCGCCCTAATTATCCTAAAATAAGTGTCTTCCTATCAATTAGACTATCAACACCTCAAGACCAAGGCCTCAATCTTACCTTTTTATTTAGTTAGTTATTTTTTATTTGGGGGGGGGCAGCTTTTTTTTTTTTTTTTTTTTTTTTTTCCTGAAGCTGGAAACGGGGAGAGACAGACAGACTCCCGCATGCGCCTGACCGGGATCCACCTGGCACGCCCACCAGGGGCAACGCTCTGCCCACCTGGGGGCGATGCTCCGCCCCTCCGGGGGGTCGCTCTGCCACGACCAGAGCCACTCTAGCACCTGGGGCAGAGGCCAAGGAGCCATCCCCAGCGCCCGGGCCATCTTTGCTCCAATGGAGCCTTGGCTGCGGGAGGGGAAGAGAGAGACAGAGAGGAAGGAGGGGGAGGGGTGGAGAAGCAAATGGGCGCTTCTCCTATGTGCCCTGGCCGGGAATCGAACCCGGGTCCCCCGCACGCCAGGCCGACGCTCTACCGCTGAGCCAACCGGCCAGGGCCTGGGGGGCAGCTTTAAGACCTCTAACAGAAGGGGTGCTTCTGGTCTGAATACCTAATTGGCTTCACTGAGTGCAGAGCTTTAATTCGGGCTTTAGTGTCCCTAGCATGTTTTTCTCATGTATGACATGAAGAGTTTGGGCTTTAGGGCTTGGTAGTCGGACTCCCTGGATAAGAATGCTAATTGGCTGTGTTACTTTGGGTAGCTAGGTTAATCTCTCTGAACTTCAGTCTCTCACCTGTAAAATGTCATTAGAATGAGTAAATGAGATAATGTACCCGAAGTGCTCAGTACTCAATAAAAAAGAATACCAGTATTATTAAATGGAAACCGACCTCCCTGGAAGAAGAGGGTATTCTGCCTGCAGACCACCTTAGACTCAAGGTGAAATCTTTCCCTGGATCTTCCGGCCTATCATGAAAGATTTTTTACTGGTCAAGCCTCCCCAATTATGTGAGTCAGTCCCTTAAATAAATTTTCTCTCTCTTTCCCCTCTTTGATAGATAGATAGATAGATAGATAGATGATAGACAGATAGAGATATTTTTATATATGTATATGAAGATATATATTTGTCTATATATGTGTAAATAGATGTATATATTCTCTATCTATATTCTATTTCCGTATATCTGTATCTGTATTCTATCTGTCTATATACAGACATATATTTATCTATATCTACATACACATGTAAAGAGATCTATATGTATACAGATAGATACATATTCATCTATATAAAGAGAGTTGGTTCTATTTCTCTGCTGGTTTTGTTTCTCTGGAGAACCCTGGCTAATGTACCATCCAAGGGCTCCTGTGCCCAGAGACCCACCCTTAGGCGCCAGGGTCTTGGCAGTGGTGCCACAGTTGTGGCAGGGTTGGCACTGCCTCGCCTAGCCAGAGGAACACGCCTGTGGCTACCATGCAACCCACCTCTCTGTAAACAAACTACCAATCAGCCACTGAACTAGCATTTCTGAGCCTTCAATTTTCATTATTCCCTTGGCAAAGGAAGGTTGAACAGTTCAGTCTCAGCATGAATTTCTCTAAGAGATGATGGGAAAGCAATGAGAAGAAATTCTTTAGCTTCACAAATTAACGTGGTTCTGGGAGCTGCTGTTCTGTACAAGGAGTTACAGAAGAGTCACTCTTTTAAGATAATGCACAAAATCTTTAAAGCCTATCACATTGTTGTTGTCTAGTTAGTTACCTATTGCTGTGTTACAAACTGCTTCAAAAGTTAGCATGGCCCTGGCTGGTTGACTCAGCAGTAGAGTGTTGACCCAGTGTATGGAAGTCCTGGCTTTGATTCCTGGCCAGGGCACACAGGAGAAGTGCCCATCTGCTTCTCCACCCTTCCCCCTCTCCTTTCTCTCTATCTCTCTTCCCCTCCTGCAGCCAAGGCTCCATTGGAGCAAAGTTGGACAGGGTGCTGAGGATGGCTCCATGGCCTCCACCTCAGGTTCTAGAATGGCTCTGATTGCAGCGGAGCAATGCCCCAGAGGAGCAGTACATCACCCCCTGGTGGGCATGCCAGGTGGATCCCAGTTGTGCGCATGCGGGAGTCTGTCTCTTTGTCTTCCTGCTTCTCACTTCAGAAAAATACAAAAAAAAAAAGTTAGAGGCTTAAAGTTTTAACTATTTTATTTGTTCATGATCCGGGGCTCAACAGGGTGATTGTCCTGCTGACTCTTTTCTGGAGTCACCTGATAGCACAACTGTGTGTCTTACTCAGTTCAGGCTGCTATAACAAAAATACCATAGACGTTGTGGCTTAAACAACAGAAGTTTATTCTTCACAGGTGTAAAGGCTGGGAAGTCCAAGATTAATGTGCCAGCTGATTCCTGGGATGTGGAGGGACACCTTCACCCTGTGTCTTCTCATAGAAGAGATAGAGATCATCTCTCTTGTGTCTCTTCTTATAAGGCAGTGGTTCTCAACCTTTCTAATGCCGTGACCCCGCAATACAGTTCCTCATGTTGCGGTGACCACAAGCCAAAAAATAATTTTGGTGGCTACTTCATAACTGTAATTTTGCTACAGTTATGATTTGGAATGTAAATACCTGATATGCATTATGTATTTTCCGATGGCTTTAGGCAACCTTGCTGGGGTCACGACCCACAGGTTGAGAACCGCTGTTATAAGGGCACTAATTCCATTCAGGAGGGCTCCATACTCATGACCTAATCACCTCCCCAAAGTCCCACCTTCAAAGACCATCGCACAGCAGATTAGGGATTCAATGTGTGAATTTCAAGAGAACACAAACATTTAGTCCATAATGTTGGGACCAGGTGGTCTAGGATGGACACACACACACACACACACACACACACACACACACACCTGGCAGTTGGTACTAGCTGTTGGCTTGGCTTTTCTTTCCATTCGAGTTCTCATTTCTTTCCATTCGTGTGCTAAGGTAAAAATGGAAGCTGCAAGGTCCCTTAAAGCCTAGGCTCAGGTGTCGCCAAAATATCACTGACACTGCATTCCCTTGGCCAAGGCAAGTTACAAAGCCTTCCCATGTTCAAGACAGGGAGGCACAGAGTCTACCAGTTGACAAGAGGTAGTGCAGAATGACATTGCAGAGGAGGTGCACTCTCTGATGTGAGGATTTATTGTGGCCAACTTTGCAAACAATCCACTCGGTTCACTGAGCAAAGTTAACTAGTGAATGCAAAAGGTGAGTTATGTCTGGATACATCAGAGGAGGTGACAATATGATACTGATCGGAGCCAGAAATCAGAGTGGCATCTTGGACGGGTGAGGACATGGTCATTTACTGTGTTGTTTGATTGAGAACCCGGGAGGGAAGGTTTTGGGACTCTGCCTGGTTTAAAGTCTAGTCTATAAATTTTTTCCCAGTGACATTAGATACTTGCCTCATCTCTGGTACAGCACAGCCAGGGACATCTGGTTGGGCCCGTGAACGTATGTTCTCAGATTCTCCTTGGCAGAAATTAATTTGTTTTCTTAAGAATTTTTTCCTCTCTTTCTCCAAGGCTAAGTCTTTGGATTAATACTGGATATCCACAATCCACAAATTTGTTTCTCTTGATTCATTATTTCAAAATGAGACTTTTAATAGATTCCAAAAACTTAATAAGAGTGCTGCCTAGTCACATAATGAAGTTACTGTGCACGTGGCTGACAGGTAGTAATTTATTATTATCCTTGTCTCGGATAAGAGTCGTGCCATGCACAGTGGGTGCGTAATAAATATTAGCTATAATAACAAGCAATGGAAAAAAGTTCATCTCTTTGTGTCTCAACCAACCATTCATAACACATTCTTCTATGATGACTGTGTCTATTTTCTGTCGATTTTATCATTTATATTAGAGGGGAACCAGAGCTGTGCCTTTATTATTGTTAATGGAAATGCCCTAATTTATCCTGCCACAGCGTTTTGCTTAGCATAGCCAAGTCAAAATATTTTTCTGTCCCTGCCGTGAAAGACTGCAGTAAGTTGATCTTGCTAACAAGAGATAATTATTAGCTTCCTCAAGAATGTTACCACATATGCGAATGTTACTACATAGTCCATTGCTAAACATCCCAGGAGAATTAATATTCCTATGAATTTTAGACAAGACAAGGTTGCAGCAAACAGAGATAGGGCTGTTTTAATATTCGTTCTTGCTCCATTTGCATATTCATCCCTGGTAATTTGTTAATGCCTCGGTGTTCCAGGGTATGTGCACGCTGAGAATTAATGCACCTCTTCTGACTAATACACCCAGTCCCAAAGTGAGAACCAGGCAAGTCAGAACACTGGACAGTTCAGCCGGTCACCAGGTTTGCATTCGAGAGTAACATCTTTGCAGGGTGATGCTTTTCTGAAAAGTCGGCAGAGAAATGGCAGATTTTAAAGCATGGTTCAGTGATGTTCAAGGGTTTCTTTCTCAGATGAGCAGAGCTGCTCTGGCAGTTGGGATTGCACGGTTTGTTGGTTGGGGTTTTTTGTTTGTTTGTTTGTTTTTTGTTGTTGAGAGCAGGCAAGGGGGAAGCAAAGGGGATTTAAAACCAACAAGGAATTGCTGAGATAGTCAGAGGTTGGCAGGACTGGAAAAGTCTTTGCTTGCCAAGCTAAGGAACCAAAATAAATGGGAGCCCTCCTGAGACAGCAGGGCCCAGACATGCATCAATTATACTAGATGCCCTGACCAGCCTGCATGTAGGTATATATTAAAAACACTCCATTCTTTTAACACATTTATTCTTCTATTTAGGAAAACTTTAAATGACCCACAAGTAGGCAAATGTTGACATTTATATAATATTAACTTGAAGTTAGAATTTGGATGCTTTTAACTAAACATGTATGGAATATCTAATTCAGTCATTCATTGGTTCATTTCATCAGTCAACAGATGATAATTGAAAGTCTCTGAGGGGCCAGATGCATGACAGGCTTTGGGACTCCCGGCGGGGTTTGCAGTCTGGAGGGGGAGAAAGGCCAGCAGGCAGGCGGTTGCAGGACAGTGGAGGTTGTGGTAGGGGTCAGCACAGAGGGCTGTGGGTACACTCACAGATGCTCCAGGCCTGATGTAGGGGGATCTGGGCGAGCCTCTGGAAAATGTGACCTCAGGGGAGGCAGGGGGGGTGAGCAGGGCCGGGTCTTTGGGATTCAGACCCATGCTATGGAGCTTGGCCAGTGAGAGGTATAGAAGGCTCTAAGAAAGTAAGAGATAGGATCAGGGTGAGGAAGCGGAGAGGCGTCTTAGCTTGGGTTGCCAAGAAACTGAGCCTGAGACGGGCTTCTTGGACAAGCAGTTTCTTGAGGGAATGCCGCTCTCACGTACGATCGTTAAATGTGTGAAGGAAGGAAGCATGAACAGGGCAGGTGGAGACATGGTCTAGCCTCAGCCTCATCCCCTTGTGAGCTCTGGGGCATTGGTGGCCAGCCCCGTGCCTCATTATTAGGTAGTCCTGGCTGTGGCTGGTCCCCTGAGGGAAGGCAAAGCCTCCCAGGCATTTCCAGGAGAAAACGCCTGGTGCTTTTCTCCCAGGGCAAGTGTCCAGGAGGGGGCGCCTGTGAGCTGTTAGCCGCCCCCGGTCAAGGGGGCCTGGGCATCCGCGTTCAGAGGGAAGGAAGAGCAGTAGAGAGGTCTCACCACACTCCCCCTCCATGTGGGGGAGTCTGGGCATGTCGCTTCCGGCAAGGAAAGGGCAGATTAGTTCTTCTAATGGAAAACACATTAGGCCAGTGGTTCTCAAACTTTTTGAAGTTGGGGCACATTTAAAATCCTACAAATAACTGTAGGCATACTATATACAAATTTCTGAGAAATATGTTATAATAATTAAGTCAAATATTAAAGAAAAAAATAAAGTCCAACTGTGCTTTTATGGTAATTAAACAAAATAAATACAAGATTAAATTTATTCTGACACTAAAAAACATTTTTATGTTACATTTTTTGAGTTATGCTTTTTAGAATTCATAAAAAAGAGGGGTTAAAAATAAAAAAAAACGACAAAAAGTTATTTTTATATATAGATAGATAGATAGATAGATAGATTCTTAGTAAAATTTAGTAAATTCGGCAGGTCCTGGTGCGAATGTGTTAAGTTTTTTCGTGTTTATGAGAAACATGAACCTGATGTGTCCTAGCGATTTCTTCAATGTTTGGGCATATATTTGAAAGGCAAACTCTCATTTCCTCGTCAATACATTGAAGAATTCCTCTCTTTTTACTCTTAATTGTTGAGGGTAGAAAATCCTAAATCACATAAATAGGATGTTGAAAATTGTAGTAGAATGGTCAAAGCTTTTTTAGATATTGCACATATTCTTCTTTTATAGAAATCCAAAAGGCTTCAAGAGACGATTCCTTATGTTTAATCATCAATCCACAGTCAGTGGATATAGCTGCCAGTTCTTCTTCTTCTGTTAATGTTAAACCAAAATCACTTGAAGCTTCCATGAATAGGTTTCTAATCCAGTCGTATTGTTCAGTATTAAGTGATGGAAAATGCTATAAATTAAATTCTGCCCATCAACCTTCAAGTCCTGTTTTATTTACACTTAACTTTTGTTCACTTCCAGAATCAGATTCTTCAATATCACACTTCTTTTTGAGAAATCTATCCATTTTATTTGGGTGTATTTATCTAAAAATAATATAATGATGTGTTAATAATAAATATAATAATGATGTGTTAACAAAAAAAGCAGTATTTCTGTAATGAAATGGTATAATAGAGTAATTATATTTATTTTTATATCTGGGCACATGCCACGAACCAGCACAGCTAGTAATTCCAGGTCCTGAGTGGGAACGGTGTAGAATTAAGAAAATATGCAAAATTAAGAAAATACGGGGTCAGAAGGGTCCTGTAATTGCTGCTGGCAAGAACAAAGCATGCCCAGAAACTACATCTTGCTTTATTTATAGGGCAAAGTGGGCCATAAGCAAATCAATGAGATCTTCGATTATGTTTCTAAGGCAACCCAAGAATTTTACCAAGTGCAGAAAACCCCCACCATACATATCATCTTAACTTTACACCAAACAAAGGATAGAAGAAACTTGCCTCCAGTCTTTCCCAGGAACATGGGAGGCAGTGTAAACAATCCAGCACCACAGCTTAACAGCCTTTTGCAATCTAATCAGGGAAGTGAGGTGGGGGGTTGGGCAGACTGTCAGCTTACAGCCAATTCCCCACACCTCTGTCTCCCAAAAATTTAATCTCCAAAAACCCTGTGGGTTTTTTGGTCCCCAACAGGCACGTATTTCTCTGGAATACCATAGGGCGCACCTGGAAATCTTCTAGGGCGCATACTTTGAGAACCACTGCATTAGGCTTTCGAGAAAGAGAGCAACTAAGCAAGGGTGAGAACAAGAGGACGTTTCTGGAAGTCTGGCTGAGGACAAGCCCTGAGAAGTGCAGTGATCAGCCATCCAGCAGCCGTGAAGAAGAGACGTCCTCAATTCAGAACTGATCAGAGGTAAAGGGAGTGGAATTTGAGCAGCATTGAGGTCTATGTCAGGCAAGGCAGGGACCGGGCTCTGCCAGCATTCTAAAAATAAATAATTCTCTCCGGTTTCCATCTGAGGCACTCAAGGTAATCTGCAAACCCTTTGCAGGCAAGTTTTCACCGGGCTGCACTGCAGGCAAAGCTCCCACTGACTTCACAGGGAGCTCCCAGGGGACAGGCAGCAAGATGAGGCTTTGGTTCTGGGTAATTAAGACTTACAGCCCCCTTGTTAGCAAAGAAATGCCTGCACACCTCATTGAAATGCAGTGAGCTCCGCAGCCCTGCAGCCCCTTGGCTGCCTGTGGCCGTTAGAAGCCCACTTGAGCCATCATTAATTTTGCTATCCTTCACTTCCCCAAATCAGAGGATGACATCACTTTGATTAAGAGAGGCAAACGTGGCAGACAATCAGTGGAATCAGCCTGTGTCGATCGGGGTCCTCAGAGCTGCTCACTGACAGTGGGGTTGGTGCCCCCAGCGGGGAACAGAACTTCTCCAAGACAGACTCGAGTGCCGCTGAGCCGGCGCATTTCTCCCCAGGACACTCCACCTGCATTCCTCTCTTACACTGCTCTCACTGCTGCCCATCTGCCCCCTCCTCGGAGACACAAAGGTGCTCACTGGTGATCAGGCCTGGGCAGGAGGAAGTCTCTCTAGAACATTCTTTGGATCCCTCCTCTAGATCAAGATCCCTCCTCACAGAGCCTAACATCTTGCGGAAGAGGCACAGCTCTACCCAGAGCAGGGTGCCTACCAACTGGAGCTAGCAGCACAGCTTTGGAGCCAGGCAGCCTGGGTTCGAATCCCAGCATCCCAGCTCTGCCGCATTGGTGGTGTGACCTTAAGCAAGTTATACAATCTCTTTCTGTCTCAGTCTTCTCCTCTGTAAGATGAGGATGACAACAGTACCTACCTCATAGGACCATTGTGAAGAATAAACATACTAATGAAAGGACTTAAAGCCTGGTTATTACTCAATAAATGCGAGCAAAGCAATATAGGGTAGCCGCTGTGCTGAGTGCTTTATATGCTTCATGCCATCTAATCTGCAAATGACACACGAGGTGGGTATCATCATTATCCTCTTTCTACCAACAAGGAAGCGGGGGCTCAGAGAAGTTAAGTAACTTGTGTAAAGCCACAAAGCTAGGAAGTGATAAAGGCTGGAATTTGTACCCAGAGCCAAGGCCCTTAGCCATTATTCTAGAATGTATCTCCTTTAAGAAAGTTGTAGAGGACCCAATGCTTTAGGTACTCAGAGAATGAAGAGCTCCCTGGGAACAGCGCAATCAAGGAAGGTTTCTGCTGAGTCTTCCATCTGCATGTACAAGTTCATTTCTTCCTTCAGCCAATAGTTACTGAGCCCCTGCTATGATCAGGCCCAACACTGGAGACATTGTGAGTAATGCATAGTTTCCACTTGCATTTTAAAGAGAAAGAAATTAATGATCAACTGCCACAACAAAAGGACGGGGCTCTGTGAGGGCCACAGGTGAGCAGGACACTGACGAGGGAGTGGACAAATCCCTCGGGGACAGGAAGGAGTGGAAGAAGAGAGAAGGGCAGGAAAAGATTCTTGAGGAGGTGAAAGCATATGGCACAGCATGACCAAAGGCTCAGAGGGATGAAACACTTTGGGAAAACCCGGAGTAGGTAGGACGGCAGAAAGGAATTATAATAACCAACACCCTTTGAATATTCCTGCTGTATTAAGTACTTTGCGGCATCTTATATTCTTTCCCTGGAATGGGCAAGCTGTGGCCTGTGGGCCAAAATAACCCACCTCCTGTTTTTATTTTTAGCCCAGGAGCTAAGAATGGTTTTCACAGATGAAATTTGCAATAGATTCTGATGATGGGGAACACTAACTGTGAACCTTAATTAAGCAAAATGTTATCCTTCCCCCAAAGAGAATTCCATTGTTCTCATTAGCAGACCTGTGTTTAAAAAAAAGAAATGTCTTCAATTATTATTATATTTTGAACTTTGTCAATAAAACATGTTGAAAAAAATGTATTTTTTCTCTAGTTATATAAGTAGCTGTATAATAATAGCCTTAAAGTTGCATCTTGACTTACAAAGCCTGAAATATTTACTACATGGTCCTTTATAAGTAAAGCCCATCAACCCCTGTTCTTTCTACATACTCGCATGACATCATTCTCATTTAAAGATAAGGGGACCGTGGCACATGGGATTCACTGGTGTGACTCAGGTGGCAGAGCTAAAATGAGGTGAAGGTAGGATTTGAACCCAGGTTATCTGGTCCTTGGCTCTGCTCTGAACCACACTTCCACCCCACATTTGGGGCATTCTGGGAAAGGAGCTAAGGGCCTGAACTAGGGCCAGGGGAGAGGGAGTAGAGGGGACAAAACTGGCCAGGTACGGACATCAGCAAGGAGGTGGCTTCTCAGCTGAGCGAGGCTTCCCTAGCTGATGCGTGTGGCCCTGTGCTTGGGATGTGGGCACCATGGCAGTAAGTTTTGTTTTCCAGAAAACAGTTCCTGACCAGGGGCATTGGATTTCTGGCTCCAAGGACTGGGTAAAGTAAAGCCCATCAGCCCCTGTTCTTTCTACATACTCACATGGCATCATTCTCATTTAAAGATAAGGGGATTTCTGGCTCCAAGGACTGTGTAGAAACACATTGCTGTAGACAGTGAGCTGAGGGTGGGACAGAGGGGATGCTCAGCTTGGACAAGTGGAGCTGGAAAAGCCTGAGGGGTAAATACATGGTGATGTCCAGGAAGAGGGCAGAGAGCAGGGTCTGGGCTCAGGGGTCAAGAGCGGAGTGGGGAATCGTTAGCTATGGAGAGCTGGAGCCTCAGAGAGTCAGCAGTCATACACAAAGGGATGGAAAGTATTCCCGCTGCTGAGAGGTGCTGAAAAGCTTACCTTCTCAGAACTGAGGTGGGGACAGAGCCCTTCTGCCTCTCCAAAGCCCCGCCCAGGTGGAGGGGACTTGAGGCCACGTTCCTGGGATCCATGGGCCCCTTGGGTCCGGGGGAAGGAAACAAAGCTACTTTTGAAGTGGGGATCCATGTCATCATACATCTCTACACACACACACACACACACACACACACACACACACACACACGTCAAAGGATCATAAAGGCTATATACTTCTAAAACGCCAGTGTGTATTCATTTACACAGACCGCTCTGATGAGCTCCAGTGGCTGCTGACTTGAGCATGAAGATCCCACGGAAAAGCAGAGGGGAATGCTCAGCGTAACTGAGAACGCAGAGAGAATTTTCTTCCAGGGAAGTTTCAAAGTAACAAAGGGAGAAGCAGGCTCTGATTACATCATTCCTACCTGGGGAAGAAAAAAATCTTTGATTATCTATTTAGGCCCCGCCATCCTCAGGGCCCGGAGGAAATCAGGCGAACCTAAGAGAAATTAATTCCCACTACTTCTCTCCCACTCTCCCATCGTGTGTCCCGGGGCCTGGAGGAGCCGGCCTGGGCATCAGGCTGATGTGGAGATCCACTTGGGAAGGGGGACGGGGGACCCGGATAAAGGGAGAGGGTGACGTCAGGCAGCCGCCAAACCGGGCGCAGAATTGAGTCAGCCTCGGCAGCTGCGGGAGTTCATACAGACCCAATGTTTTCCCAAGAATTCTCTGGGCCAATGAGAGGAACAAGAGCAGGCTGTCGGAAGGTTTAGAGGAAATAGAGTTTTATGGAGGCTCTGGGTGTGTCTTGTCTTTGGAATTTTTTGCCTTGTGTTTCCTTGGGCCCATTCGTGGTCTGTAAAGCTGCCCGTGTGTCAAGTGACATAAAAGGTGACCCTGCTGCCCCTGGTCCCCCATGCCAGGCAAGACTAGTGACAGACAGGGTGGGGGCAACCTGGGGGCAGAGCTCAAGTGCAATCTGTCTCCCCCACCCAGCCACCCCCCAGCCGGATCCTGTGTGTCCTACTCACTGATCTGCAGAAAGAGCAGCATCGGGAAAGTGGGTGCTTCAGGAGACCTGGTGGTGTGGCTGGGCTCACCTGACAACTTCGTTTATGCTTGTCCGTCTCGCTCTTTCCCTCGGACAAACAGTGTAGCCACGGGCCTCGGGGCATCCGTCTCTTCACCAGCCTCATTCTCTCCTGGATTTAACCCTATGAAGGACCGACCATCCAGGAGGCCCTTTGAAACACAGCAGCCATGCTCTGCGCTGCTAGGGTTCCGCTGAATAAGTGATCACATTGGTGTTCTAAATAAAACTGAATATCAGACCAGCGAGATCTAGGAAATTCATTCTGAGAACAACAACAAAAGATGTAACATGGCCCCCTATCTAATATGAGCAGAGATTGTCAGGAGATGTGTTTCAAAGAGGAAGTGCCTGTGCCTACGTTCACAACAGCTGGAGAAACTGAAATGATTATTTTTCCTGATTTGCAGGGAGACTATAATGTTGGTGGAGGAGAGATTTGTGTATTTACCTCAGAACTTGATTTGATTTTAATATCATTCTGTCCTTTATGAACAGCCAGTTCCCAAGCGCCTTGTCAGGAAGAGTCTCTTACTAAGCCGCTAAAAGTATCTTATAAAAATAGCAGACAATCTAAACTGTGAATCACTCCACAGAACCCCGCTGGCCCCAGTGCAAGGAGATCCTGCACCGGGGTAAACAGTTGTGCAAACGTGTGCTCAGCATTCTTTCCGTGCTGGACTGAGTGCTAACCTCAGGGCCAAAAAGAGATTCATAGCAATAGCCTGGGCTGGCAGGAGTGAACAACCCAGCAAGGAAGAAGCCAACGAACTTTTAAAATTCTATACAAGGTAAGGGTAAACCATTAGAGATCAATTAGAAGGGAATGTTCTGAAGTTGTATCAATGAAGTTGAGGTCTGTATAGAGTGTGGTGGGAACAGAAAAGAGGGAAAATTAACCCAACCTAGCGGTTCAGGGAAAACATCGAGGCAGAGACATTTGAACAGTGTCTTAGATGATAAATAAGAGTTTGCAAGTGGCAGGAGGAGTCTGCTCGGCAGGGAACGGCATGGGCAAAGGTTTGGAGACATGATTCTGCACAGCTGACAAGGAACCGTCAGAAGCTCTGCGTGGCTGGACAGCAGGGTGTCTGTGAAAGTGACAGAGGAGAAAGCTGGGAGAGAGGGCGGGGTGACGGCGCCCGACCCAGTGTGCGCGTGAGCCCCAGAGGTGTTCAGCCCGAGAAAGGCATGAGCAGATCAGTGTCGTAGACGGATTCCTCAGATGGCCTCCGACCTGCAGAACAGGGCCTCTCAATGAGATCCACCTTCAGTAGGACAGTGCTGTCATCATCTTTCTCACTGACTCAGAAGATTAAGATGTTTTCTAAAGTTCTTTGCTCAGTCTCAGGGAATGTTTATACCCTAGAACTGGGACCCGCAGACTATGGCCCACGGGCCATATCCAGCCCACCGCCTGTGTCTGTAAATGAAGTTTTATTGGCCTATACAGCTGCCTCCTTCCACTCAGTATGGCCTATAGAGCTGCTTCCCCGTGTTGGTTGATCACAAAGCAGAGTTGAGTCATTGCAGTAGGGACTGTATGATTCTCAAGGTCTAAAATACTTATGATTTGGTGCTTTAGAGAAAAAGCTTGCTGACCCTTGTGCTTCGGTTCTCCAGAGCCGTTGCCATCATTCCCATTAAATCCAGACACTTCAGAGATCATCTTAAAGGCTAACCTCATTACTCTCTGTACCGCTCATCTCTGCATTGACCAAGGAGCCAAATTCAATTGCACTTTTCAAACCAGCAGTGGGAAACAGGATCCGGAAGAGGCAGCAAGACAATGAGCACACGAACCGGGCAAGGCCTCCTGCCTGACCTATGCGATGCTCCATTTCTTCTCTGTAGGACTCCCCAAGTACAGATCAGCAGCTAACCACAAACACCACATGTATTGATGACAAGCATTCAAGAACCTTTCACTATGTCCTGATGTGTAGAACAGAACTGATTAGATGGTTGTGTTGATGGTCAAACAATAGCCCTCAAAATGTATACATTCATGGACTGACATCAATCTTGGGGAGGTCTCTAACCATTTCTGCAAAACCCTGTCCATCCTGCTGTCCTATTCAGCATTTTTATTGGGACAAATAAATCAGAAGCTATGTTTATCAATGTGTACTTTTCCCATAGCTAGGGGATGGGAAACAGCTAATAATAACTGGCATTGGTATGTCAGAATCAGTTCCAAAAAGTTCTTGATTAGCTAGAGCAGTGGCTAAAATGTGCTGTCCACTGAAGAGGCAGTTTAGAGGCAGTTCCTCCTCAGTGAGGAATATGAGGCTCTAGCAGTTCCGCCCCTAATATCCATGGGCCCTGGGGCAAGAGTACAAATGGCGGCCAGCTCAGCTATTTAGAGGTAATAAATCAAGCTAACAAAGCGCTAGGCAAAAAGTGCTCCAGCCTCTTCCCTTGACAATATACCTTCTTCATCACCTAGAAGTTCAGATTTGAATTCAAAATTTTCCAAGTCCTTGGAATCTTAATGCGGGAATATGGCGGCATGGGAGAGTCAGCCCTGGACCCCGGTTCTCAGCTCTTGACCCGTCTTTGTACTTTCCGCCCTGCTCGTGGGCTGTACAGCAACTGCTCTCAAGTTGCTTCCTCTTTATTGCCTCACCATTACTTAGTTCTGTCTGTCACTTGGTACCATTATCTGCCTCTGTCCTCTGGCTTCTGTACTTAGATCCAATTTCTGCTTCTACTGCTGATTAATCTGTTTCCAATTGCTTCAGATAACTTGGGTCTAGTGCTCACATTTGGCACAGTCCCCAGACAGTGATGTCCCTGAGGGATCCTCCTGAGAACTAGGAAGAGATCCTGGCCAACTCCTGCCTACCTTCTAGCTCCCAGGTCTTACATGATAACCCCACTCCCCTACCCCACCCATGCCACTGCCTCCTGAATTGAATCACAAATGTTGGACACATACTTAAGCAAATTTAGGGCAGACAGGGGCGCAAGGTAGTCCCACCCACAAGCAATATATTTTTTTGAACTCTTGTATTTTTATTTTCAAAGGGTCACATGCTTGAAGAAAAAGTTTTAATCATGTGATTCCCGTATAGCATGCAATCCAAAAAGTACACAAAACATGAATATACAACTTAATGAATTACAAGGCACATGAGCCCCAGGTGAACAAATGTCCCAGATGCTCCCTCACTCATGTGTCTCACCGTCTTCTCCCAAAAGGAAACCAAACACTGTTCTAATCGCTGATGCAACTGTCTGGTGTTGCATCTTTCTGGATTTTATGCAAATGGAATCAAGCACTATTAATTCCTTTGTATGGCTTATTTCACTCAATATGTTGGTGAGATTCATCTGTGATGCATGTGTAATTCTAATCCACTCGTTTTCACTTCCACTATATGAGTGTACCACAATTTACTATACATTTTATTGTTGATGGGCATTTAGGCTGCATCTAGTTGTTGGTTATCATGACTAATGCCGCAATGAACATTCTTGTAAACATCTGTTGGGATGCTTGAGCATGAGTTTAGGACTGTATGCGTCTAGAAGTGAATCGCTAGATCATGGGTTTCAGATATTTCAGTTTAGTCAATACGCCCAGACCATCTTCCGGAGTGGTTTATCCAATCTCTACGCCCATTCCAACCTATGAGCGTTCTGGTGGCTCCACATTTTCATCTGGTTTTTCCTGGAAATTCCTCTCCATGATATAGCCATGTTTGTTTCCATGTTGAGAACTGATACACATCTTCTTGCCAAAAGGGGGGAAATGATGCTTCTAGAAGACGCACCAAGTTTACCCTGTGACTTTATTTGTCCCGAGTTGGAGCGGCTCAGCTGTATATTAACTGAGATGACCTCTCGGTGGTTTCTCACTGAGAATCATGGTCACCTGACCTGTCACCAAACTGTCTCATATCCATGGAACAGCTCCCCTCCTTTGTGCCACAGAGCACCTGTGACCTACTGGCTGCATGTGAAGAGAGCTCACTGCTGAACTTCCATCCATCTTTCCAAGATAGTATTTAGCTGGATAATCTTATTTCGATGGCAGGGTCATCTACTTGTCATTTCGATTATTTTCTAAGTCCTTTTGAGGAAACAGACCACATACTTCTTTAATATATACCTCCCTCACCTGCAAGAATTCTTGGGACCCTATGGGGAGCAATCAGTATTTGCTAACGGACTGACTGGCTCGCTGTAGCTTAAAATCCATCTTTATTTCTATAGGATAGTTTAAGTGATTTAATGAGTGGCTGTCACTGACAAGGCACTTGGGGACTGTGCATAAAATGACATAATAATATAAAAATAAAGTTTTGCTCAGAGACTAACACACAGAATTTGCCTTCTGGGTACACATTGCTTTTTCGACTAGAGGAAATCTTTCTTTGGTCAAAGGAAGTTGTTTTCATTGATAAAAATAAATAAATCTACATTCCCGTCTACTGCCTTATTTAATTGCTTACAAAAAAACAGGAATATATATAATATTCATTTCAGCAATGAATATGCAGAAAGTGCTGCATCTCTTTATTGAAGAATTTTAAACATTGCAGTCATGTTTATCATGGTGACTGTAGACTTTTATATCTAAGACAGACTCATTTCTCAAAGTCATGTTTAAATATTTCAAATGGTAGTGTTAGCCTCTTGGGTAATGCACAACATACAACAGAAGAAGGAAGGTTAATCTCGCAAAAAAAAAAAAGTAAAGAAATGGAGCAACTGTGAATATTTCATGTTAGAAAGTGGAGGGATCAGAGAAAAGAAAATGGAGAATTCTTAGGGAGCCAAGTTTGCAACAAGAATCGGGATGTTGGCTTCATCTTAGAGCCGAGTGTAGGAGCTGTTCTCTAACCTGATACTCTAAGTGAGGTATACAACTTTTTTCTCAGTTTCATGTTTTGTAGGCAAGTTTCTCTTCTATTCCCTTCAAAAGTCTAAATACCAAATACTGACAATCCAGATGGTTACCTGGACTTAAGCACACACAGTCTCATACCTATGGTCTTGCTCCTCATTTTAGATTTTAGAATAGTTTTATTCACTTATTCATTTACCCATTCATTCATTTGTTTAATTAAATGATCAAGCAACAAATATTTACCCAGTACCTACTACATGCCTAGTGTTGTGTTTGGTGCTCAATAAAGATGTGTCCTAGCCAGATGGTATTCAAATAATCACACAAATAATCAGTGTGAGTGTTCTGAAGGAAGAACATGGTTCAATGGAAGTGAGTATTAAAAGGACTTGATTTAGGGAGGCCTGGAAATGTCCTTGAGGAGGTGAGACTGGGCAAATATCTGTTAAATGAGCAGTAAGGTAACTAGGTAAAGCAGGGGAAGAGGGAAGGGAGCTCCAGGAAATGGGAGCAGCTCATGCAAAGGCCCTGTGGTGGAAAGAGCATGATTTAACAATGAGGATTCAAATGAAGGTCAGCGTGTCAGGAATGGAGAGAGCAGAGGTATGGGCAGGACCTCGTGGGCCATAGAGGAGCTCTGTCCTTATCTTCTGTGCAGTTGACACACAGGGAAGAACAGGTGGAGGACAGGAAGGGATCCAATTTCACAGTATGGGTAGCGGGACTCAGAGACATAGAAGGAAGAGGTTTTAGAACTTCCTGTTCTCATAGAAACAACTCCTGGTCGGCAGCTTGACTCAATTATGGGTGTCCCCCAACAGCTGTTAGCTGCGAGGTAGGCTGGTCCCCCCGGCCAGAGTGGATAATAGGAAGGATGCTCTGGTGGCAGAGGAACATGCTCTAGCAGTCCAGCTCTGCCGCCCGCTCTGCGCACAACGAGCCGTTTGGGCAGGAAGCCGGTGCCTGCTGCTCGCAGATCCAAATGTATTTTGCTGTAATGGTCTGACAGGGAGGCCTGGTTTCGACTTTAATAGAACACAAGGCACCCAAACAACTGGCATAATCTCTCCCTTGAAAGGTAATGGACGGCCTTTGTGTGCTGGGGCTTCAATTTATAACCGAGATTAAATGTAGACAACCTCAAAATACTCACATTCTGGACTCAATTTATAACGCTAATAATAAAATATATTGTAATAGCGATTTTCATACTCCAGGTATTCAACATTCAGAGATTCAAAAGATCTGAAAAAGTCCCTTCGGTTCAAGCTGTTTGTAACGCACAGCGTGCTAAGACCATGATAAACCGTGGAGAGGTGGAGTTCTCAGCAGGCAGGGGTGGAAGGCAGGCTGGAGGGGTGGGGGGAAAGGCAAGGACTTCCTGAGTGTTGACTCAGATTGCACAGAGTGAGGTTTCTCAACCTGGGTGCTATTGACATTGTGGGCTGGGTCATTCTTTGATCTGAGGGGCTGTCCTGTGCCTTGTATGATATTTACCAGCATCAACTTCCTTGTATCCATTAGATGCCAATACCGCCCCCACCCCCAGTGAGAACAACCAAAAATTTCTCCAGACGTTGCCAAATGTCCCCTGGGGGCTCTGTCCCCCTCCTCCCCTTTGGGACCCCTGTAATTGATTCATAATTAATACATCTGGTGCGGTTGTTTTGTGAAATAGAAACAAGGGTTGGTGATAATTTGAAGATTGTTTTACATACATATTTTTAGGTTTCAGTAGAATATGGCTAGAGGTTTTTCAAACCGAAACGAGTTTTAGTTCTCCAATTATTTAGACACAAAACATGTGTCTGAGAATGACTGCACTCCAGCCTTCCCTGGAACTTCCAACTCTGGGGCAAATTGCTTTCCATTCACGGAGGAAAGTTGAGCTTATGATTCTGCAAGTCGACTTTGCAATTTTAAGTTTGCAACGCAAAAGTAGTTTTGCCATATTTTTTTTTCCTGTGCAGAAGAACAAAAAAAAGGAATCAGTTGTTGGCTTTTTCTGTGCTCTGGAGACTTTAAATGTTTCTCCCCATCTCAGCTCTGGTGGGCAATGGGACAGTATGAAAAGCTATAACACAATCGTTGGGATGATTTACCGTAGCCTGGAGGAATTGGAAAAGCTCTGTAAAATTTCCCGAGAGAGTGAAGTGCTCTGACAGGGGTCCGAGGTCCGCCTCACCCCCTCTGCTGGGGCCAGACATCACCGTCCAGCTCAGGCTGCGCCGGCCGAGCAGACAGTGTCAGACTCTCGGCCTCTTTTCCAGGTTGGACGTGAGCGACCTTGAAATCTGGCAGAATCTCCTCGCATCTCCACTGTCCTGTTTCTGAAAATAAAAATAAAAGCAGTGACTGAATCCTTGTCTGAGTGTTGTGAAGTTTAATGAAATCACAGCTGGGGAGGGGTGGGGAGGAGGTCTGGTGTTGTCCTTTGAGGAGGGTTACTTTTCACCTTGACGCTCCCAGGGCTGCCCCAGTGCTTTGCCTGTTTCTTATTGATAAATTGGGGAGGTAGGCAGATGTTTCTTTTATCTATTTGGAGATGCAGGATTTAGAAGTGTCATGGAAGTCCCTGTTAGCCAACCTAAATTGAAATCTGGTAGGTTGGGGTTAGATATAGATAAGGTTAAACTTATATGCATATATAAAATATATAAATTACATAAATGTATTATATTTGCAAAATAAGTTTAAGCTTGTCTCTAATATACATAGTTGTTTGCTCTCTATCTGTAATATATAAAATAGATTCAAGTTATATATAAATCTACACTAGAAATAGCAAATATCCTCTATAGATTCATAATATGAATAATAATAAAATGCTACCTAAAGCCTGACCAGGCAGTGGCACAGTGGATAGAGCGTCGAACTGGGATGCAGAAGGACCCAGGTTCGAGACCCCGAGGTCACCAGCTTGAGCGCGGGCTCATCTGGCTTGAGCAAAGCTTACCAGCTTGGACCCAAGGTCACTGGCTCGAGCAAGGGGTTACTCAGTCTGTTGAAGCCCCACAGTCAAGGCACATGTGAGAGAGCAATCAATGAACAACTAAGATGTTGCAACGAAAAACTGATGATTGATGCTTCTCATCTCTCTCCGTTCGTATCTGTCTGTCCCTATCTATCCCTCTCTCTGACTCTCTCACTGTCCCTGTAAAAAAAAAAAGTGCTACCTAAAAATATTGATATACCATGGCTTCCGTGATATGAAAAAGGTTTTGATGTTTTAGATTTAGAGGGTATTAGCCATATCTACTAAAAAGGTGAATGGAGTTAGAAAACTTAGTTGGTCTGAATATCAGGAAGCCCTAGAAATAAGTCACTCTGGGCAGCCTGCATATTTATTTGGGGGGTGGGGAAGACGTTACTTATCTACAGCCCCTGAGGGAATATGGAGAGGGCTTGTTTTATTTTGCTTTGTGGTCTGTGCTCCCGGAAGCAGGAGGATTGGGCACAAAAATATTGGTGCATTTACATTAGGGCTAAAGACTAACCCTGAGCTAATGTTGAAATTAGCCAGCTAAACTTGAGTTAGTTCAGTGGGGGCGGGGAGGGGGGAGGAAGTAAGAACATGACACCAACATTTCCGAAAAAAGAACATGATGGTTTTGGAGCATCCTGGTGGCAGGAGCATGGAATGTTTGTCTTTTGAAAGAGCGTAGGAGGAAGATACCTGTGAGTCTTTCCATCCTGACACTCAGAAGTGTGGGCCCTGAATGGTAAGGCTTTCATTCCTGTCCAAAGTGACACTAATAACCCCACACTTATATGAAGTTTGCAAAGTATTTCCCCAGACATCGTTTCATCTAATCCTCGCAATCCCGAAAGTGGCTGTCATTATTCTCAATGGATAGGGTGGCCCAGAAGGGTCAACAACTTTCTCAAAGTCCTTGATTGGGAATTAGTTGTAAACCAATTCTATTCCACACAGCAAGTTGCTTCTCTTTAAAAAATAGATAATGAAATAAACAAATAAATGAAAAGAAAAACTGAAAACAACTAGGATTCCAGGTGGAGTTGGAAATCAATTAGAGTGGTTTTGTTTGCTTTTTAAAAAAGTTTCTTCCCTTCCAACTCATCACCCTTCCCTTTGTAATTTAATTTCCAGCTAGTGGTTTGCGTAAGGTCATTTTTCATTTTACAAAGATAAGAAAACCTGTCTTCTTGTTAATCATCATCTTTCTCCCACACTGAAACTCCCTGTTGGTTAGTTGGCCAAATTTCAACATTGGCTGCTGGTGATGGGTCACCGGGCGGTATGTACATGAACAAATGCATGTTGTGGTTTTAATTACCCCCATCTCTCCAAGGACCATCTCGTCCTCCTCCACGTGTGGATTCCGATTCACTAGTTTTAAGATGCACTGAAGTCTGTTCTTGTAATTGATAAAAAAATCTTAGCCCAGAAGGCATGAATGGTTGTGTGTGTGTGTGTGTGTGTGTGTGTGTGTGTGTGTGTAAGACAGAGAAAGAGAGAGAGACAGGGACAGACAAACAGGAAGGGAGAGAGATGGGAAACATTAATTCATAGTTGTGTCATTTTAGTTGTTCGTTGATTGTTTCTTACACATGCTTTGACCGGATGTGTGGGGACAGGTGCTTCAACCAAGCCAGTGACCTCTTTTTTTTTAAGCCAGTGACCTCTTGCTCAAGCCAGTAACCTTGGGTTCAAGCCAGTAACCTTGGGTTCAAGCCAATGACCATGGAATCATATCGGTGATCCCACCTCAAGCTGGTGACCCTGCGCTCAAGCTGGTGAGCTTACGTTCAAGCCAGATGAACTCACGCTCAAGCCCGTGACCTTAGGGTTTCAAACGTGGGACCTCAACGTCCCAGGTCAACATTCTACCCACTGTGCCATCACCAGTCAGATGGCACGAATCTTTTGATGGCATTGTGCTACTCACTCTGCCACTGTGTTCACTGTAACCAAACAGCTGCCATTTTCACTTCTTCTTTTTCAAAATTTCTTAAGTTTTTTGTTTGTTTGCTTTTATCCTCCACTGATTTGGACACATTTATATTTTCTGAAGAGATGTTTAAACCATTTGTTACAAGTTTTGTTTTGCTGTGTGTGTGTATGTGTGTGTGTGTGTGTGTGTGTATGTGTGTGTGTGTGTGTGTGTGTGTGGTGTCCTGTCAACAGTACAGTGAGGATACAATGTTAGAATCTCAAAACATGATTAAACACAACTTAGTAAATGTTATTGCTCATCATTTGGATTTGACCTTTGCAGCTTCATTTTATTTAATGCCATCATCGATGTTCTTACTTTGAAATATACACTTCCTAAGTTTTGTTTTTGTCTTGAAGGGCAGTATTTTTCTAACTATACCTGATTCAACCATCTTCTAATAACACCTTCCCTCAAATATATAATGGGTTTCTATAGTAATTCATATCTATTTTACGTGTCTGCCTGTCTACCCATCCATCTATCATTATTTATCTGCAGAAACTAAAACTGCTTCTTCTGGAAGGTGCCAGGACAGATTAGCATATAGTACATGTTAGTCCTCAAAAGTGGTCTTTTTGCCACATGGCCTCTGGTGAGCATCACATGGGGATTATCTCGTGGACAAGAGACATCCAGCCATCCCTCACTAACACGCTCGGCCTTTTTGGAGTAATTCTGCTGCTTCTCCACTTCACTCAGACTTGAGAGAGTTAATTATTTAATATGTTTGCAAAGTGCATTGAGTTCCCTAGAGAAAGCATGCCGTATAAATACATATAGATGAATAATTAATTAAAGTTGAAGCAGATTACTTGGTGAGTTCTGCCTTAACTGCCCCATTTTGCTAATGAGGTGTTTTGAAGTTACAATCTACTTTCCTTTTCTTGCCCCCTCCTTTCCAGCGCCGTCTCCTTCTGCCTCTTCTTAATTTCCTTCTGTTTAATTCCTTTTCCCTTCTGTCAATTCTATCAGTGCCTACCATATTGCAGGCGCTCGGTCAATCACACTGATTTAGCGCCAGATCTATAGGTAAAAGCCTTCATTAACTTCAACAGGCGTCCTAAGCTCCTCAGAACTCTAGGGTGAGATTCATAATTAGATAATGATTCTCATGCGCGCTGAAAATGAGAAGCCAGGCTCATGAAATGCTGAGCACGGCGTGGCCATCAGTAGTCGAGAAAACCCTTGTTAGCTGACCCGTTTTCCCCGATCTGTTTCAAGTAAAACAAGAGATGCTGATGCTCAAAAATTAATATAAATGAAGTCAGATCTCTCCCGCAACCCCGACTCCTCTCACGGGCTATGAAACAAACAAAAAATAAAAGGTTGCAGTTGAACGGCAGGGTTTGGAGGTTCCTCAGACTGGCTCTCAGGGAACGGAGGACTGATTTAGATCGCGTTGGAAAGGAGCGACGTAATTGTTTATGGAATGCTGACGTCCCAAATCCCGGTTATTCCTTTACCAGAGATTAAGAGGAATTAGGGAACAGTGCACGTCCGTCCTGCTAAACCTGACCCAGTTTATTTACGCTGTAATCTTACTTCAGAGCGTGAGAGGTGAAATGAGCTGCTCTTATCAATTAATAGCTGAAGAAAAATGTAGATTTCGAGTTCAGTGTAAGAGCTATTTATTGCAAAGCGCCACAGAAATGAAGGGCTGCTCCCTGTTACGCCGGGGAAGGGGCAGAGAGGGGCAGGGGAAGTGCTGCAGATCTTTTTTTTCTTCTTCTTCTTTTTTTCTTAACAGTTTAAATTACTGTGCAATCTTGGATTTTCTAGTGACCTGTGTTAAAGCCCCGAGGCTAAAGCAGACCTATAATGGATCTATTTCTGAATTGTTCGGCAGTATTGGAGTTTAAAACAGCAGGCGCGGTAGATGCATATAATGAGGCCAGTGCTTCCTTCCAAATCCAGGAGGCCATTGGTCATGGCCCCACACAGCCTCTCAAAGTACAGGGGAGAGCCAGCTCTCCCTCAGCTCACTTCCAGAATTCTCCCAGCCTGCCTGTCCTATGCTGAGCAGACAGACGCTGCTGTCGGGATCTGAGATGAGGGTCAGTGAAAGACCCCGGCCTCATCCCAGGGATCTCCCCGCCCTGCATGGCCTGCCCCCATCCCAACCCACTTGCCACTCTCAGAAATTCACTTCTCTGGGTGAAGGGATTGTCCCACGTTCAAATACCTCTGGGAGGTATAACACATTCTCCTTACAAGTCGTTAATAATTTAGTGTTCATTCCACAAACATTTGTTGTTTTTTGAACTTACTCATAACATGAATTAATTGGAGTCAGGGAGTGAGAAGACGTGGGAGTCCAAAGCTGCCTTTCTGCTGGTCGCTTGACTCCTCGGAACTTCAGCGCGCACCCCCGGAAGAGCAGGGGGGCGGGTCAGGAAACCTCCGGGCCGCTTCCAGTCCCGGCACCGTCAACCTCCCGAGACAGCTGTGGGATGGCCACGAGCCAGGCGGGGGTGGGCGGGGAGTGCCTGGGAGAGCCCGAGACACAATGAGATGAGCGTGGAAATTCATCAGAAGGCTCAGGGTCTTTGATCTGTTTTGTATCCGCCTGAGGCCTTGGGTCCAGTTTCCAGAATTCAGCACAAAGCCAGAGACGCAGTAGGTACCCTGTAACATAGGATTAAACAAAAAATAAAGGGAAAATGACAACACCGATATAGTTTTTCTAGAGCTGCTGGAACAAAGTACTCTAAATGGAATGGCTTGAAACAACAGAAGTTTATCGTTGTGTGGTTTTGGAAGTGGAAGTCCAGAATCAAGGCGCTGGCAAAGCCATGCTCCCTCTGAAGCTTCCAGGAGAGGACCTCTTCTTGCCTCTTCCAGCTTCTGGTAGCCCAGGCAGGCGTTCTTCGGCTTGTGGAGGCAAAACTCCAGTCTCTGCCTCCGTCTTTACCTGGCCCTCTTCCCTCCGTGGTCAGGTGTTCACATACCATCCCTCTGTGGACGCTGTGTCCAAATTACATCCTCTCGTAAGGACCTCAATCCTAATGGACTGGGGCCCATCCTATGATCTATCTCATCCTAACTTGGTTACATCTGCAAAGACCCTTTTTCCAAATAAGCTCATATTCATAAGTATCTGTAGTTAGAATACAAGTCAATCCATAGCTTCCAAGGAATTGAAACATGGGTGTGAAGGCTCTCGCTGATTGGAAAGTTTTTATGCAAATGTAGGACAAGGAACTCAGTCTGGCCATTCCTTCCAACCATTAGGCTTTCCACAAAGTGTTTCAGAATAAGGACTGTCCAATTTAGGGTTCTGAAGACAAATGAAGGGGAAGATTATAGAAAATGAGGCCAAAGGCACAAAAAGGCAAAGTTTACTACCTTCACCGTGTTGCTTGGACCTCATTCAGGTCCCAAGTGAGTGAGGTGACCTCAAATACTCATGTATAAACCCAGACTTCCCAAGCAGGGACCGGCAGGCGAGTGACACCCATTCACCAAGGCCATGCTGGAAAGAGTAAAAATCGCTGGCTCACCCTCATCGTTATGCCTTTTATTATCATAGACTCGGCAGGTCACTTAATGAAGAAAAGCTTTAGTAAGCACCAGTATGATGTTAAGCATAGCACTATTCAGAAGGCAGATACGGTCTCTGACCTCCCAGGGCATGGATTCTAAAGGACACAAGGACAGCCGTGTATGTATTTTATTTTTTTTTTCCTTTCCCTTTTTTTGGGGGGGTTAGCACCAGCGAAGTGTTGTGTTCTAGCTGATTAGGAACCACAGGTCTAAATTTCAATTCCAGGCTGAATAGTAATTTTTTTCCTGAAGGTTTGAATAAATCATCCAATCTGCTTAAGTTTCAACTATTTTCAGCATTTCTATTTTAATCACTAGTTTGGGCTGCTTAGGACCCCGGAGTCACCGAACCCTTCTGTGACTTAATTCTGAACGGGAATGAGGAAGGAGGCAGAAGATGCCCTGAGAACCGACCAGGAGGAAATGGGCTTCAGCCACAGCCTGAGAGATTTGGGCAGACACAGGGGGCCTTTTCTTGTTAGCGATGACTGCAATTTTTTGGCTTGCAAAACTGTAATTTTGGGAAAGATAGGCAAGATTTTCATGGAAGGAGGATCATTTAATTTTCACTCTGCTTTGACTGCGAGGAGACAAGTCAGATGAACTATCCATTCAGGTAAATCATCATACCTCAACCTAATAAGTGCATATAATCCATCCTGCACCCCTTTTTACTTTGAACGCCAGGAAGCTTAAAGCTAATTATACCACTCAGTTAAAGTATTAATATTAGTGTAGCGTACTGATCTATGGCTGTGTGAACAAACTACTCCAAAAACTTAGTGGCGCAAAACAATTTATTTTTCTCTTTCACGGTTCTGTGAGTTGACAGGCTTCAGCTGAGCAGTTCTTGCTTAGAGAGGCACATGTAGCTTCTGTCACATGGTGGCTGGGCTTGGGGTCGCCTTAAAGTTCCAACTCTGCTAGACGCTCAAGACGGTTTGCTCACTCACCTGTCTTGCACCTGGGCTGCAAGGGCCACCATGGCTGGAGGCTCTGGGCATCTCTGTCTGCCCCCAATGGCTACCTTGAGCTCTCTCCCAGTTCACACATGGCACTGGCTTCCCTCACGGAAATACCTCCCTGGGGATTATGATGGGAGAGCTGGTTCAAAGGTGGGGTCCACTTTGGAGGCATGCTGTCACAAGTATTTATAAACCTTCTATTCTATATGGTCTCATCAAGGATGTATCTTTCCTTGTGACCCCCCCCTTTTTTTTTTTGGAAGCAGGTAAGTGTGAATAATACACAAATGGTGCTTTTCTCTTGTCTAGGGCTTGTTAATTTACCCTGCAGCCACCTATGCTACCTGACCTGACCTTCATGACAACATGGAAATGGGCAGATCGGCAACTTAATCCCTATTTTTATAGACCTGGAGACTGAGGTTCACAACGGACGAGTGACCTGCCCGAGGTAACACAGCCAGGAAGTGCTGGGCTAGGCCCTGAACAGGTGTGTCTGGCACGACAATCTATGTTCTCAAGCACCTGAGTCTAAAACCCAGGTGTGACTCCCTGCCATGGTGCACACCTGCTTGCCTCTCCGTCACCCCCTTTCACAGCAGGAGGTGAGTGGTGTGAACTTGACTCCTTGAGCAAAATGCCTCATGCAACCTGGCTCTGGCATCCCCTGGACGTGGACCTGGGCTCTTTCTGACCACTCGGTTCCTTCCTCTGGATAATGAGGCTCTGCTGCTGACATCATAAGGATTAAATGAATCAATGCATCAAAGTAATACTTGATAAGAACTTTAAAAAGAAACCTCTTGAGAAAAGCTACAGAGACAAGTAGCTATTAAGAAAACCCTTGTCTAGCTGTACCTGCTCTATGCTTTTCTTGACTTAATAGGGACCTTGCGAAGCATCCATACAGGTACGGATGGTCTTGACGTTTCATTTCACTTGGTGTTGCATGTTACCGATAGACTGAAAGCCCCGGGTCGATGTCAGTGTTTGCCTGAGCGTCGTGATTTCAATGGCGGGATGCAGCTATAAAATACCGTCGGGACTTGTAGATACAGCCCGTGTTCCCCTGAGCTGCCACGTGCACTCACGCTCTCTCTCCAATTATTTACAGTGCCAGTCCCACCCTCTACGCCCAGTCGCTCTCTCCTCTCCCTCTCTGTCCCAAAGGGATCTATCTCTACATTCGCCCCCAACTTCTCTCCACTCCTTTTCACATGCATGTGCTTCTCAACACACTCCCCCAAAGATTTCCTTTCACCTACAGACATGCCCTTGACCTTCTGCCTTCAGTGTGCCTCCCTTCCTCACACCCTCAGTCTCCAGCTATTTCTGGGCTCACTGAACCTGCAGTGTCCCCCTTCCCATCCCAGGCCCCCCCAGGGATGGGAGGAGAGATTTTTGCAGCCATGCCCAGCAGGGCAGGATGCAGACCTATGTTTGAGCGGGGAGGCTATGAACAGCTGGCTGCACCTGCACAGGCGTGTCCAGCTCACACAGTTCTTCACTACTGGCCAGAGTGTGGATTGCCCTGCCCATGTGAACACGGCACAGACTGCCTGTGTGTGTGCGGTCCAGAGAGGGCCTCACTGCTGCTTAAGGGGAAAGTGCTCTTGACACAAGACAAGGCTTGGCTAAGGGAGGCTGCCTGCTTTCTCCCAGCTCAGGGTGGGGAAGAACCGAGCCGCATCTGCCCCTATCCAGAAGGGCAAAGAGCCAAAAATAACCAGGAGCAACAGCATCTCATCTGACAGGCCCAGAAATACAGCTCGGAGCACACCAGGGCTACAGACTGAGTCATTCGCAGACCTGCGACATTCTCGTAGACATACCTGGAAGAACTGTTCGGTTACACAAGGACTTCCATCCCCTCTTTGCTACAGCTTCTCAAAGCAGGGGCTCTGTGGCCCCTAGGAAGAGAGCAGGTAGAGGCAGAGACTTGAGGCTCCAAAGACAGGGTCTGGGGACCAGGACGTGAGGACTGCGTCTAGGGACCAGGACTATTCTATCTGGTAGAATAGTCTAAAGGAAGAAGGAAATAGGAAGCAGTTGTTAATATGGAGGATGCCAACCAGACAGGAACTGGAGTTAGGGAAGGGAAAGCCCAGATGTTATGAGGAAGATGGAACACTGACTGCCACATGGGGCGTCCAGGATTCAGCCGGTCCCTGAAGGAAGGCCTGGGTACAAAAAAAAGGCCACGGTTTCCCATCGAGATGGAAAGTATGCTGTCTGACAGCAGTCTTCTTCTATTTGTGTTTTATTCTCTTCCATTTTGATGTAAAAGGCAAATGTCACAGTTCATTCATCTTTATTCTGAATATTTGAAACCACAGACAGGGAGGAGGGGGTGGGAGAGAGAAGGGCCCAGGGTCCCCGAGAACGCTGGCTGAGGGAAGGGCACAGAGGAGATCGCAGTGAGTGAAAACGGGAAAGAAGGAGGGAAGGTCGAAGGGAGCCAGACAGGAACGGGGTGGGGGGACAGAGGAAAAAATGAAAAAGGAAGATGATGGATTCGATTTTATTTAGTGGGTGAGAACTTTCTATACACAGCACTATGGGAACACACAAAGCTCAGACACAACCTCTGCTCTCAAGGGGCTTACGGTCTACTTGGAGGTGAAGAGGAGGCCAACAAACTGACTGAGGTGTGCAGCAGGATGAGCTGATTTATATCTGCTCAGTGGGGCCGAGAGGAACGACCAATTGAGTTTGAACCGGAGGTGTTGAGGGAGGGCCCCCGGGAGCTGGTGGCATCTGCCTGGGCCCCTACGTAGGAGGGAAGTGGGAAGAATGAACATTTCTCACTCACAGGGAGCCCTCCCCTCCCCTCCCCTCCGGGAACCCAGAGGTCAATTGTCTCTGTAGGGACAGATCTCTGTACCCTGTACACCCTTAGTCCCCAGAAATATGGTTTCCAAGTATCAGCATGGACAGTGACAGTCCACAGGTACGTTCCCAATGGTGCACAGCAGAACGAGACGAAGACCAGTTAGGAGTTCTTCACAAGCAAATGTATTCAGCTTCAAGGGCCGTCTTTCGTTATGTTTTTACGTCCTTCCTAATTTTTGGATGGTAAAATGTCCTGATCCCTTTTTTTTTTTTTTTAGATTGTTTATTTATTCATTTTAGTGAGAGGGGACAGAGAGAGAGGGAGAGAGAGAGGCAGAGAGAGAGAGAGAGAGGCAGAGAGAGAGAAGGGGGAGGAGCAGGAAGCATCAACTCCCATATGTGCCTTGACCAGGCAGGCCCCGGGTTTCGAACCGGTGACCTCAGCATTCCAGGTCGACGCTTTACCCACTGCGCCACCACAGGTCAGGCTTGATCCCTTTTTTTAAAAAAAGATTTTTATTTATTGATTTTACAGAGAGAAGAGAGGGGTAGGGAAGCGAGAAGTATCTCATAGTTGCTTCCTTTAGTTGTTTGTTGATTGCTTGTTGCTTGTCATATGTGCCTTGACTGGGCAAGCCCGGGGTTTTTGAACTGGTGACCTCAACGTTCCAGGTCAGCGCTTTATCCACTGCGCTGCCACAGGTCAGACAAAATGTTCTGACCTTTCAATGAAATAATGCTGATGGAAGATATTATAAGTATATCTAGTGCTTTTTTCGCTTGTTGAAAGTATTTTTACTTGGCAAGTCAATGGTTGGCCAACTGCATTGGTTCCCTTAGATTTTATGGCTTTTAAACCATTTCAGCATCTGAGAACTACTGGCTTGGGATGTCGTTCAGTGCCCACAGAGGCAAGCAGACTCAGTGAAGGTTCTGCCTGGTTTCTCCAGCCCCCCCCCGCCCCCCAGGCCCTGCATGCTTCTCCACTGCGCTTCCATAAGGGAGTCCGCCACCCTTCCTTGGGCCTTGCTGCCTTTGTCCTCTTCTGGGTTGAGTTGTGGAGTTAGTTGTTCTCTCCTTGTCTTCTTTGAGGGGATGTGATAAACTGATTCACTTAGACAATAATGAGAAATACCAGATTAATACAGTCTCCCCAGGGGCCTTCACATTTTAGTGGAGTATTAAAACTTAATTCAAACCAATAAATTATAATGGTGGAATTTTAAGGCCTTCCACAGTACAATGGGAAGGCATGATATTTTTAAATAAAGGAAAGAGCCTTCTTCTAAAATCAGACCACACCCTTCAAATTACTGACACAAGTGGCTAGAGAGGCAAGGGCAATAACATTCTGTCTCCTGAATCAAAATGTCACACTCTACCGTGAATAGAAATCCTGACCTTCTCTTTCTCTGCCCCTTTCCACTACAGAATTAATCAGTTATCACTTCCACCCCTGCCCTGGGCCACAGAGCAAACTAGACATCCCTTTTAGGGAACCACATTGTGCTTGGATCAGTTTTCTGCATTCCTGCTGCTCCTCGACCCCATGAGAAGGGGAGGTCTGCCACCTCTGGGTGCCCAGGGCCTTTGGCGTTCCCTGACACACAGTAGGAGTGCAATGGGAGATGAGAAAGTGAAGGACCGGAAATGCCGGTTTAAAATAGCCCAGTCCCCTATGGGGGTCTCTACATCGACTACAGTTAGGTAAATTCAAACCTGTAAAGCTCACAAGGTTTTGAAGATTCCAATTCCATGAACCCTGATTGCAAACAACCTGGGGGAACCATTTTGATTCCTGAAGATCATCCAAGTCCGTGGGCAGTGGAGGAGAAACCCCGCCGGAAGGCCCAGGAAGACAGGTGGAAACTCCACAGACACTGCGAAGCCCCTTTCTTCCTAACTGGCTGATAATTTTCCTTTCAGAGACTTTAAAAAGTAGAGTTTATATTTGGGCCCAGAAAATAAATAAGGTCATGACCTGAGTCAAAGTTACCAAATCCGTTATCCCCTTGGGCCCTTGAGAGCCAGTGGTTTTCCACATCACATGGGAGAATTTGAATTCTTTGGAGTCTGTGGAAGTAGGACAGGGCGGTGGTCACATCTGTCAAACAAACACCTTCAAATGCTTTTATGTGGTGACTGCTAGATGTGACAGGCACAGAGGTGACCCTTTCCTATTAGGCAGTGGTTCTGAAAATGGGATCTCTGAACCACCAGCATCTGTATTACCTGGGTGCTTGTTAGGAAGGCAGCTTCCCAAAGCCCCAGCCAGGACTCACTGACTCCGAAATTCTTGAGAGGTTGTTCAGCCACGTGTGTGTGCACAAGGCTGAAGTCAGAACCACTCACATAAGGCAATATCTTGCAGTGAGTGATTCTGGGCGGAGAGCCTGACCCAGGGCCGCAGCCCTCAGGTGACCTAAAAAAAAACTAAGGGCTGAGTCAGCTGAGGAGCTGAGTGTGGCCAGGCCTGCAGAGAGGTGGTGGAAGGCACATCCAAGCCCAGAGGATTCCAAAGCTGGTCAGACCCAGCCCTGGGCATCCAGTATTCACCACCAGCCTCTTGCGCCTTTTGTGACTTGGCCTACTGTGGTTGCACCTCCACAAGGAAAGGGCTGTGTCTTCTCAGGCTCTCAATCTATTATTAGTTCCAATCTGCACAAATCCACCAGGGCCAACAGGAAGCTTTTGCTAACTTTCGAAGGTGGTTTAACTGTTTCAGAGTAGAAGCTGCGGGCCCAAGCAGTTGTCTGAGCCCCTAGGCATAGCGCTGTCTTTCCCAGCGCTCCAGAGCAGGCCTAAAGCTAGGGTGTCCTGCTTTCGGAAGGCGACATGATCCGGGCCAGTCCAAATCTGTGCCCCAAGGCCAAAATGTACCTGAAATTTTTTTTTTTTAAAGCTGTTTGTTCAAGAGCCTCACCCCCTGTCATTATGGGCTTGAGTACAATTGCATTGGCCTAATTAATTCATTTTCTTTTCCGTCCAAAGTTGAAGCTGGGGCTCATAGATACAAATTAAATACAAACCCATTTTAGGCGCCGATACTCTGGACAGTTAAAACAAAGAGCACGGCAGCGGGGGCGGCGGCCACACGGCGCAAAACCCTCGGGAAACACCCAGAACCTGCAGCGAGCCAGCCGGCAGATTGGGGCGCAACCCGGACTAATAATGTACCAGCAGGGAGGCTGCCCCGCCCCAGCAGGTGGACAGGTGGAGGTTGGCAGGGGTCAAAATCCATCCTTCAGGGCTGGAAGCTGGGCCGATGCGTGGCGCAACTCCAGGGGGCACACTCGCTCCGCGCCCAGCGGGAATGGCGCCCTCGCAAAAACAAAAAAAGCAACCGAACAAAACCCATTGCACCGGCGGGAACTGGGCTGCGCGACCCGCCAAGAGGAGTGGGTGGGATTGGGAAAATACGGGAGGGAGAAATATAATGAGAAGGGAAGGGAAAAAAGGAGAAAGTGATAAAAAAAAAAAAAAAAAAGACGGGATTAGGAAGAGAGAGGTGAGAGAGAGAAGAGGGGAGAGGGTGGGAAAAGGGAAACGGAGGGAGGGGAGAGGATCGCGAAAAGGAAGAGCGGGTAAGGGGGGCGGGGGAGGACGGGAAAGAAAGAGAGAGGGGAGGCGTGCCGGGAGCGGAGCCACCCGGGTGGGGGGCGGGGGCCGGGGTCGATCCCCACCTGCGTGGGTGCCGGCTGCCCCGAGGGGTGGGAGCCTGGCGGCCGGAGGGAGCGGCCGAGAGGCGGGCCGGGCTGGGCGCAGAGGCGAGGGAGGGGACGGGGACGGGGAGGCGGGGAGGAGCCGGAGCTCGGCTGGGGCTGCGGGGGCGGCGACGGCGGGAGCGGCAGTGGTGGCGGCTGGTCCGGCAACGGCGGCGGCAGGTGGCCCCGCGCGCGGCGGCCGGCCCGGCCGGGGGCGGGCGGGAAGGTGGCGCCTCGGGCGGGGGCCGGTCCCTGCACCAGGTGACCT
Source organism: Saccopteryx bilineata (assembly GCF_036850765.1). Classification (NCBI taxonomy): domain Eukaryota; kingdom Metazoa; phylum Chordata; class Mammalia; order Chiroptera; family Emballonuridae; genus Saccopteryx; species Saccopteryx bilineata. The sequence goes on from NC_089494.1 coordinate 248,726,107, forward strand.
GTTCCGGCCCGGATCCGGGCGGCCTCGCCATGCAGCGGCGCGGCGCGGGGCTCGAGCGGCCGCGGCAGCAACAGCGACAACCCCCGCCGCCCTCGGTCGGCCCCCGGGCCGCAGCCATGGTCCCCCCGAGCGGCGGCGTCCCCGCGGACCTCGGCGGCCGTCCTGCTTGCGCGCTGCTCCTGTTCTGCTACCTGGTGAGCGCCGGACCCTACCCGGGTCCTCCCTTCCGCGCGGGGTCCCGGGAACGCGGGTGGAGGGGCCAGGGACCTCAGCCACGCGGAGCGGGTGAGGTGTAGCTAGTTTTCTCTTTTCCTGGCCGCTGCGCCCCGGGCGCTCCGGGCACCTGGGATGGGTACCCGGGCGCGGAGAGCGGTGCGTGGACCGGACTTGCGCTGCGCTCTCGCTCGTGTCCCTTTCTCTCTCTCCCAGACTCGCTTCAGACCTGGCTCAGGTTCCCCTCGAGACCCGGCCTGTCCCCCACTCCACCTGGGATCTTCGCTAACCCACGATCCTTCCCTACCTCTTCCTCACGGCTTTCCAACCCCCCTCCCTACCCGTCCTGGGCTTCCCTTAAAATCTTCTCGCAGCTCATTCTCTTCTCGTTCTCAACTTCGCCTCTTCCCGCGAATGCCACTCGCCTCGACCCTCCTTTTAGTTTCCACCCTGTCCTCATGGCCCGGACCGTCTTTTCTGCCAATGCACCGAGCGATGAACCTCTCGTTTCCAGCGCTCTTCCAACTCCTCCGTGGTCACTCTAGCCAAGTTGCGGATGCCAGAAAGAAATCTAGTTCTCTGTAACTAGATTACCGCCGGAGTGGTGACTTTAGCTGCGTCTTGAACATTGTCATTTCTGGGAATACGTTTGGCTTATGCATGTCAGTTACAATTTGCACACTTCTTGGCTTCTGTTTTAATTATCAACTCAATGGCAATAACCTATTTTTCAAAACCAACTCATTTCAAATACCAGAGTAATTTAGACCCTCAAAAAAAGGTGGGAGAAATATCCCTCAGTTCCTTTGATGGCTTTTCTTCCTTCTGCTTTGAGTTCTAAACAATAGTAAATTTACAGAAGGTGACACCCTTCCTGTCCAGCCTACCTTATGTTCCAGGATCCTGCAGAGACCTTGGGTTATCTCGCCATATATTACTGTAAATAAATGAAATGGAAAATGCTGAATCATGAAACTGATGTAATAGGAAATTCACAGAATGTGAAAAAAAATTGAGCAGTGTCATTGTCCAGAATTTTTCTTCTCATTTATGTAGCCTTGTCATTATTTGGAGTCTGTCTTTTGAGAAGCTAAAAACTGCTTAAGAGACACTTGCAGGAATTAGAATCTGATTCCAAGGAAATTTGCCACCCAGCCCAAGTTTCTTTAACATTCTTTACTGCTTGCACATTTCATTTCTTGAAGCAAGGGAGTGTAAAAATGCAAATTGCATTTCTGTTTTTGCATCTACCTGTTGAGCAATCCATTATTTTCTTCATATTTTAAAATTAGCCAGTAACAAATTTTGTGGTTGGATTTACTTCATATTTTCATATAAGAAGTTGTCAGTTACCGTGAATGATTTTTTTTTCACCTAAGAGATACTGTTATTTAATATTTATGCCACAGGGTTACAGCACACAGGCTTATAAATAAAACTGCCATAACAAATGACAGGGTTTCGGTCTAAACAGATGATCGCTGTCCACAAGGCACTGGTTACCCACAGAGGCAGGAATGATGTAGTAGAGTATCGGGTAAAACATTAATGTACAGGTGGTCTGGAAAGTTCCACATGGAAATTTTGACACCTGGCAAAGAGAAGCCACTTCTTGACAATTCCAAGAAATCAGTAACAGGAGGCCTTGTGGTCTGTGGGAACAGAGACAGATGGTGGACCAGGTATTCAAGTGCTGTGTGGACTAAGTGAGGGTTAAGAGAACATCACAGGGAAGGGGGAGATGACGCTATGGGCAGACTAGAGTGAGGTAGGGAGGTGGGGAAGGAGGGCTCCGAAAAGGGAGATGGTAGAAAATTCTGTCATGTGGGAAATAACTAGAGCATAGATGAATGTCTTGGCAGACAGGGACAGAATGGATTTTGGAACTATCCTGGAGAGGGAAATGTCAGTGCTTCCTGACTGTGCTCGTTCCCTTCAGCTGGGCTGCAGCAGTGCTATTGTAAGAGAAGGGCTTTGACAATGAGAAAGTCGTTTTGCAACCGAATGAGAAGCTTTTGCAAAACCCCAGGGAGGTCAAAGTGTGACTTGGAAGGTGGGCTTCTCCTTTTGTTCTGAGGTGTAGCCACCTGCTAGGGATTTTGCTCTGGAGGTATGTGCTACCTGAGATACTGCCCAGGTGAGGCTTCTTGACCTTGCAGAGGTTTCGCCTGCAAACTGAGGGAAATGTACACATCTGCGTGAAAAACATGAAACAGCCAAGAAAAAGGTGCATAATTGCGTGCATTGTACTTATCAAAGAATACTTCCTAAAGGAAGTGATTGGTCTGGCGAGGGTGGGTGGGCAGGTGGAGGGTAGAGGATGAGAAAAATGACTAGGTAGGACCTCAGGCATATGTAGACACAGGAAGGAGAAAGCTATCCCATTATTTGAAAGCCTAAACAACAACAACAATAATATAACAATACTACTAAGTTATTTATATGCAGTGGCTGATAGTAGGCTTAGTAAGGACCCTCAGGGAGCAGCTGTTATCCCCATTCAGATGAAGTAAGCAGGCCCAGAGAGGGTAAGTTGCCCAGGGCCGCACAGGTAGTCCATAATGGAAACCCAAACCTCTCTACTTCCAGATTCCCAGGTCTTAGCCAGACTAGCTTATTACCTTCTGGATTTTACTGCGTATAACCCATTCTTCTAATGCATAGATGTATGGGCCATTAGCAAAGCTTTCACAATTAGCAGCTACTGTGCAATTGGCCAGGATGTGAGGTCATGTCTAAAGTAGCCTAAAATACACAAAGCAGGAAGCCACAGATTAGAAGCAGGATGTTAGAGAGAGAGAGAGAGAGAAGGTAAAACCATAAGATATTTGCCATTCATGATGGAGAGGTAAGAGAGTGGGTCCTCATACAGTCCAGAGGCAGGAGGTTGGCGAAGGTTAGCAATTGAGTTTGTATGATCTGTGTGTCCAAGTGTAGAGCCGAGTGTGCCTAGGAAGCCAATTTCAGAGCCGATTTTTTTGTGATTTGGGGACCAATTCCTATCTTGTGTTATCCCCGCCCATTTGCATGTTCACAAGAGCTGGAGGTTGAGAATGTCTTTCTGAACAGATGCCTTTAAGCCCCTGCCCTGGTGGGAAGCATGCTTCCTGGAGCCAGGGTCCAGGGTGATGGGCTCCCCCTTCTCCACTGGCTGGGGCAGAGTAACCTTCAGTAGCAGCCTAAGAATGGAACTGTGACTGTAGCTAGGATACTGCCAAAGCATGAATAATTGTGACGAGGCCTGAAAGATAAGTCACGGAATAATGCCAAGCAGATTTCTGAAAAGATGATCCCTGGTTCTAGCAGCTGCCAGAAAATTCTGAAGGTCATCAAAGGTCAAGATGCAGAGAGTCTCCCCAGAGAGGGCGAGGGCCTCAAAAGCAAAAGGTAATGAGATCGATTCCACTGAGGTCACTGGTGCTGAGTGGTGTGGTCCACACAGGACTTGCTCTGACCCACAGACCCCCTTGTCATTCTGTTATTAACTCTTACCTCCTTCCACACTTGGCCAGAACATCCTGAGCCTGCCCCAATCCCGTCTGTGACAATGGCACCTGTAGAAGGCAGGTGCCATTCCAAACTCTGGCTCAAAGGTATAATTCTTTTCTTAAATGAGAAAACAGATATCACAATGGCTAGTTTATTGATGGTCGGCTGTGGACATTTGCACTTGTTCGACAATCAGGGGACAAAGAAAGAAGAGGATGTCAACAGTGCAGACGTACGTGAGGATCGTTAGCAGATGGTGACTGTGACAATCTTGTACAGAATCCTCTGTGAGTGGCCACTGGTCATCCCCCCTAGAAGTAATGATGCATGTAACGCAGGACCCGGAAGAGCAAGACAAAGTGAAGAAGGCTTGATTGTCCAGCTTGTGCGAGAGTGATTGTGAGTATCTGAAATACAGAGATCATCCTCAAACGTCGCGTCAGCCAGTAGTAGCTTTCCACATCCCTCCTGACCAGGGCTCCTACAATCTCCCAGGCGATGCTGTTTCCCTCTTGACTTCTAGCCCTTCTGTTCTTGTTGGTAAAAGTGTAGGAACCGTAAATTGGGTGACCGGAAGCAGCTGGAGGAAAGGTAGAAGAGAAGACATAAAGAACCCGGGTATTTCACGGAGAAGATGGATAGACTTACGTAGGCCATAAATAGCCTACAGTGGATTCAGTCACCCGGTTTATTGGCTCATCCGTTCCCCTGAGAAGGGAGCTGAGGTGTAGGGGGCCATGCAGCTTGTGAGGAAAGGCCGGGGAGCTTCTGACTTGGTGGCTCCTATCTCCCATCCGCACCCGGAAGGAGCTGGGGGCTGGCTCAGTGCACAGTGTGTGTCTGTGGCTAAGATCACATCTGCCCTCCCCAGATACAACATGACACGTGTAGTGACCCCATAGATTTAAGCCACCCCCACCCCCTTTCAGGATGGGAGTGAGGAAAGTCCTGAGACTCCCTCACTTGCAGCCAGAGAGTAGTGAAGGTGTAGAGGTGAGTGGTTGAGTGGAGGGGTCCTTCGGAGTGTCTCTGGGAGGCAGGAGGCTCGCCATTGCTGACTTTGGAGCTAGTGGATAACGGATTTGAATTTTTGGTTTTGCTGGTTGGCCTCGGGTAGTTGCTTACGCTCTCTGAATCCGTGTCGTTTCCTCAGCTGGAATTCTGTCCCTCACACGGCTGTTTTGAGGATTAGGTCTGAAAGGAGACGTTCTCCGGAGTTCTTTGTGAAAGGACCAGGTTGGACTTGAGTGGGAAAGGCTTAGGGCACCTGTTCCAATGCCTTGCACACAGCAGCTACTCAAAGAAACCAAACCAAACCAAACCAAACCATGGTTACCCTTATAGGATTTGAATTAGAAAGCAATAGCCTATCGAATCATATGAAACAGGGGAGAGGGTCCAACACAGTACGAGTATTGAGCATTATTGGGATTTTGTATATTGTGATGGTGTGTCCCTAGCCAGTTCTCAGGTTTGGGAAGGCATACTGGCTGAATGGGAAACATTTCCCAAGGCATGTCTTGATTTTGAAGTCCATATTGACCTCATCACCCATTCTGCTTAATTGCATGCTTCGTTGACATAAACAGAATTTTTGCTTATTTCTAGTCTGCAGAAATTGAAAAAGTAGGCCTTTTAAGCCAATACAATTACCCTTTTGACCTATGGGAAGTTTGATCCAGCCAGTTTGGAGAGAAAGCCCTCATGAGCCAAGGTTTTCTTAAGGTGAATGAATGGGTGGGGATGAGAAAAACAGTCAATTCTTGTTTGCGTATCAGACATACCCACATACATACACATGTGAGATTAAATGTGCTCTTCATAGTGAGATGTGAATGATTTAAGATTTTCCCATTTCTGTCCCTTCCTTAAATAGTGGATCATGTAGAGAAAAGAGCAAAGTTTTCTCAGCTCTTTAGAATAAGGGAGGGTTATTTGAATAGAGTTTCTTCTTATTGATTTTGTTTAAAGGAATCGGATGCAGTCATCCTGAAAGAAGTTTAGGCCGTATTGATAGATTTTTTTCCCCCCCTTCCATCCAGAAGATGCATAAATTCATCTATTTCTCAATTCCCAGGCTGAACTGAATGCATTTAGATCTCCAGTTTTGGTTCTTTTTATCATCAACACACATTAACCGACCCATTTCTTTCTTTTATAAAAAATTTCAATACGTCGACAATTACACAAAGACAAAAATGTGTGTTTTGTGACTGTGTGTGACACTGTCAGGCTTGACTTTGATTAGGGCTTACTTCTGGTCGAAACAGATGTTTGAGGGCTCAGGCGTCTCCCAGAGCTCAGACCATTGTGTGCAGAGCAGATCAGAGCAGACCAGCTTCCAAGGGCAACATCTCCATGGCTGCCTAAATGGCATAATTTGAGGGGCACAGGAATGTCTCCCTATCCCCCGAATATCTCATAGCTGCAGTGTTTTGGGCCTTTGCTTTTAAGTAAGGCATTATTTCTACCAGGCTGGCGTAGACATGCAGATATGTGACATTACTGCAGTATTTTGTCATTATCACATTAACATGGATGAACTTGCTGGAGTCTGATGGGGGTGGAGGGATAAGGCATTTTTAAATTTTACTTTGTATTTTTGGTGTGGAGAAATGAAAAGGTTTCAGGGGAGTTGTTGGAAGATCTAGAGCAGTGGTACCCAAACTCCGGGCCACAGACCAGTACCGGTCTGTGGGCCATTTGGTACCGGTCCACAGAGAAAGAATAAATAACTTACATTATTTCCGTTGTTTTTTTTGTTTTTTTTTTTTTTGTATTTTTCCGAAGCTAGAAACAGGGAGAGACAGTCAGACAGACTCCCACATGCGCCCGAACGGGATCCACCCGGCACGCCCACCAGGGGGCGACGCTCTGCCCACCAGGGGGCGATGCTCTGCCCCTCCGGGGCGTCGCTCTGTTGTGACCAGAGCCACTCTAGCACCTGGGGCAGAGGCCGAGGAGCCATCCCCAGCGCCCGGGCCATCCTTGCTCCAGTGGAGCCTCGGCTGCGGGAGGGGAAGAGAGAGACAGAGAGGAAGGAGAGGGGGAGGGGTGGAGAAGCAGATGGGCGCTTCTCCTGTGTGCCCTGGCTGGGAATCGAACCCGGGACTCCTGCACGCCAGGCCGACGCTCTACCACTGAGCCAACCAGCCAGGGCCTATTTCCATTTTATTTATATTTAAATCTGAACGATGTTTTATTTTTTAAAAATGACCAGATTCCCTTTGTTACATCCGTCTAAGACTCACTCTTGACACTTGTCTCGGTCACGTGTTACATTTATCCGTCCCACCCTAAAGGCCGGTCCGTGAAAATATTTTCTGACATTAAACCGGTCCGTGGCCCAAAAAAGGTTGGGGACCACTGGTCTAGAGGGACTAGACGGCTAGGAGAAGTCCACCCCCTGTGGGGGCGGTGGGGGCCGGAGTGCCTCCTTCTCTGACCTCACCTCAGCTCTGACTCCCAGAAGCCCAGTGATAGGCCAGAGGGAGAGGGCTGTTCAACAGGAGGTTGATGAGACTGAATGGAAAACTGAATGGGGCCCCTCCTCACAAAAGAACTTATGAGACCCCACTTCCAGTCCGCCCCCCTCCCGGGCCTCCTCCCCCCCCTCCGCTCCCTGGGCCCCTTCCCGGAGCCCCAGTCCCCCTCCTCCCGACGCCCTCCGTGGTCTCCCGAACCCTCTCCCCTTCGGGAAAAAAAAAAAAAAAGAACTTATGAATGTCAGGAAGGGGGGGGGGTACTCATGGTTGGATCAAATGCTTTGATTTGCATGTAGGTGCTCCCAGCACGGTGAAGCAGTGACCTAGGACGGACCACCAGGGCACCTGGTGGAAATACCCATGCCTAGGACTTGATTTCAGCAAGAGACACTTGTCAAAATCCTACTATGTGCCGAGCCAGAGGCATAACAATGAATACAACACAGACTCTAACCTCAGAATTTCTAAACAAAAGAACGTTTGGGTAACTCTTAGCTTATGTTAATGCAACCTGGCATGTGAAAATACCTATGAAGGTTGTACACGTGTCATCCCTGTAGCTGAAACTCTTCAAGTTAATGGCCTTGTTTTCCTGGCTGGAAACAGCTCATAACTACACACATGACTTGAGCCAGGAAATCAGCTTCAGCTTGATCAATATTTAGAGTGTGGTGTGTTGATAATCGGTGTTGGTTTGGTACATAACAGAGGTAGCCACAGCTCATGGTGTGGCAGCTGCCCGCGGGGGCGGCTCCAGCCCACGAGATGAAGACCTCCTGCACTGCAGAGGTGCCCAGAGGACACTCTGTGGCAGCCCAGAGGACAGCTGCAGCACCTTCACGGCTTCAGACCAAGCCCCTAGAGCTACGCGATGATGATGCTGAGGTCCTCCTCGGGGCCGGCACACCCCCACCCCCATCATACTCAGAAAACACAGCCTCCTCCCTGAAGATGCTTTTTTCTTGTGCCCTAGCTGTCACTCATGCTTTCCGCACTTCTCCAATAATCTTTCTCAGTTCAGGCAATTATAATTCTTTGCCGGGTCTAGCTCCAACTTCTCATCCTGCTTAGATCTTTCTTGAAAGAAACAAGAGCAAGATGTCATCAACACCACTGCCAGAAACCTTCACAAAATAATCAAACCCTACCAAACTCCATGTGTATAGGAAATTATGCCTCATTGGTTTATTCAGCTTGTTTCTTCTATGTGATAATTCCTTAAAAAAAAAAAAAAAAAGCAAGCATCTCTCCTGACCAGGCGGTGGCACAGTGGACAGAATATAGGACTGGGACTTGGAGAACTCAGATTCGAAACCCCAAGGTCTCTGACTTGAGAGTGGGGTCGTAGACATGAATCTATGGTCACTGCCTTGAGCCCAAGGTCATTGGCTTGAGCAAGGGGTCACTCGCTCTGCTGTAGCCCCCCGGTCAAGGCACATATGAGAAAGCAATCAATGAACAAGTGAGGTGCTGCCTTGAAGAATTGATGTTTCTTATCTCTCCCTTCCTGTCTATCTGTTCCTATCTGCTGTCTCTCTCTCTCTCTCTGTCTCTGTTGCCAAAAAGAAAAAAGAAAAAAAAAGCATTTCTTCTCTCACTTTGTGTTCTTTACAAATCTATCTAGAGTAAAAATTTGATAATCTCGAACAGTGGTGGGCACACTATGGGCCACGGGCCAATCCAAACAGCTACCTGTTTTTGCAAATAAACAAGGTTGTACTGGATGACAGCCAAGCTTATTTGATGCCACAGCAGAGGTGAGTAGTTGCAGGGAACACCGAGTGGCCCAAAAACTGAAAATATTCACCACATGGTCCTTTTTTTTTTTTTTTTTTACAGGAAAAGCCCGCAGTCCTCAAATCTAGAATAGTGCCATCCAGTAGAAATATGTGAGCCGCAGATGCAAGACACATATGTAATTTCAGATTTTCTAGTAGCGACATAAAACAAGGAAACTGAAAGGGGGGGGAATAATGGTCGTCATATATTTTATGTAACTCACTCTACCCTAATATCATTCCAACATGTAGTCAGAGTAAAAATTATTAACGAGCTACTCTGCATCCCTTTTTTGTACGGTTCTGGAAGTTCAGGGTATATTTTACACTGACGACACACCTCAGTTTGGACCAGCCACATTCCGAGTGCTGGATGTGACTCGTGGCTGCTGTATTGGATAGCGTATATCTAGAACGCATAAAGCTTGGATTTACTTATACGGCACTTTGAAGCCGGTGAAAGTAGAATAAGCTTCATCTCAGCAGAGGGAGGGTCCCTTTAAAACAGAATGTCAAGAGAAGGCCCTGCAGAGGGTATGCAGTCAGGTGTCCCGGGCCTTCTTCACTCTCGTCTGTCACCACTGACTTCTGCAGCGATGAGCTGAGGTCCGGAGGGTTGTGGGCCCTCAAGCAGAACCGAAACCACGCTCAGCACACTGCGCTCACGCATGTGGGGATGTGGGCTGGTGGTGCGTGTTCAGCCAGCAGATGTGACATAACGAACGAGATTATTATGAATAGCACTTTGCAACGAAATGTAGTGAAATCAGATAGCCTTTCCCCCAGCATTCCGGTGTTCCTGGCATTCCTAGCGTCTGCGGTAAAAAAAAAAAAAAAAAAAAAAAAAAAAAAAAAAAAAAAAAAGTGATAAAAAGGAATTAAAACAAAGAAAAGAACGAAAAAAGGAAAAAAGAAAATCAAAGTGGAGAACTGAGCCTGGGTGAGTGTGGAAGGTATCCTGTACATGAACAAACGAGGTAGAGGTTTTAAGTTGTTCTTTGAAAAGGAACACGATGTGATATTTAATATACCACGGCACACCCTGGACTCCGTTCCCTATTGTCTCACTAGCTAAGCAAATGTTTCCTTCCCGTGAAACTGATAAGGGAAGCGTCACTGATAAGGGAAGCGTCGGGCATTTAGAGTGAGAAGTGCCAGCCGCCCGTCTGCTGCTGTTCTGGTCCACTTCCGCCAGCACCAGCTACTCTGGCTGCAGCTGAACTTGGCTATGGGCTTCACCAGCTTGATTCCCATTTTTTATTTTATTTTATTTATTCATTTTAGAGAGGGGGAGGAGCAGAAAGCATCAAAGCATCAACTCCCACATGTGCCTTGACTAGGCAAGCCCAGGATTTTAAACCGTCGACCTCAGCCCTCGGAGTTCCAGGTCGACGCTTTATCCACTGCGCCACCACAGGCCGGGCTTGATTCCCATTTTCGGGAGGGGGCTACATCTTGCTTAGCACATCTGGCTGAGTGAAGAAACTGCCACTTCTGGACAAATGCTGGGGTGGATCCCTCTTCACGTGAAGACAGTATTCAGCCTGGAGTTCTCAGAGAGCCACGAAGCGGCCACTCTTCAGTCCTGCTGCTGTGCGCCATGGGGTGGAGAAGGTGGGGGTGGGAGTCAAGAAGAGGAGCCAGGTTTCTGGTCTTGCCTCTGCTCCACCACCAGCTGGGTGATGTTGGGGACTGTCACCTCTTGGTTGCCATTTTGTTGTCCAAAACACGGGGTGGGCTGGCTGGTCACCAAGGGCTCATCCATTCTTCTATCATTCTCTATTTCTAATTATAAGATTATTGTTATGTTTGTTCTCTTCCCCCTCTGTAATTTGGAAGTATAGGTAAGAAATAAAACAATTCACTCTCATGCTGAGGGGTGGACAGTTTGGACTTTACATATGTCTTCCCACAGTTTTCCCATCCATCCCTAATTAAAAAGAGTGGCCAGCCCTCTCGTCTCCCTCTGCAATTTAGAGAAGCTGTTATTTCCCTTTTCTATTTTTTAGGACTGACGCTACCCTCCCCACCCACATTTTTGGGTAGCACTCGTGTAACACAGAAGTCAAAGGACAAGGATGGCCAGGGCAAGTCCCTCCCTTACCCTGTCTCTTGATCACCTCGTCCTTCTCCATGTGGGCATCCAATGCTGTGTGTGCCCAAGCAAACAAGTGTATGTTTCTTCTTTCTTTCTTTTAACCCAAATGAAACGTCTGAACTTTGAAGTTCGGCGGGGGGGGGGCGGGGGGGCTCTTTGAAGATCACCCCGTTATCTGTGTGTGAAGATCTTTCTCCTGTGAGTAGCTGTATAGTATACTCCAGGAGCAGACGTACTGTGATTTATGTACCCAGCCCTGTCTTGATGGGCATTAAGGTTTTCCATCTTTTGCTGTTATAACCAGTGCTGCAGTGAGTTTTTGAACAGATTTGAGTGTATTTGTAGGATACAGTCCTAGAAGAGGCATTTATACTTTTGGTAGGTGTCGCCTGACTGCAGTCCACAGAGATCACTCCTACCATAGGAGGCTGTGCTTCCCTACACTCCGGCCAGCACCATGTATCGTTGGGCCTTTTGATGTCTGCGACTCTACTGGGTTCAAGATGGCATTTCAGTCTGGTTTCAGTGTGCATTTTTCTTACTATGAGTGAGAATTTACTTACCAGTAAACTGTTTGCTTATTTTTCTTATCGTCAGCTTTGTTTCTAATTGACTTATTGGTGCTTTAAAATAGAAACACTATCCCCTTCATTGATTTTTTTTTTTTTTTTTTTGCCATCAGTAGAATAAAAGTCAACATTCTTTAGGCGCAGATTCAATAACCTCCAAAAACCATGATCCTGCCTTTTTTTTCAACCTCATATCCCTCATGTTCTTTCGTGTATTTTACCCCCTTTCTATTCTCCGGCCAAACCAAGCTGCTTGCTCACCCCCCCCCCCCCAGTGCATTTGCATTTCTCCGCCTTCTTGCCCTTCTGTAAGCTGTTCACACCGCTTGCCTCTCTACCAAAAGAACTTCTCTTCATCCCTAAAAGCCCCAGTGAAATAGCATCGCTTCTAAACCACCTGTCCAAGAAGCCCCAGTCACTGAATGAGAAGCCTCAGGATGACTCTCATCTGGGGCTGTGCTCTCTTAAGACTAGTTTATAGAGCACCGGCCACATTCTGTCTTGTGTCACTGCTATTTGTAAACATGATCGATTCCTTGACACCGTCTTTCTGTTGTAGCCACCTTGACCTCGCCTAAACCAGAAGTGAACAAAGGGGCCCTTATTTCTTCCTTCTTTGGAGAAAATTACAACGACCTTTCTTTAAAAATTGTGGTAAACATAGCACAAAGTTTTGCCACTTGAACCATTTTAAGTGCACAGTTTAGCGATGTTAAAAGTACATTCACAGTGTTGTGCAAACATCACCATCTTCCATCTCCAGACTCCTCATCTCGCCAAACTGAAACCCTGTGCCTGTTAAACAGTAGCCCCACTTTTTCCTCTTCCCCCCCAGTCCCTGCAGCTGCCAGTCTACTTTCTGGGTCTAGGAATCTGACAACTCCAGGGACCTCATAGAAGTGGAATCCTACAGTATTTATCCTTTTGTAATGAACTTACCACACCTGACACACTGTCCTCAGAGTTCATCCAGTTGTTGCAAGTGTCAGAATTTCCTTCCTTTTGAAGGCTGGATAATGCTCATTGTGTGTCTATAACAACTTATGCTTACCCGTTCATCAGTTGATAGGCTTTGGGTTGTTTCCACCTGTTGGCCATTATGACTGATGCGCTGTGAACATAGGTGTGTGTCTATGAACGTAGCTCTTCAGGTCCCTGCTTTCAACACTTTTGGGTATAACAGAGCTGGAAGTGGAATTGCCGGATCACATGGTAATTCTTGTTTAATTTTTTGAGGAACCACTGTACTGTTTTCCACAGTGGTTGCCTCATTTTACATTCCTACCAGCAGTGCATAGGGTTCCAGTTTGCCGACACATCCTTTCCAACACTTGTTATTGTTTGTTTGTGTTTATAATAGCTACACTAATGGGTGTGCAGTGGTCCAAAGTAATCTTTTTGCCATTGTGTTTTGGATGCCAGAATCACTGAGTCACATTTAGGAAATCTGTCTTAGCAACAAATCCTGCCTTGACTTCATGACCAAACCTTCCAGGTTTCTTCCGGCATGAATGTCCACGTGGAGAAGGCTCGGTCATTTAGAGAACTAGAAAAGTAAACAGGCAAATAAACTCTTCCTTGGCACAGGCTTCACCAGCCATGGGGAAAGAATCAGATGGCACAGTCTGTGGTCCCAGCCTGCCTGTGTGTGATCTGGAGCAATGGTACCCTCCTGCTGGTCCATCCAGCACGCGTGCTTGTCCTGGCTCAGAACTTACAGGAGAAAACGAGGCCAGGTTGGCGTCCTGGTCCTGTTCCCTCACTGGTGCACTTTGAACTCTCCTCCCGCCCTCTGAATTGCCGGCCTCTCTCCAGCATAGAAATCAGGACAATAGTTTGGAAATGTCTGAAGCCGGATTGTTCTCTTTTTCATTGAAGGCAGATTCATTGTGACTGGATGCATTACGAACTAGCTCCTCCATTTGGAAACCAGTTCTGGAGTGGCTGCCACGTAGTTTGGAAGTCACGTTCCGATCAGCAGATGCTACTGCGTCTGGGGAGACAGCTAATGTAACCTAATCTTCATTTGTGTGCGTGCCTTGGTTTCTCTCCAATTCTTCAGTAGTAATTTCAACATCTCTTATTTTCCACATTTGCTGCTTTATGTGGTTGGATTTTTTTTTTAATCCCAGGAAAATTATGACTCATATATCAATTAATACGATAATTTTTCAAGTTTCTCTCTTTTTTTTTTTTCCAGAATTTTGTACCGTCTTGGGGCCGGCAGACCTCCATGACGACGTCAGTGACCCCCAAAGCTGAGCAGAGCGTGGCTTACAAAGACTTCATTCACTTCACCATCGTTGAAAGCAATGTTCGCAACATTTCTGAAGTCTCGGTTGAGTATCTATGCTCTCAGCCTTGTGTTGTCAGTTTGGAAGCCGTTGTCTCATCTGAGTTCAGAAGTAGCATCCCCGTGTACAAAAAAAGGTGGAAGAATGAGAAACACCTTCACACCAGCAGGACGCACCTCGTCCAGGTGAAGTTCCCAAGCATCATGGTTTACAGAGACGATTATTTCATCAGACACTCCATTTCCGTGTCGGTGGTGATACTCCGCGCTTGGATTACTCACAAATATAGTGGTAGAGGCGTGGATGTTAAATGGGACGAAAACTTGCTCCACGCTGTTGCAAAGAATTACACTCTGCTAAAGACTGTCCCACCTTTTGAACGTCCCTTCAAAGACCATCAAGTGTGCCTTGAGTGGAACATGGATTATATTTGGAACCTTCGGGCAAACAAGATTCCTCAGTGTCCTCTTGAAACTGGTAGGTCATTTGCCTTGCTAGAAATCCAATTCTAGTGTCTTCAGATAGCCTGTGTGGTAACAGAGGGGCAAGAGAAAATTCTTGTATTGGCCCTGGCTGGTGGTTCAATGGATAGAACATTGGCCTGGCATATGGACATCGTGGCTTCGATTCCCAGTTAGGGCACACAAGAGAAGCAATGGTCTGCTTCTCCCTCTTCCTTCTCCCCTCTCTGTTCCTCTCCCCCTTTCGCATCCAGTGGCTCAATTGGTTCAAGAATGGCCACGGGCGCTGAGGATAGCTCCATTGGAGTGTATCAGCCTCAGGCACTAAAAATAGCTCGGTACTTGAGCATTGGCCCCAGATGGGATTGCCAGGTGAATCCCGGTCAGAGCGCATGTAGGAATCTGCCTCACTATCTCCCCTCCTCTCACCCTAAAAAATAAAAATTCTTGTATTAGCGGTGGGGGAAACAAGAACAATGAAACCTGTGCTTTTAGACTTTGGGGATGAAAGGGAGAAAGTAAAAAAGTGAGGAGAGCAGAAAGAGTTGGAGAGAATAGGATGGAGGATGAATGTGAGAGAGGAACAAAGTGTCCATGAAAGGGTGACCTTGAGAGGTTTGGGTCTGCTTTAAGGTGGAAAGGATCGTTAATGTCACTGAAACAAGCATGGGGGAGTGGTCATCCCTTCCCCCTCAGACATCATCCGGGGCCAGTTTGTGTGCAGCATTGCTTCTCAGCCTAGCAGACCTGGCTTCAACTCCTGGCTCCTCCACTCCCTTTCTGCCTGTGTAATTTTGAAACTCTCAAAGCCTCAGTGTTCTTCTCTGTAAAATGGGAATAATATATAACCATTCCCTCAGAGCAGTGCCGTGGGAATTGAATAAAGTGTGCTTCATGTAGCGCATAATCAGCACTCCGTGAACGAGCAGCCCTGATGATCGACGATGGAGCCCGGACTCCGCCGAAGGCTCCGTACAGAAGGCCCCTGTGCCCTTGTTCAGTCTCTGTTGAGCACTGGGTTGCATGCAGCTCTCTGGCAGTACGCACTTAGAAGACAGGATCTGAAGATCTCTCCGTTGGTGCGAGGGACACCTTGCCATGCGGATGCTGAGAGCCCGCCAGCTCCTCTCCCTACCCTGCAATGGGGAGCCATTCTGGGCATGCTCCCAGGAACCACCCAGGTCTGGAAGTATTTCCCAAAGTGTGGCCCTAGGACACACTGCAACAGAATCAGCCAGGACTCTTGTTGCAAATGCAAATTCCCAGGCCCCCCGTCCCTTACCTCCTCAGTTAGGATTTGTGAGAGTAAGGCCCTGGAATCAACATTGACACGTTCCCATGACTGATGTGACGAAAATCTTGAGAACCTCTGTACCGGGGCAGACCCGGTAGAACTTTGATCTAAGAGTCACTGCAGTCAGACCTCCCAGCAGGCTTGTGGGGGAGGTGGAGGAAATCCCTTTCATGGGACTTCCCCACAACTCCTCATCCGTAAGAGGACAGGTTTGGGGCAAGGTGACTTAAGGACACGGAGAACACAGTGTATTATAGCCAGTCAGAGGTCACTTGCCATAGAATCAACGCGTTTAGCATAAAAAAAAACACTGTTTTGAAATAATTATAGATGCACAGGAAGTTGCAAAAATGGTAGCAAGTCCTTGGATATCCTTCCCCCCAGCTTCCCCTGATGATGGCATCCTCTGTAACTAGAGGACAGCCTCAAAACTGCGAGACTGATCTTGTTAGGTCGACTGTCGATGGTATTCAGAATTCACCACTTGGCACGTGCGCTTGTGTGCGTGTGTGTAGAGTTCTTTACTGCTTTATCCCACATTATGTTTTTAACAGCCGTGGTATGTGACTGGCTTATCCCATGTGTGTGTGGTGCTTTCAGTAAGGGATTCCAGAAACAGAAGGCAAACCCTTCTCTGTGTGTGGGAGTGCGCGTGCGCGCACGCGTCGGTGTGGTGTGGGGTCATGAAACGTCTGGAATCGCCAAGCTGCGTGCGCGTTGCTTCTCAGGACGCATCCCTCCGCCAGGCAGAGCCCGTGCTAGCGTCTGTCTGAACAGCCTTCCACACCGGGACCTAATTTGTTCAGGAGAAGGCAGCACGGGGCACACACAAGCCAGTTTTACTTCGCCTTGAATTTTGTCAGGGCTTAATGATTCCATTTCATGTTTGGCCAAATCACATACAGTGTTTCTCATTAAAGAATGACTGAATTGCAAGCTGGAAGTCTTCAAATGAGGTCATTTGCGAACTGGCTGAGTTCTGGGGGCACCTGCACGCACCCTTGAAATGGCGTTTCTTTCTTTTCTCCTCCCTTCCCATATTCACGGGGCTCAGGTTTCCCTCCCCACCATCTTCAGACCATGACTTTCGGGCCGAGAACCAATAGAATACAAGCATAATGCAGAGAAAACCTTAGTTCTAAGAGTCAGTCACTGAAAATAATGGGGCGGGGGGGCTCCGTGCACCCTCCGAACCAGCTCTGCCTTGGGTGGTTGTGGTTTGTTCACCATAAACGGAGGATGTTTCTTCTCCCTCCCTTTAAAAGAGAAATCAAAAGGGTGTCTGAGGCAGCCCTGTGGAAAGTGTCCGCGACCTTTGTTCTTGACGTCGGCTGTGCGGTGGACAGGGGCCAGGCCCCTGGCTTGTTCTTGGCAGGGACTCTCGATGAACAAGATTCAAGTCTGAACAACAAGGTGGCATTAGGGAGCCGCAAGGGCCCCTTTCATGTCTGGTCCCACTCTGCAGCCAGCACCGGAGGCGGGGGGGGGGGGGGGGGGTTTTTCTGTGTCAAGTGCCTGATATCCTAGGAGGGCTCTGCATCTGCACTGAAGTACCGCCGGCCGTGCTTTCATTTCCTTTTTTCTTTATAGAGAGAGCGAGCCACAGTCCCCGTGCACAGAGGTTCTGTGAGTATGGGGAAAGTGACCCTGCACCCAAGGCGGAGGCTGGCCCCCCCCCCAGGTGAGGGCTTGTGCCCGCGCACACACCTCTGCAGCTCCGGGGTCTGATTTTCGTTAGAGGTGCAGCAGTCTTTGGTCTGGCCCTGCTGCGTAAATCTACACCAGTCAGAAGTGGGCAGCCTCTCAGGACACGTGTATGCCCAGGCTCGGCCCCCTGTCCTCTGGGGCACCTGTTCCTGCTGCATTCCCCGCACATAGACCGGAGGTGGCCAGGCACCTCTTTCTTGGGGGAAGAGACCAGGCCTTAGCTGTGGTCCCTCACCTGACACTCAGTTGCCTGACTCACGTGTGAACTCCCGAGAGGAAGAAATCATCCGCCCAGGCAGGTAACTGTAGGTCCGTCAGCCGTCTCTTCCTGTCATGTCCTATGGTGAGAGGCCAGCTAGTCCTGTTGCCTCTGTCTGTCTTCAGACTGTATCGCATATTCAGTCAGCTCTTACCATGTGTATTGTCATCTGGTCTAAGCCACCATGGTCTCTGTCTGGACTCTAGCCACCGCCTCCTGGTGGCCTCCCAGCTTTGCTTGCCCCCTTCCCCACATAGCAGGCCGTGCAAGCAGCTTACATCATCTCCCACAGGCAGTAGTTACAAAAGGTCAACCCATGTCCGTTACGGTGGCCCGTGGAATCTGTCCGGGTCCCCTTCCCAGCCCCATCTCCTGCCATGCTCCCTGTGCCCGCCTGTTCTAGCCACTCAGGCCCGTTTGCTTCTCCTTGAATGTACTAAATTCATTCCCACTTTGGGACATTTGCGTTACTGCTCCCTTTTCCCAAGATGCTCCTCCCCCACCCAGCTCACCTCTCACCTCATTCACACCTCTGTGCACATGTCACCTCGTTAGACGACTTCCCTGGCCACCTTATCCAAGGCAGCAGCCCCACCCCACGTCAGCAGCTCTCTGTCCCTTCATAGCCTCATTGCCACTGAACGTTGTCGTTCGCCATAGTTAACTGCTCTTTTGCTGGTTGAACGTCTCCATCCTGGAAACGCGAGCTCCACCAGGCCAGGGTCCTGGTTTGTTTGGTCCTGGTGCCCAGCATGGCTCCTGCCTGTGTTAGGGGTACAGTGACTGTCAGTTGAATGATGAGGTTGAGTAATGGGTGCTCTTAGTCAAGAGCAGTGGTCCCCAAACCTTTTACACAGGGGGCCAGTTCACTGTCCCTCAGACTGTTGGAAGGCCAGACTATAAAAAAAACTATGAACAAATCCCTATGCACACTGCACATACCTTATTTTAAAGTAAAAAAACAAAATGGGAACAAATACAATATTTAAAATAAAAAACAAGTAAATTTAAATCAACAAACTGACCAGTATTTCAATGGGAACTATGGGCCTGCTTTTGGCTAATGAGATGGTCAATATCCAGATCCATATTTGTCACTGCTAGCCGTAACAAATGATATGATGCACTTCCGGAGTCGTGACGCGTGCGTTCCGCAGCACTGGAAGTAGTACTGTACGTGAGCAACGCCGTGCTTTGTGATGCATCCTATGCTCCTCTCACTGACCACCAATGAAAGAGGTGCCCCTTCTGGAAATGCAGCGGGGGCCGGATAAATGGCCTCAGGGAGCCACATGTGGCCCCCGGGCTGTAGTTTTGGGACCCCTGGTCAAGAGGCAAGGACCTTTTTTCTCTTCTGTGTACGTGTGACCATCACACTGTGACAGTATCCTCGTGTTGCTGTGCTGCCACGTTAGGGAGTATGTGGGTGTAGGCGGTGGCTGGGTGCCTTCCCTGGGGTTACTGCGCTCTGTCTCCTGCCCCTCCCTGCAGCTTCCCAGGGAGAGCCCATTTGGGCTGTGTGGTTAAGGCTGCAGCCTCCGGGTCAGTGATCCTCCTTTGCAACCACACCTGAGCTCGCCTTCACCCTGTGCCCCTGCCCCCATAGCTTGAGTCTGATCGGTGTGATTCCGCACCCCTGTGCCTTGGCTAAAGCAGCTCCTTTATCTGACGGAGCTGCCATCCCTGACGCCCACGCCCTACCAACATCTCCCCACCACCGCCACCTGCATTGTCTTCCTGGCAAAATTACACTTATATTTAAGTAGCCAGCTCGAATTTCAACCCTTCCCCCGCTCTACTGTGAAGCCTTTTCCTTTTCTCCCTCTCTGTCTCTCTCTTTTGATCCCCACAATCAGAAACGAGCTCTCTACCTTACCCACCACCCCCTATGATATGTGTCGTGTTCAACTCAATTAAACAAAGGTTGGTTGAGCACCTCCTTCTTTACCAGTTTCTTTAAATCTGGACACTTCAAGATGCAGTTCTTCCCTCTTTTTACGTGGTTATGCGGGAGGTAAATCCAGCCACCAAGAGGAGCAGCTACTTTCCATTACTGCCAGGTGCTGTGTAGAGTGCTTTTTTTGATGGACATCTAATTTAGATCTGCCCATTGCTCTAGGGTCATATTTACAGAGGAGGAAACTGACTCAGAGAGGCAGAGTAACTTGTCTAAGGTCACACAGCTATTCATGATGGAGCTGAGATTTGAACCCAAGTAGTTTGGTTCCCAAATGCCACACTTTGCCATTAGTGTGGACTGCTGGGTGATGCCATGGAGCTATTTATTTGTCATTAATTCATTGAACAGTAAAAGTTGTTGAGCAGTCTTTATGTGTTAGTTGCTTTGCTAGGCTTCTTCACAGTGGAGGTGCCATTTGAACAGAGACTGGAAGGATGAGTCGAGTTTTGTAATCTTTCATAGAGTTTTTCAAAGAGTTTTCATTGAGAAGGAATGGAAAGAAGGGAATCCGGGCAGCAGGGAAAGCCTGGGCCATAGCCCACAGAAGAGGAAGTGCAGCCTGATGGGGGGTGGCGACGAGCCTGCATCCCTTGAAGTCAGGGCCGGCGAATGGGTTTCTTGCATGCCGACCCAGAGTGGTCAGTCTGGCCACCCCGAGGTCGGCTGAGACGGACTGTTCGGCCAAGTCAGTGCCTCGTGAGAACGAATACCGCGTGGATTGGTCATCAGCGTCCACCACGGGGTGGGAATGTGGAGTAGCGGCAGTCGAGCTATGCATTTGTTCCGGTGGAAACTGAAGTGGACACGGGCCATTCAGGGAATGAGACTAAATGGGCAGGTCGGGGTCAGGCCAAGGTGCGTTCAACACCCTGCCTGTGTGAACATTCTTCCATATGGACATTTTCCTGATCTTTCCTCTTAGCTCAGAAACGGCGGCACGTGGACGTTTCCCTCTTTTCCACTCTCTTTTCCTTTCATTAAACGTTTATTCTCGCCTTCAGATCTCTTGGATTGGAGGAATGATTTCGTAGCACAGAATTCCATTATAACAAACTAATAGAAGATTAAGTCAGATATGGGAGCCAGACTTCGCCTGTCTCTGTGAAAACATCAGTTTATGCAGCCTGACTACTCAAGTCAATGACGTGATGATACTTTTTGTAATTATAAGAACTATGTATTTGGCACTTTAAAAAAAAAAGACTCAGTTCCTTTTCTTCCCCAATCATAGTAGTCTGAATTTTTTCATAAGAACATAATGAATATCTTGTATCTGCATCACCCCTTTACGATTTTCAAAGCACTTTTTTCTTACACATTGTCTTATCTAATCCTCCTAATATTTCCATGGAAAAGAGTATTATTCTCATCTTCTCTTTACGGAGGGGAAAGTTAAGGCTCAAGGTGCTTGTTTAACTGGCGTCTGGGCTTCCTGATTCTTCCCACTTTGCCCTTCCTTCCTTCCTTCCTTCCTTCCTTCCTTCCTTCCTTCCTTCCTTCCTTCCTTCCTTCCTTTTTTAACAGAGACAGAGAGAGAGAGCCTGAGAGAGGGACAGATAGGGACAGATAGACAGGAAGGGAGGGAGATGAGAAGCATCAATTTTTTGTTGCAGCACCTTAGTTGTTCATTGATTGCTTTCTGCCCAATCTAACGAAAACATGCCACTGCAGTCCTAACCCGGGTTCTAATTGAGAAGGAATACCCCTTTTTTTTTTAAGTTGAATTTTTGCCGATGTGCATTATCCTGCTTGCCTCACTCACCGGACTTGGTCTCTTTGAAGCCGAGGGCATGTCCGTGGAGGCTAAGGGTGGGGAGGCCTCTGAGTATGGCCGGCCCCGCCTCCCTGCCTGCTCAGAAGTGCTCAGGAATGTTGTTCTCTTTTTTTTTTTTTTTAGCCAAAACAGGAATACATGTACCCGGCTTAAAAAGTTCAGATAGTGTAAAGGGGTTTGGGGGAAGGAGACGTGTCCCCGCCCACACCACACTCTGCTAGTCCCAGTCCTGGACGCAGACTCAGAAGCACTCGTTCCTTGTGTCTCCTTCCAGCAATGTCCTCTGTACCTGTGCACATTGACATTAAGTTGATGGGCCCTTCTCTTCACACACATGTGATCTCTGTCCCGCACTCCTCGTCACTACAGCGGAGATTTTTCTCTATCGGTATGTGCTACACAACCGCATTCTCTGTACTAGCTGCTTAGCATTCCACTGCCTGACCATCCTTAATTTAACTTGTCTCCTGCTGATGGTCATGAAGGTCATTTTTAATCTTTTACTATGAACAATAAGGTTTTGCCAAACATCCTGTACATGTGTCTTTGTGCACACATATGAGTGTGTTTGGAGGAGAAATTACTGGGCGTGGAATTTATTTTACTACTAAGACTCTTAGTGTTGAATATACCATAGACTTCCTTAGTCACTCACTTCCCTGCCTAGCGTCTCCTGGAGCGGGGGGGTGGGGTGGGGAGGTGGAGTTCTGGCTAATGTCCTCTGTTTGGAAAGTGTTACTGAGTTACCCATGCCCTAGCTTTGCTTCTCCGGGTTGGAAGGTCTTAGCTTGTTGTCCTCTAGGCTCTGAGGTATAGATTTCTAGTCACCATGATTCCTTGTAACAAGACTATCTCTGACTTCTCTGCACTTAGGTTGAGGGTCTCAGCTGCATTATTGTGACGCATTCAATGCGCCTCTGAAGTAGAGCTTTGTTACGTGGAAATAGGAACTTCCCCAGAGCAGGTGTCTGTGTCAGGGCTCTGACCATTCAGCTGAACCAGACAGTGGGCTGTGTGACCCTCTCAGGCACCCCACACAAGGGTGATATTCAAAATACTCAACAACTATCACGAGATGACAGGCCTCAGTCAGTGTCTCCAGGCGCTAGCCCTAGTGCTGAAATGGGGTGGTCGGAGGTCCCTGCTGAGCCAGGGTCCGCCCTGAGCCAGAGGCCAGGGCGGGCGGTGGAGCCTTGGAAATCGAAGGCACCACCAATTAACTGACCAATATGGACATATTTCAGTTTTTAACAACCAGTATAGCCTCACAGGGGCATGTCAGCTGAACATCAGCCCTAGCTCTCAGGGAGACCTTGTGAAATGTGATGAGGTTTAAGAAAAAGCCCATTGGTCTGTAGTGGGCAATGAACTTTGAGTCATACCAGGGTCTCTTATTAGCTCTACAACTTTCAACAAGACTTAACATTTTTCTTGTCTCCAGAGGAAGGAGCTTGTACCCTATGATATCTAATGCCTCTCTTTTACTCTAGAATTGGAGGAAATAAAACAGTCAAAGGGGTGCATTCCAAACCTGGACTTTTTTTCCAGAATTTTATGTTTATGTCATAATGATACTTTTTTTTCCTCCCTAGCTTACTCATTCCAGAAAAGCCAAAGAAATAGATTTGGGGGAAGGACCTGAAAGAAGGGAGACTATTTGGCTGAGGCAGCCTGAGGTGCATTAGAGAACTGTGGAAAGTGTTGGGCCAAAGAGAGGTTCAGATCCTGACTCAGCCACGGTGATATTTATTTGTTAGTTTATTTATTCACTCGCTCATTAAATGTTTCTGGAGCTTCTATCAAATGTCGGGCCCTCTTCTGGGCTTTGAGAATGGACCGATGGATGAAATAATATCCCTGCTCTCTCGGTGCTTACATTCCAGAGGAACTGAGCAAGCCACTTCACCTCTTTGGTCCTCAGTGTTTCTACCTGTGAATTCTTTCCAGATGATTGACACTGGTTGGTATTCCCCATTCATTGTGTCTAAGAGAACCATCACTAACCAGTTTTAGCACTCCAAGCAGCCAAAATCAGTTACTAGAAAATAAATCTGTATGTTTTCCTAAGCAAGATGAATTCTGAAGTCCTTTCCTGCTATAAGATTTTATTCTCATTAATTATTTCTAACTAAATGTAAAAACAGTATAACGCTGAGGGAGAATTGCAATAGAACTTCACATCATAGAATTATGGGGGCTACAAATTTGACCAAAAAAAACGCCATCACTTGGGTTTTATTGGTTACAGAAGGTATGTGTTCTTGTAACATGATTTCAGATCTTTGGGCCTTAGATTTTTCCCTCCGCTGTCCTTTGCTGCAAGTTCTCTTACTCAACCTGCTTTACTTAGATCCCGAGAGGAGGGAGAGGCTCACCAACGTTCAGTTTTCATGCCTTTCTCTTTGGAAACCTCCTTTGGGAAGCCTCCCTTTCCTGGAGTCAGCTTGGACAGAATTAAATCCTGCTCATTTTGATAGCTGCTTCTAATACACACTAGATAACTCAACAGCAGCCACTAGCAGAGGGTCTCCTGGTAGGGGGCGAGGGTGCTGACATGGCCATCTGGTCTTTTCTCTTCCGCTCCACACTACAGAAGCCAAACTAAGGTTGGGCAAATAGCAACTTCTTTTTTTTTTTTTTTTTACAGAGGCAGAGATAGACAGGGACAGACAGACAGGAACAGAGAGAGATGAGAAGCATCAATCATCAGTTTCTCGTTGCGCGTTGCGACTTCTTAGTTGTTCATTGATTGTTTTCTCACACGTGCCCTGACCGCGGGCCTTCAGCAGACTGAGTAACCCCCTGCTGGAGCCAGCGACCTTGGGTCCAAGCTGGCGAGCTCTTTGCTCAAGCCAGATGAGCCCGCGCGCGACCTCTGGGGTCTCGAACCTGGGTACTTCCGCATCCCAGTCCGACGCTCTATCCACTGCGCCACCGCCTGGTCAGGCAAATAGCAACTTCTTGGTGATTTTGTTTTCTCCCAGATTCCAAAGACACATTTGTAATCCCCCCCAATCAACGCCCCTATTACAGACCAGCAATCCAGTGTGCCCAAACTGAGCTCAAATTGTACAGAAAAAATGTTTGAAGTGTTTCTGTTGGAAGTGATAACTCCATCCTTTTGGTTTTCAAGTGCATCTCTACATGACAAAGCAAGTCTATTCATGGGCGCTGGGGAAATTTTGGTTTACTTAATTCTCTTAGATATATACATGGAAATCTGAGATTATGAAAACTTTGCTCCTATGATTTGCAAGCAATAATGAGCCAGAGGTACTTTCTCTATAAGGAAACATTTTTTTCTGAAATGTAGAGAAACAAAAGCTGGGGTGTTCAGCATCCCAGGTTGAGGCTCCCATAATTCGTGCTCATATTGGCATTTGGTAGCTTGCAAAGTCCTTCCCTCTCCAAAAAAGCCCAGGGAAATAGATTATTTCCACCATTTAATCATGATTTTTAAACCAAGTAACATTTTAAAGAAAGAGGAGAGTGCTCTTTATTTCTAGGTTGAATTCAGTGAACTCATTTCTCTTTGGGGGAGGGAGGCGTAATACATAAGAAATCAACATGAACCTTGTTTGAAGCCATAGGTATTAAATACAGATGGAATAACTCAGTTCTCCCTCTAAGATTTGTTATGGACACCCTCTTTTATAGGGACACAGCATTCTCCCACATTTGCAAAATAAAGTGGAAGGGCTATCTAGTTTTTAAGAGGTATGGTTAGTAATATTTGCATAAGGTATTGTGTTGAGTGTGTTAGGAAAGGCCGCACAGAAAAAAACCACAGCTGTGCAATTTTTAGAGCATGGGTTCTGAGAGCAAACTGCTTGAGTTTGAATCCCAGCCCCACCTTTTATTGTATTTATTATATAACCTTCTCTAATACCCGGCATCTATTAAGTGGGGATAATAATAGAACTCATCTCATAGATTACTACGAAATTAAGAGATTTTTCCTTAAATGTGCTTAGCATTGTGCCTGGGCATAGTGTAAGTGTTAATAAATGTTAGTTATTTTAGCAGCTGTTCCTCCGTTTCTTCATCTGTAAACAGGACAATAATGAGGGTTAAATGAATTTATATATTTTTACATTAAATTATTATTAGCATTTTACAGCAGTCTGGACCATCGCGTGTGCTACTAAAGTGTTAACTTAATATTATGACACAAATTCAAAATGCTTCCCTTGCCTTTAGAAGGGCAGCATATGAAATGGTTAAGTATTATATGTAGAAGCTGAGCTCGGAAAGTGAGATTTGGATCTAGTACTTATTAGCTGCGTGACCTTAGGCAAGCTATTTTCCCTCTCTATGCCTCGGGCTTCTCTGTAGAATGGGACTAATGATACACTCTCATTTGTGGGGTTGCTGTGAAAACTACCTGGGTTAGTTCTGTAAGGTGTTTAGCAGGTGCGCCTGGCACATACAGTATTTCCTGTTTGAGAAACGTTTGCAAGTATTTGCCACTATTTCGTTCCGGTGGCTGAGTGCAGCGAGGCAGAGGGTTCTGGGGAGAACGTGCTTTGGGAAGCGATACTTTACTGGAGGTAATTGAAAGGCAACCATCTTGTCGTTTGCAGATGTGGTCACCCTCCTGGGCTTTCTCTATGCCTCCAGCGGAGAGAGCACGGGCATCGTGAAGAAGCTGCCCAAGTTTCAGAACCGTGAGCTGGAGGCCACCCGACACCAGCGGATGGACTACCCAGTGTAAGGATGGGCGGGGGGGCAGGCGGGAGGGGCTGTTCTCTGTATAGCTGAGGACCAGAGTGGGCCAGCAGGATCTCTTAAGAGGTACAAAGCTTTTGTCATATGATTTGAAAAAACTGTTGAGATCTACATGGTTTAAGGCAGAATGTGTGGACCTGGAAGCCTCAAAGTATTCTTGAGTTATTCTCTCTCTCCTTTTTTTTTTTTTTTTTTTTTACAGGGACAAAGAGAGAGTCAGAGAGAGGGATAGATAGGGACAGACAGACAGGAATGGAGAGAGTTGAGAAGCATTAATCATCAGATCTTCGTTGCAACACCTTAGTTGTTCATTGATTGCTTTCTCATATGTGCCTTGACCGCGGGCCTTCAGCAGACCGAGTAACCCCTTGCTCGAGCCAGCGACCTTGGGTCCAAGCTGGTGAGCTTTTTGCTCAAACCAGATGAGCCTGCGCTCAAGCTGGGGGTCTCGAACCTGGGTCCTTCCGCATCCCAGTCTGACGCTCTATCCACTGTGCCACCGCCTGGTCAGGCTCTTGAGTTATTTTTGCACTTACCAAGCCTCAGTTTGCCTCTGACTTTGCATGTCACGGTCCCAGGAAAGTCACGCTTGGGGGGCCCGGTGTTGGATGGAGCCTGGGGCCTTTGCAGGGTCTCCGGTGCAGCCAGCCACAGCCGGCACAGGTGCAGCCTTTGTCCTGCCGGCGCCGGCGTGGAAGATTAGGTGAGCTGCTGGAAATCTCACCACTTCTCATCTTCCTTGATTTCAGCAAAACCCGGAGATATCTACACACACACACACACACACACACACACACACACTACTTCTGCTGAATTAAAGACGCTGAAAACGGTTCCTGGTTCACCTCAGACCGGATGGATTTACCAGAGTGATTTAATTCTTTCCATGCTGCTGGCGGTGGAAAGATCTTGAGTCACTCTTTCTGAGCGTATGTTCTTGCTAAGCTTCCTTGTAATAACTTATCTTCATGGGCTCACTCAGCTGGGTGGGTCAGGAGGGAGCTGTGTGGTGCACCATCTGTCTGCATATCTTACTGCTGATTTGGAGGCCAGATGATAAAGCCCAGAATGTTCTAAAGGGCTTGTTGGGATATATCCCCAAAGAACCTGAGGCCACATTGCCACTTTTACCCAAACTGTGAATTGGTTACCAGGGTGCTGGAGAGAACTCTGTGCATCCATTTTGACCTTGGTCCCAGTTTCATGTGCAAAACACAGTTACTCCTGGCGCCTCATCTCTGAGCGGCTGGTCACTAACGCAGTGCGAAACACCAGACAAATGTTCAGCAAATACTTGCTGAGGGATGGATGGAGCATATAGCTGGGCTAAATCTGTCCTAGTTAAGTCGGATGACTGTTGTTCTATCCTCTCTCCACACATCACAGATGTACAATATATATATTTTTTCAACTAAAATAGCCCCAGTCCAGAAGTGGAACAATTAGATCAGTTGTTCCATATCGGTCAGCCAGAGCTGTGATACTCAACCTAATGTATGCCTTAAAATAGTATATATGTGTCCCAATTAGCATATCATGATCCCATTTGCAGATTATGATGGTTTTTTTTCTACCTTATGCTTTTATCTTTGAAAGAACCAAAATTGTTCAAAAAGCCCTAATTTTGTTTTTTTTTCCTTTTAATCATCAAAATTAGAATAGCTTCTTATCAAATCACCTCTTCTTTAAACCCCAGATTTTCATTCAGTGCCCGGCTTTCTAAGCCTTAATCAGGAATTCAAATGGCCGGCTGCGTGTGAGAATCTCAGAGAGGCACAGAAAGAGAGTTGGGGGTGCAAGGTACAGTGCCTGCTAGCTCTGTACAACGGTGCTTAGCTCCTTCCTGTCTTTTACAGTTACTGTAACGACCTCCTTTGTCTCAAAAAATCAAGCTTTGCAAGCTGATCTCCCATGATGAACACGAAGGCAGATTCATCCCTTCATTGGAAGGAAAGCAATTTACTCGGTCATTGTTAGCCCTAATTACCTGTTCTAGGATGATACCAATCTGCAGAATTTTCTCCCCCCCCCCCACTCCTGTAGGTTTACCGTCTCGTTGTGGCTTTATTTACTCCATTACTGCAAAGCCAGTCTCTGCGGGATTCTGTACTTCGTTGATTCCAACGAGATGTACGGCACGCCGTCTGTGTTTCTTACCGAGGAGGGTGAGTGTGAAACAGAACCTGAAAATGGTCGTGTCGTTTTCTTCTGCTCCGTCTACTGCCAAGTACGTCTGTCTAGAATAAGGGAGAAGATCCTGTCAGTGTAGCAATTTAGTGAGAGTGATGGTTTTCAAATGTGGGCTTCAAATTAACTTTTTTTTTTTTCTGGAAGCTTAAAATAACCGTCTTCTTTACCAAGGAATGCACTTATATGATTTGGGGTGTGTGTGGGGGGGCGGGGGGTGTTTTGTTTTAGCTTTGTTTTTGTTTAAATGAAGAAGGAACATGATCTAGTCTGGTAGCTTCCTAGGACAGTTGTTGAGAAGGTGTAACCAACCCACTGCACTCACTCCTGGGTGTTTTTTGTCATTTTTCATGAGCTTTGATTTTTCCTTGCAGGCCACTTGCATATTCAAATGCATCTTGTCCAAGGAGAAGACCTGGCGGTAAAAACTAGATTCACCCTACCCTTGAAGGAGTGGTTTCGCCTGGATATCTCCTTCAACGGAGGCCAGGTATCTATCTAGGCGCGTTCCTCCGTGAATTATGTCCGCGTTATCGCTTAAGGTTAAGCATTGCTGTCAAGCCAGGAGGCCAGAGAATCTCTAAAAGGAAATTTGTAGTAAATGATAAACTCTTTACAACTATTCACTTTTTCAATCAAACTTTTATAGACGGAAGTTTAAATCATAAGAATCCCATTCCATTTAATTGGCTTTTAAAGTGCTTTTTTTGACCATATTGTGAATGAGTAAATAAAATAGCCAGCTCTATAGCCACAGTTATCTGAGGAATTCAGTGCTTCCCCCCGGCGAGATAGGCTTTGTGGAGATAAATGTTAGAACAGCATCGGCCATGTTTATATAGTGCTATCGGATCTACAACTTTATTTTTTTTTTACTGGAAATTTATTAGTTGAGTCAAGAGATGGTTTAACTGTTTTTGGCAGTTGAAACGATCGCTTGTGTTTGGCATAAACAGACAAATAATTAACAAACGTAAGTGATAATGCTGGTGGGACAAAGGGTCTTTATCTACTTTGTACTGTAGCACACAATACATAATTGTTTCAAACTCTCATAAAGCAGATTTTATGGATATGGCAAATCTGTTGTTAGAAGTGAAGACAATTCCATTTCTCAATCGACACAGTGTCAGTATGCTCCGTTTTTTCCTGGTGACTTTATTTCTCATTGGCTTTTCTTATTGATTTGTGGTTTTCTGGCAAGAAAACTGGAGGAGACGTCTTGTTTGTCTTGTGCATTATTAGATAATACGTGGACGCTCCTTGGTGGCTAGGTGTATCACATTTCCTTTTTCTGGAGAGGAAAGAAATCAGGTCAGTCCTTGTTGCTTTCCTGAGAAGAGCCTATGAAATGTTAGCTAGGATTGTTTGTTTCTTTGTTTCTTTAATGATGTTAGGTTTAACATAGCTGTGGTCCATAGTTGATCAACTCATTTACATGATGATGATGGCTTTAGAGCTTGGTTGCTGCTTTTTCCTGAGGAGGTTAGCTTAGAATGCTGTGTCACTTAGACAGGTATCAAATCATCAGAGCAAATCGCAGACCTTATTTTGCACCTGCTGTATGCAAGGCACTGACTGTGCTCAAGGAGCTTATAGACTATTTAAGGAATTAAAATTAAGCAGGTGAAGGAATGTCATAAGGCGAGCTTAATTGCCAGATGACTCACATCGATATGGAGAGACAGCGCTTCGTGCTGAGATGCTCAGGGAAGGTTTCTTCCTGAGGGGCAGAATTGAGAGGGAGAGGAGAGCTGGGAGCATCTTAGCCCATTACTGGGGGTGAGCAGATAAACCAGTTTGACCGGTGTTAAAAAAAAAAAAAAAAAAAAAAGAAGAAGCAGCAGATTGTAGGACATCCAGAGAAGAAATAAGCCGTCTTTAGGGCTAGAATCTTGAAGATCATGGAATTTAGATTTCTACTTGCAAAACAGCAGGGTTTCGTGGATGCTTTTGGAGAAGAGGAGTAAATCAAAGTAGTTCTTTAATTAAGGAGATGAATTCAGTGGCAGAGCACATTGTCTGATAAAGCAGGAGAGAAGGATTAGGCAAACTAGATGGGGTAGAAAGGAAAAAAATATTTTATTTTTCTTGAGTAGATTTTTTTTGTCTTTTTCTTTCCAATCCATCTGGTCTGCCTGGAAAATACAGGTCCCGAAACAATTCTGTGGTGGGGCCACCGTAGTCACTGTTTGACGAAATGGACAAGTTGACTTACAGTGAATGATTGCTTTAGACGAGAAACAACTGGTTTGAGTCATTTTCTACATACTGTCTGTGGCTGAACTGGGTAGTTTGGTTTTTTTCTTTTTATGGGTTTGTCTTTCATAGACACAGCGTTGTAGGCGCATCTTTGAGAATCTAAGCAAGCCAACACGTGTTTGGTAAACACCAGCTCCAGGCTAGCACTAGGAGAATAAAAGGAGCCCCTTAACTCCAAGGGTTTATGTCCTAATCCAAAACACCGAGAAGAATACATGACAGCTAATGACAGCTAATGACACCTGGGACAAAAACATTGTCACCACTGAAATGACAGCGAGACTCTCAGTGCTCAGGGAAAGAGGGTGGGACACAGCAGTGCGTGAAGCAAGTTCAGCTCCAATCCGGTACCCCCCCCCCCCCGGAGACTTTCATGGAATTCGAGTGTCTTATACATTTCCTTGTCCTTCTATTCAAAGCAACACGCTTTGAATCCAGCCCGTGGGACTTTGGCTTGTAGTTTGGAAATATCTGAAATCTATTGGGGAAGCCTGCTTAATAGATCTTTTCAACACATCAAGTCATTTGGAGAAATTACATTTCTTAAGCCATATAGTAGACACACGGATAGTAAACTGTTAATTTTGTTTTTGCAGAAACTGATCAGGTAAAAGACTACGCAGCATCTTTTGACTAATTTATACCCAGGACTGTATTTATGATGCGAGGTATTGAGGCATAACTGATTGCCATGTATTTCTTCCACCCCAGATAGCTGTAACCACCAGCATTGGCCAGGATTTGAAAAGCCACCACAATCAGACCATTAGGTAAGTGCAAGCTTTCTTTTGATTCAGAATGGTGCTGGGTGAGGATTAAGAAATCTTCTTCGTGCCTCAGCCCTCAACCCTAATGTTATTCCCACACCTCCTTATTCAGCTTTCCCAGGCATGGACTGACTAGTCTGCCCTGTGGCTAGTCTTTGTACTATTTTTTTTTTTTTTACTGTCCACAAACTCTCCTGTTTCCTCTACAGCCTTTTTGCTAAGCAAGAGAAACTACTTCTCTCTCCAGATCTCATTGTAAATTCTTTCTTTCATGACACTTTGTGTAATTCACTTTCTTTGAAAATTATCTTCTACGAAGAATTCTGAAGAATAAATCAAAATATTAATGTTGCTTATTGAGAAGGGTTGGTAATGTTGTCCTAGTATAAAACATAAAAGCAGACAGTCTTCATATTTATGCTTACAATCTAAAGTTGAAATGTATGCAACTATTGATATTGGTGTAACTTTTCATCTTTATAGAACTCTTCTCCACTAGAGTAACAGAAACTGAGAATTGGGTTTGTTGCCTTGTATTTCATAAGTTTTTGAATTTGCTGCTTTGTCCCTGTGTAACAGAGGGTTTTTTAATGGCAGAACCATGGGACAGCCTTCTTAAGGAACTCAGGGTACCTCACCATAGCTTGATTTTATACACACACACACACACACACACACATATATATGGTCTACCGGAAAGTTCTGTCCATTTCTATCACAACAAGTTTCGACACGTAAGCACATGTTTATTTGGCGCATGTGTGCCTCTCTATTTTTATCACTTAATGTATACATACTGATGTAGCAAATTAACTAAAACAAAGTTGATTCACGTTAGTCTTATGTGTGAAGCCATAGTGTACCCATGGCTACTGATAAAGTTCATTTACGCCACTGTAATTTTTACGAATTTCAACAAGGAAGAAATGCTACAGAAGCATGTCTGTCGCATCCACCATATTTCCTGGACTTAGCACCCTCCAACTATCACCTGTTTTTATCCTTACAAAATTTTTTGAAGAGCAAAAAATTCAAAAATGAAGAAGAAATCAAACAAGCACTGGTTCGATTTTTCGCATCAAAAGATAAAACATTTTTCAAAAATGGGATATACAAATTGCCCTCAGAGTGGCAAGAAATCATTAATAATAATGGCAATTATATTATTTAATAAAGTTTATTGACGGTAAGAAAAATTTGTATTTTGTTTTATTCCAAAAACAGACAGAACTTTCTGGTAGACCTTATATATATAACATATAATATGTAATATATAATATATAACATATAACATATAACATATAATATATATAATCGAATACTTAAGAATAACTTTAAAGAACAGAAACGAAAGTTAGCAGCTTTGTATGTGTCATTTTATCAGGACAGTTGGGCACTTTGGCTGGGGTGGGGTGGAGGGACGGTCATCCATCCTGCAGTCACTTGACTACCCCTGGCACAAAGCTGCCTTTCCACACAAGCCCCATGCACTCAGAGACCCCTCACAACCCCAGTGTTCCTGAGAACCAATGATCACAGAAAGGAGAGCAAAGGAGCGGAGCCAGGGGAAGGAAAGGGCATACACTCTGCTTCCTCCCGATATTCCTGTTTACATTTAAACCAGGCTGAGTCCTTTTAGGCCCTGGGCACATAGAACAATTCTTATTTTCATGGCCGGATTAAAGGATTAGAGTTATATAGAAAGGCTGGAGAAGTATTATTACTTAGCCTGCAAAGAAAGATCAGCGGTGACTTGATAACTCTATCATAACGTAAGATGCCGAGGCCTAAGACGAGGGCAGAAGTTCAGGTGGATTTAGACCAGTCTGAAAGAAGTTGACAGTTACGAGTTTTGCTGTGTAACAGGTGGGCGTGGGCTCTCCTCTGAAGAGTTCAAGAATGGGAAGGCCTGGGAGTTGGCTTTGAGGATGATCGCGGTTCTTTGGAAATCGCTTGAGTGCCCTGTTCTGTGAAGGGGTCCCCAGACATTAAGGGTGTGTTTTTCAGGAAGTCTAGCATAATACCTTTCCTTTTTCCCTTGATAACCACCCCCAACCCTGGGATGTTTGTGACAACCGATTGAACTTCAGAGGGTCTTTGTCAATTTTTTTGTATTTTTTGTATTTTTCTGAAGCTGGAAACGGGGAGAGACAGTCAGACAGACTCGCGCATGCGCCTGACCGGGATCCACCCGGCACGCCCACCAGGGGCTGATGCTCTGCCCACCAGGGGGCCATGCTCTGCCCCTCTGGGGCGTCGCTCTGCCGCGACCAGAGCCACTCTAGCGCCTGGGGCAGAGGCCAAGGAGCCATCCCCAGCGCCCGGGCCATCTTTGCTCCAATGGAGCCTTGGCTGCGGGAGGGGAAGAGAGAGACAGAGAGGAAGGAGGGGGGTGGGGTGGAGAAGCAAATGGGCGCTTCTCCTATGTGCCCTGGCCGGGAATCGAACCCGGGTCCCCCGCACGCCAGGCCGACGCTCTACCGCTGAGCCAACCGGCCAGGGCCTCCTGGTTGTTTTTTGACTTATGGCAGCATAACTCCATTCTTCACACGGCGTCCTCCCTGTGAGAGTGTCTTTGTTCAAATTTCTTCCGCTTATAAGGACAGCAGTCATATGGGATACAGAAGCCCCGGTTTAGCCTCTTCTTAACTAGTTACATCTGCGAGGACCCTGTTTTTTCAAATAAAGTCACATTATGAGGTCCTGGGAGTTCAGACTTCAGCCTTTGAATTTTGAAGGAAGGGACACAATTCAACTCACACAACAGTAATCATGATAAATAACATTTACTACAATATTTTTAAAAACCAATATTAAAACTCCATGATGAACAAAATATCATAATGTTAAAAAAAAAAGACAGTTTGGTCATAGAAAACTGAAGAGACGAGAACTGATTTTCAGGCACATAACAATTCAACACCCAAGTCCAGGCATTGTAGTGACTCCTTAGCTCAGAACAGTGAGAGTGCCCAGACCCAAGAGTGCCCTCACCACCACCCCAGCTGCCCTTCCCCAGTCCCTGGCACCTCCCCCATCAGCAGAACAACTAAAGAGATCACACCCGGCCCCTGGGCCCCTGTGGGAGATACTTGGAATCCCACCTTCAGAGTGGGCCAAGCCAGTGAACTCAATATCCCAGGTGTTTATAGGCGTTCCAAGGAAAGCCTCCTAACCTTCCTTTCTATTTGCTCTTGAAATGCAAACATAATGGTAGCTGCTCTCCGACCGTGTCCGTATAGGAAGATCAGTGATTAAATGCTCAAAAAGCACAGTGAAATGAAAAGCTGCCAGCGACACTTGATGACAACTGCAGACCTGTAGAGTGTTGAATTCACTCACCCAGCCATCCATCTATTTATCCATCCATCTGTCTGTCCGTCCGTCCACTATACACTCATCTAGCGCATCTGCCACATGCCAGGCCCAGTGCTGGGCTCTGGGGTTAAACAGAGTCCATCCCTGTCTTCATGGGGCTGAACAGTATAGTGGGGAAGACAGATCTTACATAAACAAATCCACAAATACATTTAAAATGATGAATTGTGGTGAACGCGGGGCAGGAGAGGAATAGGCCGTCTGAGAAGATGGCAAGGGGGTCGGCCTGTAGAGCAGGCCCTGAGGAAGTGACATGACAGACGAGAATTACTCGGAGGGCCGAGTGGGGCAGCTAATTTGAGGTTCTGCGTTCCCCTCTGAAGACCTCCTGGAGCTGGAGCCGTTTCCCAGCCCCGCATGAGCTCTGTTGAACAGCCTCGCCTGGTCTTGCGGGCTGCTGGCTCTCCGCAGTAATAAACCGGAGCACTCTCCTGTGTCCGGATACGTGTAGAGACAGTGTGCCAGTGTGTTGAGGTTTTCGAAAGGGCCTGGCCTGGGCTTTGGAAGAGTCTAGCTCAGCATTTATGTCAGTGAAATGGATAACCATCAAGCTGTGCACAGTACAGGGAATCGCTTGCAATTTTTGTGTAGAGGAGAAAAATGGAGACCAAGCTGGAGAGATCTCCTGTTTGGTTCTATTATAATAATGATAAAAAAAAAAAAATTTTTTTTTAAAGGCCCGGGCCAGTTGGCTCCGTGCTAGAGTGTCAGCCCAGCATGTGGAAGTCCCAGGTTTGATTCCTGGCCAGGGCACACAGGAGAAGTGTCCATCTGTTTCTCTACCCACCCCCTCTCGCTTCTCTCTCTTTCTCTCTCTCTTTTCCTCCTCTCCTGCAGCCAAGGCTCAATTAAAGCAAGTTGACCTTGGGTGCTGAGGACGGCTCTATGGCCTCCACCTCAGGTGCTAAAATGGCTCTGGTTGCAATGGAGCAAGGGCCCCAAATGAGCAGAGTATTGCTCCCTAGTAGACTTGCTGGGTGGATCCCGGTTGGGGCACATGTGGGAGTCTGTCTCCCTCCCCTCCTCTAACAAAAAAAAAAAAAAAAAAAAGCCAACAGTGGTGGCTCAGTGGATAGAGCATCGACCCGGGACACAGGTCCCAGGTTCAAAACCCCGATGTCACTGGCTTGAACGCAGGCTTACTACCTTGAGCGCAGGGTTTCTGGCTTGAGCAAGGAGTCACTGGCTTGGCTAGAGCACCCCTCCCCCATCAAAGCATATATGAGAAGCAATCAATGAATAACTAAAGTGCCAGAACTCTACAAGTTGATGCTTCTCATCTCTCTCCCTCACCCCACACCTTTCTCTCTCTCGCTATAAAAAAAAAAAAAAAAAGTAAAAGGAAAAAATACAGTCCAGCACCAGAGGGACCAAACAACTTATTGATCAGTTGAAAACTTTGATTAAAGCAACGATTCATTTGAAAATGATACCTTAAACATCTTATTTTAATTAAAAACATATAGAAATGTGCATTCATTTGCCCGTCTTTCTAGACAGGGCCTCTCCTTTGAGTACGAATCTCCTGGCTGGAGCGTTCTCTGATCTTCTTGCATAAACGGCATGGAGTTTCTGTTTCTTCGGAAGGGAAGGGGGCAGTGCAGACGTTTGTGAACCTGTCAGAGCCCCGGATCCATCTAGATGTCTTCAATTTCTATTCCTACCCTTTTGCAATTGTCCTAAATTCTACAACGATTCTTTTAGTAACCTTTTTTTTTTTTTTTTTACTGGGTCTACCCACAATAGTCAACTCAACTTTTACAGAAGGAGCAACTTCTGCCCAACCCATATTTTATTGGGTAACGTAATATTTAAGTTGTACCATTAAACGACCGTAGAGTTGGCATTAGCAGGTGTGGGAACAAACACATCTTGCTCATATTAAGCATGTAACTCAAGAGATGGTAGCAAAAGCCCAACGGTGGACTTGGTTAATGATAATAATTGTCAAGTTATGGTGCTTACTGTGTGCCAGGCACTGTTCTAAAGGCTTTGTTTAAATAGGAGTTCATTTAATCCTCACAACAACCCTGAAGATAGGTGCTGTTATTAGCCCCATTGGTAAAAAGAGAAGACCCAGGGTCCAGTGAGCAAGCATCCAGCACATTGTAGGGATTGGCCATTGGGGAGCTGGTGGGCTGGTTAAGCGCTGTTCCGTTAAGAGAGCTTTTACTGCGGAAGTATCGCCAGGTATTGTCTCCGGAGGGTGGTTCAAGCCTTAACAAGGCCTTGAAAAGCAGAATCAATTCACAGCTCTCAGAGATAATAACTCTGTGGTCCCACCTGGAAGAAAAAAAAAAAAAATAGGAGGAGACCGTCGTCTTCTCCTGGCCCTTCAATTCTGAGATTCTGCAAAGAGAACTCTCAGGAGATGAAGCACTTCTTTTCCGTGTGAGCTGCCTTTGTCTGAGCGTTCACTCCGGCTGCCTGCTGTCAGTTGATGCTATCTGCAGGTGCCCCTTTCGTCAATCTTTTGTCTTCCTCTCCAGCTAGGTGTACCTGCCGAGGGTCAGGTTCCTTGCTAACAGTCGGTCCCTCACCTCTCCTGGGATGACCCAGGGTTGCTTGGCTTTTTTGATCCAACCTGCTGGTAGCTTGCTCCGTCCCCAGGAGCATCGCCCTGGCCATGGCCCCCGCGGCCCGCCGGGCTCCTGGCGGCCTGCCTGGCGTTTCATGCTCTTTCTTTCTGCTTCCATCTGCCCTCTGTGCTCCCTGGCTCGCTGCTCTTTGCCTGGCTTCCCGCTTGATGCCTGTCTTGATCCCCATCTCCGCCCCCGCCTTGCTGTTCACATATGTTCTCGTTGCACTTTTCTATTTTAATTTTCAGTAGGTAATTAATGCACGTGGTTTAAAAAGATTCAGATTGTATGACAAGGTATACAGTTGGATGTCTTTTTTTTTTTTTTTTTTTTCATTTTTCTGAAGCTGGAAACAGGGAGAGACAGTCAGACAGACTCCCGCATGCGCCCGACCGGGATCCACCCGGCACGCCCACCAGGGGCGACGCTCTGCCCACCAGGGGGCGATGCTCTGCCCATCCTGGGCGTCGCCAT
Source organism: Saccopteryx bilineata (assembly GCF_036850765.1). Taxonomy (NCBI): domain Eukaryota; kingdom Metazoa; phylum Chordata; class Mammalia; order Chiroptera; family Emballonuridae; genus Saccopteryx; species Saccopteryx bilineata. Next base: position 248,763,863 of record NC_089494.1, read on the forward strand.
GTTGCGACCAGAGCCACTCTAGCGCCTGAGGCAGAGGCCACAGAGCCATCCCCAGCGCCCGGGCCATCTCTGCTCCAATGGAGCCTTGGCTGCGGGAGGGGAAGAGAGAGACAGAGAGGAAAGCGCGGCGGAGGGGTGGAGAAGCAAATGGGCGCTTCTCCTGTGTGCCCTGGCCGGGAATCGAACCCGGGTCCTGCTCACGCTAGGCCGACGCTCTACCGCTGAGCCAACCGGCCAGGGCCAGTTGGATGTCTTGTTGCTAGCTCTGCCCCCCCTTCTTTCCCTCGTGCCATGGGGAAATAGTCTATTTGTTTCTTGTATGTATTTCCAGAGTTTTTATGCAAATACCAAAAAAAAAAAAATCCATCTTTTTCTTTCTTAGTTAAGAGGTACACCCTTTGTTCTGCACTTTTGTTTTTTATTTTTTCACTTAACAGTGTATTTTGGAGATCGCTCCAGGTTAGTACAGAGAGGGCCCCAGGTCCCTTTTAAAAGCTGTATAGTAAAAATGCTCACGGCCAGGCCCATCACACGGATGTAGATCAGTCTTCACTGACAGACACCTGGAATTTTCCAGTCTTTGGTGAATATAATCAATGCTGCAAGAAAGGACTTTGGGCACTTTGTGCTGACCCAGTTCTCTTTCCACTTTCCTTCCCAATCCTTTGAGTCATTTAGGACAAAGTGGACTTTCAGTGTGTCTATCACCTGTGCTGACCTTTTGTCTGTGGCCAAGACCTTGACCTTGTTGTGGCCTCCTCCTCCTAACTCTGAATTTACATATGTTCTTATCTGATAGGGTAGGTTTTTAGTTTTCCTCCACAGATGCCTTCTATTTCTTCAACAAGTTGGTTTTTTTCCCCCCTTTTAGAGCAAAGTAGTTTTGGTTATGACCAGCAATTCCAAAGAATTTTAATGATTCCAGACAATGTCACCCATCTCAATAGCCAAGACTTTTTGACAGTGAGCCAACCCCTCGGCTAGACGTTTTACGTTTTTATATTTCACTTAATTCTTTGAACAATTGTATAAGTGAGGAACTGATTTACTAATGAGAAGAATCCGTCTCAGAGAGGTGAAGTGACTGGTCCCAGGTCACACAGCTGGTAGACAGCAGAGCTGCCATCCCAGCCTGGGTTTGCCTGACCGCACGACGATCTCCTCTGCTAGAACTCAGGGTGAACGGCTTACAGAAGTTTGGGGTGAGTCAGTGAGGGTCAATGAAAGATTTAAAAAAATCTGGTTCAAACACGGAGCCTTTGTGTTTTTCTGTAGCTTCCGGGAGGATTTCCACTTTAACGACACTGCAGGGTACTTCATGATTGGCGGGAGCAGGTACGTGGCTGGCGTCGCCGGGTTTTTTGGACCCCTGAAATACTATCGCCTCCGCAGTCTGCACCCGGCACAGGTGAGCCCGGGGAATGGCAGTGGAATTCGTGGGTGCTCCTGGGTGTGTGGCTCGGGGGCCTGGAACCCCCCGGGTAAACAGAATATTTATTCCGGCTGGATCCCTCGTCGGCTCTGTCATCAGACGTTATTAATGTTGAGTCTTTTCCCCCAGCTAACACGATAATAGATTTCTGTTAACGTTTGGTTCATTTAGTACTCATAAAATGGAAACCATTTACTTCCTCTGTTTTAATAACCAGTGGCTTAATTATAGAGTAGGTTTTTATCAGGCTGTTGCCTATCCGGTGATTAAGCTAATGAAAGGAGAGAGTCTTAGTTATTTGGTAAAGCTTCTTTTATATGCTGTTATTTAAAGTAGCAGAAGAGGAGCCTCTTGGCAATCGAGACTCTTGGTTCTGTTCACTGCTCCGTTCAGACACGGGGCCTCCGGCTCACACTCAGGTGCTGGTGCAGACGGCTTTGTTCGGAACGGCCTCTGCTGCAGGATGGCTCTCCCCGGCCGAAATCCGCCCGCAGAGGGGGCTGTCCAGGGGGGCTGTCCAGAGGGGCTGTCCAGAGGGGCTGTCCAGGGGGGCTGTCCAGAGGGGCTGTCCAGAGGGGCTGTCCAGGGGGGCTGTCCAGAGGGGCTGTCCAGGGGGGGCTGTCCAGGGGGACTGTCCAGGGGGGCTGTCCAGAGGGGCTGTCCAGAGGGGGCTGTCCAGGGGGGCTGTCCAGGGGGGCTGTCCAGAGGGGCTGTCCAGGGGGGCTGTCCAGAGGGGCTGTCCAGGAGGGCTGTCCAGAGGGGCTGTCCAGGGGGGCTGTCCAGGGGGGCTGTCCAGGGGGGCTGTCCAGGAGGGCTGTCCAGAGGGGCTGTCCAGAGGGGGCTGTCCAGAGGGGCTGTCCAGAGGGGCTGTCCAGGGGGGCTGTCCAGGGGGGCTGGCCAGAGGGGCTGTCCAGAGGGGGCTGTCCAGGGGGGCTGTCCAGGGGGGCTGTCCAGAGGGAGCTGTCCAGAGGGGCTGTCCAGAGGGGCTGTCCAGAGGGGGCTGTCCAGAGGGGCTGTCCAGAGGGGCTGGCCAGAGGGGGCTGTCCAGAGGGAGCTGTCCAGAGGGGCTGTCCAGAGGGGGCTGTCCAGAGGGGCTGTCCAGAGGGGCTGGCCAGAGGGGGCTGTCCAGGGGGGCTGTCCAGAGGGGCTGTCCAGAGGGGCTGTCCAGAGGGGGCTGTCCAGGGGGGCTGTCCAGAGGGGCTGTCCAGAGGGGGCTGTCTAGAGGGGGCTGTCCAGGGGGGCTGTCCAGGGGGGCTGTCCAGAGGGGCTGTCCAGAGGGGGCTGTCCAGAGGGGCTGGCCAGAGGGGGCTGTCCAGAGGGAGCTGTCCAGAGGGGCTGTCCAGAGGGGGCTGTCCAGAGGGGCTGTCCAGAGGGGCTGGCCAGAGGGGGCTGTCCCGGGGGGCTGTCCAGAGGGGCTGTCCAGAGGGGCTGTCCAGAGGGGGCTGTCCAGGGGGGCTGTCCAGAGGGGCTGTCCAGAGGGGGCTGTCTAGAGGGGGCTGTCCAGGGGGGCTGTCCAGGGGGGCTGTCCAGAGGGGCTGTCCAGAGGGGGCTGTCCAGAGGGGCTGTCCAGGGGGGCTGTCCAGGGGGGCTGTCCAGGAGGGCTGTCCAGAGGGGGCTGTCCAGAGGGGGCTGTCCAGAGGGGCTGTCCAGAGGGGGCTGTCCAGAGGGGGCTGTCCAGAGGGGGCTGGCCAGGGGGGCTGGCCAGGGGGGCTGTCCAGAGGGGCTGTCCAGGGGGGCTGTCCAGAGGGGCTGTCCAGGGGGGCTGTCCAGGGGGGCTGTCCAGGGGGGCTGTCCAGGGGGGCTGGCCAGAGGGGGCTGTCCAGGGGGGCTGTCCAGAGGGGCTGTCCAGGGGGGCTGGCCAGGGGGGCTGTCCAGAGGGGGCTGTCCAGGGGGGCTGTCCAGGGGGGCTGGCCAGAGGGGCTGTCCAGAGGGGCTGGCCAGGGGGGCTGTCCAGAGGGGCTGGCCAGGTCTCTGGGACAGCACCAGCGGGGCTGCTGCCCGTGGAGGAGAGCTGCACGGCAGGGGGAACTGCACAGCGGCTGTGTTCTCTGCCTGGGCACGGAGATCCCTGAATGCCTGAACAGGGGACAGTCTTTCATTCCTGTGACCCTGGGAGCTTTGTTCTGGGGAAAGCAGGAGTCACTAGACAAAGTTATTGAGTAGAAACGGGGCTCCCTACCACCCATGGGAGCCTCTTAGTACCCCTGTTGAGAGACCTCTATGAAGGGGGGGAATAAGATTTATTTTTTCATTTGTGCAGCAAATACTTACTGAGCACCTACTATGTGCCAGGTGCGGAGGTGTCCAAGGTGAATTAAGATAGTAGCTGTCAACCTATTTTTTTAAGGTGGTCCACACTTAGAAATTTATTTAATATCATGAACAGTACATATGTATGTACATATAAACACACACACATACATACTAAGACATACTACATATACATATATAATATAGCTGAAATAAAAAATTTACTAAAAATATATATCGTTGCTATATTCAGTGCGCTTTGATATTTTGTGTTCTGCTTTATAAAAAAAAATTACTGGCCCTGGCTGGTTGGCTCAGTGGTAGAGCGTCGGCCTGGCATGCGGAAGTCCCGGGTTTGATTCCCGGACAGGGCACACAGGAGAAGCGCCCATCTGCTTCTCCACCCCTCCCCCTCTCCTTCCTCTCTGTCTCTCTCTTCCCCTCCTGCAGCCAAGGCTCCATTGGAGCAAAGTTTGCCCAGGTGCTGAGGATGGCTCCATGGCCTCTGCCTCAGGCGCTAGAGTGGCTCTGGTCGCAACAGAGCGATGCCCCAGATGGGCAGAGCATCACCCCCTGGTGGGCATGCTGGGTGGATCCCAGGCGGGCGCATGCGGGAGTCTGTCTGACTGCCTCCCCATTTCCAGCTTCAGAAAAATACAAAAAAAAAAAAAAAAAAGAAAAAAAATTACTGCGTGTTGCAACCCACTGAAATGATTTTCTCATGACCCTCTATTGGGTCACAGCCTGCATTTTGAAAACCACTGAGTTGAGATAAGGTCTGTGTTCTTAAGGAACTTCCTTATCTGTCTCAAGCAGACAAGTCATGAAGGAATGTGCTACGTGCAAGAATCCAGATGTGAGCTCAGTGTTGAGAGCAGAGGTGGCATCCAGGTGAGGGTGGGGTAGGCTGTGAGGGAGGCCGCCCTGAAGCCATGACCTTGAATCTGGCCCTTGGAGGTTGAGTAGGAGCCTGCCAAGCAGAAGAAAATGGGAGAAGGGCTCCCAGTCAGCTGACGCAGCACGGGCAGACTCAGTGTCCCTGGAGAACTGAAGGGGAGATGAACGATTCTCTGGGGACAGCGCGCAGCAGGGAGCCAGCAGAGGGTAGAGGCCTGGTCTCTGGGAAACCCTGACCCTGAAGGAGCTCTGCAGAGAAGACGCCGCAGAAAGAGGCCAGAAGGAAGTGGCCAGGGCCATCGTGTTCTTGAATTACACCCTCCCTTTGCAAAGCCAGATCGGATGATCTGTGCACAAACACGCCAGCTGGTGAGATCAGTGGGGGAAGAAAATCAACCTGAACGCAGCCTCGTAGGGATCGATGGGTGTTTGATGACAATGGCTGTTCACTCGATTTCCTTGCCTTCTTGCAGATTTTTAATCCCCTCCTTGAGGCGCCACTTGCTGAGCAAATCAAGTTATATTATGAGAGGTGTGCGGAGGTTCAAGAGATAGTGTCTGTGTATGCATCCATAGTACAGCGAGGGAGCCAAGAAGCATGTGAGTATTGGGCTTTGGGGAAGCGATCTTTAGCTCTGTGCATCCATGTCAATACACCTGGCTTCTTTCTAATGGGGTTAAATGGAACATATCATGACTTGACCAATGGGGACAAGTGTTCCTCCACAGATGGATGCAAGTGAAAGTGTCCATTCCACCTGGATCCCAACAAGAGCGACAGCCGGCAGCAGCCCAACCTGCCTCGTAGCCTTAACCATACGTGATTTAGTTGAAGAATTACAAATGAGAGTGTTTTGAGCCTCGTGTTTCATTATTCCCATCCATAGTGGGCTCTTAGGCCAGTCTAAGAAAATAAAAATGAATTGGAAAATAAATTAATCATTAGAAATGTTTCCCCATCGGTGCATTTTTTGGTCTTGGCCCATTAATATCTGAATATTAGCTTTCAGAAATGTTGAACAATGACTTCGTTGTTTGGGGCTCGGTTTTGTTTTTTAAGTCCTTGAAATCGACTCATTCTGGCAGTCGTTGGTAATTTGCAACAGAAGGAATGAATTCCAAGTAGACTGTATTTATGCCTGCCCACATTTGCAAGGATATCCCCTTTGATTCCAACAGGGTGTTTATCTGTTATGAAAACTTGATCTGGTCTTGTCTTCCAATGTTCCAGCTTGGACCTGGCTCTCATCAATTTCTCTGGGCTGTGGGTATTCTTGTGTGATATGGTGGCCATAGAGTTAGTCTCGTGAGTTCCTTCTGGAAGAGAAGTTTCTGTGGGGCCCTTGCCATCCGCCAAAGCAAACCGAGTGTTTCAATCCTGCCTACGTATCTCACCAGCTTCAGAGCTGAACTTCCTGTGTCAGGCCACGGAGAGATGGCTGTGTCTCGAACGTACCCCAGTCCGAGCGGGTTCATGTAAAACAGTCCCAGGGAGTGATTAGAGATGGTGGTAGGCGGACGTGGGCAGCCCTTCTGCAGTGCAGTTTAAGAATAGGCTCCACCGGACCCAGCTGCTGCTCTCACCACGGAATCACACAGAGAGTACGATGCTGTCAGACGAGGGGGAAGATGCACAAGAATGGTGAAACCCTGAACAGGAAAGGAACTGATTTTAATAACTGATGAAGTCTTAGGCGAGATAGTTTGAGTTGGAAGGCCAGCCTTGCACGCTGATCTGTTTGAGGGAAGATTTTCCTAACATGGACTGCCTTGCCTCCCTGGGGGTCTTCGGGCTTTGCTCCTCGGCTCACACTGCCAACAAAATGGCCTAGATATTGGCCTCCTGGGGACCAGTCCGAGGCCAGCTGCTCATTCTGTAGAATTATTCAACAGCCATCAGCCACTTTGGCACATTTCCCTTGGACTTGGCTTTGAATTTTTGACCTCAAGGCAAAGGCATCGGACCAATTTCAAATCCCTAATTCATCCCAACCCATATCCAGGAGCATTGCGTCTGACCTCTTATTTCTTGTTCCGCTGAGGGAGAAGGGGTGTAGAGAGGTGAGCCCTACGCTGTCCTGAGGGAGGCGGTGCCTGACGCTTCCCTTTCCTGCAGGCGACCTGCGGAACTCCTACCTGGACTTGCGGCACAGATATGGGAGACCCTCCACGTGCACAGCCTTCCCCTGGGAGAAGGAGCTGAGAGCCCAGCACCCCAGCCTGTTCCAGGCCCTGCTGGAGATGGATCTGCTGACGGGTAATGTGTCTTTGCTTTGCCTCTGGACGCCGGTTAGGAAGGCTCCCTGTTTCCCCACTGTTGGCGATCACTTCTTCTTTGGTGATTTATGCTTCCCAGTTATTTTTAACCCTCGTCTTCTAGCTTAACTTTAAATTTAAATTCAGCCTTGTCCACAGCACTCAGTATAGCTATACACATTTCCAGCACTAAATACAAAAACGTGTATTTAGGAATTGATCGAGCAATTCTTTAAGTCAAGGCCACAAGTGGACAGCCTGCAGCTGCAGCTGGCCCCCAGAGGCTGTTGGTTTGGCACATACAGTGTGGTAAAAAAAAAAAAATAGTTACCAGTATCAAAACCTTGTGTCCAAATGCAAGTTTGTAGCTCTTCTCAAAACATTCAAAGACCCGCCAACCTGGCCTCCACCGCAGCAACCCTGGAGGTGAGTGGTTGGCACAGGCACGCCAGGACCATCCGTAGCCTCTTCTCTCTGGATTTCAGTACTGCCTGCCTCCCTCTGTCATGGATCTTATCTGCTTTGGCCCATAAGCACTTGAACTTGAGACCCCCTGATTCAAAATACCGTGTAAGCAGCATCTTGAAAATCTTCCCAAGTGGAGCCGGCCTCTCCTGTGGTGATTTGGGTTTGCTTAGCAATTAAGTACATACACCCTGTAAGGCCACGAGGTCTCTTGAAACGTGTCTGTTAGGAAGGGGAGAGAAGCTGGTGATCAGCCTGGGGAAGGGAATAGAGAGTGATGGGAGGTGTTGGTAGCTGTGTTAGTGGTCAGGGGCGTTCCGTGGTGTTCCTGGCATACAGCTAGACCCTTGAGTCAAGGCATTGCAGAAACTGGCTTCTGCTTCATGTATGAACTTCCCAAGAATGGCAGTGTCTCATGGGATAGATTTCCTTTGCAAATAGTGACCTCCTCCACTGTCCTGAAGGAATTCAAGCCTTATAGGATAGTTCATCTTTCATTCATTTGATACTAGCTGAGCGACTGCTTACTTACTTGGCTAGACTTCAGAGGTAGGCGAAACAAAGCAAGGTCCTCGCCCTTGAGGGACAGACTTGAAAGCAAAGAAAAAGGGTAATGCAATTGAATAAAGGGGGTGTAAGTAAATGGTAAAAGAAGGGAGTGGTCAGTTTTACCTGAAGGGCTGGGATGTTCAGAGAAGGCTTCCTGGCAGAGGTGGCACTGGGACTGATGCTTGAAGGGTCAGTATGTGTTTACCAGATAATTAAGGCAGGGGTGGGCATTGTGAGCAGAGTAACTGTAGGGAGGTGGAAAGAACACAGCGCTTTTAACGACGTGCAGGGGTTTTGGGAGGCAGAGAAAGCCTGGGCAGGGTTGATTCCCGCCAGTGCTCAGACACCGTCTCGAAGAGTTTGGGCTTTACTCTGTAGGTGAGGGTTGTAAGAGGGGTGAGGTGGGATCAGATTTGGGTTGTTGAGGCTACTCTAGCAGCAGTGGGAGGATGGGAACGCAGGGGTGTGGAGTGGGAGCAGGGAGTCCACCGTTCTGGTCCAGGAGGAGAAGACGCCGGCCTGGATGTGGGTGATGGGATTAGTAAAGGCTGTAAGGAGGCGGGCTTCAAAGGACTCCTTCCCAGTCGGGCAAAGGCGTCGGTACATGGAGTCATGTGACAGCATAGCTTCTGGAGCCTTGTGACCTGGTTCCAGCTTTAACTTAGTACTTACTAGCTGTGTGATCTTTTACAAGTTACTTCATTTCTCTGAGCCTCAGTTTCCTTATCTGCATAATGGAGGTGATCAGGGTACCTCTCTCCTAGTGTTGGTTTAAATGTATTTATGTGTGTGTGTGTGTGTGTGTGTGTGTGTATACACACACGCAATACTCGGAATGGTATAACACACTGTAAGCCCTTTGTAAAAAAGTGTTTCTTAACCTTGGCACTGTTGCCATTTTGGACTGGACCATCTTTGTGGGGCAGGATCCGTCCTGCGCACTGTGGGCTGCTCCGCTGCACTGCTGGCCTCTGCCTACTATGTAGATAGTGGTAGCGCTCTCCCTCCTCCCACGACTCCCTTCTCGAGTTGTGACAACCAAAAAATGTCTTTGGACATTGTCAGATGTCCCCAAGGAGGCCAGATCGCCCCCTGGTTGAGAACCACTGCTGTGTAAATGTTAAGGCTGTTATTATGGGGCAGCCATAATTCCCAGGGGTTTGTTGGTCATCTGGGAGGGGGCAGAGCCTGCCTGCAAGACTGGCGAACAGGAGAAGGAGGTCCGTGCCGGACAGTGTAGGCGAAAGGGGCAAAGACCACTGCTACATTGAAACTGGTTTACGAGATTTCTGATCATATTTATTTATTCATAATTTTAAAAATTCTATTGATTTGAGAGAGAAGAAGGGAGGGGGGAGAGAGAGAAACATTGATTTGTTGTTCCACTTATTTATGCATTTGTTCATTGATTCTTGTATGTGCCCTGCCCAGGATTAAACCCACAACTTTGATGTATTGGGATGATGCTCTAACCAACTGAGCTACTCAGCCACATGTTTAAATATAGTTCTGCCTATTGGGAAGATGACTGAATCATTTTCGCAATTCTTTTTTAAGTAAATATTTTTAATAGAATGTTTTTATGTTATTTTTACAGCTCAGAAGTTTTGTTTATAAGAATTTAGAATTGTTGCCTCTCCCTAGAGGTCTGGAAATGGAATTTAATTAAAAACCCAAATCATGAGCTCCCAAATCCTAAGACTTCTTGGGCCGTAGTGCTGTGAAACTGTCACACTGCCGACCGGCTGTGGCCACTGCTGACCTCCAGCCCCCATTCTGCCTTCAACCCCTATTTTTCTTTTACATTGTCTTGTCCATAAAGACTGGGGTGGCATCTACAGAGGTAGGGCACAGAGCCCTCATTAAAATTCATGCCTACCTGGCACACTGCCCTTGCTTGGGGCTGTCACATCGTCCCCCACTCACCCAGGAGAGATGTTAGCCCCTTGCGTCCATTTTTTAACAAAGTTTGAGAGAAATGCAGAAATTTTGATTTCATAAATTGAACGTAAAAAAGAAAAACAAGCGTGCATTTTTAAACCTATCTCTCCTCTGGTGTATAGAGGGAAAAGTAGTGAGACGGGTGTGACTCTGTGTCCACTCCTGGTTCCTCACACACCCGCCTTCCCAAGTTCTTGCTGTGAGCGTCTGGCTGGCTTTGGAGTGCTTTGGACAACCAGTTAAGAGGAACTGTGTTTGCATTATTCTCTGCTGCTGCCGTGAGCTGCCCAGCATGTTGACTAGTGGATTTTTTAATAAAGTCCCTCCTCATCATATTACATTTTTCATGTCTGAGATAAGCTGCGGGAATGGACTGCAGTATCAGACGTCGGAGGTTTGGCATTCCTGCTGGGAGAAGTGAGTAGGTGCCGTCACAAGGACGAGGCGTTCAACTGTGTGAGGCATGTCTCAGGTCCCTGGTGTCGCCACTTTCCATCCACTCCATTCCCTAGACAAGGACTGACCGAGTGCTGTCTGTGAGCCAGGTCGGGACAATGGGGCCGTGTTTCTTTCTACTATAGTTAGGTAAATGTAAAGAAAATATCAGCTCCCCTAATTTCTACAAGGGGAATAACTCTGTGCAATTTTCTTTTCCTGGCATTTTGAAAAAAAAAAAAAAAAAAAAACAAAACCCAAAAAAACAAAAACATGAAAAAACGAGGCAGTGTGAGACAATGGCCCATGGTTTCCGGTTCTTGGCGGCAGCTTTGCCTTTTTGCTTGGCAGCCTCTGGGCCCGAGGGCCGCTCTGCTTCCAGCCGCCACGCACGCACGCCGCAGCCTTGAGAGCGTTTTTCCCACGCTGTGTGATTTTAGGCGGATCATCTGCTCACACTGTAAGCCAACAGCACACTTCAAAGGGGCCGTGAGCATATTTCAGGGGGCGGGGAGTTGGGGAGCCGGGGCTTCAGCAGCACCCGGCAGAAAGAGTGATGGAGTGTCTACTCTGCGTTCTGGCCAAGTGGGGTCAGGAGCGGTCAACACCTTCCAGTTCCCAAAGAGGGACAGTGTTTCCTCCTACAGAAGAGAAGCGCCAGTCACACCCTCAAAATATATATGTGTGTGTGTGTGTGTGTGTGTGTGTATCTTACCACACCACATAACATTAAATTCTCCATTGTAGCCATTTTTAAGTGTACTCGTCAATAGTGTGAATGACACTCACATTGTTGCTCAACAGATCTGTGTCATCTCATAAAACTGAAACTCTGTACCCACAGTACAACACACCCATCTCCCCCACCAGGCCTTCGTAACCACTGTTCTCCTTTCTGCCTGATGAACTTGACTATGCTAGGTACTTCATGTGAATGGAATCATAGAGTATTTGTCCTTTTGTGATTGGCTTATTTCACTTAGCACGAAGTCCCCCCGGCTCATCCGTGTTGTAGTATGTGTTGGAATCTTCTTCCTTTTGAAGGCTGAGTACTGTTCCACTGTATGTGTACCATATTTTGTTCATCCGGTCACTTGTTGTTGGACATCGGGGTTTCTTCCACCCCTTGGCTGCTGTGAATAGTGCTGCTGATGAGCACAGGTGTGCAAATATCTCCTCAACACTTGTCTTTCAGTCAGTTCTTTTGGATATATACTCAGAGGTGGGATTGCTGGATCACATGATAATTCTATTTTTAAGTTTTAGATGAACCACTATACTGTTTTTTATAGTGGCTGCATCATTTTAAATTGCCACCGCTAGTGCACAAGGGTTATAGTTTCTCCACATCCTTGCCAACACTTGTTATTTTCTGCCTTTTTGATAGTAGCCATCCTAATGGGTGTGAGGAGCCACTTAGGTTTATCAAGTATAACCTGGGGGAAGTCTGGTTTAACAGCAATTAGAAATAATGCTGTGGGAAAGTGACAGAATGTCTGTGAAGGAACTTCCCGGACAGAAAGATAACACACGGATATGAGAGACGGGGCTGCCCGAGTAGAGCTCAGCTCGCTCTGCCCGGATTCACAGCCATCCTGTCCGATTTGTATCTCTGTCCCTCGCCCAGTTGCAAGGCCGTTGAGGGCAGCAGTGCAAGCAGTGTGAGTACCCCATGGACAACTTGGGATTTTCCATAGTGCCTGCACGGTGCTGGGCACACGTTAACCTCTTAGTTATCCATCCTTCTTCCATATGACCCGACGCAGTACGTTTCTGCACCGTTCCCCTCACAGAACATACGTCACCCACCCACGCGTCTCGGCTCACCTGCCCTGCGCACAACCCTCCAGTCCCAGCTCAGATACTGCCTCCTAGTGTCCTCTCATCCTCCCTGCTCCCCTGCAGATGCTCCATCTCTCCTGCTGTCCTTGCCGGTAGGTATGTTTCCCCTTTCTATCACCTGTCTTACCGCATTGTAGGTGATTTGCCTGTCTCATTCCACAAGGGAGCTTAGACAACAGGAGCAGGAGCTAGGATTTCTTTGAAGACCCTCAGTAAGTGTTCTTGAATAGTGTATGAATTCTAAATGAATAAGCGATCCCATTGTACATACTAAAAAAAAGAGTCTTTGTTGGGTCTGTTGAGTCACTAAAGGGACAAGGAGTTTGACTTCTGGGAGACACAAGTTCAAGGTCTGTACTAGCCAAGCCATGACACCACTTCAGACTGAGAGTTCTGTGGGCTTATTTGCTTTCTCTGTATTTTTCTCGTCTCTTGCCACTCCTTAATCCCAACAGCTACTGTCCTGGCTCTGAAAACATCCCTACACACAGAGTGCTGTTCCCCGGGTCTGCCAGGGCACTACTCACCAACTCTCCCCAGCAGCAGCAGGAGACCAGAACCCTACGTAGTCTATGCACACCTATTACAAAAGAGCTCCCGAGATGCAGCTCACAGTTCTTGCTTTCAGATATCTGCAATCTAGTTGCTGAGGTATACAGGTGCCCCGATGTAAAACAGCCCCTAGGTACATAGCACCCACGTGTTGGGTACCTCGGAGCACTATGCTGGGCCCTGGGGCGACCATAATGAAAAGCGGAGACCAGCCCACACACTAATCTCTGCCAAGTGCCAGGAGTGCGGGGGAGGGAGGCTCCTTACACGCTGACAGCTGATGCTCTAACCTGGTATAGAATGCAGCTGTCCCCTCTGGTGGTTCCCACTCTGAAGTATCATAGGGCTTGTTCCTCGCCTCCCAGAGTTGGCATGCCTTTGAACTGAAGGTGCTGGTGCCCCTGGAGGCAGCCAGCTATATACAGTGCCTACGAATGTGGCAGAGCACCTGCCTGCCCCCTGGCACTCCAGGGCTGCTGCCCTGCATCCCGACTACCTTGCTTGGCACGGGGATTCTCCTGTGCTGCTCTGTCCCAAAGTTCACCACCGTCCAGGCACTGCGTGGCATCCAACACTAGACCCCATGCTCGGGTCTTCAGGGGGGGACCATTTTGATTGGCCAGCCTCTCCGTTGCTTCCTGGGGACTGTCCAATTCTGTAGGAAAATGGCTCCTGTCAGAGCATAGAAATCGCCCTATTAGCATTTGGACTTTAATGCTAGGATGGTAGCATTTCGGTATGCACGCCTTTTCACTGTTTAAGAGGTGTGCTGGCTATTTCTTCTGCTCTCCTGCCACCTGAATCTTGTTCAAAATGGAATGCTTTGAACTAAAAAACCCTTTGAATGGGGCTCTGGCATCCAGGGGGAAGAGGTGGTGGGGACTGAGGTGGTGAGAGGCTGGAATGACAATGGCGGGGGTGGGGATGGGAGCTCTAGGCCAGAGAGCTGGCTGTGGAAGGAGCGAGGAAGGAGAGGAAGGGCACAGAGACTCGGGTGCATGTGAGACAGGTGGGACGTGGGGGCAGGGAGGGACAGGTGAGTGAGTCAGGGGACTTGGCCAGCCCCGCCAGACATCTGCCTGGAGTCCAGAACTGATGCTCCCTTCCCCCCTTTCATCCTGATCCTGCACTGGGCACCTCTGAGCCCAGGGGAGTTGGTGACTGTGGCTGCAGGGAATCCAAGGTCTGCCAGCAAATGGTTCTCGGGGGAAAAGCTAGGCCTGAGGATGGGCTGCCCCTCACCCCCACCCCCAGCACTGACACCATCTATGTTTTCCCCAAGGGCCGGGACCTGACTTCTGCCCGGGGCTTTGCTGTGCTAAATGCCCGGGAGGAAGTGCCTCTGGGAGGGTTGCTGACTCTACTGGCTTCCCTCTGATTTGCTTTTAACTCTTCCCATTTGTGCAACAGTTGCAATGTTTGTTTGGAGACCCTGAAATGCAGAGCATGGCAATGGTGTGACTGCACACCAGGATACTGTGTCCTTTTAAGAGCTGTTTTCATTGTTCATTGCAGAATCATCGTCTTTATTTTTTTATTTAAGAAAGCATACATTATAGTGTTGTTGTTGTTTTTTCTTTTAATTCACAGAAGCACAAAGAAAGGGCCATCATTTTCCTTCCCTGGTAATCCCCAGTGACAGTACTGAAAGCTAGGGAGGAAGGGACCGAGGGAGGGAGGGGGAGAAATTCTGTGGATGACACTAGACAATTTGCACAGTGCAGGAAAGTACACACGGCTTACGCTGGAGATAGAAATAAGCCCCCTCCTTAGGCCTTGGGAACCCCGCGGGGCTCACCTGACCCTGAATGCAGACATGGAGGCCCCGTGTTGTGTTTCTTTTTAAACTAGTAAACTTGGCGGCCTGACCTGTGGTGGCGCAGTGGATAAAGCGTCGACCTGGAAATGCTGAGGTCGCCGGTTCGAAACCCTGGGCTTGCCTGGTCAAGGCACATATGGGAGTTGATGCTTCCAGTTCCTCTCCCCTTCTCTCTCTCTGTCTCTCCTCTGTCTCTCCCTCTCCTCTCTAAAATGAATAAATAAAAAAAAATAGTTAATAAAAAAAAAAATAGATAAACTAGTAAACTTGGGGAAGATCTTTCTCTGGTTAAATGACATTTTCTCCTTTTACCCTTTTCTTTTTCTGCTTTCAAACTTCTACTTTGGATGCATTACACCTTTTTGGAGCTTGAAACTAAAAATGACTTTCCTATTGATGTCCCCATTCCTCTCACAAGAAATGAGCCTGTCTTTTCTCCTTCTGAATTCTCAATCAGATGCCGACTCCCGCGCCTCCCGCCAGTGGCTTACCTTCTCGTTTTCTGCCTTTTGCCTCTTTTAACAATGGGCACACACACATGGCGACCTTATGGTGATGCTGTAAAAAAAGGAAAAAGAGGCAAATAAACAATGCTGAGCTACCTGGAAAATAGGAAGGATTAATGAACAGTGGTAATGCCTCTTGTTGCCTTAGCTTCTGCGGCAGGAAGGAGAAAATGGGAAAATGCCTCCTTTTCTATTTTGTTTGTTTTTCATTACACCATTAATCTCCATAAACAAGATATGGGTTTTTTGTGTGTGTGTGTGTGTTTTTTTTAGTTACAGATCGACTAGAAAAAATGCATATGTTAAACCAGATGGGAGAAATTAACAGTTTCATTAAACTGGTTTTAAATTTGCCAGTTTTACAATATCACCAGTGACAACATGGCTTTGATTTTGTGCTATAGTTAGGATATAAACCAGGGGTCCCCAAATTACAGCCTGCAGGCCGCATGCAGCCCCCTGAGGCCATTTATCCAGCCCCCTCCGCACACCTCTTTCATTGGTGGTCGGTGAGAGGAGCACATTGACCATCTCATTAGCCAAAAGCAGGCCCATAGTTCCCATTGAAATACTGGTCAGTTTGTTGATTTCAATTTACTTGTTCTTTATTTTAAATATTGTATTTGTTCCCATTTTGGTTTTTTTTTTTACTTTAAGATATATGCAGTGTGCACAGGGATTTGTTCATAGTTTTGTTTATAGTCCGGCTCTCCAACGGTCTGAGGGACAGTGAACTGGCCCCCTGTGTAAAAAGTTTGGGGACCCCTGATTTAAACTTTAAAGAGTGTGCAAAAGGTCCTGGCTGGGTAGCTCAGCTGGTTAAAGCATCTTCCCGATACATCAGGGGTACAGGTTTGATCCCTGGTCGGGGCACATACAAGAAACAACCAATAAATGCATAAATAAGTAGAACAACAAAGCGATGTTTCTCTCTCTCTCTTTCTCAATTTAATAAGTAAAAATTAAAGCCCTAGCTGGGTAGCTCAGTTGGTTAGAGCATCATCCTAATATGCCAAGTTTGGAGGTTCGATCCCTAGTCAGGGCACATACAGGACTAAACCAATGAATGCATAAGTAATAAGTGGAACAACAAATTGAAGTTTCTCTGTCTCTTTCTCTTTCTTCCTCTTTCTAAAATTCAATAGATAAAAAAATATTAAAGATGTAAAGAATGTGCAAAAAGGAGCAGTTTCACTTTAGACTTTTAAAAATTATATTCACTAGTGGAGAAAATTGTTCAAATTCTTTTGCAGAGAAAATACTGATTGGTAATATTTGGGGGGAGATCATTTCAATATGTAGAAGTACTCATGAAGCCTTTTCAAACCGCCTCCATCTCAGCCTGCGAAGCGCTCTGTGCTAAAGCTTAGAGCTTTGTGAAGGATCTCCCTTTTGCTCCATATGCTGCAGCAATCCCTGCTACCTGTACACTCCCGCTAATCATTTCTGAGGTTCTATGTCAGGGGTCAGCAGGGCAAGTGTTTCATTTGGAGCTTCATTTAGTTTGGAGTCTCTTCTCTCCTCTGAGCCCACAAAGCCCGCATCCGTGGGTACTCAGGCAAAACTCATCATCTTGGTTAGGGGTTTGGCAGAGCAGGTGAGGCGGGATGAGTCGTTAACAAAATGATAATGTTGCCTCGCCCTGAACAGGCACAGAGGAGCATCTGAGACAGGACATATTTTAAAGTAAACATGAATGAAAAGAAGCAGGATTTACTTTGCGACTCCATCAGCAGAGTGCTGGCAGGCATCCTGCATCCAGTGAAGGCTCAGTGTCCTGACTGACAGTTGAGGAGGATGGAGTTCTTCTCTCAGTGGTACAAAGGGAAAATCCAAAATGAGGTCTTCATACTCCGGGAGGAAAGGGGTGTTATTATTTAGATATATCCCAACAGATGAGCAGAGGGACATGTTCAAGGATGCTCACTGTCGTGCTGTTGGTTATAGCAAAACCACTGGAAACCAACCAGGAGCCTAAAAATAGATAGAGAACTGGTTGAAACAATGGCACGGCTGTAGAATGCAATGCTATCGAAGCTTTAGAAAGAATGAGCTGTGGTGCAGTGGATAGAGCATCAGACTGGGACACAGAGGACCCAGGTTCGAGACCCTGAGGTCGCCAGCTTGAGCGCGGGCTCATCTGGTTTGAGCAAGGTTCACCAGCTTGAGCCCAAGGTCGCTGGCTCGAGCAAGGGATCACTCAGTCTGCTGGAGCCCCCCAGTCAAGGCACATATGAGAAAGCAATCAATGAACAACTAAGATGTTGCAACGAAGGGCTGATGATTGATACTTCTCATCTCTCTCCATTCCTGTCTGTCTGTCCCTGTCTGTCCCTCTCTCTGACTCTGGTTCTCTCTGTAAAAAAAAAAAAAAGAAAAAAGAAAAAAAAGCTGCTATTTCTTTGGGGATTAAAAGGATACAGAGAGAGGAGCAGATTCTCTTTGTTCCGTAAGGTGATTTTTTTTTTCTCAGCACCTACCAGAGACTAAAGGCAGACCCTGCCATAGTTTTGGATACTCTGAGAGGGCTAGGGTGAGCGTCCCCGGAGCCAGGAAAGGGGACTTCTGTGCACGCCAGGGAGAGCTGGTGGGTGGGCTGCTTCCCCACCACTCAGCAACAACAACAACAACAAAGCAGGCAAAGGCCAACCTGTGTGCCCCGAGGACTGGAATACTCATAACTGATGACTCAGGTTTCATAATGTCATTTGTGGGTCCCGCTGGTGTCTGGGTTTAGCCTGGACCTCTGCGAGGGAATCGCCCTTCAAGAAACCCAATCTCAAATCTTCCCATTCAAGTGTTCCCACATTGGAAACTCTCCTCTCCTCATTCCCTTATGGAGGGCTCATAGAATAAATCTCTGGTTGCCCCCTGAAAGGTGTTAATAATATTTTAATTTTGGAAAGAATGAAACAAAGTCAAAGAAAAATGTTGGACATGATTCTTAAGCAGTTAAAGTTTTTAGTCTGACATAATTATATTTTTCGCTCCATAAGACGCACCTGACCGTAAGACGCAGCTGAGGTTTTTAAGGAGGAAAATAAGAAAAAAAATATTCGAACCAAATGGTGTATTAAAATATTTAATAAAATATACCACAATACTATTTCAACAATGTAAACTCAACGGCAGTATTCACAGCCATTAGCACTGTTATTAACAAATGAGAAGAGACTTTAATGTTCAAATACTCTTCTAGTTGTCCGGTAACCCCAGGAACTCATCGCTAGTGTCAGAATTTAAGAAGCTCAGTTGCTCACAATCACTGGTATCACTTTCTTCACTATTTTCATATATGATACCATCTTCAGTGCCATCTCAGGCATTGCTAATGTGCTGGCGCTCATTCTACATATGTTTACCAGCGCAGCGCCCTGCAGCAGCTAGAAAAAAAATGAACATTCGCTTCATAAGATGCACGGGCATTTCTCCCTCCACTTTTTTGGGGAGAAGAGTGCGTCTTAGGGAGCAAAAAATACAGTAACCGTATCTCTTTAAATGTAAATAGTATGTGGTCTTTTTTAAGGTAGCAGAAGGTAGAAAGTATAAACATTCATTGTCTGGATTAATGAACAAGAGAGAGAAATAATGTCGACAAACTAGCAGACTGTAACAGGTACATGATAGGGCCAAACAACTGGCTAGTTTAGGCTTAAAAGTGTTAGGGAAGATTAGGTAAAAGGAAGCACTGTATCATATAGCTTAAAGCAGTTGCATAAAGAGTTCTCTACCTCAGTGGCAAGATGCTTACCGAGACAGCCCGGTACGTGTTAATCAGGCGGTAGGCTTTTGTGACCAGCAAAGCTGGATTCAGAGCCTGGCTCAGCCTCTTGCCAGCTTTGGTAACTTCAGACAGGTTCATTGACCTCTCCACACTTCAGTCTCCTCTTCTGGAAAAAGGAAGGAAAAAAAAAAAAGATGCTAATCATAGTACCCACCCCATAAAATTGTTCGGATTACATGACGTGATTTGCGTAAGACACCTGAGGACGCACTATTCAGCGTTTTGTAAGCCTTTCAGTAAAAGTGGGCTCGTGCTCGTTGTTGTAGGATTTAGAAACCCACGAGAGAAAAACTGGAAGCAAAAGATAGGAAAGCATCTCAAAAATGACTTCCTTTTGCTGAACTTTTTAAGAGCAAGCACCTAGGAACTATTTCTGAAATAAAACACTTCTTCAGAGAGTCTTAGAGGGGGAGGAAAAAAAAGTCTCTGAAAGTTTCAGTGGTCCTGACTGGGTACTGAGTTACACTGAGTAAATTCCTCGCTCGAGGCGCTGTCTCAGCTATATAAAGCACATTCTTTTCCCCAGGATACTAGGCTGTCATTTGGTGCCAAAGGAAAAGCTATTTACAGAATGACACAGTGGCATCCCCAAATGGTTTGATTTACGTCCCCGGAAGGTGGTATCTTTCAAGGCGCTGTAGAAACCGACCCTATTAATAACTTAGGTGGCTTAATTGGCTTTCCCCTCTTCTTTCTAAAGCCACGTCGATCCCCGGTAATTAATTGTGTGGGCTGTGAATTGTGTTATTTACAGCGCCGAGGCACCCCAATGAATCTGTGTTGGAAATCGGTGGGATGATATTTGAGAAGGCTATAAAGAGGCTCTCCAGTGTTGATGGTCTTCACCAAATTAGTTCTGTCGTCCCCTTCCTGATGGATTCCAGCTGCTGTGGATATCATAAAGCATCCTACTACCTCGCAGTCTTTTACGAAACGGGATTAAGTGTACCTCGGAATCAGCTGCAGGTGGAGTATTTCACGGGACCCAGGGATATCGGTCATTCACGTTATATTTGCAGAGTAGCGCTCTGATGCCCCAGGTGGAACTGGACAGGTCTGTGCCCCTGGCAATCCTTTGGAAGCTCTATACTCAAGAACAGCATCCCAGGGCTGCGTTAAATCCTGCTTTCAGTGCCCCCTCCTAGGCACGGGGACGTGATTGGTATGCACTAAGGAACAAGTTTGGGCAGGGCTTGCCAGAATCCCAACCTTTTGAGAACGCAAGAACAGGTGCCTCTTACCCAACTCTTGTAGCTACTCTAAGCGTGAGACCATTAGCCCATGACTTTTTAGCTAAGTATTGATAAAATCTTTGGAACCTCTAGGCCAAGTATCGACTCGTCCAGCCTTCAAAATAGAAGCTATACCAGGAGGTTTCATTTTGTGGTTCTGGATCCAGATGCATTATGCAACTCGTGTAACCTTGGGAACCACATGTACGTAAATCCTGTTTACTGGTTCCTGGAAATTTTGTTTTGAGATTTGTCCATCCTGGGTCTGAAGAGTCATAGTGTTTAGACATGCCCAGGGGGCTCCACGTGTCTTTCCAGTGACTTCTGTGTGCAAGTCTCTGACTTACAGGAGCTTGTGATTGATGGCGTACTTTCCTGAGTCCCCAAGGCAGTCCCTACAAAGGTGGAGTAGTCTGGAAGATTCTAACCCTGTCTCTGCCACAGAGGGGTTGGTTGGCTGGCTGTAGACAAACGACTTCATCTCTCTGGGTCTCTACTTCCTCAACTATGAAATGAGGTTGTTAGAACAGTTGATCTCAAAAGACCCTTCCCAACACTAACATTCTGAGAGTGTGAAGTTGGGACGTGGCCCGCTGCTCAGACCATCTGGCCACAGGTGACGTAGCTGGAGTGGACCAGGGGCCCCGGGACAGTCAGTGGTTATGCAAAGATACTGTGAGAGAAGGCAGGGAAAGGCTTCCGTTTTCACCAAAGAAGGGAAAAGTCGAGATATTTTAAACTATTAGACATTTAAAAGGACAGAGCTGGAAATCTGTAAACCATTAGAAAAGCTACTGTAACTCCTTTTCTAAAGATTTCTAAGGCATGTTCTTATGTTTTTGGAATGACTGGGATCATATACAGGGATGAGGCCAGATGATCTTTCCGTGGTTGGATTTTTATGTCCCTTATCTCTAACCTGGTAAACGCTGTCCGTTTCTTCCTAACAGGGCATGCTGTACAGTTTGGTTGGAGGCCAAGGCAGTGAGAGGCTGTCTTCAATGAATCTTGGGTACAAACACTTCCAGGGTATTGATAACTACCCCCTGGACTGGGAGCTGTCCTACGCCTACTACAGCAATATCGCCACAAAGACACCCCTCGACCAGCACACGCTACAAGGAGACCAGGTACGAAAGACAAGTGGGAGGAAGTGGTTTTGTCCCTGTTGACCAGGACTTCCTGAATTTTCATAGTGTCTACACCTGTGGCTGTCTATATCTGCTGGCCTCCAGAAGATGAGAATCACTGAATGGAGAGGAAAATCTTTCTTGGACTTTTCAGATCATATTTTCTGTTTGGGCTGTCAGGCTGAATGTAGGAACAGTCCTCCATCTATGCATAAAAAACTCTTTATGGGCCCTGGGCAGTTGGCTCAGCGGTAGAGCATTGGCCCTGTGTGTGGAAGTCCCAGGTTCGATTCCTGGCCAGGGCACACAGGAGAAGCGTCCACCTGCTTCTCCACCCTTCCCCCTCTCCTTCCTCTCTATCTCTCTCTTCCCCTCCTGCAGCCAAGGCTTCACTGGAGCAAAGTTGGCCTGGGCACTGAGGATGGATCCATGGCCTCGGCCTAAGATGCTAGAATGGTTCCAGTTGCAACAGAGCAACACCCCAGATGGGCAGAGCATCGCCCCCTGGTGGGCATACTGTGTGGATCCCGGTCAGGTGCATGCAGGAGTCTGTCTCTCTGCCTCCCTACTTCTCAATTCAGAAAAAAAAAAAAAAAAAGCGCCTCTTTATGAATTGGAGGACTTGTACACAGAGGGTAGATCTGGCCCTGGACAGATATTGATAGTGCATGAAAATGTATACCAAAAGCATAAGCATCTTGTCTTTGTTCTGACTGTATGACATGATGGGTCTGGAGGTGCTGGGGGGATTGAGTGAAATAGGGTGGAGCATTAAACCGAAGGCTCCTGTTAATATGCAGTGAGCAAGCAGGGTCTCTGATAGGAGGAAACAAACTTCATTCCTAGTTATGTTCCCACTGCTAGGCACACTGCGAAGCTCTGTCCCCATCATGTGAGCTTTGCTAGCCCAGTGCTCCTGGGTGAGGGACAGCATGTGGCATTTACACTAACTCCAGTCCCTAAGTTTACAGGCTTCCAAATCATTTTGACTATTTGGACAAAGGTATCAATGGCTTACATCTACTCACAAAACATAATGAGCCTGGCTGGTGGTGGCGCAGTGGATAGAGTGTCAACCTGGGATGCGAAGGTCCTAGGTTTGAAACCCCAAGGTCACTGGCTTGAGTGCAAGCTCACTAGCTTGAGCATGGGGGCACCAGCTTGAGTGTGGGATCATCAACATCATCCCATGGTCACTGGCTGGAAGCCCAAGGTCGCTGGCTTGAGCAAAGCATCACTGGCCAGGCTGTAGCCCCCTGGTCAAGGCACATATGAGAAAGTAATCAATGAACAACTTAAGTCCCACAACTACGAGTTGATGCTTCTCATCTCTCTTTCTGGTCCGTTTCTCTCTTTCTCTCTTTTTCTCTTTTCTCTCTCTCTCTTTCTCTCTCTCTCTCTCAATAATAATAATAATAATAATAATAATAATAGTGTGTTACGTTAGGCCAACCAATGGTTTGTTTCCAGACTCATGGATGACACGAATGAAAGGGTACGAGGAAAGGGGCCGCTGCCCGAGATGATGAGCGTCCGTGTCCAGTGGGAGTAGACCCTGATGCTATTAGCCTCTGGAAATGCAGTTATATACCTTCCTCCAGAAATGACTTAGGATGTTTTGATGGTCTTAGCACTTGAGGTGGTCAAATTGAGAAGTACAAGTAGTCTATACCAGGAGTCGGCAGTTTCTTTTGTTCTGCACAGGGCCAGATAGTAAACACTTTAGGTTGTATTACCTATATACACTCTCTGTTGCAACAACTCAACGCTGCCAGAGACAACATATCCCTGAGAGGGTTTAAGCAGCCACAGATAGGACGTCCGCTGCTTTGTCGGATTTGGCCTTGATCTAGGCCGTAACGTCTTGATTTTCCCCGCTTCTGCTCGGTGAGCCTGGGGGTTAGGCCTGGCTAGGTAGGGATCATGAGCTCCTAGGCTGAGCCACTAATCGGGAACCAGGCCACTCTGCTGTCCCCCTGCATGGCTCTGGGATTGCCCCCCGAAGCCCACAGTGCACAAACCATGTGCTTTGATGATTGGGAATGGACGGTTTCTGGAGAAGAAATCTGCAGTGACTGCTGACAGTTATGAAATAAATGACTCAATACCTATCTGCCGTCAGTGAACATTAAACAAGCTATAAAACACCAAAAGGATGTTGGTATAGACATTCTAATTCCTTTAGAAAGTGATTTCTTTTGAATAAAGTTACACAGTCTTATTATCATCATATAGATTTTTCTTAGTGTATATAAGCCAAGTGCAAAATTTGACCTCTGTTTGACAGGAATTAACTTAATTGATAAAGATTTTTAAAAATTATCCTGAATAACATTCATACAAAATCAAGCCATGAAATAATATTGCCATTGTTCTACTAAGCCTGGATGTGTTAATGATGTCATATATATACTTTTAAGAATTGTAATTTAAAGCCCCGGCAGGTAGCTCAGTAGGTTAGAGCATCATCCCAATATGCTAAGATTGTGGTTCAATCCCTGGCCAGGGTACATACAAGAATCAGCCAATGAGTGCATAAATAGTTGGAACAACAAACTGATGTTTCTCTCTCTTCCTTCCTCTTGCTAAAATCAATTTTAAAAAAATTAAAAAAAAAAGAACTCTAATTCAGCATAAATTAGCAACGGGAAATGCTATGTTGCTAACAAGCTCCTTTTCTTTTGAAGATTTGACACATGAAACGTTATGATTATGAAAGAAAATGTTTAATTGGTCAGAACCAGTGAAGATGAATAGGAAAGATCCATCTTGCAGCTGAAAAGTCGTATGATTAAGAATGCCAGATACGGGGAATTACACAGTTAGAAGAGTTGTATCATAGCTCATTTTCTTAAGAATGTGTAATTAATGGCTTCTTGAGAATCCAAGCAGGTGTCATATGTTGACGGAAATGTCCTTTTGTTGAGAAATCTATTAATTCACCAGTGGCACGTCACAGATGAGGGGGTAGGGAGGGCCAGACCTCTCATTAACAAACCGAGGATCTGTCAGAAGTTCTTTTCCCAACTCTCGTTTCATTCTCTGCTTTTCCGTAACTCGCGGTTCCCAGCACTTCATCTTCCTCTCCAGTCACCCCACCGCACGTCACGTCTGCAGGACGTCATGGGACTCTGCCTCGGGGTGCAGAGAAAGAAGACGCTCTTAGGTTTTGGTGGGGGTTTTTTTGTGGCTTCATCTCACATGAGTTCCTCTCATATTCTCCGCTTTTCAGACCTTGCTCTTCTGCCGGATTCGGTCCGCAGCCTCCTCTCCCTGCGCCTGCGAGAGGGCAGGGGGGCCTAGTCTCATCCATACCCCTGGTGTCCGCTGTCCTCCACATGCTGGGGACATCCAGCCTTCCCCGCCAGCTGAGCTGTCTCTGACAGGCTGCCTCTGCAATCCTGACTTGCTACAAAGGAAGGAAGCCCTGCTTCCCCCCCTCAGCCCCCACAGACACCTGAACCATGGCGCCGTCTTCCATGATAGAGACTGGGGTGTCATTTTGATCCCCCGCATCATCCTGTCCACTACGTTCCCCCGTTCGTACCAATCTTTCTCTTTCATCTCCCTCCCTGCTGCCACAGCCTACGTCTGTCCTTATTGTCTCTCCCCTGAGCCACTGCGACAGCCTCCTGATACGAGCTGAATTGTGTGCCCCCTCCTCAAATGTATGTATATATGTCAGAGCCCTTACCCCCCCCCCCAGTGCCTCAGAATGTGGCTGTGTTTGGAAATAGGGCCTTTAGAGAGACACTTAAGTTAAAATGGAGTTACCAGGTGGGTCCTAGTCCAGTAGGACTCGCGTCCTTACGAGAAAAGGAGATGAGGACTCAGACAAAACACACAGAGGGATGGCCGTGTGGGGACACGGCAGGGAGGTGGTCATCTGCCGCGAAGGAGAAAGGCCTCAGAAGGCACTAAGCCTGCCAACATCTTGATCTTGAACCGCTAGCCCCCAGAACTGTGAGGAAATAAACGTCTGTAGTTAAACCCCGTCTGGGGTATTTTGTCACGGCAGCGCTAGCAAGCTCATAGATATCCTAAGTGGTCTTTCTGTCTCCAGTCTTGTCCCTCCCCTTCTCTTCTCATGGACGCCAAAATGGGCTGTCGACAGGGGAGGCTCCCGACCTGCTACGCGTCAGAATTGCCTGGTGGCTCAGAGCATACATACATCTACCCGGGCTGCGCCCTCTGATCTTACAAAGTGAGGGTGGAGCTGAGACATATGATATGCATATACGTGGAGGTGTAGATTTTAAAAGCCCCTCAGGTGAGCATAATGTGCAGCCAGTGCTGAGAAATACTGACCCAGAAGCACTAAGTCCAGTCTGTCACCGGGCATAGATGTTCCTTGACCTGATTTCTCTCTGCTGACCCAGCCTCAGCTCTGGGCCACGCCTCCAGGCCCTGCTGGGTCTCCTCTGCTTGGTGTTCTTGGTCTAAGCCCTCCTGCCTTTTCCTGCCTGCTGACCCCTCCTTGTACTTGAATACAAGGTTCAGACTTCACCTCCTCCTCCTGATCTCCCCTTTGCTGTGAGACTTTGGCACTGGGCACCTCCCTGCCATTGCTCTTACGATGGGTGTTGGGTATGGGGTCACAGGTTCAGTAAGCTGTGAGCTCCGAGACAGACACCCTGTCTATTCACGTCGGTGACCGCAGTGCCCAGCACTGCACTTGACAGAGATTTGGCTCTCAGTGTTGACCGATGTGATGATGGACAGGCTGGGAGTGCAGAGCATCCGGTTCAGTGATGAACATAAAGGCATTGCAGCTTCTTGTTGACTCTGGTGCTTTGTGATGGGACCAGTGGTCACTGTTGATGGCCAGTGCCCAGCGCAGTGGCTGTAAACTCTGCCTCTCTTGTGTTCACCACCTCCTTAATATGTGGCACCCTCATTTTGGGGTATCTTGGGTCCTTGCTTTTCTCTCTCTCCATCATGACTGCGATATTCTCCCATTCTTACTTTAAAATCCCAAAATGTTAAATTGCAACTTAGAACACCCCCCCTCATTGGAAGCTAACGATTATAGCTGATGATAACACCACCACCCCTCCCCCAGCAGCTTCCTAGTGGTGGCCACAGCCCCGGAGGAGGTTAGTGGAGGTAGGTGGCTAAGTGCGGGCTCTGACGTGCCACGCTCCCGGGTCCCCAGGACTGCTGGCTCTGACGTGCCACGCTCCCGGGTCCCCAGGACTGCTGGCTCTGACATGCCACGCTCCCGGGTCCCCAGGACGTGCGGGCTCTGACGTGCCACGCTCCCGGGTCCCCAGGACGTGCGGGCTCTGACGTGCCACGCTCCCGGGTCCCCAGGACGTGCGGGCTCTGACGTGCCACGCTCCCGGGTCCCCAGGACGTGCGGGCTCTGACGTGCCACGCTCCCGGGTCCCCAGGACGTGCGGGCTCTGACGTGCCACGCTCCTGGGTCCCCAGGACGTGCGGGCTCTGACGTGCCACACGCTCCCAGGACTGCTGGCCTCCGTTATAGTTCACAACCCTAGAGAACACAGGTGCTCTGGATGAGAGGACGCTGCTGCAGGCCTGTGCTCCCCAGCTGCAAAGTTGGGGGTTTCTTTTCTTCCTACCCTTTCTTCCATCCTCTTTCTCTGCCTCTCTTTCTCCCTCTCTCTCTTTTCCTCTCCACCACTCTATTTCCCTCCCTCTCTTTTCTCCTCTCTTCCTTTTTTCTCTTCCGTATATCCCTGCCTCATTGCCTCATTTTCTCCCCCACATCTCTCTCTCACCTTTCTCTTTCTGTCTCCCTTTGAGAAAGTTAAAGAGAAGAAGGAAACTCAAAATCAAAATACCCAAATGCTCCAGTTGAACAAAAACACTTCCGGCTGAGAATTCCATTACCTGAGCAGTCCGAGGTTGAGCCTGTGACAGGCTGGTACCACACAGAGGATGGTGTCCCCTGGAGTTTGAGATGAAGCGCCCGTTCATTGGCCATCCACTTGGCAAAGGGTTAACAAAATACCGTGGCTTGTGCGCAGGCAGAATTCCAGAATCTTCTTGCTATAGGACCTCATGGGGGAGCTGGTCAGACCCCTGTCTTTGGACGCAAGCCAAGCTGGCTTCCAGCGCCAGCTCTGTCTACAATGTGACCTTGAGTTCACCTTCCGCGTCTCAGTTTTTTCTTTGCATATAAATTGAGGACAGTGATATTTGGGTCAAAGCCCTGTTGTGAGGACTAAATGGGGGAAAAAAAAAGGAAAGAAAAGAAAACAGTTGTTAAACATCCAGCACATAGTCGGTTTCAATAAAAGGTCATAGCATCATTATTCTCCTCGTGGCTCTTGGCTTGGTGGCCTCCTGAGATTAGACATCTGGCAAGAATTAACACCTTCTGGGTTCTGAGTCCTTGCACTGTCCCCACGTCTCGGTGCCCCAGGGCCCTGAAAGGGACCCTTGACCGCGCACGGTCACAGTGGAGAAGGCGGCGGAGAGACCTCAGGAGTGGGGCTGCAGGCTTGAGTCGGTGAACCTCAGTACTTTTCTTATTAACTAACTGGCAGAGGGGTCAGAAGGCAGTCAGCCCCTTGTTCTCTGAGGCTTCCTCCCCAAACTCGCCCAGATCCAATTTTCCTGCCATCTGCCTGTGGCCGCGTTGGCATGGGAAGCCCCGTCTGGGACCCCTCGCGGCACTGTTAGATAGAATTCATTATGTATAACAACAGGACCGGTTTTTGATAAACAGCCAACATTTATACATCAAAAATGAGTTTTATTTTCTTCAGAGGTGTCAGAGACCTGGGGGGCTATTCACAAATTCAAACGTTCTGCGAACCTTCCCCTTCGGCTGCAGCCTCGGCACCTCGAACGCACTCTCTCCCGCGGCCTCGGAGTTAAGGTGCCCTCGTCTCTGCGAGGTGGATTTAATGTTTGGAAATAGCCGAAGGATATTTGCGGCTGAGCCCGCTAAATAAAAAGGGTTAGTCATGCAGGATAATAACACTTTGGGATAAAAGAGTATATATATATAAGGTTATCCTTGGAAAATATTGATTTACCGTTTTTGATGCCACGTGTAATCTGGCTCTGAAATCGGAGGCACAGAAGTGGCTTCTCAACAAGCTTATGCAGCAGAAGTGGAAGTGGAATACATTTTGTCTTCCCGAGGCGGATGCTTAGAGAGGAACCAAAATACTCATTTAGATACATTGGATGCGATGCGTTAGTTTAAAAAGAATTTGATCGGATGATATAGCAGGCACCCCTCCTAGCTCCATTATTCATATAAATTTTTTTCCTTGAGCAATTTCTGGTGTAAGAATTATGCCTTTTGCTTGCCCATATCATTTAGATGTTTCCTTTCTCTCCCTCCTTCCTTCCTTCCTTCCTTTCTTCCTTCCTTCCTTCCTTCCTTCTTTTTAGGCATATGTTGAAGCAGTTAGACTAAAAGATGATGAAATCCTCAAGGTACAAACCAAAGAAGATGGAGATGTCTTTATGTGGTTGAAGCATGAAGCTACCCGAGGCAATGCGGCTGCTCAGGTAGAACTGTGGTCCTGGAAATTCTCAGTTGTGATAGACCGGGCTATGCCATGGGAACAGAATACCTCAAACCTCAGTGGACTACAAAAGGGCTGTTTTATTTCTTGCTTACCTGTCCGATAGGGGTGACATGGGCTATGGTTTCATGGTCCCCTAGGAAGCCAAGCTAACAGAGCCTTCAGCAAAACGTGCGTTTCTAAATCCACCGCAGTGGGACAATGGCCGTGGCACACCACAGGCTGGCCCTTAAGCGCTTCTGCTCAGAAAGTGGCACACGTCACTGCTCACATGTCATTGGCCAAAGCAAGTCCCTTGGTCACTCTTGACTTCAGGTGGCCTGTAGTGTAGTCCTACCCTGAACCCAGACAGAGAAAGAGCCACAGTATTTGTGACCGGTCCTAAAGACTGCCATCAGACATTTGAGTGCACAGGCTAGAAACAGAAAGGAGCACCGTGGAGTGCAGGAGCGCTTAGGTGGGCAGCGAGAAGGCCATGGAGTCCGCGGGAAGAATAGTGAACCGTGTGCAGTGTGCTAGACCAAAGAGGTCGACCGGGGCTCTTGAACTTGCCTTTTGAATGGACCTTTAAGAGTACTGGGAAGGGCTGAAGGCTGGGGAACAGCCCCCCTAGCTGCCCCTTTGCCTTGGTTTCACTGAGAATGGGAGCCGCTAAAGCTGATTGCACGGGGAGGGCGGAGGCCCGCGTTCCAAAGGGTTCGGTTCTGGCTCCGTGCTCCTGGTGAGCACAGTGTCAGGAAGGGCCTCTGTTAGGCAGACGGAGGACCAGAAAGGGAAAGAGAGAGAGGAAATGGAAAAGCATACACACGAGACGAAGTGGACCAGCACACATTTCAGACAGCCTACTGACGCCTCTCACACTCTGTCAGGGTCTTCCTAGCATGTCGGGAGATACTTCGCCGGAATTGTAAATAGTTGGCAGAGGTTGGGGGTGGGGAGAGGGAGATAAAGGAGATGAAAAGAAGCAGGAAGACGGAGAGACAATCAGCGGCCCACAGCGGGCCAGCCTGTCCCCAGACGCTGCCCCCGGCTGGCTCCATGGGTGGCCGCCTGTCCCTACCCGCATGATCTCTCGTGCAGGAAGGA
The DNA here is from genome assembly GCF_036850765.1 of Saccopteryx bilineata. NCBI lineage: Eukaryota > Metazoa > Chordata > Mammalia > Chiroptera > Emballonuridae > Saccopteryx > Saccopteryx bilineata. Next base: position 248,793,550 of record NC_089494.1, read on the forward strand.
AACCCAGGGCGTGGTTCTGGAAAGGCCACCGCCAGGGCCACTTCCCGAGCACTTGAGAGGCTGCGTCAGCTCTCCCAGCAACGGACGCTTCCTCCTTCCTTCAGCAGGTCTTTGTTGAGTGGCTCCCACGAGCTGGGCTGGGTGGAGGCGGAGAGGTCTAGGGCAGACAGGTCACATCTTGAGGTTTCCACCCCCAGAGGGCTCTCAGCCTTGAGTGTAATTGTGGGGCCAGCCATGGCCCCACAAGTGCCGGACTGGGAGGAGATGAACGCCACAGAAAGACGCCCTAACTGACGGGTGTGTGCGGGGACCTCTACACTGCTCCCTGGGCCGAGAGGACAGGCGGCCCCTCTCCCAGCCGGGGGCTTGGAGGAGAGGAGGCGGCTGTGATTGTCCTCCTGGGCGCACGCACATCAGCACGCAGGCACAGTCAGACACACCATTTCCCGCTTGGGTTAAGGACTTGCGTTTACACCCGTCCGCCTTTAGGGCTCTGGCCTGCACTTGGAAGAGAACACATGTCTACCTCATTCCGGGTTCTTGACATCTAAACGTTGCAAGCCAGGTTGGCCCTCCCGCCCTTTTCAGAACCTTCTGAGAGGCCTTACGCAGGAATGTCATTGTTCTAAATTACTATTGTCTTGAAGCAACGACTGGCCCAGATGTTGTTCTGGGGGCAGCAAGGTGTGGCCAAGAACCCCGAAGCAGCGATCGAGTGGTACGCCAAGGGTGCCCTGGAGACCGAGGACCCCGCCCTGATATACGACTACGCCATTGTGCTGTTCAAGGTAAGGGCCACTCACTCCGTGCCGGAGTCGCCAATTCCTACCGGGCTTCCCGAGCACTTTCCCAGGAGCGTGCTGTCAAACAGGGAGCCTGGGCCCGAAGAAACTCGGGGTCCGGTCTGTCACTCTCCTTGGAAAGGCAGAGGCAGAGGCAGAGTCCCCTGGTCTCGTTTTTAATCATTAGTCCTATGTTTGGCGCCTGGATTCTCTTTGCTTTTGCAAGAGCTATGGCATTCGGGAGGAGAAGCCCATATTTTATGGGTTGGTACGTGGCCACCAGCCCCCACAGGTGCTGCAATTGTGCCACCAGGCAGTGTGGCCATTAAATTACAACCTACGGTGTGTGTTTGGGCTGGGTCCCAACAGTCCTGTTGATCAAACGAAAGATCTTGGTTTTAAGCCAGCAGGAGAACAGGGGGACAGGTAGCAAGAGCATGAGCCCAGGACACAGGACAGAGTTCAGGTCCCTATTCTGTCGTGCCCTTGGAGTTCTCTCACCTCGTGGGACAGTGGTGATGGCCGCACAGTAAATGAAATACCATAGTGAATGGGCTTCGAGAACTATAAAGCATGCTGTGCCTTGTACAAAATACTAATAGTTCCCAGTGATGGAGTGTTTATTACCTGATTTACATGTATGAACGCATTTAATCCTCACAGTAACCTTGCGAGGTAGGCACTGTGGTGTGTTGTTATTGCTGTTTATGTATACAGTGACGGGGGCACCAAAAGTTTTTGTAACTCGCCCAAGGTCGCACAACTGGTACATTTAAAACCTGGGACAGAAATCCAGGCAATCTGGCTTCAGAATCTGTGCTCTTCACTCCCAAACAGAGATATCAATTCACCAATCTGGAAAAAGTAAAGAGCGGTTGGCTCCGGTAAGGAAACCTTTGGACCCTCTCTGTGCCCATGCCCAGAGGAAGCAGCTGCCCTGGTTAGCAAGTGTCTTCCAGCAAAGGCAAGGAGCCACAGGGCCAGGCCCGTCTCCAGAACCACAGCTGTGGCCACTCACTGATTAACAGCCGTGACTTTTGCTACGTTTCTAACCTTCCAAAACCTTAAAACCAATTGGTTATTATGGTTTCCAAATTTATAGCCTGGACTTTCTCTTTCCAGTGGTCAGATCAACATAGAAATAGTTTGACTCTTAGCCATATGCCAATGGCATTCATGTATTTGTTCAATAAATACCCATTCAGGGCTGACAGAATGCCAGACCCTGTGCTAGACAGAGGGACATATGGACACATGCTCCACGGTCCTGACCTCAGGGGGCTCATACACTGAGAGGGAAGACGGGGCAGGGACCGGCACAGAGGAGAGACACCTGTCCACCGGAGTTAGGCCTGTCCCCTTTCCAACGGGCCTGACTCAGACACGACTTCTGCTCACCAGGAACTCGCCGTCAAGAGGGAGAAGCACATAAAGAAAGTACCCTGCAGGTGACATAATGTGACCTCAGGGTCTGAGTTCCCAAACCTGGACACTTTTATGATCTACCCGCATTTTTTTTTCTGTATTTTTCTGAAGCTGGAAACGGGGAGAGACAGTCAGACAGACTCCCGCATGCGCCCGACCGGGATCCACCCGGCACGCCCACCAGGGGGCGATGCTCTGCCCCTCCGGGGCGTCGCTTTGCCGCAACCAGAGCCACTCCAGCACCTGGGGCCATCCTTGCTCCAATGGAGCCTCGGCTGCAGGAGGGGAAGAGAGAGACAGAGAGGAAGGGGGGGGGGGGGTGGAGAAGCAAATGGGCGCTTCTCCTATGTGCCCTGGCCGGGAATCGAACCCTGGTCTTCCGCACGCCAGGCCGACGCTCTACCGCTGAGCCAACCGGCCAGGGCTCTACCCGCATTTTAACTAAGTTATTCCCAAGTGGGAGGAGGGAAGACCTTTGTCAGCCTTTAAAGGAAGATTTTTTCACCTCTGGCTGGAAGGTCTCTGTAATTGTATATTCCACGTGAAAGAGCCCTGGCAGAAAACGGGCTTTCCAAATGTGACGAACAGCAATGTGCCCTTGGCTTATTGTACTGTGTGGGCGTTGGGCTTATTATATTCAACAGTGGTGCCCGGCAGTGGCTGTGGACTGTCCAAGACTATCAGGTTCATCCTATTTTGCATCCACATGAGGATGGAGCTTTGACTTTCACTGCATGACTGTCTTCAATAAATTCATGCCAGAAATATTGAGCACTTCCTGTGTGCCCAGGACTTTACATTTCTTTCACTTAATTTCCGACGCTACTCAGATTTGAATACAGTATGTGGTGTTTGTGTGCGATATTATCCCACTTCAACTTCCCAACTTCGATAACGGATATCCTGGACAATCCCTTACTTAGAAATCTGAGGATCTGAGTTCTAGTTGTAGATATCACTCCATGAGGTTTTGGATAAGCCAGCGACCTCTCTGAGAGCCCCAGTATTATTTCTTCAAAATAAAGAAGTTGGAAAAGGTCGACTTTGGGCTCAACACTCTGGGATGCTAGTGCTTTCCCAGAGGTCAGAAAGGTTGTCCGCTGACAACTCCCGTTATTCCAGGTAGCCTCACGTCCTCTCCTCTCTCCTCTCCCCTCTCCCTCCTTAATTAAATGAAGTAATGGTGCACTTCTGAAAAATATTTTCATCTCCCACTTTTCTTCAGCTCATCGGTTTTATTAAGTAGGTAAGTTAAAGTCTAATAGCAACTCAGTGCGTGTGATTTAACTTTAGCTGGATTCACAAGTTTATTTTTGGTCCTGAAGAATACAGAGACAAAGTTGTTCCGCATGTTTGCTGTATCCTGCAAGGAGGGGCTGGATCGTGCCACTTTCTCAGCATAGAACTGAAATGGGCAGGGGAAGTACACAGTAGGGGCTCAAAGCTTGGGCTCGGGCTGGAGCCTGCCAGCCAGGGCTCAGATCCTTCCTCTGCTTCTCACTGTGTGACTCTGGGCAACTTTCTCAGATGGGAATGATAACAGACTTCAGCGGGGTTGTTGTGAGGATTAAATATGACAGGACAGTGCTTGACCCACGTTAATTAACACAAGAATGTTTATTAGTGCTGTGTTATTGACTGTAGAGCTAAATATCTAATTAGACTTAAAAGCTGGATTCATGGTAAAGCCTGCTCACCGTATATTACATGGGACCCCCCGTCCACCACTGTGTCTGAGACCAGGACTCCGTGGGGTGTGTGGGCTGTGTGTGTGTCCATTACAGACTCTGAGTGGGTTTGGGGGAAGCATCGGTTTTCAGCTGACTCCCCTTGCCGGCCGTCCTCATTGTCAGACCCCTGTCAGGAGAGACCTAAGGGACCCCTCCCTCCCACCCCATTCTCAGACCCACCAGCTCCCCACATGGTCCTGCAGGCATCTCAGCATGATCCCACAGAAGTCCTGTCTTGTAACAAGAGCCCCCAAGCCTTTCCTCTGTGATGCTCAGAACACCTCTGCTGGAAAAACATTTTTTCTGGAGGAACCTTGTCCATTTTTGTCAACATCTGACACAGCGGATTCCAAGGGGTCCTCACTCCTTCAGAGATGGTTCTCAAGCTAGTTTTGAAGCCACAACATTCCACCCCGGGGACTTTGGTGAGGACCCAGGGAGGTTGCAGGCGACAGCCTAATAACTCTTGGCTGTCGGACACAGATAAAGTGCTTTATCTGGCTGCAAATTAGATAATCCCCAAAGAAACACATCCAGGATGACCAAACTCGTTTAACCTTATTCACGGCTTCTCCCAATAGGAGTCACTCCGTGATAAATGGGGACTTCGGTATGGATGCTAAATTCAGAGGCTGAGGGTTGTTGCCTCTACTCACAGATATGAGCAAGATGATGATGATGATGATGATAACAATCGTGTAACAGCACTGCTTATAGACATCTTTAAGCTTAGATTTATAATTAAGAAGGCTTGGGTTTTATTTTGAAGTATTTTATATGGAACACAGATCTACCCGTGTGATTATTTCTGAGTGCACGCTGGGTTTATTTTCTTCATAATCATTGCTGTTTATCACTGTTTAGGGTCAAGGAGTAAAAAAGAACAGACGGCTTGCCTTGGAGCTGATGAAGAAGGCAGCTTCCAAGGTAACACTTCTGCATATTGTCAGAGGAAAACATTGGCGTCAGAGGAAAACATTGGCACCACACACACCTAACTGGAGAGACTAAATGGCTAGCGGCTCCCTCCCAAGCCCCAAGGTGGAAACGGAGGAGGGAGGGAGGGGTCTCCAGCATCGCCACATCAGTCATTTCTGAGCTGCACACACGCAGAAACCTGCTACAATGGGGAAAGCGGAATTCTAAAGCTGAATTCACCTTCAGTCAATAGAATTCAGGCCAATTTGGTTGGAAGGCTTAAATTATAATCAGGGCTGCCCTGAGAGCAAGCAGCGGGAGCTCCTTGAAAGTGAATGGATATAAATGCCATTGAATTAGGAAAATCAAAAGCCTAATTTCTTTGATGGTTAACCCTGTCGGGTCCAAAAAGCCCATGTGCTTCTCTGCACTTGAACAATAGGGCTGTTTATCAAGGTTAGTGCTGGGTTTAGGAATTATTTTTGCTTTTGTCACTGTTTTACTCTTCAATGTTGTCATCAAGACTGCTAGTTTCAATATAGCATTACAGAATGGAGGTTATAATGTCACTTGAGAGGGGACCCACACACACATTGCATACATATACCCCCATGTGCAAACACATGCCCCATGCATACACACTGACGCATGCACACCTAAGTGTATGCATACAGATTTGCAAATATATAGATTTGTAAAAGCCATTGTAATGTAGCAGCCTTATGTAAAGCCAGTAGTCCCGGCCACCGGCCACCGTCACAGCCGCCAAGCAAATGCATGTTCTCATTAGATTTGGAGAGATGGTAGAGAAACAGCGGAGCTAAGAAATGATGGGTCAGCCTTTTATTCTAGCTCGCAACCAGTGGGCGAGTAAATACACACAGCAGGAAAGCACTTTCCTTTCCATTCAGGGCTCCCAAAGCCACTGACTTTCTCCCGGTTTTCCTAGAATCAACGGCCCCACTAGCTCAGTCCCCTCTGGTTCCCATCTCCTTCTCTCTGTACAAACTGGCTTCTCCTTCAGCACCCCGCCATCTTGGCTGTCTGCCTCTGCAACAATGTCGCCTCTGCAAAAAAAAAAAGGCCTCCTAGCTCCTCCTTCTTTTAAAACTTTTCAGGGTGACAATCCCTCCTCCAGCAAACATTAGCATAAGCAAGCCCCTTCCCAAGCAGGAAAGTAACCAGCCGCCCCACATAGGCAGCAGCCATCTTTAACAATAAAAGTGAGCAAAACCAAATAACACAAATTTTACAAACTTATTTATCCAACACCTTACTAGACCCTTTTATCGCCCTTCTGGCTCTTGAATGTTTCTCCACCCCCAGGGCTGCTCCTGTTTTCTCTATCACAGAGAGACTCCTCAAGTAACCAGACTGGTCTTCCTCAATTCTCTTTTTTTAGGAAGCACAGAGTATCTCTTTTTCTGGACTAGAAGTGGGAGCATGGAGTGAGAGAGCCAGAGGCTTTCCTCCACTTATGTGGTGCCCAGAGGGCATATGACCCAGGAGAAGGGAACCCACTGACGTGCACACCAGCTCCTGAGCCCAGCACAAATGACAGGCAGACACAGAAAAGCAGCTGAATGCTGATCAGGGAAGGCACTGGTTTCAGAGCACCCTAAATTGGGGCTGTGGTGGGGGTTTGCTGGCAGGTGTGAAATTTGCATCTCTTTAGCCATTCTGGTGGTGAATTGGTATCTAATGTGCTTTATTTTGCATGTATTTTTAGCAGGGCTTAGATGAATATTGGGGGAAATGCAATTTTATGGCCTGGAGTAGTCACATTCTTAAAAGTGTCAGGGGACTCTCCATTCCCTGGGCAGGGGGTTATTAAGCCCCTGCTCTTTGGCCCTGTGTAAAGGTTGCACACAGCTGGGTTTTTGGAATTAGCCAGCATTCACTTACTTGGAAGCAGATCTGTTGACCAAGCCATAAATGTCTAGATGGAGATATTTGGAATACAGACAAAGGTTCCTCCCTTTAGGGAGCTTCGGTTTGAATGGGCTTTGTTAGTGTCTCTCTCCTAGTCTTCCTGGCACCGGATTCCAACATCAAGACTAGGAGATGTAGCCTTTAGGAGCTATGAAGACTGGACAGGCTGCAGGCTGGGATCTTGGCATCTGTTGTTAAGGGACACCCGGTCTTCACCTGTGGAAAGGGAGGTGAAAGAGATTTGGGCCCTCACTTCACAACACTCTGGCAGATGCGAGGGCACTATTGGCCCTCGCACCCCTTCCCCCTGCTTGTCCATGGTCTTGGGGGTCTGGCAGGAAGGGAGGAATGAGAGCACTGTGCCCAGTTTTCATACGCGCCCCTGCAGGGCACCAGAGCCTCCCACAGCAGGCTGGGCCACCTGGGGGAAGCAGGGGAGGCTGCCCAAGAGCATGAATCAGCAAGGACTAGGAGGCTTGGTGTGTCCTCCTCCAGGGGCTGACGTAAACCAGCTCTTCCCCAGTTCAGACACAGTTCCTGTGTCTCTTCTCCCCCACCGGCCCCTTCTACCTCAGCCCCGACCTGGGACAGCAAGCAGCCACAGAGCACCTGTGCTTCGCAAGGAGGATGTGGCAGCTGCTTCCTTCAGAGGGTTTGCTGGTGTTCAGGACGGAGTCATCAACAGGTGGCAGATAGGTCACTTAGAGACCGTCCCCACCAGGGCAGGTGTCGGGCCACCTGTGGCAGCCGAGCGCTCACAGATGTCAAGGGCACCGTTGATACGACAGGACAGTAAGAGGCTCTTTGTAGACAAGGGCGTTGTTTCCGAGCCCAGAGGAGCGGAATGATGGTTCGGGGCCAGCATCACTGAGCTGGAAGGAGGAATCCCAACAGCAGCTGGGTGAAACCCCCCAGGGAAGACCCCAAGGAGGGCTCTTGTGTGCCTCCTTTTTTTCTTGTCATCTGCCCTCCCCCCAAAAATAGGCAGGACAGGTCTTGCTCAGACTCATGCAGAATGCTTTCATAACAATTGACTATTTCTTTTTATTTTTTTAACAGGAGAGAGACAGGAAAGGCAGACAGGAAGGGAGAGAGATGAGAGGCATCAACTCATTGTTGCAGCACCTTAGTTGTTAATTGATTGCTTTCTCATATGTGCCTTGATTGGGGTGGGGGGGGGGTATAGCCAAGCCAATGACCCCTTGGTCAAGCCATTCATTGTGCTGAAGCCAGTGACCTTGGGCTTCAAGCTGGTGACCATGGGGGTCTTGTCTATGACCCCAAGCTCAATCTAGTGACCTTGCACTCAAGCCAACGACCTCAGGGTTTTGAATCCGGGTCCTTAGCATTCCAGGCTGATACTCTATCCACTGTGCCACTGCCTGGTCAGGCACATTTAATTCTTTTTAGGTTTCTTTTTTTTTTTTTTTTTTTAACAAAGCCATCTTCTTTTTGTTGTTCTAAAATCCAGGGATTGCATCAGGCAGTCAATGGTCTGGGATGGTATTACCACAAATTCAAGAAAAATTATTCCAAAGCGGCCAAGTATTGGTTAAAAGCAGAAGAAATGGGGAACCCAGATGCGTCGTACAATCTTGGAGTCCTGTATTTGGATGGCATTTTCCCAGGAGTTCCTGGAAGAAATCAAGTGAGTAAGACTCGAGACAAACAGGGCAGCTGGTCCTTCACTTATTCAAGAAGCCTTTGTGAAGGTGCCCTGTGTACCCAGCCCGGAGTGGGCCCGGCGGGCGGTACAGACACCACCCAAGACACAGAGCATGTTCTTGAGAAACTCAAGAGTTTAGTGAGGAGAATAAGATGGTGAAGAGCAAAGGTTGGCATTTAGCCATGTGCCAAGTGTACTTATCTGACCTGAACAGTTCTGGAAAGAGGAAACGTTGAAGGTCAAAGCAGTCAGGAAGGCTTCCTGTAGGAAGGAGACTTCCTGTCCTGAGGGACAGGGAGATGATACCAGGTGAGAATGAGCAAGAAACCAAGAGACAGTGCAAAGATTGATCTTTCTGGAAGAGAGCTGGGTTCGGATAAGGTGGCCTGATATTAAAACAGATTCAAAAATAATGAAAGTAACAGTGATAATCTCTGGTGTTTGCTGAGCACTTCCTCTGTGCCAGACACTCACAGAGGGTTTACATGCTCAGTCCCAGGTCGTCCTAACTACCTCTGGAGTTTACTGTTATTAAACCCATTTTACAGAATAAACAACCAAGGCTCTGAAAGGTGTGTGACTTAGCATCACATACTTATTGAAGTTAGGACCTGGACCCCTGTGTAACATGGAAGCTCCCTGTTAATAATAATATTGATGATGACAAAAATAACCTGTGCACCACTACATTGAGCGGAATTCATTGAGCACCCACTCAAGGCCAGGCACGCCCCCAGGCACTGAGGGTACAGCAGCAGGCAAAAACCAGCCTCTACTCTTAGGAAGCTTACATTCCAATGGGGAAGAAAGACAATCAGTTACTAAGTATAAAACCTGAGGATGTTATGGGGAGAAATAGAGCAGGAAATGGAGGACAAGGAGGGTAGAGATCGGGGATTCCTGTTTTATAAGGGAGATTGGGGAAGGTCTCTCTAATAATGTGACATTGTACAGCTCCTAAAGGGATCTGGTGGATCTCAAAGAGAACATTCCAGAAAGAGGGAACAGCCAGGGTGAAAGCTCTGGGAGGAAGCTCAAGGAAGAGCAGAAAGCAGAGGAGATGGGGAGGTGGAAGGTAAGGTCAGGGAGGCTGGTGCCAGATCAGTGATGACGCAGCCGCTCTGAGTAAGATAGGAGAGCACTGGGCAGCTTTGAATGGGGCGGGGTGCGCTGTGTTCTAAAAGGCTCCCGGATGTGAGCAGAGGTTAGCCTACAGGAGACAAGAGAAGGAACGGGGTTAGGGCACTACTTCACGTGAGAGGGGGTGGGCAGTTTCACCGGAGGGGCTGCGAGGTGACTAGAGTCTGGATATATTTTGAAGGTCAGGGTGACGGGATTTGCTGATGACTGATTATGAGGTGTGAAGGGGGAGGAGTCAGGATAACTGGGGCATACGGCATTTATTGGGATGGAAAGAAATGGGGCGTTTACGGGATGGGCAGCAGCGGATCTGGGGATGGGGAGTCAGATTGTTTTCCAGTGAAGCACAATGAAAAGCCTAGAGAATTTGTTTTCTTTTTTAAAATTGTATTTATTGATTGATGTTAGAGAGAATAAAGGGGAGAGGGAGAAAATAAACACATTGATTTGTTGTTCCACTTATTTATATATACATTCATTGGTTAAGGTTTTTAAATATAAATAGCACGTTTTTATTTTATTAGTACTATGATTATTTTTGCTGCCTAATATTATTTACTTAATTATATAGGCGTCAGGTGCACAATTGTACAACACATCTTCTGTGCAATGTATTATGTGTTCACCCCCCCCCACACACACACACACACACTAGTTGATTCTTATATAAGCCCTGACTGGGGATCGAACTCACAACCTTGGCATATGGGGAGGACACTCTAATCAACTGAGCTATCCAGCTGCAGCCGAGAATTTGTTTTCTCCTCTTTAACTTTGCAGCAATCTTTCATGCTAGATACTATCAGACTCCACATTTTTCAGCTGAAAAAATTGAATTAATTTCTCAAGTGGAAAGATTAACTAACATGCCCACAACCACACAGCTAGTATGGAGCAGAGCTGAGATTTGAACCCACGCCTATGACTCCAAAGCCCATGCTTAAAAACATCAGTTAACTGCCTCGGAAAAATAATAGGAATCAACGGAACATATACCTGTCTAAGTGTTATTTTTTCCCCTCTACCTCTCTCTGACTACCTGTGAGGCTGTATATTTTTATGCATTGCAAGAATCCTCCCACATATCTGGGAGCATGGATTTTTTTACTGTCGTTTTCTAATTCTCACCTTCCTACTGGAAATGCAGTTTTGTGCGTGAGTTTGAAGAAAGGTCTTAAGCAAGGTTAGGAAAGCAAATGCCTGAATTTTCACCTGGTGTGCCTTCTGATACAGTCTTTGCTGTCAGGGGTTATGTGAGTATCAAATGAGATGACAGTGATAATTTGTAGTTAGTTACACGCTGTCTTACTTATTGGGCAAGCCTATTCAACAGTGTATCTGCGGTTGAGGTTATCACATCCAGAGGATGTCTTCCATGGTTGGCTATCTTCCTTGAACTTGACTTTCTTAAAGCTATCAGACTTGGTTTTCCTAAAGCTATCAGAAGTAATAAGCCTGAGAAAATACTCTGGCTCTGGTGAAACCGGCCCAGCCAGGAGGACCCCTCACTAAGGCGAGTGACCTTTCGTTCATCTCTCTTTGCAGACTTTAGCTGGTGAATATTTCCATAAGGCTGCGCAAGGCGGACACATCGAAGGAACCCTGTGGTGTTCTCTCTACTACATAACAGGCAACCTGGAGACGTTCCCTAGAGACCCCGAGAAGGCTGTCGTGTAAGAATCTATCAGATGTTGTGTATGGCGGGAAAGCCACCTACAATACCGTAGTCCCCCCTTCTCCTTGGGGGATATATCCCAAGACCCCCAGTGGATGCCTGAAACCACAGAAAGTACCAAACCCTACAGATCCTGTGTTTGAGTTTTTTTCCTAAAAGTACAGAACTTTGCACTTAAAGGAAGCACTTTATGGCTTCTCTTTGGGCACATCTGAATAGCCAGCATCACGACTCTTCCATTTCGGGGCCATTAGTAAGTAAAATAAGGGTGACTTGGCCTGACCAGGCGGTGGCACAGTGGATAGAGCATCGGACTGGGATGCAGAAGACCCAGGTTCGAGACCCCAAGATTGCCAGCTTGAGCGTGGGCTCATCTGGTTTGAGCAAAACTCACCAGCTTGGACCCAAGGTCGCTGGCTCAAGCAAGGGGTTACTTGGTCTGCTGTAGCCCCACGGTCAAGGCACATATGAGAAGCAATCAATGAACAACTAAGGTGTTGCCACGAAAAACTGATGATTGATGCTGCTCATCTCTCTCCATACCTGTCTGTCTGTCCCTATCTATCCCTCTCTCTGACTCTCTCTCTGTCTCTGTATAAAAAAAAAAAAAGAAAAAGAAAAAAAGGGTGACTTGGACACAAGCACTACGATGATGCGATAGTCAGTCTGATAGCCGAGACAGCTTCCACGTGACCACAGCATGATGGGGCGTGTCCACAGCCTGGAGATGCAGGACAAGGAGACAAGTCACGTCCCAGCCAGGACAGAGTGGGATGGCTCACGATTCCGTCACACTACTAATAATGGCACACACTAAAACTTATGAGTTGTCATTTCTGGAACTTTTTATTTAATATTTTTGGACCACAATTGACTGGGAATAACTGAAACCTCAGAAAGCGAAACTGTGATTAAGGGGACTATGTGCCTTCAAAAGAGAGTTCCTCACTTCTTTTTAATTTTTAAAATATTATTTTTATATTGGGCTCCATTCAAGGTTGTAGAGTAGAAGAAAATAAATAAAATTTCTTAATAAAGAAAGGAAAAAGTTTTTCATTTTTATTTTTATCTATTTAAAAACTGATATAGTGCACCTGGTTTAAAGATCCAAATAATCTGACGAGACAAAAGTTAAAAGACTTTAATTAAAAATATAAAAAAATAGTCTGACCAGGCAGTGGCACAGTGAATGGAGCATCGGCCTGGGATGCTGCAGACCCAGGTTCGAAACTCCAAGGTCGCCGGCTTGAGCGCAGGATCATAGACATGACCCCATGGTCGCTGGCTTGAGCCCAAAGGTTGCTGGCTGGAAGCCCAAGGTCACTGGCTTGAGCAAGGGGTCACTGGCTTGGCTGGAGCCCCCTGGTCAAGGCACATATGAGAAAGCAATCAATGAACAACTAAGGAGCCGCAATGAAGAATTGATGCTTCTCATCTCTCTCCCTTCCTGTCTGTCCCTATCTGTTTCTCTCTCTGTCTCTCTCTCTCTGTCCCTGTCAAAAAAAAAAAAAAATCACTTTCCATTTTAAACTTAGTTTTTTATTTGCCTCTACCGCTAAATAACACGCTTGTCCCACTATTGGTCATCACCTTTGCTATAGGCACTGTGTAATGGTGCCCCGCACTGAAAGATAAAGTATGTCCTCTCACTGTGCCACCTGCTGCCGCACATTCCACACTTTTGTTCTCTCCCATCTTCCCCATGAATATGCCATTATTTTGGATCGATTAGTATTGGGGTGTACATGATTTTGACTACATTCATGCTATTCACAGCTGAGCTATGTGGTGTTCTATGACTATCTTTATTTTTTTCTTGCACAACTTTGTGTTTTCTATAGAGTAGTAATTGCATTTTATTGGTCTTTAGTTGCTTGGCTTTTTATGTACTTATTTTCTATGTACTCGATCTTCAAATTCTTCTACAGTTGTCTCAACTTCTTCTCAGTTGGTCCAGACGTACCAGGGATTCTGTCCATCGTCTTGGGGACGTCTCTTCTGGAGTCTGTTCAGGACAGAGCTGCCCTCCTGAAATTAACTTTGTCGTCATTGTGGGGACTCCTTTTCCCTTCATCTCTTTTTTGGTCCTCTTCGTTGGGCCCTATTTCTTCCTTTCTTGGTTTACTCCTGTGTTTTGTTAGCACATATCCTGTAGTAGCTTCCTGGACAACAGTGAACAGGAGGCACCTTTTGATGTCATACATATCTGATGTTTTACAGGGGTTGGCAAACTTGGCCCACACATGACCTATGGCCCACCAAAGAGCTGAGAATGCTTTCTACATTTTGAAAGGGTTGTAAAGCAGACAAAGAAAACTATGCAACTGAGCTCATATGTGGCTCACAAAGCTTAAAATATTTATTGTCTTACCATTTATAGGAAAAACGTTTGCAGACCTCTGCATTAGATTACTCTCGCACCTAGAGTCTGGCTCTCCAAAAGGTTGTTGTTTTTATTTGGTTTTTTTTGTTGATGTTTTTTTTTTTTTGTCAGAGAGAGGGATAAACAGGGACAGACAGACAGAAACGGAGAGAGATGAGAAGCATCAATCATCAGTTTTTCATTGTAGCACCTTAGTTGTTCATTGATTGCTTTCTCATATGTGCCTTGACCGTGGGGCTACAGCAGACCGAGTAACCCTTTGCTCAAGCCAGCAACCTTGGGTCCAAGCTGGTGAGCTTTGCGCAAACCAGATGAGCCCGTGCTCAAGCTGGCGACCTCGGGGTCTCGAACTTAGGTCCTGCACATCCTAGTCCGACGCTCTATCCACTGCGCCACCACCTGGTCAGGTCAAAAGGTTGTTTTAAGACATTTGAGGGCAAAACTATCTGATCTAAAACTTGCCTGAGACAGACTTGAGTCTTTTAGTTAGGATATTTAGTGTGAACATTCATATATTTCATAGATTTCTGTTACCCTTTTGTTATTGATTTCTAGCTTAATTACATTGTGATCAGAGAATATAGTCTGAATGAATCCAGTCCTTTGAAGTGCATTGAGGCTTTGCTTTATAACCAACATATGGTCAGTTTTGATACAGGCTGTATGATCTCTTAAAAAGAGCATATTTTCTGAACTTGTAGAGCACCATGTTCTACATATTTAATTATCAATTATGTCAAGTTGGTTAATTGTGTTGGCTAGATCTTCCATACGCTTCCTGATTTTTTTTTCTACTTGTTACATCAGTTATTGAAAGAAGTGTGTTAAAATATTCCTCTTTGAGTGTATACTTGTCTTTCTCTCCTTTCAGTTTTGTCAGTTTTGCACTAGATATTGTGAACACTATTATGGGGTCACCCAGATTGAGAATTTTTTTCTTACTTGTTGATCCCTTTATCACTTTAGTGTCCTCTTGATCTCTGCTGATGGTCTTGGCCCTTCAAGTCTACATTTATTTATTTGTTTGTTTGTCTGTTTATTTATTTATTTATTTTTGTATTTTTCTGAAGTTAGAAGCAGGGTGGCAGACTCCCGCATGCGCCCAACTGGGATCCACCCAGCATGGCCACCAGGGGGCAATGCTGTGCCAATCTGGGGCATTGCTTCTTGCTACTGGAGCCATTCTAGCACCTGAGGCAGAGGCCATGGAGCCATCCTCAGCACCCAGGCCAACTGCTCCAATGGAGCGTTGGCTGCGGGAGGGAAAGAGAGAAATAGAGAGGGACGAGAGGGGGAAGGGTGGAGAAGCAGATGGGTGCTTCTCCTGTGTGCCCTCACCGGGAATCAAACCCGGGACTTCCACATGCTGGACTGATATTCTACCACTGAGTCAACTGGCCAGGGCCCAAGTCTATATTTTTTTGATGTTGGTATAGTTATACTGGCTTTTTTTAGTTAAAATTGCATGTTCTATTTTTTTTTATTACCTTTTTACTTTCAATCTTTCTCCTTATTTTATGTGTCTCTTAATAAGCAGCAGCTATTTGGGTTTTTGTGTATTTTTTATTCAGTATGACAATTTTAGTATTTTATTGGTGTATTTAGACCACAAACGTTTAATTATGGATATATTTGGCTTTAAATCTATCATTTTACTATTTATTCCTTCCTGTTTCATCTGTGTTTGTGCCTTTTCCCCTTCTTTTCTTGCTCTTCCTTTACATTAATCAAATCTTTTTAAAAAAATATTCTATATTCCCATTTCATTAGCTTGTTAGTTATGTATTATTATAATAGTCTTTTAGTAGTTGTAAATCTAAAGATTACAATAGACTATTTCATTATTAAATCTCCTCATAAATTAGGGAGCAGAAACAAAATAAGGAACCTTATAGTAAATCAGTAAAAATATTTTAATAAAGTATTAGAACTCTCGGTAAAGATTATCTTTTCCAAGTTTAGAGGAATTAAGAAGTACAGATTGATAGTTACAAAATAGCAACAGGGATGTAAAGTACAGCATAGGGAATGGAGTCAGTAATATTGGATCAACTATATACGGTGCCAGGTGGGTATGGAAAATATCGGGGCACCGCTTTGCAAAGTATGTGATTAACCACTATGCTGTACCCCTGAAACTAGTATAAAATAATATTGAATGTAAACTGTAATTAAAAAATAAAATAATCCAAATCAAAAAATAAAATTTAAAATATACCCAAATTCGCCTGACCTGTGGTGGCACAGTGGATAAAGTGTTGACCTGGAACGCTGAGGTTGCTGGTTCCAAACCCTGGGCTTGCCCAGTCAAAGCTCATATAAGCAAGAAGCAACTATGAGTTGATGCTTTCCGCTTCTCTCCCCACCTTTCTCTCTCTCCTCTCTCTAAAATCAATCAATAAAATCTTAAAAAGCAAATCCAAGCCGTGTTATAAATCCCCATTCTGAAATAAATAAAAGGTAGAACAAGAAAATTAATATCAACTAATTACCATACAGATGTCAAAAGAAAGATGATCTTTTCCTGTATTTGGTGCCTATTATTCCTTGGGAACCTCCCATGTCTTTGTTTCCATACATAACAACTCAGCACTGCTTAGAAAGGCACTGAATGCAAAGCTCTCAAAATGCATCTCTCTTTACCTTCTTAACATTCAGTTCCGGTTTGTTGCTCTACAAAAAGTCTAACATGCAAAATATTCCCCAAGTGGGATTTATTGAGATCATATGCAGAAAAAAAGCAATTATTTAGTTTGCCACAGTTTGGATAATTTTTTTCTCTCTCCTTTTCAGGTGGGCAAAGCACATAGCTGAGAAGAACGGCTACTTGGGCCACGTCATTCGTAAAGGCCTCAACGCCTACCTGGAGGGCTCGTGGTAAGCTCGGGACCCGTGTGAGTGTGAACTTTGTCAGCCCTTACCTTTCAATCTGTCACCGTCGTCTCGTGAGATGGAGCTTAAAATGCAACCAGAAAAGCAATTTGCAGGGAAATCACGGCCTCTCGGCGGCAATACTATTCGTAGTATCGCAGATTGATTGGCTGTTGATTGGAAAACATAGCATTTCCATGTTTAATTATACACAAAAATTAGTTCTCGAAGGGGAGCATTCACATTCATCAAGTTGAGAGACACATGCCTATGTTGACTTCTCTTCCTTTCACGCTTCTTTCTCCTGGTTTTAGAGTCTAAGCACAGCACAGGGGATCTTAGCTGACCCTCTGCCACTGGGCGGGCAGGTCACAGGAGGTCCAGGATTTCTGCCCTGTTTGTAGGAAGAAGAGAACGGCCTCAAGCTACCTCCTTCCGTAGATAATTTGACTGCATCTTCTGTGGCCGGGAACCTGGGCTTGCAAGAAATCACTCACCAGGCCTCTGAGATCACAGCCAAACCACCTGCCTTCCTGACCTTCTTCTGATAGAGTTAGCAGATCTCAGCCAGCGCTCGATGGGATGAAGAGCGCCCCAGGACTCTGCACATGAGGACGTCAGGTCCCCCCACGCAGTTTGCTGTCACCTGACTTAACGAATAAGGGCACAGCACTCCAAACTTTCCCTGACTTCATCTGTTACACTTCTTCTGTTGGCTCCAGCACTCCCTCTTACTTTTCCCTCGGGCTACCTTTTCTAGGCTGCTTTATTGCCTAAATGGTCTGGGTATTTCAGTAATAACTAAAAAGGCTATGCAAATCTGCGTGTATCCCTTTGGAACACTGCCTCAAAGACA
The DNA here is from genome assembly GCF_036850765.1 of Saccopteryx bilineata. Classification (NCBI taxonomy): domain Eukaryota; kingdom Metazoa; phylum Chordata; class Mammalia; order Chiroptera; family Emballonuridae; genus Saccopteryx; species Saccopteryx bilineata. The sequence continues at coordinate 248,810,928 of NC_089494.1, forward strand.
TTAGACCAGACATGTCATCAATCATACTCTGATCTGAACCTTAATTAACAATTTAAATAGAAGTCCACAAGAAGGCTGTTTCCTCCCTTGGTCCGTAGGTGCCCATGTAATCAACAGATCGCATGTGAGCAATGGAGAAGCTTAAATTAGACAATGCAGGGGAAACGAGCCCAGTGAGGAAAGCACCAAACAAAAATGTTTATTACTAACAGCCTGCGCTCTGTGGCCTCGCGCTGCTCAATAGGAAAGAAACTTCTAATGAAATTAGTATTTTCTGATTGACACATCTTACAATTTTTGTGCTGTTTTATCTTGCAAAACTCCCAAATTTGACTTTATTCTCTAGTCTCGCCTTCCACACTTCCCATCCTGTGCTCCTCACAAGCGTCTTAGAGGGGACTAAGTATTTGGAGATCAAAGTGTTTATATATGGGGCTTTCCCAAAGGGAGACCACATCTGTGAACAGCCTACACACACACACACACACCCCAAAGTGTTTATATATGGGGCTTTCCCAAAGGGAGACCACATCTGTGAACTACCTACACACATACACACACACACACACACACCCCAAAGTGTTTATATATGGGGCTTTCCCAAAGGGAGACCACATCTGTGAACAGCCTTCACACACACACACACACACACACCATAATGTCTGACAGATTTTCCCGTAAAGAGAGGATCTGTCAATAGTTTATCGTTTTTGTCTACTTTTGAATTTAACATCATTTTAACATTCAAGAATTTGCTGTGAAAGCCAAGATGAATTAGAATATTCAGCTAAAGGAGACTGTTTTTGGGGGCAGTGGGGGAGAAGATGGGCGAATTAAGTGTGTTCTACACTGTCTGTGAGTTTGGACTCTGTTCAGCAGATCTTTCTGAGCCCACTCCCATGCAGGGCGCCTTGCCGTAAGCTGCAGGGATATCAGCAAGTTGGGCTCGGGTTGTTGGCTGCCTCAGCTCTTCTTCATGCTGAGCTACCTACAGTTTCTCACATGGCCTATGTTCTGCCTGACCTCTGGGCCTTTGCACTTGCCCAGAAGTCTTGCTTAACTTCCTAATCCCTTTGCTTCTTCCAGGGATCATGATTGCTTTTTACTTGTTGATTGCCCTGTGACTTGTATCCCAGGGCCCACCCCCTAGTGGCACCTGGGAGGTGCTGAAAAACTTCCTGAGTGCATGAACTGAGGCAAATAGAACAAACATAACTTAAGTACTACATGAAGAACATTGGGGATTCTGAGGAGGAGAAGATGCTATCTGGCCCTGGCCAGTTGGCTCAGCGGTAGAGTGATGGCCCAGTGTGTGGATGTCCTGGGTTCGATTCCTAGTCAGGGCACACAGGAGAAGCAACCATCTACTTTCCACCCCTGCCCTTCTCCCTTCTCTGTCTTTGTATCTCTCTCTTCCCCTCCTGCAGCCATGGCTCGGTTAGAGCAAGTTGGTTCCAGGCACTGAGGATGGCTCCATGGTCTCACCTCAGGCACTAAAATAGCTTGGTTGCCAAGCAACAGAGCAACGGCCTCAGATTGGCAGAGCATTGCCCCATAAAAGGCTTGCCAGGTGAATCCCAATTAGGGTACATGTGGGAATCTGTCTTTCTGCCACCTCACTTTTCACTTAAGAAAAATTAAAATGAATGGTTTCGGGGGACTTAAGCCAGCCTCTACCATGGAGGCCTTGAGGGGTGGGTAGAATGTCCAGTTAGCCATTTCTTGGGAAGAGACTCACAGGAACAAAGGCAAAGAGATAAGAAAATTCTGGGAGTGTCCAGAAAATGTTAAGCCACCTAATTTGCCTTGAGGGAGTGATATATAACAAGACCAAAGAGGTGCTATTTTATGGAATTTTGAATGGAAGGTTATATACTCTTTACTTAATTTGTTTACCAGCAGGAAGCCATTGATGGTCTTGAGAGAGGGTGGGGACACGACAGCTGGGTTCTGCGATGCTTAACCAAACAACTGACTCAAATAACCCAGGTAAAAGGTGCTGAGCATTTGGGCTGGAGAAGAGGCATGAGCCATTTGAGTTCTTTTTCTCTTCTTTCATCCTATCATAGTTGATAACACACAAAATAATATGTGATATATGTGTAAGTCCAAAGCATAACAAAAAAACGAACACCTGTAAATCTACCACCCCACTTAAGAGAAGGAACTGTGGAAGCCCCTCTATTACATGTCCCTCCCAGATTAAACCCACCCCCATCCCAGGACCCAGAAATAACCAGCACCCTAAATTTTGCTCCTAATAGTTTTTGCTATACATGGTTGTATTCCTAAGCAATAGATTTATTTAGTTTGGCTTGTTTCTGAGCTTTCTATTATTAGAATATTATACGTGAATCTTCAACTGCTGCATGACACTTGGCATTATGTTTCTGAGATTCGTATATTTTGATGCATGTTTCTGTAGATCATTCGTTTTTGTTGCTATCATACACCACAATGTACTTACCCATGCATATCTTAACACATATTTATTTAGGTTGGTTCCTTTTTTTTTTTTTTTTTTTTTGAGAACAATGTGGCCATGAACTTTTTTTATTATTATTTATTTTAATTTATTGTGTTTACACAGATTCAAGTGTCCCGCTGAATACATCCCCCCACCATGTTCTCCTCAACATCTCCCCTGCCCCCCTCCCCTCAACGCCTTCCCTCTTCCCTCCAGGATTTACTGTCCTGCTCTCTATAACACTGTGTTATGTATAGATAATTTCACTAATCTCTTTCCCTTCTCTGATCCCATCCTCTCATCCCCTTTCCCTCTGGTCCCTTTGATCCCGCCTCTGTCTCTATTCCGTTCCTCAGTTCACATTGTTCATTGGATTCCTCAAATGAGTGAGGTCATATGATATTTTCCTTTCTCTGCCTGGCTTATTTCACTTAACATAATAGATTACAGGTCCATCCATGTTGTCGCAAAAGATAAGATTTCCTTCCATGAACATTTTTTATGGATATTCTGACCCATTTAGAAAGTGTTTCTAAAATATAAACTTAGGAGTAGAGTCACATATTGGCCTTTACAAGATAATGCCAATTGTTTTCCGAAATGATTTATTATCCTGCAAATCATCTATGCATTGTTTCTCTAATCTTTGCCAGTCTTGATTCTGGTGCTAAAATATTGTTAAAGGTAAGACTCAACATGAATGTGAGGCCTTTTCATGCAAACAGGAGAAACATCTAGTCCCCATTACAAGGGGAAATTTTTTTTGGTCAAAATATATTTGAGACACTGCTTTCATCTTTCTGAGCTCCCAAGCCTGCCCCCAGGGGTTAAGTAGCAAATATAGGAGCATGGCCTCCCCACAACATGGCTTTTTTGGGGGCGCCATCTATTTTGCCAGAACAGAACTAAATCATCCATCAATGTCCCAAGTCCACCCCCCTTTTACACTCTCTGTGAGTGAATTTATTCTGGACGTTATTTTCAAATTACACGTGTCAGTTTGATGAGCCTGTGCTTTTCTGTGTTGCTCCAAGATTTATATGGGATGGTTTGAAAGAGGAGCATGTTTGAGGAAAGGGCTTTTAGCTGGATAGGCATAATATGGATGATAGCATTGTCGTGCCTGAGGCTGTCCTCGGACACCCGGAGAAACCAGCTGAGGAAAAGCCAGCTGTCATCTTTCATTTCCCTCCACCTTCCCCCAGTGTGTGTTTTATCATGAGCAATGTATTTTATTGTCCTATGTCTTAAATACACCCCAAACACTTAACCCAGGAGGTTTGCCCACTTATGGTGGGCTTGAAGCAAGACAGGCAGGCATGTCCCTTGGCCCGGAAGCTCAGCTGGTGAGAGTGTTGTCCCCATATGACAAGGTTCCAGGCTCCATCCCCAGTCAGGGCACATATAAGAATCAACCAATGAATGCATAAATAAAGGGAACAACAAGTCAATGTGTCTCCATTTCTCCTCCTCCTTCCTCTCTCTCTCTTTAAAAACAAAAAAAAAATCAATGAATTAAAAAGAAAAAAGAGAGAGAAGTAAGCATGCTAAGTTCCCATCAAAAGAGATTCACCTTTTGGCAAAAGAACAGGGGTCCTGAATTCCACTGAGACCCCAGGATTCTTCTTCATCCTTCCCGTTGGAGCGGCTTCAGGCATCGTGAGAAAGGGGCACAGAGAAAATAAAACAGTTGTTTGAGAACCTGCTCAGAGATAGTCAAATTCTCAGTTCACAGCCCAGCAAGCCAAGGATCGGCTACAAAGCGTCATTAGGAAAAGTTCTACAAGTATATATGCCGACTTTGCAGTGGGAGGTTAGTTAATGTGTCCCTAACCTCATTCTTTACTCTAAATTGCCTCCTTGCCGCGTCCACCCCACCTCCCCATCGGAATGGCCGTCTGGGGGGCTGTTTCGCTTGAGTGCATTGGAAATAAAACTTGAAGCTCTGGTTGGCTTCCTAAACCACGAGGGAATTTCTGGAAGGACAGTACAGTTTTGTGGCTTGTTTTTTTTGGGCTTCCAGCACACAGCAAATGCTGAGGAAATGACTGTTCCATGCGTGTGCATATAGAAATCCCTGTAATTCATAACTTCTAGGCAGTTTCTGCTGAAGCGTAAGTTAAGAGCCAAACGCAGGGAGGGAGACTAACTGTGTGGAGAGGGTTTCTGCAGAGGTGGTATGTCTCAGAAGTCTTAATCAGCTGAGCAAGTCTGGGCTCCGGTGTCGTAACCCTCGCTCGCAGTTCGCTCTTCGATACATGAAAATGGATGGCGGGGGGGTCAGAGTGCACCGGCCAGCGCTGATTGCTTCTGCAAGATGGAGGACAGAGGTGGATTTCTGTTCAGCTCTTCTATTTTCATCGACGTTTTTAGACATCCCTTTTTGATGGATTACAGTGCTTCTGCAAAGGAAATGCATGAGGATTCTATGCAATTTCCTCCCGGCTCATACAGGAATTGGACAGTGAAAGTCTTTCTGTAAAACTTGTTTTTTCCCGTCCCTCTACCACCAGCAAAGTAACTTCAGAGACGAGATGCTGTCTTTGTAAAGGGCACAACAGTGACTCTGTTTTACCGGCGTGTCAACCTCATGCCCTGCCCCCCACTGCAAATTCTAATAGTCTACCTGACTGCTGTCTGAGAAGAACTCATTTTGTTATGTTTTAACAAGATGAGTCACATTGCATGCAGCCACAGTAGCAGTGGGAGCCAGCCTGATATTTGACCCTTGGGGGGCAAGTGTACATCATCTTGTTCACTCGTCCGTCCCTAAGGGAAACTGAGGCACTGGTGCAAACATGAGTGTCTCAGTAGACACTTGAGATTCTAAGACCTTTGGAATGGGACCTTGTGCCCATTGAGGGGGTGTCCTGCTGGGCCTCTCACACGCCCTCAGTGTGATCTGAGGATTCTTGTCACCAGACACGACTTTTGCAGTCCTTGTAAAAAAAAAAATGCCTGTGTGTCTTTCTGTGGTGGCATTTCCACTACAGTTACGGGTTTGTGAGCTGACTTGCCTATGCAGGGGACACCGCTGAGCAGGCCTTGTGTCTCTTTAGAATGAGTCATGGCCAGTTGGTCGGCTGCCTTGGGTGTCAGCAGCCACGTGGCCCGTGACCTGCAGGGTGTCTGACTGAAGTTCTGCTGTTCCAATGGGACTCCCCAGTCTCCTCTCTGCGTCCCCAGGGTGGTCGCAGACGCTGCCTCAGCAGTGTAGGGAAGGTGACTGTGGAGTCTGCCTCCCTTGTCCCCTAACCCAGCGCCCTCCACCCTTCCTTAAATCCCGTCCCAGGTGGGGTGAAAATTAAGGGAGAGTTCTTAATGTCTGCTACTTAAAGTGAAAAAGCAGCTTTCCAAACAACTTTTTATGGTTAAAATCAACTCTTACTCATAAGCTGGACGACACAGAGAAAATAGAGGAAATCAGATGAGTCAAAAGGGGAAAAGAAAAATTACTTACATTCTCACCACCTGGAGATAAGTACCGTTAGCATTCTGGCCGATCATTTTTATGTTTTATTTTTTCTCTGTATATATCTGTGTGTGTGTGTGTGTGTGTACATGTGTGTATTTGGTTTTTTCTTTTATGCAAAAGTGGAATTGCACTATTTTCTACCCTGCCTATTTTTTCACTGAATAGATGATTTTGCATAGACATCTTTTTTAACCTTATCAAATACTCTTTGATTTTTTTCATTACCTCGTCTGAAAGTGGCCGCACCGTAGCTTAATTTAAATAGTCACCGATTCTCATATACTTAAGTTCTTACCAGATTTTTCTTTATTTTTTATTCATATATAACAAAAAACAACAACAAACACCCCTACCATAAACTCCGTTGCCACAAGAGTCTTTGCCCGTGTCGGAGTGTTCCTTTAGAATAAACCCTCTCAGGGAGATCTGTTGGGCAAGCAGTGTGAGTGTTCCTAAGAATTCCCAACCTGAACCATTGCATGAATCGGCCCTCTCACCAGCGGCGGTCACAGATATCTCCATCTCCCCGACCCCTTGCTGGAGCTGGTATTGTGATTCGTGTGGCAACCTTTCCACCAGGAGAAATGGTCTCGTTGTTTTGCGATGATTCAGGTAGTTGGGATGTTGAGCTTTTATTTATTCATTCGTGCGTGTTTCTGGCCATTGCGATCAAACCCCTTGTAAACTGCCCCTCCTTTGCCAAACTTCTAATGCGCCACAAAAGCTCAGCTTTAATTAAGCCTGTTCGGAATGCTAAGCCCCATAAAGCCCTTCACCAAAACCTATCAAAAGCACAGGAGTTTGTGGGGTTTTTTTTAACACCGCCGTCTATTCTAAGCGAGATGGAAGGATTTGACAGCCCAGCTGACATACCATTCAGCCAGTAGAGGTAGCTGTTGTATTAACTAGCTCCCAACCTTATCTGTCAGTTCAGCCTCTCAGAGAGAAAATAAATCAGCCCTTGCAGTATTTTTAACAATAGTATTTATTTTTAAAAACATATACACACATACAACAAACTCATGGTTTTGTGGTTTTAAAAAAGCTGCTTATTTTGTGCCCTCAGGTTTGACTACCAAGCTCTCCGAATATTAGTAATAGCCACTATATTGAAATTTATTATTAATTGTCTATTTTTAGGCACGAAGCTTTGCTGTATTATATTTTAGCAGCAGAAACTGGAATCGAAGTGTCACAGACAAATTTAGCACACATCTGCGAGGAGAGGCCGGTAAGTAAATGTATTCTTCTCGGAATAGCAGCTCTAAGGTTAAGAATGACGAATGGGGGTTTCAGGGAGGCGAAATTAGTCACTCGGCCGAAATATTCATGAATTAACTTTTTCTCCCCCTTCGCCCCCTTAGGACCTGGCCAAGAGATACTTGGGTGTTAATTGTGTTTGGAGATACTATAATTTCTCTGTTTTTCAAATCGATGCTCCTTCATTTGGTATGTATAGGAAAACGGGGTACTAAATGGAAGCCCTGGAGGCTTTTAATCTTCAGTAACAGGAAGCATCTAACAGCTTGCTGTGCAGCGTGATATTTCCAAACAATTAGGGAAAGTGTGAAAAGTCTCTGCTGTTAAGATCAGGACGGCAGGCTGTTCTCTGCCTCGTGCAGTGAATGTCTCCTCACCCATTGTCCCCTGTAGGCTTGGACCCACCATTTCTCCGGTCAGTGCAAGTCCAAGGGAGAGAGCTCTTATGGAGAGATTCTCTGAGTCAGTGGTTTGCTTTTTTGCCCTCAGAGGGGTCCCCTGTCTTCCTCTGCTCTGCTCTGTGTGGTAGGGGGCTACCCACAGGAACTATGGTTCCCAGACTCTGGCTCTGGGCTTCGGATTAGTCTCAGCCAGTGGGAGGCTCAGATTGCAGGACGGGAGGAGTGGAGGAGCCCGAGTATTTCTCCCCTTCTCTCTCTGCATTGGGCTGTGTCCCTGGCAGTGGCTGCATTTCCACGGTCCTAGCTCCTGCTTGACAGTTGACACTCTATGGTCCCAACTGACCCTTAGCCCGGGGATGGCCATAACTTCTTGCACTGCTGATGTTGGGGTTGCCATTGGCCTTTCCAGCTTTTCCAGCACCCCGGTGACCCCTGCACAGGGTTGACACCCCTCTTTTTTGAACTACTTGTCATGGATTCTATTTTTCTGAATGGACACTAAGTGATGTATACATTAAACAAAACTAGTTCCTCAGAGGAAAAGTAAAATATGTGGCTTACGTAGAGAAATGCCCTGTAGTCATCAAACCCAGGCAGCAAAATGTAAGACATGAAATCAAGTGTCCCCCCGATCCTTGGCTGGCTGGGCTGCAAGTCTTGAGATAGATCTGTTTGGGGGCGCCACCAAGCAAAGCAAGAAACTGCCTGGAATGTGGGTGCTTAGCAGAAAAGCTTTTTTTTTTTTTTTAATTTTTCTAACACACGTTAAAAAAGAAAAAACCCCTAAAGATGCTCTATATTAAGATTCTGGTAGGAGAAACTCTCAGTCGCGGGAATGGGCCAATCATTTAAAATGTCAGACTGAAATAAAACCACTTGACAAATGGATGCATCTGTGCTTTTCGCCTTGCAGCGTATTTGAAAATGGGAGACCTTTACTACTACGGCCACCAAAACCAGTCCCAAGACCTTGACTTGTCCGTGCAGATGTACGCCCAGGCAGCGCTGGACGGAGACTCCCAGGTAAACAGCAGCAACTGATAGGCTTCCCAGGTTCCAACGTCATTTCTCACCCACTTCCTCAGGTCCCTCGCGAAGACCCTGCGAGGACACTAACCCTGATGGCAGAGGAACCTTTACTGAGTACCGGCTATATTTCCCACACCATTCTCACAGCCATCTGCGGGGTGGGGGTCATTACACCCATCTGATAGTAGAGGGTGCTGAGACTCGGACAAGGTGATACCGAGCTCAAGGCCAAACAATCAGGTAACAGGCGAAGCAGTCAGAACTAAACCCAGGTCTTTCGGCTCCAATACCCGGGAGTCTTTCTACCAGATTCCATCTCGAACCCAACCAGGTAAAAACTCAAGAGAGTGGAAGTGTGCTCAAAATGAGAAGTTTGCTTGTGTAGTTGGGCCGATACTTTAGCAATAGAACTTGACTCTCTGACTTTTTTTGGAATATTTTTAGATATATAGAAAAATAACAGCAAGAGAACAAGGGATTGCTGTGTTCCCTCCATCCAGCTTCCCCAAATGTGAATATCTTGCGTAACCACAATACTGTTGTCAAACTAAGAAGTCCATGTTGATTCGGTCCCATAAAGTACACTTCCGACTTTATTTGGATTTCACTTGTTTTTCCACTAATGTCCTTTTTCCGTGCCAGCACGCCACGTGGCATTTAGTTGCCGTATTTCTTTAGTCTTCTTCAATCTGTAACAGTTCCTCAGTCTTTCCTTGTTTTTCATGACCTCTTTAAGAATATCACTAGTCAAGTATTTTGTAGAATGTCCCTCGATTTGGGTCTGGCTTCCGTTCTCTCATGAAGAAATTGAGATTACGCATTTGGGACAAGAAGTAATGTGTCCTTCTCATTGTAGCCTATGAGGCATACATGGTATCTTACTGCCGGTCAGGTTAACCTCAATCACTCGGGTAAGGGGGCTTCTCCTGGGTTTCTCCCCTGGAAAGCTAACATTTTTCTAATTTATACATTTCTTAGAGAGAGAGAGTTTACAACTATATAAATAACCTTATTCTCAAATTGCTGCCTATTAATTTTGGTATCTTTTGATCTTGCAACAGTTATTACTGTGGCATGCTAATGATGAGTCTCTTTCTCTCATTCCTTCTACATTTGCTAATCAGGTTTCTCTTGTGAGGATCTCACGGTCATTTTTACAACAGAAGCTATAATAGTGGTTATCCTCTTCGGCAACAGGCTTCTGGTGTTGTGCTTTGGGATTTGATCACAGAGCAAATGTTGGAAACTCATCCCTATCTTAGTCTTTTACCTTTTTAAGGCGGACCTTCCTCAGGGTGGTTCTTTACCCGGGTGCAAGTCCTTCATCTCTATCACTTCATAGCAATTTGGACATGGCAGGTCCCTAAATCACCAAGTCTTCGTTTTCTCCTTTGTGAATTGGGAATAATAATATCATCGACCTCATAGTTTACGAGATGTTTGGTGTAAAGCACGGAGCCCAGCACTGACTACACACAGTGGCCATGATCTATTCATGATTATCGTTTCTTCTGAGATGAAATACGAATTGGTGCTAAAAGGATTTGCTCTAGAGTCAAATTTCCTTAGATGATACCTGTTGATACTGGAAATGTGGCCTGGACCATGTGTTTTTTTAATCTGATTTTCATCTTCTAGAAAGATAATGGTATAAAAAACATTAAAAGATCATTTTAAAAGAAAAACATCAAAGAATACCATCTCATGGCAGAGGGATGTCATGTCTCCATGTTCCCTTCAATCCCTGCCACAGGCAAATGTATCTCTGTGATGTTACCCACAATGCACCTGCCACTCTTCACATGCGGTAGAAATATGTGCATTTTATTGCAGGCTCTGTAATTATTACTCTTAACTGCTGCCCCATATTCTGTTGAGCTAATAGACTAATTTATTAAGCCTTATCTTATTGGTAGACATTTACTATTTGTTTGCTAATTTGGTCATTGAGTTGACACATACTGATTCAGTCCTGCATGTCTAAGAAACTGCCTAGTGGTGGGAACATAAGATTTAAAAAAGAAAAAAACCATAATATTCTTGCTTTTGTGGGATTATAGCCTATGAAAGAAGGAAGATGAGGAAGTCCTTTCTTACTGTGTTGTAATTATAGCTAGTGATACAATAAACATTTCCATATTTTCATCTTTTATCTTCATTTAAATAAGTTCTTTATAATCTGAGGGATAGTATTACAAGTCAAACAATCTAAATGGTTTTACAGCTACCTAATGATTGTTTATTGCCTTTTTGCTTTCTGAAACAGTTTTTCAATTACTATATCACCAAGAAGTGGTTATTTGCAGAGGGTAACTGAAATTTTGTTTGCACTGAATGTTTTCATGACTTCATCTGGTTAATTGAATAATTTTAAGTTGATACTTTCTTTATTATTTTAAATTATATTTATTTGATTACTAGTGGGGAGGGACACTTTTACATATATTTATCTATGATAATTTGCTCTTCATATTTTTATATGAATTCTCTATGCTCCTTCTTTGCCTGTTGATCTACTGGAGTTTTGATACATTTTTAAATTTAAATCACAATTAGGTTGTTGTTTTTTTTATACATTTGCCTGGTAGATAATAATAAACCTTCAGCTATTACATTGCATATTTCTCCAGTCTATATTCCCATTGATTTTTCTATTCTTCAGAAACTTTAAATTTTAATATGGTAATTTTTTTTCTTTTCTTCTTATATGTTAAGTTTTAAGAGTACCTTCCTTTCAAAGCGTGGAGAAATATTCTATTTTCTGCATGTGTGTGTGCATCTTAAAGATACTTAACATTGCCATCTATTGAGAGGTTATTTGGCAGCATGGCGGAGGTGGAGATTGAAGACTCTGGACCCTGTGTGCTTCTGTTTGAATCCTGGCTCTGCCCCTTTCCAACTGTGTGACCTTGAGCAAATTCCTTAATCTCTCTGTGCCTCGGTTTTCTCATCTGTATCATGAGAAGGATAATAGTACCTACCTCAGTTTGTTGCTATGAAGAGTAAGTGGATATAGATATAAAACAGAACAATGCCTTGCACAGAACAAGCACTCAGAAAATACTGGATGCTGTTATTTTATCATGATTACTGTGTAGGATGCCTGTGAGTCTTGGTGTACACACCTGGATAGATGATGACTGTCATTCAGATTGTTGTCAGTAGCAACAGAAAAGAAAGGCCAAAAGGAGAATATGTCATTAAAACATGACCATGCATTCTTTGAAAGGCAAGAAGCTGGTGAAATTTGTAAAGCCCTAATGCTAAGTAAGGTTGTTTTTTGTTTGTTTCTTGGTCTGGCTGCATGCTCAGCTCGTGACGGACAGCACATCTCCTCCAGGTGGGACAATAGCTTCTATCCTTGATGAAGCACCACTCCTGTCAGGGTCTTAACTCTGTTATTTTATTAGACCTGCACAGCTCGATGAGGCAGATCTTACCCTCTGAGGGTCAAAAACAAAGTATGTAAGAAGATGTATGGAAATGTACCAGAGTGGAGGTCTATGCCTAGAAGAATCGTGAGAGTTTTCCCACACCGACCTGGGAAGGCTGTGACAAGCACCCGTCTGTTACTCTGTGCATAAGAGAGACTCCTTAGGTTAGAATGTCAGTGATCAGTAGCACCCCCAGCCACAAAAACATTTTGTTAGATTTCTGACATGCTGATGGTGACCCAGGGCATAGCCGTCAGTGATGGACATGGCCTACGGCTCGGTGTTCTGGTTCTGCTGGTGACACAAGGGCACATTGTCTAGTGAGTTCTGTTTTTGAGAGAGTGAGCAGGAAAGGACAGATCTCCTGGTTGAGTGGCTTCTGAGCAGATGGGACCCAGCACCCTCTGAAAACCTCCTGGTTCTCCTGCAAATAAATTTCTCAGACGCATATATTTAGGGAAACAATTCATCAACGAAGATGACAAAACCATCTGGCACTCGAGACGGAAAAAAAAAATCTGAAGGTTGTAAAAGTTTACATTCTGATGAAGGGTATGTGTCTGGGTTTTATTATAAGAGGTTGATGAGGTTGGTCTGTGGCTTGTTTTCAGGGATTTTTTAACCTGGCCCTGCTAATTGAGGAAGGTGCTATAATCCCACATCACATTTTGGATTTCTTGGAAATTGACCCAGCTATCCATTCGAATAACATCTCCATCATCCAGGAACTGTACGAAAGGTAAGTTGAGAGCCTCTTTAATACTGTGGAACCTGGAGGAACCCAAGTGGATGCTGTTGGCTTCTGGTTAAAGTTAGCCTGACTCTTATTTTGTAACACCACTTGCTATTAAAAGGGCTTAAGATTCGTTTTGATTAGAGGACACTCTTAGCTGGACCCACAGTGACTTCCGCTTTCTGAGGCTGAAGAGACAGAACGATGAGCTTGATCTGAAGTTAAAGTGCTGAGCAAGGTTTTCCACAAGAGTGGGAAAAATAATGTGTCCAATTAGACCATGTTTCTCCTCAAGATAGGGAGGCATTCTGATGTCTGAACTTGAAACAGACACATAGCTCTGGCAGCCCTCATGCTGCAGGGACCACCTTGACCTGTTGGCTTTTTTTTTTTAAGAATACAAGTGACTTTTTTTATTTTTTATTTCTGGCAGTATTCTAGAATTTCAGGGCAGATCTCAGTTCCTGAGAACTGGCTTTCTTCCTTTGTCTCTCAGCTCAAGTGTGCCTGCATGTCCCCAAGCAGAAGGAGGTGGGTTTGAGGATCTGAAAATGCCAGTCATGGGTAATGCCACCAAAGTTGGCTGACACGTCAAGGTGCTTTGTGTCTGCAGGTGCTGGAGCCACAGTAACGAGGAGTCCCTCAGCCCCTGTTCCCTGGCCTGGCTCTACCTTCACTGCCGGCTCATCTGGGGTGCCGTCCTGCACTCTGCTCTGGTAGGGACCGTCCTCCGCCAGCCCTGCCCTCATGCTCTCTGCCTCTGTCAGTCACTTTGCCTGTGCTCTGGTATTTGCAGACCTACTTCCTGGGAACCTTCCTGCTGTCTGTGTTCATCGCCTGGACCCTGCAATATTTCCAGTCTGTCTCAGGTAAAGATTCCTAGATGGCCTGACCAGTGGGGCACAGTGGATAGAGCATCAACCTAGGATGCTGAGGTCCCAGGTTTGAAACCCTGAGATCACTGGCTTGAGCCAAAAGGTTAACTGGCTTGAAGCCCAAGGTTGCTGGCTTGAGCAAGGGGTCACTGGTTCAGCTGGAGCCTTCTGGTCAAGGCATGTATGAGCAGTAATCAATGAACAACTAAAGTGCTGCAACTACAAGTGTTTCTCATCTCTTCATCTCTCTCCCTTCCTATCTGTCTATCTATCTGTCTCGCTTTCTTTAAAAAAAAAAAGATTTCTAAAATGCCAGGGAATGTAAAAATGTAGCGATTCTTTTTTCTTACTAGAAATATCACCCTCTCCCCCCTCATGCCCTTGGCCATGCAATTCCATTCTATTAGGATGGTCATTCACGGGATGTAGGGTCTTCCTAGCGGTGTATCGTAATGTCTGGTTGATAAGTGACCCCAATTACCGTTACATTTTTCAAAGTAAGCATAATTTTTTTTTTTTTTTTCTGAAGCTGGAAATGGGGAGAGACAGTCAGACAGACTCCCGCATGCGCCTGACCGGGATCCACCCGGCACGCCCACCAGGGGCGACGCTCTGCCCACCAGGGGGCGATGCTCTGCCCCTCTGGGGCGTTGCTCTGCCGCGACCAGAGACACTCTAGCGCCTGGGGCAGAGGCCAAGGAGCCATCCCCAGTGCCCGGGCCATCTTTGCTCCAATGGAGCCTTGGCTGCGGGAGGGGAAGAGAGAGACAGAGAGGAAGGGGGTGGGTGGAGAAGCAAATGGGCGCTTCTCCTATGTGCCCTGGCCGGGAATCGAACCCGGGTCCCCCGCACGCCAGGCCGACGCTCTACCGCTGAGCCAACCGGCCAGGGCCAAGCGTAATTTTTTAAAATAAGAAGCTTAAGAAATTGACCTGAAACATCTCCCACTGAAAATATCTGCTAGCAAATTCTACCTCTGTGTGTCTTAAACCCCAGTTCTGAGGCCCCCTCCAGCGTGAAGTCTCATCCTGTTTATCCCAGTCAAAGGGGACAAAACAAATAAAATAGGGTGATAAATAAGCACCCCTGATAAATGACAATCCCCGACCATATGAACTCGGGGGGGAGGTTCTGAAGAAGACTGTAAAGGGAACGTTTATTTTAGTGTGGTTTCCTTACTATTATTTTTCTGTGCTAATGTAGGGCAATGGTTAAGGAGTTACTTCCATTTGGTCTTAGACTCAAGGCTTGGCTACTTATTAGCTATGTGACTTATGGCAAGTTATTTCACCTTTCTGATCCTATAAATTTCTTATCAATAAAATGAGGCTATAATAGTAGCCGCTTCCCAGGGATGTTAAAAGGATTCAGTGGGGAAAAAATACACAGGACATCTATCCAACGACAACTGTAGTTAAATCTTAGCTATTATATATACTTACCTAGCATATAAAACCCGCTCAATAAATATTAGCTATTACGTTTATCTCCCCTGTTAGATAATAAGCTGAGTCAGAGGGAGGCCTGTCGTCGGGATCTCACACTTAGTAGGTGCTCAAAGTTGCAAATGCTTCTCATGGAGGGCTATAATTTTCCACCATCTTGGGTGGCTAACAAAGGGCATGACCGCTCGTGACGACCAGCAGAGATATTTACAGACGGACGCATTAGGACTGGACATGGCATTCAGCGTTCGCGCAGCCATTATTTGTGTCACAGATAATGAAAAATGAAAGGAGCACGTTTCACCTCCGCTTCGATGGTGAGACAGAAGTCGCTGCTCCGAGAGGCTAATACGGAATCATTTCCCTCAGATTTACCTGAGGGGGTTAGCAGAGAACCATCAAAGCCCTTCCAGCTTTGACGCCCTGTGGTAATGCCAAGCTTATAAATTGCCCTCATGCAAATTCTGTCCCGTCCCAAAATTTGTTGCCAGGTATAGCCTATTTATTTTGCATCTTGTCAGTGTTTTCCATTTCAAATTATCTTTGTCATTTTTACTCTGTAGAAATATTGTTATGATTATTACAAATGCAATTCCGTGAGAGGAGCTGAAAATTGTCTTTATGATTTCATGCCAGCTGGTAGCCATGAAAATTCATGGGCTGGTGGAATTGCTTTTATCAGAAGCCGTCTCGTCTCCCTTTCCCGGGGCTTCATTACCAGTCCCTCCACATCCTCCTCTCCCTCGCTCTTTCGTTCCCCTTTCCCGAGCAGTCTTCGCTCCTTCACACGTTTCCTTCATTTCTTTTCTCCAAACTCTCTCGCTTGCTCCTTCCTTAACCTCCCTCCCTCCCTGTACACCAGCCTCAGAGAAGTCTGCATGGGGTCTTAAGGAGAATTCCGTCCCCTGCCCTTCAGGTTCCAGATGAAGAACCGGGGCCCACGGGATGAAGTGGCCTTTCCCGTCATCACAAGATGAATGAGGTCTAAGAAAGGACGCAGGGCAGCAGGACTTAGAACTCTCCCAGACTCGCCGTACTTTAACACAGTCCTTGTCATCTGTCTCTGACCTGTGGCCCCCTTACGTAAGATTTATTTTGCAGCACATTTTCTGGTACCCTGAAATGAACGGTAATTAACTCGCCCACACACATTGTTTAGAACACAGTGGTAGTCAACCTGGTCCCTACCGCCCACTAGTGGGCGTTCTAGCTTTCATGGTGGGCAGTAGCGGAGCAACCAAAGTATAAATAAAAAGATAGATTTAACTATAGTAAGTTGTTTTATAAAGATTTATTCTGCCAAACTTAGCGAAAATCTGACATAAAGTACTTGGTAAGTAATTATTATTATATGCTTTAACTTGCTGTCACTCTGCCTTATAAAATTTTATAAAGTAAAGTTACTTCCCTACTTTTAAAATTACCATTACTGTGGAACCGGTGGGCGGTTAGAAAATGTTACTACTAACAGAGATACAAAAGTGGGCGGTAGGTATAAACAGGTTGACTACCCCTGGTTTAGAAGAATGCCCAAACAGCAATAGAAAGGAGAAGTAAAAAGAAACTCATGATCATAAAATAATACTGTTTTCAATATGTAAATTCTACCCTAGCGCCTCTTCATTTTAATGTGTGCATGAATGACCCAGGGAGCTTGTTAAATGCAGGTTCTGATTTAGTGGGTCCAAGGTGGGCTCTGAGATTCTCCATCTCTAAGAAGCTTTGGGGTGACGTCCGCCCTACTGGTTCCATAGACAACACTTTGTGTCATAAGATCTTAGGGGAAAAAAAAAAAATGGCCTTGTCCAGGTGGCTTAGCACGTAAAGCATCAGTCTGGCGCACCGAGGTCACTGGTCCGATCCCCTCTCCGGGCATGGACGAGAAGCAATCAATGAAAACAAGACTGAATAAAACAACAAGTTGATGCTTCTCTCTAGCTCACTCTCCTTCCCCCCACTCTCCCTTTCTTCCTCTCTCTCTCTCTCTCACTCTTTCTGTCTACCTTAATGAGGAAAAAAAAGTCTCTACATAGTTTCAAACTGAGCCCCACAGTGGTGCCAACCAGCCCTGTTAGAACCAGTATTGAGTTAAGATATATAGTGGAATTTTTTTATTGGTTTTTAGGTTGTCAGTGTAAGTGCAGATTTGTCAATAACTTTGAAAGAACAGGGTCCTATTCCGTCAGCAATGGGGCAATGGGGTAGAGGTGAAAGAGGCTCAGGGGGTGAGGAGAAACCACTGCAAGGAGCCCCTTGGAGGGCAAAGTTTTTACCGCTGCTGTCTCCCCCATTAGCGAGTGCAAGGTCCCATGACCTGGCCCACGGGGAGGGGGAGATGTAGTAGATGCCGGTAGGGGCTGTGGCTTCGGGAAGCAAGCACAGCAGTGAAGAGGGACCCGATGTGAGGGTCAGGAGCCTACCGTCAGTAGCCTTGTGTGGGGATTGTGCTGTAAGTTAGGGATCTTGGTCATTTCGTGATTTGTATTTTTCCAGTCAGTTGTTTTTAAAAATTAGCGATTTATGGTCAAACCTTTAAATTGAGCTGTCCATCCATTTTGCGTTCAGCTCCAACTACCTCCATGTTCCCCCTGAGCTTGTACGCTCTGTGATGTATAGTTGACACTTCACTGAACGTGCCACATTAAATCGTCCCGCGTTCAAAAGGCTGGCAGTGCGTGACAGTAGCTAACAGCACAGCACGGGCTCGCGAGTCGAGATGCTACGATTCTGGCCCTGCCACTTAGCTGTGTGACCTTGGGCAGGGAGCCTTTTCTGTGCCTCAGTTTCCCGTCCTGTAAAACAGAAGAAATAGTTTAGCTACTTCCTGTTGTGGTTGAGGGACCCAAATAAGACACCAGGATGTAAGGTGCTTAGAACCACATATGTCAGCTCTCAGGGAGTGATGTCCTAGGTCATGTCACTGCAGTGACAGCGTGCTGACTCCAGGTAGCACCTGTGCTGGAGTAGCTTGGTTTCCCTCCATAGCAGACACAGTTACCAGAGCCTAGCATGTTTTTCTATATTGTTAGACTCTTTCTAAAAACTTTCTAAAAAAAATAAAATGCTTTTTAAGGCATCCAAACAAAGGTATCAACTTGTCTATCAAAGGTGCCAAAACTAGTACACAAAAAATATTGCACGCCTCTTTCATTTTGTTTCCGAGAACTGATTTTTGACTCAGCTTCCATTCCACCAGGCAGCTCAGTCTCTCTGGGGACCGATGCCTCCCAGGGCAGGGCAAAGGGAACACTAGGAGCACTCACAGGTCCGAAAGCAGAACACACGTGGTGTCCCAGGGCCGACACTGTCCCTCTGGGCCCACTGGCTTGGCAGCTTCTGGGCCACCTAAAAGTCCCCTCACCTGTGCCAAAGCTGAGCACCATTAGCCCTTTTTTCTCCCAAGTCTTCCCTTCTCAGATGGCTGAGGGTGCAAGGGGGAGGGCTTCACTGGTGGTGCCGCCCCAGCTGGGCCCGGCCACTTGCCCGGCCTCCGAGACGCTCCTTTTCCTGCTTCAGTGCATCTCTAAAGCACTTTTCCTCTCCTCTCCCTGTCAGGGACGCCAAGCATAATTGCCTTAATGGACTCAGGCTTTTGAAAAAACAAAAAATCCCAGAGCAAAGTATGTCTAGAACCATCTCCATTTCTGCCCGGCCACAAATCTCCCAAGACCAAAAAAAAAAGGCGTGGAGCCTGGCTGGCTACCTGGAGGAAGGTGATGGGAAGACGAGGGGCAGATGTAAATGACCATTTCAAAGGAAGGTCCTGCCTTACTAGCATTAGTGTAACTCGATGTTGAAATAGAATACACGACATTTGCAGAACTACCTGCTCCTCCTCAGTGTGACTAGGTGACCTTTTAAACCAATGTCAGCCTACTCAAAGCATTCATAATTTAAGCCAATTCATGCTTTCTGCCTAAGTGGTTAGCCTAGTGTAAGAGGAAGATGGCGTAGCCTGACCAGTGGTGGCTCAGGGACCGGTGGTGGCACAGTGGATAAAGCATCGACGTGGGACGCTGAAGTCCCAGGTTTGAAACCTTGAGATCGTCGGCTTGAGCGTGAGGTCATCAACATGATCCCATGGTCACTGGCTTGAGCCCAAAGCCCCCCACCCCCACCCCCCAGTCAAGGCACGTATAAGAAAGCAATCAATGAACCATTCAAGTGATTCAATTATGAGTTAAGGCTTCTCATCTCTCTCCTTTGCTGTCTCTCTTTCTCTTGCAAAAAAAAAAGGAAGATGATGTAAACAAGGTTAATTAAGCCTTTTCCTACTCTTTTCCTGTCCTCTACATTTCCAATTAATGAGGTTTCTACTAAAATTACAGTAAAATGTCACGAAATGTGGCGCTCGGGAAAGAAGCAGCAGTCTTGATGGGGGAGCCATTTAATGGTGAGGTTTCACTCTTCTCGTCTCATCATCCTTGGTCCTCTTAAGATGTCCACTCACAGACCGTTTGAATGACACGCATCCCGTATCTGTACTGGGCCCTGCTCGATGGAGAGGCCCCTAGGAAGTAGACTAGATCTTCCTCATAGAATGTGATTTCCAGGGCTTCGCCCTCATTCACCCCCTCCTGCTCCGTCTTTGCAAGCATTCTACTGTCTCAGGATATATTCAGTATCTTCCCTCAGATTCTTCTTTCCTGTCTGGTCCCCTCTGGTCAACTGGCAAGCAGATATTTTTCCTACAATAGTCCATAACAGAGGTTGGCAAGCTTTTTCTGTAAAGAGCCAGATAATAAACATTTGGGGCTTTGAGGGCCATCTCTGACACATCAACTCAACTTTCCTATAATGCAAAAGCAGCCACTGACCAAACGTGGCAACAAATGGTCTCATCTGTTTCTCACATTTCATGAAATGTTCCTTTTCTTTCGATTTTTCTCCTATTGTTTAAAAATGTAAAAAACCATTCTTAGATGTGAGCCCTACAAAAACAGGCAGCGGGCAGCACTGGTCTGCAGTCTGTCTACACGTCTCAAGGCCAGCTCCTGATTATTCTCACTAATGTACCAGAAATGGTCCCCTGAGCGAGGAATCCACACGTCACTTCTATTTGGCTCTGGAATATACTCTGCAATTCTTTTTAAACAACATGTTTATTTTCCTGATTACCTTGATTCTAGCCCGGTAATCAAATCAGCACACATTCCAGGTGAACCCAGAAAAAGAGGCCACTTGAACATTGTGACAGGCTGTCAGGGGCTTGTCCAGGGATTGCAGACTCTGGACAAGCTCCCCGGAAGGGGAGAACTCTTTCTCACGTGGGGGATAACAAGCTTACTGTAGAAACATCAAGCGTTTTTATTACGCTCTGACAAGAAGATTTAAGTGATGGCAACGCTGATTATACATTCCTTCTGCATCTACACATTGGCACATTTTGTTTTAATCAGAAAACTGATTGCTGATTTATCTTGTTACCATGGTGATTTATACATTTTTTCCCCTGAGCTTGAAAAGGAAAAATGTGTGTCTTAGAACTTTGTTAACTTCCTCGAAGATCATCAAAAAAGATCAGTTTGAGGTCCCAAGGGGTCTTAGACTGTCTGATCTAAGCCTCTCTGTTCTCAGGAGAGGAAACTGAGGCCTACAAGATTCAAGCATTTTAGAAATGAGACGTCTGCCTTTCAGTGGCCGCCCCAAAGTCATCTATTAGTGGTAGTCAGATGAGACTTGACCAGACCAGGTCTCTGGACTCCAGCAAATGGTCTTTGTGCTGCATCACTGGGCCTCCTGCTCCCTGCCATGGTTAGATCACTGGCCAGAGTGATGGCTTTAGCCTACAAATGTCACCTCATTATGTAACAGCCTAGGTCTCACCCCGCCACCATCCTGCTCTTTCAGGGCAGTCTCTGGAGCTACAGGATCCCCTGCAGGTACTGAAAGGGATTCCTAGGACGATTCCTTTATGTACCCTGAAAAACCCGAGGTTTTGGAGCCCATTGTTGAGTTTCTTAGAATGGCCCCGTGGAGATGGCCTGAGGCACTTGAGGGTGCCCCTCTTGAAAGGTGTTTCTGGAAGTCAGATTGCCAACGTGTGGTGGCATCTTCTTAAAGGCAATACATTTCAGTATACACATTTGGGAACCTGTAAAAATGGTCCTACCGACCAAAGACTCCAGGATTCCTGAGCTTAATTAAGATAACTGCTTAAAAGCAAACTAGCCAGACACGTTCATTAGATCACTCCTTCCGGCCGGTGGACTCCGCTGAGCCAGCATCACAGTCACCCCGCCCCTCGCAGTTGTTACGTCTAAGTCAGAGTCTCCTAAGAGCCGGGACAGCTGCCGAAGCTCTTGATTAGAGGTTGGGGCTCTGAAATAACCAATCAGAGTCTGAGGAACCCTTCAGAGCAGGGGTCCCCAAACTTTTTACACAGGGGGCCAGTTCACTGTCCCTCAGACCATTGGAGGGCCGGACTATAAAAAAAAACTGAACAAATCCCTACACACACTGCACATATCTTATTTTAAAGTAAAAAAAACAAAACGGGAACAAATATAACATTTAAAATAAAGAACAAGTAAATTTAAATCAACAAACTGACCAGTATTTCAATGGGAACTATGCTCCTCTCACTGACCACCAATGAAAGAGGTGCCCCTTCTGGAAGTGCGGTGGGGGCCGGATAAATGGCCTCAGGGGGCCGCATGTGGCCCGCGGGCTGTAGTTTGGGGACCCCTGCTTTAGAGCACTAGGTACACTTACAGACTGTGGTGCGGAGAGACCCAGAAACCAAGCGCTCCAGGGGCTGTGGGATTGTCACATGTGCCACTGGAGGAGGTGGATGCCGCCGTGAGTGCAGGGCCACACACGGTGGGGGGGCGAGCGGTGAAACCAAAGAGGGATGCCTCGAGAGAAGGTTCTCAAAGACCTGGTGTCCACTTGACTGAAAACGGTTTCTGTTGGTCGAGTTAAAGAAGACACTGAAGAACATCACCTACGAGAGGGTTTGGAACAACATAGGGAAATTCTTTTCTTTTTTTTTTTTTTTTTTAGTGCGATTTTTTTTTCTTTTTTTTCTTTATTCATTTTTAAAGAGGAGAGAGAGAGGGAGAGAGAGAGAGAGAAGGCGGGAGGAGCTGGAAGCATCAACTCCCATATGTGCCTTGACCAGGCAAGCCCAGGGTTTTGAACCGGCGACCTCAGCATTTCCAGGTCGATGTGTTATCCACTGCGCCACCACAGGTCAGGCTTTTTATTTCCTTTCTTTTCTTTTTATTTTTTATTTTTTATTTTTTTTTATTTAAACATAGGGAAATTGAAGGGATCGAAATCCTGACCGACTGAGGCAGCGGCAGGAAGAGAAGCTTTGCTTTTGTGACCTTTGACGACCCTGACTCTGTAGACAAGATTGTCACTCAGAAATACCGTCCTGTGAATGGCCACAACTCTGAATTAAGGAGGGCCCTATCCAAGCAAGACTTGGCCAGTGCTTCCTCTGGCCAAAGAATCGAAGTGGCTCTGGAGGCTCCGGAGGTGGGCGTGGAGGTGGGTCGGGCGGAAGCGACAACTTTGGTTGTGGCCCAGGTGGCTCTGGTGGCAGCCGTGGTGGTAGTGGCTGTGGTAGCAGTGGCGATGGCTAGGATGACTTGGGTAATGATGGAAGCAGTTTTGGAGGTAGCAGAAGCTACAGTGATTTTGACAATTACAACCAATCAGTCTTCGAATTTCGGCCCCATGAAAGGAGGGGACTCTGTAGTCAGACGCTTAGGCCCTTGTGGTAACGGACGCCAATACTTTGCCAAAAAACAGAACCGAGGTGGTTGTGGAGGCTCCGGTAGTGGCCATGGCAGTGACGGAGGGTTTGAATTACTGCCAGGAATCAAAGCTTAGCAGGAGAGGAGAGCCAGGGAACAGCAGGGAAGCGACAGGTAACAACAGATTTGGGGACTCCACCGAGCACAGGGGCGGCGGGACCTGGTGTGTAGACAATACTCATGGGAGTGGGCCACAAACTCGAGGACTGTGTTCGCAACTTGTAACAGTTTATTTTAGTTTCTGCTCTGCGGAAAGTGTAAAGCATTCCAGCACAGGGTTTTAATGTAGAGGGTGCTTTCTTGCCCCCGTGCTATTGATTGCTAAATGGAACAGTCTGATCACGACGCTGAATAAATGTGTCTTTTTTTTTCCCAATGTCCTCTGTAAAGTTAGTCTACTCTGAAGCCATCTTGGTAAATTACCAGTGTGAAGTTAGAATCCCTTCAGGGTGTTGCCAGGTTCCTTTGGAAATTTACAACCTGCTTGGGCACAGAAGCCATTGTCTCCAGAAACCATGGTGTCGTTGAATAAATAGTTACTGTGTTGTGACCTGGAGTTCACCGTTAAAAGGGTCACTCAAGCCCTGGCCGGTTGGCTCAGCGGTAGAGCGTCGGCCTAGCGTGCGGAGGACCCGGGTTCGATTCCCGGCCAGGGCACACAGGAGAAGCACCCATTTGCTTCTCCACCCCTCCGCCGCGCTTTCCTCTCTGTCTCTCTCTTCCCCTCCCGCAGCCAAGGCTCCATTGGAGCAGAGATGGCCCGGGCGCTGGGGATGGCTCTGTGGCCTCTGCCTCAGGCGCTAGAGTGGCTCTGGTCGCAACATGGCGACGCCCAGGATGGGCAGAGCATCGCCCCCTGGTGGGCAGAGCGTCGCCCCTGGTGGGCGTGCCGGGTGGATCCCGGTCGGGCGCATGCGGGAGTCTGTCTGACTGTCTCTCCCCGTTTCCAGCTTCAGAAAAATGAAAAAATGAAAGGAAAAAAAAAAAAAGGGTCACACAAGCAGTCATGGAGCTTATTTGGTTATTAATGATGTTGGCACGTCCTATGCAGTATATCTAGAATGAATTATGGTACCAGATAAAATTATACATGGGAATAAAGCTTGTCTGTAAACAATGATCATGTGTCATCCAAAAAAATAATAATAATGTAATATCCTCAAAAAAAAACAGCAAACTAGCAATTGTTTGCACAAACTGTGGCCATTGCACTAGCCACATGTCACATGCTCCTGCAAACCTCTCAGAGTGGTTAGGTAACTTGCTCAAGATCACTCAGCTGGTAAACATAAGAGCCATTTGACTCCTGGTCTTTCTGGCTCCATAGTTTTTTCTGTTTCCTAGGCCACTGAGGCCTAAACTATAGGCATCCCAGAAACAGACGTACCAACTCTGTCATCAATCCTGCGAGCCATACACCTGAAATTAATAAATCCTAACACACTTCTACAATAAAACCAAGCCACTAGCAGTAATAACCAACATTTGTTGAGTACCTTTGCCTGCCAGATACTGTTCTAAGCACTTTATAATACATTAGTTCATTTCATCCTAACAGCTCAACGAGGTATAGGTACTTTTATTTTCCCCATACTTTAGAAGGAGAGTGAGAAACTTGTCCAAGGTCCCATAACTGATAAAGGGCAGAGCAGCCAGGTTCCAGAGCCCACAGTGACCAGGACGCCTCTTGGCCTCAGCACATACAGCAGGGTATGTCAGCCTCAGCATTGTTGCTATTTGGAGCTGGATCATTCTTTGTTGGGGGGGAGGGCTGTCCCATGCCTTGTAGAATGCTTAGCACCATCCCTGTCCTCTACCTACTGTGTGCCATTAGCAGCCCACCCTCTGCTGTGACAACCAAACATGTCTCCTGACATTGCTAACTGTCCCCTGGAAGGCAAAATTGCTCCCATTTGAAAACCACTAATGTAAAGTATAAGACTGTAAGCCTCCCTAACACTTAATGGCAGTCCAACTGCCTATCTAATGGTAGATTGATAAATAATTAAACCTAGGAGTTGTGTTTTCTGAAACTTATACACATTTATTTAAATGAAATAATTTAAATCAAGTTTGGCACACCGTCCAAACGGAGTAAGAATGTAAATAGCCTGACCAGGCATTGGTGAGGTGGATAGCGTGTTGGACTGGGACACGGAGGACCCAGGTTCGAAACCCCGAGGTTGCTGACTTGAGCTCAGGCTCATCCGGCTTGAGTGTGGGGTCACCGACTTAAAGTCCAAGGTTTCTGGCTTGAGCCCAAGGTCGCTGGCTTGAGCAAGAGGTCACTCACTCTGCTGTATCCCCCAGTGAAGGCACATATGAGAAAGCAATCAATGAACAACTAAGGTATCACAATGAAGGGTTGATGCTTCCCATCTCTCTCCCTTCCTATCTGTCCCTATCTGTCCCTCTCTCTCTGTCTCTCTCACACACAAAAAAGAATGTTAATAAAACTAGCACTCCTTTCTAATTGATTAGTATAACTCATAGCTTGCATTGTATCAATTCCATTGGTAGGGGGGTGAGACATGATCACAAGCAACATTCACCAAACACATGTTTTTCCTTTTCGTTTTTTCGGTTAAAATATTTAACTGGAAGTTACAGCATAAATGCAGAACTTAGAGTCCTAAGATGGCCAGAACCATCCGAGATCTTTATGTATGCATTCTAACCTGCCGTTTTAGAGAAGGGGACCCCGGAATCTAGGGACCTTAGATAATGGTTCCAAAGTTGCTTATCTAGTGAGTTTCAGGGCCACTGAATTAGAAGTGTCTCTCCTGGCTTGCCGGGGGCTAGGTGGGGCTATGTGCCCTGCATGCGCTGTTGTGAATACTCACCACCTGTCGTGTGTGTCTCTGCAGCCAACGGGTTCAATCCGACACCGGCCGGGGCCTCCCTGGACCCCAGCGCTCCCACCGCAAGTCCAGCTGTGACACCGACTGAAGATGCCTCTGCTCAGGACCAGCCCGCAGTCACCAGTAACCCAGAGCCACGTGGGTGAACTGTGCCCTCCGGTCTCTCCCGATGAGATGGGAGAGAGTGCTTCCTACAGGGGGTATCGCAAAGTTGGAGCCGGGCATTGTACCGATAAACACCTTAAACGTCTTGTCAACTGGTTGCAAATTTTGCACTTTGTGTCTTTTTTTTTTTTTTAATTTAATTACAAAAAAAAGTACCCAGAGCAGACACTGGTACTCAAGTCATTCAAACAAGGAATATGCTGATCATAGGGGCATGTTGGGGAAGTTAGCTGGGTCATTGCAGACGTCCATTCCTGGTGACTCTGTGTATTGGGGATCACAGTTTGCCCTGCAGCACATCCAAATCCTTATATCCTGGGACTTATTTTAAGAATCTTAGCCTCTTATTCATTCCCTTTTATTCAATAAGAGAAATTTGTGACTTTCCTACAGGTTAGATAATAGTCCGGTACATGTGTCTGCCACAGCCCTGCTCCTCAAAGTCCAATCAACAGATTTCAATCTGACTTCCAACACCCAGCGGTGCCAAGGCACTTTGAAATAAATCGGTTACGGCTGGAAGTGCAAGAAGGCGATGGCTTTGTAAATCCATTTACGTTTCTCTCCTTGAATTTTTCTAGGGTCCTAGTGCTTCCAAATCATTCAATGACATTGTTAGACATCAGTTACTTTTCGATTGCAATCCATAAAATAACATTTAGAAAATTCTTAGTATTTAAGTGTAGACTTCTCCAAGAATTACCCCTTAGAAAATAAACTGGCAGCAGAGGGATATGCAGAAATAAAGCCTTTAGTTCACAGTCATCCCCAGCCCTTATGCCTGCCTGAGTCCATGTAGGTGTGTGTGTGTGTGTGTGTGTGTGTGTGTGTGTGTGTCAGAGAGACAGAGGGAGAGGAAGGGCAGACTGCATTGTAAGCTGCTAAGGTAGTAAATAAATTGGTAATGCAATATTGTGGGTCCAAACTACTCTTTGCACTACTTTATTTACAGTAGTAAATAAAAATTATTTTTATACCATTGACTCTCAGGAAGTGGCTTTTTTCTCTTCTTTGTCATAGTTACTGTTGTCATTGTACAAAGTCCTCAGGTTTATGCATTCCCCGAAGGAAGAGAGAGGAAGGGAGGGAGGGAAGGAGGGAGGGAGGGAGGGGGAGGAGGGGGAGGAAGGAGAGGAAGGCAAGAAAGAGATTCTGATCGCTGGAGGTAGAGATGGCAGGCAGCAGCTCTCCAGGAATCTAAGCTCAGGATCTGACCCTGTGATGTTTGCACAGCATCAAACATTGTTTTGGGGTTTCTGGCTGCTCTGAGCCTGGATTCATATCAATTCTGGGTCAAGGTTGCCATCTACCCTCTTTCTCCCGCGTGTGCCCTTGTTTTATAGCAAAGTTTATCCTTGCCCGTGAATGAGCCCTAGATTCAGATTCTGATTCTGTAACTTGCGAGCTCAGTAACCTTGGTGAGTGATTAACCCTCTCTGAGCGTCAGGTTATGGTTTTATAGAATAGGGGTAATAAAGTTCACCTGGGCTTTTCATGAGGCTTCCATGAGATACTGTGTAAAACTTCCAGGTCAGTGCCTGGAATATGGTTGGTTGGTATTGCTGTGAGCGGGAGAAGTCTCAGGGGCCAGGCCTGGACTCCTGGCCCCGCCTCCATCCTCCCCGTGGCAGACACACCCGCTGCTCAGGTGCTGGGAACACAGGCTCCATGGGGACCGCTGTCAGCTGCAGGGTCCCGCCCACGCTGACGTCCTGCGAGAGCAGCTCACGGTCAACGGCTTGTTGAGGCAGCGGGCTTTCTCAGCCCCGGCACTTTGATATTTGGGGCTGGGTGGCTCTCTGTGGGGGACTGTCGTGCGTTTAGCAGCAGTGGCCTCGGTCTCCACCTACTGCATGTCAGCAGTGCACACCCCCACACATACCCCAATCCCTCAAGTGCAGCCGCCAAAAGCTATCTCCCAACACTGCCCAACGTTCCCGCGGCAGGGTGGGGGCAAAAATCACCTCCCGCTTCACCTTGAGGAAGGCCCGTGTGCAAAAAACAAAGCCCTTTTCCTCACTTGTTTTTTTTTTATTGAATTTATCAGGGTGACACTGGTTAACAAAATGATACAGGTTATTATACAGGTTTCAGGTGCAAATTCTACAACACATCACCTTTCCTTGCTTTGGAGCAGCCCTGGAGGGCCGTCTTAGCTCCAAAGTCTGCCTGGTGGCAACCGCATTGTCGTTCTGCTCAATTCTCCCTCTCGTTTTCATAGAGGGTTTCCTGACACTGCGCCCATAAACCTTCCCCCCCAACTCTGCACCTCAGAGGCTGTTTTCTCCGTTCCTCTGCTAAAGCTGCTGTCACAAAGGGCCACCAGCTGGGTGGCTTAAGCAACAGAAATTTATTTCCTGACAGTTTTGGAGACTGGAAGTCTAAGCTCAAGGTGTCGGCAGAGTTGGTTTCTTCTAAGGCCTCTCTCCCGGGCCGTAGACGGCTGTCTTCTCTCCGTATCTTTACAGGGTCTCCCTGTGTACGTCTGCGTCCCAATATCCGCATATAAGGACACCAGTCATATTGGATGAAGGCCCACGCTAGTGACCTGATTTTACTTTGTCTTTTTAAAGGCCCTGTCTCCAAACACAATGACATTTGGAGATACTGGGGATTAGGGCTTTGTAGGTAAAACAGCTGTGTCAGGCTCGCTCGCATGCACTTTGTATGATTAGTGTGTGAGCACGTGGAGAGCTATGTGTGTACAGCCTCCGTAAGGCTACGGGTGCCTCCCCGTGGTGTGGATTGCTGGCCCGTCCCTGCAAGGAGCCATTTGGCAGATCCCTGTCCACCACCAGGAGGGGCGGTTCATCTGCAGTTTGCTCACCTGCAGCAGCAAGAAGAGGTTTTCCCTGCCTGTTGTGAGAATCTGATGGACGGGAACGGCCCAGTGCTTCCCAGCCCCACAGTCCCTCTACCGTCTGCCTGAATCCATGTTCCTGCTTGGCCTCGACCACCAGCACCACAGGCTTCAACATGTGAATTTGGGGAGGACACGATTCAGCCCAGAACACCAGCCTAAGACACCCCAGGAAGCTGGGCCAGGTCCAGACGATGGACTGAGGGAGCCGCCCTGATCTGAGAGAGTCTCAACCCGCTCGGCTTCAGGTGGTGCTGGCAAGGCCAGGAGTGGTTCTGGCGCCAAACCGCGTGGAGCTGGTGGGACCCCCATCAATTCACGTTCCGGCTACGGCTCTGCTCTTCGGGGAGTTCTCAAGCTGTATGATCCGGGCCCGGCCCACACCTTCCCAAGCCTCCATCTCCCTCTTTGCCTCATGTAGGGAAAACAGCTGTGGTAGGCTTGCTCGCTTGTGTTCCGGCTCCAAACACTTTGCATAATTAGTGTATGAGCACGTGGCAGAAAGACATGTGTGTGTGTGTGTGTGTGTGTGTGTGGCCTATGTAAGGCTATGACTACTTTCCCTCGGCACGGGTTGTTGGCCCGCCACCATGAGGGGCAGATGTTCCTGATGGCTTGCCCACCGCCACAACGGGCAGTTTTTCTGATTGCTCACCCGCCTCTGCGAGAATCCAATAAACTGGAATGGTCGAACGCCTTTTGACTCTGCTGTTCTCTTGTGGTCTGCCCGAATTCAGTGTGAACCTGCCTGGCCTCGACCACCAGCATGACCCCCCTCAATTTCTACACTCAGTTCCCACAAGGCTGGTGCCCAAGCGGGCTGGACTGGAGCCCTGCACAGTGAAGGTAATGTGGGGAGGGGGAGGGGAAAACAAAACGAAAGGGTGGGGTCCAGAGGTGAGATTTAGATCCTGCCCCGTTGTTCTTTCCACTTGGGACAGTCTTAGACCAGAGGTGCAGACCAGCAGACTGTGAAACAAATCTAGCCCACAGATGGATTGTGTTGGCCCATGAAATGTTTTTTAAAACTTGAATTAGTTGCTAACATGTTGACATCAGGAATTTGGGATTTCTCCTAATATATATCGATAGATAGATAGATATAGATATATAGATATAGATATAGATATAGATATAGATATAGATATAGATATAGATATAGATATAGATATAGATATGAAAATCTGGGCTTTCCCTGCTGCTTGGTATGAGGCAGCTGAGGCTGAGCAGGTCCGCTCCTTGTAGACAGAACCTGCTGCACTTTCTGGTTTGCCCCAGTCCCCACCATTCCCAGCTGATGTACACCTGGCCCTCTTCGGCATTTGTGTTTACAACCCAGGGTTTGCACTTCCTCTTCTTCATTCTTTCTTTCTTTTTTTTTTAATTTATTTATTGATTTTAGCCAGAGAAGAAGGGAGAGACACACATAGGAACGTGGATCAGTTCTCACACGTGGCCTGACCAGGGATCGAACCAGCATCCTCTGCGCTTCAGGTCGATGCTCTAACCAATGGAGCCATCCAGTCAGGGCCTCCTCTTCATTCTTAACCACTTCATTTTGGCAAGTTTGAGAAGGATCCCCACAAATTATTTACTGCTTACTCATCACTCAGCCTCTGGGGACTGCAGAAGTAGCGGTCTTTCTATTCCGCACTTTGGAAGAAGGAAATGCCAAAGTGTAAGTCACTTGGAGTCCCAGTGAAGTGTTCAAAAAGTCTCAGGACACAATGCCAATGTAGTTCTGTTGGTAGAGCACTGTCCTGATAGGCCAAGGTTGCAGGTTCAATCCACGATCAGGGCACATACAAGGATCAACCAATAAACACGTAAATAAGTGGAACAACAAGTCGATGTTTCTCTCTCAAATAAAATTTTAAAAAACAATAATGTTTTCTACACTAGCAATAAGAAACTAGAAAATTAAATATTAAATACTAGTAAAGATAAATATTTAATAAAACATACTCTGTATTAAATCTCATTTACAATAGCAATAGAATTTTTAAATGTTTAGTAATTGACCTAACAATGAACTCATTAGAGCTTTACCAAGAAAATTTAAAACTTTAAAAGCACATTAAAGAAGATATAAATAAAACAATATACCATGTTCATGGGCAGAATAACAGTAGGCAAATGTTTATTTCCTCAACATTAATCTATAACTTGAGTGATATTTCAATCAAAGTCCTTATTTTTTAAGGCAATGATAAGCTGATTTTAAAATTTGTAGGGAAAGATAGAAGTCCATGTATAGCTAAAGAAAGTTTAGGGGGGCGGGGGAGAGGAAACTGACCTACTAATATTACTACACTACAAAGCCAAAGTAATAGAGACATGGGGGTAGCTATAAAGGAATAAATGGTTCAGAGGACATGATGGAGAACCCAGGAGCAGAGCAGATATATATGGACATTAGGTGTATGACAAACTGCCATCACAAACCAATTGAACTAAATTTAAAAAATAAGATCAGGCTTGACTTGTGGTGGCGCAGTGGATAAAGCGTCGACCTGGAACGCTGAGGTCGCCGGTTCGAAACCCTGGGCTTGCCTGGTCAAGGCACATATAGGAGTTGATGCTTCCTGCTCCTCCCCCCCCTCTATCTCCCCCCTTCTCTAAAATGAATAAATAAAATCTTTTTTAAATAAATAAATAATAAATAAAAAATAAAATCAGTTGGACTAAGAATGGAATATTTAATAGAGATAGGAAATTAACTATCTATAGAAAAGTAAGATTCAAACTATATCTCATGTCCTTTATCTTTAAAAAATCTCCAAATGAACTACAGACCTACCTGTGAAACACAGAAGAGCAAGGCGAGGAGGAAACACTGTGAGAGAATACTGAACACATTTTGAATCAGAAAAGATTTTTTTTTTCAGAAAAGATTTTTTAAACAATAAATAGACTTCCTTTTTCAAAAATAAAGAAATTTTGTTCAAGAAAGCATACCATCGGCAGAAGTTGGTAGATCAGTAACGGACTGGAAGACGTCATTTGCCACATCCAGCACCACAAAGGATCAATATCTACGATGGACAGGAAGGCATGCTAACTTAACAACCACATGACAAGCAGATCTGGACCCAGTAGAAGAAAATATTCAAAGCATATGATCAGGCAAGTCATGGAAGGAGAAAATCTAATGACTGGCAAGTAGATGAAGAGCTGCTCAACCTACCCTGAAATCAAAGAAATAGAAATTAAAATCAAAAGATGTCACATCATAGCCATGCAGTACACACTGCTCACAAAAATTAGGGGATATTTTATTGCTTCATATTTATTTTGAAATATCCCCTAATTTTTGTGAGCAGTATATTTGCTAAAGTGAGGAGGACAGATACTCTCATGCCTAGCCTGTGGGAAGGCGAACAGGTGAGCAATCTGGTGGGAAGGGACTTAGTGAAATTACGTGTTTATTCCCAGCAAGCCTACTCCCTAACATGGGCTCCAGAGACAGCACAGGTCCGACAGCAGATAGGTATGAGGGAGGCTGTTCATCATGGTTCTGTCTGAAAGAGAAAGGAGACGGGGCAGACTGGGGGCCCACAGTAGGAGAAGGAATGTGGTAGATATATGTAATGGAGAGCAATGCACCAGCTTAAAGGAGGGAACTAGACTTATGAGCAGCAACATAAAAAGATGTTTAAAATGTGTGTGTGTGTGTGTGTGTGTGAAAAAAGTAAGAAACTGAATCAGATCTGTATCTTAATACTATTTATGTAAATTAAAAATCAAACCCCCGCCTGACCTGTGGTGGCGCAGTGGATAAAGCGTCAACCTGAAAACACTGAGGTCGCCGGTTCAAAACCCTGGGCTTGCCTGGTCAAGGCACATATGGGAGTTGATGCTTTCTGCTCCTCTCTTCTCTCTCTCTCTCTTTCTCCCCCCCTCTCCCTTCTCTAAAATGAATAAATAAAAAATATTTTAAAAAAAATCAAACCCCCAAACAGTAGTACATGTATACATCCAATAGGTCTCAACCTTGGCAATATTCACATTTGGGGCTACGTAGTTCTTTGCTGTAGAGGGATGTCCTATGTATTGTAAGATGCTTAGCAGCCTCCCTGGCCCCTCTCTACTAGGTGCTAACTGGACATTCCACCTATCCCTCAAGGCCTCCATGGTAGAGGCTGGCTTAAGTCCCCCAAACCATTCATTCTAATTTTTCTTAAGTAACAAGCAGGGAGGCAGAGAAACAGATTCCCACATGCGCCCCACTAGGATCCACCCAGCAAGCCCCCTATGGAGCTATGCTCCGCCCATCTGGGGCCATTGCTCCATTGCTTGGCAACCAAGTTATTTTAGCATCTGAGCTGGAGGCCATAGAGCCGTCCTCAGTGCCCGGGGACAACTTTGCTCCAAGCCATGGCTGCAGGACGGGAAGAGAGAGAGAGATAAAGGGGGGGAGGGGCAGAGAGGCAGATGGTCTCTTCTCTCTGCCATGACCAGGAATCGAACCCAGGACTTCCACACACGGGGCCCTGATGCTCTAACACTGAGCCAATCGGCCAGGTCCCCTTTGCCATACTTTTAATGGCTGAGTTGTATTTTATTATATGGATATATCGTATTTGGTTTATCTAATCTCCCCATGTGGTATATTTCTGTTATCTCTGATATTTGCTTATTATTAAAAAATTCTTCTAAACTGGGGGGGGGGGGTGAGCACTCAATACGGTATACAGAAGATGTGCTATAGAACTGCACACCCAAAACTTGTATAATTTTGTTCACCAATGTCACCCCACTAAACTCAATTAAAAAAATTCTTCTAGCCAGATCTGTAGTTTCCATATTAATTCCTTTGGGATGAATTCACAGTAGGCTCACTGGATTAGTGAGACATTAAATTTACCATATTTTTTTGCTCCATAAGAGGCACTTTTTTCCCCAAAAAGAGGAGGGGAAAATACCCGTGCATCTTATGGAGCTAAAATACGGTATTTTACTAAATTTTTTTTTTTTTCATTTTTTCTGAAGCTGTAAACAGGGAGCGACAGTCAGACAGACTCCCGCATGCGCCCGACCGGGATCCACCCGGCACGCCCACCAGGGGCGACGCTCTGCCCACCAGGGGGCGATGCTCTGCCCATCCTGGGCGTCGCCATGTTGCGACCAGAGCCACTCTAGCGCCTGGGGCAGAGGCCAAGGAGCTAACCCCAGTGCCCGGGCCATCTTTGCTCCAATGGAGCCTTGGCTGCGGGAGGGGAAGAGAGAGACAGAGAGGGAAAGCGCGGTGGAGGGGTGGAGAAGCAAATGGGCGCTTCTCCTGTGTGCCCTGGCCGGGAATCGAACCCGGGTCCTCTGCACGCTAGGCCGATGCTCTACCGCTGAGCCAACCGGCCAGGGCTTTATTAAATATTTTAACACACTATTTGGTTCAGAATATTTTTTTTCTTATTTTCCTCCTTAAAACCTTAGGTTATGTCTTATGGTCAGATGTGTCTTATGGAGCAAAATATACAGTATATTTCATTTAGTTGTCATGATACCACTTCAAGTAACATATAGACTTTTTTCATTTTGCAGATGAATTAACTATTGTTGCACGCAATCATAAAATCTCAGGAGCACACAGCCGTAGGCATTTATTTCTTGCTCAGGCACCTGTGGGCTGGCTGTGGTTCAGCTGATTGAAGCTGGACTCAGCTGGGCTTGGCTGTAAGCTGGGGGGTGGGGGGGTCCAGGCAAGCTCAACATGTCTTTTACTCTTCTGTGGTCAGCAAGCAACTAGAAGATGTTCATACTGAATGGGATCAGGCGGGTTACTTTGACATAAGGGTTATTGAGAATCAGCAGATGCAGGAAGAGTTCTCTGCCCTCCGCCTTTTCTGCCTAAAAGCAGGACATAAACTTCCCTTTGTGAAGGTACCTGCCCCTCCTGTACCAGGAAGAGGAGGGCAACTCTTATCACCAGAGATGGAGAGTAGGCACCCAGAGAGTCTGCATAAACCAACCAAATTAACCCTCGCCTTCTATAAGTTTCCCTATATACTTCCTAGTTACTTTCCCACGACTCATCATTCCTCAAACCCCAAGCCCCTTTCCTTTTATAAAGATAATATATAAGCCCTGGAGTCTAAATGACTTAAGTTTCTCTTTTTCCTGTGAACTTCGGTGCATGTAAAATATTCATAAAAATAGTATGCCTTTTCTCTTGTTAATCTGCCTTCTGTTAGTTTAATTCACAGCCCCCTGTTTACTGAATGCAAGAAGGCAGAGAAGTTCATCTTCCCCAACAATCTTGTGGCAAAAGGCTCAAAAACCCAACTGCATGGGCAGTTTTGAGACCTTTCTCCACATCACCTCTGCTAATGTCCCAGGGGCTAAAGGTGGTCCCACGGGTAAGCCGTGTGGGCGGGGGAGCCGCGCCTCCTGTGGGGTGTTGCTTTCAGCTCCCCGTGTCCAGACACCAAAGCTGTAGTTGCTCCGTGCAGCCTTGGTTGACTGCCCCCTCCTATGAACTCGCTGGCTCACTGCCTTTCCCATTCAATGAAGTAATTAATTACATACTTTGGTCCTGTCAGGTTTTTATTCTTTGGTATTGACTTTGTGTCCTTAATGGGATTGTTGAGTTCTTACAGTCGGGGTGAGGGGGGCACTTCCTTGTCACGCAGGGCCCCCGCACAGTGCTGGTACAGAGAATAGGACAGGGAGTAACTGTACAAGGACTGGTTGAGCACAGAAGTTTCCCCTACCAAGGAGCCTGCCGTACTGCATGGTGGGTATTCTGGCGGATTCCAGGAAACAAGCCCAGAAAAGCGAAGCCAGGAACTGTGGCCCCACGGTGCTGGAAGAACTTGACAGTTCTTCATGATTTCCGAGGCCCCTCCACCAGCAGCTACAGCTGGATTAATCAGCACTGAATCCTCCTTGCAAACTTAATTAGCAGCTCTTGTCAAAACTCAGCTTCCTGTTAAAACTAGACTTAAAAAAAAAAAACCACAACTGTTCCAAGCTCATCTCCCTATTTTCTGTTATGTTTCATCCAAATGTGATACCAAAATCTCACTTTCTTTTTTGTTTATTGAGCTATAATTGACATAACACATTGTGAAGTTTAAGGTGTACACCGTGTTGATTTGATAATACACATACCGTATATTGCTACATGATCACTACCAAAGTGTTAGCTAACACTTCCATCACATCACATAATTACCATTTCCTCTCTGTGCTGAGAACATTTAAGATCTAGTCTCTTAGCCACTTTTAAGCATACAATACAGTATTGTTAAAATTTAAAAATAGAACTACCATATGATCCAGCAATCTCACTTCTGAACTTTTAGGTATATTGTCAAAGGAGATTTCAACAACAGATGAGTGGATAATGAGGACACACACACACACACACACACAATGGAACAATGGAATAAAATTCAGCCATGAGAAAGAAAATCCTGCCATTTGTATCATGCTAGGGGGCATTATGCTAAGTGAGATAGAGAAAAACAAATGCAGTATGATCTCATTAAAGTGGAATCTAAAAGAGCCAACCCATGGACACAGTCAGCGGAAGAATGGTTACCAGGGGCTGAGAAGTTGGTGGTTTAGGGGAAATATGGATCAGAGGGTACAAACTTGCCATTAGAAAATAAGTTCTGAGGATCTAGTGTACAAAATTCCATTTTCCAATGAGAGTCAGAGAGATTCAAGAATGTCTTCCTGCCTGACCTGTGGTGGCGCAGTGGATAAAGCATCGACCTGGAAATGCTGAGGTCACCAGTTCAAAACCCTGGGCTTGCCTGGTCAAGGCACATATGGGAGTTGATGCTTCCAACTCCTCCCTCCCTTCTGTCTCTTCTCTCTCTCTCTCTCTCTCTCTCTCTCTCTCTCTCTCTCTCCCTCTCCTCTCTAAAATGAATAAATAAAAACTAAAAAATAACAAACCAAATGACCCTAGTCTTCCTTGTAAGTCAGGAGACTTTAAAAAAAAAAAAAAAGAATGTCTTCCCCTGGTCCAATAAAGATGGTAATACTGGTTAACACTTACTAAGCACTTACTGTGTACAAGGGTTATACATTCATAAACTTGCTAAATCTTTATTTAACCTTAGAGCTATTATAATATCCCCATTTTACAGCTGGGGAAGGTAAGATTTAAAGAGATAATGGGCTTTTTTTTTCCCATTTATGACAACATGGATGGACCTTGAGAACACTATATTAAGTGAAATAAGTAAATCAGAAAAAGCTAAGAAATATATGATTTCACACATAGGTGGGATATAAAACTGAGATTCATGGACATAGATAAAAGTGAAATGGTTACCAGGGGGAGGGGGATGGGGGGCAGTAAAGAGGGACAAATATACAAGACAGAAAATGATTTGACTTTGGGTGATGGGCACACAACACAATTAACAGTTCAAATAAAATATACGGTAAATAAAGAGATTACGGGACTTGTCCAGGGTCACAGTACTTATCAACGGTGAAGCTGGGAAGTAAACCCTGACCAAAAAAATTGGGACTCTTTAATCTCTATTCTACATCCCTGCTTTTTTTATTTTAGGAAACCATGTCAAACATTAAAAAGTTATAATTAGGAAATGATACTTGTGTATGCTGTCAATCAGGTTGTAAAAGTCACAGTTTTGTTGTTAGATCTATTCTTTGATATATTGTTGTTTTGTGGATATTGTGTATAAATTGTGCCTTTTTTCTTTTGGTTAAATAGTAAGGAGAACATGATCATGATAAAGTATTACTAATACCACTACTAATAATAGTTAACAGCTACCACTTCTATAGCCAAGCACTATTCTAAGGACTTGACATATTTTAATTCATTTGATTTTCAGTAAAAAACCTATTAAGTAGCATTATTGTTATTACCACTTTATAAATGGAGAAACTGAGGCACTGAGAAGTCACCTAACTTGCCTCAGATCATCCAGCTGGTAGATGGCACTCTTGCTTTGGAGAATAACCTTATTTTTTTTAATCCCCAAACACCACACACTTACTATGATGAAACCTCTGAGTGAGATCAGGAGGGAAGGAAATACTAGAAGAACACATGCTCTGAGATGCAGGTCAGGCCATGTGTTCTCTATCTCACAGCAGTTCTATGCAATGAAAATTATTATTCCCCTTTGTAAAGTGCAGAAACCAAGAACCAGTTCAATGAGTAACTTGCCCAAGGTAAGGTGTCAAGCTGGACGACACAGCGTGATGTGAGCATGCGCCTGCCCACCTCCGAGCCCGAGCTGGGTGGTTGCTGCTCTCACATACTCTGGTATCAGTAGGGTCACTCTCTTGCGTGGGTTTTCAGGGCGAGGAAGCTTAGCAATCCCAAACCAGCACCAGAGCCCTAATGACAAGTATAAATACAAATGAAACATTAAAAAAAAAAGCCACCTCTTAACAAATTTTTTTTAAAGTATTGTCAGACCTGCACAATCTGAAGAACTTAATGAAGAGTAGATAGACCTCACTCCTGGCTCTCAGGGGGACTTCTGAAGGAAGTCGGGCAGCTCTGTCAATCAATTAACAGCAGGTTATGAATGGGAATTCCGAGCGAGACACTGGGTCCCTCCCACGCTTGTTGAGCTGGTGGATACCTGCCCTGTAGCTACTCAGGGGGCATGCCGGATCACAGGGGCGGGATCCCTCTGGAGGTGGTGGTCCCAGGCGACAGGGCTGTCACGGCCACGATCCAGCCTGCTCCCCGCTGTCCAGGCTGACCCCTGAGCGGGACTAAATGCGTGTGTAGAATCACAAGTCTCATCCGCTGGAGAGCAAATCCTATCGAATCGCTGAGCTCTTCTGTTCCTCTCCAAACTGTGGTGTGAGAATATGGCTCTATTTTAATTTCTGTTTAAATGGTATGTTTTAGTAATTACGAAGATAATATGTGAATTACAGAAAAGTCTGGAGAATGTAGAAAAGTAAAAATATCTCCATAATGCTCATTGCTGGGGATTTCTATTGCTAATGGGGTTTATACTTTCTGACTTTAGAGATAGATTAGCAGGATAAATAAAAAGATAAATAGATAGATGATAGATAGATAGACAGATAGAAAGAAAATACTGCTTTGTAATCCTTTTGACTTAACCCTTGTGTTTACCTAACAGAAAAAAATTCTATGTCAAAAATTTGTTTTTCTTTGTCATAATATATATATTTTTAATTAAGTGATGGTGCCTGACCTGTGGTGGAGCAGTGGATAAAGTGTCAAGCTGAAATGCCGAGGTTGCTGGTTGGAAGCCCAGGGCTTGCCTGGTCAGGGCACATATGGGAGGTGATGCTCCCTGCTGCTCCTCCTTCTCTCTCTCTCTCTCTTTCCTCTCTAAAATGAATAAATAAAATTTTTTTTATTTAAAAAATAATTAAGTGACGGGGAGGCCGAGACAGACTCCCGCATGCACCCAAAGGGGACCTCCACCCGGCAAGCCCCTACCAGGTGATACTCTGCCTGCCTGGCCACACAGCTGCATTGCTTGGCAACCGAGCTATTTTAGCACCTAAGGCTGAAGCCATAGAGCCATCCTCAGCACCCAGGGCCAACTTTGTTCTTACCCATGGCTGTAGGAGGAGAAGCGAGAAAGAGAGAGATGGGGGGTGGGGAGCAAAGAAGCAGATGGCTGCTTCTCCTGTGTGCCCTGACCAGGAATCGAACCCTACCTCTAAGCCAGCTGGCCAGGTCCTCTTTGCCATACTTTCAATGGCTGAATTGTATTTTATTGTATGGATATATTGTATTTGGTTTATCTAATCTCCCCATCTGGTATATTTATGTTATTTCTGATATTTGCTTATTATCAAAATAATCTGAGAAAAGAATTCTAAATTGGGGGTGGTAAGCACACAATACAATATACAGAAATATTATACACATTGAGTCCTTCCAAAGTACTTTATTTTACAATCTCAGATTCTATTGACTATCTTGAATTAGAGTGAGTTCTCTTTCTGAGTGTGTGTCAGAGACAGAGAGAGGGACAGATAGAAACAGACAGGAAGGGAGAGAGATGAGAAGCATCAATTCTTTGTTACAGCACCTTAGTTGTTCACTGATTGCTTTCTCATATGTGCCTTGACCAGGGGGCTACAGCAGAGTGAGTGACCCCTTGCTCAATCCAGCGAGCTTGGGCTCAAGCCAGTGGCCATAGGGTCATGTCTATGAACATGTGTTCAAGCAGATGAGCCCACACTCAAGCTGGTGACCTCAGGGTTTCCAATCTGGGTCCTCTGCATCCCAGTCTGATGCTCTATTCACTGTGCCACCTCCTGGTCAGGTTAGAGTGAGTTCTTATTTTAGTCAAGCATTTACTGCAATAGAAAGTGAATAGGATTTGAAAACTGTAGTATAAATATTATACTACATATAATCATCAGCTTGGATAAAGTTCTTCATAGTCAGAAATATTAGAAAAGCAGGCCCTGGCCGGTTGGCTCAGCGGTAGAGTGTCGGCCTAGCGTG
The DNA here is from genome assembly GCF_036850765.1 of Saccopteryx bilineata. Classification (NCBI taxonomy): domain Eukaryota; kingdom Metazoa; phylum Chordata; class Mammalia; order Chiroptera; family Emballonuridae; genus Saccopteryx; species Saccopteryx bilineata. The sequence goes on from NC_089494.1 coordinate 248,851,145, forward strand.
CGGAGGACCCGGGTTCGATTCCCGGCCAGGGCACACAGGAGAAGCGCCCATTTGCTTCTCCACCCCTCCGCCGCGCTTTCCTCTCTGTCTCTCTCTTCCCCTCCCGCAGCCAAGGCTCCATTGGAGCAGAGATGGCCCGGGCGCTGGGGATGGCTCTGTGGCCTCTGCCTCAGGCGCTAGAGTGGCTCTGGTCGCAATATGGCGACGCCCAGGATGGGCAGAGCATCGCCCCCTGGTGGGCAGAGCGTCGCCCCTGGTGGGCGTGCCGGGTGGATCCCGGTCGGGCGCATGCGGGAGTCTGTCTGACTGTCTCTCCCCGTTTCCAGCTTCAGAAAAAATGAAAAAAAAAAAAAAAAAATGAGAAAAAAAAAAAAAAGAAAAGCAAACAGCCCTGCCAGGTAGCTTAGATAGTTAGTGCACTGTCTCGATACACCAAGGTTGCAGGTTCACTTCCCAGTCGGGGCACATACAAGGATCAGCCAATGAATGCCTAAAGAGATGAAACAACAAATAGATGTTTCTATCTCTCTCCCTTTCTCTCTTTCTAAAATCAATAAATAAAAAATAATGAAATTTAGAAAAGCAAACAGAGAAAGGAAATTACTCAAATAATGGACACCACATCACCTCCCTTGTGCAAAGGCTAATATTATCCATCTGTGTTGTGTACACTGAGCTCTGATTTGGGATTTGAATATCAGCACAATGGTTGGCATTTTTTGTTCTTCTCATTGCGTTTTATAAATCAAATAAATTTGAAAGAATCTCTCAGCTCATGTTAAATAAATCATAGAGAGGGAGCAGTCTCCCCACTTACACGCAGGCTCTAGAAATGTTCTTCCCCTTCCTTTGACACGCCGAACCATCTGTCCGGATCACTCCTCCTGTTCCCGGGCCAGGCCAGGGGGTGCCTGGCTGTTGTTTCACCGTCCTTATTCCTAGTCCATGTAGATGATCAAAATCACAGTGGGAAGACCCTTTAGTGGAGAAAGAATAATCTCTTCAACAGCTGGGCTGGGATAACAAAACTTTCTCATGGCAAAGGATTTAAGTTAGACTCCTACCTTACATCATCTACAAAAATGAACTCAAAATGAGTCAACAACCTGAACAGAACCATTAAAACCATAAAATGCTGAGCAGAGAACTGGGGGTAAATCTTCATGACTGTGGACTTGGCAATGAATTCTTAGATGTGACACCAAAGCACTAGCAACAAAAGAAAAAACAGATTAACTGGACTTTATCAAAATGGAAAATTTTCATGGACCCAAGGACATTATCAGAATAGTGAAAAGACAACCTATGGGTCCTAGCCGGATAGCTCAGTGGTAGAGCGTCGGCCTGGCATGCAGGAGTCCCAGGTTTGATTCCCGGCCAGGGCACACAAGAGAAGCACCCATCTGCTTTTCCACCCACCCTTCTCCTTCCTCTCTGTCTCTCTCTTCCCCTCCTGCAGCCAAGGCTCCATTGGAGCAAAGTTGGCCTGGGGCACTGAGGATGGCTCTATGGCCTCTGCCTCAGGTGCTAGAATGGCTCTGGTTGCAACAGAGCAACGCCCCAGATAGGCAGAGCATCGCCCCCTGGTGGGCATGCCGGGTGGATCCTGGTCGGGCGCATGCGAGAATCTGTCAGACTGCCTCCCCGTTTCCAACTTCAGAAAAATACAAAAAAAAAAAAAAAGACAAAAAAAAAAGACAACCTATGAATAGGAGGAAATATTTGCAAATCACATATCAGATAAGAGTCTAGTATTCAAAATATATGAAGACCTCTTACAACTCAATAAAAAGACAAACAAACCAACTGGGTAAATGGGTAAATAACTTGAATAGATATGTTTCCAAAGATGATATCCAAATAGCCAGAAAGCACATGAAAAGATGTCAGCATATTTAGCCATTAGGGAAATGAGTTACCATTTCACAGCCAGTAGAATGATTGTAATTTTTTTAAAAAGGGAAAATAACAAATGTTGATGAGGCTGTGAGGAACTTGGAATACATTGTTTGTAGAATGTGAAATGGTTCAGCCACTGTGCAAAAACAGTTTGGTAGTTCCTCAGAAAGTTAAACATAGCATTACCATATGACCCCACAATTACATCCCTTGGTATATTCCACCCCAAATCATCAAACACAAAGACTCAGACAAGTAAGTGTACACATATGTTCACAGCAGCAGGACTTATAAAAACCAAGAGGTGGAAACAACCCAAATGTTCATCAACAGACGAATGGATAAACAAATTATGGTATAGATATGCAATGGTGTGTTAGTCAGCAATAAAAAGGACTGTGACAATGTAGGTGAACCTTGAAATAATACTAAGTGGGGAAAAAATCAGAAACAAAAAGGCATTCTTCCATTTGTATAAAGTATCCAGAATAAATAGATCTGTAAAGAGAGGACAGAGATAGGGGGTTGTACAATGGCAGAAACTGCAAAAGGTTTGTGTGACTTCGAAATAATGGAAATTTTTTGAGATTAGATGGAGGGAATGGTGGCTGTGGGTCAAATAAGTTTGCAAATATGATGTATATGTTTGCTCGCTTATAGTTTGCATTGGGTGTGGGGACAGGCTGTAAGCAGGCAGGGTCCTTATAGCCTACGGCTTAGTTTTAAGGCTAAGCCTTTCCCACCCTTTTAATCCTAAAATCTTTTCAACACTAAGTTTTTCCCCACACCCTTGACTGTTGCATGATGTGGGGTGGTGCACTCTTATGAGGAATTCCATTTATGCCTCAGATAAGTAGCTTTGTATCAGAGACTTCCTTATTTGTATATTGGCTTAAAGGTTTTGATTTCTACACTATAAAATAGGGCAGACCTGGGGATCGCTCGTTCTCTGTTCCTGCCATCAGCATTGCAGGAGAGAGGCAGCTAAGATGGCAGAGTGCTGAAGGAGAAGCCAGTTTGTGCAGAGAGAAGGAGATGGGGGACAGAGGTGAATAAGGCTGGTGAGGTAGAAACCTTTGATTCTAAGAATACTTGGATGAGTCAGTGGCTTTGGGAACCCCGAATGGAAAGGGAAGTGTTTTCCTACTGTGTGTATTTCTCGTCTGCCAGGTGTGAGCTAGGATTAAAGCTAATAGCCCACCAGTTCTTGGCTCCGTTGTTTCATTACCATCTGTCCGAATCAAATGCAAACTTGCACGGGCCAGGCGGCTGTGATGGTGGCTGCGGTTACTGGCTTTACAGTGGCACAGCATTGTGAATGTACTAAATGACACTGAGTTGTTCACTTTCAAATAGTTAATGGTTATGCTGTAGGAATTTTGCCTCAATAAATTATTTTTTAAATCATGGAAGGGCCAAAGCCATGGTAATAAACAAACAAATGATCTCGCAGGAATAAAGAGGAAAGCATGCTCCCAGGAGATATGGGTATTTCTCCTCATCTGAAAATGAAAAATGACAGCGGTTCCGGCCTCACAGAGCTCACGGGGGAATATAGTTAGTCCATGTGACACACTTACAACAGGGCTGTGCACAAGGTAAAAGCTCCCTACATGTTACCTGTCATCATTATTAATTCCTGCTCAAGGAACCCACTGGAAAGGCTTCCTAAAAAAAAAAAAAAAAAAAATCTAATACAAACCATTTCCTCTTTTATTGCGATGAAGATTATAAAAAGTCAACAGCCTGTCATTTGAAAACAAAAGGGACAGACCTGACCTGAGTGCACCTGGCACTGGTGGAATCTATCGATACTTTCTGATACTTTGCAAATACAACCACATCGTTCTTCCATTTCTGGACCCCATTTTGCAGCTGGGGAGAGTGAGGCTCACGGAGGCTGAATAAACTGACCATTACCTCACAGGAGGTTAGTGGTAAATCCAGAATTCAAACCTGGCATTTACCACAGCTCATCAGCCTCCTGGAGCACTGCGTGGCTTCCGCTGCTCAAAGCTACTCTCTGGTCCACGCCCGTGGAAAATCCACAGGAGAAACGGAAAGCTCTGCTGACCAGGATTCCCAGCATGGTGGACTTTCTGCTTAGCCTCGGCCATGTCCTGGATGCCTTCCATGACACCTTAATCGCAAGCACCAGACTGGGGCCTGCCAGCTGTGTCTCATCCACATCTCACTATGTCAACCTGATAATTTGACAGGAATTCTCAAGTATGGGCCAGGACCGGTGCCTGAGAAATCTGAGAGCTCTCTCTGTTCATTGCATCACCCAAACCTGAAAGAGAAGCTCCTACTCATGCTGGTGCGCAGGGTTCAAGACAAAGATGTCTGCTCAGATCACCCCCTGATAGGATGGTGTCTCGCGGCTGTCCGGCACCACCCCCCTCTGCTCAGATCACCCCCTGATAGGATGGTGTCTCGCGGCTGTCCGGCACCACCCCCCACATCCCAGTATGCTGTCCAAATCTGGGTCCAGAGTCGCCGGTGTCATCAGCAATCTCTGTCCCTGGACATCTGGGTGCCTCGGACACTGATACTCATCTCTTCCTCAATCCTTCCGTCTTGTGATGTCACTGTAACCCTAAACCTCCCCTGGGCTCGGGCCTCTTCCTCCTACCCCCCTGGGTCCCAGGGAACCTGGCAGGTGCACTGGAGCTCGTTTGCTTCTTACAAAAAACTAGAGAATCTGGTTCTCAGGGTAAAGGAAAACAACATTGATTGAAACCCCACCTTTGGAACAAGGACACAGATTTAAGGAAGCACTTGCCTGACCCCGAGAGCGAGAGTCCCCTGAAAGGTCGCGCCTCACGTGGCCCTTTCGCCGCCTCCGCCTGGTCTTCCCGCTGCGGCTGCTCAGGTGCTGCTCTGCGCTCTGCGCTCAGAGTGCAGGCTCGCCCTGTGAACCCAGCCCAGGAGGCTAGTGACTAGCCCCAGAAGGCCAATTCAGTTACTTAAAAAGTCAGGATAGCCTAACCAGCGGCGGCGCAGTGAATAGAGCATCGTCCTGTGACGCTGAGGTTCCGGGTTCAAAACCCCGTTGTCACTGGTTTGAGCACTGGCTCATCCGGCTGGAGCAGGCTCACCAGCTTGAGTGTGGGTCACTGGCTTGAGCGTGAGGGCCGTCAACATGATCCCAAGGTCACTGCTCAGATCAAGGTCACTGGCTTGAGCCCAAAGGTCTCTCTCTGGCTTGAGACCAAGGTTGCTGGCTTAAGCAAGGGGTCACTGGCTCGGCTTCACAGTTTCCCCTACCCCAGGTCAAGGCTTGTATGAGAAGCAATCAATGAACAACTATGAGTGGATGTTTCTCTGTCATTTCCTCTTTCTCTCAAAAAAAAAAAAAAAAAATGGAAGAAAGAAAGAAAAAGTCAGGATAGATTAGGCAGCTATAGATGGCAGAATGAGAGCGAGGAGGGCTATCATAATGCCTCCCTATCCTTATTGGGCTTCTACGTGCCATGCAGTATAGTAAGTACTTTATCGTTCCTGTAAAAGGCCTCGGACTGATTTGTGAACACATTCCACTTGACAGATGAGGGAACTGAGATGTAGTGAGGTTAAAGGATTTACTTAGTATCCTCTAGCTAACTACATCTAGGAATCCAGATGTCACCAGCAGGGAACTAGTTTGGAGACCAGGGCAAAGCACTGAGGCAAGAGAAAAAAAAAGAATGTGTGAATTGCAGGGGCAGTAGAATGCAGAGGAGGGACCGGATTTTATTCCTACAGAAAAGAGGAAATTGGTCGGCTGCTGACCATGGCTGCAGAGGGTGAGGCCGAGGAAGGACCTGACAGCTCCCAGGTTTCTGGCTTTCCCCTGCCACCTTGGTGAATGACGACTCTAACAGCCACAGTTCATTGGAACAACAGAAGCTAATAGCAGCAACCAAGCGCTATTTCTGCTGCAATGAATGCATAGTTCTATATAGGCTGCTGTATCCGGAAGCCGCAGTCATCGTAGGGAGGGATAAGAAGCGTGAGAGGTGTGTTTATAGATTAATCAGGCAACCGTGGTCCAGCCTGTTGCACCTTCCATCTTGAGCCACTTCTAAACAACTCTGAGATCTTCCTCGGCTGTAAGTAGGAACATGTGACTTCTCAGTGTTTGACCGGATCCATCAGGATCCATCAGGATCCAGCACACATGCCCTCTTTATCTTATTGGAGCCAGTTTATCTCTCAGCCCCAGGCTCACCCCCTTAAAGCCCAGAGTGGCCGCCCTGCAGGCAATTCCTCACATGTTGCAAGGTCCTGTCTCCCTCTCCCCCTCCTCTCTTCCCTTCTGCAAGCCTTGTCCCCTTCCTGATAACAGTTCAGGCTTCCGTGGGTATCATGTGCAGTCATCACCCCCTCTGGGAAGCCTTTCTCTCCTCCCCACCTCCCCTTTCCAAGACCTTGGGTCCTCTTACCTTCTCTGTGCTTCTCAGAGTCAACAAAATTTGTCTGTAAGCCTTACCACCACCCAGCAGTGTGCTAGGTGCTTTAATTGGGAATCTCAGCATCTCCTTAAGTGTAGTATGTACACCCCTGGGGGCACATGAAGTCTTTCTAAGTAGACCTGAATGAACTTTTTAAATTGTAATAGCTACGCCTCTTGCTTTGATGTTCATTAGGGAAAAAATAAAAATAAAAACAGGACCCGGATACCAAACTCACGACTTCACAACCACTGCTGCTTACGATGAAGCGAAAGTGGGCTGCAATGTTAGCTACAGTTGACCCTGGATATCAGGCGGGGTGGTTAGGGGTGCCGACATCCACTTACAAGGGGACCAGAGCAGTTCAAACCTGTGCTGTTCAAGGGCCAACTGTATTTTGGGCGTGTGGTTGGGAATTGTATGCTGAGGGTCAATTTAAGTTAAAAAGCGAATTTCCCACTGCCTGGAAGTCAGCACCCCTACCCCTGCCTTGTCCAAGGATCAACTGTAATTGTAGAGGTTGCAAGGAGATGTAGCCAACACCTGCAGTTCGGGGAAATCTCATTTAATCCGTGCAACAACCCTGTGAAGCAAATATCTTTATATTTCTGAGATTCGAAGGCTGCAGGTCACAGACCCCTTCAGGAGGGGACAGGGTTTGTGCTCAGGTTGGGTTGACGCCTCCTATCCTATGAAACTCACACACTGGCTCTCTGTGTTTCTCTCTCTCTCTCTCTCTCTCTCTCTGGAGGACAGAGGTCTTTAAAAACTGGAATGTGCCTTCATCGTCTGTACGTCCCAGGCCCAGCACCCTTCCCAGTACCCAGTAGAATTTACTAAGGTTCGATGGAAAGAATAAATATGCTCAGGAGTGATTCCCAACGCACAGTTTGCAAAGCACTTTCACAAGCATTTTCACTTAATTCCCCCAACATTCTTCGGAAGAAAGGATTATTCCTACCCATTCCTGCTTCCCAGGCGCAGACACTGATAATCTGAGTCTTGCCTTCATGCTGAGAGTGGGGTCACACTCACCTGGCTGCCACAGAGGTGCCAGGACCTTGGAGTGGGCTGGAGGCTGCCAGGCGGAGAGAGAAGGGCATTGCAGTACGGGGCAGTGCCCCGAGGCAGATGACCTTTACCCTCGAGCCCCTTTTCCCTTCCAGACTCTGAGCGTATGGCCAGAACCAAAGCATCTTCCTGACCTCGATGAGCACTAACAGTCACTCAGGAGCTTTCTCTGGAGTTAGAGGACCCACCTCCTGGCTACTCAGATAAGCTATTAGGAGACGAAGCCCTGTCCTCGAGCAAGGAAGACTCCTGGCCAAATCCAGTCTCCCAACTGACACACTTTCTGGGGGCAGCCTTTTGAGGGTTTTGTTTTATCTTATATTTTTTTAAACTAGTGACAAAATAATGTACGTTTGTGGCCCAAACATTGGGAAGAGGGCAGAAAAATACAAGTATTCATATACATGTAAAACATAATATCACTATATAAACGGAGCTCCTTCAAAATGGAGTCAGATGGCCTGACCTGTGGTGGCGCAGTGGATAAAGCGTCGACCTGGAAATGCTGAGGTTGCCGGTTCGAAACCCTGGGCTTGCCTGGTCGAGGCACATATGGGAGTTGATGCTTCCTGCTCCTCCCCCACTTCTCTCTCTCTGTCTCTCCTCTCTCTCTCTCTCTCCCTCTCCACTCTAAAATGAATAAATAAAAAATAAATAAAAATTTAATAAATAAATAAATAAATAAAGCATAAAATTATTAAAAAAAAAAAAAAAAAATGGAGTCAGAGCTTGGGCGAAATGACCTTTGGACTGAGCCAAAAGCAGCACTGTACGTATTCCAAACAAGTGTTTGTTATAAATACGGGACTGACAGAGACAGCCTTTAGAATTCACATCGCTGTGTTAGCTTATCCGTACCTACAGAAAGTCCTTCCTCAGCTTCTTCACATTCAGAGAAACCCCTCCTTCTGTCCCTGTAATGGCCCCCCTCCCATCTCATAGATGCCTCTTGCCTTCACCTCCGGAGAGAGCGCTGGGCTTCCGCCTGAATGGCACGTGGCTTCCCGACCGCCACGGCTCCTCTCAGACAGACGCCTGTGGGGTCTCACTTTGGCTTTGTATTTTTAGGTTAACGTGCACATACATAGTTATAAATACATAATATATAAATATATATCAAATGTATACACATAGCATTTTTATAAATGTTTTCTACCACCCAGAAGTGAGAGTTAACGTTTTTGTATGTGTAGGAAAAGGGAGGACAGAAGCGGAGGACAGGGGCGAGGAGAGGTCGGAGGGGAGTCGTGAGGATGAGGCCAGAGGGAGAAAGAGGCCTGGCAGGCTGCGTTCATACTGGGGTTCATTTCTGTCCTTTGCTGGGACAGCGTTCTTTTTTTGTTTTTGTTTTTTAGAAAATGAGAGGGAGACGGAGAGACAGGAAGGAAGAGAGATGAAAAGCATCAGCTCGTAGTTGCAGCACCTGAGTTGTTCATTGATGGCTTCTCATATGTGCCTTGACTGGGGGCTCCAACCAAGCCAGTGACCTTGGGCTCATGTCTATGATCTCACACTCAAACCAGCAACTATGGGGTCATGTCTATGATCCCATGCTCAAGCCAGCAATTCTGCACTCAAGCTGGTGAGCCTGGACTCATGGCTGGATGATCCCACATTCAAGCCAGTGACCTCAGGGTTTCGAACCTGGGTCCTCAGCGTCCCAGGTCGACACTCTATGCTCTGTGCTGCTGTCTGCTCAGGCTAGAACAACATTCTTATAAACCATGATTTAATGATTACCTCCCTCAGAATCACGTGTTTGATGCATTTTTCTAGAAATGCAGATTCCTGGCCCTCAACCTACTGAAATAGTCTCTGGAGCGAGGCCTGAGGTTCGGCATCAGAATCCGTCCCGCAAAGCTGAGAACCCTCCTGAACAAGCGTCACAGAAGTTGCCCCAGGGGCCGGAGGGTGGAGGGGGCTGCCCTCCGCCGCGGGAATTGTTCCCAGGCCTGCCCTGGGCCTCTGCAGCTTTGAAGGAGTTCCATTATTCTGCACAGGAAAGGGTCAGTGTGCCATCTTGGCCTGCTAGGATGTCCCCTGAGTGGGGCTTCCTCCATGGACATCTGGGATACAGTGTTTGGAGATCCCTGGGCGTTGGGGGAAGGAGAATGGAAGGGAGGCTGAGAGCTGAGCAGAGGGAGCTGGCTGAGCAGCAGGGAGGCGAGCCAAGGAAAAAGCTGGACATTTGCAATGCCCCCGAGTAGACTCCTGCAGACTCACTGGGCGAGTGCAGCAAGACTCAAAGCCAAGAGCAAGGTGCTTTGTCTGCCACTGAGCAAGCAGGGGCACTGACAGCCCCAAGGGCATGCTTTCCATTCAACCCAAAACTTCCTTGCAGCAAAACAAGTAACTAAGAGCCTGACCAGGTGGCGGTGCAGTGGGTAGAGCACCGACCTGGGACATTGAGGACCCAGGTTCGAAACCACAAGGGTCAAGAACCGATCCTCTGCTGTGTGCTGTGTTGCCAATTGTGCTGAGCACAGTTAAGGTAGCCTAGGCTAAGGTATGGTGTTCAGTAGGTTAGGTGAATTAAATGCATTTTTAACGTAAAATGTTTTCAATTTGCAATGGGTTTATAGGGACACACTGCATCACAGGTTGAAGATGATCTGGAAATAGCAAAAACTTAAAAAGACAAGTCAAAAGAGCAAGAAAGGAAAGCTTCCTGTCCTTAATACTGGTCATGGCACATTCCTGCTTTTGACCAAGCCCAACAAATTATGTAGCTGGCCCCGCCGGTGAGCAGTAACATTCAGTGAGGAAAATGACCTCCAATTTTTAGGAACTAGATCCAGGAGGCCCTTATTTTCCTGTAATTGAAAACAATACACTTCTTTTGACTTTATCTTTTTATTTCTCCCTTTCCACAACCAGTAAAAAAAAATACAATCAATGCAAGTACAAGGATCCAATTTACAGAGTGTAAAGAGGGCCATCGCCCCAATCAGGCCCAGCTTATGTATTTACAGAGTGGGGTGTGGGCATAGCTAACAGGGATGGTGAGAAGCCAGCATTATAAAAAATACAAAGATGATCTTTCCTTTACATTTCCAAATTGAGAGCCCCAACCCAAATCACACTGCCATTTGCTATGGAACTTATATAAGCTGTACAGTACATGATTATAAATATGGTGCATAAATGGCTCTGTTAGGGAATTGGTATCTACATGAGGGAAGGGCAGGGCAGGGCTCAGTTGGGTATCCCGACCTATTAAGATGATGGATGGCCTGACCAGGCGGTGGCGCAGTGGATAGAGCATCGGACTGGGATGCGGAGGACCCAGGTTTGAGACCCCAAGGTCGTCAGCTTGAGTGCAGGCTCATCTGGCTTGAGCAAAAAGCTCACCAGCTTGGACCCAAGGTCACTGGCTTGAGCAAGGGGTTACTCTGTCTGCTGAAGGCCCACAGTCAAGGTACATGTGAGAAAGCAATCAATGAACAACTAAGGTGTCGTAACAAAAAACTGATGATGCTTCTCATCTCTCTCCATTTCTGTCTGTCTGTCCCTACCTATCCCTCTCTCTGTCTGTTAAAAAAAAAAAAAAAAGATGATGGATGGATCTTGGAGTGTGGTGGCACCACCCCTCCCCCCAGACTTTGTCCAGACTTGGTTGAAGCTCATTCTCCAGGGAGAATGGGAGGTGAGGAGCAGTGGGGGACAAAGGGGTCAACACAGTGGGGGGCTCTAGAAGGCACAGAAGGCATCTGGGGCAAGAAGAGTACCCTTGGGCCCACAGGCCCTACTGCCGCTTGATCATGGTTCTGGGGAGTCCAGGCAGGCCCTTGTTTCCAACCTGGGGAAAAGCTTGGAGCTCTGTAGGTAGCCAGAGAGCAGGAAATCAAATTCATCTACCTCGGGGAAACGGGAGAATGTCTGGAAAGAGTGTCTGGATGAGTGGATGGGAGCTGACCCAGACAGGCAACCTGCAGAGAGTGAGCGGATAGGTATATAGAACTGTTCCATGCTCAGGGGCTCCCTGGGGCTCAAGGTGGTGGCTGTGGAGGGGACTCAGGACCGGAGTCCGGAGGACTCGATGGGAATGATTTTAATCTGACCAAGTGCAGCACTAGGCTTTAGCTATGACAGTCAATTTGGCTCTCATAATAGCCCAATTCAAAAGAACCCCAGGCCCTTTTAGCAGAAAGACCATCTCTTCCCCAGTGCTCGCCATCGTCCGGCTCTCATCCTCCACCTGCCCAGCTCAGAACAGGGCCGCTCTCCTCCTAGAAAGACGGGGCAACAGGCGAGCCCAAGTGCTTCCTGAGGGCGCTCCCACCCCGGAACCTCGGGGACGCAGCAGGTAAAAGCCTGGACTAGCCGTACCTGCCCCGGTGCGGAAACCTTGATAGGGAAAGTGGGAGCACTGGGCAGAGAAAGGCCCATACCTACGTTCCCCCGAGCGGGGCTGCTCTAGGGCGCGCACGCATGAGAGGCAGCTGCTCTAGTTTGAAGCCAGCCCTCAGTAAAGGAGCATTTTACCACAATAAGAAAAGCATGTGTATATGTGCGCATCTTTGAGATCCTCCCATAAAATTTGCCCTTGGGACTTCAGAAGAGGATGGTTGAAGTCTGAAAATAAATCCTATTGGCCAACCCATCCGTGTGTGGGGGTGGGTGGGTGGGGTCATTTTTCTAGCCAGGCTTCATTGTCTAGGTCTCTTTCTGTACCTTCCCGGGAATGGAAGACCCAGGAAGCAGGGGCGGAGACAAAACAACCGTGCCGGTCGGTACACCGCATGAAGGGGAATGAGAATGAGAGCGAGCGCCAACGCCATGTCTCAGAGAAGTGGAGAAGAGCGTGCAGAACCACAAGGGAGCGCAGCAGACTGGGGGCCCCTCCTCCCGCCTCGGGGCCGCCCCTACAAGGCTGTGCTGCCGGAGCTGGTGTCTGTGGCCGGGGCATCCCCCTGGGACTTGGGGACCCCGTCCTGGGCCTCTCCAATCACGGCCGTGTTACGGAAGCTCTCGGGGACCTTGATGTGGATGTCCTGCTCCTGCGCCTCCTCCGCTTGCTGGCAGCACTTGCAGCAGCGGCAGGACCTGGGGCAGCAGAGCGTGCAGCAGATGCGGCAGCAGACGCGGCAGCAGATGCAGCAGCAGCGTCGCAGGCAGCAGCCGGTGACTATGGAGATCACGTGGTCCCAGGGCCTCAGCGAGTGCAAACACAGGGGCAGGAAGCCCCAGGTCTGGAGCACCTTGGGCAGGACGTGTGGGCAGCGGGACTGCAGGAGCTTCAGCACCACCACCAGAAGGATCACCACAACGACGGGCACCCCCACGCCCACCAGCACTGGCCACCCGGCCAGCGACAGGCCAAACACTGTCAGCGGGACCATGAAGAAGAAGACAACTAGGTAGAAGATGGCAAACCAGCGGTACTTAGCTGAGATGGTGCCCAGCCCCTTGGCCAGGCGGATGGGCAGGCGGGCGAATGGGATTGGGTACCACAGGAGGATGCCTGTGATGTTGAAGAAAAAGTGGCACAGGGCAATCTGCAACACAAGAGATTGGACGGGTGAATGGCATGTCGCATGGTGGGGAGAAGGAAAGTGTCACCTAGCAGACAGAGTCACGGGTTCTCCTTGTCTCCATAGCTCAGCCTAGACGGGACCTGTATTGCCTGAGGGTCTACATGTGACTGGGATTGAGGGGAGGTAGAAACGGGAGGTGACCAGTTGAATGACAGCTCAGTTTTCAGAGCCTGCAGTCCATTAGGCAATCTCTACCAATGAACCTCAGGACTGTGCCCACTGCTAGCCTGGGTCTTGACCCTGCTGTTTCCGGCTGAGCAGTTAAGAGCTGAAAGGCGGAAGGAAAGGCTCACAGCATAGCTGGCTTTCTCGGCTCAATACCCCATTCTGGGGGGTGGGGGGGGGCTGGCGGGGAGAGAGGAGGAAAGATGGTGGCGGCAGCACCAGCAGCGGACATTTATGGTAGACACAATATGGGTGAGACAACTGTTCTAAGCACTTTCTGTGGATTACTTCAAGCCTCAAACGATATCCTACGAGGTGGCAATCAATAGTGCCCCTGTTTGATGTAAGAGGAAATCGAGGCACCGTGAGGTTATACTATTTTCCCAAAGTCAGACAGATGAGAGAGGGTCGAGGTGGGTTTCAAACCCAAGTAGCCTGGCTCCAGAGCCATGTACTGTCTGTCCCCTGTCCTTCCACTATGTGTCACACGCATTCTAGAGGCTTTGGTCTGATATACTAACCACTAACCACGTTTGGCAACTAAGCACTTTGAATGCGGTTACTTCACATTAAGATGTGCTGGAAACATAAAAGACACTGGATTTCAAAGACTTCATCCAGAAGAGACTGTAAAATATCTTACAGTCTTTTAAAATTTTGATTGCAAGGTCATGGGTTTAATAAATACATCATTAAAATTGATCTTCCTGTTTTTTAAAAAAAAAATTTTTTTTTTTAATATGGGGCTACTAAGAAATTTCAATAAATGGGTGACTCAAATTTATATTCTACACTCACATTATATTTCTATTGGACAGCATGGCTTTAGACAGGACAGACCCTCAGATCTTTATAATAATAATAATAATCCTAATGAGATAGGGATGAAGGCTGGGCCACCTGACTGAGGTCATTTAGTGTGTAAATGGCGAGACAAGTATTCAAATGCCAAAGGCCTTCTTGCCCAAGGTCACCCAGCTGTTCCAGGCAAGGCAGAAGAATCACCCCTGGTTCTATTTAACGCCGGGCCCAGGCCAAGTTCCCTAAAAGGGTGGAGGAGACAGAAGTGGGGGGGGGGGTGTCTGTGCTTCCTGAATACTCTACCTCTGTCAAGTAGTCACCCCACCTTTGTTTAAACAACTGCCAGGGATGGGAGTCTCACTACCTCGCTAAGGAGTAGATGTGGCCTTAACTGTGGCTGCTCCTCCACATCCCAGTTTTAGACCTCACAGAGCAACGCTGGCGCCCTGCTAGGAATCGCATGCTCTCCGGACCACAGATGGGGTTGTATCCCACCCACAGAGCCTCTGCCCCCTGCGTTATTTCCTGACCTGGAGTGAGTTCTTCAGGGTATTGCCAGGACTGGCTAAGGCGGCCAGAATGGCGGTGGTGGTGGTGCCAATGTTGGAGCCCAGCGTGAGCGGATACGCCCTCTCGATGGTTATCACGCCGACACCTGTGGGAAACAGCGCTCATCACCTCAGCCCCGGGGAGGACAGGGGATGGCCACAGAGAAGCCGGAGAAACTCACCGATCAGCGGGGTGATAGTGGACGTGAACACCGAGCTGCTCTGCACGATGAAGGTCATGCCTGCCCCCACGAGGATGGCCATGTAGCCGGTCAGCCAGGCAAAGGGAAAGGGGAAATCTGGGAGGCAGAAAGGAGAGATCCTGTCACACCCCTTGTAGGAAGGCATGGCTGGGAGGCCTCGCTGGCGCCCCCACAGGACCTGGGGAGGGGACAGGGAGCGCGCAAAGTGGGGGGGTAGGGGTGGGAGGGGGGACCAGCCAGGGAGCAAGGCCTTCACGGCTCTCTGGAAGTGAGCTGGCTTTCTCAGGACCTTGCAAGCATGCAGTGGGAGCTTGTTCTTGCTCCCCAGTCTCAACCAAACCACCAAGCACCATTTCAAGGATGAGAGGTGCCTTAACCTCGGCTGCTTTTCAAGTTCGAGAGAACAACTCCAGCCTGGCCTGTGGTGGCGCAGTAGATAAAGCGTCGACCTGGAACGCTGAGGTCACCGGTTCAAAACCCTGCACTTGTCTCGTCACAGCACATATGGGAGTTGATGCTTCCTGCTCCTCCCCCCTTTCTCTCTCTCTCCGTCTCTCACTCCATGTGGAGGCTACTGCCAAGTGACAATCTAAAAGGAGGCCCCTGCAGTGGCAACAGGGATGCCATCCCCCAGAAAGCCCCAAATGGGGGGTCAGTGCCCCTACCAGTATTGATGGTCTTCTTGATGACAACAGCCACTTGCCCCTTGAGCACAGAGCCTAGAAGCTTGACGATCAAGATCAGACAGCCACAGAGCACCAGCAGGGAAGTCACCAGCAGGATGATGCCAACAACAAGATCCAGGAGGTTGGCCGTCACAAAGATGTGCTGGCCTGAAGAAGCCATGGGAAGTCCTTATTAGAGGGGCATGGGCCCTCCACCCCCACCCACCCGCACGGCCGCGGACTGCTTTTTATTCCCATCTTATTCCTCTGTCTCACAGTAACGGAATCTCGGTTGTTAGCTACGAGCACCCCAGACGTCTGTCCCAGTGGCGGAGGCTGTGAGTTCTGCTCACATTTAGCAATATTCTCCCGGTAGGTCACATTCTTGATGGTCCAGGTGTGGAAACCATCTGTCCAACAGAAGGAAGGGGACGTGCAGTTCTCAACCGAGGGGACGGTGACGTTCATCTGAGTCTGGATGTCAAACACGAGAAATGGTATGCATCACGTTGGGGAGAGCGTGTGCACCTGTAAGCGTGCTGCACTGTTCCCACGGGTCCCTCCGCAAACGGGAATAGAGGCAGCCAGAGAGAAGCCAAGAAACATGAAAATAATGCCAAGTGGAAATAATGCATCAGTGGCATGGGGTGGGGCAAAGGGCGGTCTCTGTCCTACTGCAGTCTGTCTGTCCACCCAGCATTCAAGGGCTGATTGTTATGGACTCTTCCCCAGCCAGTTTTGATTTTTCAGGAGTCCCCAATTTTTGTTTTTCCATCCTTTCTATTTGCCCACTTTGAAAGAAGTTGCCTAAAGTACAGACACAAGAGTTCACCAGGCCCTGGCTGGGAAGCTTAGTTGCTTAGAGCATCGTCCTGACACAGCAAGGTTGTGGGATCGATCCTCAGTCAGGGCACATGCAAGAATCAACCAATGAATGCATAAATAAGTGGAACAAACGATGTTTCTGTCTCTCTCTCTCCCTTCCTTTCTCTCTCTAAAAACAATATATACAATTAAAAAAAAAAGTTTGCCCGCATAGCAATATTCTTAGAAACTTACCACGTTGGTAAAAGTTTTGCACCAAATCTTGATCAGACTCTTGTTTTGAGCTGCTGCATCATTCATTGCAATCTGGTTGATAACTTTTTTATCCAGCTGAGGAAGGCAATAGACAAGAGAGTCAGCACATGCTCAGAGCTGAGGCGGCAGGGACACACCAGGGCTGCTGTAAACAGGAGCTCTGAGGACTGGAACAGACTGCGAGGGCCTGCAGTGGTGAGCTGGGACTCACCCTCTCCACTTCCACAGGGGAACCCAGCACCCAGACACCAGCAAGTGCTTGATAAATAAACGAATGGTCAGGTGAACAGTGGGTTGGCATTGAGAAAGCGTGTAGGCATTCACCGGATGACTGAACAACAGGGTCCACCACACGAGTGTGAAAGGGCAAGGTCTAAGCTGGGCAACAGTCACAAAGCCTTCTTTCATTTTAATGGTATGGACAGACCCTGATGACCAGAGGGGTGAGGTGGGAGGGAAGGGTAGTAATCTTTCTATTTTGGCTAGAAGTAGAAACCTTCACCAGTGAGCCCAGTGATGCTGAAGTCTGGAGGGGGAACAACGTGGCCCCCAGGTCCAGTGGGCAGCGTTTGCGTCTTGAGAAGCACTCGCCACCTCCTGCCCCCTCCTTCAACATGACATGCATGTTTAAGTCAAGGAAACAAAAAAGGCCAATTACTCTACTAGGGTTCCCAGCTCTGCTTCCCTCGGCCTTTTTCAGAGGCAGCGGTAGCAGTGTTTGGCGGCCGCCGTCCGTCCCCGGTGGGGCTGGGCAGAGGGCGAGGGCGTGGCACCTTCCCTTTCAGAAGGAATTCGGGGGGCTACCTGGATAATCCGCTTTGTGAAGGGGTCCGTAATGACTTTTAGGAGTGCTGGGGCATCTTCTCCGTTTCGGAAGTGGAAGGACTCTACCACCAGGTTGGTCAGGATCTCCAGGTAGTGGGTGGTGGCCTCCACGGGCAGGAGCACCAGCACGGAGAGCCAGTTGAAGAAGTCATGGACGGTGGCCCCAGCAAAAGCCCTGCAGAAGGGGACCCCACCCCAGCAAGGTCAATCTGTTTAAATATCCCAAACAGGGCTGAGCAAGGTCAGTTATATTCCTACGTGCAGGCACCTCCAGAGATGGTATGTTTATTATTTCATAGGTTATCCAGGGGCAAAAATTTGTGTAGCATTGAAGAGAATCCAAAATCTGGAATAACAAAACCTAGAATCCCAGCCATGCCCCTCAGTGAAGTGACTGAACCTCTTCGCACTTCTACGTGTATTCAGTGGGGTGCAGGAAAGCCCACTCGGCTTCCTGAGAAGACCAGACGGGCAAACACCCTGGAAAGTGTGTGGTAGTGTTTCGTCAGGGACCAAAGGAGGAGGGGGGGTGTTTGCTGGCCTCCTAGCCCGCCTGCAAGGCTGTCTGCCGGACCCACACAGCACAAGCATCACGGACACAGGCTGAAAACGCTCTAACTTAGGAAGTAAAAAGTCTGTCGCTTGTTAGAAGAAAGGCCAGGAAATGTGCTTAATTTTTACATTAACCTTTTGGAAGAAAGAGGTTCCCTTTGCTTGGATCCAATGTGCCCCATTTTCTTTTTCTTTCTTTCCTTTTTTTTTTAGAGAGTCAGAGAGAGCGACAAATAGGGACAGACAGACAGGAACGAAGAGAGATGAGAAGCATCAATCATCAGTTTTTCATTGCGCATTGCGACACCTTAGTTGTTCATTGATTGCTTTCTCATATGTGCCTTGACTGCGGGCCTTCAGCAGACTGAGTAACCCCTTGCTCGAGCCAGTGACCTTGGGTCCAAGCTGGTGAGTGAGCTTTTTGCTCAAGCCAGATGAGCCCACGCTCAAGCTGGCGACCTCGGGGTCTCAAACCTGGGTCTTCCGTATCCCAGTCCAACGCTCTATCTACTGCACTACCACCTGGTCAGGCCCATTTTCTTTCTTTAAAAAAAAAAAAATTAGTATTGATTTTAGAGAGAGAGGAAGGGGGAGAGAGAGACAGACAACCAGAAACATCAATCTGTTCCTGTACATGCCCTGACCGGGGATTGAACCCATAAACCTTGCATATCAGAACAATGTCCTAACCAACTGAGCTACCCGGCCAGGGCCCAACATGCCCCATTTTCATCTTATGCATCCACAAAACTACATTTTGCTTTTCACTGGCAGGCAAGTAAAATACAAAGAAAATGTGGCATGGGTTGAGCTGGCCAAGAATGGAAGCTTCAGGTTTATAATTATTTCTGACTGAGCAAGACAGTAAATCCTCGTTTTAACTACACCATGCAGCAGGTGAGCTTCTGGCGAAGGCTTGTGTTTAGAGAGCCCTGACTCTGTGCCAGGCACCTTGCTGAGTATTTACCCGTACAGGTGTGTTTACTGCTTTAGACATCACAGCGGGGATGCCGTTATTATCCCTGCTACGCAGACTGGGGGGGCTGATTAAGCCTGTGATCTTTACCCTCGGCTGCAGTTCACTGCGGCCAGTAATAAGTGATCCAGGAATGACAAGCATATCCTCATTGGCCCTTTCAAGGTAGTTACGACAACCTGGCCAAAACCAATGGGCCTGGTGGTGGCAAGGGCTGGTTCTGAGCATCCTACCTTCTGAACACTTTCCGGTCTCCCGCCTGCATGAGCGCCACCAGGGTGTTGGTGATCGAGGTCCCAATGTTGGCTCCCATGATGATGGGGATGGCGGCCCGCACCGTGAGCACTGGAGCGTAGGAAACAGTCCGTTAGCAAGGCAGCTGGCCAGGTTCCCGAGGCGACCCAGGCTGGCCGAGCTCATCAGGCCCCCAGGCCCTGAGAGCAGCCATTCCCAGCCTCTGGACGCTGCACCTCGACTTGAACCTGGTCAGAGTTCACCATAGCAATGGGCACCTGGACCAAAAGGAGCTTTTAGCACACAATTTCAGGGAGTCCACAGACCCCAAGAAGCCCTAATTTAAAAGTACTTTTCTGAATTCTTCAGCTGTAAGGCCCCCTGAAAGGAGACCAGAAAACGATGTTGACAGACTTGTGTATTTATTATGGCAAATTCCCGGCAGTATAATTTCTTTTTCTAACAAAATTAGTATATTGCCACCATATCCTGGCATAGGCAAGTCAAGTATTTTAAAGAAGTAATACCTTTTTCTAATTTGGCCCAGAAAAGGCTCTAGTTAATTTTGGCTAACAGGCTATTTGGGGCTGAAAATTCACAGGTCCCACTTAAGGGGTCTGCCTCACTAAGCCAGGGCAAACATCAGGTAGGTTCAAGTTTAGAATGCTTCCCAGGCTCAACTGCCCCCAAACCGATGTGTGATGTGATTAGATGTCTTTATTCTTAGCGCTGAGCAGTGATGGAAACACTCATCTTTGCTGTTCAATTTGGCAGCTGCTAGCCACCGCTGACTACCGACTCCTTATAATATCGCTCGTGCGACTCAGCAACTGAGCTCTATATTTTAAACTGAAATCAATGAAGGTTAAGTAGAATTAAACAGCCCATATGGCGAGTGGCTGCTGGACTAGGCAGTACTGCTCCAGGTGAGTCAGGCATCAGGGTCTATTCTCAGACTCAGCTATGGAACTAGGAGCAGGAGGCTGCCTGCGACCCAGAGTGGAACAGCACGTCAGGGCCGGGCAAGGTAGGAAGGTGATGGTGACAAGCCTGGGCACAGTCAGGGTAAACCTCAGGCTCCCGGCTGCGAAGGGAGACGCCTGGACTGTGTCTGGGCTCACGAGTGTCGGACTCACGCGAGGAGGCCACCATGCTGACGACGATGGATGTGGAGGTGCTGGAGCTCTGCACCATGACCGTCACCAGCACCCCGATCACCAGCCCCGCCAGAGGGTTGGACAGAACAGAGTTGTTGTTGAAGAACTTCCCGGCCACTTTTCCTGGGGGGGGGGGGGGACATGGCCACATGATAAGGGGTTAGGTGGGCACTGGTCCCTGTGGCATCATGAATCCTCATGCAGTTTCCCTGTACTGTCCTGAGGCCCTGAGACAGGCCCTACCCACCCGCAGACCCCGTCCCCCAAGCCTCCACCCTGCAACCTCCCTCCCTTCCACCAGAAATGCCTGGTTTCTGTGTCACCCAGATCTGAGTTTGAATTTCGTTACGCCGATTACAGGCTGGGAACCTGAGGGTCTCTCTGAGCCTACGTCCTCTCTACAAATGGGAAGGGCTTTGAGAAAGGATGTTGAAGACAGTGCCCCCTGAAAATGCCTGTTGCCGGGAGGCACTCAAAGTGCTAGCTATCAGTGTCATTACCCATTTTGGGTACAAAGGTGACCGATTGTATGGTGATGTCACTTCTGGGTCCCTATCACACTGAACACATGCTCAGCCCTGGATGAAGATTATTCCCCCAGGCCAGGGACCCTTTTCTCTTTGCGGTACAGAACTGGCCATGGCCTTGGCTCCTGGCCTAAGCCACCTACGCCAGTCCTAAGACTGCTCCAGGCCTCAGTTTCCCCTCTGAAAAACAGGAGATGACCTGAGGTAGCTTCCAGTCCTAAAATGCAGCTGGAGAGGGCTGGCTGCGTTGTGAGGGTCTAAACCAAACGGGAATGCCCCCCACCTCCAGCCCCTGACCCTCTCCCCATACCTCCGACCAGCTGGAAGGCACTGCTGAGGACGTCCAAGGAGCACACGAACAAGTAGAGGAAGCCCAGAAGCAGAATGAGCTTCCCAATCCCTTGGGAAACACACAGAACCTTCCCTTTGGTGTCTCGCTCTGGGGGAGCAGAAGAGGCAGGAAGGCTTTCAGTGTCTGAAACCCCGAGGGGTTTGGCAATGAGCTCAGAACCACACCACCCCCTACCCTCCAGCTAGGGGGCTGTGAGTTCTTATGGACGGTGAGGCTCAGAGATGGTAGGCAGCCATGGTCACAGTTTCAAAGTAATTACCACTATAGTTCACTTAGGTGAAACCCGTGGTGAGCCCTGGCCGGGTAGTTCAATTGGTTAGAGCATCATCCCGATACTCCAAGGTTGTGGGTTCAATCCCCAGTTAGGGCACATACAAGAGTCAACCAATGAATGCATGGATGGGTGGTATAACAAATCGATGTTTCTCTCTCTCGAAACAAAAAAGAATCAATAAAAATAGAAATCATGAAGTGTCTTTATAGGATTTGCATTTGGAAGGAGGGTTGCTGTGTAGTCTGGGGACAAGCAAACCAGGCTCCATGCTCAGCTGAACAGGTGTCACTGGGAGGCAGTGAAGAGCACTTACCACCTCCCCAGTGTGAGGTCAGAGAGGACGACTCTTCTAAGCACCTTCTGCAGAGCAGACTCTTTTCTAGAACGTGGCTGCAGAGCAGCAATCACCCGGGGAGGGCCTGGACAATGCTGCATCCCGGATAGCTACTATCTCCACTCTTGAAGGGGCTCTCACCTCCTCCCTTCCAGCTCCCTTCCCTCCCCAGCACTGCGACCCACAGGCAGACCTTACACGCTGCCCCAGGAAGAGAAGGGCAGCACTTCCTTGCCCAGCTATTCTGGCTGTCCCGTCTCTGTCCTCCGGAAGCCTGTCTGATGCCCACATGCAGGTGAGGGGACCCTCACCGAGGAGCTCTCAGAGCCGGGAGCTTAGCTGTTCACTGCCACAGCTATAGCCCGGGACAGTACCCAGGGCCCGCCCGGTTGGCCCGCAGTGGCTTATCAGGACAGTGCTGTGTCTGGCCTGGTTATAACCCCAGCATTGGCACATTTGCTGAATGAATGAACGAAAGCAAGAAGAAATGATTCCCCAGTCACCACACTGGGCTTTGACTCTCCTCCCAGACTGTCGGTGACAAGCCTAGCCAGGACCTTTGTCCAAAGAGCATAGGGACCGTGGAGAAGGAGCTGATACTGTAAAGGCAATGAGCTCCACCCCTTGCCGGTCTCATTTTCACCTGACCACCTGACCCCCTTGTGCTTTAGTTCGGGTAGGTCCCAGGGGTCTTCCACGTCGGTGGGCTCCTCGGTGGGCTCTTCTATCAGGGCCACGGTGGAGTGGGATGGCAGAAGCTCAATCTTGGTCACAGAGGTCCCGGTGTCATCTGCCCAAACAAACAAAGGCCAGGAGAAAGGAGGAATCAAGCCTGTGTCCCCCGGAGTCCCCACAGGAGCCCCATCGGGGGCTGGAAGAGAGGCACTCACTTTTCTCAGTCTCTTTAAGCTTCTCAGCTGTGGTCCCTTCGATGTATTTACTGGGGTTGGGCTGGGCATTTTCCACCTCAGGCCAAGGAGCCATGGTCTGTGGGTAGGAAAACAGGGTTCAGAGAAGCAGCCACTGAAAGGAGGTGCATTCGGTTGTCATGACGGGGAGAACCAGCAGCCACAGGATTTGGGGGGGTGGACGAGTGTTGCACTTACACCTTCCAAGTGTGGTCTCTTACACACCCTATTACACTCCTCTATCGGCCTTCTTCAACCACTCACCCAGGTGTCACTAGACCGACCACTTCTTACAGTGTTCTCCCATGCTAGCCTCAAATCCATCCATTGAGCCACCTTTGACTTCCCCAACTTCTGTCTGGGCCTCTGTCTGGACTGTCCCCTTCAGGGAGAAAGCAGATGCAAATGAGCCATCTTTATCACAGAATGCCAAGTCCTCACGACCCCCCGAGGGGCCCCCCGGCAGACTGGACATATCTCTCATATGCATCCTACCTGCTTTACCAACCCTCGGGTCTTCTGTGAGAAGCATGACCTACTGGACCTAGTTCCAATCTCAGAGGTACCCCTTACGGTGGAAGTGTGTCTACTCAAGTCCCTTTATGCCTCTGAATATAAAGTGTTGGTTTCCCCAGGTAGACAAAGGGGATGATGCTTCACCTTTTGCAGGGTTCTGAGATCAATAGGTGATGCCTAGGGCACTGCCTGGCACCAAGCAGACATCCAGCAAACAGTAGCAGTTACTACTATGCCGTGCTGCCTGCATTGACGGCCCTTGGTCAGAATCCCGTTCTTCCCAGCCTTTGGTAGAGACTTCCTCATAACCCACTTTATTAACAAAGCCTTTCTCAGATGGAGCGGAAGTGTGGCTCATGACACACCTGGAAGTCCACCCCTTGCGGTCCTTGTCCTCTGACACACATCCAAACGACGGGAACAAACAATTCATAGAAGAGGAAGTACACAAGTGGCTACAAATGAGTTCAGCCTCATTAGTAAACTAAAAAATGTGCAGATTAAAAAGTTTCTTAAATCAAACTTTTTGTATAATGTGCTGTGCTGGAGAAGATGCAGTGAAATGAGCACAGCAGGAAATGTCGGGAAACAGTTGGCAAAATGTCTAAAGAGCCTTACGTTGCCCATAAATCTCCAACCCAGTCATTTCACTTCTAAGAAGTAGAAATCGTGGAATATTTCCTCTAAGGAAGTCAAAACACCTGCTTTGCACTGATCATGTCTCTGAAGAGGGTTTCCCAGAACCTGGGTTTTCCCCATTTCTTACAGGGATCTATTCCCTGCTTACCTAAATGCAAACACTACCAAAGAGAGGGGCTTTGGCTAGCTCATCCCTGCACCTCAGGGCCTGCAGCTCTGCCCGGCACACTGGCCATGCCCAGCAAACGTTTGCTGGCTGAATGAACGTGCTGCAGACCAAAGGACCTTTGCTGTGCTGTCACTAGAAGTTTGAATGTAAAACAGGGAGATTAACTAGGGTACATCCCTGTAGTGTAGCAGCATGCCACTAAAGAGGTTATACAGAATCACCAAAAAAAATTTGTTAAATAAAGTGTGAATAAAAGGCACTCTTTCGTCCCCTTCACAGCATTTCAATAAGGATCTAGAAATGTTTCATAGGGTTCAGAGTGGGTGGTGGAATTGGGTGGCTTTTATCTTCTTCCATCTGAAATGTCTAAATTTTAAGAGCTACAGCCCAACCTCAAAGTCCAGAGGTACCTGCAATGTCACTGTTGCTCATATTGATAAAGCTAGGAGTTACAAGAAGCTGATTCTGAGTCCCCATCATGACTTGGTTTTGCCCAAGTACATTTCCCCCTGCAACTAACTGCAAAGCATGGCGTGTACTTCTGTGGTCGCAGGGAACACCCTGCAGAAGAGGAGACACTGAATGGGCCACAGGGATGGGGCCTGCCTCTGGGGCCACTGCTCCAAGGGGCAAGGAAGACACGGGCCTGTCTGGGAGCCGCTTCCCTGGGGAGGAACTCAGAGGACTAGCAGAAGTCCTTGGACCTTTGGGTCCCGCCGAAGGCTTTCTCCCAGCCTCACGCCGCTGATCCAGCTGTTCCCTCTCCCTGCTTCCCCAAGGCCACACTCACTCCAGCATACCCTGGTCCCTGCCAGAGGAGCAGAGAAGGGAGAGTCAAGCATCCCTCTGAGTAGTTCTTATACCCAGAAAGGTGTCTTTCATGCCCAGGCACGAGATTAGGGTTACGATCACACATCTGCTCCCTGCCACTGGTCCCTACAACTGAGCTGGCTGTGCGGATGGCCATTTGACTCAACTTCCTGCATGTCCCCTTGTACCCAATGCCAAGAGGAGCTCTTGCAGGCTAAGGAGTGGAAACTCCTTGGTTCTTCTCGGACCTGGTAGCAGGGCACCTGGCAGGGCACCTGACCCGTTGTTTGGGCCTCTCCAACCCGGACCTGTCCTGGGGCCGGGTGTGCTCAGCCCAAGTACATCTGAACAAGTGGGAAGAGGCTCGAGGCCACATCCTGCAGAGAGACCGAGACACCCACACATTCTCCCCCAGGCGGCGGCCCTCAGGAGCATAGGGAGGACGCCGCGGAGCCGGGCATGTGCCAGAGCACTGTGCCTTCTGCACAAACGAGCCCCTTGAATCTCACACGCACTTTCCAATTTCTGTACATTGACTGTACGTGTTTATACCTTGGTCCCAATGTCAGGAGGAAGCCGGGGCACAAGAAACCTAACTCCGCACTACGCCTTCAGAGACAGTGCAGACTCAGGCAGCCTGACTCCACTGTTCTCAAGCAGTATTTCCTTAGACTTTGAATAAAACCACCAAGACTTCAAATTCCCAGAGGGTGATAGCTACTCCTTCAGCCATCCGAAGGCAAAATAACCCCAGAGGACACGGTAAAGGTAGGAGGGGGATGTCTGGGACAGGGGACAGGGAACCTATTGGCCTGGGTTTTATGCTGCCAGAGTGGCTTTAGTTTAAACCTTTAATATGCACTAATAGGATTTTTAAAAGACAATTACCTTCTCTTTGAACTAGGGGTGGGGCCCTTACCAAACCACCCGCCAGTGCCCCTTTCATTTGTATTTGCGAAATCGTAAATAAATCCTGTAATTAATATATAGCGATATCATTTATGCATTGCACTGGGGGGGTTAAAAGGGCTAACTTATAAAAATAAACATTGAAAATACATTTCAATCTTTTTGTAGTCCTCTTTTTACACTCTTGCATTTTAAAAGTTCACTGGGATGAATGAACTCACTGGGAGATCCTAATAGTACTTACTCCCTGCTGACAGGGCCATTCTGTCCCCAGGGTGGAGGTGGGAGGAGGGGGGTGAGGAACAGGGTAGTGGTAGTGGGGAGGAGGGAGGTGGCTGTTTTCTTCCATCAATTGAACTCAGGCTATTTCTGTCAACGTTCATCTAACAGCAATAATCCAGATGCCCTCCCACCACTGGGGGCTTCTTTTAATGAGCTGGTCGAGTGCTTTGGGACGCCTTTCTTACCACCAGTTCCCAGCGTTATATAAAAATAGGAGATCATTATCAGCTGTTTAGCTGGCACAGACGAAGAGACTCAAACACCCTGACCCGTCTGAAACAATGGTCTCCTAGCAGGCACAACTTTGCAAGAATATACAACAAAGAACAGGTTAACGAACTCCAGTGCAGGGCTAACACAGAAATCTCTTGGTGAATCTAAACAGGGAGGGAGAGAGGATTCCCAGGGATGCATTCCACAAGCTGCCCCCATGAAATTCACGTTGGCCGAAGCTGCCTCCTGGCTAATTGTTCACCTCAGTGCCAGCTTCCCAGGGCAGGAGTCTGCCCCCAGGGATCTGAGGACCAAATTAACTCCATTCCACCAACCGCCTTCTTTATAGCCTGGAGATTCTCGCCCCCACCCCCACCCCCAACAAAGCTGCACCTGTGCCCATCTCCTGGTAAGCCTTTTTCCCGGCCGGCTGGCCTGGTCCCCCCAAAACACTGAACAAGGGTGGGCTCTGTTCTCCCGAGAAGCAGAAGGGCAGGCCAGCCCTCTGCTGATTCAGGCCGCCTACCCTGATGGGCCCAACAGGTTAGGACTGCATTTTGCAGTCACTTTAGATAAAGAACTCAGCACGTGAAAGTCATGCTGTGTTGGGGGTAAGGGTATGCAGCATTGGACAGCCACACAAACCTCGAATTTCCAACTCAGGCAAATCTCCTAGAGGATTCTGTTCTTGTAAAGAGGGGAAAGCTGAGGCCCAGGGGCTCAGAGACCTGCTTTGGGCCACACAGCTAATTAGTAACTAAAAAGACTACCCAGCTCTCCTGATTCCCACGTGGTATTTCATTCCCCACCACACACCCCGTTTTTTCCTCCCAAACCCACAAATCCCCAAGTGTGTCTCACTAACACTGCCTGTAGCAATAATGTAGTCATAGGAGTCGTAATAACAGCAATAGCAGTAACACTAAGGAAAAAATATCTGAAAATGTGGAGGTTTATTACTGTTTCCTCTCTTTCGCAGCCCAAAGCCAAGCCAAGTTCCTTGAGGTCTGCATCGAGGGCTATCTAAGAGAGTTAAGGAAATTAAAAGTAAATCAAGGTTCTTTCAAGAGTGAGATGGGAGCAGGAAGCGCCCTTGCGGCAGCAGCAGCAGCGGCGACGGTACTCACCAGCGCTCCGAGCGCAGGTAATGGACTGAAGGAGGCGCCCAGGTGGAGCGCAGCGGCGGGTATATATAGCCAAGGTGTTGCGCAAAGAGGCGGGCGGCAGGGGCTATCACCACGCCCCGCGCACATTCCAGGACCGCCTGCCGCCGCGCCGGGGCACTGCCTACCTGCCGGCTTAATGAGCCCTTCGTGACCTCGCCCGCCCGCCGCGCGGAGGACAGAGAGGCGGCCTGGTTGCGCGGAGAAATCTCAGCCTTTTCCTGGCGTCTGAAGGGCTGCGAACGTGCCCGCGCCCCGTGCGCCCCGGCCCGCGGCTGGCACGCTCCGCTGCGCCCCAACGCGGGCCGCGAAACATCCCAGTACACAGTACATGGCCGCTGGTGGGGCTCCCGCTTTCCACGTTTCCCTCCCCAAGGATCCGAAAATTCTAATTTAGCTCTCCTCTGGAGCCCAAAATGTCCCGTAAAACCCCAGGGACAAAACCTTTCCAGACAAAGCCAGGATTGTTCGGCCTTATCAGTCTTGGGATGCTTTCTGCTTTAGTATCCCAGACTCAGCAGTAGACACTGGAGCCCTGGGTCTGCGATAGGACAGCGCTCGGTGGGCCAGGCTGAGGAAGGGGAGGGGGCTGCCCTCACCAGGAAGAAAGCTTCGCCGGACCCTTGTTGGGCTTTGACCTTGGCCCTAGTTCACCTCCCCACCTGCCCTGTGTATCCCGTGTCACTGCACATCTTTTTCCATCCTGACTGTGAGAAGACCTGCCCCTCCCCTGGGAAGCCCATCACCGGCTTATTGTAGCAGCAACCTGCCTATGTGCCATGCGGGTGTGTTCTCCAGTGCCACACAGAAGCCTTCCCTGGGCTAAGAGTAGCTCGTTTCTAATTGAGGGCTTGGGGTGGGGCATGACATAGGGTCACTCAGGATTTGCTGAGCCAGGATCAAACCTGGGTCTTATTCCCTGACCTGAGTCTTATTCCCTCTGCTGCAGGGTCTTGGGTTTATGGCTGAGGAATCATGGTCCCTATAAGAGTCACGTGAGCTAAAATATTTAGGACACACAGAACAGTACCTGGCACGTGAGTCCTCAATGTTAACCACTAGTTTTCACCGGGGACTTCTAATGTTGGCAGATGAATGGAAAGCTTTAATCAGACTCCTCTAGACCCTTGAGGTCATTACTCCACAGCTTCAGATGCTGGTCACATCGGCCCAGAGGCCAGGACATACTGCTTGGTGAGCGGGCATTAGGAATCAAACTGTTCTTATTAGAGACACAATGGTTTTGCTAGTGGGTGCTAGACTTCAAAGCCAGCCCTTGGAGACAGTGCTCAACCCTGGCATTCGCTGAGCGCAGCTCCGCCTCCAGCCCTGGCAGGCAGGCTGCAGACACCACCTAAGGGGCTCAAAGGGGCTGGCCTTCAGGGACAAGCAGCAGACAAGCCTCCTGTAGTAACCGCGGGCTTTGATGTGGGGCACAACCTCACTGCCTTCACATCTCCCTTATCACTCCCAACAAGGAGCTAATCAATGCCGAAATTTCAAAAATGTTGGAAAAAGAAAGGTTTCCCTTTTATCTTCCAACTGAAAAGGCCAAGTGCTGCTTCAATCAGGAGACCTTTTTGTAATGAGTTTGGGCTGATGACTGTTTTGTATTTCTTTTTATCCAGAGTGCGGAGGAAAGGTGTCTGCAGACCCTCCCTTTGGAGAATGCAGTTTGCTGCAGAATATTTTCCTGTCTTTATTCCATCTCAGACACAGAATACGATCGACATTTCTACTGTTGACAGCCAGCCTGTGCTCACACACCCGCTAGAGTACTTTCATTCAGCGCAGTTTTCCGCCTACTGCGGCCCTATAAGGCAGAATTGATTGGATTAAATAGCGTCATTGATGTGAGCTTTGAAGTCACCCAGCCTACAAAACGGTGAGCTGGTATAGCCCCGCCCCCCTCACTGAGCCGCTGGGACCGGGCATACTTCACCACTGAGACGTTTCCATTCCTAGAAAGTAAGAAGCGGACACTCTGATGGGACTGGGCAGTGCCCTCAAATCAGACCCATTCACATTTTGCTGCAAAAATGCATAAATATTGGTACTAAGAATAAATTTGATTTCAGTTAGGGTTCAGCACTACATGAATATTGAAATCACAGATTAGAGATCATGACTGCTGTTTATTGAATGTTTACCACGTGCCAGGACTGTTCTAAACTCTATACCTATTAAGTCATTAATCCTTATAATACTATGAGCCAGGTGCAAAGGGCAGGAGACAGGGCCCAGAGAAATTACAACTCCCTCCAATGCTACAGAACTAGTATGGAACGGTTAAGATCATAACCCAGCTGCCAGCTTCACCCACATCATTAGTTAAGTTTTTCAACTATGCCCTTTTTATTATTATTATTAATATTGATTGAGTTTAGAGAGACAGAGAGAGGAAGGGGTGGGGGAGGGGAGCATTCATTTGTTGTCCCACTTAGCTTGTGCATTCATTGGTTGCTTCTTTTTTGTGTCCTGACCCAGGATCAAACTCACAACCTAGGCATCTTGGGACGACTGAGCTAATTATCTAGCGCCTTCACTACTGTTCCTATCTCCTCTTTCTTAGAGGGCTGTTACTTGTATGAGTGGAATGAAATAAAATAGTGAACCTGGAAATACATGGACATTTGATTTAAGAATCACTGCAGAGGCCCTGGCTGGTTGGCTCAGTGGTAGAATGCTGGCCTGGCGTGCAGGAGTCCCGGGTTCGATTCCCTGCCAGGGCACACAGGAGAAGCACCCATCTGCTTCTCCACCTTTCCCCCTCTCTTTCCTTTCTGTCTCTCTCTTCCCCTCCCACAGCCAAGGCTCCATTGGAGCAAAGTTGGCCCGGGTGCTGAGGATGGCTCTGTAGCCTCTGCCTCAGGTGCTAGAATGGCTCTGGTTGCAACAGAGCAATGCCCCAGATGGGCAGAGCATCGCCCCCTGGTGGGCATGCCAGGTGGATCCTGGTCGGGCGCATGCAGAGTCTGTCTGACTGCCTCCCCGTTTCCAACTTCAGAAAAATACAAAAAAAAAGAATCACTGTAGAGCAGTAAAGATAATCTTCAGTGAACGGCTATCCACATGGCAAGAGATGAGGCTTGATTCTCTACCCCATATCACACACACACACACAAATCTAAATGGAAAGGACAAAACAATATGAAAGGCAATACAGACAACTATCCATGAACTCAGGGTAGGGGAAGACTTCAACAGGATATAAGACGGGTTAAGCATAAAGAAAAGACACTTTAAGAGAGTGACAAGGCAAACCAGCATGGAGGAAGGATTTGTAACACACAACTGACAGCTGACGAAGACCTTATTCTAGAATATGTAAAGAATGGCTATGTAAAGGATGTAAGGGGTGGGAGTGGGGGGGTTACCCTAAAAAATGGCCAAGAGATTAAAAGAGTCACTTCATAAATGATAGTCAATGAACACATTAACAGGAGCTCAATATCACTACTGGGGGAAATGCAAATTAAACCACAGTGCGATTTAAAGCCACTGTATATGCATTCCCTCGCACACACATGCCTGAGAGAAATGTGCACATATGTTCACCAAAAGATATACACAAATGCCCACGGCAGCACGACCCACTGAACAGCTCAGGTGTCCATTTCCATTAATAGTGTGCAATATTAACTACGAAACACTCATACAATAAATTACTATTATAAAATCGCCATTTTTGTAGTCAAAAGTGGTCCCATAATATGCATCAGTGAAAATGAACAATTTATTATTACATGGAACGAAACGGATAAGCTTCATTTCACAAACATAATGTTAAGTTAAAGAAGGAAATTTAAAAACAGAAAGAAAGAAAAAACCCCAAAGAAGCCAGACAGGAGGGCTCATACTGTGCGGTTCCACTGGCATAAAATTCCCAACCAGCCAACACTAAATCTTACTGTCCAGGAATGCATGCTTAAGTGGTTAAAGGATGAGGAAGGAAGCAAGGACTTAACGCAGAGGTCAGGTAGGGAGGTCAGTTTGCTGGGAAGGAGAGAGGAAGATTTGAGGGACATGAGGGGATCTCTGAGGTGTTGGCAATGTTTGTGGCCGTTTGCTTTGTGATAAGTCCTTCAGTTGTGCAATACTGACCCTGTGTCTTTTTCCTATGACTATCTCACAAGTAAAAGGTTTAAAAAATAGCGGTACTGGGGAGCAGTGTGGGAAAGAGAGTGGGCTCTGGGTTACACCACCGAGTTTGAATTCTTTGGGAACCAGTAAGTTTCAGCCACTTCCTGGCTGTCACAGAAATGTTTACCATAACTGTCAGCATAGCTAGCATTTATAGATGGTTGGCTCTGCCCCAGATGTTATTGTGTGCAAGTAAGCTTCTTCCTTTGCTGCAGAGGTGTTTGCAGTTAGGTCAGCTACAGTCACTTTCTTGAGCTATCATTGTAACTACATATAGCGGTGACCTCCTGCTTTGCCACCCCTCATTATTCTGTTGCTGTTTCTAACCTGTTGTGGATGAAGAAAATAGCTCACCTGGCTTATTTATCCATTCGACTAACAGTCATTAAACCTAAAGCAAGCGCAAGTAAACCTGGAAGTTCTGATGGGTCTATTTTTGCGCATCTTTGACTATCTGGACTTTATATTTACTGTGAAGTTAATACTTACTATTAAAAAGCAGAAAACTTTCTTACTACCTAGTACTGGGTTAGGTTCTAAATAGTTGAGGCCATTGGCACTAAACTCCCACTTTACAAAGACACACCATATTAGGAATATAACTAACAAGTTGGGGCCATGCAAAGGGCTTCACTGAGCACCTTCCTTGCCCATGGCCATTGTCACCCTATTCTTATTTACTTCATAACTTATTATATGACCTTTACAACAATAGAGTTCCAAATAAATTATTTCTTCCTGGGTTGAGGAATTGGGATTTGGGGTCCAAATTGTTTTCCCAATATTTTACTTTCAACTTAAACATTTTTAACTAAGGGAATTTAAAGTTATTAGAATATATTTAAAAGTAATTTCTAATCACATAATTAAAATCAAAAGATAAAATAATTTAAAATTAAGCAGGGACTCACAGCTATGAACACCATCCCAGAGGCTGGAGTCTCCCTTTTGTTCTCTGTGGGGTCTGGGCTGAACAAGCCTGTTGTAGATAAAAGACATGTTGAATGATTTCCAAGCGCCCTGCCTAACAACCAGTTAGTGTAGCTCATATCCCCATTATGCACAACCACACACACACAGAAAAGGGTAAAAGTTATAGAACTCAATGTGCATGGAGCTGTGGAAGAAACAGGGGGGCAGGTGTATTATCTTAGGAGACAATGTTGGCAGTTGTGACAATAGTGTTCAATAGTCTTCCACTCCACTCTAACTCATAGATGTCTAATGGCCCTTTCCCAAAAGTATTTTGTATGAAGATGTAAGGTGATGCTTATGACAGCAAACATTTGGAAACCATTTAAATGAATGTATAACACCTTCAGGTTTCAGTACCTTTTCCACATTGAGCTATAATGTAGACTAAACAATATATTTACCATTTCATACATACATAACAATATCCTTATATCATGCCAGTGGGGTACCACTCAAAAAGCAGAGAATAGCGGCCCTGGCCGGTTGGCTCAGTGGTAGAGTGTTGGCCCGGCATGTGGAAGTCCTGGGTTCAATTCCCAGCCAGGGCACACAGAAGTGCCCACCTGCTTCTCCACCCCTCCCCCTCCTTCCTCTCTGTCTCTCTCTTCCCCTCCTGCAGCCAAGGCTCCATTGGAGCAAAGTTGGCCTGGGTGCTGAGGATGGCTCCATGGCCTCTGCCTCAGGCTCTAGAATGGCTCCAGTTGCAACAGAGCAATACCCCAGATGGGCAGAGCATCGCCCCCTGGTGGGCATGCCAGGTGGATCCCGGTCCAGTGCATGCGGGAGTCTGTCTCTCTGTCTCCCTGCTTCTCACTTCAGAAAAATATAAAACAAAACAAGCAGAGAACAGCTACGGATAGAAAAGAGATGGGAAGATATACACCAGTCTTAATAAAGATAATCTGAGAGTAAGATTTAATATTTTATTTATATATACAGTGGTACCTTGAGCTATGAACAGACGAACATACAAATTTTTTTAAGATACAAGCTGCGACTCGGTTCATATTTTTGTTCGAGATCTGAGCGAAATTCCGAGATACAAGTCGTGATTCGGGAAGCTGCCGCTAGTTGGCGCGTTGGCGCACGGGTCCAGTATCGGCAGTTTGATATACGAGTTGACTGACTTACAAATTCGGTTACAGAACGAATTAAATTTGTATCTCAAGGTACCACTGTATTTATTATATATCCATACACACTAATTTTAAAGTTAGACAAAAGTTTAAATTTTTATCCATCCATCCATTTAGTTCTATCCTTCCTTGGCATGAATAAGCCACCTAATCTGAGTCTCAGTTTTCTCACCTGTTAAATGGAAGCAAGGTTTAGACCTGCCTTACCAAAAGAAAGGGCTTTGTAACAGTAAAGTTATAAATGTCTGACAAACTGTATCAACATACTATATATACACACACATACATTAAATGTGTAAAAACAGGGTAGTTTATCACACTCCCAATAACTTCTACCAAAGGTGTATTTCCCCATTGACAAAAACTAGAATTGCATTTAAAATATTTTTACCACGTATGTCCATTTAATTAATTAATTGATTGAATTTATTGGGGTGACATTGGTTTAATAAAAGTACATAAGTTTTAGGTATACAGTTCTATAATACATCACAGTTCTATAATCCATCCTCTGTTTATTGTACTGTGTTGTGTGCACCACCTTGAGTATATGTTCATTTATTTACCTGAAAAGGTACTGAAATTTGTAGTAAATTTAAAACAACACTACCCTTTCACATGCATAACAACCTGCCTGAGGTTAGGTTAAAAGAATGCCTGGCCAGAACATCATTGTTTTCTTCCTGAAGTGCTTTCCAGATTAACCTGCAGTTATCCGTCTCATCTGACATCACCTAACAGAGGAAGACTCTTAGACTTCTTGCCTATAAAACAGTATCCTCTCAATATCATCTTTCCTTCTTGAAAGGCCTATTTCTTGGAAACCAGCAGCCTGAGAGAACTTCCCACAATGCCCCTGCCTCCTGCCTTCCTCCTAGCCCCACCCTAGTGCTCCTGCCTTTGGAGAGCAAGCCGCACCAGGGGCAGGAGAGGGAAGCGCCCTGTCTGCACGGTGCTGCACAGTGCACAGAGAGCTCACCATCAGGGGCTGAGCTGAGGGTGGGAGCAGGGCTCACTCCCTCCAGGGCAGGCCCCAGGCACGCTGGGCGAAGTCAGGGGAGGGGAAGACATGTGCGTTCTGTTCATCTGGAGAGAAAACGCCCCATCCAGGGCTGAGCTATAGACAGTACATGAATAAACATGGACGGATATTGCCAGACTTCTTCAGAGGCCAGATATCCAATTTCTATCTGAAATTTATCACTAAAATAAATAATAAGGCCCTGGCCGGTTGGCTCAGTGGTAGAGCGTCGGCCTGGCATGCAGAAGTCCCGGGTTCGATTCCCGGCCAGGGCACACAGAAGTGCCCATTTGCTTCTCCGCCCCTCCGCCTCTCCTTCCTCTCTGTCTCTCTCTTCCCCTCCCGCAGCCGAGGCTCCATTGGAGCAAAGATGGCCCGGGCGCTGGGAATGGCTCCTTGGCCTCTGCTCTAGGCGCTAGAGTGGCTCTGGTCGCGACAGAGCAATGCCCCGGAGGGGCAGAGCATCGCCCCCTGGTGGGCAGAGCGTCGCCCCTGGTGGGCGTGCCGGGTGGATCCCAGTGGGGCGCGTGCGGGAGTCTGACTGTCTCTCCCTGTTCCCAGCTTCAGAAAAATACCAAAAATAATAATAATAATAATAATAATAATAATAATAATAATACTGGCCTTGATCGGGTAGCTCAGTTGGTCAGACCATCATCCCCATATGCTAAGGTTGTGGGTTTGATCTCTGGTCAGGGTGCTTACAAGAATTAATCAACAAATGCATACATAAGTGGAACAGCAAATTGATCTCTCTCTCTCTCTCTCCCCTCCTCTCTAAAATCAATCAATAAAAAATACTAATACTGGGCAGGTCGGTCTAAGCAGGTCTGTGGACTGTCAGCTTTCATCCTGATGCCAGATATGACTTCAGGCATTACAGGGTTTGTTTCCTGGGCCCATGGGTGCTTCCTCCTGCCACTCTCCTAATATGCCCAG
The DNA here is from genome assembly GCF_036850765.1 of Saccopteryx bilineata. NCBI lineage: Eukaryota > Metazoa > Chordata > Mammalia > Chiroptera > Emballonuridae > Saccopteryx > Saccopteryx bilineata. The sequence goes on from NC_089494.1 coordinate 248,886,604, forward strand.
TTCTTTACTAAGTAGAGTGGCCGAGAGAGGGTCCAGGGACAGCATGGCATTCTTCCCTCGGAGACGGCTGTGCACCCGAGAGGGGCACCCAGGGACCCAGGCTCCTGGCTCAGTGCCCTACTCTGAGTCACCAGGCCTGGGAAAACCGAGGTGCTCAGACTGACGGACAGCCCTGGCCTTGCCCTGTTCATCCAAACCCCAGCGGCAGGAGCAGCCAGTGACTGAGGCAAGGAAAGGGGGAGCCCTGGCCAGGCAGCCCCGTTGGTTAGAGCAGGGGTCCCCAAACTTTTTACACAGGGGGCCAGTTCACTGTCCCTCAGACCGTTGGAGGGCCAGACTATAAAAAAAACTATGAACAAATCCCTATGCACACTGCACATATCTTATTTTAAAGTAAAAAAAACAAAACGGGAACAAATATAACATTTAAAATAAAGAACAAGTAAATTTAAATCAACAAACTGACCAGTATTTCAATGGGAACTATGCTCCTCTCACTGACCACCAATGAAAGAGGTGCCCCTTCCGGAAATGCGGTGGGGGCCAGATAAATGGCCTCAGGGGGCTGCATGTGGCCCGCGGGCCATAGTTTGGGGACCCCTGGGTTAGAGCATCATCCCAATATGCCAAGGTAGCAGGTCAGGGCACAGATGGGAAGAGATCAATGTTTCTGTCTGTTTCTCTCTCTCTCTCCCTTCATCTCTCACTAAAAACCAATAAATTTAAACTTTTAGAAAACTAAAAAAATAATCAACCAATGAATGCCTAAATAAATGGAGCAAGTTGATATTTCTCTCTTCCCCTTCTTTTCTCTCTAAAATAAATTTAAACTCTAAAATATCTCTTTTTATAAGTTCTGTTTAATCTATTAAGGTTTCTTGTTTGTTGAGTCAGTACAAAATTTTTGAAAAAAAAATTTATTATTTTTTTTTAAAAGAAAAGAGGAGATGACAGATGCTGCCTGTTTGACTCTCCACGGTCAGGGCAGCTGCACTCTGGGCCAGTCTATACGGGCACCGGCCCCGCGAGCCAGTGGGCAAAGCACTGGCCGTGCTCCTGGCCGCAGCCGCTGCAAGGAAAGGGCATAAAGAGGAGTGCACCATAAAAGCCCGAAAAGTAGCTCCAAAAATAACAGCTGAACAAAACCACTTGGAACTTTCGCAGCCGTTCATTAGGCGCCTCTCTGGGGCCCTAAGACAGTGTTGATGATTCTGGACTTGTCTAGTCTGGCCCAGGGACAGGCTACCTTTCCTCGTGGAGGCAGCCGGAATTCAGGAAGTGTCAAATACTGTTACCTGGTTGTGAGGAAGCATCGGTTTAAATGGAGAACCGCTGAGGAAACAGAACGTGGGCTGAAATCATCATTGGCTGTTTTCAACTTGGCTTGAATAGGTATACACACATGCGGCGAATACCAGACATGATCCCCGAAAACGTTCACAGTGGTTATCTCTGAGAGCGGGGAGCTGGTGACTGTATTGTCTACCTGTTTGTATGTGGCTCCAACAAGGGTTCGAGGCAACTTACCAATTGGCAAAGGAAAATCGATTCAAAAATAAGTGAGAGGAAAAATAAATAAAAGACAAGAAAAAGGAGCGAGCAGAGGCAAAGGGAAGTGTAAGGCAGCGAGAGGCAGGTCCCGTCCACCGCTGCAGCTATCTGGCTTGAGCGACAAAGGCCAGGTGTAACAGGAGGCTCAGGACCGGGGGCCGCCCTACTGCCTTCCTTCCCGAGGGGGCAGCCGTCACTCAGGCTCCACTGATGGTGCTGTTGGAAATGAGGGCCAGGGTTGCTATTTCTCTCACGTTTCAGAAGCCGGGAGTGAGGACCTGTAAGGCCAGAGGCCCCTGCGGTGGCCAAGCAGGTTCTCATTGAATTCGGGCAGACGGTAAAGAAATGGCGGAGTTGGAGGATGGTGGGCTATGCCAATTTACTGGCGTCTCACCAAGACAGGCAATCCAAAAAACAACCAAGGGAAAAACAGAAGCCTGCTTTTTGCAGTGGAGGGCAAGGGATCAGAGAGGGACAAAAGAAATCCAACCTAGGCCCTGGCCAGTTGGTTCAGTGGTAGAGCATCGGCCTGGAGTGCAGGAGTCCCGGGTTCGATTCCCAGCCAGGGCACACAAGGGAAGCGCCCATCTGCTTCTCCACCCCTCCCCCTCTCCTTCCTCTCTGTCTCTCTCTTCCCCTCCCGCAGACAAGGCTCCATTGGAGCAAAGTTGCCCTGAGAGCTGGGGATGGCTCCATGGCCTCTGCCTCAGGCTCTAGAATGGCTCTGGTCACAACAGAGCGACACCCCGATGGGCAGAGCATCACCCCCTGGTGGGCGTGCCGGGTGGATCCCGGTCGGGCACATGCGGGAGTCTGTCTGACTGTCTCTCCCCGTTTCCAGCTTCAGAAAAAAAAAAAAAGAAGAAGAAGAAACCCAACCCGCACCTCCCAGTGGCCAGGTGGAATCTCCCTTATTCCCCCTGAGGGGAAGTATTTACATGCTTACAATAGTGCTGTCACGTGCTCCTACGCTATTTGCGCAAAGGGCTTGCAGCCAGTAAACCTACCAGCAAGTCTAACACAGCCATTTTCCCCATAGGACCTTTACATAATACTTTAGGGGTTTTTTTCAATTGACTTTCTCGGGGTGACACTGGTTAACAAAACACTGGCTAACAAAGCTAGTTAACAATACTGGTGTCAGGTGCATGATTCCACAACACATCATCTGTTCACAGTACTGTGTGCTCACCCGTCCACCCCAAGTCTCCTCCCATCACCACTTACCCCTCCCCCACCCACTAGCCTCCTCTACTTTCCCTCCTCCCTCCCGGCTCACCGCACCCTTGTCCGTGTCCACCAGTTTTTGATGTTGGCTCAAAACTTATTTTAAAACTTCAAAAAGCCAAACAAAATGCATCTCAAGCCAAATGTAGTGCACTGTTTGTTAGTTCACTCGCTGCCTGAAATCACTGTTTAAGTCTTCCTAGAACTTAGGTTCTCGAGGACGAGAGATGTGCTGTACAAAGCCAGGCATTTTTCTCTTAACCACTGTGTTCCCCAAACCTAGAGGGGTGCCTGACTCAGAGTAGAGCTCAACTGACACTTATAGAATAAATGGATGACCTAGAGGACAGTCCTATGCCGTCATCGTGATCACCATGACCTGCATCTTGTGCCAATTCCTTCTCTATCAGAACCTGGTTCACCTCATGTATGGCCAGTGGCCACAGCCAAAATCGCAGCCACCTGGCACATGCAGGTTCCCATTAGATTCGGACAGATGGTAATGAAACAACGGAGCCAAAAGCTGATGGGCCATCATCTTTAATCCTAGCTTGTACCCAGCGGGCAAGTACAAACACACACTGAGCTCCAAAACCCACTCATTCAGTGCTTACAAAGCTACTGACTTATCCGAGTTTTCCTAGACTCAAAGGTTTCTAGCTCAGCAGCCTTATTCACCTCTGTTCCCCATCTCCTTCCTTCTCCACAAACTGGCTTCTCCTTCAGCACTCCACCATCTTGGCTGCTTCTCCTGGCCTCCTCCACGTGGCCTTTCTCTGCTCTCTTCTAAAATGCTAATCTCAGGAACCCAGAGAGCAATCTCGCGGTCTGCCCCACTTTATAGTGCAGAAATCAAAACCTTTAATCCAATTTACAAAATAGGGAAGTCTCTAATACAAAGTCACTTATCTGAGGCATGATGGGATTCCACCACCCCACATCAAAGAGGGTGGGAAAGGCTTAGTCCTAAAACCAAGCCCCAGACTACAAGGATCCTGCCTGCTCACAGCCCGGCCCCAACACACATTAATATCACCTGGGCGACGGCTTCCACGTGGGCAGCGCCATCTTTAACAAAGTGAGCATAATATATTTTATCTGCCCAACACCTCAGGAAGGAAGGCCCCTAAGAGCCCACCTGATTGCATGCAGCTCGCTCCCACGCCCGCCCTCCAAAGCACCTGATGCCTTCCCACACTTAATATTAATCACAGAATGCTGACAGTGAGGAGGAGCGTAGAGGCCCTGTGCTCCTGTTTACACTGACCTGGTGTCCCCAGGATTATATGGTGGGAGGAGCTGCTAGCTACCAGGAACAATACAAGCTTTTGTCCTTAAAGGAACCTGATAAAACAGATCTTATAACCCCCAAGAAAGGGCAAGGAGGTTTGCCATTTTTAACCGCTACCTAAACTATTATTTATTCTTTCTGATCTGCAGGAATGGGGTTGGGGAGCAACCTTGAATGTACTTGTAGAAATATGCACTGGGCAGCCAGAGCAGAGTAAACACAACAGAGAGTCTCATCTTACTCAGGAAGTGGGCCTCTCCCAATGTGGGGTCAAGTCACATAGTCTGCCCCCTTTACAGTAAGTCTGGCCAAAGTTCACCTCTTCCCAGGAGCTTCTGAGGTAACTCCTTGTGTGGTGGCCTAAGGAGTTAATAGGACAGCTATCAATTCATATATTTGCTTTGCGTTCCCTATTCCTCCTGCTATTAATGTTGTGAACATTTTTCTTTGTCATTAACGTTTCTTTGAGGTTATTTTTTTTTTCTTCAAACTATAAGACAGGGGTTCCCAAACTTTTTACACAGGGGGCCAGTTCACTGTCCCTCAGACCGTTGGAGGGCCAGACTATAAAAAAACCTATGAACAAATCCCTATGGACACTGCACATATCTTATTTTAAAGTAAAAAAACAAAATGAGAACAAATACAATATTTAAAATAAAGAACAAGTAAATTTAAATCAACAAACTGACCAGTATTTCAATGGGAACTATGCTCCTCTCACTGACCACCAATGAAAGAGGTGCCCCTTCCGGAAGTGCGGTGGTGGCCGGATAAATGGCCTCAGGGGGCCGCATGCGGCCCGCGGGCCGTAGTTTGGGGACCCCTGCTATAAGAGAAAGTTGATTTAGAAAGTCACAGATGTAGGAAAAGTGAACCCACTGGGTGTGGGCTCAGGAAAAAAAGTTTCAAAGGCAAAAGAAGGGCCCTTGGCGTTTAGGGGAAAGAGGCAAGGAAAACGCCCCTGGGCAAAGGAGGTAGAGGAAAGCTCTGGCCTGCTCCATAGAGAGAGCCGCCTAGAAGTTACTGACTCCAAGACTTGCAAAATGCCTCTTCGCAAGTCTCTTCTGTACGCTTCTGCCCAGAGGACTGCGTAGGACCCCTCACCTTGTCTTTGCAAAGAGTTGTTAATGCCCCCCTCCCCCAACCAGGTGCTTCCCTCTTGCAATAATAGGGTCTGGTGAGGACTTCCTTATGGGTGAGATGACCCTACCCACTCTCATCTTAAATTCCCAGAAGGAAGAGTAAAATACAGAACCACATAATTTATCCTGGAGGCAATGTGAGGAGTACCCTCAAGGCCCCAACTCCCTCCTCCCCAACCCTCTGCCTGGGGGGAGGTGGATAAAACTTCTGAGTGAATGTGATGTCCCCAGGGCTCTGGAAATCACTTTATTATCCAAGAGTGCAGTTACAAGTAACAGCCCAAGGTTAAGCCTTTATGGATTTGGGTTAATCACCTTTAATCTCCACAATCACCTCAAAAACTTGATCGCATCATTATCCACATTTTTTTTACAGATTACCTAAATCACACAGCTAGTAAGTGGCAAAATACAAAGAATCTAGGATACCAAAACCTATGGCTTTTCATCTCTGAACTTTTCAGCAAGCCATGCAGCTCATTGTTTTAATTCTCACGACAATCCTTGGTAATCTTATTCTTTTATCTCCATTTTACAGAGAAGGAGCTTGGACTCAGAGAAGCTTCGGGTATTTTGCTCAAAATTACAAAGTTAGTTTCTGGTTCGATCAGGATTTAAACCCCAATTGACCGTAACTACCACGCCACACGATTTCTCACAGGCCTAAGCATGAATCTACGCACCCACCTGTCAAAGGGACCCAAGGTCCCCAAAAGGCGTCTTCTGCGGGGAGCTTGGTGACACACAAGAGTACCCATTACACTGGGCACAGGCACCCACCCTCTCGCTCCACTCCCAACAAACAACCTGCATCTGCTGCCGCTGGAAAAGGAATCACTGGCTTTCGTCATCATGCCCTGCCAAGCAGGACCACCTGACGTCCCACCCACTATTAGCGCAGGCAGCTGGCTAGTTATCGTGGGAGAAAGAGGTAGTCGATAGGAGGAATCAAAATATTAAAGTTTAATAAAGCGTGAAAGCTCTGCTTCGAACAGAATACTGCGACACCCCATTTAGCTTAATTTACTAGAAGGCTGAAAACATTCATAGGCCCAACTGCACATTTCCGGAATCCATTGTGTCGTCAGTGTCCACTGTCCCTCAGTCCTCCAGAATCAGGTTTGGAAGGAATCTCCCCCAGGCCCTGCCAGTCCGGTGCTGGGGAAGAGAAGATTCTGTGTTTGCGCTTTAAGCATGCGCAGTGGAAGCCGGATTGCGGGCCAGAGGCTTGTCAGTCTAGCCTAGAAAGATCTGATTGGTTAGGAGGAATCAATGCAAGCCCGCGAAATTTTAAACAGACTGATTGGCTAGCTTAAAGGGAAGCTAGTCCTTTCCAGCCCCCAAATATAAACAGGGGCCAGTCCTTTTCCCCCTTTTCTGCTCTCCTCTGTGCCTTCCTGCTAAGAGAAACACTGGCTGAGCTACAGGGCAGGCAGCCTTAGTCTCCCAAGTACAGGCTTTGCGCAGCGCCTGGACTGGACTGAGCTCTGATATGGGCTAACCCATGGCGCAGAATATATGGATTTTTATTTTTATTCTAGGCTTATTGAAGTCTAGACTGGACCTTTTCCTTGGGGAAGACAGGGAAATAAAACATTGGGAACGGCCCTGGCCGGGTTCGATTCCCGGCCAGGGCACATAGGAGAAGCGCCCATTTGCTTCTCCACACCCCCCCCTTCCTCTCTGTCTCTCTCTTCCCCTCCCGCAGCCAGGGCTCCATTGGAGCAAAGATGGCCCGGGCACTGGGGATGGCTCCTTGGCCTCTGCCCCAGGCGCTAGAGTGGCTCTGGTCGCGGCAGAGCGACGCCCCGCAGGGGCAGAGCGTCGCCCCTGGTGGGCGTGCCGGGTGGATCCCGGTCGGGCGCATGCGGGAGTCTGTCTGACTGTCTCTCCCCGTTTCCAGCTTCAGAAAAATACAAAAAAAAAAAAAGAAAAAGAAAAAGAAAAATATTGGGAACCTGTGAACAGTCTTCTATTTCGACTCCGAATAAAACTTACTGCAATAGCCTGAGCTTCTCCAAGTGCGGGTTTTATAAAATGCTTTTTATATAACACCGTACATGAACCCCACCAGAACCAGATTCAGAACTGATATCACCACCACCCTCCCAGAGACCAACGTTCTTTGCCCAGGAGTGGAGGAGACACGGTACACTGTGGTGAAGGATCCCTCGGCCCCCACCACAGTGTTCTTACCTGGGGAGGATGCAGTCAGGAAGAGCGGCTTTCTGAGAAGGGAGATCCCAGGCCTATCTCTGAGTGAGCCAAGATCCAGCTTCGACAGCTGTGCCTGCAGCCTCCTTAAATCCGCTCCACCCAGCTCCTACCTTAGGGTAGGACAGCCCCACCCATGCCAGCTCCCTCCCTGATCCTTGCAGGCCCCCTCTCTAGGGCCGATTTCATCCTCTCTTGTCTGGCTCATAAACCTGGCCCTGGGGCTTGTTTGTGGGTTCTGATCACACTCATCCCTTGCTCTCATGATGCGGTCTGAGCAGGCGAGGCTGGCTCACACACATGTGGTATGGGGGCATCAGAGACCTACACTTCTTGGGCGAGCCTGTCCTGACATTCTCCACCAGGGGAGAAGGCATGGACATTGGCAAGACAATTCTAAAACTCACCTGGAAGAATAGAAAAAGCAAGAATATAGAAGAAAGCTCGAAAGAAAGTAAAGAATTGAGATGGGACAGGCCCTATAAAATAGCAAAAGAGGCATGTTCTGGCCCTGGCCAGGTGGCTCAATGGATAAAGCATCATCCCAGAGCACTGAGGTCTTGGGTTTGATCCCCAGTCAGGGCATGTAGGAGAAGCAATCAATGATTATGCAACTAAATGGGACAACTAAGTGGAAAGGTGAGCTGATGCCTCTCTCCCATTCTCTCTCTCTCATAGAAAAAAAAAAATTTAAAGAACAAAACAAAAACCTGACTAACCAGACACACTTTCCCTCCCAGGAGCACAACTGCGCCTTTCCCTTCTCCCTCCGCCTCCCCCACAGGTGTGCTCCTCCTAGACTCTAAGGGTCCCTATGAGACCCGCAGCCAGGGGAGCAGAGGACAGTGGCAGCTCATCCCAGGCTCGCCCTGCACCTGTCTCCAAGGCCCCTGGTCTCTGACTCTCCAGTGAGCCAAAGCAGCCCTGTGTTGGCTCTCTCCTGTTGCTTTTTCTTTTTCTTTTTTATTTATTTTTAATTTTTTTAGAGACAGAGAGAGAGAGAGAGAGACAGGGACAGACAGACAGGAACAAAGAGAGATGAGAAACATCAATCATATGTTTTTTCGTTGTGACACCTTAGTTGTTCATTGATTGCTTTCTCATACGTGCCTTGACCGTGGGCCTTCAGCAGACCGAGTAGCTAGCGACCTTGGGTCCAAGTTGGTGAGCTTTGCTCACACCAGATGAGCCCACACTCAAGCTAGCGACCTCAGGGTCTCGAACCTGGGTCCTCCGCATCCCAGTCCGACGCTCTATCCACTGCGCCACCGCCTGGTCAGGCTCCTGTTGCTTTTTCTATCCCAAATCCTTCCTTGTTTTATTGTTCACTGTTCCCAGCTTTAATGAACATACTCTCTCTCTCTCCCCCCCCCCATATTCTATATATATAACACACTAAACACACTAAAAGACCACAGTTATTAAAACAGTGTGGAAATAGCCCTAAAGCAACAAGATAGATTGACTAAAATAGCCCAGAAACAGTTCTCTGCTAAAATTTGATAAAGAAAGCATGTCAAATCAACTTTAAAGTCTAGGAATAGTGATAAATTTTCTAGTGTAACTGCTGGTCAAATAAGTTTGTAAATATGATGTATATGTTTGCTCGCTTACAGTTTGCATTGAGTGTGGGAGAAAGGCTGTAAACTGGCAAAGTCATTATAGCTTAAGGCTTAGTTTTAAGACTAAGCCTTTCCCACCCTTTTAATACTAAGATCTTTTCAACATCCTTCTAATACTAAGATCTCAAAACTAAGCTTTTCCCCACACCCTTGACTGTTGCATGGTGGGGGGGAGTACACTCTTATGAGGAATCCCATTTATGCCTCAGATAAGTGGCTTTGTATCAGACTTTCTTGTTTGTATATTGCAGTGGCAGTCAACCTGGCCCCTACCGCCCACTAGTAGGCATTCCAGCTTTCATGGTAGGCGGTAGCGGAGCAACCAAAGTATAAATAAAAAGATAAATTTAACTATAGTAAGTCGTTTTATAAAGATTTATTCTGCCAAACTTAGCAAAAATCCGACATAAAGTACTTGGCAAGTAATTATTATTATATGCTTTAATTTGCTGTAACTCTGCTTTATAAATTTTATAAAGTAAAGTTACTTCCCTACTTTATAAATCACCATTACTGTGGAACCAGTGGGCGGTTAGAAAATTTTACTACTAACAGAGATACAAAAGTGGGTGGTGGGTATCAAAAGGTTGACTACCCCTGGTATATTGGCTTAAAGGCTTTAATTTCTACACTATAAAATAAAGCAAACCGGGGGCTCTCTCTCACGGTCCTGCCATCAGCATTGCAGAGGAGAGGCAGCCAAGATGGCAGAGTGCTGAAGGAGAAGCCAGTCTATGCAGAGTTAGTGCAGAGAGAAGGAGATGGGGAACAGAGGTGAATAAGGCTGGTGGGGCCTTTGATTCTAAAAATGAGCCTGACCTGTGGTGGCGCAATGGATAAAGCATCGACCTGAAATGCTGAGGTTGCCAGTTCAAAACCCAGGCTTGCCCGGTCAAGGCACATATGGGAGTTGATGCTTCCTACTCCTCCCCCTGTTCTCTCTCTATCTCTCCCTCTCTCTCTCTCTTCCCCCTCTCTCTAATAAAAATGAATAAAAAAAAGTAAAAGGGCTTCTATTAAACATAATTAGTTTAAAAAAAAAAAAATACTAAGATGAGTCAGTGGCTTTGGGAGCCTTGAATGGAAAGGGAAGTGTTTTCCCACTGTGTGTATTTCTCACCCACCGGGTACAAGCTAGGATTAAAGGTAATGGCCCACCAGTTCTTGGCTCCATTGTTTCATTACCATCTGTTCGAATCAGACCTGAACTTGCATTGGCCAGGCGGCTTTGATGGCAGCTGCAGTTACTGGCAATACAGGAACTGATTAGCAAATTGAAAAAAAAACAATTAACTTAGATGTTATATCATATATCAAAATTAATTCCATAGAGATAGACTTAAAAACTCAGACCACAGAAAAAACAATGAAATAGATGAAAGAGCTATAGATTTGACATACAGATCTATAATTAAGCAAATACAATGATTGAGATCTTTTGTATTTTTATCTTTATAATTTTTTATGATTGATTTTAGTGAGAGAGAGAGAGAGAGGACTGTTGATCTATTCCTGTATGTGCCCCCAACCAGCGGTTGAACCCGGAACCTCTGTGCTTCTGGATGCTCTAACCAATCGAGCTATCCAGCCAGGGATATATTTTGCATTTTGAAAGTTTATTCATGTTAGTAAGCCAAACACTAAGACTTTCAGAAATAAAAGGAGTAAGAAAATCTAACAGGAAAGATATAGGTCTACTAATCTACATGTTTCTTGATGAGAGTTTATTGTCTTCTCTACAAAGAGCAGAGAAGCAGCTCCCTGGCCTTAGGCAATCAGCACGGTCCCCTCACCCTGTCCTAGCAGAGCTGAGATCAACCTGGGCTGGCCAAATGCTCTGCTCACTCAGACCCCGGGCTGGAATACAGCTTCTCAGCTACTAATTGAAAACTGCCAATAATCCTTTGAAATACACATGAAGGCTATTAAAGAATACTTTGCGCTTGTGGCGGTATTTGTTTGAAACATGAATGTCCTATGGCGGTGAGCAATGGAACCCTAGATATTTTTCTGTCATTCAAGTTCATACACTTTGGGAGGAGAGCTGGAAACATGGATTAGGAAACATAACATTACTTTTACCCTTTGGCCTGGTAATGATACTTACAAAGACCCAAATGAGGAAAAGATTCAAGATCAATGTATAAAAAGTCATCAGAGTGTAAAGAATAAAGAGGGGGGCCATATTATGTGTCCAAAATGAAAGCATGACAAGTAAGTTATGATACTTTCACTAGCTAGATGGGGCTGTTTGAGACCTCTCTAAAAACTAACATGCAGCCCTGGCCGGTTGGCTCAGCGGTAGAGCGTTAACCTGGCGTGCAGGGGACCCGGGTTCGATTCCCGGCCAGGGCACATAGGAGAAGCGCCCATCTGCTTCTCCACCCCCACCCCCTCCTTCCTCTCTGTCTCTCTCTTCCCCTCCCGCAGCCAAGGCTCCATTGGAGCAAAGATGGCCCGGGCACTGGGGATGGCTCCTTGGCCTCTGCCCCAGGCGCTAGAGTGTCTCTGGTCGCGGCAGAGCGACGCCCCGGAGGGGCAGAGCATTGCCCCCTGGTGGGCAGAGCGTCGCCCCTAGTGGGCGTGCCGGGTGGATCCCGGTCGGGCGCATGTGGGAGTCTGACTGTCTCTCCCCGTTTCCAGCTTCAGAAAAATACAAAAAAAAAAAAAAAAAAAAAACTAACATGCAGGGCTCTACCTGGCAGCTCAGTGGATAAAGTGTGGCCCCAGCACACTGAGGTCACGGGTTCAATCCCCAGTCAGGGCACGTACAAAAAGCAATCAATGAATGAGTGCACAACTAAATGGAATGAGGCAGTGATGCTTCTTTCTCTCTCTCTTCCCACAGCAATCATTAAAAAAAATAATAATAGCCTGACCTGTGGTGGCGCAGTGGATAAAGCGTCGACCTGGAAATGCTGAGGTCACCGGTTTGAAACCCTGGGCTTGCCTGGTCAAGGCACATATGGGAGTTGATGCTTCCAGCTCCTCCCCCCTTCTCTCTGTCTCTCCTCTCTCTCTTTCCCCTCTGTCTCTCCCTCTCCTCTCTAAAAAAATGAATAAATAAATAAATAATTAAAAAAATAAAATAAAATAAAAAGGCACATACGAGAAACAACTATGAGTTGATGCTTCCTGCTCCTCCCCACCCCCATCGCCACTAAAAGAAAAAATTAAAAAAAATAATAATACTATGTAGGAAAACAACATGCCAAGAAAAAAGCGTTACTGATAGAACAAAGTAATGTGTGATTCAAAACAGAAATAGGTGGTAAGAAATAAAACAGGGAAAAACCAGCTCAGCAAAAAAGGCGAGCTACATCAGATTTATAGGAATAGCTGTGTGAGGCAGGGTCGAATTAATGGTGAGAAAAAGAGGGAAGAAATAAAATGGTGTCACTCTAGTCAAGCTGCTAAATCAAGTGAGGTATGAGGAAACATTTTTATTTTTGTTTTAACTAAACTGGGAACTTAAACTTTTGACCTTTCAAGTCCTGTGTCCAAGCCTGGATATACATCAGACCTCCAGATCACCATCTGATTACCCCTAAAGGACTCACTAAAGAGAGAATGTTCACCTGCCCAGACCATCAGACATCCAGTATCCAGACCACTCAACACTCAGTATCTGGACCACCAGTCATCCAGAGCAGCACCATCCCAGAAGCTAAGAATGTACGGCTGATTCTTCTCAAGAATGTACTTTATGCTATAAGAACCTGTTAACACACATGGACCCAGGGTAAAGCCCAGAGACTGGACATCAACCTCCATAGTGGTAGGTCAGGGAAACCAGGAAGAAGGAAGCAGGCCATTCCAATCCAGTACCTAACAGTGTTTACTAAGAGAAACATACATGGGAGGCGCATCTGGGATGGAGGGGTGGGGTTGCAAGACAAAGTGAATATTCCCTGCACTACTTGACAGGGGTCAGAGAATGATATAGGATAAGGGGGGGGGGGGGGTCACAGAGACTAGTAAATGAATGCTACCGGGTGCAGAAATTACATGCTTGATGATTAGGTCAAGACAGCCTGTTCCAGGAAGCAGCACGCAGCAGGAAGTAGGAAAGGAGTGATTAATGTCAGGATGAACATCTATAGAGAACCTGCAAGGGGGTGTTGGGGGTAATCAATCTCTGTTCTGGCCCAGTCCAGCTTGTGGGTCTGAGAGCGGTCGCATCATGGGGCAGTCTCCCCTCCGTGGGCTCAGCTTGTCTTTCTTCTATGGAACACTCTGGGTATTGCCTATTGGGTTTCTGATCTGCAAGTACTAAGACCCTTGAATAAATCTTTATCATTCACTTCTAGCAAAGCCTCCACACTCTTTTTGCATTTGTCTGACAAGGAAAACTTTTAAAATATTTCTTACATTTCCAAATTTTCTTTGATAGAATTTTTGTTTTGTGATTTGATGTTTTTTTATAGAATGTACCATAAAATCTGTACTGCAGTGGATTAAGAGAGAAATGCAGATTAAAACCACAACGAGGTATCACCTTACACCTGTCAGAATGACTGTCATCAGTAAATCCATAAACAAGTTGTTGGAGAGAATGTGGAGAAAAGGGAACCCTTGTGCACTGGCTGGTGGGAATGCAGACTGGTGCAGCCACTGTGGAAAACAGTATGGAGATTCCTCAAAAAGTTAAAAATGGAGCCCTGACCAAGGCTCAGTGGATAGAGCATCACCCTCGAGTGCTGAGGTTGCTGTTCCTGGGGTCGCTGGCTTGATCCTGAGGATGCCAGCTTGACCCTTAGGTCACTAGTTTGAGCTTGGTAAGGGCACGTATGAGAAGCAATCAGTGGGTGCACAACTAAGTGGAACAAGTTCACGTTTCTGTCTCCTCTCTCCCTTCGCCTGGCTCCCTTCCTCTCTCAAGATCTCAAAAGAAAAAAAAAAGTTAAAAAAAGAACTTCCTTAAGGCCCAGCAATTCCATTTCTGGGAATATATTGAAGAAACCTGAAACAGTAATTTAAAATAATATACGCACTCCTATGTTCATCGCAGTGTTCTTTACAATAGCCAAGATTTGGAAGCAGCCCAAGTGCCCATCAGTAGACGAGTGGATAAAAAGGCTGTGGTACATTGACACAATGGAATACTACACAGTGATAAAAAAGGAAGGAAGTCTTCCCTCTTTTGACAGCATGGCATGACCTGGAGAGTATTATGCGAAGTGAAATAAGTCAGTCAGAGAAATATCAAATGATTTCACTTACATGTAGAATCTAATGAACAAAATAAACTAACAAACAAAACAGAAAAAACTATTTATTTATTTATTTATTTATTATTTATTTATTTTGTATTTTTCTGAAGTTGGAAGAGGGGAGGCAGTCAGACAGACTCCCGCATGCGCCGGACCGGGATCCACCCGGCATGCCCACCAGGGGGCAATGCTCTGCCCATCTGGGGCATCGCTCTGTTGCAACCAGAGCCATTCTAGCGCCTGAGGCAGAGGCCATTAGCCATCCTCAGCACCCGGGCCAACTTTGCTCCAGTGGAGCCTTGGCTGCGGGAGGGGAAGAGAGAGACAGAGAGGAAGGAGAGGGGCAGGGGTGGAGAAGCAGATGGGCGCTTCTCCTGTGTGCCCTGGCCGGGAATCAAACCCGGGACTCCTCCACGCCAGGCCGAAGCTCTACCACTGAGCCAACCGGCCAGGGCTAAAAACATTTTTTTTTTTAAGTATAAAGGGCAAAAGAAAAAGGATTGAGATGTTAAGAGACAGAAATAGGCAAAGAGGAGAATGCAAGCAGAGAAGGGTGCCTGGGGTGGGGGTGAGACCAACTTGTGAAGCAGGGGCGATGCAGACAGATCAGAGGGACGCACTGAGGTATGGGGAAATGGGGGGCAGATTCAAGGGTGGAGGTTGAGAGAAAGTGAAGCGGAGGAGAAAAAAGTCAGTTCACCTATCTTATTTATAAATATGTCTTTTTTCTAAAAATAGAGGCCTTCTGATTAAAAAACTGGAAGTGGGCAGTTGCTATTAAATTTTAGACATACTAATATATTCATTCCTATTTAAAGTTTGGAAACACTTGGATTTTTTTTGTTGTTTGTTTGTTTGTTGTTGTTTTTTGCAAGACAGAGAGAGAGAGGGATAGAGAGGAAGGGAGAGAGATGAGAAGCATCATCTCGTAGTTGGGGCACCTTAGTTGTTCATTGAATGCTTCTCATATGTGCCTTGACTACGGGGCTCTAGCTGAGCCAGGGACCCTGTGCTCAAGCCAGAGACCTTGGGCTTAAACCAGCGACCTTTGGGCCAGCAACCTGCGCTCACGCTGGCAACCTCAGAGTCTTGAACCTGGGACCTCAGCATCGCAGGTTGACGCTCCATCCACTGCACCACCACCAGTGAGGCACACTTGGGGCTCTTTATGGCTTCTTTCTTTTTTCATTTTCTCTGGAGACAATGCTAACTTTCTGGTCTAAGGAGTAAAAGGCATCACATTTCATTTTGCAGAGAGAAAAAGAAAAACTACTTCAAGAATTAGCATTACCAAAATTCCATATCTTGGCTTCTGAACCATAAGCGTACTAGTTTCATACCTGCCCTGCGAGCTGGCTGACACTAAGAGGAGGGCTCGGTGTGGCTCGTGGCTGGACAACGTCTTTAAAATTCTTGTCTTCAGAAGATAGCCCTTGCCGTTGCAGATTAGTTGTAATCCCACTGCCACGAATAGCGTCATTTATTGTTCACCTACAATGTGCCTCACTGTGCTCTGTCTTTGCATATGCTATTATTTAATCTCGACAATAATACAATTAGTTTAGAGATTGAGCCTCTATACTGCTAGGCCCAGCTGCCAGTACTTTAAGTATATTTCCTATTTAATCCTCACAATGGCCTAGTGACATTTTGTATCCCCATTTTGGGGAGATAATTAAGTAAATTGTCAAATTAGCTGTTACTCACCATTTCCAAGATGGGGAAACCAGAGTTCAGAGAAATTAAATAACTTGTCTGAGAGTACCCAGCCAGGGGTAAGGGGAAGAACCAAGGATCTGCAGCCGGGGCAGAATTTTAAAGACGTTGTCCAGCCACGAGCCACACCGAGCCCTCCTCTTAGTTTCAGCCAGCTTGCGGGGCAGGTATGAAACTAGTAACGATGACAGAATCAAAGCCTTCCAGCTATTCTGAGAGCTCCTTGTTCCTTGTATTGAACTCCTCTCTGCTTAAAATAGTGACTGGCATATAGTGGGAAGGGCCAGGGGGGCTATTAATGTCAGGCACCCACAGGACAGTCCCCTCACACCTAAGAATGAGCTGGTCAGAAATGTCATCAGCGCCAAGGCTGAGAATTCCTCAGCGAGTGTGTTTTTCTGGTTTTTTCTAACCTGATAGACCCAGCCACCACACAACCATGCCCTAAACCCGTGACTGTCTACTTTGTGGCACTGCCCTCCCAACTGTCTAGGAAGATGACAGTGTGAAGATGAATTAATTCTCCAAGAGTCATAGGGAAGTGACCTGAAGGAGAGTCAAATGACAGGCTTCCTCTTCCAGTCCCTAGAATAACAGATGAAGGTAAAGTGACCAATCATCCTCCGTTAGGGAGTACAGTCCTTTTGTAAGTTCTGTCCTCCCTCGAAAAGTGTCCTCCTACATGTCCTCCTTTTTGATATTGGAAGACTAATCTGTAAATGTCCGTATTTGATCGATGCAGAGTCAACCTATTGCATGTGATGTGACATATTTGTATTTGACATGACGATTCATCAAGGATCAGGACAGTGCGGCCAGACGCGATTATGAGATGCATGCGCTCCTCACAGGAGACCTTGAGAGAGTGCGCAATATACCGAGCGCGCAGATGGCTCTGTGTACTTCTTACTGAAACACAACTCGGCACATACGACATTGTAGACTCACGATTATTTCTTTCTCAGTGAATATTCAATCATAGACAGGTAAGCATAATTCACGTTTTATTAACTCATTATCTATTTAATAATTTCCAAATACGTATAATTTTATTTACAAGTATTTTCCCAAAATTTGAGTTTTAAAGTGGACATCTAACCTCAAACTATATTTATTAGTAATGCATTTTGATTAAATAATTGTATAAAACAGACATTTTTAAATTAGAAAATGATAAATATACCTGAATATCACTCCAAATTAGTGGTTTTGTTTGATATTTAATTTTACTAAATGAGTACTTTTTTCTTACAATTATGATTAAAAATTAATAGGCATGTAAGCATAATTATAATATAAAACATTACAAGTGTTTTATTATGCATTTACTATATTATAGTGTATTATTGTTGCAATGAATAAAGTGTTTCTTTTATTTACAATATTGTTTTCTTCAATTTTTCTTTGTCCTTTTTATTGTAAAAAAAGTTGGTCACCTTAATTAAGGGGGGTTGACAGAAGTTTGAACTTCATGGTTTGACAGTATGGAGACTGTGGGAAAGACACAGTGGCCTATTTGACTCTCACAATGCATGGGGCACCTGAAATGCTAACACCTTCTAGATCAGTGGTCCCCAACCTTTTTTGGGCCACGGACCGGTTTAATGTCAGAAAATATTTTCACGGACCAGCCTTTAGGGTGGGATGGATAAATGTATCACGTGACCTAGACAAGCGTCAAGAGTGAGTCTTAGACGGATGTAACAGAGGGAATCTGGTCATTTAAAAAAAATAAAACATCATTCAGACTTAAATATAAATAAAACGGAAATAATGTAAGTTATTTATTCTTTCTCTGTGGATTGGTACCAAATAGCCCGGTCCGCGGCCCGGGGGTTGGGAACCACTGTTCTAGGGGACAGGAAGGGTGGGCAGAAGGGTGCCGGTCCTTATGCCTGTCATCAGACACACTCGGCTAGGGTCGGGTTCAGAAACCACGCTCTTGTAATCCAGGAGATTTCTGGTCTTTCTTTTAGCTGCCCTCATCCATCTTGACCTTTCTGTAGTTTTGACATTTTTGATAAATGGTCCTTTCTGAAGACTCTTTCTAATCTTGGCTTCTGTAACCTTGCATTGTTCTGGTTCACTGACCGATGCCTCCATACTCCGTGCTGCCATTGTGGTTTGACCCCTTCCCTGACCTCCTCCTCCCCCTTTGAACAAGTTGCCTTTTCTGCTTTCTCTAAATTCAACTGTTAACACCACTGAGGGGCTGTAATTTGGGGCCCGTGGGTCTCTTAAAGCCTCCCTGCTGTCACAGGCATGGCTGGGGGACGTATGTGACCCTGGACTCAGGCAGAGCCCTGAGAGATCTCGTCAGACATCATTGTTCTGTCTGGGAGCTGTGGGTGCCGCCGGGATGAGAGCAACATAAAGGACGAAATTCCATCACACTCAAGGTCTTCAGGGTTAGACAAGAAAGACTTTTAAATATCCTAAGAACTGCCTGACCTGTGGTGGTGTGATAAAGCATAGACCTGAAGTGCTGAGGTCACCTGTTCAAAACCCTGACTTGCCTGGTCAAGGCACATGTGAGAAGCAGCTTTAAGTTGATGCTTCCTGCTCCCACTCCCTGCCTTTCTCTCTTTCTCTTTCTCTCCTCTCAAATAAATAAATAAAATCTTTAAATATACTAAGAACAAAAAAAAAACCCCAAAATCAAATCTCATCAAAAAGTATAATATGATAGCCTGACCTGTGGTGGTGCAGTGGATGGAGCGTAGACCTGGAATGCTGAGGCTGCCAGTTCGAAACCTTGGGCTTGCCTGGTCAAGGCACATACGGGAGTTGATTCTTCCTGCTCCCCCCCCTTCTCTCTCCCTTTCTCTCTCTCTCTCTAAAAATGAATAAATAAAACCTTAAAAAAAAAAAAAAAGTGTAATATGATAATGTAGCTCCATGGGTGGAGATGCAGACTTCTGTGACTAAGTTAAAGAGTATTTTCCTTTAAGAGTTCTGAAGCCCTGGGCATAATGACTAGGAAGAAAGGCTTAGTGCTGAGGGGATTTTCCCCCTTTGATATGTAAGCAAAATTAACCCCAGGGATTCAGAATTAAGAAAGCTACAAAGTCAATCAAAACTAGACTTCAACACATTTTGTGACAGATTTAGAAATAATCTGTACATATCAGTTATTCTCATTTCTTAAAATGTTAAGGAAAATTTAGCATGTTAGTATTTTATTTATTTATTTATTTGTTTATTTATTTTTCTTTATTTTTTTACAGAGAGAGAGTAAGAGAGAGAGATAGACAGGGACAGACAGGAACGGAGAGAGATGAGAAGCATCAATCATCAGTTTTTTGTTGCGACATTTTAGTTGTTCATTGACTGCTTTCTCATTATGTGCTTTGACCGTGGGCCTTCAGCAGACCGAGTAACCCCTTGCTCGAGCCAGCGACCTTGGGTCTAAGTTGGTGAGTTTTTTGCTCAAGCCAGATGAGCCTGCGCTCAAGCTGGCGAACTCGGGGTCTCAAACCTGGGTCTTCTGCATCCCAGTCCAACGCTCTATCCACTGCACCACCACCTGGTCAGGCTAGCATGTTAGTATATATTTATAATAGGTAGACTTAGTGATTTTTAATTTAAAATAGGTAATTGTATAATTGGTTTAGACTTGTGAATTTAAACTGAAATTATATTAAGTTTGTAAACTGTTGGTCAAATAAGTTTGTAAATATGATATATTTTTCGCTTTGTTTGCTTATAGTTTGCATTGGGTGTGGGAGACAGGCTGTAAGCTGGCAAAATCATTATAGCCTAAGGCTTAGTTTTAAAACTAAGCTTTTTCCCACACTCTTGACTGTTGCATGATAGGGGGTGGTGCACTCTTATGAAGAATCCCATTTATGCCTCAGATAAGTGACTTTGTATCAGAGACTTCTTTATTTGTATATCGAATTAAAGGTTTTGATTTCTACACTATAAAATGGGGCAGAGGAGCCCATACTGGAGAGAGCAGAGTAAGGCCACGTGGAGGAGAGGAGAAGCAGCCAAGATGGCGGAGTGCTGAAGGAGAAGCCAGTTTGTTCAGAGAGAAGGAGATGGGGAACAGAGGTGAATAAGGCTTGTGAGGTACAAACTTTTGATTCTAGGAAACTCAAATAAGTCAGTGGCTTTGGGAACCCTTAATGAAAAGGGAAGTGTTTTCCCACTGTGTGTATTTCTTGCCTGCCGGGTACAAGCTAGGATTAAAGCTAATGACCCACCAGTTCTTGGCTCCGTTGTTTCATTACCGTCTGTCCGAATCTAATGAGAACCTGCATGGGCCAGGCGGCTGTGATGGTGGCTGTACATAAACCATATTGAAACACTTAGGAACGCTTAAAATCCATCATCTTAAGGTTTAATTTGTTAGATTTATACAAACTATTTAGGTATCTTAGAAGGTTTGTTAGATTCAATAAACCAATATATAAATAATTTAAAGGAATCAATATACTAAAAGTATAAATGAAGTTTAAAATATAAACACAGTGCTTTTAAATTGGTTGTTTAAAGTTTGGTAGATTTATAAGTAGTATAAGTAAATTCTGTAAACTGAATTTAAGGTGATGAGAGACGTAGAGTTTTTTTGTTTTTTTTTTAATTTAATTTTATTTATTCATTTTAGAAAGGGAAGAGAGAGAGACAGAGAGAGAGAAGAGAGAGAGACAGAGAGAGAGAAGGGGGGAGAAGCTGGAAGCATCAACTCCCATATGTGCCTTGACCAGGTAAGCCCAGGGTTTCGAACCAGCGACCTCAGCATTCCAGGTTGACGCTTTATCCACTGCGCCACCATAGGTCAGGCGAGAGACGTAGAGTTTTTAAAAACTGGAACGTGGACAAATTTTAAAACCTGGACTATGTTTAGAATCATTCTTTCCATGCAGAAAAGCTGATTTCATGGGCAGACACACATACATACAAAGAAAAGCAAAACACAAACAAACCACCCGCTTGCGAGCTGGGTTGAACTTGAATGCAAGTTTTTCTGAGTATGTAACCAAAGAAGTTTAAGAACCTCTCCCTACGGCAGGCATGCCCGCAGGTCCTAGCGGCAGACTGACGTAAAGCACCCCCTGGATGTTCCAGCCGGCACCCTGCTCACAACAGTTTGCAGAACCATTTTATGGGAGTGATCTTCCCAAACAGGTCCTTCCCACAGAGCCTTCCCTCTACCCAGCAACCCAGACGGGGGGCTTCCACGTGCCTCTCCTGTGCCAAAAATGTCCAACCTACTTCTATTGCTCTTTCTATGGAATGTCCCAACTCTAGTGATTATTACAATGGCTTATTTCATCGCTCAATTTAAATGAATTCCATTGGAAACCAGTAGAATCAGGCGATAGGTTGGAGAGTTTCTTCCTCCTTTGCCACAAGGTTCCAAACCATCACAAAACCCTAGCCCAGGGGTCGGGAACCTTTTTGGCTGATAGAGCCATGAACGCCACATATTTTAAAATGTAATTCCGTGAGAGCCATACAACAACCCGTGTATGTTATGCAACATCCAATAAAAATTTGGTGGTGTCCCGGAGGACAGCTATGATTGGCTCCAGTCACCCGCAACCATGAACATGAGCAGTAGGAAATGAATGGATTGTAATACATGAGAATGTTTTATATTTTTAATGTTATTATTTTTTTATTAAAGATTTGTCTGCGAGCCAGATGTAGCCATCAAAAGAGCCACATCTGGCTCGCGAACCATACGTTCCTGACCCCTGCCCTAGCCATTCTTCCCTCTGAACGTTCCCTGTACTTGGTTCCTTTCTCCTAGTCTGACCTTCTTTCTTTACCCCGCATATTAGCGGAACATTTAAAGGGGACCCCTGGCTTTGCAGCTACCCTGAATGACTTTCCCCAAATAGCACACAGGTGTGTGGCTCCCTGCTACTCCTGGTAGATCTTATCATGCAGGTGTTGATGACTTTATGCAAATTCCATGAGCCACCCCAAGGGCAGATCCCCATTCCTGTCCTCATCCTCCACAAATGAGGAATGCCCTTGAACATGCCCTTTGGCTTTACCCCTGGAAATCCCATTTTCCTTCAGGACTCACAGCCTACTCAGGGACCCTCTTCTCCTGTGAACGACTCAAACACTGCCAATCACATGTCCCCCTTCTGCTACTGAGGGACCAGCCCTTCAGTATTCAAAGCTCCTGGGGAGTGAAAACCATTTCTTCTCCAGTTTTGAGTCCTTTGAAGGGAGGCCTTACAAGCTCCCACTCATTTATTAGATACCAACTGTGTGCCAGGCATGGTTCTAGGCGTTGGGAATTTAGCACTGAATGAGGGAAGGTTCCTGCTGCCACGGAGTTCACATTCTGGAAGGAACAGAGAGGCGATGAAAGGCAAAAAATAAAACAACACACATAATAGCTGTGGTAGTGATGCATGCATAAGGAGAGTAAAACAGAGTTAGGGGGTAAAGAGTGACATTTAGGGGAGGTTCATTTTGGTCTGGGTGGTAAGAAAGCCCTTTCTGAGATGGTGACACCTGTGCTAAGACCTGAATGATGAGAAGCAGGCCCTATGTGGACATCTGGGACAGTATCCCAGGAAGAGGGGACAGCAAAGGCAGACCTGGGGTGAGGGGATGGGGCATGTCGAGGTAGTGGCTCCAATCGGACAGACTGGAGCAAGGACCCTATCACACGAGGCCTTGAGAGGATGTGCTGAGGGCTGGCTGTGGGTTCAAGTGCATCTGAGGGTCTCAAGCAGAGGATGGGAGTCCCTCATTCATCTGGCTGAGAGCCCACCTGCTGTGCTCTGGAGCATGGCCGTGCATCCAGAGTGGAGCAAGAAGCCAGCTAGGAGGGTCTGCGGGCAGTGGCCTCTTATCCATGGCGCATACGTTCCAGTTTCAAGATCCCCAGGCTGCCGGAAGCCACGGGGCGTAGCGGACACTGTATACTCTATGTTTTTTCCTATACATACAGACCTATGGTAATGTTTAATTTGTAAATTAGGCACAGTAGAATTAACAACAATAATGAGTAATAGAGCAGTTATAACAATATACTCTAATAAAAGTTATGCGAGGCCTGACCTGTGGTGGCGCAGTGGATAAAGTGTCGACCTGGAAATGCTGAGGTCGCCGGTTCGAAACCCTGGGCTTGCCTGGTGAAGGCACATATAGGAGTTGATGCTTCCAGCTCCTCCCCCACTTCTCTCTCTCTCTCTCTCTCTCTCTCTCTCTCTCTCTCTGTCTCTCCCTCTCTTCTCTAAAATGAATAAATTTAAAAAAAATTAAAAAAACAAAAAAACAAACAAAAGTTATGCGAGTGTGGCATTACTAAATAAAATAAGGGTGGCTTGAACACAAGCGCAGAGATACCATGACAGTTGATCTGATAACCAAGTTGGCTGCTAAGGTGACTAACGGGCAGAGAGCGTCTGCCTGGCGGAGATGCTGGGCAAAGGGATGAGTCACATTCCAGGCAGGACAGAGAGGATAGCACAAGATCACCCTTCTCAGAATGGCACACAATTTTAAAACTTAACGAATTGTTCATTTCTGGAAGTTTCCACTTCATATTTTCAGGCCACAGTGGACCGCAGGTCACTGAAACCAGGCAAAATGAAACCACATTTGGAGGTGGGGGGGTCTACTCCAGTGCAAATTGGACTAGGGTGACCATGACTGTTGGTCAAATAAGTTTGTAAACATGATATATATGTTTGCTCGCTTGTGACTTATATTGGGTGTGGGGGACAGGCTATAAGCAGGCCAGGTTGTTGTAGCCTGAGGTTTGGTTTTGGGACTAAGCTTTTCCCCACACCCTTGACTGATTGTATGATCTGGGTGGTGCACTCTCATGAGGAATCCAATTATGCCTTGGATGAGTGACTTTGTATCGGAGACTTCCTTGTTTGTATATTGGATTAAGGGATTTTGGTTTTCTACACTATAAAGTGGGACAGACCAGGAGCTCAGACACACAGTTCCTGCTATCACAATTGCAGGGGCTCCCCTGATCCCTTGCCCTTCATGGGAAGAGCTGGTTTTCTGCTTTTCCCTTGTCTTCTTTTGTGGTTTGCCTGTCTTGGTGAGACACCAATAAATAGGATGGCCCCCCATCCTCTGACTCCGCCATTTCTTTATCGCCTGCCCAAATCCAATGGGAACCTGCATGTGAATGGTCACGATGACGGCTCCTGGCCTTACAATAACCTTAGCAGATTGGGATGACCACCCGTCACTGTTTGCCTGGAACGAACGGGCTCCCTGGCACATGGGATCTTTAATGCTGAAATGGGAAAATTCCCCGCAAACCTGGGCCACCATGAGTGGACACTGAGTGCATCTGACTCAGTAATGGGTCGGAAGGAAGGAAAAGAAAGAAATCTCTGGTAATGGCCAGGAATTTAGCTTGAACAACTAACTAGTAGTTACTAGTGGATGATGGTGCCACTTAATGAGATGAGGAGAATGAGAAAGAAATCAATTCAGGGGGGAAAAGATCAAGAGCTTGGTTTTCTGAAAGCCCCAAAATGTACTCCCTAAATCTCCCCAAGGGGCAAAGCCACTATGAAAACACTGAGAGCCAGCTAGGGCTATGCAGATCTACAGAGATCTAAAGTGAGTGCAAACAGGAATCTCGTGATTGCTAGCTAATAGTCACCAATGAGTCCCGGCCAGTTAACTCGGTTTGTTAGAGCATCATCCCAGTATGCCAAGGTTGTGGCTTCGACCAGTCAGGCCACATAAAAGAATCAACCAATGAAATGCATGAATAGTGGAACAATAAATTGACGTTTCTCCCTCCCCCCTCTCTGAAAACAAGCAAACAAACAAACAAACAAAAAGACTCCCTTGAGTCACAAATGAACCATCCTTCCCAGAAAGAGAATGCCTCCGTTTCTTGCAGATAAGAGGTTAGTGAAATGCAGAGTGGACCAGGGGCCACACTGACCCCGCCCTCTGCAATCTTGTCAGAGACCTTGCTCCCAGTAGTGTGCGATGAGAAATTTCATTCAAGATGAAGAAGGAAAACAAAACAAAACAAGGTGAAGATAGGAAGTCATAGAGAGGGGTCACACTGAGTAGCATTCTTCTGTCTCCACTTTCCCTTTCTAGAAACTTCCTCCACCCCTGCTCCAATTCAGTTCTCTTACACATCTTATACATATAGCTTTTTCCTTCCGACTTTGGCTGCCAGTGAAGCCCAGGGTCTGCAGCCTCTACTGCAAATGGGCTTCCGGAAGCATGTCCGACACACCGGGTCCCCTCTCCCTCTGATACTAAGAGAAAGGGCTTTCTTGTCACCTGCGGTGGCCTTCCTCCCACAGCCTTTCCCTTGTCAGCGGTGCACATTTCCTGCTTCCTCCAACAAACCCAGCCTGCTCTTTCTGCTCTGTAGCTGATCAGCCCGCGGCTCGGCTCGGCTCGCAGACCTGCACTGCCCACCCGCCCGAAGGGAAGGAAGACTGAAGGCGCGGGTCCCTGGTTCCGACGGGAAGGAGAGGGGGAGGAGCAGCCTCGCTTCCTCCACTCACAGGGGTTCTCAGGGCAGGAGCCGAGGAGGGGCAGCTCTCACTGGCCCTAACTCTTTATTTTGTGTTAGTTTGTTCATCCTGCATACAGGGTGTCTTTGCATTAATTTCGGTTATCCTTTAAAGTTTGCATTTAAATGTGCTTTCTCTGGATTCCTGAGTCTTTGGGCACTCCCCCCCCCCCCCCAGGCAAGGGCTCCTCCTCTGTCGCCCTAGCCTGGGGTCTTCTAGTTTGCCCTTGCTGGAAAGTGGGTCTTTCGATTTTAAAACCAGAAGAGTCTTAGAAAAATTGGGAGGAGCTGGTCACCCTGGAAGTGCCCTGGGCACTGAAGCCTGACAGCCAGAAATCAAGTGGGAGCCCTTCTGCTCTGGCCAGGGGATGACCTCTCCGTGCCTCTGTCCCCTCCGGGACACAGCCGGAATGGGAGTAGCAGCGATTGTGAGTTTGTCTGTAGTGAACTTGGTAGAGCGCCTGGCACGTAGCAAGCGCTTCAGAACATTAGCCACGACGGTGATTTATTGAGTATAGGCCACGCACCCACCACAGGCACAGCCTTGACCTTGAGGAGTCTGTGTTCTAGTGGGGAAGTCGGACTGTGAACAAGTAGTACCAAGAATTCCTGTGCAACACCTGTGCCCGGGAATGGGCCGGGAATACATGTGGCCTCGTGTAGTCTTCTCAGCCAGCTTGTAAAGGAGGTTCTTCTGCTGCTCCCCGTTTTGTGGGTGGGCCCCTCTGTGAGAGACCAGGACTTGCCTGGGGGACCCAGACGCAGACGGAGTGAGCCCACGCTGGCTCTGAACTGACCTTCTGCACTCGCGTCCTGGCAGCTCTGCAAGGTGGGTGGTGCAGCCTGATTCAAGAGGCGTAGACTCCAGCTAAGTTTGTCCTCAGAATCTTTGCATCAACGGCCGCTTGTGTTCATCAGGTAGGTTCTCCCCAAGAGGAAGCTTGGCGAAAGCCGACCAGCCACCACGGGCAGTTCTCCTGTGGCGGAGCTGGCTGCCTGGGGACCGTGTTGGGACAGAGGGATTCTTCACTGCGTTCCCTTTTGCGCCTTTGAATTTTGAGCTTTCTGAATGTGATTATTACCTATTCAAAAGTGCTGCCACTAAAGTTCAAAAATAAAGGCTTGAGAATTATCCTCAGGGAAACCTGGGTGGTTAGTTGCTAATTGTGTTCAGTTTCAGCACAATCTCGGTCCCCAGAAAGGTCTTCCCTGGCTAGCAAGGTAAGCTAGAGTCTCCAGGGCTCGAATGCCAGCCCTGATAAATGGCTTTCCAATCATCTCAGATACGCCTGGAACAACACGAGGCTTAGAAGTTTTTCCTCGGGGCCCCAGCGGGTCCAGATTCTAGAACAAGCTTCACAGGACAGCTCCTGGAGGAGTTGTAACCGGCCTGACCACTCTCTCAGTTCGTTGGAGGGGAAAAAAGGACTATTGTGGCCAATAGCTCATGTTTGGGATTAACTGTGGAATCCAAAGTGACAGCAAACCCACAGGCATTCTGAGGGAAGCTTATTTTTTTCCTTCTTGGTCGGGTGACAAAACTCACAATAAAGCATTGTTCTGAAAACAAAATATGGGAGATAATGCTCTGGAGTGGGGAGTGTCCCAGGTGAAGATGTCCGAGACCGAAATGCAGGTCTCAGCTTTGTCACCAACCGGACATTGAGTACTGACGGTTCCATGGCTCTAAACCTCTGAAAAGGAATGGAGTGGAACGGATGTCCCCTCGGCTCCCCACTGAGCTCTGACATCTTGATTCTGGGCTTTTTCTCGGACTTTCTGCTCCTCACTGGATTCAGACTTGGGCCTCAAAAACTGGGGTCCCCACTCACTGGCAGTGTGATGGGCACCGCTCCCCAGGATAGGGAGCCGGGTCTTCCTTCCTTTTGTATATCTTCCCACGATGCAAGCAGACCCTGATTCTGCACGGGCCGCCTCCCCCTCGCTCTACCTCCTCCTGCAATATCTCGGAGGTGTTCACATCTGTCTCTGGCCTGCCAGTGACAACTGTCCTGTGGTCATCTCTTTTCTACTGAGCCGCAAGAGTCTCTGAAGACTGTTGATTCTGAGGATGACCCCAGGCTAGAAATTGCCTGGTCTGGAGACTCTGACTGTCGAGCTGCTATGGAAAGGCAGTTTATAGTATAGCCAAGGGCATACAAACCCCACAAACTGGGGTTCATATCTTATGAGAAGTCCCCAAGCCTGTCCTGCAAAGTCCCGTCCCTCAGTCCACATTCCTGGAGTGCTCTGTCTCTGCCCTCCTCCTTCCTCCAGCCTCAACTGATTGGACCTGATAGACACCTGATCTGAGTTGGACCAATCAGTTCCTTGCCTCAAAAGATTGTGGGGGAGGCTTCTACCTGGAAAGTTGACATTGTGCTGAAATTTAGCCCTGCTGTGGTTGAACCAACCAAGACATCCTGAGGTTGTAGACAACCAATTTTCTACCCAGGATGCAGAGAAAGTCAGTTTTCAGGAAAAGAAAGGGATGAACAAAGCAGAACTAAAAAGAGGGCTCAAAATGACCCTTGGAGACATTCTTTGGGCTTT
This sequence comes from Saccopteryx bilineata, assembly GCF_036850765.1. Classification (NCBI taxonomy): domain Eukaryota; kingdom Metazoa; phylum Chordata; class Mammalia; order Chiroptera; family Emballonuridae; genus Saccopteryx; species Saccopteryx bilineata. The sequence goes on from NC_089494.1 coordinate 248,914,629, forward strand.
TCTGTCTCTGGTCAGTTCCTGGCCGAGAGCTGGTGAAGTGGGGGTTTGGGTGTTTCTGGATGTCCAGAACTCACCACCTTGCAAAACATGTTCCTTTTTCCTTTTGGGGAGCAAGTGACCTTTCTTCACTTTGAGTCACCTGCAGTGATGAGTCATCCAGGGACCCGCCTCACTATGTTAGGGGGAACCAGACCTTTCTGTCCACCCCAGGAACCGCCATGGATAAGAGCATGTCCTGAGCTGGACGAACACAGTGGACTCTTCCAGGCCATGAATCTGGGCAAGTCCCTGACAGGTCCACTTGCACCGGTGACGGAGATGGGGGCTGCCTGCCTGGCCAGTCCCTCCAGGCTGCCCAGGGGCCTGCACTGAGGAACCACCCGCACTCAGACACAGCTCCGTGTGCCACACCAGTCTTCCTTAGATTCCCTTTGTTTTAGCAAAACCAGAGTTGGTCTCTCTTATTTGCAACTAAAAGGGCCTGACTGATGCTCACAGTTACATCACCTGCTTGGGCACCATGAGAAAGCCTGTATACACCCCCTTAAATGATTCAAGTGAATTTCCATTTCTTATGACCAAGCATCCTTATAAGTTAGGGGTGGGCCCTGGACATACTAATTTACCTCTGTGAGTCTGTTTCCTTATCCTGAACACGATGCTACTGTGCAGAGAAATGGAAAGGATGAAATGCAGCAACAATAATAAAGGTGATAAAGAACAAATGTTAGATAATTCTTAATATGTCCTGTGAGTTGCTCTGAGAACCTACATGTAGTCACTCATTCACCCTCACAACAACCCTGTGAAGTCAGTATGTTTAGCCTCATTTTAAAGGTTAGGAAACTGAGGAACACAGAGGCTAAGTAATTTCCCCAAAGCCACACAGCTAAGTCCCAGGGTGTCTCATACATGTTTTGTTCTTTAGTAAGTGGTAGCTATTATGTGTTGTAGTTGAAAGATTTAACGAGTCCGAAAGTCATTTTATGATTTAGGTGACATCCCACTTGTGAGGGAGGGGTTGCTTGGGTTTCCATGGAACAATGGCTAATTGACTGTTGGAGGTAGTGGCAAGATGTGAAATCAGTCTCTCTGCCTCTCTCTTCAATCCTGCCAGAGCTCTCACCACTCCCGTGCCTTCCACTGTCTCCTCTCTGCACGTCATCCCACAGCTCTGCCTCCGGCTCAGGCCTCTCTCCTAAGAATCAGCACAGGCAGTTGGGTGTTTCTACTTGCATCACCAGTGGGTACCCATAACTCAACGTGGCTTGAGATAAACACTGCCTCTTTACCCCACTGCCTCTAGAGCCTCCTGCTCTAGGGAACAATGTCATCATCCCCCAAGCTTCCTCAACAAGCTGCCCAGAGGTCCCTCACTTTCTCCCTCATGTCAAATCCAGTTCATTCACCACTAAACCCAGTCACCTGTGCCTGGACCACCCTGCCTCTCAACTTCCTAGAACAGACCGCCTGTCTTGTTGCATCACACAACTGCTGATCTCCAAGCTCTCACTCCCCATTGCTCCAAACTCATATCACAGTCAAAGGGATGCTTCTAAAATACAAATCTGGCCAGTCGGGGCTCTGCCTAATTTTCAGTGGCTTCCTCTTGACCCCAGGATCAAGTCCAAATTCCTTTTTATGGTTTATGTGACTCCCTGATCTCGGCCCTGCCTACCCTCCAATTGTAAACCTTGAGATTTCCTCTGACACACTCGGCTTCTGACAGGGAATGCTAAACATTCCCTGGGTTTTCCACTGTTCATTCACTTATTTATTCACTCAACAAAAATGTCCTGGGCCCCTGCTGTGAGCCAGGCACTGGGAGTACAATAAAGCAAACATGACTTCTGCTTTTAGGAGGCCCACACTGGGCTGGTTGACTCATTTCATCTCCGAGATCATAGCTTAAATATCAGTCCTAAAGGAAATGTTCACTGTTCCCTAATCCAGATTAAGTCCCTTGATGTGTGTCCTTTGCTTACCTTGTTTTTCTCTGCCATAACATATACCACAGCCTACTATTGTTTAACCTCTCTCTTCCCTGCCAGACTGTCAGCCCCAGGGGATGTACATTGGCTGTCTTACTCATCTCTGTATCCCCAAGCTTGGTACATCATAGACACTCAATAAATAGTTGATGAATGAATAAATATATGGATGCATCACAAAACTCATACTTCTGGCTTTCTCACATGACTAAGCTTTATTTTTTTTAAACAAAAAAGACCATGTCAGGTTTATATTTTTCTCCCAATAGCTCCCACATTGGTACTTGATGGATCTTGGTTGAATGGATGAACAAGAGTGTGTCCAGGCAGAAAAATGGGAGTCAGCAAGGTTGCTCGAAGCAGGAAGGCAGCATCCTTAAAAGACAAAGGCACATGGGACCCCTGGAGTTTATATTATAACTGCATGGTCTGATTGTTCTACAGAGGGACATATACCGTATACTCCATAAACTCTCAGTTTAACTACTTTAAACTAGCCCGTCTTTAACAATTCTTGCCCTGGCTGGGTAGCTTGGTCACTGAGAAGGTTGTCCTGATATGACAAGGTTGCAGGTTTGATCCCCAATCAGGACACATACAAAAATCAACCAATGAATGCACAAATAAATGGAAACAACAAATTGATGTTTCTCTCTCTCTCTCTTTCCCCTTTCTGTCTAAAATCAATGCATAAATTAAATCAATTCTCTAATGCCTGCTAAGCTTTTTTTGTAGAAAAAACAGAAAAGAGACCTCAGGCTCAGAACCTTCCCCCAGCAGAAATATCTGTCTAGGACTGAGTAACATTGCTATTTTATTTTCCCATTATTTGTATTTTCAGGGTTACTTCAAAATGAGTTTCCAAAAAAAAAAAGAAAATGAGTTTCCAAAAAAAAAGAAAAAAAAGAAAATGAGTTTCCATTTGTATCAGTAATAGGATGTTTTCATTTATAAAAAAAAAAAATAGGTAAAGAAATAAGTGATTAGACTTTAAGAATGAATATCCAATAAGTAATAGTAATGTAGTTTGTATCTATCGCAAAGATCATGATGCTGGCTTGTAAATGAGGAAAGATTGGAAAACACCAAATTAAGTCATTTTTGTCAAAGTTGTTTGTTTTATTGTTTTCATTAGTTCACTCACTTTTTTATTCCACCAACACTGATTGAGCACATACTAGCTTCTAGGCGTGTGCTGAGCATTTTCTCACAGAATACCTTATTTACTTGCGGAAATATATGGCAAGACAGGAACCACACCTGCCCCGCCCAGTGCTGTATCCCCAGCACTTAGCACAGTGCAAAGGCACCAGAAATTGCCTTTGAATGATATGTACACATTTTTTTGCGTCAAGATCTAACATGTTAAAAAACGAATATTCAAATCTAAAGCTCAGGTCACTAAAAATTAGTTAAAACAAAGGGTCCGTTATTAAGTGTCTCTACTTCCCTGGTTATACTCTCTTTAAAAAATATATTGTTGTGGGAAGGGCGTTTGCTATCTAATGAGAGAATGGTGCTTTCATGAGATATTAGATGAACTTTCCTATAACCTGTGATGGGTCTCTCTTCTCCTCTATCAGTCATCCATCATCCACCTACCCATCTCTTCACCATCCATCCATCCATCCATCCATCCATCCATCCATCCATCCATCCATTTGAAAAGAAACAGAAAACCTGTATCCTTCTCTTGAGAAAACTTGGTTGACGTCAGCAAAGCAATTGATAGAAGTCTGCCAATTGCCAGCTGGGGAAGGGGGAAGTTGGCTAGCTCTGCCCTGTTTTCCACCCCCAGGGAGCAGTGCCAGTACCCCCACAATCCTCATACACTGTGGGGCCTCCGCCCTGGCAACTAGGGTTTGGAATTGTGACTGGGTTTGAGGTTGGATTTCCAACTTTACCAATGACTAACAATGACCTTCCTGTGCCTCTGTTTCCTCACTTATAAACCTAGAAATATAACAACATAAAAGAGGATTAAATAAAGATGCATTAACTATTAGAACACCTGGCATATGGTCAGTGTTCAAGAAATTTTGGTCATTATTGTTGTTATTATTACTTGGAATGACTGGCCTGTTTTTTTGTTTTTGTTTTTGAAATTATTGATTTTTAGAGAGGAAGGGGAAGGGAGGGGAGAGAGAGAGAGAGAGTGAGAGAGAGAGAGAGAGAGAAAAACGTCAATTTGTTGTTCCACTATTTGTGCATTCATTGGTTGATCCTGTGTGTGCTCTGACCAGAGATCGAAGCGAGAACCTTGGCACATGGGGTTGATGCTCTAATCACCTGAGCTACCTGACCAGGGCTGACCAGGCTGCTTTAAAGGACAAAAATTCCTCCTCTTGAAGGCCAAGCTCACTTCTTCTGGGATTTAGGATCTAGGCACTTTCCAAATTAGATAATAGTAGGTTTCAAAACAAGGTTATAGAATTCTGGGGAAAAAATAACAATAGATCTTTCTGTGGTCACTCTGTATTTGGGAGCTATAAGCGGTAAGTCACACATTCAAAGTCAGGGTATGACTGCATTTTCGATGAAGAGGCAGTAGGTATTGACTAAACATTGCTGATTGGTTTCAGCTCTGTCCTACAAGGTCAGTTGTTCAGCTGTGGATGTCACTCTAAGTCCTTCGTTTTGCGTGAAGACCCATCTAATTTGTCCTGACCTGCTCACAGCGTCCAACTTTGCCTCCACTACTCCCTCTCAGGAAACTTCCACTCCAGACAAACTGGTTTACATACTTGCCCTTAAAAATGTCACACAGGGTCCTGCTTCCATTCTTTTGTTTATGCTATTCCCCCCCCACACAGGGGTTATCTTGGGTTAGGCTTGGTTATCTCCCCCCACCCCCCACACACACATATTGTTTTCTACTTTGATAAATTATAAACCCCCCTTGGGCTCCCAATCCCATCACACCTTTCTTAAAGCCTAATGTGACATCCTCAGTGTTTAGAGTCTGTTTAATTTGAAGAATCAACACAAAGAACATTTTGATGCCACTTGTATAGAGCCTGTGATGGTTAATTTTATATGTCAACTTGACTGGGCTCAGAGACGCCCAGATAGCTGGTAAACCATTGCTGGGTGTGTCTGTGAAAGCACCTCCCAGAGAGATTAATATTTGGATTGGTCAACTGGGTAAAGAAGGTCACCTTCACTAAGATGGGTGGGCATCGTCCAGTCTGCTGAGGGCTGGAGTAGAACAAAACAGTAGAGGAAAGGTGAGTGCTCTCACTGCTTCAGCTGAGACATCCTTCTGCCTTTGGAGACCAGCACTCCTGGGTCTCAGGCCTTCAGACCTGAACCCAATTTATCTGATGACTTCCCTGGTCACCCGGCTTGCAGAGAGAGAGCACAGCTCCTGTGTCTTCTCTGCTTCCATAATCATATGAGCTGATTCCTATAATAAATCTTCTTTCTTACCTATCTATCATCAATCTATCTATTCATTCATCCTATTGGTTCTGTTTCTTTGGAGAAACCTAACTAACAATTACCTCAAACTAGTTTTATCTGATTTCTTCGTGTAGACTGTAAATTCCTTGATGACATAGAATACTGTCAATTTTATGAACTCTCCTACAGTGTTCCAAAAAGCCCCCTTTTTTCTTGAGATAACCAACATTAATTTTTGTTGCTTACAATCAAAATGCCCAGGAATTATTATCCATTAACTAGCTGTGGGAAAACATTTTGGGTTAAGTTAAATAAATGCCACCAAGGACATTTATACATTTTTTTACTAATTAATTTTTAAGAGAGAGTGAAAGAAACAACAGTTTGTTGTTCTATTTATTTATACATTCATTCATTGTTTGATCCTTATATGTGCCCTGGCCAAGGATTGAACCTACAAGCTTGGTGTATGGAAGCAATGCTCTAAAAAACCGAGCTACCCGGCCAGGGCTCACCAAGGATGTTTAGACACTCAGATATATAGGCAAGAGCACGTCTTAGTTCATAGGCTAGACCTACTTACTGCATTTTATATTCATCTCTTCTAAGTTTAAGTATCCAATTACATCACCGTTATAAATAAATATTAGGAGAATGGTTGTTTTTTAAAAAATTATTATCGATTTGAGAGAGAAAGAGAAACAGTGATTTGTTGTCCTACTTATTTATGCACTCATTGGTTGATTCTTGTACGTGCCCTGACTGGGTATCAAACCCACAATCTTGGCATATTGGGATGATGCTCTACCCAAGTGAGCTCCCTAGTCAGGGCCTGAGAATGGCATATTGGGATGATGCTCTACCCAAGTGAGCTCCCTAGTCAGGGCCTGAGAATGGCATATTGGGATGATGCTCTACCCAAGTGAGCTCCCTAGTCAGGGCCTGAGAATGGTTGTTGTAGATGCTTCAGTGACAGAAAGAACTGAGTTGATAGCTAGGCCAAAATGAAATGAGAAAAGCCATAAAACGCAGAGCCAAGACTTCAGCAATCACAATGGTTTGTGTAAGTGCAAATTTAACAAATCATGCACTTGGTAGGATGAGACAGTGCAGTATGATAATCAACATTCACAGTGATATCCTGGTTTATTCAGAGGTTTAATTTTCTGCTATCTTCTATCTACAGAAGGCATGAAACTAAATAATTCATTTTAGTAAAATCTCTAACTCAAACGTCTATATTTTTTTTTAAATAGGAGGCTCTATAGAATGTTCACACCCCATGCATTCATACATTCATTCAAGAAACATTTATTGAGCATGTACCATAGACCAAGCACTGTCTACCTGGTGAGGAGAGAGGGATGAACAAGAGACATATGGGACCCTTGTGCCACTGGAATTGACATTCTAGGTGGAGAAGAGATCTTTTTTTTTTTTTTTTTTTTCATTTTTCTGAAGCTGGAAACAGGGAGAGACAGTCAGACAGACTCCCGCATGTGCCTGACCGGGATCCACCCGGCACGCCCACCAGGGGTGACGCTCTGCCCACCAGGGGGCGATGCTCTGCCCATCCTGGGCGTCGCCATGTTGCGACCAGAGCCACTCTAGCGCCTGAGGCAGAGGCCACAGAGCCATCCCCAGCGCCCGGGCCATCTTTGCTCCAATGGAGCCTTGGCTGAGGGAGGGGAAGAGAGAGACAGAGAGGAAAGCGCGGTGGAGGGGTGGAGAAGCAAATGGGCGCTTCTCCTGTGTGCCCTGGCCGGGAATCGAACCCGGGTCCTCCGCACGCTAGGCCGACGCTCTACCACTGAGCCAACCGGCCAGGGCCGAGAAGAGATCTTAAGCAAAGAGATATTTAAACAAACAAGATAATTTCAGGTGGTAATAAGTGTTATAATATATGTGGAAATGTATCAGAATGATGTATCAGAATGATGTGGTAGACACTGCATGGGGAGGGGGGAGATAAATTACATCGAGTGGCCACTGCAAGGCCTCACTGAGGAAGGGACATTTGAGGTCATTCCCATCCTCCCTTCCTGCATTTGCATTTCACCCCCCAGGCTCCCTGCAATGTCCCTTTACAGCTGGGCCCCCCTTGTCCCCCCCCCCATGCTTCAGAGCACCACTGCCCAGAGAAAATGGAACAACCACATTCCATTGCTAAAGGCGCATTTCAGCAAACCTACTAGTTCTGGTTTATAGAAGGAAGTTTTTACAGTATCTATTGATAGATTAACATGTCCTGCAGTCAACCTGAACGCTGTCCAAGAAGGCACCCAGAAAAAAGGTCAGGAATGGGTTAACAGCTGTCAGCGGAGGACATTTCATTCCACCTGGGTTAGCAACCAGGGCTCAGCCCTCACACACCCAGTTGCTAATCAAACAATGACTATCATTAATTCAGCAGATGGTTGGAAGCCAGTTTAGCCTTGATGAGCTCTGTAGCCAGTCATCCAGAAACTACCTGGGGCCAAGGCTTTCCATGGCCTGACGCCTGGACACCAAGCCGAGGGACAAGCAGCCTCTCATCGCCTCCTCCAGAGCTGACCACCACGCCACTCTGGCCCCAAAGCTCAATCTGCGACTCCATGCATGCCCTCCCCCAGGAAGCTCACTTCTCTGTACAGCTGGACATCTGGCATCCTCCCCTAAAAGCTGGTTACAAAACTTGCCACCTGCTTCCAGCAAAAATGTTGGAGCTGATTTCAGTTTTGCTTCACATGCCTCAGGAATGCGAGTAATCCCATTTAAGAAGATGCTTGATTAAGTTTTTAGAACCCTAATCAATTTTGGTCATTCTTCAATCCCCAGAGCATGGCCCGCTGTGCAATGGAAACATCCCCGATCAAATACTGTTCCAGAGAGAAGTCTGGTTTGGCTGGTTCAGAGCACAAAGAGATAGGTTCTACAAGAAACAATAGCAGCGATTTCAACATATGAAGTCTCTCTGGCTAGTGCCTCAGACTTTTTGGCCGAAGGGGACATGTGTGCCTCTAGACATCTGGCCTCTGAGAGAAATGACCACGTACAAGGCAGAGAGGAAGAGCAGTACCACCAGGCCTCACTATGTAATGCACCCCCCCCCCAGCTGCCCAGCCTGGCAGGGGGGAGTTTTTAAAGACCAAGTTCACTGAGCAAATACTTATATAAAAGTTATTTCACAGGTCAGTAGAACAATCTCTCTTTCCCTTTCTCTTTTTTTCTTTTAAGTCTCTCGCTTGCTGTCCCACTGCCAACTACGGACAAAAGCAGCACCCTCTGACTGAAGTCATAAAAGAAAGCTGAGCTGATAGAGCATCAACCTGAAATGCGGAGGTCCTAGGTTTGCAAGTCCAAGGTCGTTGGCTTGAGCATGGGCTTGCCAGCTTGAGTGCAGGGTCACCAGCTTGAATGCAGGATAATTGGCATGATCCCGAGGTCTCTGGCTTGAGTCCAGAGTTTCACTAGCTTAAAACCCAAGGTCGCTGGCTTGAGCAAGGGGGTCCCTGGCTCTGCTTAAGCCCCCTGGTCAAGGCACATATGAGAAGCAATCAATGAACAACTAAAGTGACTCAACTACGAGTTGATGCTTCTCATTCTTCTCCTTTCTCTCTTTCTCCCTTCTTGCCACTCTCTCAAAATCAATGAAAATAAAAAAAATTTTTTTTTTGTATTTTTCTGAAGCCGGAAACGGGGAGAGACAGTCAGACAGACTCCCGCATGCGCCCGACCGGGATCCACCCGGCACGCCCACCAGGGGCGATGATCTGCCCACCAGGGGGCAATGCTCTGCCCCTCTGGGGCGTCGCTCTGTTGCGACCAGAACCACTCTAGCGCCTGGGGCAGAGGCCAAGGAGCCATCCCCAGCGCCCGGGCCATCTTTGCTCCAATGGAGCCTTGGCTGCGGGAGGGGAAGAGAGAGACAGAGAGGAAGGAGGGGGTGGGGGTGGAGAAGCAAATGGGCGCTTCTCCTATGTGCCCTGGCCGGGAATCGAACCCGGGTCCCCCGCACGCCAGGCCGACGCTCCACCGCCGAGCCAACCGGCCAGGGCCGAAAATAATTTTTTTTTTTTTTTTTTTTTTAAAGAAAGCTGAGAAGCCAGAGCTCTGAGAATAAGGTATCTCAGTCATCGTGGTTCCCAGACCTGTCTCCCAAAGCCACACTGAGAAAAGTACGTGGCATGGGAGGGGGCAGCCCCATGTGTTCTCATCACAACGCGGAAGAAAAGCAAAGCACTGGCATTAAAGACCAACTCAGGGTAACTTGAAAACTGGTTTATATTTCAACAGACAAGAGCTCACTGGCTAAGTTTTATCAAGGCAATATTTTACCCCAAGAGTGCCCGGTGTGGCGTGATCTGGCACATATGAATCCCTGAGTAGCTCCCCTCCATTACTGCTGAGGTGGAACTAAAGGATCTATGAAGTGTGAAACGAGAAATGGACCTGGTAGGGCTTAATGCTAATTACCAATATAATCACCTGATATAGTAGGGACGTTAGGCCAGGTGCAGAAGGTTACCAGGTCAGAGAGTCTCGGGTGCCTAGCAACGGGCTAAACGATAAGCCCTTGCATGACTATTCCCTTTAGCATTAACCCCTGGAAGATGACATCTAGGCTTCAGCTGTGTTTCAGCTCCACGCGCAGATAAGCAGCAAAATCAGACGGAGTGACGCCGCGGTGGACATCAGGGCCAGCTGCACTGACTTAACGACCCCATGGACGTCAGAGAAGAGGGGCCTTGGAGACAGGTGCGGGGTGAGCCTGAGACGAGCTGCCACTGCTCCCCTGGCTGCGAGTCCTCTGGGGACCCTTGGATGCACACCTGTGGGGGAGGCGGAGGGAGACGGGAACAGCGCAGGCGTGTTCCCGGGAGGGAGGTCGCACCTCTCCTCTCTTTCTCCTGAGCAGCAAGGGCACTTCTACTACCTCTGCGACTTTCTAAATAAACTAAATAAACTTTCCCTGATACTTTGAGTTCCTTGGCTCTGAACTCTTTCAAGCCGAACTCAAGTACCAAGGTTGCAGTACCAAGGTCCGGCCTAACTCACCACTAACGCCTGGTGCCCTTTTTCCACCACTACCAAGGCGGCCGGGGCTCCCCTGTTCTACCAGCTCCTGAAGTTAGAATCTGCTGCATGACTATTTTATAGCTGCACTATAGAGTCTGCCCCAAATGCTTTCTAAATAAGAAGCCTGTTACGGGGTGCCACCGATCTTTTCCTGTTATTCATTTCAAGGATTCATGTTCTGCTCACCAGGTGACTATTAAGAAATTAACCTTTTGCCTGACCTGTGGTGGCACAGTGGATAAAGCGTCGACCTGAAAATGCTGAGGTTGCCGGTTCGAAACCCTGGGCTTGTCTGGTCAAGGCACATATGGGAGTTGATGCTTCCAGCTCCTCCCCCCTTCTCTCTCTCTGTCTCTCCTCTCTCTCTGTCTCTCTCTCTCTCCCTCTCTCTCTCCTCTCTAAAAATGAATAAAGAAAAAGAGAAAAGAAAAGTTTTTTAAAAGAAATTAACCTTTTATAGGTATTCAAAAGCAAAAACCTTGGGCTTGACCTGCGGTGGTGCAGTGGATACAGCATTGACCTGGAACGCTGAGATTGCTGGTTCAAACCCTGGGCTTGCCTGGTCAAGGCACAAATTGGAGTTGATGCTTCCAGCTCCTCTCCCCTTTTCTCGCTCTCCCCCCCCCCCAACCTCTCTAAAATAAATAAATAAAAAATTTAAAAATGTTTTAAAAAACCAAAAATTTAAAAATTAAAAGTAACTTGAACTTGACAGGGATCCCTCTCTCCCCACCCCCCCCTTCTTCACTTAAGTACCTGAGGTCATCTGCTACAGCCTGTTAAAGGTATAAATAAATAAGTTTCTAAATAGTCTGATGAGGAAAGCCAGGGAAGTTATTTCTATTTCTAAAAAATATATTTGTATTAGGATGATTGCCCTTGATTACAGAACTAGAAACAATTATACACCCAAAATGTCCTTTTCCCAAGTTGTACGGTGTTCATTGCTTCGGAGGTGGAATAGCAAACCGATGTCTCACTCCCCCCCCCCCCCCCACCACATCCTGGTTTCCAACTCTGCTTGTTTCTGCTAAAGATGTCGGTGATTCCCTGTGTCTTGTTTGCGTGGTGATTTTTGTTGAGAGGTAGAGTTGTGGGGAGAGGCAGGAGAGGTGTGAGGCAAAAGCATTTAGAGACACGTGTCTCTCCCTATATCTTGACTGATCTGCAAAATCACTAAGAATATGCATATTCTCTCTAAACTGGCTTTCTGTATTGCCTTAGGGTTTTCTTTCAACTTCAAAACCTACCCACCTCCCATCAATCATCAATCCCAGTTGAGTCTGACTTTGAACTAATTTTTTTAAAATAAATGTATGTTTATCAAAAAATCTAACCAAGAACCAAGCTTGGCACACCTGAGCAGTAACAGGTGCCTCGGTCCAAGCGTCAGGTCTCAATACTCTTCTCGAATGGCCAGTGGTCAAAACTAGCATTCAGCAGCTGTTGGTCTGTGTGGGCCCCGATTACTAGCATAGGCGACTGTCACAGCTGGCTGTCTGGCTGCCCTGTGTCCACTCCCATGACGCACAGTCACCCCCATCGCCTCGGGAAAGTGACATGTCCCCAACACTCCCCTGGTGGGCCAGTCCCTCCGTCGCCTCGTGCTGGCCTGTTTCCCTCTTCCACTCGCAGCCTCTTCCTCTTTCCCAAGAAACGACCATCGTGAAGTACCTATGCATATGTTTATATCTTTACTTCTCGTGCAGCCCTGCGCCAAACACAGCATGATGTTGCGTGTGTCCTACAACTTTTTTTGTCCCTCAACATTACGTTTTTGACCTTTGCCAAAACTGGTACTTGGTTACCACTCTATTCTGGTTAAATGGTGGCTGATACTCCGTGTGTGAATATATTTCATGCATGATCCCACTGCAGTATATTCTGCTGTTGATAAGGGACATAGTTTAACTTTCTAAAATCTCTTTGGGGGCAGCACAGTTTTCAAATATCTTCAGAATAGACACGCTAGAGAGATATGCCAAATGCTCTACTGAAAATAAGGATGAGGGCCCACAATGACCAAAGCATTCACGTTTACATCATGGCAAGGGCCAAACAAATCTCTCTGGGATGGGATCCCCATGGGGTCCCACTCTGGTGTCCCCGAAATGTACCGTTGAGGTTTTCCATGACAGACAGTACCAGACTTGATACCAGGAAATGAAGATTGGGATGAAGTGGGTGACTGGCTTCTTTTTTTTTTTTCTTTCAGTTTTCTACGGGTGACTGGCTTCTGAAGTCCCAGAAGCTATGCCCCCCCCGATCCTTCCCTGTACCCCAGGTTCTGGGAAGATGCAGAACTCACTGACCAATCATGGAGAAATTCTAACACCTTTGCCCGGAATTCTGGATGAAACCTGTAGTTTAGCTCAAACAATTCAGCAGAGTTTATAAATCACCAGGGCTAAAAGTTAGTTACTTTGTGACCGAAAGTACCAAATCATAAAAAGTAGAGGTGCATTTGCTAGGTTCAGTTCCGGTCAGCAAACTCCTCTGGACATGGCTGTGCAGACAGGGTATGACATTGCAGCCCAGCACACACACGCCCCTGCCCCTACTGCCAATTTTAGGTGTGTGACCTTAGGCAAACAGCTTCCTGTCTCTGAGCTTTGGTTCCCTTGTCTCTAAAATGGGAGATTAAAATAATAGTGACTCTTCCCTGGCCAAATAACTCAGTTGGTTATGGCATTGTTCCTGATATACCAAGGTTGTGTGTTCAATCCCCAGCCAGGGCACATAAAATAATCAACCAATAAATGCATAAATAAGTGGAATAACATATCAGTGTTCTTCTCTGTCTCTCTTTCTCTTTCTCTCTCCCATTTTCTCTTTCTAAAACCAATACATAAAAATTAAAATAAAATAAAATCACTTGAGAAGCAGGAAGTGGGGGTAGTGCTCTCTGGCTCTCCTCTGTTTCTAAAACCCAGAAATAACTCTCCATGGTAAGTGCCCTCCTGCTCTTGAGGGCTGAGAGACAACCTCACACAGAGCTAAAACATTCAGAATGGACAGTCTCTGGCCAGGTAACTCAGTGGATGAGAGCATCGTCCTGATACACCAAGGTTGAGGGTTTGATCCCTAGTCAGGGCATATACAAGAATCAACCAATGAATGCAAAAATAAGAGGAACAACAAATCTCTCTCTCCCTTCTTTTCTCTCTAAAATCAATAAACAAATAATAAAAAAGGGAGCCATTCATTTTTTTATTATATTTTAATATTTAACATGTATTGGGAGCTTGCTATGTGTCAGGCACTATGCTAAATAGATTATCTTCTTATAAAAAATGTAAGGGGTAGAAATTATTGTTCCCTATCCCATACATGGGGAACTGATACTCAGAAAAGTGACATAGCTTATCTTAGATTAAGGCAGTGGTTCTCAAACTTTTTGAAGTCAGGGCACATTTAAAATCCTACAAAATGCCTGACCAGGTGGTGGCGCAGTGGATAGAGTGTCGGATTGGGATGCGGAGGATCCAGGTTCGAGACCCCGAGGTCGCCAGCTTGAGCGCAGGCTCATCTGGTTTGAGCGAAGCTCACTAGCTTGGACCCAAGGTCACTGGCTCGAGCAAGGGGTTACTCGGTCTGCTGTAGCCCCATGGTCAAGGCACATATGAGAAAGCAATCAATGAACAACTAAGGTGTTGCAACAAAAAACTGATGATTGATGCTTCTCATCTCTCTTTGTTCCTGTCTGTCTGACCCTATCTATCCCTCTCTCTGACTCTCTCTCTGTCTCTGTAAAAAAAAAAAAAAAAATCCTACAAATAATTGAAGGTGCACTATATACAAATTTCTGAGAAATATGTTATAATAATTAAGTCAAATATTAAAGAAAAACTATAAAGTCCAAGCATACTTTTATGGTAATTAAACAAAATAAATATGACAAAATTAAATTTATTCTGACATTAAAAAACATTTTTATGTTACATTTTTTGAGTTATGCTTTATAGAATTCGTAAAAAAAGAGGGGTTAAAAATTTTAAAAACGACCAAAAAGTTATTTTTATATATATCTATATATAGATACATTCTTAGTAAGATTTAGTAAACTCAGCAGGTCCTGGTGTGAATGTGTTAAGTTTTTTCATTCTTGTGTTTATGAGAAACATGAGCCTGATATGTCCTAGCAATTTCTTCAATGTTTGGGCATATATTTGAAAAGCAAACTCTCATTTCCTCATCAATACATTGAAGAATTTCTCTCTTTTTACTCTTAATTGAGTTGAGTGTAGAAAACCCCCACCATACATATCATCTTAGCTTTACACCAAACAAAGGATAGTAGAAACTTGCCTCCAGCCTTTCCGGGGAACATGGGGGGTAGTGTAAACAATCCAGCACCACAGCTTAACAGCCTTTTGCAACCTAATCAGGCAAGTGAGGTGAGGGGTTTGACAGACTGTCAGCTTACAGCCAATTCCCCACACTTCTGTCCCCCCAAAATCTAAACCCCAAAATCCCTATTGCTTTTTTGGTCCCCAACAGGCACATTTTTCTCTGGAACACCATAGGGCGCATGTGGAAATCTTCTAGGGCGCACCAGTGCGCCCTGGCACACACTTTGAGAACCACTGAATTAAGGAGCTAGCAATGGGGCAAGGGGAAGCTAGCGAAGAGAAAGCCCGGATGACACCCCCCGGTCAGACTTGAAAGCCCATCCTCATAATTTCTGCGTGCTGCTTCCGCAAAGACCCACAGCTTCACCTGCTAGGACAGGAGGAGCCCTCAAAGATGGGCTGGAGAAAATTGGCTGGTGCCTCCACTGTAGCGCAACTCAGGTCCCGAGGGGTTGCTTGACCCACCCGAGGCCAGACAGACAGATTCGGTGCTGGGATTAGAGCCGAGGGAAAGGGGGGTAGGCGAAGCAGAGGCGGGAGATGCAGAGGTGGGAGGAGGACGAGACCAGGACCTCTCTGTGGGCCAGGAGGGGGTTAGATGTGCCACCCTGGACTACGCCACTTTGGCATAAGGATTATTTTGAGCTGAAGGCAACTGAGAAACAGCAGGTGCAGGAAGAGCTCTTTACTCTCCCCCTTTCTGTCTAAAAGCGGGGCACCGATTTTTCCTCTGGGAAGGTGTCCCCACTCCCCTGTGCTATGTTAAGGAGAGGAGATGGATGGCTCATCGCTGGAGACTGTGCAGACTTGAATCTGCATAAACAAACATTACAGAAGAACCCTCCTGTTGCGTTAAATAATTCTCCCACGTTGACCTTCCCTCCAGCCACCACCCCGAGAAGCCTCAAACCTTTCCTTTGTCTTGTTACTTCTCCGCACATCTTTCACTCTTGGTTAAAATAGTATATGAGCTCTCAGGCCCAACTGCCTCCCTTTTCTGTGAGACCCTGTACAGGTAAAAATTTAAAAATATTAACAACAAATAAAATCTGTATGTTTCTTCTCCTGTTAATCTGTTTTGTTTTGTTTTCTATCAGCTTACTCTGCAGGCCCCAGGTACTGAGCCTGAGAGGGCAGAGGAAAGTTTTCCTCCCTGCAGCCACATCCAGCTGGAAAAGCCTGTTAGTCATTCAGAACAATGGTCACAAGTCGGCTGGGCCATCAAGCCTGGAGCTCGTTTGCCAGGTGCAGGCTGAAGATGCACCTCCTATCCCAGACAGCTACGTGCCAGGTGCATCTCCTGTCCCAGGAGCCTTTCTAGACACTGCTCCTCCTCCATCCTTCGTCTCCAACGGAACCTCCGAGTCCGGCTGGCCCTGTGTCCATCAAGCTTCTAGAATTCCACGTCTCTTTACCGCTTTGCCTCCACCCTAAGCAGGCCCACCATCATCTCTCACATGGATGCCTAATTCCAGCCTTCAGCTTGCTCTCCGTGACTCTAGGCTTGCCCCTTCCAACCCAACGTCCATACGAATGGCCAGGACAAAGGTGGCCATGTCCTTCTCCTGCTTGAACCCCTTTCCCACGACTTTCCTTCGCTCCAAACTCAGCCTCCTCAGGCCCCTGTGGCCCCTGTGGCCCCTGCTCCGTGCCCCCCTCTCCGTCCTCCCGCTGTGGCCCACAGTGTGCAGTTCTCTCCCATCGCCTAGCTGTGCTCTGTGTTATCTCCTCTGCCTGGAACACTCCGTTGTTCCACCTTCTCCATCCCACAAATTCACATCTGTTTCAGGTCTTCCTCTAGAGACCCTGGCCTGCCCTCCACCGCTGGACACATTTGCTCCAGGGGTCCTCATCGCACCTGTCCTTACCCTCATCAAAGCATTCATCTCACTGCACTGTAATGGCTTTTACCCCCCCCCCCTCGCCGCCACACACACACAGAATGGGAGCGACTCGAGTGCAAGGATCTTTGCACACCCAACGCCTGGTACATAGTAAGGGAGCAAGAAATGTTTTTAAAAATAAAAGAATGAATGATCAGGCAACTGATTCTAATTTATACCATGGCAATTCAGATTCCCGTCACCCTGACTTCACTCAGCGATTGTTTTTACTAGACAGCATCACCTGCAGTGTGAGGGCCCGCTGCAAAGGTAAGTCAAGGTCACCTACAGCCAACTGTCTTAGAACGTGCTATCTCCCACATTTCTACCAAACTTTATATACAGCTGTTTGGCTTGTGTTACTCGGGGAGAAAATCTTTCCATGTTCAAATTTGGGGCTCCCAGCTCCCAGTGGGGCGGCGTCACCGGCGGCCGCTGCCCGGTGCCCGGGAGAGGAGAAACCAGTCTGCTCCTTTCACAGGAGACGCATTCATGGAAAGCCGACGCCGTAGCCAGGAGGACAAGGAGGACGTTGTGTCGGCCCGGCTGGGGTGGTTTCCATAACGAACCCTGAAAACCAATCCTTCTTAGCAGCCCCGTTAACAAAACCGGATGCCCCACGCCAGGCCCAGACACCCTCACCTCAGCTCCCTCATTTTAGGAGGCATGGAGTTAGGAACGCGAGTCAGATTGCCAGATAAAACACAGGGCACCCGGGGAAATTCGAATTTCAGAGAGCCAGGAGGAAGACGTGTAGTGTAGGAACGCCCCACATGTTGCGTGGGGCAGACTTATGTAACAGAAAAGCTACTCGTCGTTGATCTGAAATTCGGATTTAACTGGGCATCGTGTATTTTATTTGCTAAATCTGGCAACTGGGAATGAGGTTGTAGGTTGAGATTCTGAAAGACTAGAGATCCCAGCAGCTCTCCCCACCGCTGGGCTGCCCAGGGACACTGGACGGAGTCCAGGGCCTGGGAGGAGGGGGCTGAGCTATCAGATGGCTGTCTTTGTTCAGGGTCCAAGGCTGTGTCATGTGTCGGGAGAGACAGAAGGGGGTTCCCAACCTCAGCTGCACATTAGAATCACTGGAGTGGATTTAAAAACATTTCATTCTTTCCTTTTTTAAAAAAAATTTATTGTTTTGAGAGAGAGAGAGAGATACATCAATTTGCTGTTCCACCTATTTTTGCATTCATTGGTTGGTTCTTGTATGTGCCCTGACCGGGAATCAAACCTACAACCTTGGTGTGTCTGGGCGACATTCTAACCAGCTGAGCTACCAGACCAGGGTCTTTAGAAACATTTCAAAGCATAGTCCACATCCCAAAATCCAAAGTGCTGGGCTGGGACACAGGCTTGAATATTTTTTTTAAAGATCCCCTAGAATATCGCATTGGGTTGAGAACCACTGGTCTGTGACCCCTCTCCTCCCTCACACACTATCTGATGCTAATCATCTTCTCTCTTTACAGTGTAGTAAGTGGCCCATTCAACGACCAAGTAATTTGAGGAGGCTCATGACTCTAATCAATGTAATCTGGTGTCTGATGGCAGAAGAATTGGAGTTACGAGTCCCAAACTTGGCCATTTCCTTGCTATGCAAGGAAGGGGTGTCTCTGCAGCTCCGAGTCTCAGCCTCTCATTCATGAAAGGGAACCACTACAGTGGGACTAATGGTGCTCTGCTGGACAGCGTGAGCGTAAAAGTGAGGCAAAATGTGTTAAGTCAGTGAAAGCGCCTGATGAGTTCCAAGTCTTTGTAGAAAAGTCAGTC
Organism: Saccopteryx bilineata; assembly: GCF_036850765.1. Classification (NCBI taxonomy): domain Eukaryota; kingdom Metazoa; phylum Chordata; class Mammalia; order Chiroptera; family Emballonuridae; genus Saccopteryx; species Saccopteryx bilineata. The sequence continues at coordinate 248,933,091 of NC_089494.1, forward strand.
ATCGGCACGCTGACAACCCCGGGCTCAGGAGCAGATCTCAGGGGTAGCACTCAAAACGATCTAGACCAGAACCAGAAACTCCATCTCAACCAGATCCCCAGGTCAAAGGAGCACTTAGGATACAAACTTGGACTCAGGGGTTCTTGAGAAGGTGGGGGCCCGAGAACCTGCATTTCTAGCAAGAGTTCAGCTGCGCCCAGTGCTGTGGGGTGCAGGGTAGACCACACCTTGAGCAGCGAGGGTTCAGAACGGCGATCCTCGGCTCTGGTTGTCCTTTAGGACCACTTGGCGAGCCCTATCGGACCCCGCTCCAGGCTAATTGAATCAGAATCTGGACCCTGAGCATAGGTTATTTTAAAAAATAGGCGTGTCGCCTGACCAGGCGGTGGCGCAGTGGATAGAGTGTCAGACTGGGATGCAGAAGACCCAGGTTCGAGACCCCGAGGTCGCCAGCTTGAGCGTGGGCCCATCTGGTTTGAGCAAAAATTCACCAGCTTGGACTCAAGGTCACTGACTCAAGCAAGGAATTACTCGGTCTGCTGAAGGCCCATGGTCAAGGCACATATGAGAGAGCAATCAATGAACAACTAAGGTGTCACAATGCGCAACGAAAAACTAATGATTGATGCTTTTCATCTCTCCGTTCCTGTCTGTCTGTCCCCGTCTATCCTTCACTCTGACTCTCTCTGTCTCTGTAAAAAAAAGAAAAAAATAGGCGAGTGTGCTGGGACCTGAGGCTGCAGGTGGGGTTGAGAGGGAGCAGGGGGTGGGGATATAAAAACAAAATCTACTGAGGTGCAGTCAGGTGCACCTTTTTTCCAGACCCCTGGAAAATCAGGCTCAAATCCAGGGAAATGATTGGCTTCTTCCAATCGCCACGCTGCTTTGTGATAGTTCTACACCACCCCCCCCCTTCCATTGCCAGGTCCCAGCAGATCACACGCAAGTCACCCCAGGCCTAAACCAGCAGCACCTGGCTGGCCCCTGACCCCCTTTTCAGCCTGGTTTACTTGCAACTTTAAGATCCAGCGTTCTGAAGCCCCACACTTCACTGGCTGAGGTATTTCTAGTGTCTTCCCAGCAGTGTATGCTGGGAAATGCTTAAAAGTCTCCCTCAGTGCCCCCCCCACCACCACCACACACACACTAAGTCTGTAGCACTTGCCAGGAACTACGCTTATTGCATAGGAAGTACCCACTCACAGTGTCTCCCATGCCTGTCCTGTTTCAAGCCCTATTCTGCAGGCTTCTTCTCTGTCCCTAAGTCCCTTCCCCGGCTGCTTCACTGTCCAGTTCCTGGTGCACACACTCGGCCCCTCGGCCAGCCAGGTCCCTGGAGCGGGGGATGGGCTGCACCTTTCTAATGTTCCAATCCCGGAATAACGGCGACTCCCGCCCGCTCTGGGACTTCTAATCAGCATGTGCCAGGAGTCCTTTGTGATCCACAGATGAAAGGCCACTCTCCACGAGGTGTCATTACAGTGATGAGAGTTTGCTCATCTGTAAAACGGGCTTTAATGAGGTTCTTGTTTATAGAGCTCTTGAGATGAAAAGGCTTGTGGCAGGGCAGGATGCTGACCGGTCTGGCTCAGGGCCAGCCTGTGGTCTCGGGGGGGGGGGGGGGGGGGGGGTTAGAGGGACTCCTCCCCCCATCAGCTGGAATCTGATACGATCCAGGAATGGGGGGAGTGAAGGAAAAGCATTTGTGTGGGGGCGAAAGGAGTGTATGTGTATCTGAGTGTGTGTGATTGTGTATGATCTGTATCTGTGTGAAGGTGAGTGTGTGTGAGTGCAGGGATGAGTGTGTGTGCACACGTATTCATTACCAGGGCTGATAGATAAGGTGCCAGCCTTCAGGTCAGGGAGGTCCCAAATTCCAAGAAGTCCTTAAGCCCAATTAATTACCACTCATGTGATAATTGCTGTTTTGCTTTTCAGCCAGCGCTCTGTGCAGCCCTCTGGGACCTGGATTCCACTGCCTGTGAGACCGGAAGCAGAGCCTCCTTTTTACCGGAATGGCTCCATATGTGCCTGTTTTTGTTAGATTTCCTCACGAGATTTGATTTGAAGGAAAGGGTCAATGGCTTACATATGCTTCCAGGTAAGGAAGCTTACGCTGGCTTATACACACGAGTAAGGGCGGCGGGGGCAGGGGGAGGGGGAGTAGGTAAAAAGGGCTCTTACCAGAATGTCAGAACAGCATGCCCATAAGGGACACAGACTTTGGGGACAGATGACCCAGGTCTTAGCTGTGCTATTTCCTGAACAGTAGAATATGGGTGATGACAGTGGCCGCCTCCAGGGTTGCCATGCGGGTGAAATGGGTTTGTACATGTCCAGCCCCGTGGCTGTGCCTGGCACACGGTGAGGGCTCTGCCGTGTCCACCCTCATCACGGGAGCCGAGATTCCCCTCGTCAGACCTGTCAGGGGTAGTGCCTGCCTGTAAAGCCAGGAGTCACAGCCAGGGCTACCATCATAGCTGCTGCCCGGACCATGCAGGTTCGCATTGGATTCGGACAGTCGGTAAAGAAACAATGGAGCCAAGAACTGATAGGCCATTTTCTTTAATTCTAGCTTACACCCGGCGGGCAAGTAAAAACACACACTGGGCTCCAAAACCCACTCACATTCAGGGCTCACAAAGCCACTGACTTATCCGAGTTTCCTAGAATCAAAGGTTTCTAGCTCACCAGCCTTATTCTCCTCAGTTCCCCATCTCCTTCCTTATCCCAGATACAAACTCTGTACAAACTGGCATCTCACTCAGCACTCCACCATCTTGGCTGCTTCTCCTGGCCTCCTCCACGTGGCCTCCTTCTGCTCTCTGCTCTGTTCTCTCCTCTGATAATCTCAGGAACCAAGAGCCCAAGCTCCCCCTCCGTCCCCATTTTATAGTGTAGAAATCCAAACCCTTAATCCAATATACAAAATAGGGAAGTCTCTAATACAAAGTCACTTTCTGAGGCATGATTGGATTGTACCACCCTACATCAAAAATGGGTGGGAAAGGCTTAATCCCAAAACCAAGCCCCAAGCTAAAAGGATTCTCAACACACATTAATATCACCTGGGCAACGGCCTCTTTAACAAAGTGAGCATAATACATTTTATCTGCCCAACACTGCCACTCCCACACATAGTTCTTTATGGAATCTTTTCAGTGACCTTCTAAACTAAAAATATAAGTAGACCCATTTTACAGATCAGGACATTGAGACTTGGGAGACTCAGAGCTAGATCTCCATCTTGGATCTCCAGGCCCAGGGTTTCCTGCTGCAGCTCCCTAGGCCGAGCAGATGTGGCCCCTAAGGTCAGGCCCTTCTCCACACTCTGGCATTGTGCACTGTACTCTGTCCACCTGGCAAGCGGCCAGCTCCAGGGATGAGCTCCCCTTTGCCCCCCCCCCCAGGAACAAGTGAGTGGGGCGGCATCAGCTGGTCTGGGTTTGGGTCCTGCCTCTAACTCTCCTCCTGCCCATAGTTCTCCTCTGTCCTCGGCAGCTTCAAGCCCTCTGTAAAGCCAGAAGCCAGGGCCAGGGCTACCATCGCAGCAGCCACCTGGCCCATGCAGGTTCGCATTGGATTCGGACAGTCGGTAAAGAAACAATGGAGCCAAAAACTGATAGGCCATTTTCTTTAATTCTAGCTTACACCCGGCAGGCAAGTAAAAAATACACACTGGGCTCCAAAACCCACTCACATTCAGTGCTCACAAAGCCACTGACTTATCCGAGTTTCCTAGAATCAAAGGTTTCTAGCTCACCAGCCTTATTTTCCTCAGTTCCCCATCTCCTTCCTTATCCCAGATACGAACTCTGTACAAACTGGCATCTCACTCAGCACTCCGCCATCTTGGCTGCTTCTCCTGGCCACATGGCCTCTTTCTGCTCTCTGCTCTGCTCCCTCTGCTCTCTCATGCTAATCATCCCAGGAACCAAGAGAGCAAGCTCCCGCTCCGTCCCGATTTTATAGTGTAGAAATCCAAACCCTTAATCCAATATACAAAATAGGGAAGTCTCAAAGTCACTTCTCTGAGGCATGATTGGATTGTACCACCCCACATCAAAACGGGTGGGAAAGGCTTAATCCCAAAACCAAGCCCCAGGCTACAAGGATTCTGCCTGCCCAGAGAGACACACATTAATATCACCTGGGCAACGGCCTCCACGTGGGCAGCGCCACTTTAACAAAGTGAGCATAATACATTTTATCTGCCCAACACCCTCCTACCCCATCTCACCTAACTGTCCTTTGCTCATCTGTAAAACGTCAATGTTGCCTGACCTGTGGTGGCGCAGTGGGTAAAGCATCGCCCTAGAATGCTGAGGTCGCCAGTTCGAAACCCCTGGCTTGCCTGGTCAAGGCACATATGGGAGTTGATGCTTCCTGCTCCTCCCCCTTCTCTCTCTCTCCCCTCTCTCTAAAAATAAATTTTAAAAAAAATTAAAAAAAAAAAGTCAATGTTGATCTTCTATTTCTCTGAGCGCCTTTCTTGCCAAATATTGAATGAGTTAGGTAGCTGTCCCCTTCTCTAAGTGTGGCATGTCTCCACCCTGCACCACACACACATTTTCATAGAGCAATTCTAGAGGGGGGGGGCAGGTGAGTGCTGGAGACAGACATGGTGGCAGGGGGGGTGGCCGAAGTCTGGGCAGGAGCAGAGGGAGATTCCGGGGGGCGGATTGTGGTCTCTTCCCCACAACAGGGTACTGAGACTCTGCCAGAGAGCGGAACTTGGCAGTGGGCCCGACGGGAAGGTAGTTCTAAAGACGTATGAAGGTATGAAGGTATGAAGAATATAAAATCGGAGAGGAATTTGTTGGGAGGTATTTTGCCAAAAGGGAAAGTACAAAGGTGGTCTTCATTTGGGAATGTGTTGCACACGTCCTGAATAAAAGGAGAAAGTAGAATGTGACCCCAAGTGAACCCAAGGAGAAGCAGGGGCTTCTTGGGGAAGAGCAGGAAGCGCTGGGATGGAGTGGGCAGGGTCCTGGGCTTTGGCATCAGATCTGGGAGGAGCTCAGTGCTGGCCCATTACAAGCAGTGTGGCCTTGAGCAAGTTACTTAACCTCTCTGAGCCTTAGGTCTCCATTAGTAAAATGATAACAGTCACCACAACTACTTGTGGATTTGTGGGAAAGACCAAGTGAGATCATGTATGTAACATGTTTAGTTTAGTAAATGGCACATACTACATGTTCAGTGACATATCTCAGAGACCATGATTCCCAGTCTTTCTGGGACAAGTCTGACAAGTCCAAAACTAAAGGATCAGGGATCCTGGCTGGGTTGCTCAGGTGGTTAGAGCATCATCCCAATACCCCTAGGTTGCTGGTTTGATCCCTGGTCAAGGTGCATACAAGAATCAACCAATAGCCTCACCAGGCGGTGATGCAGTGGATAGAGCATCGGACTGGGATGCAGAGGACCCAGGTTCGAGACCCCAAGGTCGACAACTTGAGCACGGGCTTATCTGGATTGAGCAAAAATCCCACCAGCTTGAACCCAAGGTCGCTGGCTCTAGCAAGGGGTTACTCAGTCTGCTGAAGGCCCGTGGTCAAGGCACATATGAGAAAGCAATCAATGAACAACTAAGGTGTTGCAACGCGTTATGAAAAACTAATGATTGATGCTTCTCATCTCTCTCCATTCCTGTCTGTCTGTCCCTGTCTATCCCTCTCTCTGACTCACTCTCTGTCTCTGTCAAAAAAAAAAAAAAAAAAAAGAATCAACCAATAAATGCATAAATAAATGGAACAACAAATTGATGTTTCTCTTTCTCTTCCGCGAATCAGTAAATACATAAAATTAAGAAAAACAAACAAACAAAAAATACTAAAGGATCAGGGAGGGACAGGACTCCATTGACTAATAGACAATTGCAGGTTCTCAAGGTGTGAAGAAAGAAAGAGAGACCTGATTGTGAACAATGATGTTACAGTAAACATCTTATAAGCATACATTATAAATAAGTATCTACAGCCTGGACCTACATATGTACTCAACAAGTATCTGATTTATTCTGTTCCCATGTCCAAGCCCACTCATGCGAGACCACTAATGCTGAGAGGTCACACAGAGTAAAACGTAATCATATCACCAATACCATCAGCCACGCCCGCAGCGACGACTACAGTGCCAGGCCCTGAGCCACCTGGTGGGCGACTGCTGTCTCATTTCATCCTCACAACCCTCTAAAGCGGGTGCTGTAACTCACTCCCCTTCTCCAAAGGACGCTGGTGTTTGGAGAGCGTCTCACCCAATGTCACAGGCAGGGGCAGATTCGTGGCATGGCCAGGACCCAAACACTGGCCAGAGCCAACATATCAGTCAAACAGCCGGAGGGAGAAATGTTGCTGGGGACAGGGAGAGAAGAAGAGTCTGGGAAACACCAACAACTGGATAATAAATCACTACTCCTGAATCACTGACACTGTCTCGGAAATTAAGAATAGGAGCATCTGGGGAAAAAAAGCAAAAGAAAAACAATAAGCAAAGAAAAAAAGTTAAAAAGCAAAAAGGAAAAAAGAAAAAAAAAGAAGAAACAAACAACAAAAAAGAAGAAAACAAAACAACAAAAAAGAAGAAAAAGAATAGGAGCATCCACACTGAGATGGTGAACCGGAAGTTCTGAGTCAGGGTCAGGGTCAGGGTCGGGGTCAGGGTCAGGTCAGGGTCGGGGTCAGGGTCAGGGTTGGAGAACATCCCTGCCAGATATCCTGCCTTCTCACATGTCCCTGTGATCTCTGCCTCTCAAGAAGCCAAGCGCCTTCCAATAGGATTAAAAACCAAACTAAACCCTTCAGGCTCCATGCAGAAGGTAGGGCTGGCCGGGCTGGGGGATTCAAGTTAGATCCCAGAGCAAAGCCTGACTGTGACGGCTGTTTGTCACAGCCGCTGCTTGGCCTGGAGGTGTGAGGACAGGGAGGGCAATGTGCGGTCCCAGGCCGGTTGTTCTACAGTCGTAAGGGTGCAAGGGGCCTCCTGAGTGTGGAAGAGGGGAGAGGCAGGAGGTGGTGGCAGGGAACCTGTACCACAAAGGGTGACAGAAAACTCAAGTGACCTGGCAGGAAGGGGAAGAAGTAGCCCCGATGAAAGCCACGAAGATTAAAAGAAGCAACAAGCGTGGCCAGACTTTCTGCTGAGGATGCAGGAACTAGTGATGCAGACAGAACCAAGCCTGCCCTGACAGCACACAGCCTGGGCGCCGCCCCCCCCACCTCCCGGGAGCCCTGACAGCACACAGCCTGGGCGCCGCCCCCCCCCCCACCTCCCGGGAGCCCTGACAGCACACAGCCTGGGCGCCGCCCCCCCCCCACCTCCCGGGAGCCCTGACAGCACACAGCCTGGGCGCCGCCCCCCCCCACCTCCCGGGAGCCCTGACAGCACACAGCCTGGGCGCCCCCCCCCCCCCACCTCCCGGGAGCCCTGACAGCACACAGCCTGGGCGCCGCCCCCCCCCCACCTCCCGGGAGCCCTGACAGCACACAGCCTGGGCGCCGCCCCCCCCCCACCTCCCGGGAGCCCTGACAGCACACAGCCTGGGCGCCAGCCCCCCCCCCCCCCACCTCCCGGGAGCCCTGACAGCACACAGCCTGGGCGCCGCCCCCCCCCCACCTCCCGGGAGCCCTGACAGCACACAGCCTGGGCGCCAGCCCCCCCCCCCCCCACCTCCTGGGAGCCCTGACAGCACACAGCCTGGGCGCCAGCCCCCCCCCCCACCTCCTGGGAGCCCTGACAGCACACAGTCTGGGCGCCGCCCCCCCCCCCACCTCCCGGGAGCCCTGACAGCACACAGCCTGGGCGCCGCCCCCCCCCCCCCCACCTCCCGGGAGCCCTGACAGCACACAGCCTGGGTGCCGCCCCCCCCCCCACCTCCCGGGAGCCCTGACAGCACACAGTCTGGGCGCCAGCCCCCTCCTCTACCTCCCGGGACCCCTGAGAGCACACAGCCTGGGCGCCAGCCGCCCCCCCCCCCCCACCTCCCGGGAGCCCTGACAGCACACAGCCTGGGCGCCAGCCCCCCCCCCCCACTACCATCTCCCAGGAGCCCTGACAGCACACAGCCTGGGCGCCAGCCCCCCTCCTCTACCTCCCGGGAGCCCTGACAGCACACAGCCTGGGCGCCAGCCCCCTCCTCTACCTCCTGGGAGCCCTGACAGCACACAGCCTGGGTGTCCGCCTCCTTTCTCCCACCTCCCAGGAGCCCTGTTCCTCCCAGGCCACACTGAAGAACGGGACTTTCACAGAGTCATGTAGGAACAGAAAGAACAGTGCTACAAGTAAAAATCACCTGCAGTCTGGAAACCAGACCTCAGAAGATGGAAGGAAGGAAGGAAGGAAGGAAGGAAGGAAGGAAGGAAGGAAGGAAGGAAGGAAGGAAGGAAGGAAGGAAGGAAGGGAGGGAGGGAGGGAGGGAGGGAGGGAGGGAGGGAGGGAGGGAGGGAGGGAGGGAGGGAGGGAGGGAGGGAGGGAGGGAAGGATGAGTGTTGGTTTCAAGTTTAGAAATAAATTCCCAATTGTTTTCCACAACAAATGGAAGTGTTTAACTCTACCACAGCTTTCCCAAATGAGACACTATTCTGCTCACTTAAGCATATGTTTAGAGCTCATTAACTATACTGGAGATAGGCTAAAGGACAAAAATACCCTTACGATTCTAGGTATTTGGTCATTCACCAAAGACTGCTAAATCCCAAGCCAACATACTGATGGTAGTCAACCTGGTCCCTACCGCCCACTAGTGGGTGTTCCAGCTTTCATGATGAGCAGTAGCAGAGCAACCAAAGTATAAATAAAAAGATAGATTTAACTATAATAAGTTGTTTTATAAAGATTTATTCTAGGCCCTGGCCAGTTGGCTCAGCGGTGGAGCGTCGGCCTGGCGTGCAGGGGACCTGGGTTCGATTCCCGGCCAGGGCACATGGGAGAAGCACCCATTTGCTTCTCCACCCCTGCCCCCCCCTCCTTCCTCTCTGTCTCTTTCTTCCCCTCCCGCAGCCGAGGCTCCATTGGAGCAGGGATGGCCCAGACGCTAGGGATGGCTCCTTGGCCTCTGCCCCAGGCGCTAGAGTGGCTCTGGTCGTGGCGGAGTGACAGAGCACTGCCCGGAGGGGCAGAGCATCGCCCCCTGGTGGGCAGAGCGTCACCCCTGGCAGGCGTGCCGGGTGGATCCCAGTCGGGCGCATGCGGGAGTCTGTCTGACTGTCTCTCCCCGTTTCCAGCTTCAGAAAAATACAAAAAAAAAAATAAATAAAAATAAATAAGATTTATTCTACCAAACCTAGCGAAAATCTGACATAAAATACTTGGTAATTATTATTATATGCTTTAACTTGCTGTCACTCTGCTTTATAAATTTTATAAAGTAAAGTTACTTCCCTTCTTTATAAATCTCCATTACTGTGGAACCGGTGGGCGGTTAGAAAATTTTACTACTAACAGAGATACAAAAGTGGGTGGTGGGTATAAAAAGGTTGACTGCCCCCAGGATAGGTGAATGTGAAGGGAAAAATGCTTAATGATGGTGTAAACCAAGGGAAGTTTTATTTTAGGGCCAACTTAAGGAACTCACATATGCATACCCAAAACCCCTGAGGTTGTCAGAACCCAAAATACAACTATGATAAGAAAGATGTTATCAATGGATCCTGTAATCTTCATGCTCCGGGTAACAATTCTCTTTCCACAAAACAGTCCTCAGAGCGCAAAGCCTAGATGCTGACCAAGCACTGAATTGGCAGTCAGATAGCACCACAGACACATTCCTACTCTGCCTTACTTTTACCTCAGTTGACCTTGTGCAAGAGCCTTAATCTTGCTAAGGCTCGGTGTTCGGAGCTGTAAAATAAGATTCTCAGAGCTGTAAGGAGTAAAAGGTATTTAAATTTTTACTGAGCAACTGCTATGTGCCACGCTCTTTCTAGACAATGGGGATACAGAATGAACAAAACAAAAGTCTGCTTGCATGAGTGGTAAGATGAACAATAAACATGTAAACAAATGAAGGCAGAGTGTATCATCTGGTGATGAGGAGCCGGAGAGGAGCAGGAGAGGAGCAGGAGAGGAGCAGGAGGAGCGGGAGGGAGCCTGCTACTTCACTCAGGGGGTCAGGAAATGCTCATGATAAAGAGACAGGAGGCACTGAGGCAGGCGTGTATTTGGGGGAAGAGGGTTCCTCGTGGAGGAGCTCGGCTCTGCTGTGTTCAGGGTGACCAGTGCAGCTGGAGAGGAGTGAGCCGGGTGGGCTGAAGAAAGAGCTAGATCGGACAGATGTTAGAGTAGGAGGAGGAAAGAGAGAAGATCTGAGTTCCACCCTGAGTGAGCTGGGAAGCCAACGAAAAGATCGGACTGGCTTACACTTAGAAAGGGTTGCTTTGCTACAAGGAGAGAGTGTGGAAGAGAGACCAATTAGAAGCAGGCAAGAGATGATGTCTGTTTTAGATATTTGGGCTGAGCACCCGGAAGGACAGAGAATGAGAAAAGCTAGAGGAGGTGTAGGTTTGCGGAGAAGAAATCGGCTCAGCTGGACATGTTGAAGTTTGAGAAGTCCACTGGACAACCAAGTGGCCCCGTTGAGTTGTCACGTGCATATATGTGCCTGGAGCTCAGGGCAGTTTTTTAAAGCTCTGGGTTTGAATACGCACAGCCAGGGACTAAGTATAGACAAAGGGCAGAGAGTTCCAGACTCCAGGGCTTCAAGGTCAAGGAGATGAGGAGAAGCAGCACCGGAAACCAGGAATATCCGGTGTGGTAGAAGGAAAACCAAGGTCCCCAAGGAGTCTATGCCAGGGCTCAGTAAGCATTTCCCATAAAGGGCCACATAGTAAATACTTTTGGCTTGGCGGGCCATCTGGTCCCTGTTGCCACCAATCAACGCTGCCACTGTAGAGTGGGAGCATAGACAATGTGTAAATGAATGGCCATGGCTGTGTTCTAATAAAGCTTTATTTATAAAAACAGGTGGCAGGCTGGATTTGGCCTGCAGGCTGTGGTTTGCCAAACCCTGGTGGAGGCAAACGGCACCCAGGCGTCGCGCAGGGTGGAAAGGAAACTGAAGACAAGGTGTGCGGAAGCCAAGTGGATGAAGTGCTGCAAGGGGAAGTGATACATTGTACCAGATGCTGCTGACAGCTAGAGTCAGATGAAAAGAGAGAATTGTCCATTGGCTATAGAAGCTCATAGGTCGTGGATGGCCCGAACGAGAAAGAGCTCTTTCTCTGGAGGGATGAGGGCACAGGCCTGATGGCCGTGAGCTCAGAAGAGGATGGTAGGAGAGCATGGGCATAGACCACCCTCCTGGACGGTAATTTCTTAGCATAAATGGACCCACGATAGAGCAGTTATAATGTATACAGAACTGCAGGGTTTACAAGGCGCTTGCGCAGTGTTGGGACATTCAGTGACGGCAACTGAGCATTTCTACAGTATTTCAAGCAACTCATATTAATATTTATTTGGATTCACAAGAAAAAAACAGAACCTTGGGAGCTAGAGTAGAGGTTGAAGCCACTAAACTCTGGCTTGAATTTAATGGTGTGACCCCCAGGCAGCCTTCAGTCAGCCTGTTGTATTACAGATCCAAATGCAGGCACCCGGCCTTTATACACACCTTGCTCTGGGGCGGAACAGACAGAAGGCTGTGTCCACATCACAGTCCACCAAGTCCACCCTTGGTCAAATACTGCAGCCTGAACTCCGGGAGCCGCCTGCACAGTCCACACGGCCAAGTGAGTTTTTCACTAACGGGGATGAGTTACTGGCATGGGGCTCCTCCAGTGGAAAAGCCTAAATGTATGCCACACTCCGTTTCCCGGGGAGCCGAAACTCTTTCGTGCAAATTACCTCATTGATCTCCAAAGCCTTTGTGTGAAATTGAGGATTATTATTCCTGTTTCATCTTGACATCCCGTCTATGGGAGGGCAATAAATAATGCATTCAGATTGTGTGATGTGGGGCTGAGGACTGGGTCAGCGAAGCTCATCCTTGGCTTTCAGCCTCGAGGAGTGGGGGGGAGGAGGAGAGGTTTGCTCTAACTGACTGCGCCATGCATGTTTCCTGGGCCTGTCTGCCTTCAGCTCCTGCCTGCAGAAGGGACCACCTTTTCCAGCTTCTGAGTGTGACCCTGCTTCATGCGGCTTCCGCCTTCACCAACCACAACCCATGGGCCCAGGAATGGACCCCCCGCAGGACAGTCAGCCTGTCAGCTGACCTGAAGCCCATGTCTATGTCTGGCAGGACATGATGTGCTGGACCAAGGCCCGCCTCTTTTGGGATGTGCCGCTGCCCCCCCCCCCCCCCCCCCCCATCAGACGGAAGGAGACGGAGAGGAGCCTTTAAAGTGAAGACCCATGAATTTCTAGACGCAAGAGGTCCCTGGCACCACACTGGGTGTCCGACACATCCACTTCAAGGACGCCCAGACGCCCCTGCTGCTCCAGTTCTTACCTCTGCGGGAGAGTCTGTCCCCGTCCTCCGTCACTGCCCAGACCGCCCTGAGACCAGCTCTCCTCCCGCTGGGGGGCAGCACCAGACGACCCTCATGGCCTGTAGTCGAACACAAACCCTGACAGAGCGGACCCACATCGGCCAAGGCTTGGGAGCCCCAAATAAGAAATTATTCAAATACCCCATTGCTCTTAAACTCTGCTTAAAAACCAGCGCCAGGGGCAGGGGCAGACGCAGGGCGCCCAGAGGCCCTCTGCTTTAGTCTCTCCCCCCCACCACCCCCAAGTTCTGCCCTGGGCTAGGCCATCTCTACGGCATCAGGCCCAGAGACTCACACTGCCCCAGCTCCTTAGCTGCTTGTGCATTTAACAAGCCTTCACTGGGTTCCTACTATGAGCTCACCACCCTAGGCGCTAGGGCTACAGGAGGGGGGGAGGCAGACCCGAGCCCTGCCCTCCAGGGGCACAGTCTGGGAGGAGAAAGGCCACCGAACAAGCCAGCACATGGGAGGCCTCTGTGGGGCCTCGTGGGCGGAGGGAACCACAGAGCAGGCACAGTAACTTCGTATCCTGAGATAATCATGGGGGCTTCCTGGAGGAAATGATGCCCACGCTGAGATTTGCACTTTAATACTGAGGGTGTTGGGGTGATACAAGGAGGAGGCAGGAGGGCATTTGAGGCACAGGAAGCCACACCTGCAAAGGCCAGGCCAGGCCGGGGCCCTTGAGCCACGAGATGAGATGACACATACCCGGTCCAGGGCTGCCCCAGGGGGAGGGCTGACTAGACGTGGTCTCAGTTCCTTCTCACCCAGAGAGTCCTGATTCTAGGCCAAGCCCAGAATCCAGTCTGGGTCCACCTCAGGGCTCACCTGAACTTCCATCCTGGGCCCACAGAATCAGTCAGAAACCAACCAGAGCAAACCCAATGAAACCAGTCACGGGCACCAGGCAAGCAGCAGCCACAGCGGAGAACAGGGGCTGTGCCCGTAGGCTCGGGGCATGGCTTCCCCAAGGGGTTGGGACACAAATGGCCCCCAGAAGAGGGAAAATGACACATTTCCTTCGAGGTCTTCCTTCTACCAAGGGCTGTCTCCCTACGGTATCTCGGGGGGTTGCTCCCATATTTCCCACCAACCCAGAACGGGGAGACCCGAGGTCTGGACTTTCTGTGTGCAGGGATGTCCGTGGTGAAGAGAAGGCAGCTTTCTCTTCTGCTCTCGGGACAGCTGGCAGCACCCAGCCCCTTCTTTCCTGGCACGGTGCTAAGGGTGAAGTGGACTGGATGTGTGTTATTAATGTCTTAAATTCTTACCGTGGTTAGGGAGGGGAGATGGCCCAGGAGCCATGCTAGACTATAGGCCACAGAATTCAACTCATGCCCCAAAATAAGTGTTTGCCACAAGCTGGGTGAGTATGATGATTATTATCCTTTTCTGCAGGTGAGGAAACTGAGGCCTAGAGAGGTAAAGCTATTTACCAAGGTCACCCAGCTAGGAAGTCGGGAAGCTGAGATATGAATTCTGCTAACCAGCTAGTAGAGGTCAAGACCTACATCTGTTTAACTTCCTCTGGGGAGCCCTGACCCCAGCACAGCTGTACACATACCTTGTGGGAGGGTTGTCACAATGACCTCACGGTGGACAGCTCTTCTGCGCCGTGGCTGTACACATACCTTGTGGGAGGGTTGTGACAATGACCTCATGGTGGACAGCTCTTCTGCACCATGGCTGTACACATACCTTGTGGGAGGGTTGTGACAATGACCTCACGGTGGACAGCTCTTCTGCACCGTGGCTGTACACATACCTTGTGGGAGGGTTGTCACAATGACCTCACGGTGGACAGCTCTTTTCTTCTGCGCCGCGGCTTGAAGTTTGTGCAGCTGAGGCTCCGAGCAAAATCTGCCAGCTTAAGATGCAAATGGTTGTTGAATGAAATACCAAGTCAACGAGAGAGTTCGCTTTGGTTCCCTTTCCCTTCTCTTTCCCCCTCTTCCCTTGGCTCCTCTCTCAAAGCATCACATCTCCCAGGACACTTCTTACATCAGCAGAAGTTCTACATTTCCACCTGCTGTCTATTTCCGCCATCCAACAGTTTGTCCTCTCCCCGTCTCTCCCAAACGCCCAGCCTCAGTTGGACTCTCGGTTAAAATCATGGCTCCGCCACTCACTAGTTTCGTGACTTCATGGGCAATTTCTTAACCCCTCTGGGTCTCCTCTTTCTGGTCTGTTAAAAAGGAGCCAACAGCCCTAACACCTTCCAATGTTGTGGAGCGAAGGAACATGTGGAAGACACGAGCCGGTGCCTGGATCAGAGTCGGTGCTCAAAGGGTATTTGTTCTCTTTCTCCCTCCCCTTTAAGCATAGAACTTTGGACCTTGTCTTTATTACTCTCTTTATTCAAGGACAGTAATTCCTTTTCTCAACATGTTTGGAAGACACACTATTCTTTGATCTTGGCTTAGACCAAGATCTAAGTCACCAAATTGAAGCCACCAAAGCCATAAAACAATGAGCAATAACTCTATCAAACAATTATCAGGGAGTGTGAACCTGTGCTCAGGCTCCAATTCACAGGCTAATAGGAGGGTTGAGAAGCTTGCAGCTCCTTGAAAGCTTGAACAGTATAGGGTTCTGGACACCCTAGTGGCCCAGAAGTACAGCTGGAGGCTACTTCTACCTGGGGGCCACGCTACCAGAGCGGCCAAGTTGGATAGGGGCCTGAAAAAGTAAAGCCTGGAGTCCGGTGATTGACATGTGAGGCTGCTGATTTCTCAGTAGGAACAAGAGTTCTCTGGAAAGTGGGAGGGGCAATGCCTTGTTCATGCCTGAGTGGAAATCTGGAGAGGTTAAAAGCCCAGTGCAAAACCAGGGTGGTCTTGAGGAACGCAACTCAAGAATTCTGTGTTTCAATCTTTGACGACAGGACCACAAGTAGCAGTCAACCAGTCTGAGTTCTTGAACCATCTTACCGGTTAGATGGCAAGATCTTCAGTTCCTCCCTCATTTGTCTGCCAACTAAGATTTTTTTTCAGGCCAGCAGGAGAAACATTGAAAGAATCCTCACCCCTCTGTTCTAAGCCCCTTTATAGTACTTGAGCACAGGCTTTGGTCCAGATGATTCGCCAAGAAGGACTCTTTCCTTTGGAGTTCTCCAATGCCAAATATTTGAATCAAACCTGAAGAGAAATTGAGATGTTTGGGAAGTTAAGAGAAAACTTAAGATGTTTTGGTTCCGTTCAATTTCTCTCAAGGGTCCACTCTTTGAATTATAAAGCAAATACATCTGTATTTTGTAATATGTTATTCTTCTGTAATCTCTGCAGACTTTCAACCTCTAAGAAAAAAAGGTTGGAAATGAAATAATTTCTATTTACTCTAACGTAATAATACAAAATCTGATGAGGGAGTAGTAAGAGTGACTTACTTTTAAAGTAAACACTTCAAGACTTTCATAATAGAGGGAGTGCTGACCTCCAAGAACATTTTCCAGTTGGAAAATGTCCATGTGGCTCAAAACACATTCTGTGATTCTCTTCCGAAGACTGCTTTCAAAGGCAATATACAAGACACTCATAAAAATCTACTTTTGACCCCAAATAGCTTTACGTGACTTGTCTACTCTATATTAGTCTCCAGATTTGACCACAAATGGTTTATGTCTGGTTCTAAAAATCAAACCCACCTTCAAAAGATTAAGATTTGCTGCCTGGCCTGTGGTGGCACAGTGGATAGAGCATCAACGTGGAACGCTGAGGTCGCTGGTTCAAAAAAAAACAAGCCTGCACTTGCCTGGTCAAGGCACATATGGGAGTTGATGCTTCCTGCTCCTCCCCCTCCTCTTCTCTCTCTCTCCCCTCTCTAAAATAAATAAATAAAAACTTAAAAAAAAAAAAAAGCAAACAAAAAAAGATTAAGATTTGCCATCCTCAAGGATATACTGAAATTGAAAATACACCAGTTCCTAAAATGAGAACAATGGAAGCATTGTTTAAAAGTGAAGATTTCCAAGGTGGTGACTTTGAAGACCACATACCTCCTCTGTATGCACCAAATCACAAAACGCCAGACCTCGAAGAGGCCATGGAGACAAGGCTGGGACTAGGGTGACAGAGTCCCCGTGAGGGCATCTCCTCGGAGTTGGTGGCCCTGGTGCCTCACTCTCATCACCCTAGTCCCGGCCCTGCTCCCAGGCTCTCTAATATAAATTTAAGCTGCCGCCCCTCACACCCACCAAACTCTGTGGCTTTGTTTAAAGTATCAATCATGTTATTTTATACTCACATCTTGGAAATGGACTTCAAAGCAAGATAATAGAAACTAAGAGAGAAAGCCACTGTGCAGGCTTATGTTGGATTTAGTGCCTCCCTCAGCCTGTTAGATGCTCAATAATGTTGATAAATGAACTGGACTCCAGATGCAGTACTCAGAAATGTATTTTAACTAAGAAATATACTCTCCCTGTTATCATTGACAGTGTTATCCACTGGGCCCACCATTCTGCATTGCAGGTAGTGCTAAGAATTATAGATGTAATGCTATTAAACCACCCAAATTGGGTGCTTTGTGAATTTCTTCTTAAACTTAAACCATTGCCAGTATTGATCTCCCTGAACACCGGCCTATGATCAAGCACTGTAAAGTATTCTGCTGTATAGATTACCATTAAAATTCATTCCCCCACCAAGTTGCAGGGAGAAGAAATGAAAAATGTGTTTTTCCAGATGCTGGTAGAAGTCAGATGAAGGAAGAATTTGGGGCAAACCTTCGAAAGAGCTGAACTGATTGGAAGCAAAATTGCCAACCTCATGCAGCAGGGAACTGACGCCTTTGCAAGTATTCGAGGTAGATGAGATGACCCTTTGGGACGATGGTGCAGAGGGGCTTCCTGCAACAGGCTCCTGAGCCCCTGGTGCTTCCCAGGTGTTGGGTCTCCGAGATTCTGTGACATCAGCTTGTGAGATGAAGATGTCCATAATATATAGTTTGACACAGTCCTTGAATAAGTCATGATTTTTTGCCTTTTTACCTGTTTTTTTTTTCTCTCAAGATTTTATTTATTGAATTTAGAAAGAGGAGGGAGAGAAAGGGGAGGAAAAGTGGGAAGCATCAACTCACAGCGGTTGTTTCTCGTACGTGGCTTGACCCGGCAAGCCCGGGATTTCGAACCAGTGACCTCAGCGTTCCAGGTCGACACTTTATCCACTGTGCCATCACAGGTCAGGCACCTTTTTACTTGTTTTGATTGGTTTTTTTAAATTAAAATTCTAAGTCTTCTATCTATAAGGAGACTTCCTGGTTTGACAAGGGCAGTATTGACTTCATATTCATTTACCACCTAATTGGAAAGTCGACCTTTGCATCAGGATTTCTGAACAGTAATATGCATTTATAGGGCAAGGAATTAGCATCTGGGTAAGATTTCACAAATATTTGTAAAGCAAATATTTGGGTCCTTGTTTTATTTTATTGATTGAATGATTGATTGATTTATAGAAGAAGAGAGAGAAACATTGATATGTTGTTTCACTTATTTGTGTATTCATTGG
Source organism: Saccopteryx bilineata (assembly GCF_036850765.1). Lineage (NCBI taxonomy): Eukaryota > Metazoa > Chordata > Mammalia > Chiroptera > Emballonuridae > Saccopteryx > Saccopteryx bilineata. The sequence goes on from NC_089494.1 coordinate 248,951,089, forward strand.
TTGATTCTTGTATATGCCCTGACCGAGGATCAAACCCTCAACCTTGGTGTATCTGGACAATACTTTGACCAACTGAGCTACCTGGCCAGGGCTTATAAATGAGGAAACTGGGGTTCTTGGAGGTCTGGTTGCTTACTCAAGTTCCCACAGTTTGCATAAGTCAGAGCAGACATTTCTATCCAGGTCGGATGGCCCCAAAGCACATGTCCTTTCCATTACACTAAGGAATACGCTGTGTGTGTGGTTATAAGTACTGCATTGAGCCATCCATCTGCACACTGTTATTTCACCATCCACAGGTGCATTGCCATTCTTCACGATGCAATTCAACAAGAACAGCCGGAGCGTATCAGGTGGTGTATCCCTGTCCTAGCATGGTTGTGGGAGCTTACCCATAAAAAGTAGGTCCTGTCACTGTTTCCCTTTATTAGATAAAGAAACTGAAGTATAACGAGTTTAAGTAACTTAGACAAGTCACACAGCTTGAAAGTAGTAACACCTAGGGTTAAAACCTCAGTAAATGCCCCTCACCCTGAACCACTAAGCCATACTGCCTCTAACCTACTTGAGAGCGAAGCGTCACTTTACATTTCTATGACTTATCTGTAGGTGTTAACATAGTTTTATGTTCATCACAGTAAAGTAATAAGTGTTGTATAAACTGGTAAATATGGGAGGGCTCCAGGAGGGGAGGAAAGGACTAGTTACTAAGTGAGCAGTTAAGTAGCCTGGCCCAGCGGATGGTCAGAGATCAGAGCTGTCTCAAGTCCATTCAAAGCCAATGCCCAGCCAAGCCCCTCTGAGAAAAAGCTGTGGTTATCCAAATGCAGTGCTGCCTTCTCATTCCAGAAATCTGGATGCAGGAGCTGGCAAGAGGAAAAGGTCCTAAGCAACCCCAGCAGATCTGAAAAGCCGGCCCTGCCTGTTTTCTGTGATGCCTTTGAAGGGTTAAATCAGCTTCGTTGTCTCTTCAAGCATTCATTCATAAATAGTGAGTGAGCATTAACCCCACGCCCATCACCGGGGACAAGCAAAGCCCTGCCCTAGGGAGCTTACATTGTAGCGGATAAGAGCAGAGGAGTAATGAGTAATATATAATAGGGTAGACGGGATGAAATGCTATGAAGGAAACTGAAGCCCCGAGTGAAAGGGATGGATGGGCTGTAGGAGGGGTGGGTAGGGTGTATTTAAATGGAGCAGTCAGAGAAGGCTTTGCTGATAAGGAGAGCTTTGAGCAGAATCTGAATGAAGTGAGAGGGTAAGCAATGCTAATGGGGCAAGGGTATTGGGGCAGCTGTCCAAAGGCCCTGGGGTTTATTTAAGCAACAGCAAGGAAGTCTATGAAGCTGCAACAGGAATACTACTTCCTGCTGAGATCAAATCAGGGTCGTAAGGTGTTGGAGGAAAGGCAAAGCACTGAGTGAGTTTCTGTTCCCATCCTGAGAAAGTGAAGGTCGAGACCAAGCATACATGACTGAAGGCAGTCGCGTCCAGGGAAGGCTCAAGGACGTGATGCTTGGCCCTGCTGGAGCTTTCTGGAGGTCAGGAATCAGACAGCAGACGGGTGGTGTTATGTCTCAGAAAGGGCAAGAGAAATCTAATCAGTTTTGCAAAACTAAATAATAAAATTGTACACTGTATTCTGTTTGTTAGTTTCTTATGCATGATGTCATGTTTCTGCTTAATAAATTGGATAACTGATCTCTCTAAGGCACGTCAATCCTGGAGAGATTGGGGTCCTCCACTTGCAGTATTCTTGCTACCTCATTCCTTTGCGGCTCCTCTTCATGAGACCCTGAATACTAACAACAGTAAGGGATTTGAAAGTTCCTCTGTGGCTCTCCAAACTTTGTCAGGGCAGACCCGCTCAACTTTTCTGTCTTATAGGGGTGGTGGGGGTGGGGAAGAAAACATGTGCACGATTAACTACAGCTTATATTTAGATAATATTTTATAGTCTTAAAGTGCTTCTACAGACACCATCACTGATCCTCCCAACCCGGTTAGATTGGTGTTGTGCTCCTTTCGGACAAGAAGGAAACGGAGGTAAAGGTCACGTGGCTTGCCCAAGGTCGCACAGGTATGCGGCAGATCCAAACCTAATACTCCGACCTGTCTTACCTTCCCCCCTCAAAGCCATAGCTCATCTTCTCTCTTCTTACTGTAACCACCGCTGGCCTGGAGCCTGCCAGAGCTCACTAGGTCCACAACAAATACCTCTTGGTGCTGTTGCCAAAGATGGCCACAAAGGGTGCCAAGGCGGACTTCCCAGAAGAGGAATGTTGAGCGCATCAGCATGTGTCCGGGACTGAGCGGGTTTTCTAGTCTCTTCTCAGCGTTCTCCAAAGGGAAATGTTAAGACCCAAGGAGGAAAGCAACCTGCCCTGGTTCCTTCCAGAGTCAACAGGGATCGCCATGGTTTGTGTTCAGTTCCTCTGCTCACCTTCCCTGGAAAAGAATATATATACATATGTATATATTCCACTGACTTGGAAAGGCATGAAGCAAAACAGTTAAGAATTTAAGAGCTTGGTTCTGGAGTTAAGCAGCCAGCCCCTGATATGAAACCTTCCTACTTTTTCTCTATGTGGTAGAAATATACTTGAAGACTAGGTGTTTTTGTTTTTTTTTTAAGACTATTTTGTTTAGGGCAGTTTTACTTTTACAACAAAATTGAGAAGCAGGTATAGAAATTCCCAATATACCCCCGCCGCACACATACGTGCCCCCCCCCGATCAATATCACCTACCAGAGGTACATTTGTTACCAAGGACGAACCCACACTGACCCATCATAATCACCCCAAGTCCTTGTCTGCATTAGGGTTCATTCTTGGTATTGTACATTCTATGAGCTTGGACAAAGGTGTAGTGACGTGTATTTGCTGTGACAGTACAGAAGAGTTTCAGGACCCTACAAGTCTTCTGAGTTCTGCCTCTCCATCCCCCTCCCTCCACCCACCCTGGCACCCACTGATCTTATTGTTTTCGTAGTTGTGCCTTTCCACAGTGTCATATGGTTGGAATCATACCAGATGTAGCATTTTCCAACTGGCTTCTTTCACTTAGTAATATGGCATTGAAGATTCCTGCATATCTTTTCATGGCTTGAGAGCTCTTTTTTTGTGTGTGATGAATAATATTCCATTGAGTGGATTGCCACAGTTTATTTATCCATTCACCCATGAAGGGCATGTGGGTTGCTTCCATTGGGTGATTATAAGTAAAATAAAGCTGCTATACCTATCCACATGCAAGTTTTCATGTGGATGTAGATTTTCAACTCATTTGTTTGTTTTTGTTTTTTTGTATTTTTCTGAAGCTGGAAACGGGGAGAGACAGTCAGAGAGACTCCCCCATGCGCCCGACCGGGATCCACCCGGCACGCCCACCAGGGGCGAAGCTCTGCCCACCAGGGGGCGATGCTCTGCCCATCCGGGGCGTCGCTCTGCGGCAACCAGAGCCACTCTAGTGCCTGGGGCAGAGGCCAAGGAGCCATCCCCAGCGCCCGGGCCATCTTTGCTCCAATGGAGCCTTGGCTGCGGGAGGGGAAGAGAGAGACAGAGAGGAAGGAGGGGGTGAGTGGAGAAGCAAATGGGCGCTTCTCCTATGTGCCCTGGCCAGGAATCGAACCTGGGTCCCCCGCACGCCAGGCCGACGCTCTACCGCTGAGCCAACCGGCCAGAGCTCAACTCATTTGAATAAACACCAAGGAGTACACGACTGCTGGATCGAACGATGCGAGTATGTTTAGTTTTATAAGATAACCGCCAAACTGTCATCCAAAGTGGCTGGACCTTTTTGTAGTCCCACCAGCAATGAGTGAAAGTTGTGTTGCTCTGCATCCTCCCCAGCATCTGGGGTTCTCGGTGTTCACCACTCTAACAGGTGAAGACTCAGTTTTCGCCCCTGTGACACAGAACTAATGAGAGAGCCTCTGAGATGGGTTGCTGTGAGCATTAATGCAGTCACGCGGGCAGCATGCTTGGCATGGTACCTGGCTCAGAGTAGCGACTCCATAAATGTGGCTGCTGTGATACTATTGTTACTGTTATTAATATTAAATATCTACCATCTGCCCAACATTATCCCCAAATATAGATGAAGGCAATCCCCTCAAGTGGAGACATTGAGAAACTTGCCCAGGGGGGTACAGCTCTCGGGAAAATCTTATAATGGCCGGAGGACCCCTTGACCGCTCCCACGGTGACCCTGTCTTCTCCAGGGGAGCACAGGGGGTAACAGCTGTGACATCGCTGTTCTCTGTTCTCAGGCAAGGTGTGCTGAGGTCTCAGTGTGCCCCTCGGAGGGCGGGGGCCCCCCGTGCAGCGAAAGAAAAGGACACGAGCACATTTCAGTCCAGACTTCCTCTTTGCTTAGAAACCACCCTCCCTTGATTTGTGTGTTTCTGTTAAAGAATAAGGAGATCGTGCTCCTTGATGTTCCAAGGAGGTAAGATGGTGACCGGATGGCCCCACGGCACAACTTCTGCCCCCTGATCAGCAGCAGTGCGGGAGGTCAGTACCCCTACCCCGTGGGAGCCTCGCCCTTCGGGTACAACAGGAAGCCAAGGCCCCTTGTCATTGTCCCAGGCATAAAGGAGCAACACCAGGTGGAAGGTTGGAGGGCTGAAGGTGCCATTTGTGCATGAAAGCAAATAAAAGGCAAGGGAAACCCCTCTCCATTCTTTGGGGACATCTTGAAATGAGAGGCACGACAGAAGGGTCTCACCTCGAGCGAGAGAGTCCGCAGCTGGCAGGGCCTGGGATGCCAAGGCTGTCGGGTTGCCAGGTGGTGGCACCGAGACCCCGGCCAGGCTGCCTGGGTCCCTTCTCAGCACGCTCCACTGCCACTTCACCTCAAGGCCCCAGCGTCTCCTCCGGAAGGTGCGTCAAGGTCAAAGGGCAAACCCAAGCCTACCTCTGTGAGATTTTCCCTTTTATCGTGAAAAACAAACATAACATAAAATTTACCATCTTAGCCATTTTTAAGTGTAGAGTTCAGTGGCCTTAAGTACATTTACACTGTTGTGCAACCATCACCACCATCCGTCTCCAGAACGATTGCATCTTGCAAAACCGAAACTCTGTCCCATTAAACAACTTCCCGTTCGCTCCTCCCTTCCGCCCCGGGCATCCACCATTCTACTCTCTGTGTTTATGAATTTGACTCCTTAGGTACCTGAGTAAGTGGAACCATGCAGTATGTGTCCTTTTCGGACCAACGCATCTCACTAAGTATACAGTCCTCAAGGTTCATCCACGTGGTATCACATGTCAGTGTTTTCTTCCTTTTTAAAACTGAATAATATTCCACATATATGCATCTCTATAGGAACATTATTTGGGATACATAAGTGTATGTATATATCCCAGTTTTTATTTTATTTTTTATTTTTATTTTATTTTACAGAGACAGAGAGAGAGTCAAAGAGAGGGACAGAGAGGGACAGACAGACAAGAATGGAGAAATGAGAAGCATCAGTCATTAGTTTTTCGTTGTGCATTGCAACACCTTAGTTGTTCATTGATTGCCTTCTCATACGTGCCTTGACCACGGGCCTTCAGCAGACCGAGTAACCCCTTGCTCGAGCCAGCGACCTTAGGTCCAAGCTGGTGAGCTTTTGCTCAAACCAGATGACCCCGTGCTCAAGCTGGCGACCTCAGGGTATTGAACCTGGGTTTTCCGCATCCCAGTCCAATGCTCTATCCACTGCGCCACCGCCTGGTCTGGCTATATCCCAGTTTTTAAAACTCCCATTTCACCTGACCTGTGGTGGCGCAGTGGGATAAAGCGTCGACCTGGAACACTGAGGTTGCTGGTTCGAAACCTTGGGCTTGCCCGGTCAAGGCACATATGGGAGTTGATGCTTCCTGCTCCTCCCTCCCCTTCTCTCTCTCTCTCCCCTCTCTCTCTAAAAATTAATAAATAAAATATAAAAAAAAAAATTTTTTTTAAACTCCCATTTATCTGTCAATGCACATTTGTATTCTTTCTACCTTTTAGCTATTGTGGACAATGCTGCTATGGACATGGGTCTTTATTTTCCATTTATTTTTAGATATATGCCCAGAAGTGGGATTGCTGGATCATACGGTAATTCTAACTTCAATGTTTTGAGGACCTGACGTACTGTTTTCCACAGCAGCTGCAAATTTTTATATTCCCACCAGTAGAATGTTAGGGTTCTAATTTTTCCATATCTTTGCCAATGCCTGTTACTTTGGGGTTTTTTTGTTGTTTGTTTGTTTGTTTGTTTTTGTATTTTTCTGAAGCTGGAAACGGGGAGAGACAGTCAGACAGACTCCCGCATACGCCCGACTGGGATCCACCCGGCACGCCCACCAGGGGCAACGCTCTGCCCACCAGGGGGCGATGCTCTGCCCCTCCGGGGCATCGCTCTGCCGCGACTAGAGCCACTCTAGCACCTGGGGCAGAGGCCAAGGAGCCATCCCCAGCGCCCGGGCCATCTTTGCTCCAATGGAGCCTCGGCTGCGGGAGGGGAAGAGAGAGACAGAGAGGAAGGAGGGGGGTGGGGGTGGAGAAGCAGATGGGTGCTTCTCCTGTGTGCCCTGGCTGGGAATCGAACCCGGGACTTCCGCACGCCAGGCCAACGCTCTACCACTGAGCCAACCGGCCAGGGCCTGTTACTTTGTTTTTTGAAAGCAGCCATCCTCATGGGTGTGAGGTGGTTCTAAAGTGCATTTAAATCTTTTTTTTTTTTTTAAGCTAAAGAGAGAAAAAGAGGGATAGACAGGAATAGACAGACAGGAAGGGACAGAGACAAGAAACAACTCATGGCTGTGGCACTTCGGTTATTTGTTGATAGCTTTCTCATATGTGCCTTGACCAGGGGGCTTCGGCAGAGCCAGTGACCCCTTGCTCAAGCCAGCGACCTTGGGGTCATGTCTATTTTCCCATGCTCAAGCCAGCCACCCCAGGCTCAAGCTGGTGAGCACGCACTCAAGCCGAATGAGCCTGCACTCAAGCCAGCGTCCTCGGGTTTTGAACCTGGGTCCTCAGCGTCTGAGGTCGATGCTCCGTCTAGTGTGCCACCATCTGGCCAGGCTTTTACATTTTTTTTTAAAGACTTTATTTTTTAAGATCAGTTTTAGGTTTCACAGCAAAATTGAGAGGAAGGCACAGACAGGCTGGGGGGTCCTCTTCAAGAATAAAAGAGACTAAAGAGATAAGACAGCAAAATGCAATGCCTGGTTTTCCATTGGATCCTGGATTCAAAATGTTTATCAAAAACCTAAACAGCTATAAAAGACACCATTGGAACCCCTGAAGAAATGGGATCATGGACAACATGTTTGATAACAGTACTCTGTCAATGTTAAAGTCACTGAGTGTGGCAGTATACTGTGGTTACGAGGGAGACTGCCTCTGTTGTTAATAGACACTGGCTGGTGTATATATAAATATATTTAGGGTGATGTCATGATGTCTGCAACTCTAAACAATTCAGCAAAAGTAAACAAAAAATAATAAATAAGGGTTTACACACATACAGAGAAGATCCAAATGTGGCAAAAATAGTAACAGCTGGTAAATGTAGGTGAAAGGTCTAGGGGTGTTCATTGTCCTACTCATGAAATTTATTTGAAGATTTGAAAAAGAATGTTTTCTGGCCCTGGCCGGTTGGCTCAGTGGTAGAGCGTTGGCCTGGCGTGTGGGAGTCTTGAGTTCAATTCCCGGCCAGGGCACACAGGAGAAGCGCCCATCTGCTTCTCCACCCCTTCCCCTCTCCTTCCTCTCTGTCTCTCTCTTCCCCTCCTGCAGCCAACACTCCATTGGAGCAAAGTTTGCCCGGGTGCTGGGGATGGCTCTGTGGCCTCTGCCTCAGGCGCTAGAGTGGCTCTGGTTGCAACAGAGCAACGCCCTGGATGGGCAGAGCATCGCCCCCTGGTAAGCACGCTGGGTGGATCCCGGTCGGGCGCATGTGGGAATCTGTCTGCCTGCCTCCCCGTTTCCAACCTCAGAAAAATAAAAAATAAAAAAATGTTTTCTAAACTGGGGGAGAGGTAACTCTTGAACAAGTCTCCTTTGTGGCTGCAAGTCCTTGCTGTTTCTTTTTCTCACCTTGTGACTTTCTACTGCCTTGTATCGTTTTTGGAATAACAAGTGTGGAATATAAATAATATTTAAATAGCAGCTCTTTCCAGACATTTTTAGTGGAAAGTGTGATTAAAAACAAGACAACAACCACAGTTGCTTGGTTATTTAAAACGAAAACAAAAAAAGACAAAGTTATAGAAAGAAAAATCTGAACGGTGGTTGCCAGGGGTTGGGGGCAGGGGAGGAGACTCCACAGCAGACCGGGGGATTTTGAGAGTGATGAAAATATTCTATATCATGATGATAGTGGCACAACTGTATGTATGTGATGTATTTGTCCCTAGCACTGTACACCTAAACATCTGTAAATATTACTGTGTACAAATTATACCTCAATTAGCCTGACTAAAACAAAACAAAAAACACCAATCTTTTTTTTTTTTTTGAGAGCGAGAGAATGAGAGAGAGACAGGAAGGGAAGAGTCAACCCGTAGCTTCTTTCACTTCAGTTGTATGTTGATTGCTTCTCATATGAGCCTTGACCAGGGCAAGCCAGTGTCCCTTTACTCAAGCCAGCAACCTTGGACTTTTCATGCCAGTGACCTTTTGGGCTCAAGCTGGCCAACTTTGGGATCGTGTGGACGATTCCCCTGTTCAAGCCAGTGACTTCGTGCTGATGAGCCCGAGCTCGGCACCGGCAACTTCGGGTCTTTGAACCGGTGACCTCAGCATTTTGGGACAATGCTTTATCCACTGCTCCACCACTGGTTGGGCAAAACCCCACTCTTCCTACTCCTCCTGCCTCGAAGGGGGTCATTCTGGCCCAGGAACCTGTCTCCTTGCCCCAAGCGGGGAAAAGGGGAGTGCAAATAGAGAAAGGCAGATGGGGGAAAGCAAAAAAAATAGGAGGCAAGTCGAGTGTCACTAACCCTAAAGGGGCCAGCTAGTTTCCTACAGGGTGGCCATTGTCGGAAGGCGTCCCAGGCTCTGAGCAGTGTCCCCGTTCATTCTCAAGGCAGGGGTGTTGGTCAAATAAGTTTGTAAACATGATATATATGTTTGCTCGCTTGTGACTTATATTGGGTGTGGGGGACAGGCTATAAGCAGGCCAGGTTGTTGTAGCCTGAGGTTTGGTTTTGGGACTAAGCTTTTCCCCACACCCTTGACTGATTGTATGATCTGGGTGGTGCACTCTCATGAGGAATCCAATTATGCCTTGGATAATTGACTTTGTATCGGAGACTTCCTTGTTTGTATATTGGATTAAGGGATTTTGGTTTTCTACACTATAAAGTGGGACAGACCAGGAGCTCAGACACACAGTTCCTGCTATCACAATTGCAGGGGCTCCCCTGATCCCTTGCCCTTCATGGGAAGAGCTGGTTTTCTGCTTTTCCCTTGTCTTCTTTTGTGGTTTGCCTGTCTTGGTGAGACACCAATAAATAGGATGGCCCCCCATCCTCTGACTCCGCCATTTCTTTATCGCCTGCCCAAATCCAATGGGAACCTGCATGTGAATGGTCACGATGGCGGCTCCTGGCCTTAAAAGGGGCCTCGGTGCTGGGGTCAGCAGAGCCAGCGCCTGTCTGGACAGTGAGACCGGATGATCTCCTCAGAGGCCCATTTGCGGCAGACTTCTGTGCCAACAGCATCCCTTCGGGCCACTTCCCCCTCTCAGCTGTACCCCTGGTCCCACCACTGCCCAGGATTTTGAACAGGACATAAAAACAAGGACCCCTTGTTTGGAAGCCATTAAGGATGTGGATGGAAAAAGGGGTACCGTGAAAAGGAACCTCGCCGGGGGAGCTAATCAGGAATTCCTAACTGGGCAGTCCTGGTGGGTAGCCGTGCCCCAGGCATATAACTTCTTAGTAAGAGGTTTATCTTTTTTTTTTTTTTTTTTTTTTAAGAGGTTTATCTTTGCCTCAAGCAAGCCCTGTCCATTGTTTCTGTGCCTCTAGGTTAACACACCTTTGAAATGCCTCTTTTCACACCACCCTCAGGAGAGCCCAGAATCTTAACTATCCTGTAATTCAATCCACGCCTTACCTTCTTCAACCTGCAGGTAATCTTTTTTCCCCTTCTCGCCTTCAGCCCAAACGAATCAAAGAGACGGTAAAACTGTTGTTCTCGGGAGCATTTGAGATCTTGCTCTCCAGCTGATGTCATCGGTGTGGCTCAAAGAAGCTCTCGCAAAAAATTCTCTACAGGTTTGGGCGTTCTTCCTTCGTGCCCATGTTTTTACTGGATGCGAAAGGTAGCTTCTTGCCTCTATTCTCATCTACAGTCAATAACCATTGTCCAAGCATCTACCAGGCACCACATTGCACACTCACCATTGGAGATTAATGAGCAGAGTCCCAACCATAATAGATGATTCAGCAGGATCACAGCATTTAGAGCTAGTTTGATACCTTTATTTCATAAGTAGGGAAACTAAGTGTTATGAACTGAGTGCTTGTGTCCCCCCCCCCCAAATTCCTATCTTAAAACCCTATTCCTCCACAATGTGATAGTATTAGGAGATGGGGCCTTTAGAAGGTGATTAGGCCAAGAGGGTGGAGCCATCAGGAATGGGATTAGTCCTATAAGCAGGTCCTCATATGAACAGGATTAATCCCATGAATGGGTTTTAGAGTCCCTTATAAGAAGAGACAGGGAGAGATGGCCTGCGTCTCTGTGGGAGGATACAATGAGAAAACAGACATCTATAAACCAGCACGAGATCTCTCACTAAGAACCCAATCCTGCTGGCACCCTAATCTTTTTTTTTTTTTTTAATTTTTTATTTATTGGTTTTAGAGAAAGAGGAAGGGGGAGAGAGAGAGCGCCAGAGAGAAACAGTCTCTTTCTGTATGCATCCTGACTGGGGTTGAACCCACAACCTCTGTGCACCTGGACGATGCTCTAACCAGCTCGGCTCTCTGGCCAGGACCCTGATCTCTGACTTCCAGCTTCCAGAACTGTGGGAAACATATGTTTGCTGTCTAAGCCGCACATCTGTAGTATTCTGTTGCAGCAGCCTGAGCAGGCTAAGACACTGAGGTCCAGGGTGATGCAGGGACTTGTCACCCACGGTTGTGCAATGGGTTAGCTGGTCAGTTAAAAGCAGAAGCCAGTGACCTCCTCGTGAACCCAGAAAACACCCTTCACACACTTACCATGAGAGGAAGAATCACCACAGGGTAAGACGTAGAGCTTCAGAGCAGGGCACATTCAGGTCTGAGCTCAGCCTCTCACTTCGCTGGGTGACGGTGGACCTCAGTTCCTCATCTGTAAAAGGGAGATGACAGCCCCCTCATTGTGGGGTCTCTGGTAAAAACTAGAGCAGTTTGTGTAAAGTCCTTGACATAGAGTAGGCCACTCTCCTGAGCCACTGACAGCTCTTCTCAGAAAGAATCTAAAAAGAGGAGGAGTAAAGCTGTGTGACAAACTTCAGCCATATCACAATTCTGCTTGGGGCTGGTCAATGATTAATTAATTAAATGCATTGAGATGACTCTCTATTAGAAACACATTGGCCCTGGCCAGTTGGCTCAGTGGTAGAGCGTCGGCCTGGCGTGCAGAAGTCCCGGGTTCGATTCCCGGCTAGGGAACACAGGAGAAGCGCCCATCTGCTTCTCCACCCCCATCCCCTCCTTCCTCTCTGTCTCTCTCTTCCCCTCCCGCAGCAAGGTTCCATTGGAGCAAAGATGGCCCGGGTGCTGGGGATGGCTCCTTGGCCTCTGCCCCAGGCGCTAGAGTGGCTCTGGTGGCAACAGAGCGACGCCCCGGATGGGCAGAGCATCGCCCCCTGGTGGGCAGAGCGTCGCCCCCTGGTGGGCGTGCCGGGTGGATCCCGGTCGAGCGCATGCGGGAGTCTGTCTGACTGTCTCTCCCCGTTTCCAGCTTCAGAAAAATACAAATAAAAAGAAAAACAAGAAACACGTTCCTGATGATGTTTTACTACTGATATTCTTCTCTGAAAGGCAGAGGAGGACGGGCAGTGTTTCTGACAGAAAAAGAGTTCTGAATCTTTGAGAAGTGCATGCAGCATAGGTTGTGCATTATTTAGGGTGATCGTGACCTCTAAATTAACGGAAACTCAAGATCGACCACGTGACACAGGCAAGAAGGCACTTTCCGGTCCCTGGGGTCATTCTAATTGGATCTACTTGTCGGGTTGAGACTTTCAGGATCTTCTCTAAGAAAAAGATGGTACTGATTTATTTACCAAACCAACATGTGTATATGTAAGCAAGGGCCTATCCGATGATCCAAAACAGATTCTTCTCCAAAAGATCAAAACTTCTTCGCAACCTCCTCCAGAGAGCGGGCACCGCACAGGCACAGAGCAGGTTGGACTCAGAGCCCCTCGCCTCTCCTTCTGGGTTAGGCACATGGGGTATGCGGGCAATGAACTCTTTGTTGATGCCTTTGCTCAAAGCTGGAGACGTCGGTGCTGAACTATAGGAAGACAAAGTGAAATAGGTTCTCCTTACTCTAGAGACTGTGTCCCAAGTGGACAGACTTCCTCTTGGCTCCGCCCCCCCATTCTCCCTGGCTGTCCCTGGCCAGGCTGTAGGGGCCGGCTTAGCAGGTGTGGTCCTGCCATCTCTGAGCGGATATCCGGCTCCTTTATCCCCAGCTCCTCTATATACACCTGCCCCCTCCTTCACTGTCCAAGGAAGTGGGCACCATGCCCTGCCCTTTGCATCCAGGTGGGTTGGGACCTGGTGCCTAGGCAATGTTTCCAAACACACGGAAGGTGAGCAACATCATGGCTCAGAGGCTGGGCTTGCCCGGTGTCTGCTCTGAGTCCTGCCGTGGCCTCCCACCAGCTCAGGCTCCTACACACAAGCTAATGTTCCTAAGCCGGCCTCCATTTCCCCATCTGTATAATGGCAGGATGATCTGTATGATGGAGAAAATGATAATAATAACAGCAAACACTTGCAGGAGTCTACTTCCCAGCAGACATAGTTCTGAGTACTTCACATCTACAAGCAGCTAATCCTCACACAGCAGCTCTGGAAGTCAGTATTACTATTACCCCCTCCACCCGACCTCGCTGTGAAGATGAAATAAATTCATACCCATGGAGGGATTGGAACCGTTCCTGACCCACAATCCTCAATTATTACATGAGATGATTTTAAAGGTCACATGGATGAGCATTTTTAAATTCACAGAGTGCCTTTATTGAAAAGATATGCTTATTAGAAACAAAACATACTCGGCCCATGGTTTCATAGATATTACTGCTTAAATTGAGGATAAAAATGGTATTTAAGTCAAAATATAGTGTCAGTTTTTTAAAAGATCAAGTAAACAGTAACACAGATACCAAAGAGACTGCAAATATCACTAAGGTGGGATGCAAATATTCTAGCATTCAGAAACTGTGCTCTAGACCCCAAACTGTGCCTCCTTTCAGCAACCGTCTTCCCTGTTCTCCTTCCGCACCAATGCCCACCGCCTCCTGGTTCTGCAGTCAAGAAAGAAGTCAGCAGGGATGTGTCCCATTCCCTCCCGGACACCAGAGGGGGAGTTCCTCTTCAGCTCATGCTGCTTCCTGGGTCAAGGCCATGCCCTCAGGAAGAGACAAAGGAAGGATGTGCCTCCCCACACCCTAATCTGGAGGTGAGCTGCCCTCCCTGTCAGGCAGGCGGATGACATACCCCTCGGGTGGGTGAGGAACCTGAGGCGGAGACACCACCTGTCCCGCTAATGACAGGGCCCATGCAGCCAGAAGCCCTAATTGCTCCTCTGTCCCTTCAAGATCGTTTTCCACTTAACCGTTAACAAGCCCCTTCTCGAGGAAATTGGAAGCCACTTGAGCTGTTGGCTAGAGCTCTTGGAGACAGAGTGAGGAAAGAGGTTGGCTGGGGTGGCCACACCTGCCTTAAAAATATGCACAGATAGGTAAACCTTTCGCTTTTCAATAAGGTCTTGAATCATGAGAGACCTGTTGAGTCTCTGATAGATCTGTAAAAAGCCTTGGTCAAGGGTTTTCTTTTCCCCTAAAGAGAAGCACCTGGAAGTCTCATCAGCTTCGACTCCCACTTGGGCTGACTGAGAAACCAAGGGTGGGCGGCTGGGGTTTCATGGACAGCTGTTTTTTCAACATCACCTTCATGGATTCCGTTTCATTCCCAGAGGAAAACGCACGTAGAAAAACAGAAATAACTTCCCTTTGAAGGGTTGGGCACCTTGCGCCATCAGAAACCAGAATTGCCAGTCTCTCGGGTTTTCGGTCTACCCACGCTGTTATTATTATTTTCCCTTATTCCAGGGCACTGAGTGAGTCCGGAGAGTAATTACTCTGTCTGCACTCTCCCTGCTGTGCCTGGGGGCTCAGACCCAATCCTCGCTGCTGCCCAGGCACCCAGACTGCTGAGCGCTTTTCTAACATCGTCTCATGGAAACCAACCAACAACCTTATAAAAAGTCTGGAGTTAACAACCAGGACTGGTTCAGTGACTCCGCCTGCCATCTGTATTCTTGGAGCTGAGGTCACTGCACAAATCGTAAAGCTAGTTAAAAGAAGGGGAGCGGGGAGCATTTGAGACATTGGGCTTTGCTCAAATAAACTTTTATAAAAATTCAAAAAATAAAACAAAAAATGAAGGGATGGGATTTGAACCAAGACTGCCTGTCTTCCAAATTCTTTCTGCCATGCCAGATGGAATAGGGGACAGGAATGGCAGGGATATGCCCGCTCAGCCCTGGGGGCACTGGCAGGACCCTGCAACACACCCCTTGCCTGAGCCGCAACCACCAGGAGGACTCGGACCAGATACTGGGAGCAGGGGGTGCAGGAGGAAAAGGGGCGGGGACCCCTGGGATAGGCTCAGCCTCTGCCCGACCCAGCCCCCACGGGCCTCCCCACCCAGGCCTTCAATCTCCAGACCCTCCTCACGCAGGGTTGCCAGATTTAGGGAAAACCAAAAACAAAAACAAAACAAAACAGACCGCCTGGTTAAATCAAACTTCAGATACACAAGAAAAATCTTTTAGTGTAAGTACAAGACATCCACTCAACGAAATAACAGGCAGGTTAGCACAGATGATTCATTAAAATAATATTATCACAGTGCTTTGATCTCCCAAGGAACAAACTATGTAAGCATAAAATATCACGACTTTAGTATACTATTATTACTTTATGTTTATAGTTGAGATTAATCTAATCTCAGTACACTAAAGTGATGTAGGTGTTAACCAAAGACATTAATGGCCCGGGAGTGTGAGACTGCAAAGATTGTAACACAGATAAGTTATTGTGCACTACCGCACTAAGAACCGATGTCAGCAAATAGTATATATTAAATCTTTTCCTCATGTGCCTTACTGGAGCTAAAAGGAAAAATGTAAGTCTGTGAAGCTACTTTATAAACCTTTATAAGTACCAAAAACTGGATGAAAGGTGTCAAAAGTTACCGTTCTCACTCATAATCAATGAATAGAGAACAATGAAATATTACTTTTCATTCATCAAATGAATACATACTTAAATCAGTTGAATGATAATGTTGAAAATGGCTAGTGTTGTGATGAAGGTAGATAGAATGTGGCAGGATAGTCACACTACCACTGAAGGAGTAACATCTCTCCACCTTCTCAAGAGCAATTTGGCAAAATACATCAAAAGT
The DNA here is from genome assembly GCF_036850765.1 of Saccopteryx bilineata. Classification (NCBI taxonomy): domain Eukaryota; kingdom Metazoa; phylum Chordata; class Mammalia; order Chiroptera; family Emballonuridae; genus Saccopteryx; species Saccopteryx bilineata. The sequence goes on from NC_089494.1 coordinate 248,966,784, forward strand.
CTTAGAAATTAACATATGCAGCCCTGGCCAGTTGGTTCAGTGGTAGAGCATCGGCCTGGCATGTGGAAGTCCTGGGTTCAATTCCCGGTCAGGGCACAAAGGAGAAGAGAGCATCTGTTTCTTCACCCCTTCCTCTCCTGCAGCCATGGCTTGATTGATTTGAGCACATTGGCCCTGGGCGCTGAGGATGGCTCCATGGAACCTCCACCTCAGACGCTAAAAATACATAGCTTGTTTGAGAGCATGGCCCCAGATGGGCAGAACATTGGCCACAGACAGGGGTTGTCAGGTGGATCCTGGTTGGGGTGTATGCAGGAGTTTGTCTATCTCCCCTCCTCTCACTTGGAAAAGAAAAAAAAAAAAGAAATGGACATATGCTCTGACTCACAGATACTTCTCCTAGGAATTTGTCCAAAGAAAATAACTTGGGACTGATGCAAAGATTTTACTACAAAGATGTCCACTGCAGCATTGTTAATGTATATATAATAATATACATCATTATAGGTAATTACATGTTATTATTAGCAATACATACACATGTATAATTATATATTATACATCACATATATACCATAGATACATGTATATGCATTACACATCATATATATGGTAAATAAATTTTGGCACACCTGCTCAAAGGTAGGCATTTTAACTAATGTGTAGAAGAATATTTCAAGATGTATAAGTGTTCACAATGCCTCCCTGCTTCTGTACGTGGACCTGAGACTGGAGGCAGGATAGCCATCTCGCAGTCATGAGGTGAATAAGCTCCAGGACAAGCCGCTCGCTAAGGATGCTGAAGAGAAAAGACAGAGGACCAGAAATACTGATGACACGGTGGAGCCTTTACACCAACCCTGCACTTGAACTCCAGAGTTCTTATGAAATGAGTTCCTTTCCACAGTAGGAGCTTTAATAATTTCCCTTTCCACAAAAAATACAGCACACCTAGGATGTTCATAACTTAAAGAATGTGCAAGACCTATGTAAAGAGAAATATTAAATATTGTTGAAGGACACTCAGAACTTGAACTTGCACTTTCTCCCAGTCTTCACAGGGGTATGGTACCATTTTATCTTTTTACATCCAGAAAGATCACCTATGTTGCTCAAGGTCACAGAGTCGCAGAGCTGAAATTCAAACCTGTGTCTGCTCCTCTCATTTTTGTGCTCTGTATGGTGACACATGCCAGCCAAAAGGAACTGATGTCAACTAATGAAGCGACAAAATGTGACTTCAAGTGTTCCTTTCCCTAAGATTGTTCCTTTATGCATACTGAAAACTACAGGCTCACAAAGTCTGAAGGTTTCTTTTTTTGTTGTAAAACAGTGTGAATCTTATATTTGTGGCAAGAACCATCTAACAGTGACAGGACATTTAGAGAGTTTTGGAGTAAGTGTTGATAAGATTCTAAAATGATTGAAGAGCCTCAGTGCCTTTGCACATGCTGTTCCCGCTACCTAAGAAGCTCTCCCCCCAGATACTCACAGAGCAGGCTTCCTTACCCCTTCAGGTTTTTGTTTAAATATTACCTTCACAAAGTGTTGTTCCCTGACAACCCCATTTAAGATGGTCACCTCTCCTGGCTTCATTTCTCTCTAAACTACTTATCACCTTCTACTAGACTACATAATTTATACGTCTATTTTACTTGTTGTCTTCTCCCCCCACCCCAAATGCTAGTTCTAGGACAGAAGGAGAACAACAACAACAAAATAAAAATAAAATGGGATGGAAGCAGGAATTTTGTCTGTTTGGCCATGAGAACCAAGAACAGTGCCTTGCACGGAGCCGGCACTCAGTCCTTGTTGAATGAACGTACGAACACATGACATCAGAAGCACACAGTGTGAGCACCGCTCAGAGCAGGGCCTGTGCTAGCAAAGTAAGACCTTGACTCCAAGGGTCATCTCAGGGTGGCAGGAGCGAGGAACAGCCCAAGAGGAATACAGACGAACTGATTGTCTGTGAATCCAGTTCAGTTCTACCTGCTTTTGCACTTCACATGAATAATTCACTCTAACGTGTCCTTGCGGGACTTGCTCTGTCACTCGTGCTTGGCCATGATGCGGTGTGCAGCTGTACTGATGTCCATTCCCTTGCTGCCTGGGATGCCTTTGCAGAGAGGAGTCTCACAGTTATTCTTCTGTTTCAGATATTTGTGCTGATTCCAGTTTGAGGGTTGTTTTTTTAAATCTACCCTGGTTGTAAGCATTCTTGACAAGTTTCAGGTATCCATGTGTAAATATTTTTCTAGAAGGAAGCACTTCTATTTTACCAGATAATACCACATTGTGACACAAAGTGATTGTACTAATTAACACTCCCACCTGCAATGCATGGGAGTCCCCGTTACCCCACATCCTTGCCAATGCTTGGTATTTATCAGACTTTTGCCAAAATTTTTGCCATTCTGGTGATAGGAAAATGGCATCTCCCTGTGGTTTTATTTTGAATGTCCCTGATTATGAATGAGGTGGCGAGCCTCCTTGTGAGACAATATTTTTCCTGTGTTCGGGATTATCATATACATACTTTCCCTGCATCCAGCCATCTCGATTCTCTTCATCCATATGCATTAGCGAAGGACTAGGCAATGCAAGTAATTAAAAATAATTTTAATTGAACTTCGGAATTACCAGTGATTTGTCTCCATACTTCCCTTTCTTAAGTTAATTCTGCTTAGTCAGTCATGAAATCTGATTTGGGGCGACAGACTTTAGAAGTGGAAATAGTGACAGCTAACACTGATGCATGCAGTGCACTATGTGTCAGTCACTGGGCTGTGGGCTTTGCGTATAAAGGAATGGAATCCTTGCCACTTAACAGAACAACTTCCTCCAAGGAGAGGGCGTCCTTTATCTGGGAAACCCTATTCCGATGAACACCTAGGTTCAATTACACAATGTGAGTGTGGATTTGGCGCTCACAGCTAGAGAGAGCTCATTGCTGTGCCCTGCAGAGCGAGAAGAATGCGGAGTTCTGGGGTAATCACGGGGACAGGCGATGAGGAGGAGGCATGGGAGGGGGCAGAGGGAACAGGTGGGTCAGTCAGTATGGAGGGCGGATGGGTCTCCAGTTGCTGATATAACCAAGAGAGTCTTCAATTTTTAGTTTAACGATTGTGTCTGTTACAGAATGCACAGTATCTTACAAGTGGCTTGTGTTATTTGTTTATTGCTTGCAATATTTTCTCATCTGGAGTAACAGTGCGGGAGAGGAACAGCATGTTCAAGATATGGAGGCAATTTTTAAACAGAACAAATTCGGCAGATGCTGAAATGCAGAAGCAGAAGGGAACAGACAAATGCAAGCACCACTGCCCCCCTCCCATTCCCTTCGTGTAGAATGGGCTTTGAAGACATTATATTCAAACTTAAGGGGGTAGCAAGACCCTAGCTGACGTCTAGTTAACAGTTCCATTATCTTCTTTCTTTAACCTTCACAACAATCCTCCTAGGTAGGTACTAATATTACTCCCATGTACAGTTAATTATATCAAGGCTCAAAATGGGTGCATAATGGTCTATGGACAAAACTGGAATCAGGCCCTGGCCGGTTGGCTCAGCAGTAGAGCGTCAGCCTGGTGTGCGGGGGACCCGGGTTCGATTCCCGGCCAGGGCACATAGGAGAAGCACCCATTTGCTTCTCCACCCCCCCTCCTTCCTCTCTGTCTCTCTCTTCCCCTCCCGCAGCCAAGGCTCCATTGGAGCAAGGATGGCCCAGGCACTGGGGATGGCTCCTTGGCCTCTGCCCCAGGTGCTAGAGTGGCTCTGGTCATGGCAGAGCGACACCCCTGAGGGGCAGAGCATCGCCCCCTGGTGGGCAGAGCCTTGCCCCTGGTGGGCGTGCCGGGTGGATCCCGGTCGGGCGCATGCGGGAGTCTGTCTGACTGTCTCTCCCCGTTTCCAGCTTCAGAAAAATACAAAAAAAACCCAAAACGAAACAAAACAAAAAAAAAACTGGAATCATTTATTACTGGGTTTCTAATTAATTTTGCAGACTGAAAGACCCTTCTGCTCCTATCACATACAAATGCAGTATAAAGTTTATCCCCTATCCCCCCAGTTCTTTTTTTTTTTTTTTAATTTTTTTTTTAATTTTATTTTTTTTTAAAGATTTTATTTATTCATTATAGAGAGGGGGGGGAGAGAGAGAGAGAGAGAAGGGGGGAGGAGCAGGAAGCATCAACTCCCATATGTGCCTTGACCAGGCAAGCCCAGGGTTTTGAACCGGCAACCTCAGCGTTTCCAGGTTGACGCTTTATCTACTGTGCCACCACAGGTCAGGCCCCCCAGTTCTTGAATACATGGCCAATATTAAAAATAAGCAAATATTCCCAGGTTCCAGAGTAGGGAGTAGGCGCTGCAAGGAAACAGTCCATGTGGAGATTGGAACCAGCTCGACACGACAGAGACTGGTGATGAAACAATGACCGGGGATCTCAGTCCATGAAGGGTGGGCGGCTGGAATGGAGGCTCCTCCCCCATGGGAACATGAGCCATAAGGTTCTCTGTCTGAAACAGGCAATAAAAGAAGTCCTTTCATTGGCCAAGGATGCTTAAAAGGAAGTTGGCCACCTCTCATAGCCAGAGTAGATAAAGAAAGCAGAACATTAACATGCATCATGCACAGGCATCTGATCTGAATCCATAGGACCAGTGAGGCCCAAGAACCCATCCTGAGAAACTTACATAAAACTGGTCTGGAACCTACAGGCTCCTGACCAAGTACATGCATTGTTGCATGGAACACCACTCCCACTGAGGATGAGCTCACAATAAAAAATCACTCATCTCATGAAAGAAATAACTGCTGTGTGGGAAAATCAGCAGATGCAACAAATGCAACAAAATTCAGAACTAAGAACTATAGCTATAAAGCAATCTCAAAGAGAATGCAAAAATCATATAATCCAAACATGCAATAATAGAAAGGAATAAAATGCATGGGAGTAAAAAAAAAAAAAAATGAAGAAACTGTGAAACTTAAAATTTAACTGAGCTCCTAGAAAAAAAAGCCATTAAAATTAAAAATTCAGTGAGCACTCTTCCAAAGAGAGAACTCATGCACTGATGACAGATGTGAGAAAATCAGATCACAGCTCATAGCAATAAAGAGATGCAAAGTATAAAAGAAGTTAAGAGATGCATACCATGTAATGAGAAGATTCAGCACACACGGAACAGGAGTCCAGGGAAAGGAGACAATAGGAGATATTGTTAGCAGTCTAGGCCAAGTCACTCTGCAGGAGCGAGTAGGGGACAATATTGTAGACGTCTGAAAGTCTAAGGTACTGTAACTAAGGTTTTCTTACTGAAAGCGATACCACAGGTGCAGCCTCAGCGAGGAACAAACAACTCCAAAGGCAGCGGTGGGTCGCAAAGAGCAATGGTAAACCAAGAAATTTGCTAAGAAAGTTAGATTTGCAACAATGATGATGAACAAAATGGGAAGTTGTTTTTTAAAATTAAAAGGTGGAACTAAAATATTACCCAACAATAATATAGAAGCTAGAGGGTTGTAGGAGTTAAAGCATTCTGTGTTCGTAGTATTAAGAAAAACCAAACAAATATGTTAGGGATGCTGATTAGATCTAAATCTCTGATCATTTATGCTAACAATTAACCACTCAGTGAATAGAAATCAAATGTTTAACTAGACGATGAAGGGGGAAAAGGTGGGTAGAGAGGCAAAACTATATATCTTAACTATAAATAAGAAAACCCTCCCATAAAATAACTAGTGAAAACAATCCACAGATATTAGTAATCGTAAGAAATGTAAATGACAATAGAGAAAGTCTCTCAAATACATCCAGAAAAAAAAACTACTAGGAGGTTCATCTCACCACTGTTGGTAACAGAAAAATAATTAGCAACAACTCAAATTTACCATCCTTAGGAGACTAGATAAATACATGGTGGTACGTTTATAAATTGAAACTCTCTAGAAGACTTTAAAAATGAATGAAATTGATTTATATATGAAAAAGAGTTTTATATATCAACTAGGATAGGGCCCAAAAATATATTTATAAATGAAAAAAAGCAAGTTTCAGAATGATATCTACAGTAGAATGGCATTCATTGAAATTGTTTGAAGACCCAACTGCTGTAACATATTGTGTGTAAATAAACTACAGAAACATGGATGGGAAGGAAGGGGCTGCAAAGAAAACTTCAGTTGTATCTTTAATATTTTATTTCTTTAAAAATATCTGAAGCAAATACAGCAAAAGGTTGACTTTGTGTGTATTCCACTTGGTGGTTTGTATTACCCTTTGCACTTTTCTGAATATTGAAAATACTTCACGATAAGAAATGCATTATTGACTCAAAGTATTATAGAGCTGGGCTTTCCAACAGTTCAATTAGACTTGCATTTAAATTTTAATTTAGTTGAAAGGTCAGTTCCTCAGTCACGTTAGCTACATTTCAAGTGCTCATTTGGTACAGACAGTCGTGGGCAGTGGAGTTTTAGACCAGATCCGTCATCCCAGAAAGCGCTCTTGGGAAGTTATAGAGCCTCAAGATCATCCTGGTTCACACCACTCCCCAGTATTTAATACTGCAATCAGACATCAGTGGTAGTAACATGCAAAATGTAGACCAAACGTGAACCGAACAGAGAGCATACCTATACAGCCCTATGGGAATTTCAGTGTTCTTTTTGTGTTGTGTTGTATTTCATTAAATTACTTGGAGTTTCTGAGATTTTCCCATATCATTTCAATTGAAAACACCCACAGTATTTTGGAGCTGGTAATAATGACAAGGTTTTCCAGCCAATATATGTTTGATTCCCCAAGTATTCCAATTCTACCCAGGACCTCCCCAATATACAAATCTGGTAAAATTAACACAAAAAGAGACATTTCCCAGGTTTTCTCATTTACTAAAGTAGGCGCTTTAAACATGTATCTGAATGGCCAGCATTTCACTAAATATTTCAATGTTAACAAGAACAACAACCCATTAGTAAAGCAGTGAGAAGGTTGGAAAAGCAAGCACTGGCTTTAGGAAGGGTCAGACTCAAGACTTGGCCCTCTGACTTCAGAATCACTGCGGGTCATTAAGTTCTTTCTATCGGGGCTTTAACTGACCTTCTCACTGGCACAAATTTTCCTACGTCTCTTCTATCTGTTTAATCAAGTGTAACCTATGAAATATACCAAAGCAAAAGTGAACTGGGCTCTATATGGAGACGGTTACCAAAATACAGTAGTTTTACCAGCCATGATCAGGTCAATACACGGAAAATTCTCAGGGGGGATACAACATCACTGCTGCTGGACACCTAAGGAGCAAGTCAGTTTCAATACTATGATTTCACGAATGGGTGAGTTATCAGTCATTCATTTGACAGTGACATTTTGTGAATCTATTAAGTGTCAGACATTGTCTTAGGGGATACTAAAATAGGGTCCCTCTCCTTCTGTAGCCGATAAGCCACAGGGAAGAGCTGTCGTCTCGGCCTAGGGCACGTGAGTTCATCCTAACTACCCAGAATGAGACCTGGGGAATCTGCAGTCAGTTTCTCCCTGTAAAGAGAACTGAGCTCTTTGTAAAAGGCCAAGCTAAATTTCTTTCAAAGTTCTAAGTCTCAGCGAAGAAAACCTCACCCTGACCCTGCCACACTTTGAGCCACATGCATGGTTTTTCTTAAACACCAAAATCTCCCTAATCCCACTGGTATAAAAATATACAGAAACCACCCTACAGACTCACTGAGGGAGGACTCAAATTCTGACCAAGGGATCTCTTTAAAAGGAGAAATGGCCTGACCAGACAGTGGCACAGTGGATAAAGCGTCGGACTGGGATGCAGAGGACCCAGGTTCGAGACCCCGAGGTCGCCAGCTTGAGTGCGGGCTCATCTGGTTTGAGCAAAAAGCTCACCAGCTTGGACCCAAGGTTGCTGGCTCGAGCAAGGGGTTACTCAGTCTGCTGAAGGCCCGCGGTCAAGGCACATACGAGAAAGCAATCAATGAACAACTAAGGTGTTGCAACGCGCAATGAAAAACTAATGATTGATGCTTCTCATCTCTCTCCGCTCCTGTCTGTCTCTCCCTGTCTATCCCTCTCTCTGACTCTCTCTCTGTCTCTGTAAAAAAAATAAAAAAAATAAATAAAAAAAAAAAAAAGGAGAAATGAAACGTTTCACTGTGGTTCAGGTCAAAGGGAATGCTTATGGAGTAAGAGAGAAGAAAGCACAGTGGATGTGTGCCCCATGCAGAGGGGACTAACCTTCATCTCCTTGGTTTCAGGGGCCACCAATCAATCCTAATTCAGTCCTCCCAGCAACTCTGCAAAGTGGGCATTCTCGCTCGCAGCTTACCGTTTGAAGAAAACAAGGTTCAGAGAGGGTTAGGGGGCCCTCCACGGTTGCCAGCTAATGAACTGAGGTCAGAACCCAGATGCTCCAGCTTGTGCTTCGTGTCCTTGGACCCAGCTGCTCTGACTTACAGGTCAGGACAGCCCCTAAATTTCCTTCCTGAGCCTCCGGATCAATGGCTGCGCCTTGCTCTTCAGTGGGAAGTCGGGAGAGGCAGTTTAAGCTGCCGATAATTAAGAGATTAAAACTGTAAACCAAAATGAGCACTGTTTCGTGAGCCTCTTTTGATTGCTTCCAAGTTTTATTCACTCGATAAGGTAATGGGACAATAAAACCAATCAAGAAGGTCTTTGGTTTCCTCGGCACGCAGGAAGCAGCAACATCATTTTTTTATCATTGCCTTTTGTGGGCAGATTAAGTGTTAAATTACAAAACTAATCTGCTCTGATATCAGGAATAATGTCAACTTTGATAAAGCTTTGCATGCTATGAAGATTGCTTTCAAAATGACCTGATCAGACTCAATGAATATTTAACAATTGATTTTCTGGCAGAGACACAAAAAGAATAAAAGACGCTGTCTCCTAAGATAATCTTGGGAGAAAAGATTTCCTTCTCCCTGAGACCTTTATTTCACCTTAGGTTTGAGGGGGAGATTCTATCACTTGTCCCCATTAGTGCCTGATGGTCCTGAGATTTACAGCTTTTTTTTTTTTTTTTTTTTTTTTTCATTTTTCTGAAGCTGGAAACAGGGAGAGACAGTCAGACAGATTCCCGCATGCGCCCGACCGGGATCCACCCGGCACGCCCACCAGGGGCGACGCTCTACCCACCAGGGGGCGATGCTCTGCCCATCCTGGGCGTCGCCATGTTGCGACCAGAGCCACTCTAGCGCCTGGGGCAGAGGCCACAGAGCCATCCCCCGCGCCCGGGCCATCTTTGCTCCAACGGAGCCTTGGCTGCGGGAGGGGAAGAGAGAGACAGAGAGGGAAAGCGCGGCGGAGGGGTGGAGAAGCAAATGGGCGCTTCTCCTGTGTGCCCTGGCCGGAATCGAACCCGGGTCCTCCGCACGCTAGGCCGATGCTCTACCGCTGAGCCAACCGGCCAGGGCTACAGCTTTTGAAATAAATGCTTTTATTTTGGTGTGAATGTATATACCCAAATCCCCGTCCCGGGCGTCAAGGGAAGGGATGCTTCCCATAGGCTTGACACTGAGCCAGGCACTAAGACAACAGATTCCATGTATATGGTCTTCCCCGCCCCCCGCCCCCACTTACATATTCATTGGTTGATTCTTGTATGTGCCCTGACCAAGGAATCGAACCCTCAACCTTGGCATATTGGGATTACACTCCAACCACCTGAGCTCCCTGGCCAGGGCTTCAACGTCTATGGTCTTTATCCTGGCAGAGCTTACGGTCGGTCTGGGGGCAGGGGCAGCAAACGAGCAGTGACACCAATGCGGAGTGAGAAATGCCGTGGGAGCCCAGAAGGGGCTCTCATGTCACACTGGGGTGTCAGGGATGCTTCCTGGAGAAGTCAGGGAGGTGTTAGGTGTATAGTCTGGGAGGAGAGATACCGCATGGTGCCTGCAGGAAACTGCCTGCTTCTGAGCAGCTGGAGCACAGGTCAGTGGAGTAGGCAGAGGCCACGCCACAGAGGGGCTGCTAAGCGTGGGAAGGAGCTTGGTCTTTTTCCCGAGGGCTTTGATTCAGCAGGCCGGGATGGGGGCCCAGGAATCTGAATTTATTCAGCAGGCCGGGATGGGGGCCCAGGAATCTGAATTTTTTTAAAAAAATCACCCTGTGGGAGAAGACACCATTTTTCTGATCTCGTGTTTCCATGGGGGTCCTCCATTAAGGACAGCATTAGACACAATGCTTCATTTTTATAAAAAATACTTTGTAATACTGCTTTGGCGATCCTGACATGGAACGCACAGGGAATATATAACCTACCTAAGGAACAAATACTTGGAAAAACTATTATACTACCCTAACTGTAATGTAATGCGGAAAAAAGATGGTCATTTTTAATAATTATGTAAATACTTAAATATTTTAATAATTATTAAAATTATCATTTTAAATTTATAATAATCATTTCAATATATAACTATTTGGGCACAAGTCTACCAGAAGCCAAAAAGGAGCAGTCAGATGTTCGCATCTCTTTGTGGAAACACGGTGAACAACAACCGCCACAGGTACTGGCTGATACGATAGTGACGATAACAATGTTGTATTGGTGATGAAAATACTACAGGAGCCATCACTGCAAACGACACGATTTACTGAAATGTTAACAACCCTCGGATGAGTTCTCAGTGCACCGAAGTGTAATCAACACCCAGTTCCCTCCCGTCCTCTTTGCTTCTCTAGAAAAGTCAGTGTAAAATGTATATCACAACCGTGCAAAAAGCACCTTCATTATGTGAAAACCGAGTTACGTTCTAGATGCCGATGGTTAGAACCATCATTCCCGGATAAGAACGTCTAGGTGGGACACTGGAAGTCCGTGCGGGGTTAGGGAGCGCTCTTTAACGGGCAGTATTGTTCCCTGGATTGAGACACCTCGCATTCCCGGCCGCCACCCACCCGGTTCGTGCCCGAGTGCTCCACACATGACACAGCAGCGCGAGGAATGTAGCCACGCTGTTGGTGGCAGGATGACGAGTGATTTTCTTGTTGGTGCCTTTGGGATAATACTGCCCCTCTTAGCTTCCGTGGTGGACTAAGCATGCTGGAGGAATGCCTTTCTGGACTGTTCTCCAGCCGGGCGGAAACACTCGCAAAGTCCACTGTAGCCCAGGTCTGGTGGGTGAGTTGACCGTGGGAGGAACAGCAAGCCCATTTGGCTACAGATTTAAAGCCACGTTCTCTAATCAGCCTTGTCAGTAATAGCGCTGACTTGCTGCTCTGTCTTGTAAACCCCACATCTTAATTGCTCGAAAGAAAGGAAGCACCGGGAAGAAACGGGTGTGGTTTATTGCCCTCCGCACACAACGCGTTTGGAGAAAGGAGAGCAATTGTTACTCCCAGGGAGAGTGAGTGGAGGGAGATGAGAGGAAGCCACGTCAGGGCCCTGGGAACCTCAACGTGTGAGACTGCACTTCTTAGAGCCCCGGGACCTGCAGAGGTGCCTGGGTGGAGTCCAGGGTGGAGAGGCGGCAGGGGAAGGGAAGAGGCTTCTCCAAGAACCGCCGCCAACCTCTGTCTCAAACAGCAGCGTGATTTTGGTTTTTATATTGGGCTTGGATGTACATAAAATTTCACTTGTTTTAAAAAAAAAAAAGATTACGCTATCAAAAAAAATGTTTTAAAACAGAATGGGCAGAGATAAGAGCAACTCACAAAGGAGAATGAGAAGGAGCTGAAGAAAGAAAAAAGAAAAAAAACAAGAGAAAGGAGAGGGGGGAAGGTTTGCTGATCAGAAAGCCTAAGGAATGGAACTCTCCGAGAGAGGGAGTGATCAAAGGCCAGAGGGACATCATCAGGCAGGAGGAGGACAGAAGAGTGACCAGGGGGTCTACTGACATTGTGATCTTGGCAGGAACAGGCTCAGTGGAGGGCCAAGGGCCAAGCCCAATGGCGGTGGATTAGGAGAGGATTAAATGGAAGTTTTGACCTCACGGCGAGGAAAGTGATGGGGATTGCAGGGTTTCACTTTCCCTGATGCCTTCAGGTTGCCCAAAGGATCCACACACAAAAGAAATTTAATTACTGCCACGTGTTGGACAATAGAGTATTATTCGTAGTAGAAATGGAGAAATCTCTCTTCAAACAGCGTGGCAGAAATAGGAGGATCAGGGAACAAGTGGAATGGGCACACCCTTGGCTTCTTTTCTGTAAGTGCTAGGCAGTTTGGATTTTTTTCCTACATATTGAAGAGAACGTGAATCTTTCTTAAGTTCGTGTCTCAGATGGGAGCTACAGTTAGCAACGCCTCCAGTGTTTCTAACGTATTAATGAATGTTGGAGCAGCAGGAGGGAATGATTTCTCCTTCCCCCATATTCCATATCCTGCTGGTAGCAAGGATATAAATGTTGCTGACTGGCTGCCTAATGGCCCATGGAAGTCACTGAGGTGACATCGGTTAGTGTTGAAGACCTCAAATGGCCTTCTTCCTTCATTCTTAGAAAAAATACTGGAAGACGTCAGAAAGTAATAGACAGAGTGAAAACTCTTGAAGTTAAGAAACACTGGGAAAGTTACAGGGAAGAAAATTAAGAAATTAAGTGCTATTTTGCTAAGTGCAGCTCTGGAGTTCCAATTGTATTTAACATCTCCACACATGGGCATGATGAGGAGTCTGACATTTGCATGGACTTCTGAACTCCCTGAGACAAATGACCTATGAGAGGCCATTGGAAGGAATAAAGACCCGTGTTCTTCGGACTCTAACTCTGATCTGATGAGTGACCTTGCTTCTCCCAGCTGCTTTCACTGGGTCTTCCTCCATTCACCAACAAAACCAACTTCCTAGACCTCCACGTGGATAATTCGTTAGCGCTTGCCATGGTGCTCAACCAGGAGAAGAGAGGCGGTCATGTGGGGAGAAGTGCCCAGTGCACTTCATTAGTTTTAACCCTCGTAACAACATTGAGAGGCACTGCTACCCATTTTATAGATGGGAAACCAGAGGCCAAGTGAAGATAGGTCACCAGCATAAGATCACTCAGCTAAAAGATAGCAGAGTTACATCAAGAAAACAGATCTGTCTGGCTGTGAAAAATATGGAATGATGAATGAATGAGAGGTAATTGAATGGTAAAGGAATAACGAATTAACATGATTATATGTGTTAGAAATGTCAAGTTCCATGTTGGGGGCATTGTGTTGGGGGCATTGTTTCTTCCCGTTTACTTTCAGAGGCTCTTCTTTGTCCACAAACAACTGTCAGTTGGCCAGTCCTGTTAGTGGTTGGGGTTTAATGCTCAAAAAGTGGTAACAGCGCAAGGCTGGGCCCCTTCGTCCTTGTGGCATGAAGTGCTCTGCAAATCGGTGGGTCTTAGAGTCCCCAGAAGACCTGGCGTGGAAGTCAGATAAAGAACGCCATTTGGAGGCTAAATCCATTATAATAAATCTGCAAAATGGAATGCAGTGCAACCATTAAAAAGATGACATTAAAGAGTTATAGATGTGATATTATTAGCTAAGTGGGGAAAATGTGTGCATGTACAATATTAATAATGACTGCAGGGGGTTGGGGTTATGGATCACTATTTTAAACTTTCATCTGTTTCTAAGATTTCCTTCAATTAGAATTGATTATTTTTTAGAATTTAAAAATATGTCACGCTTTTTCATTGTTATTAAGTGCTTGACAAAATGAACCCACCAGGGTTCATCTTTGTGGAGGGCGCAGTATGTTCACGAAGTCTTTTCTTCCCGTGTCCCCTGACACTCGGACTCCTTAGGGCGTGGTTTCACCTTGCACAACACCACACCATTTTGCTTGTCCCTTGAACGGACTTTCTAGAGGCTTCTAAGCAGCACCATCTTGGAAAACGCCCTGCCCTGGTATTTTCCACAGTGAGGGCTTAGAACTGGGGGATGAGGGCTCATCGCACAGAACCCAGGGAGGACTCTCCCAGCTGTGCTGATTCCTTGGGGAAGTCCTGAGAGCTGGGTCAGCAGAGCCCAGGACACCCCTCTCTCCTGCTGTCCCCCACAAAGCTGGCTTTAGCGTGAATATCCACCCACTGTTTTTCAGGGTTCTTCTCCATGCCTCTTTGGAGTCCCTCAACAGCTCTTATCGGATTTAACTCATGAGAACATTGAGGATCTAGAGGTTGCATGACTTCCCAAAGTCCCATGGCTGAAAAAGTGGGCAGAAGCAGAACCTGAACCTCAGATCTGGTTCTGAATCCCTTGTTCCTTGCAGTGCAGCGCTCTGCTGCCAGGAGGGTAGCATGAGAAACGAGTGCCTATGTCCACTGAAACACCTGTACACGAGTGATCATAGCAGCTTTACTAATTAGTAGAAAAAACAACAACAGGAAGTAATCCAATGGCATTAAAAGAAAAATGAACAAATAAATTGCAGTATATCCATGCCATGGAATACTACACAGCACTACAAAAAAATGAAAAGGAGAAAGAAGAACGAATGACACACAGAATAACAGTGATGAAACTCCACCAACATTATGTCAACTGAAAGAAGTCAGACCTGAAACATTAGTCACCACAGTGCCTGATTCAGCTCACAATAGCTCACGAAAACTTAACTGTTATATATATTTTCAGGGATTTCACCATCCAATTGTCATTACATACACCCTTTGTTAAAATTAAATTATGTAAACTTACAGCAAAGTAAGTTATAATTACTACAAGGTAATAAATACTGAAAACTCTTTCCTTTTGAATTTTTCACTATTTTCTACTATTGTCTCTGCCATTGAGGTCGTTTACATCTATTGCGCCTGGATGGTGGCAATACTATATAATTGTGTCCTACTCCCGTCTATTCCTGGCTCTGTGTTCGAAGACCTCACCTCAAATAGCTTCAAATCACAGTGCTGGTGATTGCCCAGGAAATTGACAAAAGCTACAAATCAGGGGGTTTTATTTGGAGACAGGGGAATCCGTTGTCAAACACTCACCAACACACCACAGATGTGATTCCATTGCTATGAAGTTCAAGAATAGGAAAGACTAATGTATGCTAATGGAAATTGGAAAAGAGATTACTTGGAGTGGAGGCCTCTTGCCTGGGACACAAAAACATCTACATTTGGATCACGGTGGTGATTCCATGGGTGTAAGCATGTGCATGCTGTCTATGTAGGTGATACCTCAGCTTAAAAAATAAAGTTAACAACCTGACCTGTGGTGGTGCAGTGGATAAAGCATCGACCTGGAAATGCTGAGGTCGCCGGTTCAAAACCCTGGGCTTGCCTGGTCAAGGCACATATGGGAGTTGATGCTTCCAGCTCCTTTCTACCTTTTCTCTCTGTCTCTCTCTCCTCTCTCCCTCCCTCTCTGTCTCTCTCTCCCTTTCTCTCTCCTCTCTAAAATGAATAAATAAAATTTAAAATTTTTTTTAAAAAATAAAAATTAAAAAAATAAAGTTAACAAAACTTCCCTCACAGCTAACATTCGGGGAGCCCCCAGTGCAGGAAGCTGGGAGGTTTGGCATCCCCACAGTGCCTCCTGCTTGTCTGTGGGACAACCTGACCTACGAGAGACCCCAGAAGGAGAGACTTTCTAGCAACCATTTCCTGTGGCTTCCAGAGAACAGGACCTGCATTGGGCTCATCTTTGTAACGGGCCACGAGTTCCCACGCTGCACAAGATAATAATGTTTCTTGAGCACTGTCCTAAAGACCCGAGAAGATTTTACAATTCCCATTTATCAGGGATGAGAAGGAGGTTAAGGAGTCCAGGCCACACAGCTGGCTGGTGGCAGAGTTGGGATTTCCACCTGAGGGAACTCCCTCCCCTGCCTGTGTGAGTCTCTCTGCCTTCTGATGAGAAAGAATCAAAATAAGTTATTAAGTTGCTAAACAGCACCCAGAATACATGGCGTGGTGCCCACTCCTGTGTCTCCATTACCTGTACCTGTGTGACAAGAGACAGGAGAGGGTCCAAACGTTTGGCCTCAGTGACTTGTGTTCCTGCCCATTCCGACCTGTTCAGGCACATCATGAAACTCACCTGATGTGAAGTTAGACTAAGGGGCAATAAACGTGGCTGGTTGTGAATGATCCACAGGGGAACCAGGACAGGCAGGGGTGCAATGTGGTTAGCTGTGCCCAGCGAGGCCGCCTGCTCCGTCAGGGAAATAGGAACTCAAAGATAGCGTATTATCACTAAACTTGCCACATTGAGCTCAGCCTCCCTGGCAAGAGAAATACCCGGAGCCTAATGTGTAGCCCCGTTGTCTCTAAGAATGAATGGTCCTGACCCCACCCTGTCTGAGCATGAGGCTGGCCCCACACACAAATTACTCTGCAGCGAGGCCCAGGCACAATGAAATCCACCCTCCTCTGACTTCGTCTAGGCGATTTTAAGGAGTGCCAGGTGGGCAGAGCTGGGAGGTGCCTTATGAATCATAGGACCCATGCTTCTGCTAGTGAGAAGACAGGTGCAGAGAGGGGTTGTCTGAGGGACCCCACAAAACAGGTGAGAGAACACACTCTTCAAACCCACCATTTAGCCTGCTGCTGTCCGTCATGTTTGGTGCCAGGAAACGACAATCCAGTCCTCAGAGCTCACCCTCTCTGTGTTACTGCCTCACCAATGGCTGGCTCCCCCAGGATTGCTCCGTTGATATCCACGGAGTGCCTGTTTTGTGCCAGCACTGTGCCTGCCTGGCTTGCCAGTTTTGGGATCTTGTCAATAAAATTGCTCTGTATAGTGCTGGCCGGGTAGCTCAGTTGGCTAGAGTATCCTCACGATACCTCAAAGTTACGGGTTCGATCCCCAATCAGGGCACATATAAGAACCAACCAATGGAGTGCATAAGTAAGTGGAACAACACACTGATGTTTCTCCTTCTCTCTCTACTCCTCCACCTCCTCCTTCTCTAAAATCAATCAATAAAATTTTTTTTTTAAATTGCCCTGTCTACTGCCAGTCACACAGGGGGCTGTGGGGAGAATAGAGATAGGTCCAAAAAGTCTAAGAAAGCAAAGCACAGCCGGTCTCGGGCTGCTGCTGGCAGTAGCAGGGCTCTGCAGTGTGGCCACAAGGAAGGCGGGGAGGGCCCAGCCCCGGAGCCGAGCGGAGGGAGACAGAGCCCCGTGGGATCCTGGCTGGCTGCAGGTTCTCCGCTCAGCCTTCCTCCGAAGTCTCACACAACCTTTTTTTTTAATCTTAAATCTTGTCTCTTCTCTTCTTTATCTCTCTTATTTCCCTCTCTCCCCCTGAGAGAACAGAAATACAAAGGGGCTGGACTCGGGTGTTACATATACCCGCAGACATAGACCTAAGATGCTGGCAAGCTTACCTGTGGGTCTCTAAGTGGTTCTGATGTGTAAATGGAACATTTCACAGGGCGGCTATGACAAGGTCTAAAAGAGATCCTAGCCATATAAGTGTATATACACTCATACATGCTATTTGTTTTATTGTGACAGGCTCACCAGAAAACAAAATTAAGCCTTCCCCTTTATTATCTTCACCCTCAACCTTCCCCAACTCCCAAAAAGAAAAATTAGGCTTTGATTCCAGAATTTTGCCCCTGGAACCAACGGAAGGGCATTTTGGACTTTTAGTCCTGTGATCCCGCAGCTTTCACATAAGATGGTCCTCTGCCGGGAACGACTTTCTCCTTCCCCTTCCTCACCTGGTAAATTCCTACTAACACATTAAGACACAGTTCAAGTGTCCTTTCTTCCTAGAAGCCATTCCTTTACCTCCCCAGAGATACTTTCCTGCACCCAAAGTTCCTGAGCTAACCTCTTTCTAGCTGTGCCCTTAACCCCCAGGACACAGCCTCATAACTGGGAATTTCTGCCTTGTGGTCCCCATTCAGACCTGGCTCCACAGGTCCAGCAGAGCACCTGGGGCAGAGTGGGGGCCTGTGAAAGAACACCCTCAAGTCCGTAAGAGTCCAATAAAATGCACTGATTCATACTAAAGTGCTAGTGACTTAAAACTGCCTTTCTCAGGTGATTTGGCTTAAAAGAGGTCCATGGAAAATGCAACAGAAAAATAAACTGCTAGAGGTAAAATTTCGGGAGGATGGGGTCTTTCCTAAGGCCTTTAAGATTAGACTCAGAAATTTCCCAACCTAGAGGAAGCAGAGAGATCCTGAGATTTGGGCTGCTCTCCAACTCTGCTCTGCGGATGCCCTGTGGCTCCCGGCTCCCGGCTCCGGAGAGTGGGGAGGGAGTGGCGAGAAGAGATAAGCATGGGGGGATATGGCTCCAGATCCCCTCCCCCAGTCAAGAAAGAAAGCTCTGCTACTCTGTTTTCCATGTTGAGCTTATGTGCAAGAATTTGCTTGGAGAAAGGGTTCTTCTCTGAGGGGAAGGAATTGGTCTAGTGTCCAACTCACCCATTTTATCAATGAGGACAGTGAAGCTCAGAAAGTTTATTTGCCCGAAATAACACTGTAGGTGGCTAGATCTTATGATTCTCCCACCAGGGCCTACGTCAGCGCCTGGCTGCCTTGGTCTCCAGGGCACCCTGTGCCCCAGCTGGCAGACACGTGGGCAGGAGGGGCTCCCTGCGCCCTCTCACCTCTCACCCTCTCAGCTGCTCCCTCCCAAGTCAACCTCCCTTAAAGGAGAGGGGAAAGCCCATATGGGAAAATCACCAGCGGCTCTCCTGGCTTATCCTCCGGCCAGGGGGACCCCAAGTGAGGGAAAACAGGACAGCCAGCTGGAGTGCACTTCAGAATCACAACAGCTCCTTCCTGGGGCTCTGAGAAAGCGCCTGTGTCATCCCTGGTCCCTCCACCAGGACCGTTTACAATTCTGTAATTCTCTCCATAGTAAGCATGGAGGTCCTTCTGGGTCCTTCTATCAAATTAACTGTTGCCTACTGACTCAGGCCTGCTGACTGAGAGAAAGAGGAGACACAAATAAAGGGCACAAAGGGTCCTGTTGTGTAGGGTGGGGGGGGATTGTTTTCTTTATTTGTGTCTTTTGGAAATCTGTTGACAGAAGACAATAGCCCTTTAAGGCTTTACCACCAGCTGAAACTGCAAATTACTGGAGGTGCCTCTTGAAAGCCCAAGACAAAACGCTCCGCGGGGAGAAAATAAACAAGAACGATTTCATTTTGATATGGATCCCGCCTCTCAAAGTGCCCTTCCCTACTAATAAGATTTTTTGTTTTTTTCCCCCCTGCTTTCAATTTGCCTGTCTTATTCTCACTGTGGGAAGTGCAGTTCTTTGAATTAAGCCAAATCAGGAGCCAACTGAGGCATGCGAGTCATGCGTGAAGAAAATCATAATAGAACAGCTCAGGCTGAGGGGTTGGCACTACTCCCACTGGCTTACATGTGAGCGCAGACCTAGTCTACACTTGCACTCTAAGGGGCAGATACTGTCAACGTAGATTTCATCTCTCAGGGGTGGAGAGGAGATTAAGGCACAGAGAGGTTGAGCAACTTGCCGAAGGGCACACAGCTGTGAGAGGCAGAGCAGGTCTTCAAACCCAAGGAATCTGGGTCCAAAGCCACAGCTTTAACTACTGTGCTAATTAGACCAGAGGTTAAGCAGACTACAGATCAAGGTCTCTATTGGAACTAAGCAGAACACACAACATAGCGAGACATCTGGGCATCAGGAACTTGGTTTTCCTGATTGAGAAAGGTAAGCAAACATTCCTTTGGGCAGGGACTCATTTACTCGAAATCATAGGACAGAGCCCCTGGGGCGAGTCCAAGACTTGGAGTTGGGAGGAGAGCAGGAGCCTTGTGTCCAGCCCGCTGCGCTGCGAGTGAGAGCAAGGGGCGGAGAGAGGGCCTGACTGTGCGCGCAGGCAGCCGGCTGCCCGGTTCCTCCACTCACTGGCGTTCGCTGTGGGGGCATGGCGCAATTCTGTGTCTGCATCTTCTCATTTGCAAAATGGGAAACTACGATTAATCGCTAAGGGCTGCCGTGAGAACTAAAGAAGTCACGTGTCAACACCTGGGCACCCGGGATGGCCTCTCCCTTCCCAGGGGTGCACCTGCCATCCATCTCACAGCACCGTGCGCCAGCGCCGGCACCTTCACCCTGGCTAGCCCCAGCTCATCGCTATGACGCGCTTCGTTCCACTGTCTCGCAGACTTAGCGGGGCTTCGTGGGAAAGAGGAGCACTTTGAAATCAAGCCAAAATAAATGTGAAGCCTGTCTTTGGCATGTATACTAGTTTGGTGCTCTCTCGTCGAGCCTCCCTTTCCCGGTGACTGAAATGGAGATGCCAGTAACACCTGCTTCTGGGGCCCTTGCTGAGGGCGACTGTGAGCGCAGGGGGCGCTGGGAGCTGCGGGAGCTCCCTTCGCTCCCGCCTTTCTCAGACTGAAAGCTGCTTCCTAAAGCTCCTACTGTTTGACCCTACTTAGGTCCTGTATCACTGGGCTAGGGATGCTATAACGAAGGGCCACAGACTGGAAGCTTATACGACAGAGGTTTATTATCTGACAGGTCTGGAGGCTAGAAGTCCCAGGGTCAGTTCCTTCTGAGTGTTTGGGGGGTAAATCTGTCTCATGCCTCTCTCTGTTTCTGGGTGGCCTCTGGCGGTCCTTGTAGATGGTCACTTTCTCCCTGTGTCTTCACAGCCTCTTCCCTTCCATGCTTGTCAACCGCAGTATCCAAATTTCCTTTTTTTTTTTAAATAAGGACGCCAGTCATTTTGGATTAGAGTTCACACTAATGACCTCATCTTCGCTTGATCAGAGACTTTATTTCCAAATAAGGCCATGTTTACAGGTAGCAGAAGCTAGGACTTCAACATCTTTCTGGGGGACACAGTTCAACCCAGGCCAAGCTCTATGGCAGGGGTAGTCAACCTTTTCATACCTACCGCCCACTTTTGTATCTCTGTTAGCGGTAAAATTTTCTATCCGCCCACCGGTTCCACAGTAATGGTGATTTACAAAGTAGGGAAGTGACTTTACTTTATAAAATTTATAAAGCAGAGTTACAGCAAGTTAAAGCATATAATAATAATTACTTACCAAGTACTTTATGTCGGATTTTCGCTAGGTTTGGCAGAATAAATATTTTTTTTTATTTATTTACTTTTTTTTTAGATTTTATTTATTCATTTTTATTAGAGAGAGAGGGGAGAGAGAGAGAGAGATAGAGAGAGAACAGGGGGAGGAGCAGGAAGCATCAACTCCCATATGTGCCTTGACCAGGCAAGCCCAGGGTTTTGAACCGGCGACCTCAGCATTCCAGGTCAACGCTTTATCCACTGCGTCACCACAGGTCAGGCCAGAATAAATCTTTATAAAACAACTTACTATAGTCAAATCTATCTTTTTATTTATACTTTGGTTGCTCCTCTACCGCCCACCATGAAAGCTGGAATGCCCACTAGGGGGCGGTAGGGACCAGGTTGACTACCACTGCCCTATGGGATTATAACAATGAAGTCAACTTCTTGAGACTTGGAGCACTTGGACTCAGCTAGAATGTCTCCTCTTAGTCTTCCCTTCGCCTGTCTGGAGAGACCTGTTTATTGGCCACGATTTCCATATGGTTCAGAGTCTCAGGCTCCCTCCCCAAGCCAACTTCAGCTTTGGCAGAATCCTTTTTAAATGCCATTCCCAGAAGAGAACAGGTTCCTTCACATGCAGCACGGCTGCATGGAACACAATGAACGTACCACTTCCCAGGAAAGAGGAACTCTCATTCAATTCATGCAGCCCGTCAAACTAGTTTCCCCTCGCTTGTCTGTGCAGTTGAAGTTTTGAACCTGGGTGCAAGAGTTTATTTAAAACTGACTGGTGAGAATCTAATGATCCCAAATAGTTTTGAATCTGGATTCTGTCATCTGTTACATCCCCCATCCCGCTCAATATTCTCAATATTGTTCTGAGTTTTTTTTGTTTGTTTGTTTTTTTTTACAGAGACAGAGAGAGAGTCAGAGTGAGGGATAGACAGGGACAGACAGACAGGAACGGAGAGATGAGAAGCATCAATCATTAGTTTTTCATTGTGCATTGTGACACCTTAGTTGTTCATTGATTGCTTTCTCATAGGTGCCTTGACTGTGGGCCTTCAGCAGACCGAGTAACCCCTTGCTCGAGCCAGCAACCTTGGGTCCAAGCTGGCGAGCTTTTGTTTTTTTTGCTTAAGCCAGATGAGCCCGCGCTCAAACTGGCAACCTCGGGGTCCCGAACCTGGGTCTTCCACATCCCAGTCTGATGCTCTATCCACTGCGCCACCGCCTGGTCAAGCTGTTCTATCTGAGTTTCATCAGCATGCCTTCCTTGCCCTTCTCTCCAAGTCGTCAATAAGAATATTGAGAGCATGCATTCTCCAAGAGGGTGACATCACCCCCAAAGAGGCAAAAAACACATCATTCCTTTTACATACAAAAGCATAGACATGCATATACGCATTTCCCCATGTGTAAGATGCTCCCATGTGTAAGACACACCTTAATTTTGAGGCCCAAAATTGGAAAGAAAATGCATTACATCAAGTTATTGAACTCAAGTTTTATTCATCATAAAATTCATACAATTCCTCATCACTGCCAAAGCTCCCATCCATTAGCTTGTCCTCATCTGACTGACGACGAATCACTGTCTTCAACAGTGAACGCAAAAATAAGTGTGAAAAGCCTGACCAGGTGGTGGCGCAGTGGATAGAGCATGGGACTGGGATGCGGAAGGACCCAGGTTCGAGACCCCGAGGTCGCCAGCTTGAGCGCGGGCTCATCTGGCTTGAGCAAAGAGCTCACCAGCTTGGACCCAAGGTCGCTGGCTCCTGCAAGGGGTTACTCGGTCTGCTGAAGGCCCACGGTCAAGGCACATGTGAGAAAGCAATCAATGAAAACAACTAAGAAGTCACAACGCGCAACAAGAAACTGATGATTGATGCTTCTCATCTCTCTCCATTCCTGTCTGTCTGTCCCTGTCTATCTCTACCTCTGTAAAAAAAAAAAAAAAAAAAAAAAAAAAAAAAAGTGTGAAAAAGCAGGAAATGCAAGTAAAAAAATCTACAACCACGGTGTAAGACACACCCAGTTTTTAAACCCCAAATTTTTCGAAAAAGGGTGTCTCTTATACATGGGGAAATATGGTAATATGTAAACAGATACACAGTATGTCATCTGTAGCATTAGAATTTCCTAAGAGGGATGAGTATTTGGGCCAAAGTGTCTAATGAGGCTCCTTAAAGAGACAATAATGGGAATAAAAATGGTTGAGAAGCAGTAGTCTAGGAGTTAAGGCTCAGAGCAAAACATCGCCAGCATCCCCTGGCCCTCTCCCCAGAGCTGCCAGCGCCTGTCAGGATGACTAACCACCTGCATCAGAGCCTCCACCTGGGTCGTGGCCAGCTGGCCTTTTCAGGTAGGCAGGGTTCCATAAATGTTTTGATATACTCTAGTACATTATGCGACCATACTTTCAACAACAAAGAGGGCGGGTAGTTTAACAAATCACTCATATCTAAAGGATCGTTAAATCATTCATCCATTCATTCAACAAATATCTGAATGCCTACAATAGGGTGGGCAATGGTCCGGAAGCTGAAGATACAACAATAAACACAATAGATAAAAAATATCCTCCTTCATGGAGCTTACAATCTTAAATGGGGCACTGAGGGGGAAATAGACAATAAACAAAACCATAAACTATAGAGGTTTAAACTCAGAGGGACATGTAGTGGCCCCGGTATAGGAAAAGCCTCAAGAAACTCTCCACTGAGGGGCTGGTTAGGGTAATGAAACTATTCTCCATGAAACTGTAATGATGGACACATGTCATGCTGTATTGGTCAAAACCCATGAAGTGTACAACACACAGAGTGAACTTTAAATTACAGTTATAGCTGGTAACATATCAGTATTAGTTCATTCACCGTAACAAAGGTTCCAGGCTAATGCCAGATGTTAATAGTAGGGGGCAGTGAAGGGGTGGAGGTGGGGTTGGGTGTACTGAGCCTACTGTACTTACAGTTCTGCTCAATTTCTCTGTAAATTTAATGCTGTACTAACAACGTCCACTATTTTTTTTTAAGCTGTGGTCTGAACCCATGCAAAAATGCCGAGGAAAGGAAGGGGGTGGGAATGGGAAAGTCTATGGAAGGAGAAGTCAGACCCCCCCTACCGCTCCCCCACTGAGGAGGGAGAAGGAAGAAGAATGCAAGGGAAAGGGGCCAGCAGGGGCAGCAATTACGGATTAACTGTTCCCCATAGTTCTCTGAAAAGGCGTGTGGGGCAACCTGCTACACAGAGAAAGGAAGATAGAACTTATCTGAAAACCCCTTCCTCTTTCCTCTCTTAAAAGTTTTTAACTGACCTGTGGTGGCGCAGTGGGATAAAGCAGTGGGAGGTCGACCTGGAACACTGAGGTTGCTGGTTCGAAACCTTGGGCTTGCCTGGTCAAGGCACATATGGGAGTTGATGCTTCCTGCTCCTCCCCCTTCTCTCTCTCTCTCTCTCTCTCTCTCTCTCTCTCTCCCTCCTCTCTCTAAAAATCAATAAATAAAATATATAAAAAAAAGTTTTTAAGACTTTAATTTACAAATTCCAACGCTTATTCTCTGACCTCACCTAAACCCACCCTCTCATCCTAGAGCCATGTGAGTGACGTGGACCTCTAGACAAAGGGATCACGAGGCCCTTGCCTGAAAACCTGTGTTCTGTAAAAAGTATATAAGATGTAAGAAATCTGACTTCGGGAAGCACATATTTGGTTGTCTCTTGGGGTCACGTTGCTCCGCCAGCTAAATAAATCCTACTTCCTTCATCAAGTTGTCTGGGCATTTTTGTCCTCCTTTGATTCCTGCAATAAGTCTGGCGAGAAGAAAGCGTTGGGAGGAACGTGAGTGTGAGCGAAGCTGGCTCCGGTCGGCGGCAGGGAGCCCGTGTGTCCGGAGGATCAGTAGGAGCGGAGTCAGCAGGAGCAGGAAGGAACAGCCCCAGGCGGTGCCGTGGGGCAGCGTGAGCGCAGGAGCTCAAAGAGGCCATCACAGACATTTCCAAAAGGGCTTTAATCATAACGGAGAAGCCACGACTGTACCAGGAGGGGAAGGAAAGGAAGTAACTTTGTGATCAATGTTAAAAGGAAGTTCAGGCTGGAAACAAGGGAGATGGTAATCACTGCACGCAGCAGAATTCAGGAATCAGGGCTTGGGAGGAAATTATATGCAACTTTTAATATCTTTCTCCCAGACACGATTTCCAGCTTACAACTAATGAGCATTAGTTTTATGAGTTTCCCCAGCGACACCGAAGTATGAGAAATAATAATAAAGAAAAGGAACACTTTATTACAGCTAGATTAACTTATCACAGGAGTCCCAACAGTTGAAACGTGTCTGGTGTAGGGGTTGCAGAAGCCACAAGTTTGCCAGACAGAGACTTGTGAGGAGAGGAACCGGACCTCGGGGATAAGCTGCCAGTGACAGTGACCTCTGCAGCCCAAGAGCGACACAACAGGACTGAGTCTCATGAGTACAATGTTGAGTGAAAGAATCCAGATACAAAAAGAAAAAAAAAAAAAAAAAGAACACATACTAACTAAAGGATTCCATTTGTACAGAGAAAGAGCAGCTTTGATGATGATGGCAGAGGAGGTTACCTTTGAGATACGGAGTGGAAAAGGCATAGGCCTAAGAGAGCCTTTGGCACCTAGAAATGTTCTCTATACCATCCGGACAGTGGTGATTTGTGTGTATGACGATAATATGTAAAATGTAAAAACAAAAATGTAAAGTATAAAAATTAACCAATTCATGCCCTTGAGATGTTTACTCTAAGCCATACTTCAACTTTAAAAAGTCAGGAGAATGGAAAGGGGAGGGCCCTGGCCTGACCAGAGTTTATATCCTCAAGATCTCTATCAACCACGGCCAGGGGGGGGGCGGTTGGGGGGGGGCGCCAGGTCTCAGCCCCGCAGAATTGGAGGCCGCCATCCCATCTCCACCCCAACTCACTGTCACATTCCCTTCCTTTGATTTTCTTTTTCTTTTCTTTTATTATATTTTTAGATTTTATTTATTCATTTTTTAGAGAGAGAGAGAGGAGACAGAGAGAAGGGGGAAGGAGCAGGAAGCATCAACTCCCATAGGTGCCTTGATTGGGCAAGCCCAGGTCCTCGAACCAGTGACCTCAGTGTTCCAGGTTGATGCTTTATCCACTGAGCCACCCCACAGGTCAGGCTATTTAGATTTTCTTTATAGCAGTTCCTAACAGGATGGAAAATGATGGCGTCTCCTGTCTATTTACCAGTTTGCAGTCTGTTCCCCACAAGATCGTGGTCTCTGTCAGTGATCCAAGCCCGGCACACGCCTGGCTCCCAATAAGCCCTAATTAATGTTTCTTGGATGGCTGCAAAAAGGAATGAAGAAGTGAAGGGAGGCACGTCTGGTACTGCGCTAAAAAGCCAGGATTACAAAGATGAGTAAAACAAGATCTTCCAGGGGGAGGTTATGGTGACCAAGCCTGGTTGATTCTGCTTTTAAAACAGTCCCTTAGAAACGCTCCCATCTCTCTCTCTCTCTCTCTCTCTCTCTCTCTCTCTCTCTCTCACACACACACACACACACACACAGCCTCTGTATTGCTACCAGGTGACTTACCGAAAGCTCCTTCTGATCCTGCTGCCCCGCTGCTCCAAACCTCCTTCTCTCCCCCTCTCCCCGCTCACCTGCTCCAAGGGCCACCCCTCACCTGCCATCCTCAGCAGCCCCTCCCCATCTCGTCTCCAGCCTCTCCACACCTTGTTCTCCAGCCTCTCTCACGATGGTCAGCCCGCACCCCACCCTCCTGTCCTCCTGGACCCTGTACCTCTTTCTCAGCCCCCCATCACCCTGGGCAATGCCTCTCTGACCAAGGAGTCTATGGCCTGAGGGCTGGAACCCTTGGAGTGAGGTGGAAACCAGGGGTGGCTCCTCTCAGTTGGCTTCATTAACTTTATTGTTTTCTCCTGAATTTTCTCAAAATACATATTAGGTTATTGTGAGGGGCGGGGGGGGGGCAGAGAAAAAAAATCCGAAGTCATATTTTACCACCCAGACATCACCATTAATGTTTAGGTAACCAGATGGCAATGGACAACCGACCCAATCACTGTCTCCGTAGCTTTAGCTTCTTATGGTCACCTTAGGGTTGTGCTTGGCCATTCTTTTTTCTCTCTGCATCTTGGTTTCATTTGTTTTACAAAAAAAAAAGGAAAGGAAGGAGGGAGAAAAGGTGGGAGGGAGACAGAAAAAGAAAAATGGAGGAAAGGAGGGAAGGAAGGAGGGAGAGAGGGAGGGAGAGAAGGAAGAATTGATTACTGAACATCTTGATTAACTATGGAAACATAGTTGGTGTTTGATTTGAAGGTAGAAGTGTGTGGTGGGTGTGCAGCCCAGCCAGACCTTTGAAACTCAAGCCATTAAAAACTATATCTAGATGGGGGCACTTCAAGAAGCGTTAGGACCATCTCACTACTGAGAGAGGAGGTCAAGTTTATGTAGGGCTTTATAGTAGAGTCTTTACCCCTTCTGTATTTATGCTAAGAGCCAAGTTCACGCACAGAGTCAGGGTAACAGATGCTTTCATTCCATCTCAGCTGAGCACTCGATAGTCACCACAGACTGGCACAGGGCTGGCACAGAGCAGACATAAAAATAAATGTCAAGATCAACAGGAACCACTTAACCTCAACCTCAAGCTGAGGGCCCCTAATTCCTCTGTTCTCCAGCTATTCAGACTGTAAAACTCTGACATGTCCCTTTCACTTACTACCCACTCGCCCAAACCTGATGACTCTACCTTCTCTCTGTTCCCATTACCTTTGTACAACCCGTTAGAAACCCAAGCCCAGAATTCTGCCCCTGCCCTCACCTGGCCTATGGGCTCTCTAGCCCCCAGTCCTCCACGTACGCTACTATCACTTTACCTTCTCAAACGGAGGAGTCTTCCCAACACCCTCTATGGAAGCTCCGGAGTACAACCCCTTGCCCAAGAAACAGGTCAAACTCCTTACCCTGAAATTCAGAGAGCACTCCATTATCTAGATTCATAGCCCGCCTGTGTGTGAGCCACGGGCCACATGTGGCTATGGAGCACTTGAATTGAAATGAGGCTGGTGAGTCTGTGGAGGGAGGTACAGTCCTACTCGAGTGAGAAACACTCTGTTTTTCCACTGATGCAACTTTCTGCTACAACTACATTTTATTTGAATACCACATAAGATGTTATTGTAGCCTGACCAGGCGGTGGCACAATGGATAAAGGACTGGGACGTGGAGGACCCAGGTTCGAAACCCTGAGGTCGTCAGCTTGAGCACGGGCTCATCTGGCTTGAGCGGAGGCTCACCAGCTTGAGCAGGAGTCTCTGGCTAGAGCATGGATTATAGACATGACCCCATAGTCACTGACTTGAGCAAGGTGTCACTGGCTCAGCTGGAACCCCTGGGTCAAGGCACATATGAGAAAGCAATCAATGAACAACTAAGGTGCTGCAACTATGAGTTGATGCTTCTCATTTTTCTCCCTTCCTGTTTGTCAGTCCCTGTCTGTCTCTCTTTCTCTCTCTTTCTCTCTCTCTCTCTCTTTCTCTCTCTCTCTCTCTCTCTCTCACACACACACACACACAGTTTAACAAAAAAATTGTAATTATTTAAAATTTTTTAAAATAAATTTTAAACAGGATCTGAGTTTATAAATTTGGCCAGCTATCAAAGAGCTTTGATTCTTGCACTAAAGAGAAACATTTTTAGATGAAGAAATGGTAAATAATGGAAATATTACAAAATTCCAAGGAAAAGACTAGGAAAATATATTTTGCAAAAAGTGAACGCTCTTCAATTAAATCACCAAACAGATACTCATAAAATACAAGTCTTTCTAGCCTGACCAGGTGGTGGCGCTGTGGTTAGAGCATTGGACTGGGATGCGGATGACCCAGGTTTGAAACCCCAAAGTCTCAGGTTTGTGCACAGGCTCACCAGCTTGAGCAGAGGCTCACCAGCTTGAGCAGAGGGGTTGCTGGCTCGAGCGTGGGATCATAGATGTGAGCCCGTGGTTGCTGGCTTGAGTCCAAAGGTTGCTGGCTTGAGTCCAAGATTGCTGGCTTGAGCAAGGGGTCACTTGCTCTGCTATAGCCCCCTGGTCAAGGAACATATGAGAAAGCAATCAATGAACAACTCACCTTTCTCTCTTCTAGTCTATCTGTCTCTATCTTTCCTCTCTCTGACTCTCTCTTTCTCTCTGTAAAAAAACAACAACAAAAGTCTTTTCTAACAACAGCAAGGAGCAATCAATAAGATTGAAAAATCATTAGTGCATTTCCTTAGCTTCAGATGAGTCATGCGTTACAACAGTCACTGCCCTGCCCAAATAATACTTTGGGTACATTTTGTCTCAAAGGACTTCTAACTTACAAAAAAATGTCAATTCATAGCCTAAAAAAAATTAAATGCATGACAAAGATATTTTAAAATCTTTTATATCTGTTAATAAGGAATTTCAGCTAGACAAGAGAAGTTGGTTTCTATCCCACGAATGGTAGTTCTGCTATGCTAAATCAAAAATATATAGAAACTTTCAAATAAGAAACTGATATTTCCCTTACTGCTGAAAATATATGTGCTTAGTTTTCTACAGCAGACTCTATGGACAGCATCTTGGGTAGCGTTGCTAAAGTTATTCATTAAATATACTTAAATACAGTACTATGCATCAGCTCGTCTCTGAACAGTCGAAAGGAACAGAAGATAATGAATGGCCTGACCTTGTGTTCTCTGCCTACTCGTTTTCAGGGAAGAGTTGTGAGGAGGTTTCTTTGTTTGCTTTTTGTTTTGTATTTTTCTGAAGTGAGAAGCGGGGAGGCAGAGAGACAGACTCCCGCATGCACTCGACCAGGGTCCACCCAGCATGCCCACTAGGGGGCGATGCTCTGCCCACCTGGGGGCATTGCTTCATTGCAACCAGAGCTTTTCTAGCAGCTGAGGCGGAGGCCCTGGAGCCATCCTCAGCGCCTGGGCCAACTTTCCTCCAGTCGAGCTTTGGCTGCGGGAGGGGAAGAGAGAAATAGAGAGAAAGGAGAGGAGAAAGGGTGGAGAAGCAGACAGGTGCTTCTTCTGTGTGCCCTGGCCAGAAATTGAACCCGGGACTTCTACACGCTGGGCTGACGCTTTACCACTGAGCCAGCTGGCCAGGGCCAGGAAAGAGTTTTATAAAGACTTATTCCATGTTAAACCCCAGTTCGAGATGTTTTGGAAACAAAGGAAATGTTTGTCAAATATTCAATAATCAAAGACAGAAAATATGATATATTTTCTCACCAAAACCACATTGCATTTGAATGTGCTAAATTTGAACTTATAAGAAAAGCTTATTTGTGACATGGCTGGACAGGTATGAGAATGTATGTTGAAACTGATACTTTTATAATACAAATCAATAATAATGATTTTACATATTTTTCTAACATGCAATGGTATTCAATTGCTTTCATTATAATTGATAAGTGTTCCAGAAATTGCTCCAAAGACTAAAAAAAAAAAGGCAAAGACATTTCATTGTCATTGATCAGCTCTGAGTTGCCTTTCAGTTTATACAACCCACGAGTTGGTGAATTTACTGACTTCACAGATGTATTATAGTTTTGAAACTGATATGCTTTTGCTCCAAGGTCAAATCAGTTCTTCTGGAAAAAATAAATTTCATCAGTATGGATGAAAATATTAAAGAGAAACATTTGAGGTTCTTTTTTTGACTTGTCAAAAATTTTCAAGTATGTTTGGAATAATATTAGGTATGTGAAACTACTTTTTCAACTATCAATTGTATGAAATGGAACATAGATAAAGTATAGCCAATGAAAATTTTGTGTTTGAATCAAGATG
Source organism: Saccopteryx bilineata (assembly GCF_036850765.1). NCBI lineage: Eukaryota > Metazoa > Chordata > Mammalia > Chiroptera > Emballonuridae > Saccopteryx > Saccopteryx bilineata. Next base: position 248,997,596 of record NC_089494.1, read on the forward strand.
TGCTGTGAGTAAAAATTAAACACTGAATTTCCAAAACAGTATAAAAAAGTAGATAAAATATCTCATTGATAATTGCTTATATTAATCACATATTGAATATATTAAGTTAAATAAAATATTTTATTAAAGTTAATTTCACCCATTTTATTTTTACTTTTTAAAAATGTTGATTCTGGGGATTGCAAAACTATACGTGCAGTTCACATGGTATTTCTATTGGATACCTCTGATCTAGAATATAATTGCCATCATAATATGACAAAGGTGATATGACCTTTGCCTAGTTTAGTGTTCTATTCCCCAAGCCCAAAACCAGTGCCTGGCACATACTAGAATTTGGAAAATATTGAATACATAAATGAATCTAACCAGAAGGAAATCCTTCACAAGGACTCTCTAGCACAGGGGTCGTCAACCTTTTTATACCTACCGCCCACTTTTGCATCTCTGTTAGTAGTAAAATTTTCTAACCGTCCACCGGTTCCACAGTAATGGTGATTTATAAAGTAGGGAAGTAACTTTACTTTATAAAATTTATAAAGCAGAGTTACAGTAAGTTAAAGCATATAATAATAACTACTTACACCAAGTACTTTATGTCGGATTTTCGCTAGGTTTGGCAGAATAAATCTTTATAAAACAACTTACTATAGTAAAATCTATCCTTTTATTTATACTTTGGCTGCTCCGCTACCGCCCACCATGAAAGTTGGAACGCCCACTAGGGGGCGGTAGGGACCAGGTAGACTCCCACTGTGCAGGAAGCAAACCACTCTAACTATTTCAAAGGGATTTAACCTGGGGGATTAAGAACAGACAAAAATCATGGGAAGGGCGGGAGCAGCGGGCTCCAGACCAGGCCCAAGGAATGGTCCCCAGGACAACGCTGCAGAACCAGCCTGCAAAGGGAGCTGTCCCTCTGCCTCCATCACAAAGGCAGGAATAAAGAAGCCACCCCTGGAACTGCTGGCTCCGGGAGCACACTTTCTAGCATCACACGTCAGATTTAGAGCCACACCACACCTAAGAGATCTAATCTGGAGGAACAAAAATGGCCTGCGCCCTGCCTCTTGACTGCAGGAGCTGGTGCCTGGATGCTGGAACCCACTGTGGAAAAACTAGCAGTGCTAATACTATACATGGCAGCAGGAAGATAGGTGTATTCATTCTCATGCAAGTACATGTAATTCAGGAACCCCAAATCACACTCAAACGCCACGACCAAGAGATCTTTCCCATCTCCTCACTTTTTTTTACCAGATAAATGCCTTCAGATTAAACATCCCTTCCTTGAACACTGTATGCGTTCTTGGCTCGCTTCATTAAATGGATGTATTCTAAGTGTTTACTGTGTCTTCTCCTGAAAGGTCATTAGGTCCATGGCCAGGGCCTTGTCTGTGCACTCACCGTTATAGCCTCCCCACCTACGTAGTGGTAGATGCTAACTTCACCTGTGTTAGAGTGAGTAAATGAGCCCAGTGCACAAAGCAGCAGGGGTTGCATTGCAATTCTTCCTTCCCCGAGCCATGAACCCTCTCATACCACATCCACATGCTCCCACAGATGCCCAGCCCCTCCCAGAGTAGGACTGGGATGGGCACACCCTTCCTCAGGTTGCTAATCTGCCTTCTCAAGAAGGATGGCCTGGGCCCTGGCCGGTTGGCTCAGCGGTAGAGCGTCGGCCTGGCGTGGGGGGGACCCGGGTTCGATTTCCGGCCAGGGCACATAGGAGAGGCGCCCATTTGCTTCTCCACCCCCCCCCCTTCCTCTCTGTCTCTCTCTTCCCCTTCTGCAGCAGGGGCTCCATTGGAGCAGGGGTGGCCCGGGTGCTGGGGATGGCTCCTTGGCCTCTGCCCCAGGCGCTAGAGTGGCTCTGGTCGCGGCAGAGCGATGCCCTGGAGGGGCAGAGCATCGCCCCCTGGTGGGTAGAGCGTCGCCCCTGGTGGGCGTGCCGGGTGAATCCCGGTCGGGCGCATGCGGGAGTCTGTCTGACTGTCTCTCCCCGTTTCCAGCTTCAAAGAAAAAAAAAAAGAAAAAAAAGAAGAAGGATGGCCTGGGTTTGTTTCTAAGAAACGAGAAGGGACTGTTGCCTGCACAAGGACAAGCACGTGCTGTGGGTGTGGAGCTCTCCCCTTTGGGGAGCACACCCATGTTTTCCCTCCCCCCCCCCGCTCCCCCAGGCATGCTACCTCTACCTCTCTCTCCCCCAAGCTCCAAGGGCCCTCCTTGTGCCCCCTAACTTGTTTCCTTAGCCCGTTTCTTCTAGTGAAAGGTAGCTCACTTTCACTACCTCTGTAACTTTCTAGATAAACTTTCTCTTATATATATATATTTTTTTTTTTACAGAGACAGAGAGTCAGAGAGGGATAAATAGGGACAGACAGACAGGAAGGGAGAGAGATGAGAAGCATTAATCATCAGTTTTTCATTGCAACACCTTAGTTGTTCATTGATTGCTTTCTCATATGTGCCTTAACCGTGGGCCTTCAGCAGACCGAGTAATCCCTTGCTCAAGCCAGCAACTCTGGGTCCAAGCTGGTGAGCTTTGATCAAACCAGATGAGCCCGCGCTCAAGCTGGCAACCTTGGGGTCTCGAACCTGGGTCCTCGGCATCCCAGTCCGACGCTCTATCTACTGCGCCACTGCCTGATCAGGCTCTCTTATAATTTGAAAACAAAAGAAGGAAGAAGGGAAGACGATGGCGTGGGCTATGGAGTGCTGGCAGCCCAGCCCAGGCTGACGACTAGCCAAGGGAAGACAGGCTGGAGGTTCGGTTGGACCCTGCACCGAGCATGCCGGCGGCGCTCCTGTCATCAGGGGAGACTCGTGGGCGCCTCAGTGAGGGGCCTGGGAGAGGAATGAGCTCATGCACACAACAACACTTACCCAGGAGCATTCGCACAGCTTATAAGCTCCTTCACAGGCGCCGGCTCATTCATCGTGGTCACCTCCCTCCATTTATAGATGAGGGAATCAAAGCATAACGAGAAGAGCAATTTTTCCAAGGCCAAGTGTCAAATCCTGGTCTTGAGCCCAAGGAGCCCGGTGCTGTGGTTACAACACATGCTGTAGAATCAGACAGGGCCAAGTTTGAAGTCATCTTTTGCCACATACCAACCAGATGTCCCTGGGCGAGTCACTGCTTGAGTCTCCATTTTCTCATCCAGAAAGTGAAGATGACAGCATCTCACTTATAGGGTTGTTGTAAAAATACTTATGCAAAGAATTTCGCTCAGTACCAGCTACAGAGTAAGGATTCAGTAGTTAGTATCTATTTATTATCTCTAATACAAGTTTAAGACTTCTTCTGTTACCTCAGATTGCCTTTTAACTGTACAGATCTTGTTGTGATATAAAATACTTCAGCAAAGCTAGTGTGATATGAATGGGGGGGGGTATGCACAAAGGGCGCTCAGGCACCTAGGTGAGGCATGCGCATTCCAGGCCCAGAGAGCTATCACCGAACCCCAAGGACCCGACTCAGAGGACAAGACCGTAAGCACCTGTTCTATTTTTATGTCCAATCAGGACACCCAGAAGCTTTGCTAATCCATAAGATGAATGTTAGAAATGAGTGTCTATCAGGATACTTAGTCACTTGTTAATCACATAATGGATGTTCCAAATGGGTTCTGTTGATAAAAATTTAATCTATAGAGTGAATTAACGGAAAATATCTTAGAGACACTTCCTGCCCTACTTGATTCTTCTTGATATCAATCAGTTGAGAACGAAATACCAATTTGATTGAGCTCCAATTCAGAGACTGCTTTGGAACCCGGGTCGCAATCATTTTAGAATATCTACCTAAGCTTCTTTCAGCCTCTTCGGGTTGTTCTGATGGGAGAAAACCGTTTGGCCCTGTTTGCCATACTATCAAAATAATAATGCCGGCTGTGGTTCTGTTCACGGACAGGTCTCTCTCCGTTAGGGCTTTTGTTTGGCTTGTTTCCTTGTTTGCAGAGTAGAATCGGCCTCACAGCTTTGCTCCTGGGGAGAACTTGTTTATGCAAGAAACTTGATGCCAAAGAAATGCTAACTTTCCCCAATGTCGAACTGTCTTCTAAGTGTAAAACCTAAAGGAATGATCATCTGTCCCTCAGTTTGGGCCAAAGAAGTGAATCTGTGTTAGCCCACAGTAACCACACGTCTTCCTCGTTGGAGTCCCCTTAATCCAAGCCTGGCTGAACCTCCTGCTGGCTACCCCCCACCCCACCACCACCACCATTTACAGAAGGGACATAGCATCTTCTCAGCTGCCTGCTTTATAGGCTGGGCGGGGAGTTGGTGTCTGCTGTGAGCGAGTCAGGCCTGAACAGGGCTGGGGATTGCTTCATTGGTCTAGCCCTGGAAGAGTGTGCTCAGCAGAGGTGGAATCAATTTCCCAACAAGGGCTGCACCAGAGGAAGGTCCACAGTCTGGTAAACTCTGTGTTGAGTGGCAATCACCTCCTCATCCTACGTTAAGATAAACAGAATCCTGCTTCTGCTTTCTCACAGCTTCAGCTGAAAGATGAACGATCGCAGACACCTACAGGCAGGTGGTTGGGTTGTATGTGTAGATGGATTCGCGTGACTTTGGTGGGTGACAACCTTTGGTGAGTGCCTTTCAGCTCATTTCAGGGAAGCTTTTCTCTGGGCAGGCAGGCCCGGCGTGGAAAAGGGAATCTGTCTGAGAAGTCACACAGCGCCACCAGGATCGAGGCATTCTTTTTTTTTTCTTTTTTTTTCTTTTTTTTTTCATTTTTCCGAAGCTGGAAACGGGGAGGCAGTCAGACAGATGCGCCCAACCGGGATCCACCCGGCACGCCCACCAGGGGCCAATGCTTTGCCCCTCTGGGGTGTCGCTCTGTTGCGTCCAGAGCCATTCTAACGCCTGAGGCAGAGCCCACAGAGCCATCCCCATCTTTGCTCCAATGGAGCCTCGGCTGCGGGAGGGGAAGAGAGAGACAGAGAGGAAGGAGAGGGGGGGGGTGGAGAAGCAAATGGGCACCTCTCCTGTGTGCCCTGGCCAGGAATCAAACCCGGGACTCCTGCACGCCAGGCCGACGCTCTACCGCTGAGCCAACCGGCCAGGGCCAATCGAGGCATTCTTGACCTGGTGGCAGAAACTCTGCTGCTCCAAAGCCAGGGTGGCTCCTTATCGCTGAGGCCCACCCAGAGCCACTCAGCTGCGAAGTGAGCGGGAAGTGGCCCCCACAGTCTGGGAGCTCAGGGGGAGAACAGGAAGGTTGTTCTGCACTGGTCTCGCTCCAAGCCTGAAGTAGCTCCAGAGCTGTGAAACTCCGTCCTGCCAGGGAGGGAAGGAGCAGGATGAGGAATGGGGAGGATGTCAAGCCTCCTCTTCAGGAAGTTCAAAGCTCTCCTGTCCAGTCCGATGAGGGTTAGGTCAGCGTGGATGTCTCCTGTGTGTTCAGGACAGTTAGCACCCGCCTGAAGAGGCAAAGGGAAAGAAAGAAGTCACTAAATAAGAGAAACCAGCCATGCTATCACTGCTTCCTCTTCTTCCCTCCGTCGTATAAACACCAGCCCAGGAGGCGCCGCCACGGTCACGGGCGGGCGGGCTTAGAGTCGGCCAGATCTGAGCCCAAATCCTACTGTGCCACTCCCTGGTTGCATGGACCTGGGCACTTAACTTTTCTGAGCCTCAGTTTCCTCATCTATAAAACGGGAATACTAGCTTTTCTCTTTCAGAGTTTACTGTGAGGTCTCAGTGCCCACGAGTCACTTAGCCCAGTGCCTGGCACTACACAGGGCCCCATCAATGCTAAGTAAATATTTTGGTAAGTAGCTCCCACAGCACAGGTGATTAACTTAACTAGATGATTTAATTGAACCAAGGGATTTAATTTGCTAGAGGCAAAATGCTTTTCCTGAAATACTAACCCCAGAACCAGCCTCTCTGGCTTTGCTGGAATGTAGCCATGCCTATGGTAACTCTAGGGATATTGTTTATTCCTAAAGGGACCTTCTCAGTAGACAATGTAATGAGAAGCTTAAAACTGAGGTGTGGAGGGAAAACTACTTACCTACTCAGAGGCCTGGCCTGCAGATTAGGCATTAACTTTAATCCATGGGCCTCCAAAGACAGGAATTAAATCCAGTAGCAGGAAACTTCAGGGAACAGATTTCTGATCAGAGTGAGGAAAGATTTTTGTTGCCCAGAGCTTCCCAGAGAAAAGGGGGCTGGCTGTCTCTTAAAGTGAGGAGCTCCCCACCACTGGAGGTGACCAACCCTAGGTTGGATGAGTCCTTGGCCTGAGCCCTTAAGTCCTGTGCCTGTGGAGCATTCTACAGGTTCGCGGGCACATGTGAGCTATCAAGGGGTATATTGTCCTTACTCCCTTTTTGCAGATGAAAAGGCTAAGGTTCAGAGAAAACACATCCCCCGTCCAGTGTCACACAGGTGGTACCACCAGGGTGGGACCGCTGGTGCTCTAACTCCAGCCCTCGGGCCACTCAGGCAAGCTCTGTGATAACAGGCAGCCACTAGCTCTGGCGCATTCTTGGAGGCACTCGAGAAACTTATTAAAATACAGATCCCTCAGCATCATCTCAGACCTACTGGGCCCAACCCTTCAGAGATAGTTTTTTTTGTTTGTTTTTTTTTTGTAAGTTTTTCCTAATTGGAATGATAATCACCAAGTTCAGGGTAAAGTTAACCTCTGAATTGGGGGGTGGGAAGACATCTGTTGGGGGAGAGGCACCGGGCACTTGAGTGGCACTGAAAAAGCTTGACGTCTTAACCTGGGAGAAGTGTACAATGACACCCACTGTCTCACATGTCTGAACTCATTCATTGTCTCAGTTTAAAGCTCCCCACTGACACTGTAAGCAGCCAGGTTTGGAATCCACCAGACAGTCTGTCTCTTCAACTCTCACACGATCTGACCTAAAGCAGCTGGAATTTTGGGGCAATTCCTGCAGATCCACTGAACTCTCCTGTTCTCACTGGGTTTGCTAGCCACAGGTGTTCATGCAGCGACCACAGGCTCCTTCCCTGGGCAGAGTTAAAGGTTTTTTGTTTTGTTTTGTTTTTGTTTTGTTTTTTATTCAGTGAGAGGCGGGGAGGCAGAGACTCCCGCATAAGCCTCAACTGGGATCCACCTGGCAAGCCCCTTGCTAGGCAATGCTCTGTCCTGCTGGACCATTGCTCTGTTGTTCAGCAACCAAGCAATTTTGGCACCTGAGGTGAGGCCATGGAGCCATCCTCAGCGCCCACCTGGGACAATTTTCCTTGAACCATTCAAGCCATGGCTGCAGAGGGGAAGAGAGAGGGGGAGGTGGAGAAACAGATGGTCACTTTTCCTGTGTGCCTGACCGGAAATCGAACCCAGGACCTTCACATGCCAGGCCAACACTCTACTGCTGAGCCAACCAGCCAGGGCTGGAGTCAAAGGTTTAAGTGATGCTCCTGAGGTGCCAGTCCCTCCCTTTGTCCTGATGAAGCCAGCACTTTCAATGCATCAAGGCTGGCCCTATGTCAAGAAGAGCAGCTGGCCTGACCTGTGGTGGCACAGTAGATAAAGCATCGACCTGGAAATGCTGAGGTTGCTGGTTCGAAACCCTGGGCTTGCCTGGTCAAGGCACATATGGAAGTTGATGCTTCCAGCTCCTCCCCCCCTTCTCTCTTTTTGTCTCTCCCTCTCCTCTCTAAAAAAAAAAAAAAATGAATAAAAGAAGAGCAGCTGCTGGCCGGCGGGACCTCCATTGGTGTGAGCGTGCTACAGACCTGTCTTTAGGTAGTTCTTTAACCAGTTGGTTCCACACTTGATTAAAATGATGGCTGGCTTCACAGCACAGACTGTCCCCACTCTCTGCCTGGCTTTAGGCTGGGTGGGACTATAACTCAAGCCTGGCGTGTCAAATACAAAGGTAGGAGCAAAGCCAGGCACTGCTCCATCCTGAGGAATGAGTGGGCAGGACCAGCCCAGAGACCAAGGACTCGCCGCCCTAAGTTCAGCCTGCCCTGATGACTGTTTACCGGCAGTGAAGCCACAAAATTTGTGTAGAAATGAGAGTGTGTATAATCCGGGTGTGGGGAATCCACCCGCAGCCCCCCAAGCTTTGCAGGGTACCTCAAGAATCAGAATATTAGGGACGTGGTGTGTTCCTGTCACTGCTGAAGCCAGTGGTCTCCAAAGTGGGGGTTCACAAGATAATTCATGAGTGTTAAGAGACATATAAGACTTTCTATTTATTTTTATCTCAATCTTAACATTTCTATTTTCTTTATATTTTTTAATGTATGTGGTATTTGACTGCACAGAAGTTATAATAATAGATTGTTACTAAGCTTACATTCGATGCCAGGCACTAGTCTGAGCGCTTACACATGTCAGTTCATTTAACCTCTACACCACCCTACTCTTATTGCTACTTTAGAGGCACAGAGGAGTGACCCCTCCCATGTCACACAGCAGGGTTTACCAAATCCCTCATTCAGCTCCCTTGAGGAGGCCGAGGGGAGGCTTAGTAACGAGTGGTCAGCCTTTCCAGGACATTCAAAACAATGACAACTGCCCCTCTCACAGCACCACGGGCATCCACATCTGTCTGTCAGAAAAGGGGGGGAACGGTGGTGGAGCAGGTCAGGTCCGTCCAGCTGAGCCTTGGCCCAGCTCCCCACAGCAAGACCAGGTAGGTTTTAGAGGGTTCACCCAGACTCTGCTTTCCCCTCCCCCCACCCCTACCCCGTCACGAGTGAGTGGAAACTGTAAAGAGGCTGGCATGGCAGGACCCGAGCGCGGTGGCCAAATCCAGTCTCTCTGGCATACCCCCTGAGCCACAGGCTGACAAGAAGAGCACCCCCGGAAATTCAGAGGCTAGGGAAGAAGGCAGTCTTTGCCTCCCAAGAGCTCAGGGGGGCAAAGTTAAGTGAAGGAATCATGACCCATTGCTCATCCTCACTTCTTACCCTCCCCACGGACAGACCCTCACAGACCGGCTGTGCAGAGGCAAACAAATCAAAGCCCTTATGAACAAGTCAAGGGACTCCAGGAGACGAGGAATCACGCTAGGTCCCGGGGAGAGAAATGGCAGTGGGGAAGGGAGTCAGGCGAGATCTGGGTTCGAATCCCAGCTCACTCCTGAGCCATGAGGTTTGGGCAGAATGCTTAAATCCTTCCATTTTCAGTTTCATCACTTATAAAATGATGTCAGCCACCATTACCTCAGAGACTTTGAAAGTTCAGTAAAATGACAGAAGTTGAAAGTGTGCAGCCCTGGGTCTCAGATACAACAGGGTCTCAAGGTCTTAAATATGATCTAGTGTCCATTACACTGTACAAATATTTCTCCCTTACTTGTCACTTGTCTTTACATTCTGTCATACAAAAGTTTTAAATGTGCTCTGATCTGTCAGTCTTCTCCTTTATGGTTTTGTATCCTGCTTTAAACCATGCTTCCCAAATCCATATTAATAAATGTACTCTTACGTTTTCTTCCAATGTTCATATATCTTATGAGTGTGTGTGTGATTTGTTATGATGTGTCCTATAAAATAGTGATCTATTTTTTTCCAAGTACATTGCTAGTTGTCCCAATATCATTAGTCAAATAGGTCAACAATTTCCTCCTGACTTAAATTGCATGTTTATGTGTGTATGTATGTATGTATGTATGTGTATATATATATATATGTTTCTATACATGCTTATTTGTATTTCCTGATTCTCTGTTCAGATCCAGTTGATCTATTTGATAATCCCTGTGACAATACCACAATGTCAGAATTACAGTGGCCTTGGAGAGGTTTTGTTGTATCTGGGACAAGTCCTTCACACCCTCAGTATAGTTATTTTCCAATAATTTACTAGAATTCTTCATATGTTCTCTCTGCTAGATGAATTTCTGAATCCATTTATTGAGTTCCATGGAAAATTGCATTGCCTTTTTTTTTTATTGAGATGACAGTGAATTTATGTATGACTCACAGAGCACTGACTTATTTGCAATATTGAATAGTCCCATCTTGGAGCATAAGATGTTCTCCCTATTTATTCAAATGTCCTTCTGTGTACTTGTTCATTTCTTTAGGCTTAAGTGTTTTGTTTTGGTTTGGCTTAAATATTTTTGTGGATAGGATTTTTTTCATGACATATTATAATTAATTATTGGTGATATATAGAGAAATTTGTCAAAGTGTTTTATATTTATTTAGACTTATCAGGGTGATCACTTCATAAGATATATAAATGTCTAATCACTATATTGTATACCTGAAACTAATACTGAATAATATAATATTAAATGTCGACTGTAATTTAAAATTTTTTTTCAAAAATTTTAACCGATTACCTTGGATTCTCAGCAAATAATTACATCATCTATAAATAATGACAGTTTTGGTGTTCATATAAAATTACATATATATTAATATAAATTTTATATATTTATATATAATTTTTAGGTAATATTTATTTATTTATTTATTTATTTATTTTACAGGGACAGAGAGAGAGAGTCAGAGAGAGGGATAGATAGGGACAGACAGACAGGAACGGAGAGAGATGAGAAGCATCAATCATCAGTTTTTCTTTTTTTTTTTTTTTTTTTTTTTTAATCATCAGTTTTTCATTGCGACACCTTAGTTGTTCATTGATTGCTTTCTCATCTGTGCCTTGACTGTGGACCTTCAGCAGACCGAGTAACCCCTTGCTCGAGCCAGCGACCTTGGGTCCAAGCTGGTGAGCTTTTTTTTTGCTCAAGCCAGATGAACCCGCACTCAAGCTGGCAACCTTGGGGTCTAGAACCTGGGTCCTCTGCATCCCAGTTCAACGCTCTATCCACTGCGCTACTGCCTGGTCAGGCTAGGTAATATTTATATAAAAATATATTTTATGTGTATTTTATGAGAAGTTTTGACTTCTCCTACTCCTGCCCCATTGTAACTACTTCCCATGAGATCTAGATTGTTAATTCCTTTGCTTTTTACATTTTGCATCACATTTAAATTTAACACTAACTTAACATGTTTCTTGGCTTGCTACTCTTTCTCATAACCCTCGTTTTCTTGTTCCTTATATTATTTTTACCCTACTGGGGCATATCTCCAAGTATTTTCAAAAAGAGTCTGTGGGTGCGAAATTTTTTTCTTACATGCCCTTACATGTCTCAAAATATCTACATTGTATTTTTTTTAGCACAAATCATTTATTTACCAACCAAACAGATGATCCTAATTAAATCAGCACTCAGAAATAGTTGCATGTAAAAGTCTGTGATAAAGATAACTGAATCCAGTCATTAAAAAAAAAAAAAAATCCGTGGTGAGATTTGCTCACTGAGTTTGTCCATCCTCGCAGCTAAGTCCTGGCCAGAGGACGACGGGAGGTTTCGACGGGAGGTTTCCTCTGCTCTTTCATAGACCCGAGGACAGCCGACCTTGTCCATGACACATTCCACCACTAGTTTCCCATCCTGCAGCCTTCTCCTCATTGTGCTTCCCTCCCCATCCCACTCCTGATGTTGACTGAACCCGTGCTCCACTTATACAGTTGCAGACAGTCTGAGTTTCTGCCATTAGCTGTAGTTTCTTCAAACTTCTTTCCCTGGTTATGTGAAAACTGCATTGTTTCCAACGTGCTCTCAGTTTCTATGGTGAGGTTTTTGCTGTCAGTAGTGGCAACAAAGTCTGGTTTGGCTGTGACACCCATTTTTCGCAAAGCCATTCCTCTTCCTACTGCCGCTGCGTACTGGTCCTTACCGGCTATTGAATGGTGGCCATGGGGTAGGGGAGAGCATGGGGGGGGGAGCATGGGGGCCGGCGTGGGGGGGCAGCTTGGGGGGGGAAGCGTGGGGGGCCGGCGTGGGGGGGCAGCCTGGGGGGGAAGCGTGGGGGGCCGGCATGGGGGGGCAGCCTGGGGGGAAGCGTGGGGGGCTGGCATGGGGGGGCAGCGTGGGGAGCCCGCGTGGGGGGGCAGCGTGGGGGGGACAGCATGGGCTCTTGTCAGAGCAGACCGCGGCACGGGGACATGGCTCTGTAAAAACCAGTGAAAGCTGGTTTATCCGAGTATAGAATTCTAGACTCAAAATATTTTTTCATTGCTGTTTTTGGGCTTTTGACGTGGCTGTTAAAAAGCCTAATGCACCTGACCAGGCGGTGGCACAGTGGATAGAGTGTCGGACTGGGATGCAGAGGACCCGGGTTCAAGACCCCGAGGTTGCCAGCTTGAGCGCGGGCTCATCTGGTTTGAGGAAAAAGCCCAACAGCTTGAACCCAAGGTCGCTGGCTCCAGCAAGGGGTTACTCGGTCTGCTGAAGGCCTGCGGTCAAGGCACATATGAGAAAGCAATCAATGAACAGCTAAGGTGTTGCAACGCGCAATGAAAAACTAATGATTGATGCTTCTCATCTCTCTCCGTTCCTGTCTGTCTGTCCCTGTCTATCCCTCTCTCTGACTCTCTCTCTGTCTCTGTAAAAAATAAATAAATAAGTAAAATTTTTTTTAAAAAAGCCAAATGCCAACCTGAGTCTTGCTCCCTAATAGGAAGGCTGCATTCACTCTTGAAGTTTTGAGAATTCTCTCTCCCTCTCTGGGATTTTGAAATTTCACCAGGATAACAGCCCAGTTGTGCTTAGGTATTTCCCCTCATCACCGGCTCAGATATTGTTACAGGCAGATAAACTTTTTTTTTTTACATTTTTTTTATTTATTCATTTTTTTTAGAGAGAGGAGACACAGAGAGAGAAAGAGACAGAGAGAGGAAAGAGATAGAAAGAACAGAGGGAGGAAAGAGATAGAAAGAACAGAGGGAGGAGCAGGAAGCATCAACTCCCATATGTGCCTTGACCAGGCAAGCCTGGGGTTTCGAACCGGCGACCTCAGCGTTCCAGATTGACACTTTTACCCACTGCGCCACCACAGGTCAGGCACACAGGCAGATAAACTTTTAAAAGGATAAGCTCTTCACCCTCCCATGACATTACTCTACTTTCTTTCTGCTTCCAGGTGTAAATGCCTCCTAAAGGAAGGTGGTCTGTCCTTATGGGAGCAAAGAGAAGACGAATCCACGTCCCAGCCATCTGCTTGCCACCAGCAGGGTACCTGGCGCTTAGCTAACATGAATAAATGTCTAGAGAATTGGTGAATGAACTATGTTGCTGCTGACTGAATAGCCTGAAACATCCTCTTGCTATTAAAAAAAAGAAAACTTTAAAATTATAGATAAAGAATGTTTTAAGTATTTTAAAATACATGACTGAGATGGAAAGAAAGTCAGGGAGAGACCCAGTAGCCAAAAATAAGATGCGAGCCAGAATCCAAATAAGCCAGCAAGCGCAGAGAGCAGAGCATCTTCTGCCCCCCTGTGACCTGGAGCAAAAGCTGAACTGTGTCCTGAGGGAGAAGAGGGAGGGGGGCAGAGACCACTGCCCGAAGTGCAGAGTCCCAACTTCTGCATTCTTTGTAAGTGGATGGTCTAGCAAAATATACCCTCTGCTAAGCAAGAGAGGTAACATATTTATATCACAAGCTTGAGTTGAAGGTAGAGAAAGTCTCCTCTGAGAATGAAAATCCACAAGCCAGACGTTATCCATGTTTTTACAGAACAATTTATACTACCTCTGTAGTTAAAAAAAGAAAATAATTCCCTTGCAAAGCACAAGTAAATTCTCTTAGGGAGCACCCAGACTTCAAAGGATTCCAACAGACAAAAGTTTCATCAACTATCAAAAATCACAAAGTATAGTAATCCTCCCCCTTAGCTATGGTTTTGCTTCCCATGGTTTCATTTACCCTTGTCAATCATGGTCTGAAAGTATTAAATGGAAAATGACAGGAAGAAGTAATTCATAACTTAAATTACATATCATTCTGAGGATCACGATGAAACCTCGTGCGGTCTTGTCCAGGGTGCCCACGCTGTATGTACCATTTGCCTGTCAGTTATTCAGTAGCCATCTCCAGGAAACAGAGCTGGGAAGAGGCTTGTAAAAACTGCAGCCCAACCTAAAATCAGCTCAGTCTGTCTTGAAATGATGAAACTCCACTCTCCCTGAATAGCTAAAGAAAAAAATAACTCCCTCTGGAGGAAGACAACATTATTTACAGTCTCAAGATTTTTTTCATACACAATGTCCGTCATTCACTTTAAAATCACCAGGCATATTAAGAGAGAAGTCCAAACAATCAAAAGCCAAGAGGAGAAAAAAAAAAAAAGAGAGAGAGTAGAAAAAGCCCTATAGATGACTCATATATTGGAGTTTGTTTTTAAGAGCTAACGTTTTATTTTTAAATAGCAAAAATAGCCTGACCTGTGGTGGTGCAGTGGATAAAGCATCGACCTGGAAATGCTGAGGTTGCCGGTTCGAAACCCTGGGCTTGCCTGGTCAAGGCACGTATGGGAGTTGATGCTTCCAGTTCCTCCCCCTTCTCTCTCTCTCCTCCCTAAAAAAAAAAAAAAAAAAAAAAAAAAAGAATAAATAGCAAAAATAATGGATAAACATATGAAGGATAATTTCTCCAGATAATCAGAATCTATTAAAAATAATTAAATAAAAAGGTTAGGACTGAAAAATACAAGTGAAAAGTTGAAATTCAATAGCGGAGGTTCAGAGTAGATTGCGACCCAGATTTAGACCTAGATTAGCTGAGTGGAAAACAAGAGAAGATATCTAAACTAAGAGAAAAATGGATGGAAAATATAGAAAAAAAAGTGTACAAGAGAAATAGGGCACAATGGAGATGAATAATATATGTGTAATTGGAGACAAGAAAAGAGAAAATAGGGCAGAAAGCAATATTTGAAAAGATGATAGACAAGAATTTTCTGAATCAGATGAAATATAACATTCATGAACTTCACTGAATTTGATCACGATGAAAACAAAGAAAACCACACTGAGGTGCATCATGGGAAAATTGCTCTCAAACTGCTAACAACCAAAGATACGGACAACAGCTTAAAAGTAGAGAGAGCCTTCAATGGACCACATGAAGACTGAGAGGAGATTTCCAACAGAAACAATAAAACGCAAAAGACAAGGTGCTGAAAGAAAGTAACGGCCCTTCGGACCTTATACTCAGAGAAGTTACCCTTCAAAACCAAGGGCCAATGCCTGACCTGTGGTGGCGCAGTGGATAAAGTGTCGACCTGGAACGCTGAGGTCGCCAGTTCAAAACCCTGCACTTATCTGGTCAAGGCACATACGGGAATTGATGCTTCCTGCTCCCCCCCCCATTCTCTCTCCCTCTCTCACTCTCTCTCCTCTCTGAAATGAATAAACAAACAAACAAACAACTAAATAAATAAAAACCAAGGATGAAAAGCCAAGCAAACCCGAGAGGATTCTCAACCAGCAGAACTAAGAGAAATACTGAAGGGAGTTCTTTGGAAAGAAGGAGAATTAATCCAATAAAATACAGAAATACAGAAAGGGAAACCCACAGAGAAAATAAACATGAATATTGACTTAACAAAACAGTAAGAAAGAGGTATGTGCCTTTGAGCCAGTGATTCCTCCTCTAGAAATTTCTACAGATACACTATACATATGTTCCACCCCTACCCCAGATCCATTTTTTTTTTTAGAGAGAGAGAGAGACAGACAGACAGGAAGGGAGAGATGAGAAGCATCAACTTACAGTTGCGGCACCTTAGTTGTTCATTGATTGTTTCTCATATGTGCCTTGGCCAGGGGCTCCAGCTGAACCAGGGATCCCTTGCTCAAGCCAGTGACCTTTGGTCTCAAGGCTGTTACCATGTGATCCTGTAGCTGATCCCACGCTTAACCTGGATGAGCCTGCACTCAAGCCGGCAACATCAGGGTTTCGAACCTGGGTCCTCAGCATCCCAGGTCAGCGCTTTATCCACTGCACCACCACCAGTCAGGTCCATTCCAGATTCATTTTCTGTTCTCTGCCCAGTTCTGTGCCAGGACAATGACCACACTGGTCACCTGGTCCCTTGCCATCTGGCCTCAGTGGTTGGGTTTGGCTCATGGGAGGCACTGGTAGGAAATTTCACAGCAAGAAGACAGTGATGGGGGTATTTTCTTCTCCTGCTTGCTCTACCCTTTGCTGCTGTGTTTCTGGAAATATACACTCCTGCTAGGTGGCCCCTTCTTCGTGCTCCGGCTCTCCGAGGCTCCAGTGACACCATCGTCCCCTTCAGGATTGGCGCTGGCAACTGCTTGCTGTTGCTCTCAGTTCCTGGGCGCCTCACCTTCCATCGGTGGTCCCGGAAACCTGCCCACACCTCTGTAAACTAGTTCCTTTCCTGAGTCTCCTAGTTCCAACCTTCTGAGTTTCAGAACGGCTTCCTTCCAGAACTCTGACTGAGGCAGATGAAAATTTCATTGATTTTGTCAAAGTATTGTTTGCAGTAACAAAACACTGGAAACTGCCTAACATCCATCAGTTGGGAAAATGATTACTTAAATGATGACATTCATGTAACAGAACACCATTCCAAATTTTAAAAGAATAAAATAGCTCACTAGGAACTCAGAGGGAAGGTTCTCCAAAATGTATTAAGTGAAAACACTCAAGGGAAGAGCTGGTACCATAAATTCTCATTTATGTTACAGAGAGTGTTTAGGTGTGTGGACAAATAAGACTATCCCTGCAAGAACATACAAAAATGTGGCATTGTTCATGGACTCTTATTGCTTTATTTGAAGTTTGTTTACCCTGTGGATGTATTACTTTTTCAAAGATCCTTTTATACATTTTTAAAGAAGAAAATACTTCAGTAGAGTCAAAACCACCTTTCCATTGTTTGGCAAATCAGTTTCCTTTCCCCTCCCCCCCTGGTTTCACTCCCTTAAAAATACGCCATCAGCCCTGGCCGGTTGGCTCAGCGGTAGAGCATTGGCCTAGCGTGCGGAGGACCCGGGTTTGATTTCCAGCCAGGGCACACAGGAGAAGCGCCCATTTGCTTCTCCACCCCCCCCCCCACTTCCTCTCTGTCTCTCTCTTCGCCTCCCGCAGCCAAGGCTCCATAGGAGCAAAGATGGCCCGGGCACTGGGGATGGCTCCTTGGCCTCTGCCCCAGGCGCTAGAGTGGCTCTGGTTGCAACAGAGCGACGCCCCGGAGGGGCAGAGCATCGCCCCTGATGGGCGTGCCGGGTGGATCCCGGTCGGGCACATGGGGGAGTCTGTCTGACTGTCTCTCCCCGTTTCCGGCTTCAGAAAAATACAGGGAAAAAAAAAAAAAAGAACCTGGTCTTCTTCTGAAAAAGTAACATGTCTTTATCTAATAAAGACTGCGGGTCTCATAACTGGCCGTATACCTCTCTTTGCCTTGGCTGTCAGGAAGCTCAGACATGAATTTCCTTCCCACCCTGATGTTTTGGAAGGTCTTGCATGGAGCAGGCATTCAAGAAATTGTGACTAAATTTATAGTTAAAAATCATTGAGGTAGGAACAGTCCTATGACTAAGTTCTAGCTGATGATTTATAAACATCTCATGTTTAACTTTCTAGAAGAGGGTTTGCCCTCCTCATTTTCTTCCCTCATTCCTGCTAGCTGGAAACACTCCTTCACACATGACAAATACACTTCTGTTTAAGACACTGTTATTTTAAGCATTTACTGTCACTCAAGCTGACAGTGCCAACTCAAACAAAATTAATGACTGAAAAAAAATAATAAAGTTACCTTTACATTGGGTAAGAGAAAATACATAGAAGCAAATGATTTTTAAATCTTGTTAAAAGCATATTTTGGAATCCTACAATTCTCCCCCCCCCCTTTTTTTGGTTTATCTATATTGTTTAAATATATTAATTACTGCTAACATGACTCAGATAATAATTACAATATGATCAGAGATCTCATTTTGAATAACTACAGCAGTGTACGTATGCTGCATTATTTAAGAATAATTCATTTAAAAAGTTAACTTCACCGTTATAGATATCTCTTTCAAACCTCACATGAACCCAGTGAAATAGCAAAGGCACTTATGTTTCCTATTTGCCAGTTAAAGAAACGGAGGATTGCATCATCTGGGTAGTGACAGCAGAGCTCAGTCTGGAAATCCGAACCCACTTCTTGGGCCTCACAGACAGGCTCAGCGTAAGCGAAACATCGCCAAGAGGCAGGAGCTGCAAACCACAAAGGAATTCCAGACACTGCCCCAAACAACAGTGAAAAGTGCCAAGGTACAGGAAGGGTTCCGTGAGAATGGTCTTAAAACACTAGCAAACAAACAAGCAAAGAAGCCTATTGTACTGCGCACGCTAGACTCGGTGCTGTCCTTCAGAAATAAGGGTAGGAGACTGGACCCACACGGGAAGTAAGCCAGGAGAAAACACCCTGGGATGCTTGTGTCACAGGGACAGCGTCAAAGTCTCGTCAACGGGAGGAACGTGCCTGTCTCATAAAGGAATGACCAAGCGTCCTGGTCTGCCCAGGACTGGACACTTCCAGTGCTGAGAAACAGAAACCCCTTGCCAACCAGGATGGGTTGGTCATCTGCAAAAAGGACTCTGTTCCTGGGGAAAATTAATGTTCATCTTGGGAAGTGTGCTTTAAAATTCCTCCCTATAGGCTGCCTTTTAGGCCAGTTTATGATCCAGGGAAGAAAAATGGCTTCGTTATTTAAGTGACACCTTGTTTTTAGAAAAAAAAATAATGGCTTTGCCTCAACGAACCTGAATGACTTTAATGTCTTTTCAAAAATGTATACCCCTTTAAAGGAGAAGATTTTTTTCTTTTCTTATCAATAAAGATATTTAAACGAATGTACCAAAAACTAGGAAGATAAGTCCCAAAAAGACGTTCCAAAGTGTCCCTAACAGAGTCCAAGTGACTCTTCTGAAGAGCTCGTTCATTTGAATGCCTGTCTGGAATATTTGTTTATTAAAACTAAAAAATCTGGGCCCTGGGCGGTTGGCTCAGTGGTAGAGCATCGACCTGGTGTGCGGAAGTCCCGGGTTCGATTCCCGGCCAGGGCACACAGGAGAGGCACCCATCTGCTTCTCCACCCCTCCCCCTCTCCTTCCTCTCTGTCTCTCTCTTCCCCTCCCGCAGCCAAGGCTCCACTGGAGCAAAAGATGGCCCTGGCGCTGGGGATGGCTCCATGGCCTCTGCCCCAGGCGCTAGAGTGGCTCTGGTCGCGACAGAGCGACGCCCCGGATAAGCAGAGCATCGCCCCCTGGTGGGCATGCCGGGTGGATCCTGGTCGGGCACATGTGGGACTGCCTCCCCATTTCCAGCTTCAGAAAAAAAAAAAAAATCTGTTTCATTATCTTATAGCCACCCTTTGCAAATATATAGTGAACGTGAAAAGACCTTCATGTTACATGCAATTATTAAAGCAATAAGCAAAGATGGTAGGCCGCCAGAGACTCAGTCACTTCGCTGGTGTCCTATGAATGCCAACAGATTAATATGCACATGCGTCCACTTTTAATTGAGAAAGATTAGAGCTCCTGCGTGAGGTAGCCTTTAAAAGGAAGAACCATGGCCAAGTTCATTTATCACGACTGATTTACCTGCCCGCGAGTGAAACCAATGGTTTGTGTGTTTTCACAGGTGAAGTAATCGATCTTGATTGAAGCCATGTCTCAAGCATTTGCATTCCCGTTGACATGCTTTATTTTCACATATCTTATATTGCAAAGACAGGACCCTTGGATTGGAGCAGCACTTTTATGGACTGAAATCTGTAATTAATGCCAGAGATCTTAAGTCAATGAATGACTTGTCCTTCATTAAGGAACCTCCTACATTCGAATGTTAATTTAACTTCCATGATACTGCATAAGCCCATGTTTGGTGTTTGGCTGTAAACTATATGTGAAGTAATAGCAAGCCAGATAAATAAATGGAGGAAAGCTACTGTGACAATCCTGCAAATAGACAAACCCTTGTGACTCTCCTTCTAATTTTGAGAACCACTATTTATTGAGTGCTTACTGTGTGCCAGGCATGATTTAGTTTTATAGCTTCATTTAGTCTCCCCAACAGCCCAGTGAAGAAGATTGTTTTCTATCCCCATTTTTACAGAGGAGAAAACTGAGGCACAGAGAGCTCAAACAACATGCCAAGGTCCATGAATCTGAGGCCAGGCAGTCTGACTGCTGAGCCTATGGGCTCAAACGTGGGACTCGGACTCGGGCTCTCAAGGTGGGAGGTCTGCCCTTCCCTTTTGCAGGGAATCTGGTCACTCCCCCAACTCTAGTCATAGCCACCACCTCCTCCTTTGCACTAATTACTCCCAAAGCTTTTCCTTTTGTCCGTCTTTGTGTGTGTGTGTGTGTGTGTGTGTGTGTGACAGAGACAGAGAGAGACACACACAGAGAGGGACAGATAGGGAGAGACAGACAGGAAGGGAGAGAGGTGAGAAGCACCAATTCTTCATTGCGGCTCCTAAGTTGTTCATTGATTGCTTTCTCATATGTGCCTTGACCAGGGGGCTACAGCAGAGCGAGTGACCCTTTGATCAAGCCAGTGACTTTGGGCTCAAGTTGGTGACCTTTGGGCTCAAGCCAGCAACCATGGGGTCATGCCTGTGATCTCACACTCAAGACAGTGACCCCGCGCTGAAACTGGTGAGCCTGCACTCAAGCCGGCGATCTCGGGGGTTCCAACCTGGGTCCTCCGCGTCCCAGTCTGATGCTCTATCCACTGTGCCACTGCCTGGTCAGGTCCTTTGTCTATCTTGACTCGTATCTCAAGACACCTTCAACTCAACACAGCCCAAACCAACACCTCACCTTTGCCTCCATACCTACTGCCTCTCTCTGCCCCATGCATCTGGCATTGTAGCTTAGAATTCCCATCACCACCCACCCCAAACCTGGAGTGGTTGTGCTGTCTCCTCCCCATTCCAAGTAACATTATGTCACACGGACTATCCCTCCATTACATTGTTATTTCCCATCCACCCTCCTGGCCTGCTCCGCAGTCTTTCTCCATGATCCTGGCAACGGCCCACCAGCAGATCACCCCAGCTCCTCTGCGTCCCCACTCCGACTCAGCCTACACCCCGGAGCCTGGTTAATCTTTCCGAAAGGGGACCCTGATGGGCGGGAGCACCAAACGCAGGCATGCGATTCATGAACCACTCCGCACACGACATTTCCCAGCTTTCCCCAAAACACCTTGTGAAAGATGTATCATTCGTTCTACAAAGCAGTCTGGTGTCACACCGAAGGCCACGTCGCTAATGAGATCCTAGACTCCTTCCCCAGCAATAGCTGCTGCCTCCTGCTCAGGGCAAGTCTGCGCTCTCCCATCGTGAACAGAATGAAGGGGAAACTCACTCTGGCTTTCCAGGTCCTTGCACAGCCGGGTCCCCACCAGCCTTTAATGTCAGCTCCCACTTAGCTCCTGCTTAATGCCCTCAGCATGTTTTAAGTTAAAAAATAAAACAGAATAAAAGAGTGGAGAGGAGGGAAGTCAAAATAACACTAAGTAGGAAGGCTATTATTTTATCCCAATACAAGGACATTCTGAGCCAAAACTCAGTAATATTTTTCCACCTAGTGAAGAAATATATCTTCAAGGCTATTTTCTCTTGCTCTATAAGCAGGTTAAAAAAAAAAAAAAAGATGCTTCAGCTCTTTCTCTAGTTCTTTTTGGGTTTTGGGGTGGTTTTTTTTGTAGAATGAATTCTTAATCAGTCCATTAGGTGAGACACCTGCCATGTTCCTTTCATGAGAAAATGTCAAAGCCCAGCGTGGAAGACACCTTGCACGTGTGTGAAGTTACCCCGGAGATAGTGTCTGGTCCCTTCGCAGCCGGAAGTGGGGCTTCGGCCGTGCGAGGTGAACAGCGCTGTAGCCCCAGGGTGTAGATCCTCAGCCAATGCTGTCTCTTCTTCATGGTAGGGAACAATCATTCTTTTTTTTTTAATGGATATAAATTCCTCTAAATTCTTTTATTCCTAGAACACACATTTCAAATGTTTGTGAAGTGAGGGAATAACTGCATTCAGGCTCAGCCAAAGCAAGCCAGCTGTGGCCCCTAAATGGGGCAGCTCGGCCTCCGGGGCCTCGTCCCTGTCCTTTCTCAGTGCCAGGATCTCCGGGGCCTCGTCCCTGTCCTTTCTCAGTGCCAGGATCACTGGCTTACGCACGCTGTCTGGAGCTTTGCTAAACGCTGGGCAAAATTTCTTCTATGCATGGTTTTCTGTTATCGATAATAATCATAGCCACTGATCTCATACCATTTAATTCCACAACCACCCAAGGAGGGCTGCTGTAAGCCCACTTTATGGTTGAGAAAACGGAGGCCTCACAGTTGGGAGGCCGCTGAGGGCTGGAGCTGGGGGCTCTGGCTCTGGGCCCTCAGGCCCAGGCACTTACGTCCCTAAGTACACTCCTTGAAGGGGTGCTTTTGTTTGTCTTAGTTTTTTTATAACCCCAAAGACTTTAAGAGGAAGCATCTCCTATTCACAGGAATTAATACCTTGTTCATCTCCAGGACCCAGTTTATTAAATGATAAACTAGGGTTCCTCATGATTGTGTCTAAAAGATCTTGAATTCTGCCTGATTTAGAATCCATTGTGTCTCTTTACCAATGTTGAAAATGTTCATGTTAATTTAAAATACCTGCTATGCTCTCTCTCTCTCTCCTTAAAAGAAAGAAAGAAAGCCAGCCAACCCTGGCTCGGTGGCTCAGTGGGTTAGAATATCATCCTGAAGCACAGAGGTTGCTGGTTCAATCCCCAGTCAGGGCACATACAGGAACAGATCAATATTCCTATCTCTCTCTCTCTCCCTTCCTTTCTCTACAAAAAATAAATAAATAAAATAAAATACCTGTTATGGAATGAATTGTGTCATTCTAAGATTCATAGAATGCTGAAGTTCTAGTCTCAGTGTTATCTGGAGTAAAGGAATAATTAAGGTAAAATGAGGTCATAAGAGGGGGAGCCCTGATCCAATGGGATTAGTGTCCCTATAAGAAGAGGCATCAGAGAGCTCATGCTCTCTCTCTCTCTCCTCCCCCACCTTCTCTGTTTTTATCTCTCTCTCCCTCTCTCCCCCTCTCCCTCTCTCTCTCTCCCTCTCTCCCCCTCTCCCTCTCTCTCTCTCTCTCCCTCTCTCACCCCCTCTCTCTCTCTCCCTCTCTCCCCCTCTCCCTCTCTCTCTCTCTCTCCCTCTCCCCCTCTCCCTCCCTCTTTCTCTTCCCTTCGCCTTCTCTCTCCCCCTCTCCCTCTTCCTCTCTCTCCCTCTCTCTTCCCTTTTCCCTCTCTCTCCCTCTCTCCCCCCTTCCTCTCTCTCCTTCTCTCCCTCCCTCTCCCTCTCCCTCTCTCTGCTCCTCTCCCTCTCTCTCCCCCTCTCCTTCTCTCTCTCTTCCCACCCTCTCTCCCTCTCCCCCTCTCTCCCCCTCTCCCTCTCCCTCTCTCTCTGCCATGAGAAGACACAGTGAGAAGACAGCCACCTGCACACGAGACAGAGCCCTCACCAGGAACTGTCCCACCTTGATGTTGGACACCCCAGTCTCTAGAACTGTAAGAAATAAACTTCTGCTGTTTAGCCACCCTGTCTGTGGTATTTGTGGCAGCCTGAGCAAGCTAAGATAACACCCAGACACTTCTTCTCGGCTGTTCTTACAATGCCATGCCCCCAACCCTGAGATTCACATCTCTCATCCCTCTTATAGCAAAGACCTTCTGAGATGCTCTCCGAAACAGTGCACAGAAACCACCATTTACACAATGCAAACTCAGCATAAATCTAGTTAATTGGTCCCCTTGTTAATAGAATTAGAGTGCATTCAACTGTCTCTTTATGCTCAATGGGTGTTTAATATACTTTCATTCACTCCTAGCTCTCGTCTTGCTCAGAGATGGGTGAATGGTGTTGAGAGCCATGATGACTTCAGTTAAACTGCCCCATTTGTCTATAGAATGGATTTCCATTATAGTCCAGCTTTAATGCTTGCTTAACTTAGAAATACAAACTTTAGAAGGATTATTGTTGTTGTTTGTTGGCAATGTTTGTGAAGTATTATTTCAGAACAGTTATCTTTTCCTTTTTAAATATAATATCTATTTTTGAACAGTGTAGTATATTGACTGAATAGTGTCCTCCCCAAAATTCATGTCCACTCAGGACTTCACAATAGGACATTTTAAAAGAGTCTTGGAAGCTATAGTTAGTTAAGGATTTCAAGATGAGATCATTCTTGATCAGGATGAGCCCTAAAGCCAATGACTGATGTCCTTGTAAGGATGAGGACAAAGAGACACAGAGGAGAAGGCAAATGTGAAGAGTTAGAGACTGGAGTGGCACCACCTACAAGTGACCCTAGGAGCCACCAAAGTTGGAAGAGGCCAGAATGGATTCTCCCCCAGAGCCCCCTGAAGGAGCATGGCCCACCAGCGCCTGGCCCCCAGAGCTGTAAGAGGGTAAATCTCAGTTGTTTCAAAGCACCAAGTTTGTGACAGTGTTGCCGCAGCCCTAGGGAACTGATACAAATAGCGAATGTACCCACATGGTTAAATTATGGCAGAAAGTGAAAAGGCCCCCTTTGTGCCTATCCCCAGGTACCTGACACCGAACTCCTTGTTCTCTCATATATATATATATATATATATATATATATATATATATATATATATATATATATATACACACACACACACACACACACACACATACACACACACACACACATATATACTCATTTTTAACATATATGAAATAAAAGACCTGAATGTATATCCTCCCATTTCCTTACCCAAAAGGTACCATTTTCCAAAAGATACTCTTCTGTACCTCGTTTTCTTACTTAGCAATATACTTCAAAAAATTTTTTATGCCATTACATGGTGTCCTCTCTCTTCTTGTTAGTCAGATAATATTCAATCGTACGAATGAACCATCGTTATTTAACTGGACTCCAAGTGACACTGTTGTTTCCAATCTCTGGAAGTTTGAGCACTGCCACAGTGAATGACCCTCTATGGGTGTGTCCACACGTGTCTGCAGCCATAAACTCCCAGAAGTAGAGGCAGTGAGTCAAATGATGTAAGCATTGTATTTCCATCTGTCCCCCCACAGGGACCGAGCCCATGTACCTCTCCAACAGGGCTGCATGAGAGTGTCTGCCTCCCTGCAGCCTCACCAACAGAATGCATTACCAAACGTGTGAGCTTTTGCCAAGCTGAGATGCAAATGTTAGCTCAACATCACTTTCATTTATTTTTTTAAAGTGTCACTTTCATTTATTTTTTTAAAGTGTAAGAGTGAGCATCTTCCCATCCATTGAAGAACCATCTGTGTGAACAACAGGGTGGTGAGTGCTGGGGAGAAGGGGAGGTGGAGGAGGGTAGAGGGGGGTGAATGGTGACGGATGAAGATTTGACTTGTGGGGGGAGGTAAACACACAATACAGTGTACAGAGACGTGATGTAGGCCCTGGCCGGTTGGCTCAGTGGTAGAGCGTCGGCCTCGCGTGCGGGGGACCCGGGTTCAATTCCAGCCAGGGCACAGAGGAGAAGCGCCCCCATCTGCTTCTCCACCCCTCCCCCTCTCCTTCCTCTCTGTCTCTCTCTTCCCCTCCCACAGCCAAGGCTCCATTGGAGCAAAGTTTGCCCGGGCGCTGAGGATGGCTCCTTGGCCTCTGCCTCAGGCGCTAGAATGGCTCTGGTTGCAACAGAGCAATGCCCCAGATGGGCAGAGCATCGCCCCCTGGTAGGCATGCCGGGTGGATCCTGGTCAGGCGAATGCGGGAGTCTGTCTGACTGCCTCCCTGTTTCCCACTTCAGAAAATACAAAAAAAAAGAGACATGATGTAGGCTTAGGCACCTGAAACCTGTATAATTATGTTAACCAGTGTTGTCCCAATAAATTCAATGAAATAAAACCCCATCTGTGCTTCCTTTGCTAAGCTATCTGTTCTTTTATTTACTTTGTTAGTTTTTTGCCCATTTTTTTCCTAATAAACTTTGTTCTTTTTCTTATACATTTCTGGGGGAATTATATCCATTAGGGAGATTAGTCCTTCATCTATCTATATAAAAAGTTTATCCAATTCATTATTTGTCTTGTTAATGATATTAATAACTTTATAAAATTAGAAATAAATAATTCTCTATTTTCTTTTATATTTTTATGATTTTATTTTGTTCAATTAAATCTTTGATCTTGCCCTGGCTGGTTGGCTCAGCGGTAGAGCGTCGGCCTAGCGTGCGGAGGACCCGGGTTCGATTCCTGGCCAGGGCACACAGGAGAAGCGCCCATTTGCTTCTCCACCCCTCCGCCGCGCTTTCCTCTCTGTCTCTCTCTTCCCCTCCCGCAGCCAAGGCTCCATTGGAGCAAAGATGGCCCGGGCGCTGGGGATGGCTCTGTGGCCTCTGCCTCAGGCGCTAGAGTGGCTCTGGTCGCAACATGGCGACGCCCAGGATGGGCAGAGCATCGCCCCCTGGTGGGCAGAGCATCGCCCCTGGTGGGCGTGCCGGGTGGATCCCGGTCGGGCGCATGCGGGAGTCTGTCTGACTGTCTCTCCCTGTTTCCAGCTTCAGAAAAATGAAAAAAAAAAAAAAAAAAATCTTTGATCTTGCCCTGGCCGGTTGGCTCAGCGGTAGAGCGTTGGCCTGGCGTGCGGGGACCCGGGTTCGATTCCCGGCCAGGGCACATAGGAGAAGCGCCCATTTGCTTCTCCACCCCACCCCCTCCTTCCTCTCTGTGTCTCTCTTCCCCTCCCGCAGCCAGGGCTCCATTGGAGCAAAGATGGCCCGGGCGCTGGGGATGGCTCCTTGGCCTCTGCCCCAGGCGCTACAGTGGCTCTGGTCGTGGCAGAGCGACGCCCCGGAGGGGCAGAGCATCGCCCCCTGGTGGGCAGAGCGTAGCCCCTGGTGGGCGTGCCGGGTGGATCCCGGTCAGGCGCATGCGGGAGTCTGACTGTCTCTCCCTGTTTCCAGCTTCAGAAAGATACAAAAAAAAAAACAAAAAAAAAACACTTTGATCTCTTTGGAATTTATCCTGGTATATGGTTTTCTGGTTGGTGCTCTTTGCCTGTTAGTAAATTTTACTCCTCGTTTTCAAATATTTTTCTTATAGGATCTTTGTATAAATGCTGTGCCAGTTCTTTTTTTTTTTTTTCTTTAATTCTAACTATTAAATGTAAAATTTCCTGAGACATCCACTGGGAAGGGGCAGGATGGGTCAGGACAGCCCTTCATGCTTCAGAAGGTATCTGAAGACAGACAGCTTCCTACAAAAATGGCTACACAGTGTATTTCTATAACACTGCCTCCACTGCTTCTCTGCGCAGAACTCGGACTCGGAGACCTTCTGCTCCAGCTTACATGTTTCCTTCCAGGTGCCTGCAAACCAGGGCCATCGCTCTTTCACTCTCCAGCGAGCCCCTCCCTCTCCGGAAGCACAGTTTGCCAGCACTGCCGGCACTGTGCCACCACCGCTGTGCCACCACCGCTGTGCCACCACCGCTGTGTCACCACCGCTGTGCCACCCCTGCTGTGCCACCACCGCTGTGCCACCACCGCTGTGTCACCACCGCTGTGCCACCACCGGGCCAGCTCTTCTCGCTGGGTTTCTGCTGAACTTCCTTCCACACAGCTTCTTACCCGGGCAGCCCTAACAGGCATTTCAGAGTTTGAGGATCATTTTTTACCTCTTCATTTTTCTGAAAATGTAAATGGTGGGAAGGATGAGAGATGAAGACAGGGGTTTTCATTGGTCTTGTTGTTTTTGTGTAATTTCCAGGAGAAAGGTAAAGGTGCTGGCTTCCCTAGCCAGTGGTCATACTGAAAGTCTTTTTAATCGTTTCTCCTGTTCAGTCATCAGAGGCCTTCTTCCTTTGCAGCCCCATAACGTGGGCTGGTGCTACGCTGCTGGGGTAAGCTATGAGCTCACTGCGTCGGACAAGGAGAGAGAAGGGTGGAGCGAAAGCATTTGGGGTGTCAGCTCCAGTGCCTGGGGTCGAATCCCTCCTCTTCCGCTTCCTAACTGTGTGGCCTTGAGCGAGTCTATCCACCTTTTGGAGCCTCAGATTTTTCATACGTCAAATGGAAATGTCCATCTCATAAAGTTACAGATAAGAGTATAAAGCAGATGATAGTTATACTATAAGAAGTGTTCAACAAATGTCAGTATGTTGGGACTCTGTGGTGTTAACGTAATTGGTAGCCTCTGAGGATGTGAGCATCTCCAGGTCCCTTTGTAAAGAAAAGAAGGTGAAGGCAGATACTGTGCCCCACAGTCTATCACCCACCTGACACTGCATGAAGTGTTTACACACTCCACCTCCTCACAATAGAACATTTCATTACCCAGTGCCAGAATCAACAACAAGAGGAAACTGGGATAATATCAGTCCTGAGATGATCAAACACTGGAAACCACAGAGCACACCGGGTTCTCACGCACTCCACTCCGGAGCTCAGCATTGCCCAGATCTGCCTTGACATCTTGTGAAACTGCCCGAGGACACAGCCACAGGGACCCCACAGGGCCCTCCCTGCCAGTAAAAGTCCAGCCCTGCTGTGGCTGGGGCTGCCTGGCTAATGAAGGAGGAAGAAAGGCAGGCGGTGTTAAACAGTGGCCGGCTCACGGCCACGGCCTCAGAAGGAATGGAGCCTGCGGACACCTTGATCTTAGATTTCCAGCCTCCAGAACCGCCAGACAAACATTCGTGTTGTGTGAGCCCCCCAGGCTGTGGTCTTTGTTAGGGCAACCTTAGCAAACCAATGCAACCATCTCTTTGGAGGACACTCAAAGAGCAGGTGTTCTCCAAGCAGAGTCACAGAACCACAGAAGAGCAGGTGGCTCAGACAACAAGGGCAAAGCTTCTGAGACTGCGGCTTCTACAGTGTATCCGTAAAGTCATGGTGCACTTTTGACCGGTCACAGGAAAGCAACAAAAGATGATAGAAATGTGAAATCTGCACCAAATTAAAGGAAAACTCTCCCAGTTTCATACCTATTCAGTGCAGTTCGATGTGGGCTCACGCACAGATTTTTTAGGGCTCCTTAGGTAGCTATCCCGTATAGCCTCTACAGACTCTCACTGACTGATGGCCTACCAGAACGGGGTTTCTCCACCAAACTGCCAGTTTCCTTCAACTGCTTATCCCACCGAGTGATGTTATTCCTATGTGGTGGCGCTTCGTTATAAACGCGCCGATATTCACGTTGCACCTTGGTCACGGATTCGAATTTATGGAGCCACAGAACAACCTGAACTTTCCTCTGTACTGTCCACATCTTGACTGGCATGGCTGTGGGCTGCTCTGCTGTATACATGGTGTTACGTCATCATCTGTGCATGCGCACATGCTGCCACATCATCCTACAGAAACTGAGAGGGTTTTCCTTTTATTTGGTGCAGATTTCACATTTCTATCTTCTTTTGTTGCTTTCCTGTGACCGGTCAAAAGTGCACCATGACTTTACGGACACACTGTATTTATACAACCCCAGTGATCTGTGACAGTCAACTGATCTGCAACAGCCCACCCTATCCACCCCAATCACCAACAAAGTGACACCATTATTGCCCAGCCCTACCCAGACCATTCATCTCTATGACCCGTTGAGCTGACTTTCCACCTGTCGCCTGCTCCATGCCACCTGGTTTCCACCATCATGAGCCCTATGGGGACTCCAGCAACGCCACCTAACTGCTTCCCTGCTTCTACACTCATGCACCAGCCCTCCCTGCACCAGTTAACTCTCCACACAGCAGTTGGAATGAGCCTTTTGCACCCCAAAACACTCCAGCATCTTCCATCCTACTTAGGACAAATCCCAAGTCCCTTTCATAGCCCAGAAGTCGCTGTAAGATGCCAGCTGTGCCACACTTGGCCTTTCTCCCGGCCCTCCCCCGCCCCCCCGGACTCCACCGCGAGCTGCCCCCCCTCCTGGCTCCGAGCTGTCCCCCTCCTGGCTCTGAGCTGCCCCTGGGCTCCTTGCGCGTGGCGTCCAGCTCCCTTTCCTCCATCCGTCCTCAGGGGGCCCAGCGTACCTCCAAAACCTCCAAAACAGCAAAAATTCATTTGAGGATGTGTGTGGAAAAAATCTTATTTTGTGTACTACAAACAGATAACAATGTATCTGTGATCTGGAAATTGAATGAGGGAGAGGTTTTTAGGAAGTCAAGCCTCCTGGGATGGGGACGATCATTGTTTTAAAAGGTTGAGAGCCCAATCAGGCGGTGGCACGGATAGACCATCAGACTGAAAAGCGGAGGACCCGGTTGGAAACCATGAGGTCCGCCAGCTTGAGCGCGGGCTCATCAGGTTTGAGCAAGGCTCACCAGCTTGAGCCCAAGGTCGCTGGCTCGAGCAAGGGGTCACTCGGTCTGCTGTAGCCCCCCCCCCCCCCCCCCCGTCAAGGCACATGTGAGAAAGCAATCAATGAACAACTAAGAAGCTGCAACAAAGAATTGATACTTCTCATCTCTCTCCCTTCCTGTCTGTCTGTTCCTCTCTCCCACTCTGTTCCTGTCACATAACAAATAAAAAAAAAAGGTTGAGAAACTCTGTATTAGTCAATGGAAGACTCTGGTAGGAGATTGGGGAGAGAAGCCATTGTAGAAGGAAGCCCTTTCTCCCCTCTGCCCTCTCCTCTCTCTGGGACAGCATCCTGGCAGGGGCCACAACTCTGCCTGACCCCCCCCCCCCCGCCCCACATGGGCTGGTGCTGCCCAGCCCTGGGCTCCAGCTGCACGTGTCCCTGCTGTCTGTGCAGGCTGGGTGCCAGCAGCATCCTGCAGTGGCCAACCTCTGGGTTGTCTCACCATCCTGTTTAGCTCCTCAGCTCTTCCACCACTTACATAATCATTCCCTCCATTAAATTTCCTCCGTTAACACTGGGAGGAACAGGAGCAGCCCTATCTGGCTCCATAAGTTGTGTACTTTATACAGTAACTGTAAAAAACATATTTAAATTTTGATTAAAATATTTCAAAACTTCCAGGAGGAACAGTGGTTCCTATTCTAAATTTAAATAGTAACAGCTGGCCCCAAACAAAAGGGGTGGGGGACGGAGTGGAATGAAGGCAGGGAGAGCAATGTTTCCAGTTCTTGAGGACAGAAGCCATGTGTCACTTCGCTGGGTCTCCGCAGAGCACAGGGCAGGTCCCAATTAATACTGGGTGGGTGAGAGGAGGTGGCGCAGGTGGGTCCAAGGTCCAGGGTCGGCTGACAGACCAGCGGCTGCCAGTAGCAACACGCTCCGCTCCAGCCTCTCCATTCAATTGTCCCAGGGCCCCGCCATAGACAAACTGGGTGTGCCCCCCTCATGATACAGTCCCATCCGGGTCCTTCCTGGACAGAGGAGAGAAAGTTGTTGAAAGAATGAGAGGTGTCTGGGCCCTGGCCGGTTGGCTCAGTGGTAGAGCGTCGGCCTGGCGTGCAGAAGTCCCAGGTTCGATTCCCGGCCAGGGCACACAGGAGAGGTGCCCATCTGCTTCTCCACCCCTCCCCCTCTCCTTCCTCTCTGTCTCTCTCTTCCCCTCCTGCAGCGAAGCTCCATTGGAGCAAAAGATGGCCCCGGTGCTGGGATGGCTCCTTGGCCTCTGCCCCAGGCGCTAGAGTGACTCTGGTTGCAACAGAGCGATGCCCTGGAGGGGCAGAGCATCACCCCCTGGTGGGCGTGCCGGGTGGATCCCGGTCGGGCGCATGCAGGAGTCTGTCTGACTGTCTCTCCCAGTTTCCAGCTTCAGAAAAATACAAAAAAAAAAAAAAAAAGAATGAGAAGTGTCTGTATTCTTGTTTAAGACAATGACAAGAAGTCCCCCTTCTCCTTTCTGCTCCTAAGGAAATTGCCAAGTTCTGCAGGAGAACTTAAGCTTGCTCTTCATTGATGGATCCATCACTTCCTCTCAGGATTTTTATTTTTTTAAGGGGAACAAAGATCCTTTCAAAATGTATACTCATTCTTACAGTGAGTGACGAGACTCAGTTTGGCTCCATGCTCTTTCTTGGCCTCTGTGACTCCAGCTGGTAAACACAAGCATCAGGGAAAGAGAGATACCTGCTTGTTCTGCTGACCTACAACGGGTCCCACTGCTGTTTGAGAAAAAGAAGACAGATAAGGAGCAGAGGGGAAGACGGAAGAAAAGAGACTTAAGACTTGAATGGGCTCGGAAACAGACCTGATGATTGTGTTGTATTTTGCTTTATGTCAGAAACTAAGAGGGAAATAGCAAAAAAGACACAAGGGAAGTAGCAGAGAGTATGCAGAGGAGACACACCCTAACATTAGCACTGGTGTTCATCTGGGGAGCCTCAGGGTGATCATTCTTCTCCTTCTTTTTCCTCATTGATGTGTTTTACTCTTTCCACAATGACCATTCTTTGTTTTGCGTTTATAATAACAACCCAAATTCCTATACACAAAAAAAGAAGATGTTGTTTGTCTTTTTAAAAAAAAGTAAACCATATCCAAATATAAACAGTGGTTCTTTCCAAATGGTAAGATCTGCGGGGCTATTTTGCTCATCTCTGATTTCCAAATGTCGAAGACAACGGAGAGGTATTATTAGTGCGCAGGAAGGAAAGTAAGGCGTACCTGCCCCGCCCCTCCGTCACCCCCCGCGGGGCCTTCGGACTGTGGCTGACTGGCTGTAACTACAACCAGAGCGAGGGGTAGGTACGTTTCTCCTTCTCTCCTCTCTTTTTTCGTGGTGGAGGAAACAATAAAATGACCTCTCAAGAGGACTTCACTGTTGCTCTCGGTTGGGTTCTAAACCCCACGCTTATAAAAGTAGCTAACTCGGCCCTGGCCAGTTGGCTCAGTGGTAGAGCGTCGGCCTGGCGTGCAGAAGTCCCGGGTTCGATTCCCGGCCAGGGCACACAGGAGAGGCGCCCATCTGCTTCTCCACCCCTCCCCCTCTCCTTCCTCTCTGTCTCTCTCTTTCCCTCCCGCAGCCGAGGCTGCATTGGAGCAAAGATGGCCCGGGCGCTGGGGATGGCTCCTTGGCCTCTGCCCCAGGCGCTAGAGTGGCTCTGGTCACAACAGAGCGACGCCCCAGAGGGGCAGAGCATCGCCCCCTGGTGGGCAGAGCGTTGCCCCCTGGTGGGCGTGCCGGGTGGATCCCAGTCAGGCGCATGCGGGAGTCTGTCTGACTGTCTCTCCCCCTTTCTAGCTTCAGAAAAATACAAATAAATAAATAAATAAATAAATAAATAAAATAAAATAAAAGTAGCTAACTCTGTCCATCATGAAGCCAAGAGACAGACGACCCCTAAAATTAAGTAAGTGTATCACCAGTCAAGTCATCCTAAGTACCAAGGAGAAGACTTAAAGCAGGTAACAGGGGTGGGGAGTGTGCTGGGAGGGACCACTGCTGTTTCTTGATGAATTAATTGAATCATTAGCCACCAGCACAGCATCTGGCGCACGGCACTGCTCAGTATGGATGGAAGGACTGGATGAACGCACAAATGCTGAATGACCCGCCTCCCAAACAGAGTACAACTCTCCATAGGGCATGATTTGTCCTTCGCCTGTAGTGAATCCCAAGTCGCTACATATTGCAGTTATTATTTTTAAATTGTGGTAAAATACACATAAAATGTACCATACATCAACATGGAAAACTTTCCCAGAGAGAAAAATAGCCTTCCCATCAGTGGAGTGTCTAAGACCATTATCCTGATGTCTTCCCTGTCCTCCCAGAAAGAACGAAGGGAGAAAACCAGAGAGGGGAGGTGTAAAGCCAGGAGCCATGGCCACCATCACAGCCGCCTGGCCCATGCAGGTTCGCATTGGATTCAGACAGTCGGTAAAGAAACAACGGAGCCAAAAACTGATGGGCCATCATCTTTAGTTCTAGCTTGCACCCGGCAGGTAAGTAAAAACACACACTGGGCTCCAAAACCCACTCATTCAGTGCTCACAAAGCTACTGACTTATCTAAGTTTTCTAGAATCAAAGGTTTCTAGCTCACCAGACTTATTCACCTCTGTTCCCATCTCCTTCTCTCTGAACAAACTGGCTTCTCCTTCAGCACTCCGCCATCTTGGCTGCTTCTCCTGGTCTCCTTCACGTGGCCTTTCTCTGCTCTCCTCTCTAATGCTAATCTCAGGAACCGAGAGAGCAAGCTCCCGTTCTGCCCCCATTTTATAGTGTAGAAATCCAAACCTTTAATCCAATATACAAAATAGGGAAGTTTCTAATACAAAGTCACTTATCTGAGGCATGATGGGATTGCACCACCCCACATCAAAAAGGTTGGGAAAGGCTTAGTCCTAAAACCAAGCCCCAGGCTACAAGGATTCTGCCTGCCCACAGCCCGCCCCCAACACACATTAATATCACCTGGGCGACAGGCTTCCACGTGGGCAGTGCCATCTTTAACAAAGTGAGCATAATACATTTTATCTGCCCAACAGGAGGGAAAACAGGTCGTTCTGGGTACCTACGAAGTCACTTTATTTCTGTTCTTCCCTGTGGATTATGCTGTGTTTTATTTTCCCCCACTTATGATAAAACAGACAACAAACACGTAAACTTGAAGCCTAGAAATTTTAAGTAACTTGTCCAGGGTCACAGAGTTTGTTTGATCTGAACAAAGCTGGGAACCCAACAAAGCTCTGAATCAGAATCTATGTTTCCAGCACCTTCCAGGACCTTGGGGGTGGGTGAGGACAAAGGAGGGGATCTTGAATCACCTGCGGGAACATTTGAAGTCACCTTTATTCATCTCCTTCACCCTTCAGGTGCTCCTGACCCCTGGCCTGACGCCCACAGCCCCAGCTCCTGCTTCCGCCGGCCGGTTCTCAGCACCTTCTTCGTCAGCAGTAATGCTGTGTAAACCTGTGAATAGTTACCCAGACCTTTTTATAAAAGTCACATCTCAATGCTGTTTATATTAAATAATACTGTTGGGCAGATAAAATATATATTATGCTCACTTTGTTAAAGATGGCGCTGCCCACGTGGAAGTCCATCACCCAGGTGATGGTATTGGTTGCCCTTCTCGCTTGGGATGGGTTTGATTATATCAATGTGTGTTGGGGGTGGGCTGTGGGCAGGCAGGATCTTTGTAGCCTGGGGCTTGGTTTTGGGACTAAGCCTTTCCCACCCTTTTTGTTGTGGGGTGGTGCACTCTCATGAGGAGTCCCATTATGCCTCAGATAAGTGACTTTGTATCAGAGACTTCCTTGTTTGTATATTGGATTAAAGGTTTGGATTTCTACAATATAAATTGGGGCAGACCGGGAGCTTGCTCTCTCAGTTCCTGAGATTAGCATTAGAGAGGAGAGCAGAAAAAGGAGAGCAGAGAAAGGCCATGTGGAGGAGGCCAGGAGAAGCAGCCAAGATGGTGGAGTGCTGAGGGAGAAGCCAGTTAGCACAGAGTTTGTGCAGAGAGGAGATGGGGAACAGAGGTGAATGAGACTGGTGAGGTTAGAAACCTTTGATTCTAGGAAACTCAGATAAGTCAGTAGCTTTGTGAGCGCTGAATGAGTGGGTTTTGGAGCCCAGTGTGTGTTTTTACTTGCCTGCCGGGTGCAAGCTAGGATTAAAGGTAATGGTCCACCAGTTTTTGGCTTTGTTGTTTCATTACCGTCTGTTCGAATCAAATGTCATCCTGCGTGTGCCAGGCGGCTGTGATGGTGGCCGTGGCTCCTGGCTTTACAGTGCCCATCTCCCACCCCAGAATGTACTGTGGCCCTGAGAACGTACCTGTCAGCCAGGCCGAGAGAAGGAAAGTGTCCACACAGCCTGAGCAGAACCTTACGAAGGAGAGAACAGGCCAGGAGCACACATATCTGGGCAGGGAAGGAGCCAAGGGCAAGGGCAAGGGGGGAAACAGAACCGATTTCAGAGGGCGGCCATGGGTCCTCAGGGCAAGATGATTAGGAAGGGGGGGCAGAGGAAACAGGGTTCAGAGAGAGGACACATAAGGTCAGATGAGCAGAGGACATGCAGTGGGGGGGCACTCCCCCACAAGGAGAGGGGCTGAGGAAAGCAGGGGGACCTGCCTTCAACTGCAGCTCTTCCGCTGTGCAACGCTGGGCACATCACCGTCCCTCTCTGCGCCTGTGTTTACCCATCTGTGAAAAGAAGGTGATAACTGTGCGGGTGCTTCATACTTTGCCGAGCAAAAGCGAGATGAAGAATATGAAGCAGTAAAGTGTTTGGCAAATCTAACTCTGGGGATGATCAGAGAGAAGGCGGAGGGGTTGGTACCGACCAGTGCCCAAACACAAGAGGTCTGGACAAAACAGAGGCCAGGGGGCCATGCAGCACAGGGTCAGGGGCCCAGACTCTGTAGCCCGAAGGCCTTGTCTTCCGTCACATTCTCTACTTACTGGCTGTGTGTTCTCGGGCAAGTTACTTAACATTTCTGTTTCTCATTCTGTAAAAACACAGGCTAACAATAGTTTCTAGTTCACAGGATTGTTGGGAGAATTAAGGGGGTTACTATCGATAAAGTATTCAGTGTCTGATGCACAGGAGTGTTTGTTAAAATATATAATGGAGCAGAGGAGCTAGGGTGGAGGGGCCAGCAGTCAAAGAAGCCATGGTGGGGCATACACGGGGCTCCCAAGAGGAGAAACGAGAAACCATTGCAGCAATTCCTGTGCATTTCTGCACCTCTAATCCCCTTCCCTGTTAACCACTCCAGTTTAATGCTGTTATCACTGCTTCCCACTAAAGGGAGCCATGTCTCCTGGCAGCTCCCTTTCTCCCTCCTCTCTCCTCCCCATGGTCCAAAGCTTCTTTGGAAAACACTCATCTTTCTTCTTAGCAAACCCACATGGTTTTGACGTTTCTAAAACATTATTCACCAAGAAACCAAGTCACCTATTTGATCACATGAGTTCAAACCAAAATTTACAAAGCTGGGGGACTCATCCTGCCCGATGTCACACTGAGTCAAACCACCTACCAATCAAGAGGGGCCTGGCAGGTTAGGATGAGTAGGTCTTCCTGTCCCCACAGTCCTGGTCCTTTCTCCTCACTGTCTTCTCTGGGGACCTTGGCCTGACCCCTACTATTGGAAAGGGGGACTCTCTCCAGACCTCCTCCTCCCCTTCTCTTCTTCCTCCCCCAAACTCCCTCCCTTGATGGCAGAGGCTGGGCAGACGGCTAGGAGACCAGAGGCTCCATTAAGGGGCCAAGTAGTTATTTCCTTCTAGGGGAGCAAAGAGGCCACCCAGCAGGTGGTCAGGGGCTCAGATGCTGAAGCTTGAGGACTCAACTGAGGACTTGTTGCTCTGAGATGCTTTTCCTCCTCCGAAATCCTCCTGCTGTGAGCACCCAAGGTGAGTCAGCAATCCAGCCAGACCAGTGGGACCAGCAATGCAGAGACTTCTCCCCTTAGACAGAGGCCTCCCTGTGCACGGCCCCTCTGCCAAGCCCAGCAGGCCACTGTCCCTTCCGATGACCTGTGACCAGCCCTGTTGGCACTAACCAGGTCACATGAAAGTCTTACGTGCTCTGGGCTCCTTGGGGCAGTGCTGTTCATACTGTATCCCTGGGCCTGTGTGGCTCCCTGACTACTTCGAAAAAGAGAAAGAGGAACGGGAGGAGGAGGAGGAGGAGAAATGAAGAAGACGCCTAGAGAGAGGAGGGGAGACGGAGGGAGGGAAGGAGAGCAGGAAAGGAGGGGAAGGAGAGAGGCGTGTGGCGGGTTCCTTGCTGTGCCATTCTGCCCGCTTGAACCGGGCATTCATTTTCAAGGTCTTTAATATTTCATGAGTGTCATTCTGGGACTCTTGGGCTCAATATTTCAAATCACGCTGTAATTAACTAACTTCACTCTTGTGTCCCTAAACACACCCAGCCTACTCTAACACCCCGCCCTCGGGCTCCGGAAAAGAGGCTCCCTCTTCACCCCCTGCCCCGCGATCTTGCCGAGTGCCCTCTTGTAGAGTCCGGCGCTGGCTCAATTTAAGACTCATCGGCCGAGAGCACTCCACTTCCTTCTGCTTAATCCCCATAGAGGCTTCAAGCACCGCACAAGGGGCTCGGGAAGCGCCGCCGCCCTCCCTGGAACTCCGCCCCCCGGGACCGAGTCCAGAAACAAAGGCTTTTCTAGTCACTGCCCCGCCCAGAGGCCTGGCCCCCAGCCCTCAGCCTCTCTACGCCCTCAGGGGGCTTCTGGGGCTTGTGGTTGCCTTTGCCAACCTCAAAGACCACCTGCAGGGGTCCAAGAATTTCATGGGGCGGGGGGGGGGGGGGGGGGGGCAGAACGTAATGCCACTCCGAGTTACTTCTGAAATCCACCCGACAAAGGCATTTAAAGAAATATCAGATCAGGTCGGCCTTGGGTCCTGGCAAGAAAAACCAAAACCATCTTTCGTTTTCCTAGGGCAGAACCCGCACCCCCGCACGCCTGCGGTTTTCCTCCGCCGCCCCCTCCAGCCCCGGCTAAAAATAAAATGAACTCCGTGTGGCATTTGGGGAAGAGAAGTCAGAACCCTGGAAGCGCTGGCGGGTGCGTGAGCCTGTGCCCCTCTCGCCACCCTTCATCACTGAGCGCCACGAGGGCGCCTCTGCTAAGGGTGCGACCCCTCCCGCCCGCACTAGGAGTGAGGGGGCTGCGCCCTGAGCTGGCTTGGTGGCTGTCAATCAGGCAACCCGGCTGAGTAGGGGTGGGGGAGGGGCAGGCAGGCAGGCGATTTCCAGGTAAACAAATAGTCCCATCAGTAACTGCAGCGGGAGGCACAATCCAGGCAGAAATGCGAAGTGGGAGAAGGGGAGAAGGTGTGACTAGGACTGGGGGAGACCAAAGTCTCATCCAGGGGACAAAGAGGCCTCTCCGGGGAAGGGGCTTCTGAGCACAGTGGACCTCGGAACACTGGGTGAGAGTCAGGCGTGGAAACATCTAGGGGAGAACGGATCCAGGAAGGGAGAGGCAGGGGTTGAGACAGCCAGGAGCAGACCTGTGACGGCCACGAGGGCATGTCAGGGCTGCCACTTTACAGATGAGAGACAGAGCACCAGGGGGCGTCAGGCTTGCCAAGGCTACGAGGCCAAGCCAGCCCGTCCGACTCCGGAAGGCGTTACTCCCCGTCTCCTGTGGTAGGACGCACACAGACCCACGTCCCTTAATCCAAAACCTGTGCCACCTGTCCCTCAAAGTCTCCGACTTAAGGGTGTGTGCACAGTGCAGCGTGACATGGTCTGGGACACACACCCCCGGGGGATCTCTGGGACAGCGTGCAGCAATGGAACAGATTAACACAGCATGACACAATTAAATATACTCGTATTTCTGCAGCAAAACAGACTAATCTCCACACTCGGTGGGCAAAATAAAGAACTAATAATAATAGCCTCAGTTCAGATTTGCCACCAAATTCAGGTCACATTTGATGCCAAATTAATTACCAAAATAAACAACAAACACCTTTCAGTTTGCAAAACCTTTAGGATTTCCACTAAAAACAATGGGGGGAGGGGCACCGTGTTACCACTTCTGAAAATGACAGCTCTGTGGAGAGAGGCGGTAGAGAAGCCAGCCGGAGAGGAGGTCCCCCCACTTCACATCTTGGCACGGCCCAGACCTCGGATTGGCAGCCAAGGGGCCCAAGCGCTTGGGGCACTAACTTCCTCCTTGGCAAAGGAGCGCAGCAGCTGGCGCTCTCAGGAGAAGATGGTGCGGAAGTCCAAGTCCACCGCAGGGCTGGAGAAGGTGCCGTAAGAGCCCGGCGTTATCAAACAAGCCACCCACGTGAAAGTGGTTGTCTGGGCTCTCACTGCACCCTGGCTAGACAGGCCCAGGTTTGACAATGTGGCCAGAGGCAGAGAAGTTAAAGATGGGAGAGACAGAAAAGCATCTTTGAACCGTTTTGAATTGCCCTAGGGCTCTTCCTCTGTTTCAAGTCCTCCAGGGATGTCCCATCTCGTTTAGGATAAAACTCACAGGCCTTACAGAGGCCCCACGATCAGACCCTCTTCCACCCCAGCCTGCCCTCCTCCCCTCGCCCCTGCACATACCCCAGTGCCCTTGCCCATGATGTCTGCCCACCAGGAAGAACTCTATCCCAAATCTTCACCTGCCCTCTCTCACTGCTTTCAGATATCTTCTCAAACGTCTTGTCTAATCTAAAAGAGCAACTTCTTTCCTCTTCCTTCCTCCCTAGCTCCTTCACCTGCTTCACGTGTGTTTATAAGTGGTGCCGTGATCTGAAATTTTCTTGCACACTCCCTTGTTTACTGGGTTATTGCCTATCCCTTCCCCACCGTTAGAATGCAAGACCATAAGGAAAGGATGGGGTGTTCATGAACATATACATCGTCAGTGCCCACACTGATGAGAGCATTTAGGAGGTGCGCAGTGTTTGTTGAATGAATAAATGACATCCTAACTTCTTAGTGTGGCACATAATGTCTCCATGATATGACCTCTGCCAACTTCTCTGGCCAGATCTCTTGTCCCTCTCTGAGAACACTCCAACCATATACAGTATTGGCTGGATGGGGGAGGTGACCCAGTTGTTGACACCGCCAAGTGTTGGTACAGCCTGTGCTATTTGTCTGCAGTGCCCTTCCCTCCTTCGCTTGTCTGAGGACAGCTTCCATGCTCCCACATGCCACACTGATGTTTCACTCCTTTGTCTGGTACTGCCCCCAGCTCAGCCTTTACACCTCTCATCTCATTTAGGTACATGTCCCTCTGTGTCCTGCTCAAGCCACTCAAGGACAAGGCTAGGGTCTTCATCTGCCAGCACAGGCAGACCCCAGGAATGTGGGTTGAATACAGGAAAAAATCAGTGCAGACCAGGCAAATCTGCTGAGTTTTATTTTCTTTAATGTGACTCTTAAAATTATAAAAGGAGTCCGTGCTAATTATTTCTCATGAAAATGCTGAGTGTATAAGTGTGAAATGAAAAAAAGCGAAGTCCCTCATTTTCCAGGACTCTGTGGAGCTGCCCTTGAGCCCTGAGCACGTCCTTTCAGGCAGGGGGCCCGGGCCGCAGACCAGCTTCTGGGCAGGGCCCCAGCCGCACGCCACACAGCGGTGGGAGCGACACCCCACCCAGGAAGGGGGCTGAGGCGGACCCCACTGACTCCGGGGGTGGCTCCTCCTCGACAAGAAACGGCTACCCCCTCTGCATTCCTCTCCTCCCCAACTGAGAAAAAAAAAATTGGCAGAAAATGCTTTTTTGTCTTGCTTTCTTAAATTGGGCAACTTCGAAGTGATAAGAAAGTACTTTGAAGTTGCCCAAGTTGGAATTTCCCAGAGAAGTTGATAACATTAATATCAATAAAATGGATTCATTGACTGGTTAGCCTTTTTAACCGCCCACCACCACCACCTTTTTTATGGCTTTATCAGAAACTCCCAAAATAAACAGATTCTTTCTCAAGCTAGACCCTCCCCATGGACGTTGTGTTCCCTTTCTGCAGAAACCAAATGCAACAACAGAGCCTCCTTCACGGCCTGGCCCATGCAGCCCGCCTCCAAGCAAGCCTGTCTTGCTGGTGGACATGGGGGATCCCGCCACCTTACAGTTCAAAAGTTGACATCTCGCATCATTTTGCTGCAGAGAAAAGATGTCCTGGTTGACAGACACAAGCCTCTGGCTTGCTAGAAGAATGGTATTTCTTGTTGTAAATTGTGGGGTTTTTTTTTGTTTTGTTTTGTTTTTTTGTATTTTTCTGAAGCTGGAAACAGGGAGGGACAGACTCCCGCATGCGCCTGACCGGGATCCACCCGGCATGCCCACCAGGGGGCGACGCTCTGCCCACCAGGGGGTGATGCTCTGCCCCTCCGGGGCGTCGCTCTGTTGCGACCAGAGCCACTCTAGCGCCTGGGGCAGAGGCCAAGGAGCCATCCCCAGCGCCCGGGCCAACTTTGCTCCAATGGAGCCTCGGCTGTGGGAGGGGAAGAGAGAGACAGAGAGGAAGGAGGGGGGGAGAAGCAGATGGGCGCTTCTCCTGTGTGCCCTGGCCAGGAATCGAACCCGGGACTTCTGCACACCAGGTCGACGCTCTACCACTGAGCCAACCGGCCAGGGCCGTAAATTGTGGTTTTTAAAGATAATACTTCCACTGCTGAGCAACAGCAAGGAGCGAACGAGACTGTGGGACGGGTGGGAAAAGACTAGGATTACGGCGATGATGCTGATGTTCAAGAAGAAGATAATCTTTAAAAAGCAAGAGAAGCAATACAGGCCTCGTGTTTCTCTCAGATCTATAAGTGTGAAATGAAAGCTGCCAGCACCATGGAGATTTAGCCAAATGCCATAGAGACCAATCTGATGCCCAGCCAAACATACGCCTCCGTCCAGTGGTCAGATAAATTTCTACACTGACCACTTCCCCAAATCAGATACTCAGCCTCCTGCTTTTGCTGCACACCAGCTAGGAATTGAAATTTAGTTATTAGCTTTCCACTGTCTACTTTATGTCACTCTTACCTCCTTCCCCAATTGTCCCTGGCCTCTGCCCCCCTCCTCCAAGGCCTACCTTTTGTGAAAGTGCTATAGATATGCATGACCAAAGATATCAAGTCTAGACTTTAATATCAATAACAGTTTACATTTTTCCAGTAACCTAAGGTTCACAGTTTGCTTTTGCATAAGTTATCTGATTGAATCCTGTCCTTGTGGAATGGATATACCCATTTTACAGGTGAGCCAGTTGAGTGACCAAAAGGTAAAGGGACTTACTTGAAATCACACAGTTTAGTTAAATATAGCACCTTTTCATCAATACTGTAGCAGACTCGAAAGGGGAGAATTGTATGGTTGATACGAAATTCAGGGAAGAGAAGAGGTGCTGAAGTTCATCATTTTTATGAACATTGCTGGGTAGGAAAGGTACTTAAATCAGAGTCAGTGTAAGTGAAGAGGGTAACTCTTCTTCTAACCCAATATTGGGTCCCGAGGGGCTGATTCGTATAGGTTCAGTAATGCTATGTTCTATGGCTTATAAGGTATTGTAGAGTTGAGCTCTGCTAAAACGGATGGTGGGACTATAACTTTCAATGGCCTGGGACAAACAACAGTTCTTTCCATGAGTCAAAGAGGGCCATGCACAACTTGTTTGAGAAATCCTGAACAAGAGGCCCCAAATTTTGTTCTAAAAATCGACAAGAGATACAAAAACATGTAAGACAGAGTTCCCTGAAAATCATGTCACAATATGCTGTTAAGAAAAAGAGTAAGTTACAAAATAATAGGTATCATATAATCTTGATTTTGCTAAATATTTGTATATACATTTAAAATTGATGGCTATACAAAGATGGAAAAACTTAGCAGAGTGACCACAGCCCTGAGGAATACCCCTGGGGGACTGAGCCTGGGTTCCCAGGAGACCCTCAGTACTTGCTGACAGTACAATCTGCCATTCCATCCACGTCAAAGTCTGAAAATCGCAGCAGGACCAGGCCCTCACCAAAACCACGTGACTGCTTCCTTGGTCATGAGTCTGAAGGTGGACACACGAAGGGCTACGCTATTTGCAGGGTCCAGTATGAAATGAACATCTGGGGTTCCTTACCCAGAATTCCAACATGAGGACAGCAGCGTGACAGTGAATAGACAAAGGGTCATCAGCCAGACGGCATATAAAAACCATACTCTGACCCAAAGCCTGAAGCAGCCCGCCCAGGAAACCAATTCCTTCCTTACAACAACCAGCCAGGAAGCCAGCCGGCTGTATATAAGTCATTCCTATAGCGAATCACCACTGCCACCTCTAGTGACAATCCAAACAATAACCCCTGTAACAATAGGCCTCACATGGCCTGGACTTGATCAATAACTGACAGCCTCCCTGATGTTTGTCCCTGATTCCAACTTAGCACCAACAGGAGAGAGCGCAACAAACCCGCCCAGCAATCATAGAGATTGGCTGGGGCTGGTTCTCCACCCCCGCTGCACGGCCCCCCCCTCCCCCGCCTGCACGCAGGGCCGACCCAAGCCTCCCTTGTCTCCGCTCAGAAGTGTTCCCACTCCTCTGCCTGCCCTTGAAGCTCTGCCTCCCTTGCTCGAGCAAGTTCAGAATAGACAGTCTTTGCTCATTCCCATTTGGTGGGTCTCCGTTTATTTTCACAGAGCCTTAAACCAAGCCTGGGTCCTTCTGGACAGGACTTCCGTCATGCCCGCAGGTC
Organism: Saccopteryx bilineata; assembly: GCF_036850765.1. Classification (NCBI taxonomy): domain Eukaryota; kingdom Metazoa; phylum Chordata; class Mammalia; order Chiroptera; family Emballonuridae; genus Saccopteryx; species Saccopteryx bilineata. The sequence goes on from NC_089494.1 coordinate 249,041,551, forward strand.
GTGAAGCCAGCACTGACCTGAACTCTAAGGGCCGGCACTCCGAGGTGCCTGGTTGTAAAGCCTCATTAATGATCGCACAGACAAGCGGTCTGCTGCCCTCTGCAGGCGTTTCCAACAGTCCTTCAGCTGGCGAGCCAGGTCAGGAGTCCCATCTCCCTCCCTGGGAGCTCTCTCCTGGGCCGATGGGCCTAGGACAGTGCTGCCTGGTGACTCAGCATCAGCCAGGAAGTCCATGTTGTGCTTGGATTTCCTGGGTTGAGGCATTCCCACAGAACACCCTCGGAAAGCCGCAGGCCCACACCGGTGGGGGGCAGCTCTCGCCTACCTTGGATGGCTCAGCTCTGCTGACCTGGACTGGGGTGGGGTTGGGGGGCTGGGAGACTTCTGCAATGGCCCGAGGCTACAGTTAGACTTTTTAGCCTCCAGGGGGGGCTGTGGCTTTCAAACAGGTTGCATTCATTTCAGGGGCAGGGTTTCCCATAGAGCATAGATCATTAATGAGGCTTTACAACCAGGCACCTCGGAGTGCCGGCCCTTAGAGTTCACATACCAGGAGGGAAATATATACCATCTATAAGTAATGGGAGTAAGTGATTGATGTCAGAGAGGTACAGTGTAGGACAGAAAATTTAGACCTCACCCCTCAATAGCTGTGTGACCTTAGCAAGTTACCTAATCATTCTGGGCCTCTCCGTCCTCCTTGGTACAAAGAGATTAACAATGCTTCCTTTCTCGCCTGTGTGGGAAGGGAGAGTTGAGCCAAGTAAGTACCCAAAGTGCATTTATAAGCCCAGGTCCTTGGTGATGGTTAGTAGGAGAGAAACTTTGAAAAAGCATTTGTATTGGACTCTGGGGCAGATGGAAGAAAGGCAGGGGACGAAATTCTCAGTCTTCTAAATGAGGTGGACATATTTCTTAGACGTCTAGCCCAGGATGGCACCACTTCTGTTTTTACTTCAACCCATAAAACCTATGACTTTCTCTCCTGGTGATGTTGTCGAGTGTCATCTCGTCAATCCACTTCTGGCAGCAAACTGTCACCCATCCCTCCGGCTTCCGGAAATGGGCTAAACCAGGTGGCATGAGTCACATGTCTATTGCACAGCCCAGAGCAGGACTAGTTGTCGAGCAGCGTTTCCCTAAATGAAACATAAACAGGCCGTCGCACCAACTCATTTCGGAACGAAGGGGAGAGAAAGTCCTGGTTTAGAAATCTGAGAAACCGAAGGCTGGTGGTTTAATGGAATCGCTGAGCCGATTTGCATATTTGTTCCTTCGACTTCCATTTCTCGATGAAGCTACGTTATTTCATTTCCTGCTCCATTCCGGCACTGTCAGCCCATCAGGCCCCTACTACATGTTGGATAAGTAAACAGGATAATCGGCAGGCGATGCTCTGCGCTATTTCGTGTAAAAACACAAGATGTAACAGTTATCTTTATCACACTGTGTTGTCACAGCTCCTAGCCCACAGTTAATTGGCTACATGTGCTTTTCAGTCTGGGTTTCAGGGAGTTACAGTCATCTTTGCGGTGCTCACAACTGAACAGTCTCTGTTTTGAATAGTTTCCCTATGCACACTGCAGATTTGCCCTCTGCTTGGCCCGTGTATTCCTTCTGATGATCGTTTCTCTGCGTCTCCCCAAGCTATGGATTTTCGGTGGGAGCTTTGACCCACTGGAAGTGTTCAGCCTTTAAGGGCAGCCCACCGAGGTTTGAATGGCAGCCTCACTGCTCACGAAGTAACTGTAAGGAAGTTACTGACCTTCCTCCCGGCCTTCGAAGGTCCCTGGAGACTTGGGAGCACATGCGGCTATTTCTCCTCCTCTTGTCCAGTCATCTTACTGCTTGGCCTCTCCTCCCCCTCCTCTGCCCTCCCCCTTCCCTCCCTCCTCCTTGGTGACCTCAGCACCCAACTCACTGCTACTTCCTCATCATCACTGCTGTTATCCTTTGGGGAGATTTTAAACAACCACACAGATAAGCTATTCAAAATGCCTGGCCACTTGGTTCTTGACCTACTTAGCCCGAGTGATTAGATGTCATCGACTTCACCCCTAAGACCCACTGCAAATGACCCGCTCGGGCTCTCACCTTTCCCTGTCCTGGCTTCCCTGATCCCCAAATCCCACAGCTCTCTGCCTTCTGGTCCGCCGACCCTGTCATATGTACAGCATATATATATATATATACCTTCATGCCTTCTCCTGCAACAATTGGACAGGACAAGGTAAGTGGTGGAAAGGAGAGAGGGAAGTAACATGTCATCAATGTTAGCAAGGTTTATAGCATCACTTAACATGTTGACAGTCACTAATGTAGTTTATAGCAGCCATCTAATGGGGTTCCTGATTAACTGTTCTACTATCAAAAGTGGAAACTATATAACTTAAAATAACAATGTTCACTCTGCCACAGTTATCAGGAATACAGAAATTATTAAAAGCAGTCCCCAATGTTTCTAGTCTGGTTGGGGGCATGTTGAGAACACTGGACTTTGGATGGTAGATGGCACGAACTACAAACATCTTATTTTGACATTTAAAACCTATCAAGTCAGCTCAAGTGTCATTTAGTCAGGTTGTGGGACACAGTATATTTCACATCTGGGTGTGCTGTGCAGTCAGTCCAACTGCACATACCTAAGGGTGACATTTATGAGCTGTAATGGCCTACTCCCAACCTGCATGCCTATATGGACCCAACTCGGCACTACCGCTCAGCAGAACGTGACCTTGAGGCTGACATGTGGCCTTCAGGGAATCATTTCTCTATGCCACAGTTCATAACGAGAACCGGGCTACAATCTGCCTGCTGCCGTCTCCAGACTCACACAACTGCGAGCACTTTGCATGTGAAATTAACCACCAGTTGGGGGTATTTCTAAAGAAAAAAAATATATCGATGTTCAATGTATCTAAAAGAGCAGCTTTTTAACTTTCACAACTAAAAAGGATAAACATCTCATTCCTAAAAATAAAATCCATAAAGAATATGGTTCCCAACCTCAGTGGGCATAAAAGTGGTGAGCTGGTTAAAATGCAGGCCTGGGCCCCACTGTCACATTCTGATGAGGGAGCTTGTGCAGCTCCGACCTAGTCCTACTGTCAATCACTGGCCCGGGCAGTTTCGATGGGGTGGTGTGTGCTTCCTGGGAAGTGCTGTGCTAGTTCACTCTGAAAGTGGCAAACATTGATTACCTACCACAGTAACACTTCCTTTCTTAGAACGAAGCCTTTAATCATTGAGAATTGCTGAACTGAATATTCCTCGAGTTCAAATGCTATTTTCCTATGTAACATACGCCCTGCTCTCACATCTTTCTGAACTCGACTAAGTACCATCACCCTCTGCTTAGTGAGAACTAAAAATATGTCAAACAGTCCAATGTAGATCTAATAAATGCAAAGTCTATAGATAATTGTCACCATTTTGAGGTGCCAAAGAAACTGACAACTTGCCCCAGTGAGATCATGCAAGGCATGGTTTCAGCTATTGCATCTTCTAGAAATAAGTATATATAGCACATGGCTGCTTGCTGAACTTCAAGAAGGGAGATGTACTTAGATGAACTGAGATGTGTGTGTGTGTGTGTGTATAGATAGATGTGTGTGTGTATATATATATATATAGACTCCCAGTGGCACCGTAAACTCAGCAGTATACCATATACCATATGAGTTTCTTCACATTTATATTCAAACGCTCTTACCAAAGAAGACAGCATGCTTTAACATTTTGCTGAGTATAAAATTTTTATTTTGGAATAAAATCAAGAACAAAATAAAATAAAACCTAGGAAGCCAGAGAATTAGAAAGACTATGACTCTCACCATCTTATTAAGTCCGGCACAAAAATAAAACGTTCTGTACATTTCTGAAAAAAACCAATACAATTTATCCTGGAAAAGAGCAGCACAGAATATTGTAATAAGTGCACCTTTTTTCTTTTTTAATAATGATTTTATTGATTTTAGAGAGAAAGGAAAGGAGAAAGAGAGACAAGAACATCGATCAATTCCTGTATGTGCCCTGACCAGGAATCAAACCAGCAACCTCTGTGATTCAGGATGCTGCTCTAACCAACCAAGCCATCAGGCCAACATAAGTGCTCATCTGTTCCAGGTGTCTCCTATATGCCAGCCACAGTGCTCTACAAGCACTCCTCCGTCTACTCCCCGAGCCCTGAGGTGGGTGCTGTCATCCCCACCATGCGAAGGTCAGGCCCCGAGTCCCACAGTCAGTGACCGGGGAGCCCACCGCCCACCCAGGGTCCTCCGCATCCTCACGTCTTTCTTCACTTTGTTCACTAACTCAAACGCACATCCAGCATCTGCTTATGAATATGCCAAATATAGTCTCTAATGATCAAATTGGTTCTAAATATTAAAAGGTTTCTAATGGCGTAAAAACTATATCCTGTATCTAAAAGTAAAATGATACACAAAATCATTTGCTCTGTGCTTATTAAAATTTAGAGATGTAGAGATCAATTTAAACTTTTTCACCTTGATGTAATACAAATCTAGTTCTTAAATATTTGATCTATCATATATCTTAAAAACATCAGTGGAGAAACTATCCTCTTATAATTAGGAATTATTCACACTAATTTAACTCTTAGTGTTAAGGACAAGCTAGGAACGAGCTAGGGGCATCAACAGAGCTGGTTCTGATCCCCGGTTCAGGCTAAGGGCAGAATCTGCAAGTCTTGCTGGAACTACAAATAGCAAACGTGCACACATCAAAAAACCTTTATAAATTCAATGCTGAAGTCACATGGGACTGATTACTGACTAATAAAGAACTGGTTATTGTGAAATTGGAATTCATTCTAAGAACAAGCTATAGTTATTTGTCTCCCAAACACACCAAAGTTACATATTTAAATGTTATGGGGTAAATTTCTGCAATGCATTCACTCTAAGATACTCCACGTGCCTACGACCTGTAATTTCTCCATGTCATCTGACAGTTGGTTCGCTGTTTTTCACTCACACAAGCTAATTTAAGACATTCTGCACTATGCCACAAAGTACTGGCCAACCACCAATAAACATTTAGACTTACATATGAATTGTATTTAAGGCAGGCCCGAGGCTGAAGGCTAGTGCGGTCAGTCTCCTGTAGGTCCTAGTTCTAAACTTCAAGGTCATGTACACAACTCTGGTTTCACATCGGCTTTCCCTTAAAAACCAGGAAAGATCAGGCCCTGGCCAGGTAGTTAGAGCATCACCCTGAAATGCTAAGGTTGCGGGTTTAATATCTGGTCAGGGCACATGTAAGAGGCAACCAATTAATGCATAGTTAAGTGGAACAACAAATCAACGTTTCTCTTCCTTCTTCTAAGAATAAATCAATTAAAAAAACCAATAAAGATCAGACCAACTAAGGCACCTGGAGTATGTAAGGAGTAATGTACCTATAGTCTGAGTGCAACAGCTACCTATTAAAGAAACAAATGACACCGCAATCCTAGCTACCCACTTCCCCGCTTACAGTATACCTTCCTGCCCAAAGATACTCAAAGCTTTCAAAGTGAGTCTTGTATCATATTTATCAGTGAACTGATATTGGAATTCATACCTAAAATGGAAATTCTTTGAAAATCACTTGAGAAAATTACTCTTTTAGGAATGAGCCGTAGGAAATCAAGGGTAGCTTGCCTGCACTAATTCTAAATTATGTTTACTTGACCTGTATTTTGCATGTTCCCAAGGAGTGAACCCCCCAGAGAGCTGCAACACGCCCCAGACCAATTCTAAAGGGAGGGAAAAGAAACCCCGCTGATTCAAAGAACTCTGGAGCTCTAACACAGCACAATGAGAAAAGATAATCACGTAGGTGTCCAGCCGTGCTTTTGCTACTTAGATCATAAAGAGAGTACTGACCTTCGGTTTATTTAGCATTACAGTAGGTCAGTGTATTTTGAAAACAATTTCAAAACCATTCTGGAGTCCTATAATAAACCAGAAGAGGAAGACACAAAAATAGGAACAAATGTTGTCTACGTTCTTATTTTACTTTCTAAGTATATATTTTTAAGATTTTATTTACTGATCTTTAGAGAGAGAGCGAGAGAAATAGGGAGTAGGAGCAGGAAGCATCATCTTGTAATAGTTGCCTCTCATATGTGCCTTGACCAGGCAAGCCTGGGGTTTCGAACCGGCGACCTCAGCGATCCAGGTCGACACTTTATCCACTGCGCCACCACAGGCCAGGCTGGCTATGATTTTAAATATAAAATGCATCAAAACTTCCAGTGACTCGCCTGACCAGGCGGTGGCGCAGTGGATAGAGCGTCGGACTGGGATGCAGAGGACCCGGGTTCGAGACCCCGAGGTTGCCAGCTTGAGTGTGGGCTCATCTGGTTTGAGGAAAAGCCCACCAGCTTGAACCCAAGGTCGCTGCCTCCAGCAAGGATTTACTCAGTCTGCTGAAGGCCCGCGGTCAAGGCACATATGAGAAAGCAATCAATGAACAACTAAAGGTGTTGCAATGCGCAATGAAAAACTAATGATTGATGCTTCTCATCTCTCTCCATTCCTGTCTGTCTGTCCCTGTCTATCCCTCTCTCTGACTCACTCTCTGTCTCTGTAAAAAAAAAAAAAAAAAAAAGAAAACTTCCAGTGACTCCTGGCCTGTGGTGGCACAGTGGATAAACCTTCGGCCTGGAATGCCAAGGTTGCTGGTTCGAAACCCTGGGCTTCCCTGGTCAAGGCACATACCGCAAGCAAGCAATGAACAACTAGCCTGAAACAACTATGACTTGTTACTTCCCATTCCATGCTCCCCTTTCTCTCCTATCTCTGTAAAATCAAAGTATTTAAAAAAAAAACAAAAAAAAAACTTCCAGTGACTGTTTCAACATCATTTTTTCCTGATGGAGGACTAAGTCCTGATACCCACACCTGTCTTTTTCTTCCTGATCTGCTTTCTCCAAACACTAGTTCTGTACAGAGTGATACAAAGAAATTCCAGCGAACAGAAAGCCTACCACGGAGACGAACCCTAACAGAAGATGAAGATGAAGCAGAATGAGAATAAGGTCGACTGTTTATTTCTTTGTTATACAAAGAGAACTAAAAGTGGCTCAGGCATGTTAGCCCATACCCTCTGTCCTTTCTGACGTGGTGAGAGCACACAGACGGCAGCGAGCGCATCAGTCCAGCTCGGGGTCAAGCTTCTCCACTTTGATGACGATCTCCGGGGCCAGGGCGGCAGTGCCGGCTGGGGTGCTCTCCGCCTCGGACTCGGACAGCACCTCCTCCTTTATTCTCACAGCCTTGTGCCCGGCCTCGTCCTCTTCATCGGAAGACTCGTCCAGCTCCCACTCGTCATCTATGTCCATTTCAAACACTCTCACGTGGCGCAGATTGGAGCTTAGCTAAAGGAAAACAGGCGATACAGAATTTTAAAAGTCAATGGTTAACTAATACATTATCTGCAAGAAATCAGAAGTTCAAAGAATGGTTTTACAGGAAAATTATTTCCCCATCAACTTACTAAGCTGAAGCCTTCAGTTTGCATAAAAGAATCTCCACATACAAGAGGAAGAATTTCAAAATCAAAATCCTCCCAGAATTGTTATTAGTGACTTCGTGAGCTTTCTCAGAACAAGAGAACTAAATAGCTAAGGCAACTAGCAGGCTCATAATCAATAAAAGCAATTCATCCAAGCTGCTCACAATGAAAGGACCTCACCGATCCAAACTGCCTTCCCCTGTAACTCTTAGTAACGATCTGTGAACACTTACCACACAGGACACTTTTCTAAAACCATTCCCAGCAACATACTGGGCTTTCATGCTTTCCAGTAATCTCCAGTGCTTCTCGAAATGCATGGTGCGTGTGGGAATAGCGTCACACTGCTCATCCAGCCTAGACAGGAGGGAAACAGGCAGGCATGAGAGGGGTCTTCTCCCTGGCTTACTAGGGGTGGCACCAGAGTCAACCATGCATTTGATTTCTACCGATATTCCCATTGCCAATCTAATTCTATCAGCCACTGCATAAGAAAACTGTGTACTATAGTCTATGACAATACTACAATTATACATAGGGAGGATATCATCTTAGCAAGGTTTTTTATTCCTTTTCAAGAAAAGCAAATAGACACATTTTTAAATTAGAGAAGGGATCTGCTTACTTAAATCTCAGTCAACAAAGCCATCCCTTGGAAATGGCCATGCACCCTCCATGGGGCTACGGAAGTCCTCATTCTGCGAGGGAAACACTGAAGGCAATCTAATTCTAGCGGATGTGCTGCCGAAGTGAGCTCTGAAGGCAATCTGAAGTAATTAATTCTGCTACAAACTGGGGTTAACGCTGCTCTTGAAAAAAAGAACTAAAAGAAGTCTTAGTTTCCACTCCAAATAATTCCCAACCTTGTTTCAGCAAATACTTATTGATTTACTAGTAAAGCAAAGGAACAGAGAGGCTGTTAAAGCCAGTATCTTTTAAGTAAAAAACAGGAGTATCTCTGCTCAGTTGACTTTATGATTACCCCTAGTAACTATTATCTAAGCATACCTAAAGAACTAGACTGTATGACAGATGCTGAAAAACATTTTAACTGAAATCAGAAAGACGAACTTATGAACAAGCCCGTTACCTTGCAGAGTAAGTCCCGGTGAACTCATACTCTGCAGAGTCTTCACTGTTATATACTAAAGACAACGGCAGCTGGACCAAGAGTCTGTCTCTTCCTTCACGTCCTATAATGTCCTTAAGGACGACGGTTACAGTATCATCATCATAAAATTGTGCATCTAAACAACTGTAGGTGCTAGAATTGAAATAAGTTTGTTATATGAAAGATGATCATAACTACTGAGGCAATCTAGTAGGCATAATATACTTGTACAAAGGAAAAAACCTAATAAAAAATATCAAGTGAGCCTGGGCTGGCTAGCTCAGTGGTAGAGCGTCAGCCCAGCGTGTGGAAGCCCTGGGTTCAATTCCCGGCCAGGGTGCACAGGAGAAGTGCCCATCTGCTTCTCCGCCCTTCCCCCTCTCCTTTCTCTTCCCCTCCCGCAGCCAAGGCTCCATTAGAGCAAAGATGGCCCGGGCGCTGGGGATGGCTCCACGGCCTCTGCCTCAGGCACTAGCATGGCTCTGGTTGCAAAAGAGCAACATCCCAGATGGGCAGAGCATCGCCCCCTGGTGGGCATGCCAGATGGATCCCAGTTGGGCTCATGCAGGAGTCTGTCTCTTGGCCTCCCTGCTTCTGACTTCAGAAAAATACAAAAAAATAAAATAAAATAAAAAAATCAAGTGACAGTCTATATAATAACATTTAAAATATATCATTAGTTTGCACTAAAATCACAGTTACCTGCTATACTGATTATTCACAAATATAATTAACTAGGCCCTAAAATAGGTAATCACGAAAAAGGGAAAATCTGTATGGTTGTTGGTTTATTTTCAATGGTCAGGCCATTATGGAAATTCTATGAACGATTTCTTACATATATTTGGAGTTAACTAGACTGAAAATAAAAGTAAGATTTACATATAAAGACACAACTCTAAAGATGTTACCACAAAATACTTCATGTAAGAAGAGTGAGAGAAAGACTGGCCTCTCCGTAGTGTTAATTCCGCCCTCTGCAAAGCCTCAGGGGTGACTTAGGTATTGCTACCCTTTTTGCATCAAAGAAAATCCCACTGCACTAAGAATAACACCACCTCCCAATTTTGTTGGTCATAATGAGAACCTCTGCTATCAGCCCCTAAAACGACATTACTTTCTTACTAACAGACAAGGAACTCAGAGGTATTATAGGAAACCATGCTACATAAATTCTTGCTGCAGGGTGGTGAGGTTCTATTGAACTCATTCTGTCCGGATACAATATGTGACCAATACTGCCTCTTGTGTTGCAAGAGAGGAAGCCCTTGTAGTTATATGTCGCTTAACTGAGTCTAACCATAATCCTATCATTTGCATTATTAAACATATACATACACACATATCATCCCAACAAAATTCAAGATTTACCTTCTTCTTACTTTCTCAGTCGTGGCATATGTGAAGCTCCCAAATTTAATAGCAATCAGTCCATTATGTATAGATCTTAAAGAAAGAAGGGGGTGGGGAAAGAGACTTTGTAGAATAACTTGGGTAGCTAATAATCTAAATGCTTGAAAGAACATGATTGTCAGTGTTAGTACATTTACCTAAACACCTAATCTCAGACCAAAATACCATTATGCTCACTCTAGAATACTAATAACTACATAATTTAAACACAGAGGTAGCTAAACCTAACAGAAAAATTACAACATGGTTGGCCCTGGCTGGTGGCTCAGTGGATAGAGTGTCAACCCAGTGTATGAACATCCCGGGTTCAATTCCCGGTCAGGGCACACAGGAAAAGCAACCATCTGCTTCTCCCCTATCCCTCTCCCCTTTCTCTCCCTCTTCCTCTCCTGCATCCAGTGGCTTGATTGGTTTGAGTGTGGCCCTAGGCACTAAGAACAGCTCCAATGGAGCACATTAGCCCTAGGCACTAACAATAACCCGGTACTTGAGCATCGGCCCCAGATGGAGTTGCCGGGTAAATCCCGGTCAGGGCACATTTAGGAGTCTGCCTCACTATCTCTCCTCCTCTCACTTAAAAAAAAAAAAATTACAACATGGTTTAAAAATCTCCAAAGTAGCTAGTCACCAGAGTAGCTAGATATCTTAGACAATTAAGGCCAGGTGGAACAACCAAAGTATTTCTCTTTGGCTACATCTTGGTCTCAAATTATGTTCTTGATATTCAGATTTAAAACCATTTAAGACAATAATGGCATTCTGAATATAATTTACCTTTCAGAACTCTTACTTGTATTCTCAAAAGAAGCTTCTACAGGTAAATTCTCTTGTTTAGTGAAAGCATACTTAAAGGTAAAGTCTTTCCTGTAAGGAACTCAGACCACAGCTCTGAACTTCTGTGTGTTCATGAGATGTAATCCTGAATGTCTTGCTCTTTTTAATACTTTTTTTAATTTTTTAATTTTTAAATTTTTTTATTTTTTATTTTATTTATTTATTTTTTACAGAGACAGAGAGAGAGTCAGAGAGAGGGATAAATAGGGATAGACAGACAGGAATGGAGAGAGATGAAAAGCATCAATCATTAGTTTTTCATTGCGCGTTGCAACACCTTAGTTGTTCACTGATTGCTTTCTCATATGTGCCTTGACCGCGGGCCTTCAGCAGACCGAGTAACCCCTTGTTGGAGCCAGCGACCTTGGGTTCAAGCTGGTGGGCTTTTTCCTCAGACCAGATGAGCCCACACTCAAGCTGGCAACCTCGGGGTCTTGAACCCGGGTCCTCTGCATCCGAGTCCGACGCTCTGTCCACTGTACACCGCCTGGTCAGGCGAGTGTCCTGCTCTTGATTTTTCCTAAGCCTAAAGTAAAATCCTACATGTGACTGCTATGCACCAATACAAAATTAGGTAATCTGGAATCGGAAGGGATCATATAGCTTCCTGATTTGGCACAATCATCTTGATGACACAAAATCTAAGACTAAGAACAGTTCAGCGACAGCCCTAACATCATAAGATATCTAACCACAACCTGAAATGTAGGGAAGAGGAGCTGTGTGTTTTATTATTAATAATAGAATCTTATCTCTTCTGATTCAAACTTCAGATGAACACTTACCGGGAAATATCAGTATGTCTCCTTAAGATGCACATTTTGTAAAGCGAATCTTCTAAAATAGTAAAAAGAAGATAATGTAGATTTGAAGTCTTATTATTCCACCTAAGGGAAAAAAATTTAGTGTTAAACAAGATATATAGCTATCATGTGTAGAACAAAACTGTATTGTTCACAAGACAAGGAAGAAACACACTTACAGAAAAGGAAATTTGAACAATCTACGTGAAGAGTCCTCACTAAAAAAAAAAAAAAAAAAATTTAAGAAAAATTTAAATTGTCAGCTGAATTACACCACCCAAAAGGCAAACAAAATTACCTTCTACTATCTTTATATAATGGAATACAGATTGCTTGATTCATTGATTTTCCAATTACATCCTAAATAAAATAAGATTAAAAATATTATTAGAGCGCTTACATAGATGGATAAATACTCCACAGAAAGGGAATGACCATCCCTGGTTAAGTCTAGTAAAAATGATCTATATCATCAAACTTCTCCCACAGAAACTTGAACGGCAATGGTAACAGCAAGGGAGAGAGGAAATCCTGAGCTGGAAGGGGCCCAGAGATGAGCGTGGGGCACATTACGGACCATCTCCCCATTGTCACCACACCGACTCGCCCCTCCCCTCCGGAGTAAGCGATGCAGCAGCTCTGTAACTAAGAACACTCACAAGTGGGTTCTGGGAACAAATACTAAAGATGCCAATACCTTCAATAATCTTTTCCACTTTTAACTGGTGTAAGAAACTAACAAGAAGAGGAAATATTAGGGTGAACCATATAAATCTCCCGGTTTTGTTCATCAAAACTGGCTGAATATCAGCATTTTTGTGTGGTTCGAATTAATAACTATGCTCATTTACATAAATGAGCCACATAGCCCTGGCTGGTTGGCTCAGCGGTAGAGCGTCGGCCTAGCGTGCAGAGGACCTGGGTTCAATTCCCGGCCAGGGCACACAGGAGAAGCGCCTATTTGCTTCTCCACCCCTCGGCTGCGCCTTCCTCTCTGTCTCTCTCTTCCCCTCCCGCAGCCAAGGCTCCATTGGAGCAAAGATGGCCCGGGCGCTGGGGATGGCTCTGTGGCCTCTGCCTCAGGCGCTAGAGTGGCTCTGGTCGCAACATGGCGACGCCCAGGATGGGCAGAGCATCGCCCCCTGGTGGGCAGAGCGTCGCCCCTAGTGGGCGTGCCGGGTGGATCCCGGTCGGGCGCATGCGGGAGTCTGTCTGACTGTATCTCCCTGTTTCCAGCTTCAGAAAAAAAAAAAAAAAATGAGCCACATAATGTAGACGTTCTTGCTCTAACACAAAGACATGCATTTCAAACTTACTGCCGGCTTTTGCAAACATTGATCAATAATGTTCTCCATCCGCCTTTTCACAAAATGCAATGATTTTCGAGGGTAGTAAGGAAACAGCAAAGGACTTTCTGGTTGCAAACAAAAACAGAAACAAACAAACAATAAAGGCTGTAGTAAACCAGATGATCAGAAAAAACACTCCACCCTTAGAGCCAGCCCGCACAGCTTATCTGATGGTGGAATTCTCCCTGGCCACCTCATGGTGCCTACACACAACCTCACTAAAAATGGCGTGGCCCCTGCCTTCCACTGTTCCCTGCTGACGGCCCGCTAAACACAACCACATTAACTGCAAGCCAAGTCCTGGCAGCTTACTGCTCTAGATGCTATTTCCCCCCCAAAATCCTACAGTGTGTTTCAGCTGACTGTGAGAAGAAAGGGCAGATTTGGGAACCATGGGACATACAATGAAACTAAGTTCATTCCTCCCTATTCTTTGCCACAATGGAGTGACAACAGCCGTCCTGTGCTGTTTTAGAAGACTATGACAATAAAAACAAAAACAGGAGACAAGAAACCAGTGAATGAAGATAAGCTCTTCACTATAAAAAGGCTACTTTTTCAGTAGAAAGTAATAATTTAGCATTTATTGACACCAACTGTGCTGGGTTCTTTTTACATCTGTTATTTCTATTGTTTAAAATAGTTGTACAAAGTAAGCATCATATTCTCCATTTCACAGATTAAAAAAAAAAATAGATGTAGGGGGTTCAGACAATTGCCCACTATGAAATTGACTAAGTATGGCCCTGGCCAGTTGGCTCGGAAGTAGAATGTTGGTCCAGCATGCGGAAGTCCCGGGTTCGATTCCTGGTCAGGACACATGGTAAGTGACCATCTGCTTCTCTATCCCTCCCCCTCTCTCCTCTCTCTATCTCTCTCTTCCTCTCCTGTAGCCATGGCTCAGTTGGAGCAAGTTGGCCCTAAGTGCTGAGGATGGCTCCATGGCCTCCACTCAGATGCTAAAATAGCTCAGTTGCCGAGCAACAGAGCAATAGGCCCAGATGGGGAGGGCATCACCCCATAGTGGGCTTGTTGGTGAATTCTGGTTGGGGCGCATGTGGGAGTCTTTCTGCCTCCCACTTCTCACTTAAGGAAAAAAAAGAATGAAAATGACTAAGTGTCTGTGCCTTAAGCCCAAGTCCGACGCCCAAGCACACCCTCTCCCACTGCACCCTGCAGGCCTCCCTCGCTCCCTCCTCACAGCATCTCGTGTGTCAGCTAAGCTGGAGAAGATAAACGTTAATCTCCCACAGCTGACAGATGCTGTCGCATTACAGAAAGTTGTGCGGTCCTGTCCCCAGTTCCTGGCACAGAGCTCCTAAAACCTTTGGAATTTCCTGAGTGCTCAGGGTGATAGGAGCATCTTTCGTTCCGATGAGGCCATGTGTACCAGGGCCCTAGAGAGCCTCAGCAAGGGGGCGGGGCACCGTGGAGACCAAGCCGTGAGAAGTCTGAACTTGCAGCCCCATCCCCAGCATGTGGGTGGAGAAGTCTGAACTTTCAGCCCCATCCCCAGCATGCGGGAAGGAGAGAGAAGCTGGTTCAGGCACCAATGGTCAGTGCCCTAAGCAATCATGCCTCTGCTACACAATGAAAACACCGTACCAGCCCCTGAACAACAGGGTGCAGAGGGCCTCTGGGCAGGCGGACAGCAGTGAGGTTCTGGGAGGGCGGGGCACCTGGAGGGCCGTGCCCCTCCCCCAGGCCGTGCCCTCGGCATCCTTTCTAGGCTGTTTCTAAACCATAGATAAGTGCTTCTCTGTATTTTCAACTAATGTAAAAGTGTATTTAACAAAAATTCAATGTGATAATGTAGACAAGTCAATGTTTAGTCCGCAGTAAAACAGGCACTATGGAGAGGGGATGTGAGGAAGCAGCTGGTTTCTGGTGAACACACATTCTTCACCTCGTTCCGAGGCTCCTAGCACGATGACGCTGTTCCCTCGTTCCGAGGCTCCTAGCACGATGACGCTGTTCGCTCCTAGCACGGTGACGCTGTTGCCTCGTCCCGAGGCTCCTAGCACGGTGACGCTGTTCCCTCGTCCCGAGGCTCCTAGCACGATGACACTGTTTCCTCGTTCCGAGGCTCCTAGCACAGTGACACTGTTTCCTCGTATTACCGCCACCCCAGGACAGCTCTGCTTCCCACTTCCTGCCATCGCCACACAGTCATCCACCCCAGATTCACACAGCGACCAAATTCCCACAGATTTCCTTAGATAAGTCTACCACCACTTAATTTCAACGATAAGGTCTTGTCCACATATAGGGAGGGTGAGCTTTGCTCACGGTGTCTGTGAGCTCTATCCACTGCACCACCGCCTGGTCAGACAGAACTTCACTATCTTAGATGAAAACATTTTAAAATCATTTCTTTGCTTTCTTAAAGAGTAATCTGACTACAGTGGAGCTATGTAATAGCTCTATCCATGTGTGATGTCCGTCAGTCCTCACAAGAACCTGTGGGGAAGGTGCTTGCTATGCTCAGTTTACTAACGAGGAAACGGCAGGGTGGACGGGCCAAGCTCACACAAGCTAGCAAGCGATGGGGCTAGGAGTCTGCTAATTACAGGGCCTGGGTTTTTAACTGGCCTCAGTCCTGATTTCTGCTACTTGTATCTGGTTGTTGCTTATTGGATGAACAAATGAGGGACAGCAGGAGGGAAGGAATTCTCAGAATGTTGCTTACTGTTCTTTTGATTTAACCCTGTAAGTCCCAATTCTTCTAAGACTGGGGCAAAAGTAGGTTTACAGGTGTTGAGTATGTGAAACACAGATTTTATTCTTGCATTATTTACTAATTATCGTCATTTTCCATACACCCAACTGTACCCTCCTCTGCCGCAGCTGTGTTGCATGGCGAGTCCTGGGACGAGCAGAGACACGTGCAGACGAGCAGAGACACGTGCAGACGTGAGAGCCCCTGGACGGAGGGCGGGGGAGGTCAGGGCTCCCGCTCACTGTGTTCATCGGGAGGCTCGGGGAAGGGGGCGCCTGGAGAGCCCCTGAATGGAGGGCGGGGAGGCACAGGGCTCCCCGCTCACTGTGTTCATCCGGAGACTCGGGGAAGGGGGCACCTAGAGAGCCCCTGGACGGAGGGCGGGGGAGGCACAGGGCTCCCGCTCACTGTGTTCATCGGGAGGCTCAGGGAAGGGGGCGCCTGGAGAGCCCCTGGACGGAGGGCGGGGGAGGCACAGGGCTCCCGCTCACTGTGTTCATCGGAGGAGGCTCGGGGAAGGGGGCGCCTGGAGAGCCCCTGGACGGAGGGCGGGGGAGGCACAGGGCTCCCGCTCACTGTGTTCATCGGGAGGCTCGGGGAAGGGGGCGCCTGGAGAGCCCCTGGACGGAGGGCGGGGGAGGCACAGGGCTCCCCCTCACTGTGTTCATCGGGAGGCTCGGGGAAGGGGGCGCCTGGAGAGCCCCTGGACGGAGGGCGGGGGAGGCACAGGGCTCCCGCTCACTGTGTTCATCGGGAGGCTCGGGGAAGGGGGCACCTAGAGAGCCCCTGGACGGAGGGCGGGGGAGGCACAGGGCTCCCGCTCACTGTGTTCATCGGGAGGCTCAGGGAAGGGGGCGCCTGGAGAGCCCCTGGACGGAGGGCGGGGGAGGCACAGGGCTCCCGCTCACTGTGTTCATCGGGAGGCTCGGGGAAGGGGGCGCCTGGAGAGCCCCTGGACGGAGGGCGGGGGAGGCACAGGGTTCCCCGCTGTGTTCATTGGGAGGCTCGGGGAAGGGGGCGCCTGGAGAGCCCCTGGATGGAGGGCGGGGGAGGCACAGGGCTCCCGCTCACTGTGTTCATCGGAGGCTCGGGGAAGGGGGCGCCTGCCTGACAAGGGCTGTGGCCATGGGCCAGCCTGGTGGCGCCGGGACCACGTCACCGTATTGGGCTAATGTAGCCCTTCCTCTCACTTAAAAATTAAAAAAAAAGGAAATGAAAGGCATAACAACAACAAAACCCTACCACTCAGGAGCACACACGGACGCATCATGATGCTTCCAGAGGTCTACAGATTGGAACTAGCAAAACAGACTTCTCTGACCTGTAGCCTCGTTAGTTTTCTTCGTAATACCCTATTTTTATAAGGCGCAAAACAGACAATACTTAAGAACAAGCAATCTCCGTATATCACAGTTAATGTCAGTGTTTTGGATCACGGTAACGTCATAGACCATTTGTTATTCTGCTGTTTCACTAATCAAAACAGCACAGGAGATAAAGCTAAAGAAGCTGATAAGGACTCAGAGAGAGTTTAGCAAGTCTGTTAGCAGATGTACTGGTCTCAAATCAACAATCTGGCCAAAATCGACTCGGTTCACAAAATACCTTTAAGGTGGCTGCTGTTTTGAAGGAAGTCATACCACTGGTTTCCTTCTGTGTTGGGGGGTGACACAAGATCATCATCTTCATCTTTCAGGTACTAGAAATACAGGATTAAAATGTAGATGAAGGAAACCAAGACATCAGGCTGCAATAATTGTTTACATTTAGCATTATTCTATTAATAAGTTAGTCCTCTTGTGAAGTACATTGCTGTTATTCTAAGTGGTCACCAAAATTTGCTAAATGCCATGGCAACCAAAGAAACTGCTAACTACTACAAGATTAATATGCTGCAAATGTGGAAACTATAATAAATCTCATTTAAACTTTATGAGTTCAATTTTCATGAAGCATATTTTAAAAAATAATGATCATTAAGTTAAATCCAAAGCCCATACCTGACCAACTTTTTCAACGTTGAAGTATTTTCCTTTCCGATTATAAAGGTCTGGAGCCTAGAAAGAGTAAATACAATTTAACTCATAAGTCAACTCACACACCAAAAACATCTTTTTTAAAACTAAAAACTTTGAGAGAGCTATTGAATGCAGTTACTTTTTCTTTAATGGACTGTAAGATATACATACAAATAAAAGTTCAACCCACAGAACTTACGTTTAATAAATAAGCACTACCATTCTTTAGTTCAATATTTTAAAAAGCATTAACTGCTAAGACTTCAATTAAATTATAGATTAAATCTGACTACTTCTTACCGTTACCCAAGTTTACTGCAATTATTAAGGAAAAACAGCGTAAGAGAAATACCAATATCCTACCTCATTGAAATGTTCAGTAAGAAATTCAGCAACAAAGGTGATATCTTTTTGAGTCATCTATCAGAAACAAAAAAGAACAAAAAGAAAAAAAAATCAAGATAAAAGAAAGCTTCCCAATAATAGAAATATCATGTAATAATAAACGTGACTCTTTTACTATCTACTAAAAGCCACAGGCCAAATAAGCAAACTTCCTTTGAAGAAGTATCAGTAGATATCCAGAAGATGTCACTCTGAACATGTGAAGTCCTGGGGCTCTGAGGAGCATGTAATGAAACATTTAAATCCATCTTCCAGTCGAAGAATCCAATAACTCCCTCCTGGCCTAAGCTGTTTATGACGTGATGCGTGTGCTACGATGACACCTAGGTGTCCCTCCTCCGGGAGCGGGGGGCGGGGGGGCTGCAGGCCCAGAGAATCCGCAACCTAAGCTAGGGGCTGTCCCCAACAGCACGGGCTCCGCGCTGGCCTCAGCTTCTTGTGATGACTTTTCTCTGCCTTTTCCCCGGGTTCCTCAGCCTTCTAAAAAGTACAGTTAGGTCCCTCCTAACAACGTATTTCACGTCCCAAAATAAAGGTAAGAATGAAGTCCTAGAAGAGCTGATGTGAACTTTCCTGGTTTGCAAGGCCAGTCAGCACAGCACAAGAATGTCCTTTGGGTTGAGCCGCACGTGATCCCTTCCTGCTCCACTCCACCGAGGCGAATTCTACTGCCCTCCGTTCTCGCAGGCTCAAAGTTCCCTACCCTGTCTGAACCCTGTGCGCAGGGCGAGGTGGCCTGAGCCGCAGGAGTCAAGTGGGAACCCTGCCCTACTCTGTGCGCTCTTCCTGGAAAGAGACGGCATTGCTACTTGTCACAGTGCGGCCGGTGAGAAAGAAACCGGCTCACCAGACATCAACATAGGCACCAATATGTACGTACTAGATTTCCAAGGAAAATACAAATGCAGTTAAGATTCAAGGAAGTTAACCCTTATAAAATTAGCCATAATAAAGACATTCTGTGAGGTAAAACAGAAGGCTTACCAAGATCTGTCTCATGTCTACAGCCTGAAAACCTCCTAATTACTATATAAAAGGAGTACCAAGACCAGCAAAGCTGAGCTCAATCAGGGCATAATTCACACAGCAGAAAAATATACCACTGTCTACTACCTTATTCAGCTCGGGAAGTACGTGGTCTTCTGTCATTCTCAACATTGCTGAAAACAGAAATTTAAAAGCCATCTTTAAAGAGAAACTACAAACATAGTTTTAACTATAGATGTTTTTCCAAGACTAAATGTTTCACTAGACCAGATTGTCAACTTTCAACAGCTGCTTTTCCGCAAGGAAAGCTTCCTTTCCTCTAGAAACTGAAGGGAATCGATACATCTACGGAGGAGACCTGCCTTTGGGCGAACAAGGCGGCGCACAGATGAGGTAATGTGCTGTAGAACTGTACACGTTAGA
The DNA here is from genome assembly GCF_036850765.1 of Saccopteryx bilineata. Lineage (NCBI taxonomy): Eukaryota > Metazoa > Chordata > Mammalia > Chiroptera > Emballonuridae > Saccopteryx > Saccopteryx bilineata. Next base: position 249,061,137 of record NC_089494.1, read on the forward strand.
GTTAGATCATCTATTAACCAGAGTCACCCCAGTAAGTTTAATAAAATTTTAAAAAACCCTAAAAGGTCAAGAATCTAAACTTGATTTATATTTTTACATTCCAAATGGTTGGTCTATTCACCCTAAATTCTTTATTTTCCATTTTCTCCCTTACCCCAACCCACCGCCACTCCAGACAGACTGCTGCCTTGTGCTAAGACTATGTTTGCTAGGATTCCCCTTCTAACCTGGTGGTGCTTCTCTTAAAATCTGCAAGTACGTCTTTTTTCCAAAAGCCCTAGAAAACCAAGCAGATGACTTTCTTTCCCTTGGGCTTTTTTGCTCCAGAAAGATATTTGCACTGAAGTTTCTGTGGCACACGTGCACTCATCCATGGGTCAGTGTAGTCTTTCATCGCGTCTCTGTGGCTGTCCCCATCAGAGCTGTGTCTCTGGGCCACAGTCAGGAAGACCCTGCATGTGCCTTCTGCACAGTGTCTGAGTATGCTCATCTGTACAAGGAGACCTGATTTGGTGTTCACCACCCCACATCAAGTCTCCTTCCATCACCATCTATCCCCCACTCTACCATTTTTAAAAAATTAAAACCATTTTTAATTCAAACTTCTCAATTGTTTGTGAAACCAGCCATAATCTAGGTCCCCTAATTCATTCATTTATCCATCTAAAAACTGCTTACTGAGCACAGCACAGGTGGTAGGGAAACAGCAGTGGAAGAGAAGCCCCTGTCTTCATTAAGACGACATCTTACAAAGAGCAAACAGGTTTGAGAGCTGACTAGTGGCGGAGCCGGATTACAGTGAGAGGTCTCCAGAGCACAGATCCGGTGTGCTCTGCACAGTGTCCTACTCTAACGATAAGGACTGACCAAGACCGGTCATTCACTTCTCTGCTAACTGGCTTCTTAGTGCGATGAGAATGTAAACTGCCTGAAGCACTCCAACAATTATAAGTAAACCAAACTACTACTTCTGCAAAGGAAAATGATTGCTGCAGTTTCTGTCATTTATTCTAATTAAACAGGCTGGCCAGATAAACACTCTGGCAACCCATTCTGGCTAGTGTTGGTTTTGAGAAAAAACTAAAAATTATAAATGTCAACATCTGCAGACCGCATTCATGATTTTACCAAAAGCAATTTCATTAGGTTGACAAGTATAAAGTCTGTTTTTAAAGTATCAGAATCAAAGATCTGGGCATTTGTTTAAAGATGCTAGCACATTACAGGTAATTTATTTTCTATTTTACTCTTTACTAAACATTTAGTAAATATGGGACTAATTCCATTTATAAATAAACTTTGCATATGTTGGAGGGAAATGTATGCTGGATTATTTCAAAGATTTTTAAGAGAGATCACAAAAATAACAGTACAAATGGACCTAAATAAAATATGCATACACTGTAAAGTGAGCATGCAAGTGTTTAGTCAAGTTAATATTTTGTTAATTACCTACAAATGCAAAGAGCCTGTGGAGATACAAAAAAATAAAAAAGGGCCACAAGTCATCTCCACCCTATTTAGCTATGCATCTCTGTCCAACAGAGGTGACAGTGGGAATGTTCAAGTTCTGTGCTGTCCAACATGGTGGCCCCTGGCCGCGTGTGGCTACCAAGCACTTCAAATGTGGCTAGCATGACTAAGAAACTGAATGTGTAACTCTATATAACTACAGCGGCTACCGTACCGGACGGCACAGATCTAGAGACAGAGACTGAGGTATAAAGCAGGAGGTAAGCTACTCAGGGGCAGGGTCTGTGCCATATTTTTCTCTCTCTTTATTAATTCTAACACTGAATGATGCCTAAATCATAGCAGGGATTTAAGTGTTATTTTAGCCTGACCAGGCGGTGGCACAGTGGATGAAGCATCGACCTGGGAAACTGATGACCCAGGTTTGAAACCCCAAGGTTGCCAGCTTGAGTGCGGGCTCACCTGCTTGAGCATGGGCTCACCAGCTTGAACGTGGGATCACAGATATGACCCCATGGTTACTGGCTTGAGCCTAAGGTCACTGGTTTGAGCAAGGGGTCACTGGCTCAGCTGTCACCCCCCAATCAAGGCACATACGAGAAAGCAATCAATGAACAAGTCAGGTGTTGCAACAACAAATCGATGCTTCTCTTCCTCTCCCTTCCTATCTGTCTGTCCCCCCTCTCTAAATTAAATTTAAAAAAGTTATTTTAACCTAAGGAGAAATTACAAGGTAAAAAAAGAGTTAATTATCAGTGAGTAACACAGACAACCAATACTACAAGTTACATCGGAGGGGAAGGGAGGACAGATGGATATACAGAAAAAATAAGACAGGCTGTGTTTTAAAAAGAGTGAAAACTGGGTGAAGGATAGAAGTGGGTTCATTTATACTATTCTCTCTACCTTTACAGGTATTTGAAATTTCACTAGAGTAAGTGAAATATTCTAAATTGATATTCCTACAATTTTTTAAAAAGTATTAAAAAAATAAGAATGCTTTACTTACCGACATAGAGCCACCGAAAAAATGCTTTGAAGTTTTTCATACTACTATCTATAACTCTAAAAAAAGATAAAAATAAATAAAAAATACAATTATTACATAGGGTTCATGTAACATTTTCCCATTGTGCAATATAACAACCCTATTGTTCTGTTCTATCTCATCTGGACCACATTGAAGCCTTCAGAACAGATTTTACAAATCAAACACACACCGAAAGATAAAATTTCAAAAGAGCAAATCCCAATTCTTTTTTAAAATAAGGCAAATGGCTCAGATTCTGGTATAACAGCCTTGGCGTATACTAGTCTCGCTTAGCATTTGTAAAAGTATGAAATCCGTTACTACCTTTGCAAATTAAAAAAAAAACCCAGAAAAAACATTTTCAGCATTATTTAGTTCAAAAAACAGCCTCCCTCGTCAGTAAGAAATAACATAACCTCAAAAGAAAACCATTACTATACATTTGTACTAAGACTACCTCCGATATCCCCGGACATTATTTTTGGAAGTTAATTTTTTTGTCCTTACAATAATGGATTGCAAGACTTGAATTTTCTTGTGCTTAACACAAATATACCCCCCAAATTAACTGTTATAAGTTGATGCCATCTTCAAGTTGATGAAATTGTTTCTGAATACAGAGATGAGTATCATTAAAAAAAATCCCTTTAAACTTATATCTATAAGATAATTACTCTAAGCAAATAATGCCTACATTTTTCATTCCTAAATCTCAAAGCCCCTTCCAAGCACTAAGTTTCATAATACTCCTGGAGAGGAGGGTCATTATCACTACCCTTTCTGTAACCAATAAAACCCTTCACTTAAAGCAGTGGTTCTCAACCTTTCTAATGCCGTGACCCCGCAATACAGTTCCTCATGTTGCGGTGACCCCAAACCAAAAAATAATTTTGGTGGCTACTTCATAACTGTAATTTTGCTACAGTTATGATTCAGAATGTAAATACCTGATATGCATTATGTATTTTCCGAAGGCTTTAGGCGACCCTGCCAGGGTCGCAACCCACAGGTTGAGAACCGCTGACTTAAAGGACTGTCACATCTCTTATGCTAAGTAGTATGATCAAAACTCTATTGCAGGAAAAAGGAGGAAAGAAACAAAGTTCCTTTGTGTCTTTCCCAATCAATACTTTCACCCTAACCCCGGGGAACTCCTGGCTAACATAAAAATTCCCACTGCCTCAGTTTCTCTATCTATAATGTAAAATAATGCTATAAGTACTTATCTCAAAAAAGAAAAAGTTTTAATACCTTTCATTCACACTGAAGGTGACCAAAGAAAGCTTAATATTATGTATTTACTCAATGTAATTATGGTGAACCAAAAAGTAATTCAACATACATGAGAAGCAACATCACTTTTCCTCTCATTTTGTCTTCTGAGCATACGCAGCTATAACCTCTACCTTCCAAAGCCCCACTGAAACGACAGTGGATTGGTGGGGAAATATGTGTGTGTCATGAGCTCACAAGAGAAGAGAGCAGTAGGAAGAAACTGCTCTCTGAACTGTCCAAAGCTGAGGGAGGACTGGCGACAGACGGAGCACAAGGAGGCAGCCAGGGCCGGACACCGTGGAGAGCGCAGCACCGAGCCCCGCACCCTGCGAAGCCCAGAGCCGCTCAAGTCCTCGGCACAGCAGGACAAACTGAAACAGCGTGGTCAGTATGTTCTTTCCCAGAGAGCCCAGGGGTTTACCTCCCCGACAGAACACACATGCAGCGTCCTCCGAAGAAGCAGAATGCACGGGGAGGAGCCGAGGCCGTCGGCTGGGTGCCGCCGACGCAGCAGAGCCCTGAGCACGCGCACGCAGGCACTCGGCCGGCTGCAGGCTGCCCGCACGCCGAGGCCACGCAACTTCAAACTGCCTCGTGAATAAATCCGAGTGAACCCCGGCGGCAGGTACTGGAAGGAAGGAGCTTGCAAGGAGGGACCAAGACAAACAGAACAGTGACCCAGGGAGTGGAGATAATTCAGGGGGCAGCAGAGACTGTCAGTCCCTGCCCTCAGAGAGACCCAAGCACACCGCTCTCCTGGTCGTGTTGTGTCCCCAGTGTCCTTTGCTTGCTCCCCACCAAACCCACTTCCCAGTGCGGGAGAGCTCGCTGCTCGGCTTCAGAGCGCTCCTCCTCTCTAAGCACCCTGCTTCCTCCCGCCCGCGGCCTGCAGGCGCCCCACGTGCTGCTGGCTCCCAGCCTCCTCCCCTAACGAACGAAGGAGGAGGAGAGAGAGAGAGAGAGAGAGAGAGAGAGAGAGAGTCACACCATCAGGGTGCGCTGCACATCCAACAGGCACCTCAACACACTGACAGCGTGAGCAAAGCTAACATCACTGAGGAGGGGAGATGGACACCCTGAGGGACACTCCCCCAATGACCTCGTTCTCTGGCTGGGAGGCATAATCTGAATCTAATCACACACACAAAAAAGTTCAGTATCAGACAAACCCAAAGTGAGGAACAGAAGCTCTACGTGCATCTTTATATACACTGTCTTAAGTCTTCCCCCTTCCAGGAAACGCCAGTGCCCCTCCTCCAGGCGCTCAGGGCCTACGCTCCTAACCACCCTCGTCTCCTGATTTGATCACCCACATTCAGGCACTCAACGATTCTCGTTATTCCCACCCGTAAAACATACCCAGCGTCCGACCACCCTTCCTCCCACAGCTTCTGTCTGTCCCCGCCTACTCATGACACTGAGTGAATAACAAGAGGGGCCTCTTCAACATGTCCCTCGTATCCTGTCCCTCCACTGCTGGTAACTCCCGAGGAGCTCCCATTACACCCAGAGGAAAGGCCAAAGGGCTTATACCTGCGCAGGCTCTACACAGCCTGCTTATCTCCACGACCTCTCAGCTCACCCTGTACCGCTCCGCTCCCTTTAGCTATGGTGCCTCCCTGGGGTCCCTCAAACGTGCCAGGTGTGCACCAAACTCAGGGCCTTGACACCTGCTGCCTCTCTTGCCCCCAAATACCAACAGGGCCACTCCCGCCTGTCTCTCCCCCCCACCACCTTTCCAGCGAGGCCGTCCATGAGCACCAGCACAGAACTGCACCCTGACCCCCCTAGCCTGCCCTGGGCCCTCCCCCTGCCCCCGGCTGGCTTTCATCACTACTCCCTACCACCACCTCACACTTCTAATTACTCGTTTCTTTACTGTCCGCCTCATCACATTAGAACTTAGGGTCCATGAAGACAAGAATTTGTATCAGTTTGCTCACTGCTCTATCCTCAGCATCTAGCATAGTGTTTACAACAGTCAGCTGCTTAGCAGATGTGTACTGATGAATGACGGTGTTGGATAATTAAGTCAGGTATGTTTCTCAAAAAAAAAAAAGACAAAGATATAAAAAATATGAGAGAAAAAATTTTTACTTCTTTGTCTTTCCATAGAAGATGAATCCATGAAGTCTATTATCCAACCAATTATATTTCTAGAGCAAAAATGTAGTAAACAAAAAAAGAGAATAGGAAATTATCAAAATAATACACTAGAATTCAGGTTAAAATGGCCATTTGCTTTTTATCAGCACAATGAATGAAAAGATACACATCTGAAAGTGCCACTGTGAAATTTCAAGAATTTAGAGACGAGGAAAAAAAAATACCCTACCGAGGAACAAGAATGAGAAGCACCAAACCCTCATTAGCAACAAAAAGTCCAGAATACTATACAGTAATGCTTTCAAGTTTTTATGAGAAAATTATCTCCCCTTCAAAATCCTATGTCCAGTGGAAACCACCAATCAAGTGTGAAGGGAGGAGAAAGACACAGAGGAGAGAGGGTTCCCGCACACGTCTTCTTTCTGAGTAAGTTACTGGAGGCTCTTCTCCAGCAAAATGATGAAATAAGCCAGGAAACAGAGGCGACCCTGGAGGTCTGGCCCTAACCCCTGAGAGCAGTAAGAAAAGGCTGGTGGTGCGGCTGCCAGGAAGGCGGGGACACAGGTCCAGACTGGCGCTGGGGACGGGACGGAAGGGGAGGAAGGGCACCAGCGACGACGGGGGTCCCAGCAACACGACGCGACCCCGGAGATGGGGAAAGGACCTGAGGACAGGGTGCAGACAGTGCAAGAAAGCAAGCAAGAAAGCCAAGAGTCCAGAAACAACGAACAGAAACACAGTGAAGAAGAACTTCTAAAAACTCAGGGATAAAAGAAATGCAGTAGTCATACAGTTTCAAAATATGGAGGTAACCCACAGAAGAACTAAAAGTAGCAACAGCTATAAGAGTTCCAAGGTCCCAGAGACAGCAGTTGGGGTTAAGGATACAGGGACAGGAAAGTACTGCTTTACCTGATGCTCTTGGCTGGTGTTAATCATGGAAAGGTATAATTCTGACAAAACCTTTTTTAAGTTCTTATTTGCAAGTGAAAAGGGAAATGTTCTCGGGTCAGTGAGTCCAGGTGTCCCCAGTACTTACTGAAGGAGCTCATTCGCTTTGAGTATGAAAGAACCCACAGCAGTAATAGCATCTAAAAGGAAATGAATAAGTATAAGAATCATTTGTCAAGTAAGTCGAGTGCGTCTAATGTCCTCTATTGAAAAACGCACTGCCTACCTTCGATTCCCGCAGCATCCAAGCCGAGGGGTTCGTACTTCTGCCTCCACGAAGCCATCCCTTTCAGCTCACTCAGATGGTACAACAGGGACTCCGAGCCGCTACGAAAACAGAGCGGAAACCAATCAGCCCCACTGCCACCAGCAAGGAGCCAGGCAGCTACTGCCTTGTCTGAACATCCCTAAATACTCAGAAATAAAGACTGAAAGTAACTAATTTTTTTCTATGAGAAATATTATAATTGTTTCTCAAAACAATCTCTAAAAACTGCAGCAGAATCATTTGATCATCAACTACCGAGAGGAGCACGTGACCACAAATTACGATCGGTAAGAAAATCACACTATGTTCCAGTTAGCCCTGGCACTGCTCAGGCAGGCAGTGTGGCCCGTTAGTTCTCCCGACGGCTGTATGTTTAACACTCAGCAAACACTTCCTGAGTTCCAACTTGAGGTCCGGCGCTATGCTAGGTACTGGGGACATGATGGTGAACAACACAAAGGGTTCTCGCAACAGTCTGGCGGGGCAGACAGGCAGGCCCACACAGTCAGACGTCACACCATTCCAACAACCTTCAATGCCTTGCAGGAAGGGCGCAGGGTGGGGCGTGACAGAAGAACCAACCCTACCCTGAGAGGTCAGGGAAGCCTCAATGAACAGGTGATACCTGAGCTGAGATGCAAGTGAACAGCAGGGGGGGGGTGCACAGAGTGGGGTGCACAGAGTGGGGTGCACAGAAGCATTAGGTAGGAGGAAACATCAGGTTTGAGAAGGCCACCACTGTGGGTAAAGCAGAGGCGGCTGTGCTAAAGGCTATGCAAAGGTCCTGGGGATGAGAAGGCACTTGTTTTTAAGTCCGAGTAACCTGACCAGATCCACTGTGGAGAATACATTTGAGGGGCACAGTGTGGGTTGGGGAAGACCAAAGGGCACGGCAGTGATTCAAGAGAAAGGTGAGGAAGGCCTAGGGCACTCAGCATAGAGTGATTTATCAAAATTCAAGGCAAACACTGAGCACATCCACCTGCCAGCTGCTTCGCTGAAGGAGCTGGCGGGAGAAACAGCACGAGGCTTGAAGATCCAGGACTCCTGGCTCTGACCCCCGTGACTCGGGGCCAGCCACAGGGCCATTCTGAACTACAGTTTCTCCTACGTAAAACAAGGAGAGCCATAACCAACGCCTTCCCAACCTATCAACTGCAAACGCACGTAATGTTTTTTGTAAATACAAAAATAATATCCAAACATACGTAAATTCACTGTTCAATAAAGGGTATATGCCCTATTCAAAACATTCCTCATGGCTGGGTGAGAAAAGAGCCCGGACAGAGCCTCCCCTGGTGAAAAGATGTTGGAAAACAAAGTCCATAAAGCAGAATTACTGGATTGATTACTTATTATCTTGGGTGCTACGAGATTCCCCTCAAAGGCCGATGCAATAATTTTAGCTAGAAAAGACTCAAAAAGACAATGACAGATGAAGAGAAGGTTGCAGAGAAAAGAACAACGCACAGTACACACCAGTGCAATGACAAAAAATCCTACGCCACCTTCATACCTCTGTAAGTGACTGATAACCAACTTCTGTATACTGGAGTACGAAGACTCTATGGACTGGCCAAGCTTTTTCAAGCCCTAATTCAGAGGAGAAAGTATAGTTAGTATGCACGGAAGATACTATATGCCACTCCAAAAAAGTACTTAAGACTGTGTTCACAGCCACCGAAACCCAGAGACTTTCACCGCACCCACCTTCACTGTTAACTGGTTCATCAGCAGGGTCTGAAGCTCAGCACTGCGGCGGAAAAGACAGCATGGTGAGTCTTCGCTCTTCAAAATCTGAACGGACCCCTTAAAACTTTACATTTCACATTATAAACGAAGTAAACAAAAAGGAAAAGCCAAACAGAAATGAAGAGTCTGTGGTCCTCACAAAGGGAACAGTCCTGTCCAGAATCAGACCGAGGCGTACATGAGGCTAAACTGGCATTTCAGCTCAGCGAGGAGAAGCTGGAACACCGGATGAACCATACGGGCAATTACCTTAACATTTCAAAAAAAGAAAAAGAGTCTTTCACGGCAGACAACCAAATAAATCACATCTGGGACATGTGAGTGGAACAAAAAATAAACCATAAAAAAATAAAATAAAAATACCAGAAGAAAATCTAGACCCATCTTTGAATACTCTTAGGATGGGAAAGGTCTTTCTGAGGGTAACACTAAGGCAGACACTATTAAAGGTTCATTTCGCTATATAAAAATTTTTAATTTTTATACATTTAAAAACACACACATACATGTATTATACACACAAAATGATCATGTTTACATAAAAATATTATGTGCACAGAAAAGCTAGAGAGATATGTACTATTTTTTTTAATTCCTATGTATCAGAATTAAAATTATTTTTTACAATGAGTAACTTTTAAAATAAAACTACTTTTAAAAAAGAAGGAAAAACCAAAGTACCTAACATGAGTTTATTACCTAGCTTTCCCCCACAACAGCAAGTGCATGAATTCATCCTGCACTGATGTGGTTGTGGTCTTTTCCTAAAAAAAAAAAAAAAAAAAAGGATAAAATTATATGTTTTGGTTTTTTTAAAGATTTTATTTATTCATTTTATAGAGAGAGTGAGAGAGAAAGAGAGAGAGACAGAGAGAGAGGAGGGCAGGGAGGGAGCAGAAAGCACCAACTCCCATATGTGCCTTGACCAGGCAAGCCCGGGGTTTCGAACCGGCAACCTCAGGGTTCCAGGTTGATGCTTTATCCACTGTGCTACCACAGGTCAGGCTATACATATGTTTTAAATTATAAGCATATTTATTCAAAATTACAAGAGCACAGTTCCCTCTCTTTTTCTTAACCTTCCCTCCAATCCACATTTAACTTGATTACGTGCCTAGCTGTTACTAGGAAACAGCTAGTCAGCTCCTCCAACACCTGCCCTAGGCCCACCTGCCCACCTCCCAATCCTGGCCCCACCTAAGTTGTACCAAAGAGAAGAGTGTCCTGTCTCTTGAGAAAATAGCTTGAGGTTAAACCGGGGCATCTCAAAGAAATCCTGATCTAAGCCTTTTACAAACCAGAACGATTTTTCTCATGTACCTCATAAAGTAAGTAAGGACACCATGCCTTCTTCAATGCGCAGGAAACCTCGGGACATTACCTGCACAAACTTGGTGAGACGAGAATCCATCTGCATCAAGATTTCTTCCCACGCTTCACACATACATGTGAGTGACAGATTTATATACTATTCACAAGAAGAAGGAAACATCAATGTGGTAAAAAGTACTTAAATCAATATGCTAACTAAATAATATGTGCTTCTTTCTGTCCATTGTCTCAAAAAAAAAAAAAATCCCGAATTTACTTTCAGTCACTTTTAACTCAGTTAAGCCCAAGGAAGAGAAGACCATAGCTAACGTCTGATAACCACTTAGCTATCAAACGTTCCTAAATTAATTCTGAGCTGGGAAAGCAGATATCCTCCAGCTTTTTTACAGTTATGTTTTATGGACACAAATTGTCAAAAATGCTGGTTTGCTCAGCTATTCAATTTTCACACTGGATCTTTTAGATTCTGGTCTCCAGAAATCTTTGACATCAGGAATATCAGTGACTGTGGTACACTGAAAAAAAAAAAAAGGAGAAGGCGGCCACAATACGACGTCGCCCCTCTATCCAGACAGTGGATTTCCCCAGTCCTCGAATCTGGGCTGGCCTTGCGCCTTGAAGTGACCAACACGAAGCACAGCTGACACTGAGTCCAAGGCTTTGCACACTTCCACTCACACTCCTGACAGCCCTGCCTCTGCCACCGCTTTGTGAACAAGCCTGGGCGAGCCCACTGGGGACGAGAGGGTGGAGCCCAGACAACAAGTCACAGCTGAGGGACACCCAGTCAGGCAGCTGACTACCCAGGCATGACTGGACCCATCCGGGACTGCTGGCCCTGATCCCGATGGGCAGAACCTTCCCGCGGAGCCCAGCCCGAACTGTCGATGGAGACGCCAACCTCCAGACACGAGCTAACCTGGGACGCATTCGTTAAGCATGAAAGCCAACCGCTAAGATGAAGATGATTGTTTTCCGTAATATCTTCTTCACAATAAAACTTGCAAAATTCCAAGATATTACTTAATTTGTGAGAATATTTTAAAAGATTTAAACTACTTTTTCCTTTCCCTTCCTTCCTTCCTTGAAAGAGAAATGGGTGAAAGAAGATTTTCAATGAAATTTCTTTTCTTGCTTTAACAGACATTGTAAGATTATCTCTCCATCAGACTAGACACCCCTACCATGGATAGTTAACTTTACAAAATAAAATTTTCAAGTTTTTTACTTACAGAGCATTAGAAACTTATAGTAAATAAACACATAAAACAAGCTATAAATAAATACCTGTAAAAGAGCTGAAATGTGAGTAAACTTTCTGGCCATCCGAGTTACTTCAGGTAAGAAAGAGTACAATACATTGGTTTCAAGCTGTAAAATCAAAATAATAAAATGAGTCACAATTAGATGCACTTACTTTTTTTTTTATTAAAAAATTGTTTTCAATTACAGCTGACATTCAATATATTACATTAGTCAGGTGTACAGCACAGTGGTTAGACATCTGTATAACTTATGAAGTAATCACTTCAATAAGTCTAGTACCCACCTGACATCATACATAATTACTACCATATTACTATATTCCCTCTGCTGTACTTTACATCCCAGGACTATTTTTTAATGGCCAATTTATACTTCTTAATCCTTTTACCTTTTTCACACTTACTTCTTTAAAAAGATAAATCAGTCCTTCCCCAGTACAAACTTCCAGTTATAAATCAAATTACAGGGACTTAATATATAGCATAGTGACTCCAGTCAATAATAATGTAGTGCAAGAAAGTCAATCTTAAAAGATCTCATCACACACACACACAAAATATCTTTACATATCTTTGTGTAACTTTGTACAACGAATGGTAATTAGAATTACTATGGTGATCATTTCACAGTGCATACAAATATCAAATAATTACATTGTACACCTAAAACTGTTATATGTGAATTCTACCTCAATTAAAAAATTAAATTTAAATAAAGCAGTGTCTCCTAGTTCAAAAAAAGTCCTATAATTTAGAAGAGTCAAGGTTTAATTCTGTATCATCAGAGAGACCGTCAGAATCCTGCTCCTTTTAAGCGTAACAGTTTTGAGACTAACAGCACAAAACCTTAGGATTTTCCCGTCTGCTGTGTTTAACTGTGCACAGCTCACCCTCACCTTCCCTAGGTTAGAAGTCCCCTCTACACAGCTAGAATAACTGTGATAATACATTTTGTAACACTAGTAGGAGAAATTTTTAAAATCATCATAGAATATATGTAAAAAATTTTAAAGACATTATAGGCTATTGATAAAAACAAATTAAGTGCCTGACCTGTGGTGGCACAGTGGATAAAGCGTCATCCTAGAAACACTGAGGTTGCCAGTTCAAAACCCTGGCTTGCCTGGTCAAGGCACATATGGGAGTTGATGCTTCCTGCTCCTCCCCCCCCTCTACTCTCTCTACTCTCTCTCTCTCTCTCTCTCTCTCTCCCCCCCAACCTCTCTAAAATGACTAAATAAAAAAAAAATTAAGTATCATAATGGTATGTGATTTATATCTCTATGAAGCCGTTATTAAAAAATAAAATTACAAACTTCAAAGAAATAGTGAATCATTTTGTTATAGCACCAAATACAATCCTGGGAGCAATACTTTCACAGAACCTTAAGAGGAAAAGCAAATATCAACTGTTCCAGTGACTGGATTCTCTCTCTGAATACAATGAATGTTGGAGGGCTCAGACACATCGCGTCTTGCCTCTTCCTGGTCCTACTTTTGAGAGTTCATGCATACTTTAGTGGCTGCGTTATTTGAGGCGAAAATTTGGGGAAGATTTTCTTGAGGGCAAGGCTATGATCTAAACACTTCACAGGAGCCCAGCCTGTTTTCACAATCTACAACACAAAGAGCACACGATAGAAAAGGTTTTCCCCAACACAATCTACAACACAAACAGCACACAATAAAAAGGTTTTCCCCAACACAATCTACAACACAAAGAGCACACAATAGAAAAGGTTTTCCCCAACACAATCTACAACACAAAGAGCACACAATAGAAAAGGTTTTCCCCAACATTAACTGAGCACCTGGCGGCAGAGGCAGTGTCTTGGTTGAGAGCACCGACTCTGGAGCCAGACTGCCCAGGTTCCTTTCTCCTTCTGTGACACCGAGCAAACTGCCCAGTTTCTCTATGTGCCCATTTCCTTATCTATAACAGGGCGAAATAACAGTACCTACCTATGACGTTGCTGTAAGGGGTCAAATGAACTATACTGAATCATCAGAACTTGGCACATATAATATTAAACAACAAATATTAGCTTTCACTAATACTAGGGCCAGAGCCCTAATAAAACACGGTACAAAGATGAACTGGTATAGCAACCAATTAATATGGTCATTAATGGGTCATCAAAACATTATTTTTATGAAAACCAATCTGGGACTTGGGAATACGAATAAAGTATTCATTATAAGATTCCACATGTGAGATTTAGAAGCCCCAAGCCAGTTCTTTGCTTTTTGCTTTAATAACCATTAGGATGATATAGATAATAAAAACCTACAATATCAATATATTTAGCCCTGGCCAGTTGGTTCAACAGTAGAGCATCAGCCTGGCATGTGGAAAATCCGGGTTTGATTCCCGGCCAGGGCACATAGGAGAAGCGCCCTTCTGCTTCTCCACCCCTCCCCCTCTCCTTCCTCTCTGTCTCTCTCTTCCCCTCCTGAAGCCAAGGCTCCATTGGAGCAAAGTTGGCCCAGGCGCTGAGGGCAGCTCCATGGCCTCCGCCTCAGGCACTAGAATGGTTCCAGTTGCAACAGAGCAGCATCCCAGATGGGCAGAGCATTATCCCCTAGTAGGCATGCCGGGTGGATCCCGGTTGGGTGTATGTGGGACTCCGTTTGTCTGTCTGCCTCCCCATCTCTCACTTCAGAAAAATACAAAAAATATACATATATATCTGTTCTCTACTATCAGGTTTCAGTACTCACCTGAAAGTATGACACTTCTGAAGCACCAGTGGCAGAGACCTCTGTGACCACGGATAATGACTTCAAATCACTGGATAAACACAATCCAAGACAAGTCCCCACAATCTGTAAGACAGTTAAATTGCCCAGTATATTTAGTGCTACTGCTAGACAGCATCTGCTTACAATACAGAACCCAATTACTCACAGATGTCTAAAAAGCAGACACCTGCTGCCCGGCTCCTGCCACGCATGCGCAGCCCGCCGATGAAGGGGTGTATCTGCCTCACTGCGAGGACCAGGGAGTACATGGTCACACAGACTCAAATCTATATCAAGGGCCCCAAATCAAATGGTGGAGAACCGACGTATCCCAGAGTCTACAGTATTTCCTACCGCTCTAGGGAAGAGTAAGATAATTAAGCTATGGCAGAAATAAAAAGCTATGGAGAAGACAGAGACTTGGCGACCAGGCCAACCAGGGAGGACTTAGTACTGAGCAGAAGGCAGCTTCTGAGGACTCGCATCACGTTCCTATCCCAAGTTGGAGCTCTTAACCACCACACGGCTAAAACAACAGTACATCAAAATCAAGTGTATCCTATCCACCTTCATGTTGAAAAGCAACACCTGACTAATTCCACGAACAGTTCCACATCGTCATAGACGTCATAACGCTATTTTCTTAGTAAGAATATTATCCTCTTAACCTTTAAGGACAGATAATTCTAATAACTGAAACTGAGAAAAAAAAAAAGCGTTTCATTCTTTTTTCATAAATCAGTTAACTGCTATATTCTAAGATAAACAATATAGAAAATATTAAAACTTACCCCTGTGACTCGAGCAATTTTGAACATTCCATAAGCATAAAGTTCAATAAAACCAGAGCTTCCTCCAAGGACAAGAATATTAAGCCTAATTAAAAACAAGGCAACAAGCTGAGGACACCAGGGAAGATGGAGTCCTGAAAGCAAGCCATAAATCGTTCCCGCTCTCCTAATCTGAACGCTAAAGCCCCCTGCGGGGCAGACGGGACATCAAACAGATTCGCTAACACTCCACATTCAATCACACCAGCCTTATTCCACTGCTTCAAAAGAACATCAATTTCCCCCAGCCTAAAAAACATAAGTTTACAGTAAAATAAGAATATATTATTTTGACAACGACTGCACTCATATACCCGCAACAGTAAAAGAATCCTTTTCTCAGCTGATAAAAGCACCACCAGTTTTACCATGGCTCTGACACTAAGTATATTAAATGGGCATAAAGACCTTGAATATTTAAATTCAAATTTTAGAAACTCTAGGATTTCAATCCTCCTTTACTTCTTATTGAAATAAACAAGGTACATTATTTTATTATTAAGCGTGACACATAGACCATACAGTAAATACAAGTAAAGATATATCAGTGTCTGTATATTGTTCAAATGTATTTGTTAGCAATAAGATAATATGACAAACATAAGATTTGCCCTTGAAACTCTGAAAACTACCTCAAACACCAAACATCAACTTTAATAAATTAGCTTAGTTAAAGATATGTGTAAAATTTACCTGACATCTCCCAAAAGCTTAATAATTTCATCAGAATTTTCTTCACTAAAATATAAAAAACAAATTGGGTTATTTTTCCACTATATCATTCAAATAATAAAAGATTATCATACTTGGAAAAAAAGAAAAAGGTATCTCTTACCTAAATATTTTTGAGGTGTTGCTGTAACTAGAGAAAAACAGACACTGGGTAAAAAATACTCTTACTAGAGAGGATTTTTTAAAAACGAATGAGAAAATTGTCACAGTGTTAAAAAATAAAGAGAAACCCAGTGAAATTATACTCTTGATACTTACTTTTTTGGCAACGTAGGTAGCTTAGGTAGAAGAAGATTTGATTCATCTTCAGCATTATAGAAGGATGTTAGAACACTAAAAAGAAAAAGAAAGCATTATAAAAACACCCAAAATTTACCCTGGCCGGGTAGCTGTTTGTTGGAGCATTGTCCCCAATACGTCCAGGCTGCCGTTCGATCCCTGGTCAGGGCGCACACCAGAACCAGCCGATGAACGTATAAATAACTGCAACAACAAGCAGTTGTTTCTCAAGCTCTCTCTCCCTTCCTCTCTAAAATCAAGTCAAAAGAATAAATAAAACATTAAAAAACTAAAAAAAAGATTTTACTTCTCTTTCCATTAAAAACAAAACAACTAGTTTTTTTAAATGCCCAGTTTTATACATCACCAAAGAAACAGATGTCACACATATTCCTTCTACCACTGTCACAGTCGTAACAGTTATAAACAAGAAACGAAAGAGTAGGAAATTCTTCATTTACAAAAGGGTTTATTTCTGCAAAAATATCAGCCTGCCCACTTTACATTTAGTGGAACAAAATGAAAAAACAATTTTCTCAGCATCTGATATATACAGGGGTGGGCAAAAGTAGGTTTACAGTTGTTGATATGAAAAATAATAATAATAATACAAGAGTAAACTCTGTTTCATGTACTTACAACAGTAAACCCACTTCTGCCCACTGCTGTACTCATATGTATTCAGTATTAGATACTGACTGAGAATTTATGATTTCTTAACTACAAAAATAATTGAAAAGAAAAATCTTGGCCATTCAGAAATTATGTACAGCTCCAGAAAACAGAGAGATTTCTTCAGAAGGCAAAAACCTAACAAAGCATAAAAATTTTTTATCTTGATAAACTTAAAATTAAATGCAATGTACCCAATATACAGATACCCTTAGGTCAGTGGTTGGCAAACAGCGGCTCGCGACCCACATGTGGCTCTTTGGTGCCTTTAGTGCGGCTCTTCCACAAAATACCACGTGTGGGCGCTACCTCGATAAGGAATGTCCCTACCTATAAAGTTTAGAAAATTTGGCTCTCAAAAGAAATTTCAGTTGTTGTACTTTTGATATTTGGCTCTGCTGACTCATGAGTTTCCGACCACTGCCCTAGGTACCCATTGTAAAAAATGAAAATTTTAGGAACATCGTCTTATTGTGACTACTGGGGTTTTTCTCTTCTTTTCTCTTCTCTTCTTTCTCTCTCTCTCTTTCTTATTGAGTGAGAGGTGGGGAGGCAGAGAGACAGACTTCCACACGTGTTCTGAGTGAGATCTACCCTGCAAATCTACCAGCGATGCTCTGCCCATCTGAGGCCGTTACTCCATTGCTCGGTAACAGAGTTATTTTAGTGCCTGAGGCGAGGCCATGGAGCCATCCTCAGCATCTGGGCCCAACTTGCTCAAACCAATCAAACCATGGCTATGGGAGAAGAATAAAGGGGGGGGGAGAGAAAAGGGGAGGAGGCAGAGAAGGGGTGGAGAAGCAGATGGTCACTTCTCCTGTGTGCCCTGACCAGGAATAGAACCCAGGACATCCACACACTGGGCAGGTGCTCCACCGCTGGGCACACCGGCAGGATGAAGCTTGTCTTTTCTTTCTTTGCTTCGCTTTCTTACTCTACCTGCTTTCTGCAGTCACTTCCATCCAGTGCATGCAGGAGACTGGAGCCTCCACAGAGAAGGAGTGCAAGCTCTCGGGTTTCTCTACATCACACAGAACAATTTTCCTGGTGTCAGCAAGAGCAAAGGCCAAAACTAAAACAGGAAGATATAATTAGAAAAAAATTAGTGCAATATTGAAGAAAAATAAATGGATATTTCATTTCTTGCCCCATTTTAATATTTTACATACACTGTGATCACAGAAATCATTAAACCTAAAAATCCTTCCCTTAAATAATATTTTAAAATCTAAAAGATATCTTTGCACATAGTTAGGCTGTTGCCTAAGCTTACTGTCAAGTGCTCAAACTTTCATGAATAAGCTGCAACTTTCTCCTGTACCACACTTACCATTTGACACATCAAAGCCTCTAGGACTGGAACCTACTGTCAAGCAGAAAATACAAAGCAGGTCTCCACAGACTAGCAACACAATTGTGTCACCAAAACACTGGGCCCCATAAACATGCATAAAAGGCAAGAAGCAATTCTACCTGCTTGGTTCTCATAAAAATTTTTATTCCCCTTTTTTGTTTCTAATCTCTAATGGAAAACAAGGTCATCACTGTGACCGACTTATCAAATTTCTCTACCTAAGTCATTAATGTCTTCCTAACATATCAAATTTAAGAATTTCTAAACAGTGGGCTATGCGTTTTACTCTAAAGCAATACACAGCTGGGCTAGATGTGAGCTATCCAAGTTTCCTCATCTTCAAAGCAATCTTGAAGTAATCAATACCTAACAAAACCTTTTTTAGTGTCTAAAAACACAAGACAAAAAAAAATTTAAAAAAATAAATAAAAAAAACAAGACATTTTTTAATGATAAAAATATCTATTTAAATACATTTTAACACTAACTTTCATGATTTATTTCTGAGATTTTGGTATTTTTGGATGAATACTGCAAGACATCAAGAGATTACTTACAAAAGCCCTTTAATTTTATTATTAAAGATTTTATTTATTGATTTTAGAGTGAGAGAGAGAGAGAGAGAGAGAAAGGAGGGGTAGAAGGAAGAGCGGGAAGCATCATCTCGTAGTTGCTGGACTGGGCGAGCCCAGGGCTTAGAAATGGCGACCTCAGCATTTCCAGGTCGACGCCTTATCCACTGAGCCACCACAGGTCGGCAAAAAGTCCTCTAATTTTAAATACTTTTTAAAAAAAATAAAAAATAAAACAAGAAATGAGCTAAATGAGTACAGATAAAAATAGTTATCTGCAATTGATAGGCTTTCATAACAATTTCTCTGTACTAATTTACATATATTCATCTAGAAATAATTAAGCATCGTAGAGTACATATCATTTTACAAAAACAAATTCAGTTTTTTTCTTAAAGCACCAATGATACAGACGAACTTGAAACTATGATTTACAACATTTCTCTGTACTGTGTGTGTGCACCAGTTCAAATGGCAACTGTCATTATAAAACAACACATAGGAGAGGCGAGTTCAGTCGTCAAGAGCTACAGCCAGCTACAACATAACAAGCTACAATATAAAAGACACTGTGAAGAGAAAAACCACAAAAGAATAGAAGAAACGAGGCCAGAGCTGACCGTCCTTCAGATGAGGCAAGCACACGTGCAGAGAGACTATTTATGAGCCATACATTTAACACTAAGATATACTTTTTGGAGAAAAGAGCCATGACTGTACTTAACTGACCAGGGAGTGGTAGGTGAAGTTTGGGCCAAACTGGGCAGACGAGACAACGAAAGGAACAAAACCCAAGTGTTTTCTACATTCCACCAGATTTCACTTTAGAGTTACCTTCACCAAGGAATCAGATTTTACTTTGGAGGCGTCTTTGCCCAGAAACAAGATGGCAGAATTAATCTGAGTCCTATGAAAACACTTTAAAGCACTCTAAAAAACAAAATTCCCATAGTGGTATTTAAAATTCTCGTATATAATGAGAACAATAAATTCTTCCTGGAAATAAGCTTTCTATAAAGAATACTCTTTGTAGCCCTGGCCGGTTGGCTCAGCAGTAGAGCATCAACCTGGCATGCGGGGGACCCGGGTTCGATTCCCAGCCAGGGCACATAGGAGAAGCGCCCATTTGCTTCTCCACCCCGCCCCCTCCTTCCTCTCTGTCTCTCTCTTCCCCTCCCGCAGCCGAGGCTCCATTGGAGCAAAGATGGCCCGGGCGCTGGGGATGGCTCCTTGGCCTCTGCCCCAGGCGCTAGAGTGGCTCTGGTCACGGCAGAGCGACGCCCCTGAGGGGCAGAGCATCGCCCCCTGGTGGGCAGAGCGTCGCCCCTGGTGGGTGTGCCGCGTGGATCCCGGTCGGGCGCATGCGGGAGTCTGTCTGACTGTCTCTCCTGTTTCCAGCTTCAGAAAAATACAAAAAAAAACCAAAACCTTAAGCAAAAAAAAAAAAAAGAATACTCTTTGTAATATTCTTTGTATATAATCCCATCATTACGTTTGCCATCTGGTCTCCACGCCAGGCAGGTCACTTCCTTTCCTGTATTTTCGTTCGGTGGGAAACTCCAGACTCGATGAAAACTTGCAAGTCGATGAAGTAAAACCTAGGTCAAGACAGATGCAATGGTGGAAAATAAAAATCCATTTTCAAAATGAAAATAAACGTCGATCCCCACTGTCAGATTGCTAAATCATCTGGAGTATAAGATTTAGCTATCAGAAGAAATGAGAAGACAAGTGTCTGAATGAACTGAGGGTATTTTCAAAGGGCGAATTTAAGGTATTTTCAAAATACACAGAACAGGTCTAATTTAACACTGTACCAATACATTTTCCTATCTTTTTACGTCAACAGAAAACTTGTCCTTTGGAAAGAAATAAGGCTGTCCAAAAAGTAAAGACAAAAAAAGAAAGACATAAACAGCACTAGAAAGGCAGGGGTAATATGGTTAAATAACAGCAAACCGGGAATCAGACAACTTCGGACTTAACTTCAGCTACGTCACTCAACTGGCTATGGATCTTGGACAAGTTACTTGGCCATTCTAAATTTCCATTTCCACATGAGTAAATCCCCACCTTGGAGGGTCAAGATAACAGCCCAGAGTTCCTTGCACTTCAAAAATAAGACTGTCCCTACTCCATCCTCTATACCAGTGGTCCCCAACCCCGGGCCACGGACTGGTACTGGTCTGCAGAGAAAGAATAAATAACTTACATTATTTCCGTTTTATTTATATTTAAGTCTGAACAATGTTTTATTTTTTTAAAAATGCCCAGATTCCCTCTGTTACATCCGTCTAAGACTCACTCTTGACGCATGTCTCATAAGATCGACAATTATATTTAAAAATACCACAGTTTTTACGCCAGTTGCATAATTTTATTTTGTGCATTTATCCGTCCCACCCTAAAAGCCGGTCCGTGAAAATATTTTCTGACATTAAACCGGTCCATGGGCCAAAAAAGGTTGGGGACCACTGCTCTACACAAACAACCAAATAACCGCTAAACACAAGGCGGGCAGAACTGCATGTGTTTCCAGACCCCACACACCTCGATATCGCACATTCGCAGCTTTACTGCCGCACTATTTCATGGTACCCTTCACTCCTAGCTACATCAGTCCCAGGAGGCCAGGACTCCCAAGGAATCAGTCATCCACAGACTCAGTGCTCTTTCCTGGGCCCATCTCTGCCATTCCTTACCTCTGAAACCCTTCCTCGGCTCCCTCTGGAATTCGTGGCCAGGTATCATCAGGGTCCGCTATATCAGTGCTCGGCAAACTCATTAGTCAACAGAGCCAAATGTCAACAGTACATTGATTGAAATTTCTTTTGAGAGCCAAATTTTTAAAACTTAAACTATATAGGTAGGTATATTCCTTATCGAGGTAGCACCTGCACGTGGTATTTTGTGGAAGAGCCGCACTCAAGAGACCAAAGAGCCACATGGGGCTCGCGAGCTGCGGTTTGCCGACCACTGACCTATATCTACATCTTCCTCTCTGAAGTGTGCTTCTCACGTGAGGATATTCGGGTGGCCATCAGGCATCCCCACACACCCCTGAACTACTACTAGACTAGAAGATAAAGTAGGTTTCGTCCTTGATGCTTGATGCCATTTCTGGATGACTTTTCTTCTCTAACATCCTCGAACTTTGAATCTTAGGTAATCAGACCATATCACCCATTATCCCCCTTTAATTGCAGTCATCTAAAGACTTGTAAGCCATTCTCCTCATTCCTAAAAGGTGTGGACTCCTGCCTGGCTCGCTCGTGCTTTCCAACACTACTCATCCTCATTCTTAGTATAATTTCAAGAGCTTTTCAGTTCTCAACTACCTATGCTCCAATGATTACATCTTCTCCCTCACCTCGGTCGCTCCCAGGGTCACACCCCTGAACTTCTCATTACCAATTACAAATGCTGCCTCTATCTCAGTTTCAAACCTCCCACTTCCCATCACTGTTTCTACCTTCCCAGCTCATCCCTACTTATACCTAACTTTAGTTCTTCAACCTCACCAAGACATACGATCCATTGACTCCACCATCTATTCATTGCTCCCATGCACCCATGCATGCCCTCACTTCCCAACTTAATCAGCTTAGAACCCAAGGTTCATCATTCAAATCACTCCTCTTGCATATACTCCAACTCCCTTGCATCTCTCTTGCTTTGCCATACTTGTAAAACAACAACCCTTGTTAAACCCAACCATGTCTGCACCCAGAGTCAAAAAGAACAGCAGAGACACAACCACACTCACTAGTTTCCCTCGAACAACAAGACTATTAATCTCGTGTGGCTCTTGACAATAACCCGCAATGCTATTAGGTTTCTCTAATCTGCTTTTCCATACCTCTCCTTTCTCTTCAAACTGCCAATATTTTCTTTCCCATCCTCACTCCTAGACAGCGCTGTTGGGCAGATAAAATATATTATGCTCACTTTATTAAAGATGGCGCTGCCCACGTGGAAGCCCGTCACCCAGGTGATGGTTATTGGTTGCCCTTCTCACTTGGGATGGGTGTGATTATATTAATGCGTGTTGGGGGTGGGCTGTGGGCAGGCATGATCCTTGTAGCCTGGGGCTTGGTTTTGGGACTAAGCCTTCCCTACCCTTTTTGATGTGGGGTAGTGCACTCTCAGGAGGAGTCCCATTATGCCTCAGATAAGTGACTTTGTATCAGAGACTTCCTTGTTTGTATATTGGATTAAAGGTTTGGATTTCTACATTATAAAGTGGGGCAGACCCGGAACTTGCTCTCTCTTGGTTCCTGAGATTAGCATTAGAGAGGAGAGTAAAGAAAAGCCATGTGGAGAAGGCCAGGAGAAGCAGCCAAGATAGTGGAGTGCTGAGGGAGAAGCCAGTTTGTGCAGAGTTTGTGTAGGGAGAAGGAAGGAGATGGGGAACAGAGGTGAGTAAGGCTGGTGAGCTAGAAACCTTTGATTCTAGGAAATTCGGATAAGTCAGTAGCTTTGTGAGCACTGAATGAGTGGGTTTTGGATCCTAGTGTGTGTTTTTACTTGCCCGCTGGGTGCAAGCTAGGATTAAAGGTAATGGCCCACCAGTTCTTGGCTCTGATGTTTCTTTACCGACTGTCCAAATCCAATGTGAACCTGCATGGGCCAGGCGGCTGTGATGGTGGCCGTGCCTACTGGCCACACAAGCGCCCTTTCTTCTCACTGAGAAAATGGAAGCAACAGGTGCCCACAATTACATCCACACCTCTAACTGCGCCCTAAAATCTCCCTTCCCCCTACTGTTGAGGCTGTACTATCTGCACTCCTCTCTAGAGCTACAAGAAAGTACCAAAGCACCCCGGCAGAGGAGGGAGACTCAATTTGATGGAGGTCCTTGAGGAAGTAGACATTAGTACCCAGGCGAGGAGGGCAGGGCAGTCAAAACAAAGTTGTAGCCCCAACGGCTGTGGTGTGTTCCTTACCAGCTAGTTTCCAAGCTTGCTGCACAAACCACCACCTTCCTCTGGCCAGGTAACTATCAGTAAACCTGCCCAAAGGTCAAAGGGGGAAACATGCACAGTGAAGGTTTCCTTACAAAATGGCTGCCATGCAACAAGAGCTCTCAGCGGAAAGTTTGGTACAACCAGGATGAAGCTAGTAATATACTGTTAACTAGAAATGCTGTCAACACTCATGCACATTTCATCAGAAATAAAGGGAAACATCACCCCCTTGTTTTAAAAGTATTTATAATGGCAGTGGAAGAAATATCATATAAATACACATAATACAAAACTTGGACAACACACATAATACAGATGCTTAAACATATCCTCTGCAGCAGGTAGATGCATGCACATTTGCAGCTCAAGTCTGACAATAACTCATCTTTCTTCTGATACTAAACTGCAGGCAAACTTCAGGCAGGGTCTGTGGACCTACTACTACGTGGAGCTCATGAATGACACATGATGGGTTTTTAAAAAGCCCACTTAATCAAATGACTAAAAGAGACAGGGATGCAGAACTGTGCGATTGTATGAAAACGTCTTTTCACCATCCAATATGTAAAATGGGCATATAGGTCATCTTTCCCCTATATGGTCCCTTATACTTTCACTTGAAGTTTACACGTGACCTGGAAGGGAAGGGCGGGATAGACAGGCGGCCCGCCCAGTCCGCAGAAGGGGAAACTGAGGCTGGGCCGTGAGTGCGCTCACTCACCTCGCCCGCGGTGTTGGCCAAAGCGATGAGATCCCGCTTGGGTGACCAGACCAGGAAAACGACCTCCTGCGGCAGCTGCTTCTCTCCCACCACCCGGAAGGACGGGAAACAGGTCGGAAAGCGCAACATTGGGGCGACCCTGCAACGACAGCTCCGTTGGGGGCCGGCAGGGGCAACCCCGCGCCGCCCTCGCCCCCGGCCCTCCCGGGAGCGCCCGGCCCGCGGCGGTACCTGCGGGGACCCGCGGTGCCCAACCCGGCCCTGCGGCCTCTCCCTCCCGCTGCCGATTGCGCACCCGGGCCTCCGCGCAGCCCCGCGCCGCGCGCTCGGGCCACTTCCGGCGCCCGGCCTTCCTCGCGAGAGGGGGAAGGCGGCGTGGGTGCGGGAGTGGGCGCGAGGGACGCGCGGGCTGCGCCGCGAGAGCGGCCTAGAGGGCGGCGGGCGGGAGCGCGCGGGCTGCACCGTGAGACACGGCTTGGAGGGCGGCAGACGGCAGGCGGGAGCGCGCGGGCCCTGCGGGAGGAGGGGGCGGGGCTCGGGGCGGGGCGTGCGGTCCCTCGTGTGCGCGCCCGCAGGTCCTGTCTGTTTCCGCGGGAATTCCTTGCTCTGGGCGAATGGGCTCCTAGGTGTAGGGTCGAGGCCTTAGAGACGAAGGGGAGACGGGAAGGACCGCAGACTGTAGGTCCTGACCCGCTGGGGCCTCCTCTTTGGACAGTTTATAAACAGGTATTCTAAGTCCAGGTCGCCCAGTTGCATGCCCTGGTGAGGTTTAACCTCCCTCCCGCGCCCAAGCGGGATGAGACCCAGTATTAAAACTCCCTACGTATCCTGACCAGGCGGTGGCGCAGTGGACGGTGGCGCAGTGGAAAGATTATCAGACTGGGATGTGGAAGACCCAGGTTCGAGACCCCGAGTTTGCCAGCTTAAGCGTGGGCTCATCTGGTGAGCAAAGCTCACCAGCTTAGACCCAAGGTCGCTGGCTCCAGCAAGCGGTTACTCGGTCTGCTGTAGACCCACGGTCAAGGCACATATGAGAAAGCAATCAATGAACAACTAAGGTGTTGGAACGAAAAACTGATGATTAATGCTTCTCATCTCTCTCTGTTCCTGTTTGTCCCTATCTATCCCTCTCTGACTCTGTCTCTGTAAAAAAACCAAACAAGCAAAAAAAACCTACAACTCCCTAGGCGTTTTCCAAGTTACAGCCAAGGTGGAAGGGCCCTTCTCTAAAACCTCCGACACAGGCATATATTTTGATTCTTTATCCCACTTAAACCTCACAACTTGGTAGTAGCCCCAGCATAATAAATGCGGGCTGTAGGCTCATCTAGGTGAACGGAACATAGGCTCTGCCCTAAAAGGCTTGTAGATCAACTTGGCCGACACTTGAATCCGAACCCATCTTGGGGGTGAGGAGTAAACACCTAATGTACAGAAGATGTGTTGTAGAATTGTGCATCTGAAACCTGTATGATTGCGTTAACCAGTGTCACGCCAATAAATTCAATTAAAAAATCAGAACCCTTCTGATGCTTCTTTATACAGGGCACATTAAAAGGTCCAAAGGCCCCCACAACTTACGACTGGGTTAAGAGAATGTGACAGTATTATCTTGTGATTCTTGAACTTAAAATCTGTGGTAGAAAGCCATCTGCCTTTCACTTCCTATTCAAGGGAGGGAGGCAGCAGACCTCCCAACCTTCAGCCAGCCCCACCTTCCTGCCCTCTCTCTGGGATAGCCTTGTAGGAAGGGGGTGGGAGAGGTCGACTAATTCATTAAGCGACAAATATTCCAGGCACTATTTTGTGCCAGACACTGTTTGTTCTTAACTCTTGATGCTCACTCACCCTGCCCCTCTCAGAGACGGGCTTTGTTCTTTGCCAAACAATTGAGATGTTCCCCATCACTAAGGTAATAATGGACTTGCCTTTGCTATTCGTGAAAGGCAATTTCAGGTGTTACTATTCTGGGGTGGCAATAATGGATCATCTGGATGGGGGAGCCAATATCGATCCTCTTAACTTTCTTATGAAACTGAATGCCCATTTTCCTGAAACTTACCCTGAATTATGAACCCTCATAAAACACACAAAAAGAACGAGTACTAGACAGGTAAACAGTGCTACAAGACATAGAAGAGGAACTGCTTGTGCATCATGAAGCCTTCACAGATGTGAATGCATTTCCCAGGAAACAGTATGGGTGTGGAGTTCCAGATGTGGCCAGGAAACAGCAAATAAATGCGGCCATAGTAGTGCTTCCTGACTTGGTGGAAGTGGGGGCAGGGATCGTTACTAGAAATGACCCAAAGTAGCCAGAGGACAAGAGCTAGAGGGTCTCCAGCCTTTCCTTTTTCCCACTGCCCCATAAAGGAGATGTTGGCTTTACCCACTTCATTCCCTTGCCTTCCCGATTCTCTAATGAAAACACGGCCTTGTTAGGTTGGTTGGTTTGTACTCCTGGGGCCCAGAATCAAGCAGAAAGCGGAAAGCCCCTGGCTCAGGCATCAGTGCCTCTCTAAGAAAGCAACGGCAGGAAATTCGGAAGTATGGAGAGTGAGGAGGGGAGGGAGGCATAAGAGAAAACACTTTAAAGATTTCCATGCTCCCTATATCCTCCTCATTGTGCTTGGGGAGGGGAGTGCAAGAACTAGCTTTTCTGAAATAACTTTTGGGTAGGTAGGCTCTTTGATCACTACACCCCTCGGGCTAGCTCGTGCTGATGGCGTCTTTCCCGGTGTAATAATGGTATGGGACTGAATTTTGAAGGGTCAGGCAGCTACTAACAGATTCGTTGCAGGAGGGGGACGTATTGTTGACAGCATCACACTCATTCTTAGGCTCTCAGGACTTTAATTCCTGTGGCAAGGGTCAAGGTGCATTCATTACAAAGAGTGCAAAGGTGGCAGGAAGACAAATCGGGCACAGAGGAGAGATTCCAGAGACATTTCTCAAGTAGAATAACAAGAGCTGGTTATTGATTATATTGGGGGAATGGAAGCAAGGGAACAGTCAGGACTGAGGCTGGGATATTTGGGTGCAGATTCAGGGAATAGAGGACTGGCTGTTGAGGGGTTGGAGGTGGGGGTCTGAGGGGAGGGAAAGTAAACCAGAGCAAAAAGTTCAATGAGGACTACGTTCAGGTGGAGGTATAGTGTGAAAATTTCCGATGGCCAATGGGCAGCTGCAAGGCAGGTTTGAAGGGGAAAGGTCAGGGCCGGAGCAAAAATGTCGGAATCACTGTGCATAGGAATGGAAGATGGAGTTGTGTGAGCTGTGACTAATCTAGACCATGTGAAAGGCCTAGTTATTCTGAGAGGTCTGTTTGGAAGTTGTAAAATAAGCAAATTGACTAAATGTGCTGGGAAGAGAAATAAATGCATGTTGGTGTTACACTTTCTCTGCCCTACTATGGCTTCAGTCATTAGGCAATTAAAAAAAAAAATGACTCAAAGTTGCCCAAGTAATAATGAGAATGTACTGGCTCATGTAAATAGCAAGGCCAGCAAAACGGCCAACTTCAGGGCAGGCTAGACCCAGCGAGTTCTCGTCAGCAGGGACCCAGCTCAGGCTGTGTCATCATAAGGCTGGCTCCCCACATGGTCACTGAAAGACTGCTTATAGCAACTGAAGCTACATGCTTCTTCATCCAGACACCTCTTCAGCAATCACAAGGGTCAAGTCCTGAGCCTTGTGATTAGCCCAACCCCTCTCCTGAGCCCAGCAGAAATCAATCACAGGTAAGGGGGATGGGATTATGCTCAGTGAAAGGCCCTCCCCAGGAGCTGGAGAGGGTGTCAGTCATCCCTCCCCAAAACCCCAGGACAGGCACACAGTGGGGAAGGTGGGAATGTTGCTGCCCAACAACCAACAATGTTCAACGTGACATCGTAACTACTCCAAGAGTAGTTGTAAGTGTGAATGCATTTGAGAGATGTTCCATCCTGGCACAGGGAGTGTAAATTTTATCAGTTCATGGTTTGCCTCTCACAACGATTTCAGTCGCTCTTCTGGGAAAGAAACTCAGAAACCAATTCAGATGACTCCCACCTGGACGAAGAAGTTCTAATAAGAGCCACAGAACTAGTGTATATATATATAGGAATTTACCGTAAGGAAATAAGATTTGATTATAAGTATAGTATGTTCATCATAGGTCGTTAACAACAGTGAAACAATATGGACAACTTAAGATGCCCAACCATAGGAGACTGATTTTTTTAATAGTACATCCATACTAAAGAACACTGAACACTATTGTAGATATAAATTGATGTTCACATATGTTTATTTAAAGAGAGTTTTACAGAACAGTATTTATCTACAATTCCATTTCTGTGGGAGAAATTTTAGAGTGTCTGTATAGCTATTTAAACAAGAATCTGTCGTTGGGAAGAACATACACAGAAGCTGTGAATGTGATTATTTCTGGGTGGTAGGATTAGTTGCTTTTCATTTTCTCTGATTTACCTGGCCCATGTATCGGAAAGTTAACAGGCAGGAACCTTTGTTTGCTTTGTCCTCTAAGCATGGAGAACGTTTGGGCTGACTCTTCTAGTTTTCTCCCACTCCTCACCTCCATATTTGCATATGAAGAGACCGGCCTATCTACTCAGGCTTTGTTTCTTAGAGACACCGGATGTTAGGCTTGTTGTCTGCAGCGGTATGACGCATCTACACACTGTGAATCCTGGCTGTCCCACTAATGAATGAAACTCACCTCTCAGAGCTCTGCCTGCTCACTGTTGGTGCTTTCCCCTCTGTCTTGCTGAGTTAACATTTATACTAAATCGCCTGAAATCAAATAGTAGAGATCTTATCTTCATTTTATTGATTGCAGTGACCTTCTTAGCTGACCCTCAAGTAATTTAACCCATGTCCTAATGTTCCAATTAAAATTGTATCAAATAATTGAAATTGGATTTTCCTTTGCCTTTGTGTGCAAGCTTTCCTTACCTACGCCGCTCTAAGCTATTAGCTTCATGTAGCACAGTTAGGGTTCTGAGGCATAAAGCGGTGTATTAAATGACATTTCTACTCACTCAGTATGTATTTCTGAGCAGCTACTGCTTGAAGGGTGCAGAAATGTGTCGGCCTGGCCACACGCTTCCCAAGGTTGTGGGGAGGAATAAAGCATCACACATGCTGCTGTCAGTTGTCGCTGACATGGCTGTGTGCAAGGCCCAGCTCTAGGAGCCAGGGACACCAGTGATGTCCACAGGGCCCTGCTATCAGGAGCTAATCTGTACAGGAGAAACAAGTACAAAAAGTCCTTCTAATACAGGGCATGAGCGAATCACCTTAAAAGAAGTTTAAGTGGAAAGACACAAAACAATAAGACATTTTTATTTCCCCAGCAGAGGTGTACTGTTCTAGAAACACCCACAAGGACATTGTGCAGGGGTGGCATCACACCAGGACCTTTTAGAAGGCTACATAATTTTATATTTAAAGATTAAACTTCTCGGCCTGATCTGTGGTGGCACAGTGGATAAAGCGTCGACCTGGAAATGCTGAGGTCGCAGGTTCAAAACCCTGGGCTTGCCTGGTCAAGGCACATATGGGAGTTGATGCTTCCAGCTCCTCCCCCCCTTCTCTCTCTCTATCTCTCTCTCCTTTCTGTCTCTCCTCTCTAAAATGAATAAATAAATAAAAAAAATAATAAAGATTAAACTTCTCTCAGATTTTTAGGATTTTATAGTTCACTTTGAAGGGGCCAGGCATCAACTTAAGTGTTTTCCTTAAAATAACCTTGAGGCCCTGGCCGGTTGGCTCAGTGGTAGAGCGTCGGCCTGGCGTGCAGAAGTCCCGGGTTCGATTCCCGGCCAGGGCACACAGGAGAAGCGCCCATTTGCTTCTCCACCCCTCCCCCTCTCCTTCTTCTCTCTCTTGCCCTCCCGCAGCCGAGGCTCCATTGGAGCAAAGATGGCCCGGGCGCTGGGGATGGCTCCTTGGCCTCTGCCCCAGGCGCTAGAGTGGCTCTGGTCTCGACAGAGCAACGCCCCCGAGGGGCAGGGCATCGCCCCTGGTGGGCGTGCCGGGTGGATCCTGGTCTGGCGCATGCGGGAGTCTGGCTGTCTCTCCCCGTTTCCAGCTTCAAGCCGAATTATGTTAAGTTTAAAGCAGGGGTCTCCAAACTACGGGCCCCGGGCCGCATGCGGTCCCCTGAGGCCATTTATCCGGCCCCCGCCGCACTTCCAGAATAGGCACCTCTTTCATTGGTGGTCAGTGAGAGGAGCATAGTTCCCGTTGAAATACTGGTCAGATTGTTGATTTAAATTTACTTATTCTTTACTTTCAATATTGTATTTGTTCCCATTTTGTTTTTTTACTTTAAAATAACCTTGAGGCCCTGGCCGGTTGGCTCAGCGGTAGAGCATCGGCCTGGCATGTGGGGGACCTGGGTTCGATTCCCGGCCAGGGCACACAGGAGAAGCACCCATTTGCTTCTCCACCCCCCACCCCCCCCCCTCCTTCCTCTCTGTCTCTCTCTTCCCCTCCTGCAGCCGAGGCTCCATTGGAGCAAAGATGGCCCGGGCGCTGGGGATGGCTCCTTGGCCTCTGCCCCAGGCGCTAGAGTGGCTCTGGTCGCCCCAGAGGGGCAGAGCATCACCCCCTAGTGGGCAGAGCGTCGCCCCTGGTGGGCGTGCCGGGTGGATCCCGGTGGGGCACATGCGGGAGTCTGTCTGACTGTCTCTCCCCGTTTCCAGCTTCAGAAAAATACAAAAAAAAAAAATTTTAAAATAAGATATGTGCAGTGTGCATAGGCCTTTGTTCATAGTTTTTTTTATAGTCCGACCCTCCAACAGTCTGAGGGACAGTGAACTGGCCCCCTGTGTAAAAAGTTTGGGGACCCCTGGTTTAAAGACTTCCAGGTAAGGCTGCCCATCTCGCTCACACAGCCCATCCCAACATTTAAACCCTCGGTATCAGTTAGGGTGGCCCTCCTGGAATATAGTGACTCTAAGTTCTTCCTAATATTGTTCAGGTGTGTTTTTCTTTTTCCAGCCCTTATAAGAATGAGAAAAGAGCAAGTTCTCTTCATGTGTTAGGCATGTCTACTGTTATGGACGGAATTGTGTCTCCCAAAATCTGTGTTAAAGCCCTAACCCTCAGTACCTCAGAATGGGACTGGATTTGGAGACAGGGCCTTTAAAAAGGAGATTAGGGTAAAATGGGGTCATGAGGGTGAGCCCTAACCCAATCTGGCTGGTCTCCTTATAAGAAGGCAATTTGGGTGCACCAGGGATACACACACAGAAAAGGCCCTGCAAGAACACGGGGGGGGGGGGGGGGGGGGGCGCCTGCAAGAACACAGGGGGGGGGGCGGGCCCTGCAAGAACACGGGGGGGGGGGGGGCGCCTGCAAGAACACAGGGTGGGGGTGGGCCCTGCAAGAACACAGGGGGGGGTCGCCTGCAGGAACACAGAGGGGGGGGCCCTGCAAGAACACGGGGGGGGGGGAGCAGGGGGAGGGAGTTGCCTGCAAGAACACAGAGAGGTGGGGGCCACCTGCAAGAACACAGGGGGGGGCCTCTGCAAGACCACGGGGGGGGGAGGGGGGTGCCTGCAAGAACACAGAGAGTGGGCGGCCGCCTGCAAGAACACGGGGGGGAGGGGGGTGCCTGCAAGAACACAGGGAGTGGGCGGCCGCCTGCAAGAACACGGGGGGGGGGAGGGGAGCCCCCTGCAAGAACACAGGGAGGGGGGCGCCCTGCAAGAACACAGGGAGGGGGGCGCCCTGCAAGAACACAGGGAGGGGGCGGCCGCCTGCAAGAACACAGGGAGGGGGCGGCCGCCTGCAAGAACACAGGGAGGGGAGCCTCCTGCAAGAACACGGGGGGAGGGGGGTGCCCGCAAGAACACAGGGAGGAGGCGGCCGCCTGCAAGAACACGGTGGGGGGGGCCTGCAAGAACACAGGGAGGGGGCGGCCGCCTGCAAGAACACAGGGAGGGGGGCCCTGTAAGAACACGGGGGAGGGGGGGTGCCTGCAAGAACACAGGGAGGGGATGACCATCTGCAAGCCAAGGGCAGAGGCCTCAGAAGAGCCCCGTCAGCTCCTTGCTCTTGGACTTCCTGGATCCAGAACTGTAAGAGAAATTATTGCTGTTGAAGCCACCACCAGCCTGTTATATTTTGTTATGGCAGCCCAACCAAACTATTACAGCTACCATCATCTGAAAACCTCTAGAAAATTCTAAGCTTTCATCAAGTTTTTATTGAGCACCTACAATGCATGAGACATAAAAGTGTATAAAATGATCACTGACATTTACAAACTAACATCTTTTGGGGAAATAGAGCCTGTAAATATAACCATGTAAGAATAATACACGAAATGTGCCTCAGATGCAGTGCAGAATGCCAAGGGGTTCAGAGAGGAAGATAGTGCTTGGTATCAGGGACTCATGCAAAACCTCCCACAAGAGAAATGGACTTGGGCCTGGGCCTGGTTGCTCTGTAAGACTTTATTATATACAGTGTGTCCCTAAAGTCATGGTGCACTTTTGACCGGTCACAGGAAAGCAACAGAAGATGATAGAAATGTGAAATCTGCACCAAATAAAAGGAAAACTCTCCCAGTTTCATACCTATTCAGTGCAGTTCGATGTGGGCTCACACACACATCTTTTAGGGCTCCTTAGGTAGCTATCCCGTATAGCCTCTACAGACTCGTCACTGACTGATGGCCTACCAGAACGGGGTTTCTCCACCAAACTGCCGGTTTCCTTCAACAGCTTATCCCACCGAGTAATGTTATTCCTATGTGGTGGCGCTTCATTATAAACGCGCCGATATTCACGTTGCACTTTGGTCACAGATTCGAATTTAGGGAGCCACAGAACACACTGAACTTTCCTCTGTACTGTCCACATCTATTTTGACTGGCATGGCCGTGGGCTGCTCCGCTGTATACACAGTGTTACGTCATCATCTGCGCATGCTCACAAGCTGCCACATCATCCTACAGAAACTGGGAGGGTTTTCCTTTTATTTGGTGCAGATTTCACATTTCTATCGTCTTTTGTTGCTTTCCTGTGACCGGTCAGAAGTGTACCATGACTTTTACGGACACTCTGCAGATGGCCGTATGGAGGAAAACATTCCAAATAGAAGACGAATGAAAAGACAGGCATACTGGAGAAATAAATTAATCTAATAGTAGTCCAAATGTAGGAAAATAACAAATCTAATCATTCATGGCCTACAATGTACTCTGTATTTCATTAAGTTTTATAAGCAAGAAGTACAATGAAATTTAGCTGTAATTATTTAAGAAAAATGTCTTAAAAAGCATAGAAAATTTTATCTGTCAAATTTCAGGGATTTTCTTTTGTTGTTGTTTTGAGTCTGTATCTTACTGCTCAGATTTGCAGATTTCTAATGAGAACAAATGACCTCACCTCCCATCACACTTCACTTCCCATAGACATTTTTATATCCTCTTAGAAAAGAAAGACATGAAGTCCTTCAAATTAGTATTAATTGAACATAGGAACAGAATCAAGTTTCCCTATTTTTAACTTTCTAAGAAGGTAACAAAGTTTTAAAGTACATAATTCCTGATTATAAGTAATAACCTATTTCCTCAATTCTAAGATATACTCTTCTTCACATTTCAATATTTCTGAAATAAGATACATCTAAAATTTAATATGTACAATTAATGAGTTATGGAGTGCTTCACCCTGAAAAGCTATGCTTATATTAATAGTGCATTTTTTGTCTGGCCTGTGGTGGCGCAGTGGATAAAGCATCGACCTAGAACGCTGAAGTTGCTAGTTCGAAACCCTGGACTTGTCCAGTCAAGGCACATCAGACAAGCAATCAATGAACAACTAAAGTGAAGCAACTATGAGTTGATATGTCTCAGCCCCCCGCCCCTTTCTCTCTATAAAATCAATAAATAAAATCTTTAGCCTGACCAGGTGGTGGCAAAGTGGACAGAACGTGGACCTGGAACACTGAGGACCCAGGTTTGAAACCCTGGGGTCACTGGCTTGAGCGCGGGCTCACTAGCTTGAGTGCAGGGTTGCTGGCTTGAATGTGGGATTATAGACATGATCCCATGGTTGCTGGCTTAAAGCCCAAGGTCACTGGCTTAAGCCCAAGGTCGCTGGCTTGAGCAAGAGGTCACTGGTTGAGCTGGAGCCCCCTAGTCAAGGCACGTACATATGAGAAGCAATCAATGAACAACTAAAGTGATGCAACTATGAGTTGATGCTTCTCATCTCTCTTCCTTCCTGTCCTCTATAAATAAATAAATAAAATCTTTAAAAAAATAATGCATTTCTTACAATTGACAGTATCTTAAAACAAAGGAAACATGGTAATGATTAGAACCATTGTCCATCAGGACCAATTCTGCAGTTGTCGCAGACCCTCAGGTCTCTGACGGTTGGGGGACATAACAATAGATCTTACCATGGTATCGTGGGTACCACAAAAGTCAGGCAGTATCCATATCCATGCCTGAATCAGAGAGGGAAACCGTCACAATGATTCTAGAAGGCTCTTAACTCACGGTACTAATATTATCGCCATAGCAACCCATTCAGAAAAGGGGGCAAAAGAAGTTTCCTATCATTTGGTGTCACCTGATATCCAAGCCACCACTACGTTGACCAGGGCTCTGCTTGAGTATCCCACATGAGGCATCAAACCATCCTAACTTAAATACTGGAGAGAATTTAAATGCTAGATGGAGTACAGTTCTACCTTTACTCACAGGACCCTAGCTAAGCCCACATAAGGATGTCTCCAGTCTCACTCTAAAACAGGTGTTTGGATTTCAGAAAGGTTATTATGAATTACTATTCCTAATCAGTGGAATAAACTACTGACTGCCAGCACTGTGTCTGCAGTCGGGGTATACTGATGAGTGCTGATAAGACAGAGGTGGTCCTCAGCGGCCCTCCACACCGTCTCTTTCCTCACCCAGGTTGTCTGGATTCCGCGGGCCCCGTAACACCTTCATCTCGAGGTCATGCACAAACTTCTACAGAGAGCTGAGATAGCACGAAGGACATTTATAGAAAGGTTGTCTCTAATTTTTATCCAGGATCTAGTAACTGTGTCTCTTTTGTTTTCTGCTAAGGACCAGTCCCATTGTCACTTAATTTCTTTACATCATTGTGAATGTAAACAGGAAAATCTCTGAGGCAGATTCTTATGTTGAAGTCTAAAGTCAGCCACTTTTACCAATTCTCCAAAATATGAAAATATGACTTTATATACTCAAGAATCAATGTCCTCAGCTGTAAAAAGTGGATATTAATAATAGCTATCTCAAAGGAAAAAATAAATAAATTTATAAATAAATAAATAAAGAGTGAATAACCTGGCCAAGGTCATACCGCCAGGAAGTGCTGGTCCCAACAGGAAAAGGAGATTTAACCAACAAACTGTTCTGCTTTCTGTACCACGTTTATAAAGAAAGAAACTTACTGCTCAGGTTAAAAGACGAGATGATGGAGCAAGTCCTAATTCTATATACCTCATTCATTCCACAATCATTTGGGTGATTCTATACCATCAAAGGACAATTGCAAAAAGTACTTAAAAAAGAAATATTTAATAATAATATAACCATAATTATAATCTTCATATCATTAGACTGCCTCTGTCAAATTCTCTCTATCATTTTCAGATTCTGTCTAAAAATAATTGTATAGTGTACTTCTCCTTACAAGGGTATTTAAGCCATTGTACAATATTTTCATATTTAATTTAAAACATTTATCTTAGTTAACATATCCTTATGTAAACAAAACCTCAGGTTTTCATTTTCTTCTGCCTCTGCAAAAGAACGCTGTACACCCACTTATCAGATAAAAGAGGCTAAAATAATATGATTTAAAGGGGTTTAGAGAGAGAAAAAGACACAGAGACACAGAGCTGGTAAACCAGCTAAGGATGGAACAACTCACCAGGTCTCCAGAGGGGTCTATAAACCAGCAAATACCAGCTGCCTATTATCTAGCCCAGAAAGGTGCACACCTTTGGAAGTGACAGAATTTAAGTCCAGCATGGCACTTTCAGAAAATGGCATCAAAGGTTGGACTATAAATCTTTCTTATTCTCCAGTCACTGGACATTTAAGAGCAAAGATATTGATGGGCTCTTTCTCTCCTTTTCTTCTTCCTTGTAACAGATGTATGATTCATGGATTGTCCTTTAGTGGTCTCCATTTTCATCTTATTACTTTTTCTTTGCTTCTGCTTTCTGACAGCTCTGAAAAACAGGGTGCTAAATTATTTTGTAGAATAAGCACAGTGAATAATGTAATTAGGTTGAAGTTTAATTAACTAGCTAGCTGAATAAGAAAACAGTAGGGAAAGAATTTATTGTATGATAAGCATAAATCCTCAGAATCCTAAACCATAATAACAAGGAGAGAGTCAGAGGCCTGACCAAGCAAAATATTTGAGAAAAGAAATTTCTTTGAAAGATGGTTACTATAGATTTAGAGCAATCTATTCAGGACAAACACACAACAGAGGTAAATAGTCAAGACAATGAGTTGGGAGTTTTTTTCTTTCTTTTTTTTTTTTTTTACTTTATTTTTTACATTTGCACTGCTCAACTCAGCACTACAATCTCCAAACCCTGAATTACATTTATCAGAAAGAGAGCTATATTCCGGCAGTTAGCAGAGGGGGAAAATGACAGGGCACAATAGAAAACACTGACAGCACTTAGAGAGGCTGCTCTTACAAGTCCTACGGCTAATTCCCCCTGCGTCAGTAGAGCTACAAGTCCTGACAAGTGCCTTATACAGGATGTCCACATTCTTGAAGACTAGCTTCAAAATGAACAAGTTGGAATTCGTCCTCTAAAAACACTAAACCAGCCTGACCAGGTGGTGGCGCAGTGGATAGAGCGTCGGACTGGGATGCGGAAGACCCAGGTTCGAGACCCCGAGGTCGCCAGCTTGAGTGAGGGCTCATCTGGTTGAGCCCAACGTCGCTGGTTCAAACAAGGGGTTACTTGGTCTGCTGAAGGCCTGTGGTCAAGGCACATAAAACAAACAAACAAACAAACAAAAAAAAAACCCTTTAATAAAAACACTAAACCACACAAGAAAAAAACAGATCCTTTGTTTCTGGTAGTCTCTGCACTAACTTACAGATGTGCTGCAGCTGAGAAGGACTGCTAGTCTATTCATTCACTTCCTCCAAGCTGTCAGAATCATGCCATTTATCACATCGGAGCTGGGGCTGCCGGTCCTGGCCAACCTGGAACCCTCCCATGGCTATACTGCAATGTCAGTCATTAGATTCATTCTCCTAAAGCGCAGCCAGCCCCAGGGCAAAGCTCATTCTCCATCTTCCCAGTTCCGAGCCCTGGGAAAGAAGCTCCCTTAACATCTCCCAGT
The DNA here is from genome assembly GCF_036850765.1 of Saccopteryx bilineata. Taxonomy (NCBI): domain Eukaryota; kingdom Metazoa; phylum Chordata; class Mammalia; order Chiroptera; family Emballonuridae; genus Saccopteryx; species Saccopteryx bilineata. The sequence goes on from NC_089494.1 coordinate 249,098,836, forward strand.
GAACCAGACTCAGGCCTCAGCTTTTATCCATTCAGCATATATGCTAAGGGCTGGGGACACAGAATGAATGGGCTTGATCTTTGAGTGCAAAGACCTGGGACATTGAGGCAAGGCCTACGTCACCCCTCTCTTCCCTTCCCAGCTTTTTTTAGGGGAAGAAATTGAGGCTATGAAATCATCCAGTGAGGAAGTAGCAGAATGAGCTTGATTCTAGAACCCGTGTCTTAATTACCTTGATACCATATACTCTACTATAAATTATTTAGGTGTGTAAAATGCTAAGCATATAGTAGTCACTAAATAAATATATATTAGCTATTATTAGTAGCTCCATAGGACTGTAAGTCCAAATTTTGCTCGCCAAATTTAAGTTTTTCCCTATTTATATTCTGCACTAAAGACTGGGGCATCCTACCAGTTTACAAAACAATCATCTTTTGACTGTTTTGTGCATGTTATCTAAGTGTCCTTTCCCTCCAGCCAGGTTTTTAAAAGTAGGATAATGTCCTGATAAGTGATGATTTTGCAAATTTAATGAAGTATAACCTCTTAATGGGAAAGTCAATAAAGCTGTGCATGCCTGTATACAAAATTTAAACAAGTTTTCTTTGGCTTATTCACTTATAAGAACTAAACATGAACCAGATTTCACTAGAGGATACAGTAAACAAAAACAGAAAGAAAATAGTCCCTTGTAATATGAATAAATAAAACCTTCCAGAGACACTTTTTCAGCAGTGATGAAGTGATTGAGTATAAATCAATTAATTATATTATTTTGCTTTAAAATTAAATTGACCTAGTATTTGTCCTCTAAATTATAGTTATTTATATAACTGATAAAATGAGCTTTGACCACAAGAGGGAGCCAGCGTCATTCCAATTCACCACCAAAGGAAAATGAAGACTAAGGGAAAGCCAATTAAGATGAGACAGCTACAAAATACCTAAGATGAAAAGATCCTTTGTGATATATATGCTAAAAAGGTTACTAAAATTATTTTTTCATTGTAAAAAAAGGTTTTCATTTTCAATTTCATTATAAAAATTATTTTGAAAGCAATAGCTTAAGATAACTGTGAACAGGAGTTTAGCAGTTTTCTCTAAGAGAAGTAAGTACCACATCCTAAGGGATTTGCTCTTTGAATTAAACTTGATAAAATCTAGTACTAAAAGATACTAGAAGGTTCCCATCAATGAAAACAATGTATTGTTACCAAATAGACTAGCCAGGGCTATTTAAGAACCAATGAAGAGCCTGCAATGTAGTATCAAAATACAAGTTCAGTTTCCATGCATCATAGGCCCCCGAATAAGAGGCTGAGCTTGTTACTCACTCCTGTTTGCAACCAGAATTCCACTGTAACTAGTGAAAAAAAAAAACCCAGACAAATGGTTTATTAGAGTTATATTCCATTCTGGAAGGTTTCTAAGGAAAAATATTTTGTAAGATTCTTTAATATACCTCTTAAGTTAATTTCAAAAATACCACTTCTATTCTGCATTACTTAATGGAAATTTTTTTTAAATTTTATTTATTGATTGAGTTTTAGAGAAACAGAGATAGGAAGGGGGGAGAAGAACAGGGAGAGAAGAACAGGGGGCATTCATTTGTTGTTCCATGTAGTTGTTGCATTCATTGGTTGTTTCCCGTCTGTGCCCCGACCAGGGATTGAACCCACAACGTTGCTGTCGCAGGACAATGCTCTGACTGAACTACTGTAACTGGCCAGGGCCAGAAATAATTATTTAAAGTCAATTTGATAAAAAATTAATGGGAAATGTTGTTTAAATAGTAGGCAAAATTTGCCTGACCAGGTGGTGGCGCAGTAGATAGTGTTGGACTGGGACCCAGAGGACCCAGGTTCGCCGAGGACCTGGGGTGCACACCCCGAGGTCACCAGCTTGAGCGCAGGGCTGCTGGCTTGAGTGTGGGATCATAGACGTGACCCAATGGTTGCTGGCTTGAGCCCAAAGGTTGCTGGTTTGGGCCCAAGGTCGCTGGCTTGAGCAAGGGGTCACTTGCTCTACTGTAGCCCCCAGTCAAGGCACATATGAGAAAGCAATCAATGAACAACTAAGGAGACGCAATAAAAAATTGATGCTTCTCATCTCTCTCCCTTCCTGTCTGTCTGTCCCTCTATCTCTCTCTCTGTCACAAAAGGAAAAAAAAAAGTGGGCAAAATTCAAATAGCTGGAACTTAATGAAACATAATACATAATATATTGCTCACAAAAATTAGGGGATATTTCAAAATGAATATGAAGCAATAAAATATCCCCTAATTTTTGTGAGCAATGTCATTTCCACTGACATAAATAAATAAATGGAAAGAATTCTAATATCATAAATAGGTATGAAAGAATTGGAGACTGCTGTTACTAATAGATTCTTTTTAAATCACAAGTCATACGATAACTCAAAATTTGATCCTAACCTCACTTTTTGTGTAATGAGAACCTGAGCATCTGGTTTTCACATCAATAAAGCAAGAGGACTCAGTACCCATCATCCCTTTTAGTTGAAAAGAAGTGTTAACGTTGCAGTTAGCCCCACTGCCGCAGCAATGGATTTTCTAAATACGCTGCTGTCCTGGGGGTAACTCTGCTCTGGGCTACGGCCAGCGCCAGCTATTGGTGAGGAAGAGAAATTATGATAGAAAGAAATAAGTATTTAAATGTAAATATGTCTAAATATACAGCTCACAAAAATTAGGGGATATTTCAAAATGAATATGAAGCGATGAAATATCCCCTAATTTTTGTGAGCTGTGTATTTTTCTTGAAGTCTGATATAATTTATGAAAAGATAACGTCATCTTGCCAGTATGCGCACTGTGGAATCACAGGTTTCCTCCCATCTGAGATGCTTTCTCCAGCCTTACCTGCTCACTCGGGTGTCCACATCCAGTCTGCCCTGACTTAAACACCGCCTCCTTCAATAAAGCCTGCACTCTCACCCCAAAAATTACAATTTCATATGGAATTGGTCACTTTCTACCCTGTATTTCGGTTATTTTCGTATCTGACCTATAAAACCCTCAGCTCTTGGGGTCATCCTCATATCCTCCCTCCCCCATCAATACATAATAGTGACAACAATTAATTCAGCACTTCTGAATCCTCTAAGGATTGCTCTGTAGAAATCACACAAAGAAAACATTTTTTCTAGTAAATAAAAGAATTCAACTAACTTGTGAACTTTCTCCAATGTAGAGATGTTAGGACAAGTACTGCGTTTATGACCTAATTCACCACAGATGAAGCAGCCGTCTTTAGGGGCCTCGCAAGAATGATCTGGAAGCGCACAGTGATTGCAAATGCCACAGTGGGTCCAGGCTGTGAAGTAAAAATTAAGTTTTAGAAGAGGTTCACTCAGTATAATTTTTCATGTGATTAACCTTTATGGCAGAGAAGCATGAATAGTGTTGACTTCAATTATTGTGATGGGTTGGCAGAGCTGGTTATGATTTGGCTCAAGGGCCCAACGTTAAGAGGTTGGAATCCTTTGTAAACCAGGTAAATTCTTCCTGAGACACGGCGACAAGTTTAGCCCTTCTCTAGTGAGTCCTGATCTTAGAGCCACTGGCACCCGGAGGCTGGCTGAGTGACACACAGCCCTGTGAAAGTAAGCCAAACCAAACCCACACGGAAACAGGTTAGTAGTCACACTTCTCTATCAAACAGAGAATGTACATTTTGGTAACTGTAAAAATTAAAAAAGGAAGTAAATTAATACTGGTCTCTATAATAATTTTTTCTTTTATAAATATAGTTAAGTACAAATGTTTTCACAGGATCTCAAACACTAAGTCTCAATACTTACAAGGCTTTACACACTTTTTGCAGAGAAAGCAATGCTTCCATCTCCTGCCGTCCTACAAAAACAATTTTTAAATTATATTTAATTTGTCATCAAAAATCAATTCCCACAATTAAAATTAAAATGTCTTATTAAAATCTGTGTAAATGATTAATTCCTTATTTCTCACCCTCCTGGGCTTCAAAATTGCATATTTTATTTTAATTTATGCATTTCTCCACTCAACTCAATGCCTCATCGATGGACTCCCATTTCCTTAACTCTAAAACCGGGGATTTAGTTACATGATCTTAAAAGTCCATCCACTCCAGATCAAGCAACCTGATCTGCCTAAAAAAGCACTCAACGAAAATTTCAAAAGAATTAGTGATTTATAATTTTTATTTGTCCCTCTGGCATAATCCTTAATAAAATTCATATTTGAGAACTGTATGTAATTTAGAAAGATAGAGATTATGGGTTACTATTTGGGTAATTTTAAGACGTTGAAGTAAACATATCTAGAACAGCACATAAAACGTACATGTCCTGTTTAATGACTGTATAAAGTAAACACGAACCCTAACAGGTCAAGAACCAGAACACCCTGGTCTGCGGGACAGCTTCCACGTGCCCTTCCCGGTCCAGCTTTCCTCCTTCTGCACAAGGAACACCTGTTCGGGGTCCTCTGAGGGTCACTTCCTCGCTTTCACCTATTTTTACCACTACGTTCGTGTGCATCTCTAAACAATAGTTTTATTTTCCACATTTTGAACTTTTATGCTCTGAGCATCATTTTTTAAAAAATGAATAAAGGTTATTTCTAAATGAACTGAAAATGTATATAATCAGATGTGTTACCATAATTAAAAATGAGTATAACCAGTAATACAATTATAAAGTTATGAAAAAAAATACTTTCTAATAGTTATAAAAATATTCCCTTTTTTTGAAGAACAGTATGTGCTTATTGGCCAAACTAAATTTCACGTGTTCTTGACCAGACTTATTTAAAATAACAGAGCAACTTAAGGGTGATCCAAACCTCCTGAACGATACAGAGGTGATCTGTCCCGTGTAGTCCTTCCTCGTCTATACACAGCGAGGAGTAACTGTACCTATCGACCAGGGCTGCTGCAAGCAGTGAGTGAGTTCAGCCATGGACAGACGGCTCTCAGGACAGAGCCTGGCACATGAAAAGTGCACAGGACCTGATATTAAGCAGGCGTCCCCAAACTACGGCCCGCGGGCCGCATACAGCCCCCTGAGGCCATTTATCCGCCCCCCCCCCCCGCACTTCCGGAAGGGGCACCTCTTTCATTGGTGGTCAGTGAGAGAAGCACTGTATGTGGTGGCCCTCCAACGATCTGAGGGACACTGAACTGGCTCCCTGTGTAAAAAGTTTGGGGACCCCTGAGTGTCACTAGAACAGTGATGGTATCCGATAGCTCAATGTCTTATTTGAAACATAATTCTATGCTCAACAAAATTCGGTGCCTTATTTAAAACACTAATAATTCTAGCAGTCATACTGTACCATATAAAAGTGACTTCAAATAATTATCAATGATGAAGCTGATTGTGCTACATGTCATTGAGCTGGTGCCATTCCTAGCCACCCAACAAACAAGCGATGTCCACAATGTACTGCCCTCAACAAGCCCTGCTCAGCTCCTGGGGACTCATGTCTACGGCTTTTTCAAATAAAGTCAATGCATCTCCTATCTGCTCTTCCTCTTCTGCTGCCTCTGCCTTCCCAGCAGGACTGTCTTTCCCAAAGAGCCCTGCCATCTCAAGCTGTGCCTGAGGTGGGACAGCTTCATTTCTGTCACTTCTGCCTCCAGCGATGTTTCAGGCTCAGTTTGCTCTAGGACCCTCTTGTCTGTCTAACCATTTTTAAGAGCCTATTTATAATTAGAAATAAAATATTGCGTTAAAGTATAATTAATAAATTATAATACAAATTATATGAACAAAATAATGTTAAGCAAAGGTAATGAACATTAGTCAAAGTAGAATATGTTTGAAGAAAAATGTATTCTACAGACATCTATACCTTGGATGTGCACGAATTACAGTGCTCACAGTGCTGGTTCTCTAGAGAAACATATCGCTGACACAGAGGGCAAAATCTAGAGACGAAAGAAAGAGTTGGAGAAATTACTGCATATACTTACTGAGTTTCACAGAGTAAATAAAAGTTGGCAAGGCACTCATTACAAATTTAATTCAATGTCGAATGATGGCCCAAAGTTAAAAGTAACAGAACTACATGAGTCAGTATTAAAAGCCCTTCAGTATTAGACACATGGAACTGCACTTTCAGTGACCTGTGTGTGTCAAGGTCCACTGTGACCTTACCTGTACCCTTCTTCAACAGGAAGGATTACTTTGTTGGGTGGAATATTGGTGAAGATGCGCACGGGAGACTGTTTCCGACCCGTCTTTCCATGTTTATAAAGTGCATGATTATCATAATCTACCTAGAAAGTTGTAAAAATTTGAAAAGAGAAAATTTACTCAAATGAGTCAATATTTCTTAAGATTCTTTAACCAATAAATGAACAAGCTGATATCAAGACACAATAAACTGAGGTCTTTAATTAAAGAAATTCTTAAAAGCAAGAGTTTACTTACTAATTAGCAGCCTCTGAAAGCCTTCCATGGCAGTGAAATTTGATTATAAAAATGGTAAAATTTGTAATGACAAAGTCACATTGCCTAGCATTGAGAACAACTCCAATCTTTTATCCAATAGACTTTATAAGAAAGGCTGTTACATAATTAAGAATTTAGAGTTTGTAAGAAGTACAAATTGGTCATTACAAAACAGTCCGGAGAATGTCAAGTGCAGCATAGGGATACAGTTAATAATATTGGACTGGCCCTGGCCGGTTGGCTCAGTGGTAGAGCGTTGGCCTGGCGTGTGGAAGTCCCAGGTTTGATTCCTGGCCAGGGCACACAGGAGAGGCGCCCATCTGCTTCTCCACCCCTCCCCCTCTCCTTCCTCTCTGTCTCTCTCCTCCTCTCCCGCAGCCGAGGCTCCATTGGAGCAAAAGATGGCCCGGGCGCTGGGGATGGCTCCTTGGCCTCTGCCCCAGGCGCTAGAGTGGCTCTGGTCGCGACATAGTGATGCCCCGGATGGGCAGAGCATCGCCCCCTGGTGAGCGTGCCGGGTGGATCCCGATCGGGCGCATGCGGGAGTCTGTCTGACTGCCTCCCTGTTTCCAGCTTAAGAAAATTAAAAAACAAAACAAAACAAAACAAAAAATAATATTGGACTAACTGTACGGTGCTGGGGGTCCTGGAAGAATCAGGGGACCACTCTGTAAAGTATGTGATTGTCTGACCACCGTGCTGTATACCTGAAACTAACACAAAATAATGTTGAATGTAAACTATAATTGAAAAACAAAACCAATTTTTTAAGAAGAATTTAGCTTTTGGCATTAAAAAATTCCACCTTTGAAGATACGAGCCAGCTTGGTTGCGGCTTTTCATATTTTGTGCGTGAAATTCACTACATGTCCATTTTCGGCTCGCCCACCCTCAGCAGGATCTCAGTCTGGCCCCCCACCACCATGTGACAGAGCACAGGTTTGGAGGCCGGACAGTGGCTCTGCTGCTCACTGGTTACGTGACCGTAAGCCAGGCCACATAACTTTCACCTTAGAGATGTGCCAGAGAAACAAGATGATGGGTGTGACACGCCGAGTTCCGGGCCTGGCACATGTAGAGACTGACAGAAAGACGGCGATGAGGAGAGAGGCTGCGAACTCCAGCTCTCCCCACGATGACTATTTCAAACATTTACCTCTCTTCTCAAGATTCCTAATTCAACTTCAGTGTCAGCAGATTATCCTGAAAGTAAACTGAAGCTCAGAATCATGGTCTCTATTAGCTTCTTGCTCCAGTCCTTCCTCCGTTCCCTACTCTCCACACACATTTTCAATTTGGTTTAAAACTCTAGGGATCCACCCGCCGCTTCATTCGCCTTTCTTTAAGATCATTCTCGGTGTGGGGTCTGGATCGGCAACATCACCACCTGGGATCTTGTTGGATCGCAGACTCTGGCCCCGCCTACGACCTCATAAAACAGAACCTCTGGGGTGGGGGGGCCCAGCAATCTGTATTCTTCACAAGCCCTCCTCGCACAATAGTTTGAGAACAACTGCTGTAAACTGTCCACAAGAACACCATAAGATCTTTATGAGGTCAACACAGGTGGAACACAACTTTCAAATAAGCTTTCATGATTGTTTAGACTCCAAACAAGAATACACTGAAGAATTCACAACAGAGCTAGCTATTTAATAAGCCAATCACAAAAATGTCAGGAAATGATGACAATGGAAGAGGCCTTTAAAGGGAGAGTCCTAAGCTCCTCGTGGCCCTGCCAAATGCCTACTAGATTTACGGGGGTACACATTTAGGGAGACTGATTAACAAGCTTCAGCAGGATGAGGAGACCCTGCTAAACAAAGGACAGAATGAAATAAAATCCTGGCAGGTCTGTCAGCTGTCAGCATGATGAGCCCACAGCTAGCATAAGTGTGTAAAAGCTGGCCCAGGCCCCCAGCGGGCCTAAGGAAAGAACGAGGTTAGGTCACATCTGAAGCCCCACATTCAATCACTACATTTTAAGAGACATTAATAAAGTCGCTTCATTTCCATGGAAAGTAATGGAAATGAATAGGATTTAGGGTTTAGCACATAGCTGGTGTCTACTCAGAGAAGAGAAGGCTGGGAGGGAGGATGACCCAATAGCTACTTGATAACAGAAGGGGTGTCCCGTGGAATAAAAATTAGCCTTATCCCTTATTGCTCTGGAGAACAGAAGTAGGACCAATGGTTAGAAGTTAATAGGGAGCATATTTTATCTCAATATGAGAAAATCTTCTAACAATTAGAGCTATTAAATAAATTGAGTTGCCTTGTAAGGCTGCAGGACTTTGCTCACTAAAAGCATCAAGTGAGGCTAGACGACCGCTTCTTGTGAATTCAGTGCAGAGGATTATTACGCTGCGAAGTTAGCCTATGTTACTTCTGTTTCTTTCCAACTTAAAAATTCTATGAATATGTGTTACCTAGGAGAGGCTAAGATACAAAAATAGATTTTACTTCAAAATCACCTTAAAACAGTACCTTCAGTAGTTTTCTTTTAAGATGATTTAAATTCATAATTTCCCCCATTGCACTCCTCTTTGTACTCAATGAATATATGGCACCTTATTAAATTCAACAAAGATATTCTGAACAGTTATGAGTGTCATAAGAAAAAGATTTTTCCCAAGAGAATCTTACAAAGATTTGCAAATGTTGGAAAAGAGTATCTTAGAAAGATTTCTAGCAATATTTCTAGGAATATTCCATGCAATATAATAGATAGCAGATGGAAGAGGAAAAAAAAAAGAACCATTTCTTTATGGTTACCCAAGGAGTCAGAGAATGTATGTGTCAGGAAGGTGGTTGATTGCTTGATTTTGCATAACCTAATTGAGATTATTATTATTTTTAAATGCGGGTTTGTTGTGCTAATTAACTATAAACATATGGTATGTAAAATGCATGCTGCTAGGGTAAATTAATGTACCTCTAACATACATCCATATTTCATAGCTTCATCCACACAAATAAACCTCCTATGGAAGAGCTGTAAAGCAAACACAATTTTGCAAATTGCATATCACTAGTGGTAGAGCTGATACACCATTTTCCCATCATTATCCCTGACATTTCACTCACAATGATGATGAGAGGCATTTTCAAATAGAAAATTTCTCCCATGGAACTGATTAATGTGATGAAGTACTGTATAGAAATGAGGGAAAGCACAGAAATCTCTGCACTTCCTAACTTTTAATTTTATCTCTACGCAAATTTCTTCTGCAACATGAGACTGAAACTAGTGATGGGAAAGCCAGACATTCAAGTCAACAACCATTATTTTGCACCTACTATGCTCCAAGCATCGTGCCCGGAAAGATCAACTAGAACAGAACCTGTATTCTCGTAACTCCCTAAGGACTGGGTTCTGTTTCATTTCAGTATACTGAAAAGATCCCAAGTGAACTAACTCGTCAGCTCCATCAACCAACCTCTATCACATTAATAAGGTCTTTTACTCATGTTCTCCATATCCCATGTAACCTCATCTAAGATTACTATATATAGGAAACACTAGTGAAATTAGTATATACAGCATTGGGTAGTGACTCGTATGGAAAATGAGTAATTAATAAATAATGATAGAAGAATAAGCTGTTTTGTGTACTCACATTGGAAACTGACTTTTGTCCTACTTTATGTGTGTGTGTGTGAGTGTGTGTTTGTATTTCACTCCAAACCCATGAAATGTTTTATTATTTGTCAAGTCTTAAAAATTTCAGTTGCTGCCCTGGCCGGTTGGCTCAGCGGTAGAGCGTCGGCCTAGCGTGTGGAGGACCCGGGTTCGATTCCCGGCCAGGGCACACAGGAGAAGCGCCCATTTGCTTCTCCACCCCTCCGCCGCGCTTTCCTCTCTGTCTCTCTCTTCCCCTCCCGCAGCCAAGGCTCCATTGGAGCAAAGATGGCCCGGGCGCTGGGGATGGCTCTGTGGCCTCTGCCTCAGGCGCTAGAGTGGCTCTGGTCGCCAACATGGCGACGCCCCGGAGGGGCAGAGCATCGCCCCCTGGTGGGCAGAGCGTCGCCCCATGGTGGGCGTGCCGGGTGGATCCCGGTCGGGCGCATGCGGGAGTCTGTCTGACTGTCTCTCCCTGTTTCCAGCTTCAGAAAAATGAAAAAAAAAAAAAAAAATTTCAGTTGCCACCTTTTAATTTATAATCATATCTCAGAAATTCCTGTTAAAATATCTTCATTTATAAATCCTGGCCGGTTGGCTCAGTGGTAGAGTGTCGGCCTGGCGTGCAGGAGTCCCGGGTTCAATTCCCGGCCAGGGCACACAGGAGAAGCACCCATCTGCTTCTCCACCCCTCCCCCCCTCCTTCCTCTCTGTCCCTCTCTTCCCCTCCCGCAGCCGAGGCTCCACTGGAGCAAAGTTGGACAGGGCGCTGAGGATGGCTCTGTGGCCTCTGCCTCAGGCACTAGAATGGCTCTGGTTGCAACAGAGCAACGCCCCAGATGGGCAGAGCATCGCCCCCTGGTGGGCATGCTAGTGGATCCCAGTCGGGCGCATGCGGGAGTCTGTCTAACTGCCCCCCCCACCCCCCGTTTCCAACTTCAGAAAAATTTTAAAAAAAACTTCATTTCTAAACATGAAACTAGACTCAAACACCAGTTTTTCTATTCGGGATGATTTTTTTAAAGATAGCTTTTAAAAAAGAATGAAGCAAAGAGCTCTACTTTGAAGAATCCAGACCAATGTGCAGATGAGGTGGAAACAAGAGCTCCCATAGGTGCTCCGGCGGAAGGAGACTGAGATGCCCCACTCCGATATGGTAACACAGGCCCGAGAGCCCGCACTGCCTGGCGCTGCCCTGAGACACACCCGGCCCTGAGACACACTCCCTGATCAGGCACGCTGCCCTCCTCTGCCACCGAGCCTGGTGTTCTCAACACACTCTCCAGGAAGCCACCACCAATTACTTTATCAGGCTGGGAGCTGAAAATGGAACTTATCTGCCATCCCTTCTCTGGTTCAATCATTTTATTTTATTTTATAGCTAAGGAAACGGAGACCTGGGGTGAAAGAGTGACTTCTCTCAGGATCAAACTGCCTCTGAAAGGCAGTGCTGTAACTCAAACTTGTGACTCTCCATCAGAATTTCCTTCCATTGTCACAGCCTTCCCTTCTAACCTGCCCTTAATAAAACACTTGGTGTCCTTGGCCTCCAATAACTATTTTATTCTGCACTCATCAAGGGCTTATCATGGAAGAGTCTACGTACTTTATATTTTATGAAGATTTGCAGCACTTCTGTCTTTCTCTTACCTGAACAGTGTCTCAAAAAAGATTCGGTGATTCGGGGTTTTCTTTTCTTTTGACTGCATTGTGGTTTGGGGGCTTATACTCATCTCAGACAATGTCAGAACGAAGGCCTAATCAAGGTTTTTGGGGAAAGATCGGTGAAGGAGGAGAGCAGCAGACTTTCAAATTTTTATTCGATAAAGGTGGCTAACATGAAAGGAAAAAATTACCACAAAATGAGGCTAAAGTAACAAAAGAAAGAAAAGGAAAGCAAAAGACTCAGAAAAGAAGAGGGTGATAAGTCCAGATAAATTTTCAGAAACAAAGGCAGAAAAATCATGAAAAGGGAGGTACATCCAATAAGGTTAAATCCACTAGAACAACAATTTTCAACTGGCGTGCCACCATGCACTATCTGACTATTTATCAGGGGCACTGACCTCTTTTCCCTTAGATTGTAAATTTAAAAAGTGACAACAGCCAACACAACAATAGCCTCCTGGTGTGAATGATGGGCAAAAAAATGTAATATATTTTTTGGTGTGTCACAGAATTTTAGTAATTAGTTTCTACGTGGCATGAGATGAAAATGGTTGAAAACCACTGCACTCAGAGACAGTGAAAGCAATTTCTCCAACTAAGTATGTCATGGGCAGTAATGTTCTTATCTTTAGTAGGAGGACTCATGAAAAATAAATACTTGTTTTGTTTTATAGATCTTATTCTAATGTTTCTTTTCTTTTTTATTTATTTATATTTAAATTTTTTCCTTCTTTTCCAAGTGAGAGGAGGGGAGATAGAGAGACCGACTCCTGCATGATCCCCAACCAGGATCCAGTTGGCAACCCCTGTCCAGGGCTGATGCTCTGCCCCCGTCTGGGCTTCTGGTAACCAAGCCATTTTTAGCAACTCAACAGAGCCATCCTCAGTGCCCGGGCTGAGTGCTCAAATCAATCGAGCCAGGGCTGCCAGAGAGTGAGAGAGAAAGAGAGAGAGAAGGGGGAGGGGTGGAGAAGCAGATGGGTGCTTCTCCTGTGTGCCCTGACCGGGAATTGAACCCGGGGCTCCCATACACTGGGTCGACACTACTGCTGAGCCAACCGGCCAGGGCCTGAAATTTTCTCTTCGAAGGTTGGCTTTCTTTTTATTGAAAAGACTGCTTTTAACCCTGTCCAATACACATGACCTAATTAGAAACTTTTTCACTAGTACACTTAATTACATAATAACACCCAATATTCTTGGATTTTGAAAGTATTTCTCAAAATCAAAACTCCAGAAGTTCCTGTCTACACAGGCGACAGTGGGTCCCTCCGCGTTGCCTTTCTCACCCCCCACCCCGGTCTGCCTTTGCCTCCTCACCATTTCAGACTCTTGCCATAGTAGCTGGGACAGTTTTCTAAGGAATCTTGTATTTTGCAATTTTAATGTCTCAGAGACTACAAGAAAGGCCCTGAAGAGGGTTTTACCCCCACCTTGAGACCATCTGAATGATGACAATACAGTGATGGTTATGACAATATTAATAGCAATAACCTTTACATTTGCTGTGTGCTAGGGCCTAGGCTAAGCCTTTTTAATGCATTATTTCATATAATTCTTAAAACCATATGAGGCACAAAGAGTGAGAGAAAATACGCCTAGCTAGTGAGCAGCAGAACCAGGATTAAAACTCGGTTCCTTTTCAAATGCAAAGTTCCCACTAACTTTTTCATTCAGCTTTGACTCCACATGCGGGGCCCCTGCTGTGTGCCCAGCACTGTACAGAGGGCGACCCGCTGCCAAGGCAGGGGTGCTGCTGGAACCAGAACTCCTTCGCGCCGTGCACATCTCCAGGCTGGGGCAGCCCTCTCTGCACTGGCAACGTCAGAATCAGAAGGCCCCTCAGACAAGAAACAGAAAACTGGGCGCCCTAAAAAGGAGAGTTCGCCACTTTGAGAAGAATTATGATGTGGATTTTTCTTCTAAAGTGGAACTCAAAAAGTCAGTATTAAAATAGCTATACACTTTGGTGAAGGAACCAGTTAATATGGTTCAATGGTCATAAAAATATCTGTTAAATTTGATAATGTAATTTTTAGAATTCTATGTTAGTTTTGTAAATTTATTTAAGGAAATTATGTAAAATATGGGAGAAAAGTTTATGAATAAAAGATGTTTATGGCAGGTTTATTTATAGTACCTTTAAGGTAAAGGCAGCCTGGAAGTCCAAAGAGAGAAGAGAATGATAACATAGTCTGTTAATAAAATAATTTAAAGTTACTAAAAGCATAAAAATTATGTAGCTGCATTTAAAAATGTACATTTATATAAGACACAGTAAAGAAAACAGAATTCAAATTCATCTGCTATGATTACAAGTATCTAAAAATGTTTTTAAAAGAGACAGGAAGGGAATACTTCAAAATTGTATTTGCTGTTTGAGGAGAAATCACAGGTAGGGCTGTCCCTGCATTTTTAGTAACATTACAGGTGCTTCTTTCAGAGCTTCTAAATAATTTTCATAGAGGTATGTCTTCCAGACTAGAAAGACTGCAACCCACTGTTAGCTTGGAATACCTAGTGAAGACATTTGCAGTTACAGGGATGAAAAGCCTTCATCAGAGGGTAGTCAATTTCTCAGGAAACTCAAATAGAAAAATATAATTACGAAAGAGGAAGCAGTGCACACTGGGTGAACACACCTCGTTATGGCGACAATGGGGTTCACTTGAGAAGTCAGGACATGAACACAGGAAAGTGGGCGTTAAAGCAGAAGACCAGGCTGAGGGCAGGGTGGAGGTACCGTGGCTCCACCCTGTGACTGCGCGCACTCAGGCAGGTGGCCAGGGCCTCGGGCAGCTACGTGACGTGACAGAGGTCTAGCTGCTCCCGTCCTGAGTCAGCACACTCGCCCCTCTGCCTCTCTGATGCCGTGACCTGAGGCACACCCCTGCTCAGTGCTCGTGGGGCCTCCGAGTTGCACAAGAGAGTGCACACAGCATTCTACTGACCAGGAAAAGCTGTTTACTTCTCTCTGACCTCTACACCGAGAAAAACCCCTGCATTACGATCCTGCGGTGTTGTGAAATCGCCTGCGATGATAAATGATTAGATCAGGTGGTCTCAAACCTAACTGCATTTCAGAATCCCCGGGGAAGCTTAGTAAAATATGTATTTTTTTGAGAGTCGAGCTCTACCCTCTGATTTTGATTTAGTAGATTTATTTTGGTACCTAAGAATCTATATTTTTAATAAGCACCCCAGGGATAACAGATATTTAGGTCCTACTGGACTAAGCTACATATGGTATAATTTCAGTGTTTAACAAAATTTATAGCATTTTCATTTACTAAAACCAACAGTCTTATCAGAATATTTATTTAAACTGAATATCTATTCCCCACCATGCCAGCAGACAGAATATTTACTGTACCTGATAATCCAACATGCAGAAGCTTGGGAAAAACTGACAAATTCGGGATTCAAAAAAATATGGGAAAATCCAGAAAATGGGTAGTTCTTTGGGACTGTCATCTAATGGATCATAAGAAAGGAGAAAGAAAATAAGAAGCTGATATTAAAGGAAAAAATAAAACAGCTTTAACTGAAAAACTTCTGGTACCAGAAGAAAGTACAATTGTTCAATAAATTTAAGTCATACACAAGGAAAGAAGGTTGACCAGAGCGCCATTTACAACCAGACCTTTGTCAAAGGCAATGGACACGTTCTTTTCTATCTAAACACAGCTACAGCCTGACCTGTGGTGGCACAGTGGATAAAGCGTCGACCTGGAAATGCTGAGGTCTCCGGTTCGAAACCCTGGGCTTGCCTGGTCAAGGCACATATGGGAGTTGATACTTCCAGCTCCTCCCCCCCTTCTCTCTCTCTGTCTCTTCTCTCTCTCTCTCTCTTTCTCTGTCTCTCCCTCTCCTCTCTAAAATGAATAAAAAATAAAAATAAATAAACACAGCTACAAAGGTATGCAAAGTAGTCTTTACATACATATCATGATAACATATGTAAAGGTAGAGATGTTACCAAAAAAGTGGGAAAGAAAATGGAGCCCCAAGATTTCACTGGTTCAAGTTCATGCAGCTGGTAAGTGGCAGCACTGGAATTCAAGCCCACAAAGCTCTTTATTACTTTCCCAATAAGAGACTTTATCTACTCTCATAAGTAACTTAAGAACTGAAAATAAGTGGAATACTTAAGTCATGTTTTAAATTTTATTTTATATATTTTACTTTTCATTTTATTTTACTTTTTAGCGAGAGAGAGGCAGAGACAGGAAGAGAGATGAGAAGCATCAACTTGGAGTTGCAGCACTCTTAGTTGTTTGTTGATTGCTTTTCGTATGTGCCTTGACTGGGGGGCTCCAGACGAGCCAGCGACCTCTTGCTCCAGCCAATGATCTTGGGCTCAAGCCAGTGAACTTGGGCTTCAAGCCAGCGATCTTTGGGCTCGAGCCAGTGACCATGGGATCATGCTGATGATCCCACGTTCAGGCTGGCAACCCCATGCTCAAGTTGATGAGCCTGCACTCAAGCCAGATGAGTCTGTGCTCAAGCTGGTGATCTCAGGGTTTCACACTTGGGATGTCAGTATCCCAGGCCAACACTCTATCCCCTGTATGCACCACCAATCAGGCTTATTTTATACAGTTTAGATTTCATTTGCATTCTGTCCCCAAAGCAACACTGTTTATGTACCATAATTGATGGAGAAAATTGATTACCAATTCCTGACACTGTTACAATTTATCACCTTAAAAACTTGAAACTAAAAAATTGTTGTATGGACTAATTAGATAATTGTATTAAATACTTTGAAGTCCTAAGCCACTTTAAACTGAATAACAGCCCTCAGCCATTATTCTACCTCTAGGACCAGGTATCTGTGTGTCACTGATAAACACTGTCAGGCGACTGGATGTCTGACTTTCCCACCCAGATCTTGGCACGGTTAGCACTCTGGGCCAGGGGCTGGGTGCCCTCTTAGGGTTCTGAGCAAGACGTTGGGAACAGGGGGTGTAAGACCCACGAGGGCAGAGATGTGGCTCTGTTGTCCACTATGCTTCCAGCACCTGCACAGGACTTGGTTCATAGAGGCCATTCGGTAAGTGCAGGTGTGGGCAAAATTAGGTGTAATTATGAATACACAAAACACAGTCTATTCTTGTATTATTATTTATTAATTATTGTATTACTTCCCATATGAACCACTGTAAACCTACTTTGCCCACTCCTGTATTTATTGAAGAAATTCACTGCTGTTCTTCAGAATGTTCCTTTATGCCCACCAAAAAAAGGAATATTTTACCTATAAACCATTTTAAAAATACATGATTAGGACAATACAAAATGTATCATGATGACAAAGTTTGTTGCATTATCAAATAAGTCTATTTTTAAAAAAGACAAGGACCCAAAGGCATGTATATTTTATCAGTGCTCTGATTCACTGAGCTCTGCTAACATTTGACAGAAAGTAGATATATACATACATGTTTATTTTGCATTAAGTAATAAGTTACACACCTTGGCTTTGACCTTTTTTCCACATAGCAATTAACTTCTTGAATGTAACAGCCAGAGGTTCCACCAAGCCACCAAAAGGAGGATCTGTCACCATAATGACTCCTTCACCTTCATCTTCCTGTAAAAATGTTCTGCATACTTCAAGGGCAGCCTAGAACAAATAAAAATTCATTTCTAAATTAGGACTAGAGAGAGGCAGTTCACCCTACCTGGAGGAGAATGCATTAGGCTCAGCCTCCTTCTCTGCACTGAGACCTCACCCAGCTGCCACCCAGAGCCCCTCATTGACATCCGGAAGAGGCTTTCATTCAGCCCCTGTGAGATTTTATCTTTCGGGGTCTTGATAAGCAGGTTCTTACAATTGCAAGTTCAAATATCACCACTCTTAAAGGACTACACATTTCAAATGGTTAAATTAAAAAACTAAATTTAGTAACCAAAAAGAGAGAAACTCATTACCCATGAAGACTGTCTAAAACACTGAATTTAACAAACAGAAGCAGGGACTGTGCTAAACACTGGAGACATAAAGACGAATAAGACACTTTCTTTTTCCTCTCTGGTTTGTCCACCACCATGTGTTCAGTGTAATAGGAGCTACAGGTGCCAGTTAAACACGCACATGTTTCTGAGTGCTGAGTACACGGCAGACATAACTGAACAAGCACCAGTAAGTACGTAAATGAAGGCTCACAACTAACAGAGCTTATCCCGGCCACGACACCATGCTATTAGCACATCTTCCCAACAAACTGGTGCAAGTGCTTTTAGGAATTGCAAAGTTAATATTAACCACTGTCTAGGATATGCATCATTTTTACTTCAGGAGAAATTAATGAGACACGAATAATAACAACTCCAGTCAACTGACTTTGTAACAGTTTTCAAGTATGAACTCATCTATAAAAGCAAACCAACACTTAATAATAGGTGGCATATGATTTTAAAGTTTAATGGTATTTTAAACTTTAATAAACTTATATGTACTTTATAATAAAATATATATTGTTCTACTACTAAATCAATTTAGAAGACCCAACAGATGAGAGAAAAGCACACAACATTCTAATCCCTCTTCCCTTGGAGTGTCTTTATTCACTTCCAACTGGAAACACTACAGCAAAGGATAGTGTGTCAAGAAGGCTAATCGTTTTTCAAGTGCTGCCTGGCACTCTCAAGGACCTAAGTACAGATGATGTTACTGAAAAAATCCTGAGTTAAGAGCAGAGGAAAGAAAATAAACAAGTAAACTAGGCCTAAACTCTCAACCAAATTTTAAAAACGTGAAGAATATCTTTCCAGGAAAGAATTAAGGTTGTGATGTCCTGTCATGAGGTGCTGAGGATCCCAGTACAGACCACCTCTGGGAAAGAGACGCTTGCTTATCCCACCAATGTTGACAGTAACTTAAACCTTTTCATCTCAGTTATAACTTAAAAAGTGCCTAGCCTGTTCAATGCCACCCTCTAAACACACTTTTAACCCCCTTTACCATTAAGGCACATGACATTTTTTGTTATCCAAATCCTCTATTATTTGCTATGAAAAAATCCTGTGCAGGAAATGCCTGCTTTTTAATCCAGTTAACTAGGAAGTGCTGATGAGCAGTGACAGAGGCTTAGAGCCTCAAAGCGCCCAGCACACCTTCACAGGTGCCTGGAGACACACAGATACTCCGTGGTTGATTAGAGGACGGTAATCGTGACTGAAAACCTTGACTCAGGAAGTAGGCAGAAAGAAAAAGGGCAGAGAGTAAAATCATTCAAACAATAGTTTCCTCTAGGTCGGTCTCTAGTTACAGGGCTACTTAGAGGCTGTTACTAAAGTTCCAGAGAGGAGAGTGAGCTGGACGCCTGTTCTCCGCTGGGAAAGATCAAGGGGAACGCAGTCCTGGCAGCTCCATAAACGATCTAGAAGCTTGTAAGGTAATTCTATAAATTTTCAATAAAAGTTACATAAAATTTCCTGGACGAAGGCTAATTACATATTACTTTCTTAAAATATATGAAATTGCTAGCCAACTGTTAGGTATTTAAATGTAATTTTACTCTAATCATTATGATTCAATATAAGATGCAAAATCACAGCACGGTATTAAAAGCAAATAACTAACCCCCTGACCCACAACTGCAGCATCAAGCAGTGATACAAACTTGGTTATTTCCTCACTTATGTCCCCAGCCCTGAGCTCAGGGCCGCATCATTTTAAGAGACCATCCTGGACACTTCCATACCAATACTGCTCCAGCCTCACAAACTCAGCATCCCCAAACCCCACGTCCAAACTCCCCTGCCCTGTTTTGATGAAATGTGAATCCAGATCACACCACCAAGTCATCTTTGACTTCTCCTCTGGAACACTTATTACCAAGGTTTTTTTTAAATTGAGGTACAATGTTTTTTAAATTCAAGTATACAACATAATGATTACAACCAAGTCTTTTTTCATTTTTTTTTTTTTCATTTTTCTTGAGAGTAAAAGACAGGAAAGGGAGAGATGTGAGAAGTCTCAACTCCCAGTTGTGGCACTTTATTTGTTCCTTGATTGTTTCTCATATGTCCCTTGACCAGGAGGTTCAAGCTGAGCCAGTGACACCTTGCTCATGCCAGTGACCCTGGGCTTCAAGCCAGCAACCTCTGGGCTCAAGCCAGTGACCCTGGGATCATGTTGATGATCCCGTGCTCAAGCCCACAACCGTGCTCAAGCCAGATGAGCCCGCGCTCAAGTTGGCGACTTCAGGGCTTTGAACCTCGGTCCTCAGCATCCCAGATCAATGCTCTATCCACTAGGCCACCACTGGTCAGGCACAACCAAGTCTTCTTGTTTCCATCTGTGAAATGCCTACACCATCCACTTTGCTATTTCCCACTACCACAGTCCTAGCTGAGAAGTCCTTCATCCTCTACTGTCATGTGATTTGTCAACTCCTCTCTCCTCCATGCTAACCTAATCATCTCTCAGATCCTACTGATTATCAACCACATAAGCCCTTTGGGAAACAGTGAAATACGTCTTATTCTAACTGTTATTTATTTCAACACTTGGTTTTCATGGCTGTCACGGCTGAAAATATATGTCCCGAAGCAGAACTGATTCTGATGGAAGGAGTACACTCCTGTGAAATAAGTCAGGAGCCTCATTTTTCAATCCCAACCAACAATGCAATTTTTTTTCATTTCCTTAATGCTTAGTTTTTTTAGTTTTGCATGGGTTTCATTCTCTAATTACTTAGTATCTTAAAGCACAATATATATACATACTTCAGTGTGGTTCCATTTTTTTTAACTGATATATACACAACACATATGGATATACTTCAAGTGTCTTGATAATTCCAAATCATTTACAAATTCAAACCCTCCTGGCAGGTGTGACTACTTGTTGGTTGTGCGTTTTCTTTGTAAGAGGACCGACAAAGAGCTCAACCTGGGAGAAGCAGCGCTCGGCTGTGTTGTTGATTCACCAAGACATTATTAACATCATATTGAAAGAAGAACTTGTTTCAGCCACTGTCTTTTTTTAAGACTATTGTTTCATGGCAGTTTTAGGTTCACAGTAAATTGAGAAGATAGAGATGTCCCACCCACCCCTGGCTGCCACGCACGCAGAGGGTGAGCCTGCGTTGACCCATCTTCCTCACCCAGAGTTCATAGTTTACACCAGGGTGCCCTCTTGACACTACTTTTGAAGGATTAATTTAATAAAATTTCCTGTCCCTTAACTGGGACATGAAATTTATCAGGGAGGCAGCCACCAAACAACTAATCATGGAACTATTTAATGATATAGTATCGTACATCAACGAAGGAGAGCTTGAGTCTATCTGGGGCTCAGTGGAGACTGGACAAAGTCACTTAGCACAGCACCCTGAAGGATGAGGTCAAGTTGACGAGGCAGAGCAAGCAGAAGGCAGAGGAACGGCATGGGCACAAGCCTGTGGTGGGAAGGCCAGTTCCAGACAAAAGTTCGAGGTGCAAGTCCCGTGCCCTGAGCACAGAAAGCAGGAGCCGGGAGAGGACAGGTGGAAGAGTGGCAGGGTCAGACCCACAGGCCACGGACCTTGGTGAGAAAGCAGGTCTTTACCCCAAAGGGGGTGAACAGCCGGGAGAGGACAGGTGGAAGAGTGGCAGGGTCAGACCCACAGGCCACGGGCCTTGGTGAGAAAGCGGGTCTTTACCCCAAAGGGGGTGAACAGCCGGGAGAGGACAGGTGGAAGAGTGGCAGGGTCAGACCCACAGGCCACGGGCCTTGGTGAGAAAGCGGGTCTTTACCCCAAAGGGGGTGAACAGCCGGGAGAGGACAGGTGGAAGAGTGGCAGGGTCAGACCCACAGGCCACGGGCCTTGGTGAGAAAGCGGGTCTTTACCCCAAAGGGGGTGAACAGCCGGGAGAGGACAGGTGGAAGAGTGGCAGGGTCAGACCCACAGGCCACGGACCTTGGTGAGAAAGCGGGTCTTTACCCCAAAGGGGGTGAACAGCCGGGAGAGGACAGGTGGAAGAGTGGCAGGGTCAGACCCACAGGCCACGGGCCTTGGTGAGAAAGCGGGTCTTTACCCCAAAGGGGGTGAACAGCCGGGAAAGGACAGGCGGAAGAGTGGCAGGGTCAGACCCACAGGCCACGGGCCTTGGTGAGAAAGCGGGTCTTTACCCCAAAGGGGGTGAACAGCCGGGAGAGGACAGGCGGAAGAGTGGCAGGGTCAGACCCACAGGCCACGGGCCTTGGTGAGAAAGCGGGTCTTTACCCCAAAGGGGGTGAACAGCCGGGAGAGGACAGGCGGAAGAGTGGCAGGGTCAGAACCCACAGGCCACGGGGCCTTGGTAAGAAAGCGGGTCTTGACCCCAAAGGGGGTGAAGAATTATGAAAGAGGAACAATCTCATCACTTCTAGATGATCAGTACGTACTCAATTTATGAATAGTGGTGGAATGGCCACAATTTGATCAGAAGGGACTTTAGAAACTAAAGAACAATGGAAATAGTCTTGACTTTGTTCTTCCACAGGAGGAAAAAGAGATAATGGTTATAATTCTTACCTCTCCATCAAAGAAGTGATGGTTAAACATGTTATAATGGCAAAAGCTATCTTCCATATAAAACTGTGAATACCTGTAAAATAATTTATTACTGGAGTTACTTGTTCAGTGATAGCTACACATTTACATAGTTACAAACTAAAATTTAAAACTACAAAATCACACCTTTAATAAAATCAATTTCATCACTCTTTAAGTGTTCTGATATAAAGAACACTTCCCCAAAATCTCAGCCAGTAACAGTGGATGATGAATAATGAACTAAAATTATGTTCCCAAGTTTAATAAATCAGTGATAAAACTATGCAATATCACATATAAAATATACATGTTCTTGTGGACCAGAAGAACATAAACAATCAGGTTACTGGTAGATTATCATATAGTTAAGCTTGAGATAGGCTGACAATTAAAATACATGTCCCATAGTTAATAACTTTAAGAAAAATACTGAATCAATATTGCTGCTCAACAGCTATTAATTACTGTATTTTCTTCTATGATTAACAAAAATAAAGTACTTAATACAAAGTTTTTGTCTATTGAAGATTAACTTTATAAAATATGATTTTTAATATTTTAGAAAAATATGTGCATTTCATATTTTCTGAATTAGTGTCAGGAAAGAGGGATATTTGTTTACTGATTAAATCACTTCATTCTTCTAACATACTACTTTATTAAAAAATGTTTTTGTTACTTTTATTTTTTTAATTAAAATTTGTGTTTTGCAATTACAGTTGACATACACTATATCAGTTTCAGGTGTAATACCATACTACTCTAAAATACCATCAGTAATGAATGACAGTACTGCTTTGGGTGTTCACATTTTATAAATTTTTGCTGATTTACCAGGCAGAAATTCATAATAACGTTTTACATTTGCATTTATTTGATTTCTCATAAGACTGAGAGTTCTTTATTCCTTCAGTGTGTTTGTACTGTCTGTCCCGTTCTCTCCGTTTATGAATATGGGTCTTTACGTCTTTCTTGCCGATTTCTGAGTTTTTCAAGTAATATATTATAGAAATCTCATTTTTATCTCAATGGGATTTTGAACTTTGACAATTTTGTTATAAACAATTCACATAGGAAGCACATCATCCGTCTACAAAATGCATAACCTAGAGGGAAGGCTGAAAAAACCAGGGACACATCCTTCCTTCTTCAACCAGATCGTGGCCGTGGTGCTGCATGGCGTCTGCTCCTGTTCTCAGTGATTCCTGACTACCTACTCCTGGTTCACCAGCCACAGTGAGGGCTACAGTGGGTGACCCTGGCTTGTCCTCTTCCTGTTACTCTGTGGTTAGAAGCACAGGCTCTGTAGGCAGATGGTCTAGTTTCAGACTCTGAGTCTCACCTATTAGCTATTAGCTTCGTAAACTTAGGAAGTTATTGAACCTATCTGAGCCCCAGTTTCTTCATCTAAAAGTGAGAAATCCAGTAGTTTCTACCTCACAGGCCTTGGTGAGAATAAATGAGATTATGTATGTAAAGTGCATACTACAGTGCGAGCTACAAAGCATACGCGGAAATGTTCAATATCACTATTTTAATAAACACCAGCTATAACTGTGTATGTCTTAGTGTCCCTAATATTAGGGAATTATGTTTATACCCAACCAAATCTCCCCTCCTATAATCTAAACCATTTCTTCTTATTGTGTCGAGATGGAGAACAGCTGCTCACCATTTTCAGTGTGTTATCCCCTTAATATTATTTAACATACTGTTAATACATCTGTTAATTTCATAAAACAAATCTGCATTGAAGAAGTAAACAAAAGGTCTGGATAACTGAAAAATATTTAAACTATATACTGTAACAATGAACATTTCAAAAACTGCGGGACAATGTCAATTACCATTAATAAACAAATGTCTTCCTATTTAACTCAATTCCAAATAGCTAGTAATGTATGAATATCTGTTATTTAATTACTTTATATCTATCAGTACTAGTACAGCTGTGAGTCAATTATCATTTGAGAGTTTCCTTCTCTCTTACATTGCTTTGTGGAAGTAAAAAAAAAAAAAAAAATATATATATATATATATATATACACACACACAATCCCTTTTTACACATACTGCTACTACCTCTCCATTTTTCATTGCTTCACAATGACACCAGTTATTTTTCATTGTTTGTTATTTAAATTTTTTAAAATTTATTGATTTTAGAAAGAGAAAGAAGAATGGAGAGAAAAGGAGGGAGAAAGAGAGAAAAAAATCATTGATCTGTTGTTCTACCCATTTTTGCACTCATTGGTTGATTCTTGTATGTGCCCTGATGGGGGATTGAATCCACACACAACTTTGGCATATTGATATGATAATAGCCATTTTTTTTAATTGAAAAAGAAAATTTTATTTACATAAAATTCAACACAGTACAGTTGTCTAAAACTTTTGGGCAGTCGTGGTTCCAGAGAGAGAAAAAAGCCTTGATTTCAGTTCTAAGTTTCATGGAATACAAAAAAGGGAGCATAATTATTCATATTTCAAATTATGAGAAATCACTCAACATTACCCTCTTAAAATGAAATTGGCCACAAAGAATTATTCTCTCTATTGAATAAGGCAAACAAAACCAATCAGAAATGCATACACTTGAAAACTGTTCAAAAGGACATTCGTTTAATTTGGCCATTCATCCTCTTTCAACGAGCCGGTTGCTAGTGGGAGACACGCTCTGCACACAGGAAATGTAATCAAGAGCTGAATAAAATCAGCTCATGAAATGAACCCAAAAAATCCGTTTTTTTATATAACTTTATTTGGATGATAGTTTGCCAAATAGAGTTTCACATCCTTCCTGCTAAAATTAGAGCATGTAGAAACCCATCTTAGGAAATGTTAACTTCATATCTTAGACCCCTGGAAGGGATATTTATAGCACATCTACATAGACGCTGCAGTGGAGGCCGTTCTCTGCGGCCTTGGACAGACCTTCCGCAGGGCAACAACAAACCAAAGTCAGAGAGTCAAAAGCAACCAACCCCTGCCACTCCATAACGCAGAGGAATTTTTTTTCCCTGATTTAATTGTGAGAAGTCTGCACTAACCACACACTCCATCATACTATAAATACATTCAGCAGACTAAATTCATTCTCGCTGCTCCTATGTTTCAATAAACCAGCTCTCTCTAAACACCCAATGTTGACCTTTTGTAGAATTGACTCCGTAACAGAGTATGGGATCAAAGACACTAAGCTAGGATATCCTTAGTACAACACCTTGGGCTTTTGTTTGCAACACACAAACAGAGGCTTACAGACATGAAAAAAAAAGGATCAGTGTATTCCATTATAAAATAGCTTGATCCACATCCCCTGTGTCTAACTCTATCCAAGAGATTTCAACTCCAGGCTCAAGAGAGGTAAAACCATAGGCATGGCATTGAAGGCAAGAGTTAAGGGGCTATTTAAATCGTTCAAATAAAAAGTAAATTGAATCAGATGCAAAGAGTTCTGAGAATGGTTGCACAAGGACATAAATGTACTTTACTTACTTAACACTACTGAACTGTACATTTAAAATTATTAACATAGTAAGTTTTATGCTATGTGTATTTTGTCAAATTTTTTTAATAAAAAAGTAAATCAGGACAATAGCAATGAATAATACAAAACAAAATTATGAAAACAATTTACAATAACAACAAAAAGAACAAACATTTAGAAATAAATTTAACAAAGGAAACACAAGACTTACACACTGAAAAATACAAAATATAATTTAAAGGAGTTAAAGAAGACCTAAATAAACGGAAAGACTCTTATGTACATGAGTGGGAGACTTAAGATGGTGATACTCCCCAACTGATCCACAAACTTAATACAATCTCTATAAAAGTGATGGCTGGGTTTTTTTGTAGAAATTTACAAGCTGATCTTAAAACTCCTAAAATGCAGGGAGCCCGAGAGAACAGAGCTGGAAGACTTCCACTTCCTAATGTCAGAACTTACTACAAAGCAACAATGATCAAGACTGTGTGGGACTAACATAAGGATAGACACAGATTAATGGACTAGAATTTACAGTCCAGAATTAAACCCATACATTTAATCTTTAATAAGGTACCAAGGCAATTCAATGGGAGAAGAATAAACATTTCAACAAATAGTGCCAAGGCAACTAGCAAAAGAATGAAATTGGACCCGTACCTCATGCCATATATAAAAAAATAACTTAAAATAAATCAATAATCTAAATATAAGAAGAACTAAAACAAAAAGCTCTTAGAAGAAAACAGATATAAATGTTCATGACCTTGTAGTAGACAATAGTTTCTTAGGCATAATACCTAAAACAGAAGCAACTAAATCAAAAAGAAAATAATTGGACTTCATCTTTTCACTTCCACTGTGAAGAGACAACCCACAGAATGGGAGAAATTATTTGGAGCCCATATATTTGATAAGGCTCTAGTATTCAGAATGTATTAAGAACTTTTTCTTTTTGTAAAAATAAGTTTATTTAATTGATTTTATAGAGTGGAAGGGAGAGAGAAAGAGAGAGAGACAAGAGCATGGTTCCTGTATGTGCCCTGACCAGGGATTGAACCTGCAACCTCTGAGCTTCGGGATGATACTCTAACCAACTGAGCTATCCTGTGAGGGTTAAATGTTAACTAGAATTATAACAGGTATAAACAATTAAAAGGAGAAAAACAATTAAAAGGAGTAAAAAGAAACAGTAGACAGCAAACAACAATAGATACTATACTTCGTAAACCTACCGAAAATCAATATCCAATAAAAGGCTTTTAATGTTAGACTTCTTGTTGCCTGATGCTTTCAATCTGATCAGCTCATGTAACCTAAAGCAATTAGTGAAAGCAAATTTAGTAAGAAATTACAAATGCCATAGGTAATAAGTGAATAAAGCCCCCAAAAGTCAATGTTCTATTAATATTGTTAATATTTCAATGAAACACTAAAGAGAATTTTGCAGATATAACCAAAATTTCAGTTTTGCAAATATTTTTAAAAGGCAGAACTTATCTGAAACAGAGAAGTCTAAAATTATAAACAATTTTAAGAAGCAAATCAGAATGAATCCTTTATCATGTGTGGAAAATCTATAAAGATTTCCCTCAAATGGAGTACGCACTACAAACTCCTTAAGAGGGGCCATGCTTGGTAGTTCTTTGTATACTCAAAGCTTCATGCTATATCCTAGAACTTGATCATTTTTTCTTACAATTTAAATAGTGAGGCCAGCAAAACTTTTTAAAAAATCAAATAACATACCTTGGTGTTCCAACACACAGTACTCTTCGGAATGCAAGGGTAGAAAGTAGGTCTATCAAGAACTGACAGCTCCTATCGGCAAACAGATACTGGGCATTTGTCTTCTTGTTTTCCAGGGGAGAAAGGAGCTGACTGGGCCTTTTCAACTGGGTGACAGAAAGGTCACCCACCACCTCATGCTCACGATGCTTCTCCCAGTCACCTGGCAATAGCAGCTGCTGACATCTTTGACAAAACTTTCTCTGAGACAATGGCAACTCAATGAACTTCAAGTACCTTCAACAAAACATAAAAGAATATATTTTAAGTTTGTTTTTTGTTTTTTGACAGAGACAGAGAGAAAATCAGAGAGAGGGATAGACAGACAGGAAGGGAGAGAGATGAGAAGCATCAGTTCTTCGCTGTGGCACTTTAGTTGTTCATTGACTGCTTTCACACATGTGCCTTGACCAGGGACCCACAGCAGACTGAGTGACCCCTTCCTCGAGCCAGTGACCTTGGGCTCAAGCTGGTGAGCTTTGCTCAAACCAGATGAGCCCGCGCTCAAGCTGGCAACCTCGGGGTTTCGAACCTGGATCTTCTGCATCCCAGTCCGATGCTCTACCCACTGCGCCACCGCCTGGTCAGGCTCTATTTTAAGTTTGTTTTTAAAGGCAATTTATTTTTGCTAGTTTAGTATGCAAAAAGTATTATTGTTTCCTAAAGAATATTGCAAAATGAAGCAAAGGTAAGAAAAATTTGCGGAACGTTGCCTAGAATTTACGTCCAGCTGCATGCCGACGAAGTGGAAGAGAATCAGCAATTTCATAAGAATTGAGACGCTCCAATTCAGCCCCTGAATGAAGATCAATATCCATTTAAAATGTGACCTAATATATTACTCACATAGCGTAGTAGGAATGGAAACCACTATCATGTTTAAATTTATCGACAAATTCACGTGCTTTAACTTGGGCGTGTTAAACAGTCTAGCTCAGTATGACAATCATTTTAAATGAGAAATTAAGATCATTCTTCAAGTTCTTATGGCATACATAGCAAGCAAAATTACCTTCAAAAAGAAAAAAATGTTCCTACAAAGTTCCTCTATTCTTAGCAATACTGAGGCAGGCAGTTCTAAGAAGCTCATCCTCCAAACAGCAAGCTCATACTCAAAGCCTTGAAAATATATATCAAAAACCCATTTGACTTCTTTCAAGTCATCCTGATACCTGATTTCAAAGTCACCACCTTGGTCTTCCTTTTTTTTCTCTGTGATGAGTAAATAGAGAAAATAGTCATGGTTAGTGTGTTTAAAAACTGCTGACTTTGTATATGCTATGCCAGCTATGAAATCAGAGGAAGAAAACAAAAGAAAAAGAAATAAGATTATCGAGACTCATAGAGGGTCAGAAATGTCCAAATCTTAGCATGTCGAATAGGGCACTAAAGGATTCTTCTAGTTTGAGATTGAACTAAACTCTGGAACTGCACTGGAAAAACTGAACTTAATGCAGAATCAAAGTGGGTTTTAAAACTTTTTTATTTCCAAGCACAGTTTCACTTCAAAGCACCCGAGGCGGTGACAAATAGATATTCTGAATGGCTACAGCAAGAAATAAGCTTACCAGGCCGGCAATTTAAATATTTCTATTTCTATGATAACGGTTCTTTTGACAGCTTTATCTAAGACTGAAAAGAAAAGGACAGCAGTGTTAGAGGAAACTTCTATGGTAATGCAAAGAATGTCAGTAGAGAAAAGGGCCCCTAAGACATGAAACACGAGTGGAGAGAACCAGTGCACGGCGGCCACAGAAGTGCCGAGTGTACAACCGTGACCGCTCACTATTCAATGCTAAGTGTGGAAGACGTCCACGTCCAGCCAGGAGAGAGTAACAGAGACCGGATTTACTATCCTGACCCTCAAAAAAATGTTTTAACACACAAAATATATGAAACCACACTTTTAAGATATGGGGCAACTGGCAGCCCAAACAGTGAGAGACAGGAGAAGGGAACAAATGAGTGGAGCAACTGTCCCGCTTACTGGTCCCCTTTTATCCACAGTCCAAGACCCCCAGCACAGGTGCCCGAAACTGCAGACGGTCTCGGACTCTGTATATATTGTGCTTTTTCCTATATATATATACATATACATACATACATACATACATATATATATACATAAATGTGTATATATATATATATATATATACACCTATGATAACGATTAATTTCCAAGTTAGGCACAGTAAGAGATTAACAATAACTGATAATAAAATAGAACAATTATAATATAAAAAGTTGTATAAATGTGATCTCTCTTTCTCTCTAGTAGTTTTTCTGTATTTTCCATCTGATCCAATTCCTGAATCTAGACTTGTGAAATTGGCTAGAACCCCCAGTCAGTGTTGAACAGCAATGGTGAAACTGGCATCCTTGCTATGTTCCGACGTTAGGAGGAATGCACTCAATCTCTTATGGGTAGGCTATTAGCTACATTTTTCCTTAGATGCCCTTTATCAGGTTGTGAGAGTTCCGATCTATTCCGCGTTTTCTGAGAATATTTATTATGAATGAATGTTTGATCTTGGACTTGGAAGAACTCAAGTTATATATTTCTATACCCTGGGTATTTACTGAAAAGCCTGTGGGACAGGTAGAAAAGGCACCATCCAGACTAGAGCATTTTTAAAAGTCCTAGAACAGATTTCTCTAAGATGGCACCAATAGATTTTGCTACATCTGAATGTTCTGGAAGGATCCAGACCACGAGCAGCATCTTCAGCTGAATCAGTGACAAACACATAAATAAGAGTGGCTACAACAAGAAACCCAAGACTGTCATTAACTCCAAGGAAAACAAAAAGCTACGTAGGAAAGAACTTACTGTGATTTATTTTATGGTTCAGCTATGAGCAGCATTTATAGGGTTATAATAATGAGCACACTAAATTTTGAATCTAACCAAAATCATAATCTAACCATGTAAGACTAAGGTATGAAAGTGTACGTATGGATTACAGCTGTGTGGGGCAGGGGGCAGGGGGCAGGGGGCGGGAGGCAGGTGTTGGAGAGGAGAGGGCAGAGAGAAGAGGGGACGGTCAATCTTCATCTTCCGTAGGAAATAAACAGACACTTCCAGAAATGGATTAATCACGAAGGACGAGACAGGCACATTTTGTATTCTACAGATAACAAGGTGAATTCTAAAAGAATTAGCCAGAAGAGCTGACCATGGTGCCTCCTGGGAGTGTAAGACGCATGGGTAGAGACAGGCATTTCACTCTTTGTAAAACCTCACAGAACTATTTGATTCTATTGCCACATACACATTTCTTTGTTGAAATTTAATTCACATAGCACATAAACACCTTTCCAAGTGTACGACTCACTGCTCTTCCTCCCGGGAGCATGCCCACATCTTTCCCTTACCCCCTCCCTCCCCCACAGGTGTGCATCTCCTAACCTAGACTCTAAGGCCCCCAGAGGACTTGCACCAGGGGAGCAGTGGGCAGTGGCAGCTCGTCCCAGGCCAACCCTGCACCCGTCTCCAAGGCCCCTTTTCGCTGACTTCTCAGTGAGCTAGAATAGCCCCACCCAGGCTCTCTGTTGCTTTTACCGTCCTAAGCCCTTTCTTATAAAAAAAAAAAAATCAAAAAGTATATGATTCATTGATTTTTAGAACATTCATGAAGTTGTGCAACCATTGCCACAATATCATTCAGAACATTCCTGTGCCCTCAGAAAGAAACCTCGCACCTATCAGTGGTCACACCCCCAGCGCCGCGCTCCCCACCCCTAAAAGCCACGAGGATGCTCTCTCTACACAGAGATTTGCCCATTCTGGACACTCATCTCAATGGAATCATATAAGAGCCAAGCAGAAGTGTTGATTTTAAAAGCTTTTTTAATAAAAAGACTTCTATTTTAAAAATAAAGACTGCAAGAGGATGTATTTCAGCCGAATAGGAGATGAATGAAGAGCCTAGAGCCAGGGCTCTCAGTCCGTACTAAATCTATTTAACCACAGAATAAAAACAGGAACATGGGCATTATACTTACAGTGCAAAATGCAAATAGTGTAACTCAAACAAAAGCGGCAGGCAGGGTATGAGAAAGTGGCAACAGTGTACGTATACTGATTTTTGCATGTTTTAGAACCACAGGCCAAAAGTTGTCATTTGAAACTGAAAAACCAAGTAAAAGAGCTATAAGCAATACTTAAAGGCATTAAGGTTAACCCCTAAGAAGAAATAATCAACTAAAATGAGTCAGTGATTAAGAAATATACTCGGTTCATCATTTCTCATGTTTGGATGAATAAAGACTATCTAAAAAAATAAAAGGATTAAGTATGGCATAGAAAGTTACAAAGGCAGCCATTACAACAAAAATACGGAAGCGTACATGAAAACAAGAGAAGCAAAGCAAACACAGGCCACACATAGTGAAAGAGAAGTAAAAGAAGCAATAAAAACAGAAAGCATTTAGTATGTAATACAGCAACACTAAGAACAAGCCTATGTATTACATCCACTATGAAAATGGGCTAAATCCGTCCATTAAAAGAAAGCCTGTCGGACTGGACCACAAAGCAAAAATCAACCACCCTATTTCATAACTTCCAAGAAACCTCTTTCTTCACATTTCAGCAGGTACGATATTGACATGATTTATAATTGCTGTCAGCTAGCCGAAAGTCATGCCGTTGCAGGGAGTGTCCACCCTCGTGCAAACACTGTCCTAGTGCTTCACACTGTCCTCTCTTCCCAGCAGAACGGAGCACTGCTGGGACTCCAGGAGGGAGGTCACTGCCGTCACCCTGTCTCAGTCCCCAAACACAAAGTACAAAGCTAGCTCACCTGCAGTCAGGCACCACAACTGAGCAACAGAGCATGCGCTGAAAGAATGACAACAATCAAGGGCTTTACAGGAAAAAGGATAAGGAAGATTCCCAAGCAGATAAAGCTGTGCCAGGTTCTGTGATGCCAACTAAAGGCAGAGCTGCAAAACCAAGAAGAGATGAGATGAAGTCCAAGGCCCCGAGGGGCGAGTGTGACAGTTCACTCACTACAGGACTTAACGCATGAAGTTCAAGTACTTTTACAAGAAGAACACTGTTAAATGACCCTCCATTTCTGTCTTTGTGCCTTGTCAAAAGTGTCCTTCAAAAAGCTTTACTGCTTGTTTATCAACCTTCTCTTGACAAAAGATCGACTGAGATCTTATGCCTATTTCTCTCTCTTCTAAATCTCATCATAATCATTCAACTGTACCGCTTTACATTTAACATTCAACACAGGGGTTTTATTTTTTTGTTCTAATTAGACCATATTTTTAAAGTCTTAGTTTAGTTTCAATTGTACAACACAGCGGTTAGACAACCAAGTACTTTACTAAGTGTTCCCCCTGATATTTCCAGAACCCACCTATCACAGGACATAGTTATGACATCACTGACTATATTCTCTGCTGTGCTTTCCATCCCTGCGACTATTCTGTGACTACCACGACCAATCTGGAACTTCTTAATCCCTTCACCTCTTTCACCAA
This sequence comes from Saccopteryx bilineata, assembly GCF_036850765.1. Classification (NCBI taxonomy): domain Eukaryota; kingdom Metazoa; phylum Chordata; class Mammalia; order Chiroptera; family Emballonuridae; genus Saccopteryx; species Saccopteryx bilineata. The sequence goes on from NC_089494.1 coordinate 249,131,895, forward strand.
TGGCCCAACACCTGTGCCCTCTGGCAACCAGCAGTCAGACACAAGGTTTTTTCAGTCTGGTAGCAAAAACATGAGACCATGAAGAGCTAAGGATTACTCAGTGCTCCCTCCTTATTTGTACTTAATACACAAACCCCAGAGGGAAAAAAAATTCATTCTGCTGCATGGCTCAGCATGATTCACAAATTGCAGGCTAGCATTTTGAAATGTCATTTTTATTGATCTCCATTTGATATTCCATTTGCCTTTCCTGGAGTAGACAAATTATGTTTATTTCCCTAATAGCAGACTTTGAAAATCTGAGTTTAAATGAGCGCTGAAAAGAAACATAACCAAATGAAATATCAACTAAATAAAAATATCTGAATGCACATTAATTAATGTTGATTCCAGCATTAAAATATATCTTCCCTAAGACGTCAGAGGTCACAGTAGAGGGGCCAGCATACTGCATAATAGAATAACATTTCAGAGCATAACCGGCAGCTAAAAACTACAAGGAAAGTCAAATCTCAGGCACAAAATGTGAATCTGTCAACTGAGCACAGGAACTATAAAGGATGGTCCAAAGAGTGAGATTAGAAAAACAAGTATCAAGTCCTATTCTGTGGCACCCAGAAGTCTGAGCAGCACTTCCAGTTCTGTAATCAGAATCAAGTAACAAATCAATTTATCATGCTACCGGCCATCATTCATTCTAACAATTACGAAAATAAGTTAGTCAATGAAAAGCTATTGTTACGCCATAATAACAGAGGAAAAGTTCGCTTTCTAGGATAGGTATCATGTTGAAATGCATTTTACTACTTTCAAATATAGTAGTTCTTTAATAAGATACAGTAACTTACAAATGAGTTGCATAAAGTTAAATTAGAAAGCAATTACAATCTCAAGTAATGGTACAGCATCCTTAGGCCCACTTACATGCAAGAATGAACTGCTCGTCTAAAGTTAAAGACACACTAACAACAGAGAATAGATGATGTATTAAGTGTTTGATTTTAAAAACCAAAATTTTAAATTTTTAGAAGAATGCTGATTTCAAATATTTTACACCACAGAAAACACATAAGAAAGCATCAGAGCATCAATTACAGAGTGATGCAGTGAAATCAAAGACGTTGTATTTCAGAAAGCTTATACTTCTACTCATCCTCCAAAACCTACTCAAATACCACTCCCTTAAACTGGACCGATCAGCTCTGGCACAAGTAAGATGTAGCTCTTCTGACTTTCCAGAGCACTTAGTCTTTTTCTGTGGATACATCGACATTCTTCATTGCACTGTATCATTTTTTACTATATCTCAACCTCACTACTAGCATTTTAAGTTCTTCTTGAGCACTCAACAAAGAATGAATATAGCTCTGGTCAGTCAGCTCAGTGGATAGAGTGTGGCCCAGTGTGCAGAAGTCCCATGTTCAATCCCTAGTCCGGGCACACAGGAGAAGCAAACATCTGCTTCTCTTTCTTCCCTATCCCCCTTCTCTCTCTTTTCCCCTCTCATAGCCAGTGACTCGACTGGTTCGAGCACTGGCACCAGGCACCAAGTAGAGCTTGGTTGGTCAGAGTATCAGCCCCAGGTGCTGAGAAGAGCTGGGTTGGTCAGAGGGTCAGCCTCAAGCACTGAGGATAGCTTGGTTGATTTGAGTATCGGCCCCAGATAGAAATTGCCGGGTGAATCCCAGACAGGGCACATGTAGGAGTCTGTCTCTCTATCTCCCCTCCTCTCACTTTAAAAAAAGAAGAAAAAGAAATGAATGGATAGGTGGATGGATGGATGGTAGAATGGGCAACAAAATCCAAGGTTATGGGTCATGATGACTTATAATTTTAAAAATTATTTTAAGATATGCTCTCAAGAGCCTGACCAGGCGGTGGCACAGTGGATTGGGCGTCGGACTGGGATGCCAAGGACCCAGGTTCAAGACCCCAAGGTTGCCAGCTTGAGCGCAGGCTCATCTGGTTTGAGCAAAAGCTCACCAGCTTGGACCCAAGGTCGCTGGCTCGAGCAAGGGGTTACTCAGTCTGCTGAAGGCCCGCGGCCAAGGCACATATGAGAAAGCAATCAATGAACAACTAAGGTGTTGCAACGAAAAACTGATGATTGATGCTTCTCATCTCTCTTCGTTCCTGTCTGTCTGTCCCTGTCTATCCCTCTTACTAACTCTCTCTGTATCTGTAAAAAAAAAAAAAAAAAAAAAAGATATGCTCTCAAGAATCAGCACTAGATAACAGATAAAATTATGGCTCCCAAGTCTTACTGAATCTAAACTTTTTTTTTCTCTTTTAAATAATTCCAAGTCTATAAGGTAAAAAGCCTTTATAAGCAGCCCAAACAAACAACCTTTTGAAAATTCTTTAATACTTCATATTTTGGCCAGTGTTTTTATATGCTAATAAGCATGAAATATAAACTTCAAAAATTCTTAAATATCCAAAAAATCATACTCTGGCAATATAAAGATAAGAACAGTGTTTTAGCTCCAAACTAAAGTTTTATTATGCAAGAACACAAAAGCACCTAAATTTTCTTGAATTTAATTCAAGAGTTTAATTGAATTACCAATATCCTTACATAATAACATAAGCAACATGCTTATCAGATAAAAGTGGTAAGGCGGAGTACAAAACTATGTACATGTTATGATTACAACCTTGTAAAACAAACCCTGGCACAGGAAAAAAGGCTGGAGGCAATGTAACAAAATGACAAAGGTGACGGGTGCAAAGGGAGAAACCATAAGCAATGTCTACTTTCTGCATCGTAGATACTCTATTTTATCTCATTATGATAATCTCATTATGATATATCTCGACATACCTCCTTATGTTTATCTCCTTATAGCTCTTTAAATTAAATCACTACACATTATATATATATTTTTTTATTTTTATTTATTGGTTTTAGTGAGACAGGAAAGGAGAGAGAGAGAGAGAGAGAGAGAGAGAGAGAGAGAGAGACAGGAACATCAATCTGTTCCTGTATGTGCTCTGACCAGGGATCAAACCAGCAACCTCTGTGATTCAGGATGCTGCTCTAACCAACCAAGCTATCCAGCCAGGGATACACATCATATATTAATTACCATCTGCTTTTTTGTTTTGTTTTGTTTGTTTGTTTGTTTGTATTTTTCTGAAGTTGGAAACGGGGAGGCAGTCAGAAAGACTCCAGCATGCGCCCGACCGGGATCCACCCAGCATGCCCACCAGGGGGTGATGCTCTGCCCATCTGGGGTGTTGCTCTGTTGCAACCAGAGTCATTCTAGCGCCTGGGGCAGAGGCCAAGGAGCCATCCTCAGCGCCCGGGCCATCTTTGCTCCAATGGAGCCTTTGCTGCGGGAGGGGAAGAGAGAGACAGAGAGGAAGGAGAAGGGGAGGGGTGGAGAAGCAGATGGGTGCTTCTCCTGTGTGCCCTGGCCGGGAATCAAACCCGGGACTTCCACATGCCAGGCCGACGCTCTACCACTGAGCCAACCGGCCAGGGCCAACATCTGCTTTTAAGTTTAAAAATGCCATGTTAGAATCAGAGAGGCATTAATGAATCACTGCTTATTCTAGTATTATGTAGTTACTTAACTTCTCCAAGCCTCAATTTTCTCATCCCAGTAAAACAACTCAGCAGGATTAAACAACATCTCATGCAAAACATCTAGCTTAATGCCCAACTCACAGTAATGCTCAATTTATATTACTTCCCCTTTCAACATTTTTCGTTATCAATTGAATTCCTATAAATTAAGTAGGCATCACTGATTAAGTGCTTTGGTTAAGAGACAAACCATTTATCTTAAGAAAAGCCTCCTCCATCAAAGGACTTTGAAATCTACTAAGAAGCTTAGGAAGACATTTTTAATAGATCCCAGTAATCCCTTCCACTTAACCTGGATAAGACCTCAGAATCCATCAAAACACAGCAGCCCAGGTCGCCACAGGAGTGGCCATTAGCCTACACCTATCTGTCACCAGCAAGTCAGAACAAGGGACTCTTAAGAAGCTTCTCCCAGTACACAGAGCACAAGGCCTATGACACAGGAGAGGGATGAATTACTTTCACAGGTTTGCCAGATAGTCAAATCTATGACTCAATTCTAGTTCACCCAATAAATCATGTTAACAGTGCAGATATTCAAAAACAGGTGTTTACTGCTTAAAAGAAAAAATTGGTTCATTTAATATTTTTTTAAAAAATTACAGGAAATCTTCATGGCTTCGTATTTAGCAATGAATTATTAGCTATGATACCTAATGCACAAGCAACAAAAGAAAAATTTGATAAACTGGACTTTATCAAAGTTAAAAACTTTGTGTATCAAAGGACATCATCAAGAAAGTGAAAAAACAATATAAAGAATGGAAGAAAATAGTCACAAATCATCTGATAAGAGTGAACATATAAACACACCAAGAACATATAAAGAACTCCTGTAATTCAATAACCAAAAGAAAACCCTATCAATAAGAGAAATGAACAGACATTTCTCCAAAGATAAGCAAATGGCAAAAACACATGAAAAAATGATCAACATGAGTACAGGGAAATAAAAAATTAAAACCAAATACCACTTCACAATTGTTGGGATGGCAAGAATAATAATAATAATAAAACTGAAAATATCGTATTTTTCACTTCATAAGACGCACCTGACCATAAGACACACGTAGGGTTTTTTTTTGTTGTTTTTTTTTTTTTTGTTTTTTTTTTTTTTTCCTTACCGGGAATCCTGACTCGCAGACATGATCCTTAGGAACTAGCGACACACGTAGGGTTTTAAGGAGGAAAATAAGAAAAAATATATTCTGAACCAAATGGTGTGTTAAAATATTTAATAAAATACCGTATTTTTTTCTCCATAAGATGCACGAGCATTTTCCCCTCCACTTTTGGGAGGGAAAGAGTGTGTCTTATGGAGCAAAAAATACGGTAAATGTTGACAAAGACGTGGAGAAATAAGAACCTTCATATACTGCTGGTGGGAATGTAAAATGGGGCAGCAACTGTGGAAAATAGTATGGAGGTTTCTCCAAAAACTAAAACTAGGCCTGACCAGGCGGTGGCGCAGTGGATAGAGCACTGGACTGGGATGTGGAGGACCCAGGTTCGAGACCCCAATGTTGCCAGCTTGAATGCAGGCTCACCTGGTTTCAGCAAAAAGCTCACCAGCTTGGACCCAAGGTTGCTGGCTCAAGCAAGGGGTTACTCGGTCTGCTGTAAGCCTGCGGTCAAGGCACATATGAGAAAGCAATCAATGAACAACTAAGGTGCCACAACGAAAAACTAATGATTGGTGCTTCTCACTCTCTCCATTCCTGTCTGTCGGTCCCTGTCTATCCCTCTCTCTGACTCTCTCTCTGTCTCTGAAAAAAAAAAAAACACAACTAAAAATAGTACTACCATATGAGCCAGTAACTCTGCTCCTAGGTATATATGCAACCAAACTGAAAACAGGGACTCAGATAGTTATACACCAATATGTACTGCAGCACTATTCACAATAATTAAATATATGGAAACACCCAAGTCTCCACTGATGGATGAATAAACAAAACAAAATGTGGTATATACATACAATGGGATAATATGATTCAGCTATAAAAAGGCTGGGCTTGACCTGTGGCGGCGCAGTGGATAAAGCGTCGACCTGGAACGCTGAGGTCGCCGGTTCAAAACCCTGCACTTGTCTGGTCAAGGCACATGTGGGAGTTGATGCTTCCTGCTCCTCACCCCTTTCTCTCTTTCTCTCTCTCATTTTTATTCTCTCTCCTCTCTAAAATAAATAATTTTTTAAAATAAAGGCTGAAATTCTAACACATGCTACAACATGGACGAACTTTGAAAATATTACATTACGTGAAATAAGTCAAATATAAAAAAACAAATATTGATCATTTCATTCATCTAAGATACCCAGAATAGTGAAATTCATGGAGACAAATAGTCTCCAAGATTAGAGGTTGCCAGGGACTTGGGGGAGGTAAAATGGGAGTTATTGCTTAATAGTGACAGTTTCTGTTTGGGGTGATAGTTTTAGAAATAGTCGTGATGGATGCACAAGATTGTGAATGTAATTAATGCTACTGAATTGGTAAGTTTTATGCACGTGTGTGTGTATACTTATCACAATAAAATTAATTAATTAATTAAACTTAAAAGGCACAGGTAAAACAAAACAGGAAAATTAAAAATGACAACACATCAGTACCTTTCCACACACTCCGTTCGGGATAGTGGAGGCTGACATCTTCGGTTATGAGCTTCTCGGGCAGCAAGTCTAGCTCCTGACAACTGAGAAAACAAAATCCACTTAATATACCATCAAACTTGCTACTACACTAAAGAAACCAATATCACATTCTGACATCGAGAAGCCAGAAATTCAGGCAGCTCAAAGTTGTAACCAAGCATTCATTTCGGAGGGGTGGGGTGGGGAGACCAAAATGTTACACTGGAAAAATTCTAGAGTAGTTTGAAGCAGTATCCAACCAACATAATAAAGTACTGAGATTAACTCACATGTGGTAATTAAAAGGTCTGCAGAAGCATAATACACAAGACTGTTTTCTAATAAGCCTAACAAAACTGTTAATATCCTAGTCAAAACTTTCAGAAGCTTGGGGTGGAGTCCAAGAGGATACCCAGCTCATAACTATCTAAGTGCCTTCATTAGTCATCCAACAGCTGTATAAAGAATGTTCAATGCAAATGTTCTTTAAAAAGTGTTTTTCTAAAACATTTTCTGGAATGATCATGACCTAGATTCTTTAGGGAGAAATCTGTATTTGTAAACGCAATACTAACACCTCAGAAGGTCTTACTGGGAACTAAGTCTTTGAGATAGTAGTTTTGAAGACATCAGTGATCAAAGTTCAAAGTATGAACTCCAGTTTAACAAAAACATGGTATACTCATCTTTTACAAGATTTATCTCACACATTCTCAAAAATGTCACATATATCAAAAATAAAAAATATATATCAAAAAAGTTAATATACCTTTTCATCTTCCCATTGAAAAAAATTACAATCTTTTCTATCTCTACAGGCTGAGCAGGCATAAAATCTCCGTGTTTCTTCTTTCCCTTGGCTCACTTTTACAAACAAAAGTGTGGGTCCTAGTTCCGGAGCAGGAAAAAAAAAAAAAAAACCATGTCAAACAATAGTCATCTACATCAAGTTCCGAGTTTTCAGCACCCTTAAATAAAACTTGTTTTAATTTTATGCACGATTTGTCACAACTAAATCCACTACTTTGTTTTAATAATGTACTTAAGAAATAATTTTTGCAAACCGGTCCTCTCCAGAAATGAAATGCTATTGTTAGCAGAGCTGCTGTCTACATGATGAATGACCTGGGTCCCGAGGCTAAAACAAGGCAAGCGTCCAGAGCGCTGAGCGCTTTGCCACCTGCGTCCGCTCGGTTACCCTTTCCGTGGAGATCCGAGCCTTTAGAGCCGGACACACCCTCTCTCCGCGAGTTAGAGGAAAACTGGGTCTGGTTGCTAGGGAGGAATTCATTCCATCATTCTCCCTAACATTTCTTTCTTTCTTTTTTTACTTTTACTGAACGGATAGCAAATCAACAAATGGAAGTACCCCCAAGTACTTGGCAATGGGAATTACTCAATAACACGCATGCTCTTTGCCTAGCCTCTACCTCTCTTCTTCTTCCCTAAAAAATAAAAATTAAAAATGTATGTAAATGACCGTAGAGCCCAATGGGGACTTTTTGTGACGATTTCTTAATTACGTTGAAGACCACAAGTTCCCGCGGAAGGAGCGTTTTCTAGGCATCACACACGTTTCCAGGGAGAGAGGCTGGTAAGGACCCGGGAGCCCCAGCAGCCCCTAGAAACTCGGCGAAAGCTCGCCCCTAGGCTGAGCCCACACACGGACCCACCGTGAGGGCACAGCGGGGCGGGGGTGGCGGCATCGGGGACGAGCACCACCTCCGCTCCCGCGCGCCCCTGACTGCCCGCGCTCCCCTCTGCCTCCACCGCTCCAAGCCGGTCTCTGAGCGTCGCCATCTTCCCGCCGCCGTCCCGAAAGCCTCAGCCAAAAAAAAAAAAAAAAAATGAGGCTGAGAAAGAGCGCCGCCACCACCCGCTGAGACTCGCAGCGCCCCCGCACGCCTGGGAGGACCTGCGACCGCGGGGCAAGGCCATTCCCTGAAATGCAGTCGCCGCCAGTCCTTGGCTGCCCCTAAGAAGTCCTTGATACGGAAGGGTACGACTCACAGGCAACTTGCTGGACCTGTGCAATAAGCTTACGTATTTCCTGCTGCACCCTTTAGCACCTGTAAATACCCTCCTTTCATAAGAATACAGTCAGGAGACGAGATAACACTTCGGAGCAAAGCTTTGGTCGGATTTAAGTCCAAAAGGCAGCATCACCACCAACAGCAGTTGACAAGAGAGAGCTGAAAGCCTTCGCGCTTCATGAAACCGCCCTCTTCTCAAGGTTGGTGGCACACTGTCATCTCCTACCTTCTGAACAGTGTGTACACTTACACGTTATAGTTCCGTATCCATCGGCATTTATTTATTGTAAGGAAATAAAAATATCCCTATCTGCATCTGACATGATTGGCTACATAGAAAATCCCAAGGAATCTACAAAAATAACTCTAGTTTAAACTGAGTTTAACAAGGTTGCAGGATACCAGATAAACATACAAAATTTATTGTGCTTCTATATACTAGCAAAAATCACTTGAAAGCACCAAAATTAAAAACAGAATACCACTTATAACGACTCAAATAAATGAAGTATTTAGGCTTCACCTAAATCTAACAAAATAGGCACACAGGACTTGTATCAATCTATCCAAATTAAGACATAGCTGTAGTAAACACACAGGTATGGCTGTAGATGAAATAAATAAATCTCCTTATAGTATTTAAGGAATCGATGGACCTTGTACATATTTAAACTCACACATTCACTGCTATGTTATATTAATTTAGAAATATTGCTCTTTTCCAAGCACATTTCATGCAGTGGTTTCACTCAACTCCTTGACCTGCACCTGAGCACCTGGTCTCTGGCGTAACAATTCAAGTTGTCCAGCACAAGTTATTGGCATGTCTAAATCTTTAGGATAGAGAACTTTCTGGACCCATGTCTAATGATACCTTTCTAAAAAGATTTTATTTTTTTATTTTGAGAGAGAGAAAGGAGAAAGAGAGAAAGGAGAGGTGGAGAAGCAGGCAGCATCAGCTCATAGTAGTTGCTTCTTGTATGTGCCTTGTACAAGCATGCCCAGGTTTCAAACCAGTGACCTCAGCATTTCAGGTCGATGCTCTACCCACTGTGCAAACACAGGTCAGGCTTTTCTAATGATACTTTGTGTGTGTGTGTGTGTGTGTGTGTGTGTGTGTGTGTGTGGCAGAGACAGAGAGAGAGAGAGAGGGACAGACAGACAGGAAGGGAGGGAGATGAGAAACATCAATTCTTCGTTGGGGTTCCTTAGTTGTTCATTGATTGATTTCTCGTATGTACCTTGATGGGGGGGGGGAGACTACAGCAGACTGAGTGACCCCTTGCTCGAGCCAGTGACCTTGGGCTCAAGCTGGTGAGCCTTGCTCAAACCAGATGAGCTCACACTCAAGCTGGCGACCTTGGGGTTTCAAACCTGGGTCCTCTACATCCCAGTCCAATGTTCTATCCACTGCGCCACCACCTGGTCAGGCCTGTCTAATGATACTTTGATACTTCTGAAAATTGTATCTCAAGACCTAACTACCCTTAGTCATTAACATTAGTACTTCTATTGAAAATTTTTAATTAATAAATATAGCTTTGTAATCTTTAAAAGACTTGTTTACAAAGCTTGCAGTTGAAATCATAAAATCATACCACCAAAAATAGTTACTGAATCAATATTTTCTTACTCTCTCTTAAATAATTCTGATGCTGTGAAGTGAGTTTATAAGCAACCCACACTGATAAGGATTTGCAGCCTTCACATGAAAAGTCCAACAAAGGTTGTCCAAACAAGATAAGCGAAAGAGCTCCTCTTAGTGTGAGAGATCTACAAGGTTTCAAAAATAAGGCAGCTCTCTCTTTCCTGGGGGATAATTTGAGGACAGAAACATCTCAGCCATATTCAGGCATGTATATGTAGTATATGTTGAATGTTTACTGAAGAGGTCATGAATATGAGCAATAAGTTATGCATGTTTCATTTTACTGTCTAATAATAGTTTTAGTTTGTACAGGAAACACCTTGAGCAGAGAGAGCTGAGAGACATAGGAGATTCTCAAAAGAAACCAGTGGCAGAGCTGAAAACGGGCCCCTTGAGGCTGAGCACTGAGAGAGACCCGTCACACTCACCACTAATGATCCTTAATGCCCCTAAAACAGCCTCAGCTTCAGCCACTGCCCCACCAGAGGACGTGGACAAACTGGGCAGCTTCCTACAGGCACCAGGATGTCTCACTCCGTGACTTTGTTAATAGGAGAAATGCCCTCCAACCACCCGAATCTCCTGCAGAGAAACATTCTGGTTGAAGCCAGAGGAACATTTTGTAGTGGATGCCTGACCGATTTCTCTATCTTCTGTTAGAGAACCCAGTTTTTTCTTTGGGAAGCCAAGCCTCGCCAGTTTTAGCCCATGTTTTTTAAAGGTATAAAAAATCATAGGACTGGCTTGAGAGGGGGAGGTGACTTGGGAATGGCTGCAATGGCTGAGAAAGAATCAGTAATCATTAGATTTTGTCATCTCAGTGGCATCCGTAATGTTGATTTACCATGGGTCTGAGGGGGTCAGCTCTTTGGTCTTTTCTGGGCTAGGTCGCATACTTAGTGCGGAGCTGGTCCAGGATAACACAACTCTTCTCCTTGTATCTCACATCCTCCTTGCAGTGGACTGAATGTTTGTGTCCCCCTCAAATTCACATGTTGAAATCCTTAACCTCCAAGGATGATCGTGTTAGTAAGCAGAGCTTTTGGGAGAGGTGATTAGGTCATGAGCACAGAGCCCTCATGAATAGGATTAGTGCCTTTATAAGAAGCCCCAGAAAGCTCCCTACTCCCTTCTGCCATGTGAGAATATAAGAAATCTCTGACCAGAGAGAGCTCTTACCCAGCCTTGCCCAGCACCCTGATCTTGGACTTCCAGCCCCCAGAACTGTGAGCACTCAATTTCTGTTGTGTTTAAGCTGTCCAGTCTAGTATTTTGTTATAACAACCCTAGTGAACGAAGACACTTCTCTTAGAACCAGGGGGCCAGCCTGTGCATGTCTTCCTCATACAGGTGGCGGAAGCACAAGACGGCTAGGGGAGCACACACATTTCTGCAGGCCTAGGCTTGGAGCTGCCACTGTCACTTCTACCTCATTCTTTTGTGTGTGTGTGTTTTTTAAATTATAGATTGATTGACTAATTTTACACAGAGAGAGAAACACAGCTTGTTGTTCCACTTAGTTGTGCATTTCATTGGTTACTTCTTGAATGTGCCCTGACCAAGGATTGAACCTGCACCATTGATGTATAAGGACAGTGCCCCAACTAACTGAGCTACCTGACCAGGGCACTTCTACCTCATTCTTTTGGCTTGAGCAAGTCACGTGGCCAAGCACTGCAAAGTTACATGGCAAAGGGAATAGGTCAGAAAGGGGTGAAGAATTAGGGCCAATGGCACAATCTGTCACAGAGGCATTCTTCACTGGGATAACCAAGTGGCTAGTGGCAGTGTTCCCAAAAACTTAAGGAGCTCCTGTTTAGCAAGAAGACAATAAGAAGAAAACAGAACTCCTAGATAGGGATGTGTAATGATACCGTGTGAGCACCTAGATCCAGCCATGCCTCCTGTTTTTAGTAAAGAGAGTCGTGAATGCCTTTGTCTCCTTGAGCCAGTTTGAGGTGGGGTTAGTTCTATCAGTTGCAACCTAGAATGCTGACTAATGTTCTGTGGCTGCAGCTATAACACTGGATGAATGGGTGTGTATGAATATTTCAGGAAGCTCTTTCCCAGGCAAGACCAGCTGACCCTTCTCTCTCCTCTGCCTGCCCCCTTCATCCTTTCCCTTTACCCATCATGGACTCCCTGCAGAGGCCCTTTAAATTAGACTAATGAAAGATTCACAGAGAAACACAGAGGTTAATTAACTGTGCACCAAGCACATACATGGAGCACTTGGAGTTGAGGAACTCAAAGGGGTGATTAGAACTTGGGCTGGTACAGCATCTTAATTAAAAAAAAACAATTAATTGTTAGAGACATGATAAGACAAAGGAGGACTTTGAGCTTCTAGGTGTGGCAAATCATGGAAAAGCAAAGATAAGGGGAAACTAATGGCTGGTTGTGGGTCAAATAAGTTTGTAAATATGATATATATATATATATATATATATATATATATATATATATATATTTGCTCTCTTATAGTTTGCATTGGGGGTGAGGGACAGGCTGTAAGCAGACAGGGTGGTTAAAGCCTAAGGCTTAGTTTTAAGACTAAGCTTTTCCTCACACCCTGGACTGTTGCATGATGTAACATAAGGGTGGGGCACTCTTATGAAGAATCCCATTTATGCCTCAGATAAGTGACTTTGTATCAGAGACTTCCTTGTTTGTATATTGGATTAAAGGTTTTGATTTCTACACTATAAAATGGGGCAGAGGAGCCCATGCTGGAGGAGAGCAGAGAAAGGCCACGTGGAGGAGAGGAGAAGCAGCCAAGATGGCAGAGTGCTGAAGGAGAAGCCAGTTTGTGCAGAGTTTGTGCAGAGAGAAGGAGATGGGAACAGAGGTGAATAAGGCTGGTGAGTTAGAAACCTTTGATTTTAGGAAACTCGGATAAGTCAGTGGCTTTGTGTAAAGCTAGAAGCCACGGCCACCATCACAGCAGCCCAGCCCATGCAGGTTCCCATTGGATTCGGACAGTCGGTAAAGAAACAATGGAGCCAAAAGCTGGTGGGCCATAGTCTTTAATCCTAGCTTGCACCCGGCGGGCAAGCAAAAAAACCACACTGGGCTCCAAAACCCACTCACATTCAGTGCTCACAAAGCTACTGACTTATCCGAGTTTCCTAGAGTCAAAGGTTTCTAGCTCACCAGACTTATTCACCTCTATTCCCCATCTCCTTCCTTCTCCCTGCGCAAACTCTGCACAAACTGGCTTCTCACTCAGCACTCCGCCATCTTGGCTGCTTCTCCTGGCCTACTCCACGTGGCCTTTCTCTGCTCTCCTCTGCTCTCTCTGCTCTCTCATGCTAATCTCAGGAACCAAGAGAGCAAGCTCCCGTTCTGCCCCCATTTTATAGTGTAGAAATCAAAACCTTTAATCCAATATACAAAAAGAGGGAAGTCTCTAATATAAAGTCACTTCTCTGAGGCATGATTGGATTGTACCACCCCACATCAAAAAGGGTGGGAAAGGCTTAATTCCAAAACCAAGCCCCAGGCTACAAGGATTCTGCCTACCCACAGCCCACCCCCAACACACATTAAAATCACCTGGGCGACGGCCTCCAAGTGGGCAGCGCCATCTTTAACAAAGTGAGCATAATATATTTTATCTGCCCAACACTTTGGGAGCCCTGAATGGAAAGGGAAGTGTTTTCCCAGTGTGTTTTCTTCATCGCCAGGTGCAAGCTAGGATTAAAGCTAATGGCCCACTAGTTCTTGGCTCCATTGTTTCATTACCGTCTGTCCAAATCAAATCTGAACCTGCACGGGCCAGGTGGCTGTGATGGTGGCCGTGGCTACTGGCTTTACACTGATGATGGTTAGTTTTAGCAAACTTTGTTATATAGATACCTCTGGTGCCCTTTCTGGACTGAGAAGGTCTAGAGCTTTCTCCACTGATTAACTCCTATCCTTCCTGATACAGAGGAGAGGGGGCAGACATCTTTACAGATCATGCCCTGCTTTTATGCAAGCAGGGAGGGCAGAGAGCTTTTCTTGTATCTGCTTCTTAATTGCCTTCAGCTCAAAATAATATATACTTATATCAAAGTGCCGTACTTGGGAGTGGCATGTCCTGCTACCCCTCCTCCATCTCTTCATTCAAAGTCAAGAGCTTTTCCTACGCATTCCTTTATAGATAATGCCACGTTCTGCGTCAGCAACAACTTGACCTCTCTGAGCTGCAGACTTTCGAAACTTACAGGTAGTGTATTTCCCCTCAAAACATATTAAAGTGGATGCCGTCCAGTGAACAGGGAGTATTTTAGCTGGAGATGCCGAGAATGATGCATTTCCACTCCCCACTGAGCATGGACAGCAAGTGTGGCTAGATGTCATGCTTAGAAACCCTTCCAAGGCGGTGGGACCTGGGTTTCAACCAGTATCTTGGTTTAAAAGCAGGTCCTGATTACCTTCAAACACTGCAATTTAAAACAAACACTTGAAGGGTGAAACAGGTTTCTGGAGCGTTCCCAAAACCACACTGAGATAAAAGGCCGTTTTATTTACCCTGACAGGCATCAGGCCCTGAGTGTCACTGAATCTGGTCAAACCAGTTCTGGCAGCCTGGGATCGGCCCAGAGATGTTTATACAACTTTCTGATTCGGGAAGGGGGAGGCCACCTGAGTTTTCTGTCTCTGCAGGCCTCAGTGCTTTCCAAAGCCTTGACTGTCAGGTGGCAATAGTGTAACCAGAGCTGCAGAGCAAACCCGGGATCCTGAGCCAAAGGAAAAACAAACAGACTCTGTGCTTCAGCGTACATTGGCTGCTCCTCCCCCTTTTAAAAATATCACGTGCTTTCTGTTTCCAGGTCTGAGATACCCACCAGGTGACAGGCAGAGGCACAGTCCCCGGCTGCCAGGTTATCATTTCATGGGCTGGACCCAGGTGTCAGGATTCCAAACAAAAAATCTTTTGAAATATTGCTTAGGGTCTGAGGGAGTCAGGTTTGGATAAATACCTTACTATTACCCAGTGACCTCAGGTGCCTTTTACTCTGACCCTCAAATCAACTGGTGTCACACACAGAACACTTCAAAATAAGTTTTTGATTCTAAATGTCACCATGCTCCAGGAAAGACGATATCAAATCTAGAAATTTGCGTGTGCACAGACCCCTCTTTATGCAATAGTCCAGACGCAGAAACACATGTGTACCTTATCTCATCACCTAAAACCCCAGATCCAAATGGGCCATTAACACACACAGACAGCTTCTCAGGTGGTTAGCGTAAGCAGCCAGGAGGTAACAAAAGAGAAGGAAGCCAGACTGGCTGGGCCTGATTGAGTTTAAGTCTGCAAGTCACAGCTTCAGACACCCCAAAGGATAGCTGAATCCTACCAAGGGGATTATCACCTGTAGGTCAAGTAAGTTTGTAAAATATGATTTTTATGTTTGCTCGCTTATAGTTTACATTGGGGGCTGGGCAGTGACAGGTATATATGGGTCTGTGAAATTGCAAATTACCTTCCCGCTTGGGAAAGGCCATTGTTTTGAGAATGTTTGCTGGAGGAGAGGTTTTCATGCCAGAAAGTTTTGAAGAGAAGAAGAGGAGAGAGAGAGAGAAGCCATGTTTGCAGAATGAGAGCAGAGAGAATGCAGGGTGTTGTGGAAGAAGCCAGTTTGTGCAGAGAGAGAGAAGCCATGTTTGCAGAGAGCACAGAGAATGCAGACTGCTGAAGAAGGCGCTAATTTGTGCACAGAGGAGAAAATGTGCAGATGGGGAACCAGAGCTGAGGGGCTTTTGTGAGCCCCACTGAGACTGAGCCCCTTTGATTCTAGGAGGAACCGGAGAATGCGTCAGGGGCTTTGGGAGCCCCGAGTGAAAGGGAAGTGTTTTCCCCGTGTGTGTTGCTCGTTGGCTGGTTTGAGACTTTAATAAAGGCATGGCCCACCATTTTTTGGCTCCACTGTTTCTTTACCATCTGCCTGAATCCAGTGAGAACCTGCAAGTGAATGGCAGTGATGGCGGCGACAACTGGCCCTACAACACCCCTCCATCTCCCTGTGCAGGAAGAAGGACCAACTTTCCAGTCTCCTCAGGGTACAACTGGTCCACTTGCCCAGACTACGAGGGCAAGGAATAAACAACAATAAAGGGAAGTTCCTCTGCTAGGCACATGCACAGTAGAAGCCAAGATGGTGCAGGGGAAGGTAAATGCGTGTGTGGCAAAAACCAGATGACACAGCAGAACTTTGAGGCATGCACAGGAAGAGGCAAGATGGTGATAAAGGGGAGGAGTCTAGCCTGGAAAAAGGATTGGAAAGGATGAGGGCAGGAAATCCCAGAAGATATAGGAAAGAGGTTGGGATGGGGGAGGGAGGATCCAACACAAGCCCATGAAGAGCCAGGAAAGAGATTGGTTAGTTTGAAAGAAAGTTTACTCCATTCCAAGCCCAAGGTAATGTAATTAAAGCTTAACAAAAGTCCCTCTTGGTAGCATGCCTTTGTTCCTGCGCTCGCTATTCATTCATGTGTTCTTTTTTTTTTTTGTATTTTTCTGAAGTTGGAAACAGGGAGAGACAGTCAGACAGACTCCCGCATGCGCCCGACTGGGATCCACCCGGCACGCCCACCAGGGGCTACGCTCTGCCCACCAGGGGGCGATGCTCTGCCCCTCCAGGGGGTCGCTCTGCCAAGACCAGAGCCACTCTAGCACCTGGGGCAGAGGCCAAGGAGCCATCCCCAGCGCCTGGGCCATCTTTGCTCCAATGGAGCCTTGGCTGTGGGAGGGGAAGAGAGAGACAGAGAGGAAGGAGGGGGTGGGGGTGGAGAAGCAAATGGGCGCTTCTCCTATGTGCCCTGGCCGGGAATCGAACCCGGGTCCCCCGCACGCCAGGCCGACGCTCTACCGCTGAGCCAACCAGCCCGGGCCCATTCATGTGTTCTATAGCAGCCTTGCAGGCCTGACAGCCGCAGGGGCCCAAGTGTGGGTGCCAAGTGTGGCTCCAAGCGTGGGCTTGGGTGCAGCAAGGGCAGTGCCAGCTGGAGCGCAGCCAGGAGCAGAGACTGAGTCAGCCGGAGGGCACAAAGACTGAGCTGGACGAAGCTTTGGCATGGGCCACACTGAATTATGGCAGCTTCACATGCCCTGCCAATCCTGAGTAATGGCATAACATCTCTGGACTCTGATCCTCCTACTGGGCTTGGTGAAGACAAGACAGGGCTTCTTCCATAGAGGGGCGGAGCTAAGCCACCTGGCCGTGGATGAGACACTGGGCACCTGAGAACAGTACTTTGTGCTTTGCTCCAGCCCCAGTAATTCTTACCGCTGTACCTCATCCTCCAACGCATGGGTCCCAGAAATGCTTTTCTTGTGCTCTGTGAAAGAACCCCGTTTCCACTGGCAACAGGATGGAAACAGAATCTAAAACTAACAGTCTCTGAACTGCACTCCTCACAAAATATACCATATTGCATCCTCGTTACAAATCTCTGGAGTTACCCTTAGCTAATGTATTTTACGTGTGGGAGACTGCAAGATCAGACCAAGGACACGGAGCTAGTAAGGGGCAGAACCAGGACTCAATGCAGGTCTATTCCAATCTCAAACTCTCAGTCAAAAGAGAGTTGTGGCATACCTCCCACTTATTGGAGCTAGCAAGATTAGAACATAAGTAGGCTTCCAGTATTTTGGAATGACAAAAGTTAAATCTATTTGCATTAGTTGGTGGTAGAATAAAAACTTTAAAACTTAAGGATTTATTTTTCTCAAAAAACTCTTTACATGGATTCTGAAGCAGACTAAAACTTACTGAAAAAAATGATTAATAATGCAACTTGCTTACATGCATTTTTGTTATATACTTAAACTATTTGATCCACGGGCCAAGAAACTGAATGAGTCATACCCTCCCCAACCCAAGAGAAACCTAGACATTGAAAATATACTTCTATAATAAATAAGAAAAATGCTGAGAGCATTTAGTTTACGAAGCGTTTACTTTCCCTACCTTGTCTGCAAGGAATTTACAATCTAAGAGGCAAAAGCGGAAATGTGCAGGTGGGACATATATCAAAAATTAGGAAGGACATTATTCCTTGGAAAATATTTGATTTTTTATTTATTTATTTTATTTTATTTTTTTACAGGACAGAGTGAGTCAGAGAGAGGGATAGACAGGCAGGAACGGAGAGAGATGAGAAGCATCAATCATTAGTTTTTCATTGCATGTTGCAACACTTTAGTTGTCCATTGATTGCTTTCTCATATGTGCCTTGACCGTGGGCCTTCAGCAGACCGAGTAACCCCTTGCCCCTTGCTGGAGCCAGCGACCTTGGGTTCAAGCTGGTGAGCTTTTCCTCAAATCAGATGAGCCTGCACTCAAGCAGGCAACCTCGGGGTCTGGAACCCGGGTCCTCTGTATCCCAGTCCGATACTCTATCCACTGCGCCACCGCCTGGTCAGGCGGAAAATATTTGATTTTTGATCTATTACCATTCCTTCTCCCTCTGAGCAGCATTTGAAGAGTAAATCCAAGAGTTGAAATTGTATCTTTACTGATTTTTGTGTGCCCCCTACCTTCTGGGGAATCTGGCATACAGCGAGTACCTAAGAAATGTGTTGAATTCAGTGAGTGATCTGTATCTACCATACCAACGGTTATCCATTCAGGAGTTGGGATTTTATCAAAGAAATGAAAAATAGCTAAAGCAAATTCATGCATCTGCCTCGACTGAGAAGTGAGAGAGGTTCTGGTTCACAATTACATTGAACAGAACCACGAGCCCAGCGGGAAGCAAGACATTTATCTCCACAGTCAAATTAATTATTACAAATCCAGGTTGGAAACTTCCTACACATTATGGGGGTAGGGGGACTTCTCAGACTTCTTCAGAAAATAGTTAGAGGTGGGTGTTGCTATTATCTGTCTTCCATTAGGAATATGACTGAGGAGGTGGCCGGGACTGCAGTAATGACAAAGGTAGAGGCTGATCTTGGCCACATTAGAGAGACTAATGCACATGCAGGTGCTTAAAAGTTTTACTTCGGGTGGTACTACGAACTGAAATGTGTCCTCCCCTTCAAAACTCATGTTGAAGGCCTAACCCTCAATGCCATTATATCTGGAGAAAGGGCCTTTAAAGAGGTAATTAAGGTCAAATGAGGTCATATGGCTAGGTCCTAATCCTACAAGGCTGGTGGTGTCCTTATAAGAAGAGGAAGAGACACGAGGGACGTGTCTGCACAGAGAAAAGGACATGTGAGGACACGAGGAGAAGGAGGCTTTCTGTAAACCAAGGAAGCAGGAACATCAATCCTGCTGGCACTTTGACCTTGGACTCCCAGCCTCTGGACTCTGAGAAGACCGATTTCTGTTTAAGCCACTCTGTGGTATTTTGTTATGGCAACCGTAGCAAACTAACCAAGGCAAACGAAACATTCATGTAAACATGCTCCCTTATAAAGGCTTATTCTTTTAATGAAGTAAGTGAAACATGGAAAATAACAGAATATGTAAGGTCTACCGGAAAGTTCTGTCTGTTTCTGTCACAACAAGTTTCGACACGTAAGCACATGTTTATTTGGCGCATGTGTGCCTCTCTATTTTTATCACTTAATGTATACATACTGACGTAGCAAATTAACTAAAACAAAGTTGATTCACATTAGTCTTATGTGTGAAGCAATAGTGTACCTATGGCTACTGATAAAGTTCATTTACGCCACTATAATTTTTACGAATTTCAACAAGGAAGAAATGCTACAGAAGCATGTCTGTCACATCCACCATATTCCCTGGACTTAGCACCCTCCAACTATCACTTGTTTTTGTCCTTACAAAATTTTTTGAAGGGCAAAAAATTCAAAAATGAAGAAGATATCAAACAAGCAGTAGTTCAATTTTTCGCATCAAAAGATAAAACATTTTTCAAAAATGGGATATACAAATTGCCCTCATGCTGGCAAGAAATCATTAATAATGGCAGTTATATTATTTAATAAAGTTTATTGACGGTAAGAAAAATTTGTATTTTGTTTTATTCCAAAAACGGACAGAACTTTCCGGTAGACCATATAAAAACACCCACTTACCTATCACTTAGATTTTAACAAATGTGGGAATCTCGTATTTGCTGCCGTTTTCTCAATACTTTTGTTTGGTGTAGGGATCTAGCACACTTCTGGTTGGACTGATTTCTGGGAATCTGATGTTTTGTTGCTGCTGTAAATGGTAACTTTTAAAATATTTTTCTAATATTCCTGGTATATAAACCTTACAAAGTTCACTTATTAATTCTAATAGTTATCAGTAGATTCTTCTGAATTATCTACATGCATAGTTATGTCTTCTGTAAATAGTGAGTTTTCTTTCTTGCTTTCTGACCCATATACCTCTTTCCTGCCTTTACTGCACTGGGTAGGCTCCACGGTACAGCACTGAACAAGGCCAATGAAAACAGACATCCTTGTTAGGTAACGGATCTCAGAGGGAGTGCATGGAAGCCAGAATAATGGCCCCCAAGGAGATCCATGGCCTAATCTCCAGAATTTATGAATATGTTACATGGCAAAGGGCTATTAAAGCTGAAGGTGGAATTAAGGTTGCATATCAGGTCCTGGCTGGGTAGCTCGGTTGGTTAGAGTGTCATCCTGATACCCAAAGGTATCGGGTTTGATCCCCGGACAGGGCACATACAGGAACAGATCAATGTTCCTGTCTCTCTCTCTCTCTCTCTCTCTCTCCTTTCCTCTTTCTCTAAAACCAATAAATAAAGTAAAAAAAAAATGTTTTTAAAAAAGTTTGCCTATCAGCAAGGCCTTTATATAGGAAGATGATCCTAGATTCCCTGAATGAATCCAACATAGTCACTAGGGTCCTTAAAAGTAGAAGAGGAAAAAGATGAAAGGATTAAGCCGCACAGATGGTCAGTTGCAGAAGAGTCACGGGGATGTAAAGTACAGCATAAGGGACAGTGTCAGTAATATTGTCATAACTATATGTGGTGCGGGTGGGTATTAGTATATTGGGTGATCACTTTATAAAGTGATATAAATGTGTAATCACTGGGCTGTACAACTGAAACTAAGATAATGTTGTACACCAACTGTAATTGAAAAGTAAAAAATTATTTTAAAAAAAGGTATAAGAGGGAGGCAGACATGTGGGTCTTAGAGTGATCCGATGAGACAAGGATTCAACCCACAGCAGCGGCTTTGACGACGGAGGCACAGGGCTACAAGCCAGGGACTGCGAGGCCTCCAGAAACCACGGAGGGCAAGAGAACCTTCTTCCTCAGAATCTGGAAAGGACACCCCGACTTCGGCCAGGTGAGACCTGTATCAGATTGCTCACCTGCACAACTGTTAAGATAGTCAATCCGTATTGTGTTAAACTACTAGTGTGTGGTAATTTACTACAGAAAGCTTCAGAATTTCCAACACTGTGATGTTTGCTATCGGGTTTCTGTGGGTATTTTGTGTTTGCTCTTGCGTTTTATTTCCCCTTCTTGCTTGCCTATCTCACTTCTGAACTCTTCCAATTTTGATGTTATGTTGTTCTTAGCTTCTATCATTTCTTAAATTCCTTCAGCATTTTAAAAAACATTATTCTGTTTCCCTGGGATAGCTTCATTTTCTGTGGGTGTGTTAAACAGATGGTTATCCTGTTATTTTTTAGAGCATATTGTTAGATGTGGTTCATGTTTAAGTGAAGTGGGTTTTCCTACATTTTCGAAAACTCCTGTGCAGGAGGTTGAGGTGAGCCAGGACAGCTGCCCAGTGCTGTGGTTCTGGGGTTCTCTCTTCTGTATCCACAGTGTTAGTTAACTGCTCGTTTCTGTGCGCCTTTGGCACTCTGACTTCTGTCTCATTGGTCCCTGATGGAGAGTCTGAACCTCCTCGCCCTTACCCCCAGCGCCCGCCCCTTGTCAGCGTGTGTTCTACAGCCCGTATTTCGCCTGGTGCAGCCTATGTGCTCACTGGCTGCTTCTGAGAACCCCGAAGAACAGGTTGCCTGAGCACGCTCAGACCTTTCTGAAGGCTCCTTTTACCACTTGATAACTAATTACTACTGAACAGTCCCCTCTCAATTTTGATTGACTGTGGTTTTTGGATCCACTGGCTGAGCTTGCCACCACTACCGTGGTCTCCTCCAGCTGGGGCTGAGGACACGTGACAGACTCTGGGTTCTCTGGCTCTTACAAACATCACAGCTCTCCCTGACTTCCTCTGCTTGCTCCTCCAACTGCTGTTCCTATGTGATGGTGCTGCTATGGATGGTTTTAGTCCAAACTGCGCAGATTCTGGGATTCACAGGGTTGGCCCATCACCTAATTTTAGTGACGACGGTGTCACTGTGTGTTTCTTTTGCTATAGGCTAGCTCCATGGGGGTTTGGGAAGATGAAAAACTACCCACTGCTGCTGCCAGCCTGTCTCCGATAATTGATGTTTTCTTTTAAAATGATTTGTTTTTCAATTTACATTATAATGCCCAGGATAGGACAGACTATGCTTTAGTAATGAATAAATTCGACATTTTCGTGACTAAACACGAACATTTATTTCTTGTTCGTGTCACAGTCCAATGAAGTCAGCAGGATCCCCTTCCAAAGCAGTGACTCACGGGCCCTGGCCGCTTCCATTCTGCAAACTGCTTGTTTGTAATCAAACAGGAAGACAGGCGAGTGTGTTCAGTCATGACCGCTGACGGTGAGGGCAGTGAGTTACTGCCAGGACTGGAAGTCACATCGATCTTCCCCACCTCTCACTGGCTAGAATTCAGTCACATGGCCCCAAACTAACTCTAAGATAGGATTGAAAACAGAGCAAACTGAGACTTTCTGCCCCAACTCTGAACAGGTGCCCAAGCAACCCTGGCAAGAAGGCAGACTATCAAACACACGGCACTGCCTGGCTCTTCACAGACCCGTAAAGGACTCAAGATGTAAGCTGATCAAAGAACATGTCACCATCATTTTTAAATAAAGTTTTAATTCCATTAGTATGGTATTTTAAATTATTTTTTTAAATGTGAATAAAATTGTTTTCAAGTCTGCAAAATACCATGTTTCCATGGTCTTCAATTGCTAACAAATTAGGGGAGAATAAAGAAGCATATCATTAAATAAAATTAAAATGTCTCCAATGATAAAGGTTCCAGTTAAATATAACTTTTAGAATTATTAAGAATTAAACTATACCATTAAGATCTAAAGTTCAAAAATGGTAGTTTGGCATGATTTATAAACATAAATGTCTTCACAAACTTTCTAAATATTCAATATACATGCTTTAGAAGAAATCTAGACTTAAGACAATGATTTTTATTACCTTTAGTCTACCATTGACACTATAAATATACTCCCTAAAAAATTAACACAATATTTAAATAAGAATTAAATTCATAAACATTTACAAAATATAACCAATGAACTCTGACTTGTAATCACATCTTAAATATTTCACCTTAACTTTTCTGGCCTGGTCAGACCATTAAAAAGTATTTCCACACTATTTTAATTTTAAGATATAAAACAGTAGCAATTTACCATGGTTTCCATTATAAAAATTAATATAGCAACTCTCACAATACTGAAAAAACCTGTTTTTTGAAAGCAGTACCCACCTCCACACGCTTAGTTCTTTCAGAACGAACGTTTTCAAAGGCACAGTTCAGTGACGAGCACTTATCTAAAGACAGTAGCCTGAGCTTTGCGTTTCCAGTTTTCCATCATCTCACCGTGGAGATGACACAGGGTCGGAGGTAGCAGGGCACTTCTACGGGGACAGCCGTCTTCTCACTCGTCACACCCGTGAGATCGAGAGACAGGAGTGAAGGAAGGGAGAACTGCAGACCTGTCCTCCACCCTAACTTAACCTTCGGGAATACTTTACACGAAGTACTTAATTCAAAAACACCACGAGACAGAAAGCGGAAATAGGGCCAGCAGCACATGCGGCCCGGTTTGGTCCGAGCGGCGGTACTGTTTGTTTGGAGCCCGGAGAAGAGAGTGAAATGTCTGCTTCTTTGGAATCACGTCTTCACTTTGGGTTCATCTTAATTTAAATCACTTGGTGAGTTAAAAGTGCTACCAATTCCCAGGATGCCAGACATACTGATATTCAGACTCAAATATAAATAATGCTACCGTTACTCTGTCATGTCCACTTTAATTAGGGCTGATATTCTAAATGTGACTGTAATTATAACAACACTGGGAATTTCAAGTACCTTAAAATGCTGCTGTTATTTTTAAGAGTTTATGTCCTAAGATCCCAAAATGTAATATAATGTGCACTTTGAGGTATGGTTTACTTTTCAGGGAAGTTTTAAACTAACCAAAGTATTAAATCGAACAAGATTAATTCTCTGGAATACTACCTGATTATGTAATTGATCCTGTGCAAGGAACAAAAAGAAATTTTTAATGCTATTGTAGAATTTCAAAAACATTAAGGATTTACCTTAATTTTATATAATCCTCCTCAAATCTCAGTTTAGTGTTTCTATTTTCTATTTTTTTATAAAGGAAATATCTTTAATTTTTTTTTCTCACAGTAACAAAATAATTCACCAAAAATATTCTGAAGCAAAAAAAAAAAAGTCATCAATTACTTAACCAAGGTATAATTTTCTGGTCCCTCAAAATGGTCCCTTTAGGGGTACTTATTCAAGTTCTAAAACAGCAGCGTTTTACATTAAGGCAGCATTGCTTACTCTGACCTGCTTTTCTATGAACTAATCTATTAGAGCTCTTAAAAGCAGTTTCACACTCAAAGGCCTTTTATAATGTAAGAAGATTAACATGAACACTTTTTCTTCATGTTATAAAGGATATAAAAAGTTATTCTATTGGACGTCAAAGTCTATCTGGAATTCTACAGTCATTTTAGAATGTGTAAACCTTTTACACATCAACAACATCAAGTACAGTTTTTCTACAAAAATACAATATAGGAGATATATGACTTTTTCCCTGAAATAGAAATTTAATATTTGGACAAAAAACTGTAAACGTTTGATTACATTCAAAATATAACCTTTTAAAAACTTATATTATTTGAGGTTTTGGCAACCAGAACGCTTGACAGCAGATGTATATTGCTGGAATGTAAAATGAACACGTTTTACATTGACACCACCACCAGACCGTTTGTTTCTCCCCATCCGCTACCAGGAGGAGAAGAAGGGCTTCCGGCAGTGGAAGGTCTGGGTGAAGGAGCTGTTGAGGTGCACCACGCAGCCCTGCGCTCTCCCCCGGCTCTGCTCCACCACCACACAGGGCATCTGCACCAGCTGCAGGGGACTCTTCCCGTCCCGCAGGGCCTGGGTGAGATTTAAGATCTGAGAAAAGAAGAGAGCTTTTCACCAGTTCAGAAAAGATAAAAATCCTTCAGTTCACTGACATTAGTTTAGCCATTTATTCATAATTACAATTTCTATTTTATCCATTTATGCCCAATAGATTGTGATGAGGAGTAGCTGCTATAAATATATATTACGTGGCTGTACATATATTTATACATACACACATATATACACACAAGTGCACAAAATTAGAATTAAATAACTTTTGCCAACTGGTACCTCTAAAACATTCAGTAATGTACCTGTGTCCAGGAGAAGTGAAACCAGAGACTGAATAACAAATGGTTCCACATACTCCATTTGACATAGACCCTAAACAAATACTGGTCTACACAGTCTGGATTTAGCTAAATAACCATTCAACAAATACACTTATTTCAAGCAAACTACACACTCAGTTGTTTTAGTGCAGGGGATACAACATAGAAAAAAGCAAACTCAATCCCAGCCTTTACGGAGGTCACATTTTAGTGGGGGGGGGGGAGGGGAAGTACACATTATGAATAAGTAAACGACACCAGGACTTAGAAGGCAGAGAGAAGCATGACTCAGGCAAGTGGGTTACAGAGTTCGGGAGAGTAGCCAGTGAAAATATTTAAGAGCTAACTCTTAAATAGGAAATAAAAAATATATTGCATTCCATGTTTACATACTCTTGGAATTGCTACTTGAACATAAAAATATGGTTATGAAACTCAATACATAGCTTACAGACTATCCTACTCTGTTCAGATAAAATTTTAATAATTCATTTTCTTTCGTCCCTGAATAATCCTTTGTTATGTACTTTAGCAATAAGGATGTCTCCTTTAAGTATTTAGAAATACCTAATACACGGTCCTGGCCGGACAGTTCAGTTGGTTACAGCATCATCCCAAAGAGCTGCCAGTTCGATCCCCAGTCAGAGCACAGACAAACAAATCAATATTTCTGTCTCTCTCTCTTTCACCCTCCCTTTCTCTCATGCTAAAATCAATAAATAAAAATTTAAAAAAAGAAACATCGAATATATGGATGATATGCACTTTACTGGTTCATTAAAGACTATCTAATAGTGATAAGGATAAAGATTTCAACACAAAGCCATACTAATAAATACCCTTAATAATACTTTAAGTATTATAAACTAGATGGTTTAGATTTTAGAAGATTTAAAGTATTTAACTCAGCAGGGAATCATTTCTAACAACAGTTATTCATTGCACTTATGTTTTAGGATCCCTTTTAAGTTCTTCCCTAACATCTTCTAGGTAGCTATATTTGAATAACAAGACAAAAAAGAATTTATGAAATTCTTAAGCACAGCATTCTTCACCATGAAAATAAAATGTGGGCACCCGCATGGCTAAGGGATTAAATGGTCTGGTTGGTTCCCTCTACTGCTGTTAAAAATTCTGTTCCAGAAATGTTAGTCTAAACACACTAATTCAAGTAACATCTAATATTTTCCTGACTCTAGAAACAATACATAGTTGTACAGATTCTGGAAAAGAGAAAGATATGCAGGAAAAAAAGTGATTCTACAAGAGTAACAGTTTTCAAATATACACTAACAGCAAAAATTATTGTATTCTGAAAGTATCCTAATGTAAATATTCCTTGAGAGTTGAGAAGACGAGTGACAATCTTCCACTTATTAATTAAAGAAACATTTACTGAGCATGCACCATGTTGAGGAGAAGACTCCTCAGGAAAAGAACTGTGTGAGCCTTAAAGAACCCACATTCTATAAACAGCCACATGAACAAATAATAGGAGTTGTGTGGTAAACACTTCAACAACAGCAGGTGTATGCCCTGACTTTAAATATGGGCCCCTTCCCTACATAGCACCATTTTTTCATTTCTCAAAGAATAAGCAAATCTGTTATGTTTCCCCCATGAGAACTCAGCAGAAGCCAGGGAGTCACAGCCAACCTGCAGCACGCACGTGTTACTACATGTTTAAATCAGAGATTATTTTCAGAAATAGACTAAACATTGTAGGCAAGAAGAAACACTTCAGAATTCTCCGTTTATGCCACATTTGATAACTTGATAGGGATATGATAGTTATGTCAAGGGCAGATGGTATAAATGTACAGATTTCTTTCCTTTTGACAAGTTAATTCACTGCTCCTTACCTTTTAGTAGGCATAAGAATTACTGTATTACCTCCACAAGGTCAGATATAGTCTACCTTATGGTTGATTTTAAGCCATTTTTAAAAAATAATGTGCCTGATATGCTGATTTTAAGATCCTATTTCTGAGTAAAATGTGACACCAGTGACTCCTAGAGAGTGCTGTGGAAATCAGAGCTCCCTGGGTGGCAGGTCAGAGCTGGAGCGGCAAGGAAGGCGTGCTCCAGGGGGAGGGGAAGGGGGGAAGGGGGAGGGGGAGGGGGAAGGGGGAGGGGGAAGGGGGAGGGGGAGGGGGAGGCACCTGAGGCCCGGACAAGGGCACCACTGGGAAAGGAAAACGGAAGGCTGAGCACTGTGGTGGCCAGGCTTGGGGGAGGCTGCAAGTGACGAGAGGGTCAGGCAGGCGGAGGGCTGGAGGCAGACTGGGAAGGGTCTTTGTTGCCTGCTCGAAGCCGGCCCGGAGCTTGTGAGCACTGATGAATCACAGAAGTTTTCCATCACAGAGGATGGATCAGGTTTGCTCTGAGAGATTGTCTGGTCCAGTGGGGAAGAGAGAGGCCCCGGGCAGAGGCGGTACCTAATGCTGCAGATCCACCAGGCTGAGAGACCCCTTATTTCACAGGTGTGACTTAACCCATTGGAGCCAAGTTTCCTCCGTGTGAGACACAGATAACTATGAGGATAAAGGTAACAAACATAAAAATATCTAGCAAAGGGTCAAATAGTCAGGAGATACTCAAGTGTTAAGTTCATTCTCTTTAACATCAATTATTATTGAATCTGCACAGGCGCGTGGTTTACAAATCACTGAATACAAGTTCACTACGTGCTCATAAAGCCATTTTCTTTTATTATTTCTGCCTTTTTTTTATTAGATCATGTGTAAAATATATTTCACATTGCTTATAAATATTTTCTGAGGTCTAGTGTTCCAAACTGGCACAGAAAGAAAGAGAAATGATTGTTCTTATTGAACTTCATCTTGACCTACTGCTATTTAATATAAATGCAAAACATGGTTTATCTTTAAATTTCATAAACATTACTATCCCAGATTTTAAAAGAAATGCCTTCATACTACAGTAGTTTCAAGTTCCATTCCATATCTTTATGTGAAGAATTAGAGCGTGTCGCTGATAATGTGTCTAAAACTAAAGACTTACTATAAACCAGGGCAAAAGACGTGGCTGCACAAAGCTCAGATCATGAAGTTAATTGGCAAAACTGGGGAGAAGAGGGACTTAAGGGATAATTGGAAACGATGGAAGTGACACTCATATTTTGACTCAGTTAAGGAACCAGCTAAATAATGATTCTGTTGTTTGGAATACAGGTTACTGGTATTTGATTTTGTTGTCTGTTTTGTAATGATTTACTTTGGAATATAAAACACTACCTGCTTTTTCACATCAGATTTTTAAAAATACTGTTAAAAACTAGAAAGCTACATAATCATGTACATGGTCAGGGTACCCTACTCTTTCTGGCTATCAGAAAGTTCAAAACCAAATTTTTAAAAAATTAATAAAATTAAATTAGAACATATAAATTAGGTATTATTTTATTTTTTTTCTTTCCCCAGATCTTGATCCTGTAATCTTTCTACTTTATAATGTACATGTGTATAGTACTTTAACTCCTTTGTGAATGAGGAAGGATATAAATAAATAAAGGTAAAATATCAGACAGATATTTTGTAATAGCCCTCCCTTAGTACCGGAATATCTCCATGTCTTTCCAGATAAACAGTTTTTAATTTAAATTCCTCATGTACTAATTTTGATTAATAATTGAAGCTTACAAAATTATTTACAGCTTTTATGCTGAAAAATTATCCCTATGAGAAAGATATCTATTTGGGACATGACAATGCCAGAAGATGGAGCATATTGATTGGTTTATTTGTTTCAAGCGGTCAAATTAGGGCATAATTATCAATGCCTAAAAATTTAATTCAAAGATAGCTGGGATGGTAACACTGCAACATAATCACAATCACTGATCATCTAAGCCCTTCATTCATGCCTGAATTACGGAAAACCAACCCCAAGAAGCCTGCTGGCTCTAGACCCCTCCTCCACAGAGTAAACCTGCACGCACTGTCCAGCCTAACCCTCCACAGCGGTTCTTAATCTTTGTTGGGACAGGGATCCTTTTTGCTGACTCAGATATCCTAGTGCCTCTCCCCCATGCCCCAAACACACTTACAAATGGTATCTAGTGCACAGTTCAGGGGCTTCAGAGAAGAAACCGGGGTGACATCTCCTCCAAAGACACGAGTCTCACCAAACCCCTTTAAATGGGAAATCTCTAACTGTCCCAGTCCCTTCCGTGTGGAATCTATACTCTGGCACTCAGAGCCCTTCATGATCTTCCCCTTACTATTTAAAACTTAGGACCCAGCAAGCACGACATCCATACAATGGAGCAGAGATGGGCACGCCCACAACCGCCCCTTCCTTGAGCTCCCTCAGAAGAGGAACTGGGTTTGCTCACTGCTTTACCTCAATGACCAGAACAATTTCTGGCACTAGTTGTGACAATAAATATTTGCTGAATAAAAGATTGTCTAATTTAATCATATTTATTTGTTAAAGTTATATAATAGTGCCAAATCTAGACTTGTCTTTTTTGCAACAGGGATGCAGCAAACAGCTACCTTAAATAAACGTATATTTTAGGAAGAAAAAGTTCATTAGTAAGTCACTAAAAGACAGTGTTTACAGTATTATTTATTTTCTTGTCAAGTCTTCCTTTGGCATCTAAATACTTTTAATAGAGTGGAAGAACGAGGTGTCATCTGCAGGCCAGCCCAGCCTGTGGGTCCACCCCTGCAGCCCTCAGACCTCCACTTACAGGAGGTGAGAAGGGGTGAGAGGACCGAGTCACAGTTAGTACTTTTACGCTCCAATCAGTGCTCAACCTTAGTGACATGATCATTTACTGACTGCTCTTGCAGAGGTGAAAATGTTCTATGAGACAAATAATGAACAGGCAACAGCACATCTAAGCAAGTAGGGGAAAAGTGAGTCACTTGGTACAACAAATAATAAGACAATAGAGGAAAGATACTATTGAAGTCAACTTCATTTCTAATCACCTGAGCTATTTTGATACAGCATAAAGACAGTATCCAGAATTGCATCTTTGAGTTACAATGGAGAAAGAGGTTGATTCCTAGTTCAGAGAGCTTTTTTTTCTTAGTAAGAACATAAAAGGGTGACCTACCTGACCTCTCATCACAGACATCTGACTTTCAAAGGTGCCTCTGTCAAATCTCTTGTCAATCTATCACAGAAAGGAAAACGTCATTATAATTTCAAAAATCAAGGTCTTAGAAACAAATACTTCAAAACAAACTCTTTCAATTTAGCACATGAGGTCATTAGAAAGCTTTCCTAACTGATAAAATAACATGAAACAGTATTTTTACCTGAAGTATTTTTGTACACCCCTAGAATGATAACAGTTTATTTATATTCCAACTTGTTTCAGAAAAGATTTAAAAATGACACTCCAGCCAATGAGTTTAGGCTTTTTTGAGAGACGGAAATTATAGGTCACCAAACATTTGTTATAATTTTTAGAGCCATTTTATAAATATTCAACTTTTGAAGAATACACTGTCTCAAGTTTTAGGTCTCACTTCAAAGAATACTCATAGTAAGTGTAACTTCACAAATTTATGTTCCTGTAGAGTAAAACTGCTAATTCCTTTCTGTTATGTTAAGTTCTACTGCAAGAATGATAACAGCAGCAGTAAATTACAAATGAGCCCTACTGAGAAAATCTCTTCTAAGGTTTCATTTTCTGTAATAATTGAAACTAAAAATTTACCTTAAAAAGTTCGTAAAGATCTTCACATAAATCTTGCACAAAGTTCATGTCAGAAATATATGGTAGAATCAAGTTTCTTGTTTCTTCAGAAAAAGAAACTTTTGCTTGAGGAAGCCAGGCCCAGTGAAATGGATCTAACAGAAAAAGGTGTATTAATCACCTTTAAATTAAAAGAGTTTATTTTGCCGGACATTTATCCGACTTCTTTTCCTGTAATTCCCCGGTTCTCAAAAAACAAACAAACAAAAACAGATGGGAGAAAGAAATTAACAGAGAACAATTATACTTTTTTATCTAAATTTTTCAGATTCCAAGTTTGGATGTTCAATTCAGATGGCAAAACACAATACTGTATTAACTGAATTAGGTTTCTTTAGGTTTTAAAGAATAAGAGTTTTGATAATGAGTCTATTTCAAACAGCCCTATATAAAACATATATCTGAATCTCTGGTTCCTAAGTTTGGAAATTAAGAGATAGCTATAATTTGTTCACAATCACAGATCAAAAACATCTTGGCTGAGGTCTCCCTGCCTGTCCTTCCAGTCACAAATCATCAGGAATTGTGCGCGCGCACACACACACACACACTCTTCTAAAATTTTAAATCATCAGTAGGTAAATAGGTGAGCGGTTTTAAGGGATAAAAGACTCATCACCCCAGGCTAACTGTAGTTCTCTTCCAAGAGGACCAATATCCACATAGTGCCCAAACTAGAAAGAGTTGTAAAAGCTGTAAAGTAATGGAACCTTATAGAGAGAGTGCATATTCGTTTTCCTGCATGAAAGTATATGGCTTATGACGCGCTCACTGACAGAAGTACTGTGGGTTCATCAGACGAGAACCTCCAGCTTTAATGGCGCCTACCATTCAGAGAGCCCTAAGGAAGAGATCTGCCTGCAGTCATTCCTTCTTACTTTTATCTGTCTTTGGACACTGTGCTAAGTACACAGTCCATTCCAAAGGAAGCTTTTCTGCTGCCCACATCTCCCTGAAGTTATACCCAACTTCCTTTTTACCTTTCCCCAATCAATTACATAAGAAAAGCCCTTCTTCTGATGCCTGCCTCTACTTCCAATCCCTATCCCTCAACTTGACTATCACTGTCTCCCCCAAGAGCACATAAGAGTCTCCCCACAGGCCCACGTGCAATCCTCATCGATTCAATGTCCTGGTGTCACAGAGCTCGGTTTTCTATCATCTCCTTCTGTGAAATTCTCTACTGGCCTTTGGAGAAACTCTCCAAGTTTCCCTTCTGTCTCTGCTGGCTTTTTCCTCCTTCAGCGCCACCCCCCCACCCCCCAGAGTTTATCTCACTCCTCTTTCACTCGTTCACTAATCGTTCATGAAACACTGAGTACGATGCACCTTGAATTATCCTAGGATGGCACTGGTTCACCATGCTGTCCTTGGGTGACACAACCACGGATTCCAATACCAAGGTGATAGTTTCAAAACCATATTCTCAGTATCATTTCCTCTTTCAAGTTCAAGACCATCAATCCCTAACTGGGTGTTTGGTAAAATTTCTCAGATGTAATATAGGTACCTTAAAATTAACATTTTTTTAAGTGAGGAGTGTGATTTATTAACTCTCTGTACCTGAGGATCTGAGTACCAATTATAAAACAAACAAATCATTTCAAAAATTAAATAGAAATAGAAAATAAATACATTTAAAAATCCTAACACTTTTAGGACTGAAACAAATATCAACTCAACTAACAATGAGACATCAGTTACAGTAACAAATTAGCAAATATTTAAAATACACTGCTCACAAAAATTAGGGGATTCAAAATTAACCTTTTTAAAGTACAATTTGCATCAGATTCCAGATCACTGGAGGGAAAATAAATGGAACAAGACATCTCTAGTCAGTTCAATAAAAATAGGAAAGGAAAAGAATAATTGGAATTTATGGTAAATAGAAATAAAAAGATGGCAGTATAAGTTCAAACATATCAGTAGTTTATTAAACAAACTATAGAGTTCACTGTACCTATTAAAAGAATCTCAGGCTAAGTTAAGAAAAAAGTCAAGAATGTGATTTGACTAACAACTAACAAGCTTTTGTTAGTAGACAGATAAAGAAATTTATGCCCAAACATATTCTTTTCAAGTGCAGTCCTTCAAACTGGCCATATATCAGAGTGTATAGAAGTTACTAACAAATTTCAAAAAGCAGATTTCACACCGTCGTGTTCATAGGTCACAAAGCAATTAAACTTAAACGTTTAATTAATCAATATTTTAAAATCAATGGATCTAGAAATTTTACAGTCAAACAAAATGTGTCTAAATGACTTCTGTCAAAAAGCAAATCTGAAGGTCTGACTATAGAGCAGACTACTAGAGAGAGCAGCGAGCCCAGTCTATGGTTCAGCCAACACGGTCCTAGGGAAAACAGGGGGAAGAACATACAGGATGAGCGGAGAAGAAAATAATGATGATGGAAAACATAAACCAATGAAAAGAAAAAGTAAATATACTGAAAACCTGATCAATAAAAGGCCAATTAGCTGAAAAACAGAAAGAGATATAAAGAGGCCAATGTTTTATAATAGACAAATCTTTGGCACCTCCAATAGAGAAAAAAGGATACTAACAAGTAATAGAAATTTAAAAGAGGCATAGTAATAGATACAGAGATTACTTTTAAATTTATTACACATATTTCAAACATACAAAAATAAAAAAAACTAGTACTATGAACTCCTATATTTTGAATAACCTAATTCAATTATTCCCAAATTTTTACAAAACTGGTTTAATCTATCACTGCTTTCTCTCCAAATACTTCAAGGCAAATTTCAGACATTTCATTTCACCCCTAAATACTTAATATACAAAGAGGAAATTTTCTTGTTTATAAGAGAATTCTATAAAAATCTTTATACCCATACATCTACAACTCAAGATATGGACAATTTGAAGAAAAATAAAAATGTCTAAAAGTGGCTTCAGAAGACACAGAAATCAGACCTTGGCACACAACCCAAACCAGTTGAGACTGGTCAGGCAGCTAAAGCGCCACTTTCTGACAGGGGGGAGGTAAGACCCAAACTGTTTTGTCAGTGAATATTACCCAAAATATTAAAATAAAGCTCTACCAAAATATTAAATAGATAACTCCCATGTTTCATATACATTTAAACTTGGAAAGCTACCACACTTACTTTGCAAGGCACAAGCCAAAAACTCAAGAGCAGACACAGCTACCTGAAGATAAGCGAATACACAGCGAGGCCCACGTGGTACTGAGTGCCGAGAGAAGAGTCCTAACGAATGAACTCTACCCGGGTTTTCTTCTGCTACTTTAATAACCATACAGTTTGTTCCCTTCCATTTCTGGAAAAGGGGTAATTACAGAACCTACAGGAGGCTCTAAATACTCACATGCTCTCCATTCATCAGGGTGTTTGAAAGGAAATGCTAGACCGTTATCAATGGCAGCTACTTTAATAAGTGGTTCTTTATCATCAATGCAGTTTGCTTCCTAAAAAGGAGAAAAATGGTCTGATAATAAAAAAGTATATAAATATTTTTAACAGATAAAGTATTTACAGTAATTGTTGAGGGTAAAAGACGTTTTATCTGAAGAGCCTATAAAAATTAAAAAATAAGTTCCCAGAAAGTACAAATTCACAGTTGAAGGGCAGAGACTGTTTTCAAAATCAGTAAGAACTTGCCTGACTGGTGGTGGCTCAGTGGACGGAGCATCAACCTGAGCTGCTGGAGACCCAGATTTGAAACCCCAGGGTCTCAGGCTTGAGCGCAAGCCCACCAGCTTGAGTGCAGGTTGCTGGCTTGAGCATGGGATTATCGACATGATCCCAGGGTCACTGGCTTAAGCCCAGATGTCACTGGCTTGAGCAAGGGGTTACTGGCTCAGCTGGAGCCTCCCAGTCAAGGCATGTATGAGAAGTAATCAATGAACAACTAAAGTGACACAACTACAAGTTGATGCTTCTCATCTGTGTGTGTGTGGGGGTGGGGGTGGGGGTGTGTGTGTATAGGCAGTTACCATTATTAAGCAGTCTAGATAAAATAATAAAAGGTAAAATCAATAATCTTTAAATTAAAAGCACATGAGTTGATAAAAAAGCTGTGGTATATTTATACCATGGAATACTACTCAGCTATAAAAAAGCAGGAAGTCTTACTTGTTGTGACAGCGTGGATGTATCTGAGGAGTTTATGTTAAGTGAAATGAGCCAGCCAGAGAAAGACAATACCATATGTGGACTCTAATGAGCAAAATAAACTAACCAGCAAAACAGAAACAGACTATGTCATAGATACCCAGAACAGACTGACAGCTGGCAGAGGGTGGGGGACTAGAGGGCCGTGTAAAAAAGTGAATGAATTAAGCAAAAAACAAACAAACAAACCAAAACCCTCACTGACACACACTATAGTGATTATCAGAGGGAAAAGGGGTTGGGGGAGGTAGAAGGTTAAGGGGTGTAAATGGAGATGGAAAGAGACTTGACTTGGGGTGGGGAACACACAATATAATGTACAGATTACTTATTATAGAATTGTACACCTGAAACCTATATCATTTTATTAATAAATGTCACCCCAATAGAGTAAACAAAAATAAAAATTAAAAATTAAAGTATTAGAATAAAGGTCTATATGATATATGCCAGGTTTATTTCTTTTAGTTTATATCAAATATCTCAATGAAAATGCACAAAATACTTAAGAGAAAAATAATTAAGTTTTCAGTAAAATCTAATTGCTCAAGATATACCAATAAAATATATTGATATTTAGTAACTACTATAAATATGTACATTCAAATCTGTATTTTAAACCCATTTCTGCTCTAACCGGCATTTATTTTTTATTTCTATCAAATTATTCTATTTAAAGCTTAATTGGGGTATGATCACACACAATAAACTTCACATGTTAAAGTGTACGCTTGATAAGCACTGACAGACGTGCAACCTGCACCCCAAAGTCCTGTGCGGGGCAGCCTCCGCCCGGCCCCAGGCCGTGAGTCTGCTGGTCGGCCCGCCCGGCCCCAGGCCGTGAGTCTGCTGGTCGGCCCGCCCGGCCCCAGGCCGTGAGTCTGCTGGTCGGCCCGCCGGGCCCCAGGCCGTGAGTCTGCTGGTCCGCCTGCCAGAGGGTCGTCTGCACTTGCAGGGCTTCCCTGGCTGGGGTCAGAGAGCACACCGCCTTGGGGTGCAGCTTCTCCCCCTGCTCCTCTCCCTCACAAGTCTGAGGCAGCCACATTGCTCCCTGTACTGAGTCTGCTCTGCTTCACTGCTAAGGACCATGAATAGGAAGTTTTAAATTGTTTTGACGAACATTGGAAAGTACACACTCACTAAAGTGATGCTGTTCCTTTAAGTGATGAGAACACACAGATTATATAATATTGGGAAAAAAAATTTTTTTAACTAGTTAAAACTTTCTCAAATGCATAGACTATTTTAAACTTAGTAAAACTTCTGAAAATATCTCATGTAAATATTTAAAATTTGAACTTGGGTAGTCAAAGTTGACAAAAATTGATCTAAAATCTCTGAATCCGATGTGTTATGGTCTATGCAGTCCATTATGTACATTAAACCTAACACTGAGCCATAAAAACCAGAAAGAAGTGAATTAGTAATATAAAAACATGACCAAAAATACCAGAAGCCTTCATTACATAAAAGCAAAATAAATCTGGTCATTCTACAAAAAGTTTCCAAACTCTATTAAAAGTACCAAGCTGGTATCATATTCTATTCCAATGCACCATAAAAAAATAAAGCTGCATAGAGACTTTTTAAACATAGAATTAAAAAAATGTAAACAGAGGAAGGAAAAAAAAGAGATGAGAAAAACAGAAAAAGGAGATAAAAACCAAGGATCAGAGTAAAGAAAATGATAAAATGATGGGGAGTTACTCAAAAGAAATCTTTTACAGGAACTGTGTATGTGTGTGTGTATAGCCTTCCAAATATATATATAGACATATATATAGTCTTTCAAATTTTCCTTACCTTAATTTCCTTTCCTGGTTTCTGCTTTTCATATTTGATTAACCAGTTATCATTTCCCCTGTCTTTTGAAATAACAACAAAAAAATATTACTTGGTTTTTTATGGATATCATAGCTTATTATCAAGGGGGAAAATCTAGTGACCTCCTGATTTTCAAGACTTCACTGGTTATCTGTGACATATGTTTATATATGAAAGGCTTCAATTTAACACATACAAGCTAAAAATATTCATAAATATTAGCTAACATTATTGAGCATTTATTCTGTAGAAGACATTGTTATAAATGCTTATCATGTATTAATTAATTTAATCCTCATAACCACTCTGAATAGTTCTTCACAGGTAGGCATTACTGTGAAGAACTATTCAATCAATGTATTAAAGTCAAGGATAATTTCTCTTCACCTTAGAAAGAAAAAGCACCTTACCCTGTTACCTGGCAAACATCTGGATAGGCTCCCACCTAATGTCTATATAGGAGTATTCTAGACTCTACACTAATTTTAACACTTAGTTTATTATGAATTAGTTTATTATGAATTTAATATGAAGACCATATTAAGTTAAAGATGGTAAATCTAGAAAACTATATAATGCTTGTTGAGAAACCAATATAAATAAGCAAATGTTTTGAACCTGTGGTTCTCAAACTTCAGAGCACAGCAAGATGACCCAGAGGATTTGTTAAAGTACACACTGCTGGCCCCAGATGCAGGCTCTGCTGCAGTAGGTCTGGGTGGGCTCCTGAAGACGCACAGGGAGCAAGCCCCCACGTAACACTGACCTTCACTGGCCAGGCACCGCATTTGGGCACACTGCTCCCTTCCAGCCCATAAAGAGTTGAGAGTTTAATGTATTTATACATTACCCTAAATTACCTACAGTCAAAATAAGCATTTAAAATCATTTACACAATCTGTTTTAATTATCCATACTATGCAGATAACATTTTAATAACTAGCTTTGTCCTGCTGCAAGAAACACCACCACCACTAGGGACAAGGACTGCACTCACTCAGGAGGGCAGAAGCCTGCTGTGCCTCACGATCTGTAGGCTCACCTCTGCCTGGAGGGTCAGCACCACCCCACTGTTTCCTCAGGCAGGGAGGGAAAAGTGGCCACAAGATTTCTGCATCAAAACTTTGCTTTTGCCTGACCTGTGGTGGCGCAATAGATAAAGCCTCGACCTGGAAATGCTGAGGTCGCCGGTTCGAAACCCTGGGCTTGCCTGGTCAAGGCACATATGGGAGTTGATGCTTCCAGCTCCTCCCCCCTTCTCTCTCTGTCTCTCTCTCTGTCTCTCTCTCCTTCTCTGTCTCTCTCTCTCCCCTCTCTAAAAATGAATAAAAAAAATAAAAAAAAAAACTTTGCTTTTGATTTCGATAACAACAGTTGAATACAGTTTAAAAACTAACAAGAGCTGAGTGTACAAATGAGAGAATTTCAATACCTGTATTTCTGATGATGTAATCCAAAATCACTAATCTTTCAAACTGTGACTGAAATTGTTTTCTAATATTTTCAGGCAAAGGGTCAGCTTCAAATTTCCTAAGCCAAAATTCAGCCTCTTTGTAACCATCAACAAATAACTGAAAGGAACCAATCTATAATTATAAGAACCATCGTTAGAAAAGAAAGTACAAAAACAAAGGGATTATTTTTAAAATTTCTCTGCAGTATCATCATAAAAATATATACGTATACACAATAAGAAAAACAGAAAAGTTAACACTAATTTAGATAAGCCACATTTATCAATATCAAGAACACTATTTTTATATACCAACTTTAAATAATCACATAAAGAATACATAGCAAATAAAAATGTTCAACCCTAGATTTTCAAGGGGCATAGCAGCTATTTTAGGATAAAAGGCAAAGCTATCACTAAAATTACTGGTTAACATTAAAAAAGTTATTAAAGGAAATACAAATTTATACTGCACATGACACACAGGTAATGGGTAACCTAGTTGGCCTCACAAATACAAGAAATCACCACAAAAAAAATCTACTTCTTATTCTTTCTTAATAATTTATATTCTTGTGGTTGGCATGAAATTTTAATGATTTCCTAAAGGTTTTCTCTAGAGTACTTATAATTAAGTTCTAGTAATCATAAATATGGAAATAATACCCATTTTTAGTCACACTTTATTTCAGCATATCCAAGGAGCAATAGGCCTTGTAAAAATTTTCCAACTCCTTGCTTTGACTACAATTTTAAAGACAAGTTAGGCTAACCATAAATTTCTACTCAAATTTTTTATCTAGATAAATGCACAGCTACTACAAAACAACAAAATCACAGATCAAATATATTAAAAAAAAAAAAGCCTAGAGCTTTTGCTAAAATACCTCTCCCATTACCCCTCCCACTATTACTTAGCTAGCTGCTCATCATCCCTTATTCTCCACCTGTGCTTTTAGCCATTCATTTATAAAGCGTTAGATGCAACCTCCTCTTGCAAACATTCCCTAGTCCCCCAAAATAGGTTAGGTATCCCTCGTCTATCCTCTCTGAGTTCGCTGCACTTAACTATCCTAACAACATTATCATATTGCACTGAGATTGCTTATTTACTATATAAGCTCTTTGAAGATAAAAACAAATTTCTTTCACTATTACATCCACAGCCCATCCACGAGGCCTAGCACATGGAGCTCAGGTAATAGGTGCTGAATCGCCCCCCAAATAGAGCTTATCTCAGTAACTTACCTTTGGAGGAAGTCCTATCCGATGAAATTTTCTGCCTACTTTTGGCACTTTCTCTAAAGCATACTTTTTGCCTCTAGCTTTTGCACGGTCAATTGCATTGTAGTTAAATGTCTCACTGACAAGCCAAACCACCTAGAAACATACCGTTTAGAAAAATGGTTATTAGAATTTGCATGATAGTATCTATATTCATATACTCCATGAAACTCACTCAAATACTGTAAATTAGCAAAGTTCAATCCTATGCTAAATGCCTCACAGAATCTCAAATAGAAAGGCTAAGGGGTTTTGCAGGCAGTTAAATGGCACATTTTTCTGAGAGAGGCAGTGAAAATTAGCCCGTGGAAGAAAGAACAGTCCTGAAATGTACAATGAGGAATGAATATTTTGAGGAAGACTTCAAGTATAAACGTATAAAGGACAAAAAGATAAAAAAAACAGTCTCCTGGGCACATTAGTTATCTCTGCCTTCAACAGAGTTTCTAGATCCCTGATCTGTACCAGCTTTCTAAAGCTCGTTCTTTTTCCTCTTTTTGTTAGCATCATCTTAGTTCACGTGTGCATGAGATACTCCCTTTGGTACTTTGTGGGTCTACACTGAAATCAAATTGTTAGTATCTCATGACTCTGGGTTACCAAAAAGGCAGTGCTCAACTTCGGGCTCTGCCATTAGAAACGTGTTCCCAGAGAAGTAGGCTGTAAATGAGAAGTCCACGCTTAACAACAAATTGTCCCTTACCCTGGTTTTCGGTACAATGCCCAGATGAAGCTTTTCGTCCACAAGGAAGGCAGCGGCCTCGGAAAGGTACCCCTGGTTGGGGATCAAGCAGCCTCTGCCGAAGCAGCACGGGCAGCAGACCTTGTGAAAGTATTTGGTCCATTTTGGGTTCAGGTGACCATAAGGCTCTTCTGACTTGGGTTTAAACACACCAATAATTTTCTATGGGGGGGAAAAAAAGTAGAAATTTTATTAGACTTTTAATATATAAAGGATAATAATCGATAAAGTTCATTCTGATAATTTTTTCATACTTTTTCCCATCTCAGACTTGGATAACCCTTAAATATTAAGGGATTTAGTTTCAATCCTATTTTTATATTCATTCTCATCCAACAGTCTAAAATCAATAATTCTTTGGGCTCGTGGTTTCCAAACTGTGCTCTGAGAAACCCTAGGGGAGGGCGGGGGGACAGGGGAGGTGGGGCGGGGCTCTAAGGCCTCATGCCACTTAGCCTGATGGACTTGGATGCCACCTGTTTTATATTATGGACTTCCCAGTTATTAAAGGGTTCCACTGATTTTAAAATATGTGAAAACTCCTGCTCTAGATCAAATAGTTACCATTGAATATCTGTTAAATATCTAAATTATATGTTTTATTGTCTACTTTCATGACTCGATGTACATTCTAAAAGGACAAGAACTCTCTTAAGACTGTATCCCACCTGACCAGGCAGTGGCGCAGTGGATAGAGCATCGGACTGGGATGCGGAGGGACCCAGGTTCAAAACCCTGAGGTCGCCAGCTTGAGCGCACCTAATCTGGTTTGAGCAAAGCTCACCAGCTTGAGCCCAAGATCGCTGGCTTGAGCAAGGGGTCACTTGGTCTGCTGTAGCCCCAGGGTCAGGGCACATATGAAAAAGCAATCAATGAACAATTAAGGGGCCTCAATGAAGAACTGATGTTTCTCATCTCTCTCCCTTCCTGTCTGTCTGTCCCTATCTGTCCCTCTCTCTGTCTTTGTCTCTGTCACACACACACACACACACACAAAAGGTACTGTATCTCAAGTACTCAGAATAGTACTTAACACACGCAAGCATTCAAGCATTTGTTAAATTAATAAAACCAATGACAAAACGAGTTCTCTGTACAAAGATAAAATGTAAATGTAATGACAGGACACAGTGAACACCTTTGTTGTCAGGTTCTCCTACCCTAATCTTTTTTCCATTTTGGGGTGTGTGTAGGGGGGGGAGACAGACAGATTCTCGCATGCGCCTGACCGGGATCCACCCGGCATGCCCATCAGGGGGCAATGCTCTGCCCATCTGGGGCGCTGCTCTGTTGCAACTGGAGCCATTCTAGTGCCTGAGGCGGAGGCCATGGAGCCATCCTCAGCGTCCGGGCAAACTTTTCTCCAATGGAGCCTTGGCTGCAGGAGGGGAAGAGAGACATAGAGAGAAAGGAGAGGGGGGAAGGGTGGAGAAGCAGATGGGCGTTCTCCTATGTGCCCTGGCTGGGTATCAAACCCAGGAGTTCCACATGCCGGGCCGATGCTCTACCGCTGAGCCAACCAGCCAGGGCCTCCAATTTTTTTATGAACCAATTTTAAATATATTTTCTCTCAAAATTTTTTCGCTCATGAACATCTATTAGTTTATAACCTTTACTACTGGTCTGATAAAATACATTCATATTAAATTTAGGGACTGAATTATCTTTAGACAAGAAATAAAAATCTTATTATAATGTTAAGTATATAATAGTTTTATAATGCAAAATGTCTGCAACACTAGTCAGAAAGTAAACAAGCGCATATCAAGAAATCAAACTCAGATTAAAGACTGAGATTGACATTACTTATATACTTATACCACAAAAAAGACTGTTTTAAAATATAACTTCAATCTTTAGAAGAAATATCTAATAAAATTATAATCTCTCTTCCTCCTGAAAAAGGAACTCACGGCTATGCATCATCCAGAAAGCTTTTACAAATGATAACATCGATATCTGAACAATTTTAGACTCAATGGAACAAAGTCCCATATCAGCTTCTCTTTTCTGCCCTAGAATTATACTTCGGTTCGCTTCCCTTTGTGACATCCCAGTGCCTTCAGACTTCCCTATTCCTAGGGTAGAATAAACCTTTAAAGAAATCAAGTAATTTGGGAACTAAATGAAACATTATTTGAAAGTTTA
Source organism: Saccopteryx bilineata (assembly GCF_036850765.1). Lineage (NCBI taxonomy): Eukaryota > Metazoa > Chordata > Mammalia > Chiroptera > Emballonuridae > Saccopteryx > Saccopteryx bilineata. The sequence continues at coordinate 249,174,735 of NC_089494.1, forward strand.
AACTTCTACTTGGCTAATACTGTTATAGACAACTGTAAGGTAAGCACTTATGATAAATTCAACAAATCTACAGCTGAAAGTGAGTATTCAATAAATGCTTGAAACCAAATATTAAAATAACAGAACAGTAAACTATGACTTCAAATGAATAGCTCTATTTCTAAATAGTAGTGCTTTAGTAAAAAACAAAACAAAACAAAAAAACAACTGACCTTTGTTTCTGAAAAGAGGGTGCAATCAGATTTATTAGGAAAATATCTTCAGAAACTCACAACGACTTCACATTTAAATTAGTGTTTTCCAAAATTTGTTACATATAGTAGGTCTATGAAATTCTCACCCTCTTAGGATCCTTCACAAAGTAACTTCCACTTGAACCCTGAGGTATTCTTTCTGGAAGAACTCCAAATTCTATGGCTTGCTCCGCTTTCAGTACGACATCGGCAAACTCGGGGTCATCCAAGAATGTATTCAGCTCTGAACAACCTACAGTCATTGCAGTAAGAAAGTCAGTGTTAATGCTGTACATGAAGAAGAAGAAAGAGCCGCTATGAAAACGTTCATGATATGAACCTATAACATTGGATCAGGTTAGTAGCCCTGGGACGTGAAAATGTAATCATGTATTATATGGGCCGCTTTGATCCTCCTTTTCCCCGCTACCCCCACTTTTCTTTAATTAGCTTCAAGTAATGACACATGGAACACAAGATTCCTATTTGTTGAAATAACCACAGTACTACTTCATATTACTTCGAATGCCTCTCTTCCAGTGATTTTGTTTTCCACTTGACCTAAGTCTCCAACTACACAGCCATACCTCAGATCTGTCAATACCAACACCTGCAATCTCTCCATCCTCTGAATTTCAAGCACCTTATATCTACCTAATTCATCTTCTAGCACCAAGCTCCAAAATTCTTCCATCCCACTAGGATCTATAAGCACTGATCTATCATGTTGTCACTAATCTTCACCTCCTTTGTGCCCTTATTTTCCTCCTTGGTCATCTTAAATTATAGTCATTCATCATATAATCCCTCTCTTTTTCACTCCCCTCATCATGGTCACCTGGAAAAATCCCAATCCTGGTTAAACTCATTGTCAGCTAACTATGCCTATGCTCAGACACCCAACCTTGACAAGCGAAGCACACAAAACACAATGCCCAAGAAGCATGATACATTTTGGTTATGGACTAAATGTTTGTCTCCCCTCAAAATAAGGTGGAGGTCTAATTCCCAATGTTATTATATTGGCAGACAGGTCTTTCAGAGATAATTATATTTAGATGAGGTCATAAAGATACAGCCTCCATAGGGAGATTAGCACTGAAGGCAAGCTCTCTCTCCCGTTCCCTCTGCATTGTGAGGATACAAAATGAGAAGGTGGCCATCTGCAAGCCAGGGAGAGTCCTCACCAAAACCTGACTATGCTGACTCACTATTCCTGGATTTCCCTGACTATGCTGACTCACTATTCCTGGACTTCCCGGACTCTAGAACTGAGAAATATACGTTGGTTAAGGCACTCAGTTTATGGTATTTTGTTATATGTAGCAGCCTGAACTAAGACAACTCCCCTGGTCCATAGACTCTCCCAATCTTCTGAACAACTACCTCACATATTCTCCTCAAATTCCCAATGCCTCCTCTCTCTCAGCAGATGATCTAGCTTCCTATTTCACTATGAAAAGAGAAGCAACCAGAAAAAGCTATCATTAACTCTCAGCACTGCCTCTACCTACCCACTATATCAGGGGTCTCCAAACTTTTTACACAGGGGGCCAGTTCACTGTCCCTCAGACTGTTGGAGGGCCGGACTATTAAAAAAAAAAACTATGAACAAATCCCTATGCGTACTGCACATATCTTATTTTAAAGTAAAAAACAAAATGGGAACAAATACAATATTTAAAATAAAGAACAAGTAAATTTAAATCAACAAACTGATCAGTATTTCAATGGGAACTATGGGCCCGCTTTTGGCTAATGAGATGGTCAATGTCCAGTTCCATATTTGTCATTGCTAGCCGTAACAAGTGATGTGACGTGCTTCCAGAGCTGTGACGCGAGCGTCCCACGTTACCGGAAGTAGTACTGTACCTGACGTCACGCTTTGCGGCGCTGCCACATACAGTACTCCAGGAACACAGGATGCGGATGCTGACCACCTCTGAAAGAGGTGCCTCCTCTCACTGACCACCAATGAAAGAGGTGGCCCTTCTGGAAGTACAGCAGGGGCCGGATAAATGGCCTCAGGGGACCGCATGCGGCCCGCGGGCCGTAGTTTGGGGACCCCTGCACTATATAATAGATGAACCGCCCAAGCTCTAAGATCAACTCTTCCACTTTGTATATCTTAGTGACTGCTTCAGGACATTTCTTCAGTAAGTCATCCCTGCATCAAAATTTCCCTCTTTACTGATCATTTCTCTCACCCACCACATCCAATCCATCAGCAAGTTGTGTGGCTTTTGCCTTAGGTTATCACAAGTCTCCTGACTGGTCTCCCTTTTCCACTCATGCCCTCTACACTCAACAGAGAAGCTATAGCCATCCTTTAAAGTAAATCAGATCATCTCTCTCCTTTGTCACACTAAGAAAAAGTCCACATCCTTAGAATGACCCCAATACCCTACCCAGTCTCCCCCAACTTCCACTTTTAATTTTCTGCTTAGCACTTACTACTTACCCTATAACTTATTTCTTTTGTGAGCTCCAAGAAAACAAGGATTTCTTTCACGTTGTATGCCCAGAATTTTTAAAATTCTTGGAACATAATAGGCACTCAATAAACACTTGCAGAATGAATTAATAATCATTTAAAGTGGTAGACAAGCCAAAAATTACTTTGGAAGGCATTTAAATGCTATTATATGCATTTTACAAAAATTCAAAACATAAACTTTCCTTAATTTAAAATTTGCCTTAATTCAGACAGAAATAAAGCTGTTATTTACTAATTTTTAAACATTTGTGCTAAGAAAAATACTACAAAAAGGCCCATTGGGCATATATAACCTACTTTAAAAAATAAATAATCCAAGTATTTCAGTCTTTTTTCTTTTTCTTTTTCTTTTTTTTTTTTCATTTTTCTGAAGCTGGAAACAGGGAGAGACAGTCAGACAGACTCCCGCATGTGCCCAACCGGGAACCATCCGGCACGCCCACCAGGGGCGACGCTCTGCCCACCAGGGGGCGATGCTCTGCCCATCCTGGGCGTAGCCATGTTGCTACTAGAGCCACTCTAGCGCCTGAGGCAGAGGCCACAGAGCCATCCCCAGCGCCCGGGCCATCTTTGCTCCAATGGAGCCTTGGCTGCGGGAGGGGAAGAGAGAGACAGAGAGGAAAGCACGGCGGAGGGGTGGAGAAGCAAATGGGCGCTTCTCCTGTGTGCCCTGGCCGGGAATCGAACCCGGGTCCTCCTCCGCATGCTAGGCCAACGCTCTACCGCCAAGCCAACCGGCCAGGGCCGTATTTCAGTCTTGACTATATAATTGATATGCTAATTCCAAATCATTCTCATCTACCCTGTGGAAATCTTTAAGGATGAAAGGAAGATTGTCTTGACCTGTAGTGGCGCAGTGGGATAAAGCGTCAACCTGGAACACTGAGGTTGCCGGTTTGAAACCTTGGGCTTGCCTGGTCAAGGCACATATGGGAGTTGATGCTTCCTGCTCCTCCCCCTTCTCTCTCTCTCTCCCCTCTCTCTAAAAAATCAATAAATAAAATATTTTTTAAAAAAAGAATGAAATGAAGATTGTCTTTATTTTTCTCTGGGTATCCCTAGTACCTGGAAGAGGGTAGTATATAATACTGCATTGAATAAATGTATTATTATAGATGCCTGAGTGTGCCAGTCAGCATTATCATTAGTTGAATGAGAGTTCTTCTAGGTCAGGCCTCTGAACAAGAAAGAATTTGAAAACCTTGCTCCCAATACTGGTAGATGTTCCACAGTACATCACTAGCGGGTGGTCTTTGGGTCAATGTTTAAACACTTTCAATGAGATAATTCCTTTTCTTATGCTCCTATTGTTTTCCTGAAAACATATAAACTTCTCCCTTTACTTCCAGAAAGTAAGTTTCCTACAGTTTCACCCAATGCCCTAGACATGGCATCTGGAGCAAAACAAAAGTCTACCTGCTCCTTTCATCCCAGGGATAGCCCTTCTGATAGTTGAAGATCAATTCATGTTCCCCCAAGTCCATTCTCTCTTTCCACATGGAAGTGTTTAAAGGCTTTTCGGCATCTGAGTTGCCCTCCTGTTTTATACCTGTTTTTCCAATGTGCCTCCTTAAAATATGTTCTCTAGAATTAAGCATCCTTTTGCAAAGAATAGAGACATCTCTTAGTCTTGACACTATATCAGAAAAAGAAGCCCTCTACTATTTCATTAGTTGTTTAGGCGTCCTGTCATACTTCTAATTCATACTGAAATGGTTAGACTCTTAAGGCTACTTTTGGTCTCTCCCATCCTATATTTCAGCAGTTCTTTTGGAAACTATGTGAGGGCTTTGACACTATTACTATTAAATGTTATCAAATTGCTCTATGGGTTAAGCTTTATGAGTTTTCATAGCACCTGCCTTTGCTGCTCTCATGGAGCCCACGATCATACTCTGAATATTTAATTCAGTTTCAACCAATCAGAACAGAACCATTCCCAGAAAATCAGCCAACATATTCCCAATCCCTTTAATTTGTCCCTTACTGAGTAACTTTTTTGGGTGAGATAATCTCCCTCCATGAAAACAAGCACTCTTTGAGATGGTCAAAATTTACCATCACAAGAAAGGCACTTGAAAGACAACTGGTCCTATCTAATTACTGCCAGGAGAAGAGGCCACATAACTATTCTAAGGTCAAAGTAATTTTAAGATAATTTTTCTCTTACTGAGACTCATAACTCACATTCTACAACTTTCTTCATCCTAGTTACTTAAATGTACTTTGTCAATGAGTTTAACTTGGAGGACACCCTCAAGTTATGCTGCTTTAAGCTACATGTGCTATGGAGATTTGGCTTGAAAGTTTGTCATTGTTTGGTTTGATTTTTAATAGCTGAGGACATGGTTAGCTACCTTTTCTTCAATTTTCTTATCAGTTAAAATTACTACCACCCCTTTTAAGGAATAAACCATTAGCTTTTGTCTCTATATCAAAGAATATGCAGATTTTCTAGAAGAATCTCAATTCCGCTTCTGTGTACCCTTTGGGTCTCCTCTAAGAAGACGCAGTGACCTTCTAGTCAAGTTCCAGTCCCATTCAAGCTTCTCACTTTTTACTAGACGTTCAGCCCACCCGCTGAGTCTGAAGCTTTGCTTCTGGCATTCCCATGTATATACCAAGCTTCCTTTCCATGGCTAATTCTTATTCATCCGTTTACTCCATCTCATCACCTGCAGTGCCATACAAAATGATCTAAGTTCCGGGAGCGCAGACCTTTGTTTTGTTCTTTGATGTACCCCAAGTGCCTAAAACAGTGCTGGGCACATGGCATACCTTCAAATATCTTGACCTAACTATCTCCTTAACCACACTTAAGTGTTATTACTGGCCCTTTAGTTGAAATTGAAAATGGAATAAGAGAATCCATTGTATAACCTTTTATAGATTTGTTTGTTTGTTTACATGTTTTATGTGAGAGGAGAGGAGATATACACCCTGACCGTGATCCACCCAGCAACCCTGTCTGGAGCTGATTCTAGAGTACCGAGCTATTTTTAGCACCTGAGGTTGCTGCTGGACCCAACCGAGCTTCCTCAGCATCTGATGCCAGATTTGAACCAACTGAGCCACTCGCTACAGGAGGGGAAGAGGGAGAAAGGGGAAGAGGCAGGAAAAGAGAAGCAGATGGTTGCTTCTCCTGTGTGCTCTGACCAGGAATCAAATCTGAGATGTCCATACACTGGGCCAGCACCCTATCCACTGAGCTACTGGTCAGGGCCTATAGTTAGTTTTATGGTGGTATGCATGCTAACTTATCAAGTTATCATATAAATCAATCAATCAAATGAATTCTTCCTCACTTAAGGGTTGAAATTATCTTACCCACTAACCTGAATATTTTCTTAAAAAAAAAAACAACAAAAACAGTAGCTGGCTCACAAGTTTGTCAACCTAAACTCTGCCTCAGTGCTATTCATCCTTTAGGTCTCAAATTGGATGCCACTTCTCAGCTAGGTCTTCCCTAGTTCCTAAAAACCTAGGGCATAGCTCAATAGAATCCTCAGTTTGCCCCATCCAAGCACTTATTTCATCAGTTAGAAATGTTTGTTTTAATTGACTGAACCACCATTAGGCTATAAAGCTATGTGGACAATGACTGAATTTCCATTTGATACATGGTCACCACTGTTTCCCCAAAGCCTCTCTCTCTACTGGTTACCCAGTAGGCACTAAAACATTTCACGAATGCTGTATCTCTGCAAAAAATAAAAAATAGGTATATTATAATTACTGGAATAATCTCTAACACACTGCTGCTTACTACATACTTTCAAAAACTTAGTTATGGGGAATTTTTAAGACACACAGAACATCTACTCTTCTAATACCTTCCTCTAAGTAAGCCAGATTATCAGCATCTTGAATCTATATCCAGCAGTACTGATATACCACCCATTAGAATTACTTGTACTGAAACAGGCTTCAGTGAAGTTATAAGAAATACTACAAAATCAATCACTTTTATTGCACAGGTATTATTCAACATATAGTCTCTTCTCCAAGAGAATACATGATAGGTTATCATTTGTCAGTTCTGTTTTGGTTCAAATAATAGTTTGTTTTAACTTTATGGACACAGTAATTATGTTTCTCTCAAATTGGCTACTCAGCAGTATTTAAATCGAATTTGTGAGCTGCCTGCATCCAGTGTCTGATGTGCATTTTGTGCACTTACTCCAGCCTCCACCTAGTGTATTTTATTATTCTATTTCCCATTCTTATCTTTCCTCCATACTTTTAAATGATTTTACTTTGTTCCTATTTATAAGCCACAATGATTCACTAAATAGCTTATAAATACACACTTCCTTACAGGGGTCCCCAAACATTTTACATAGGGGGCCAGTTCACTGTCCCACAGACCGTTGGAGGGCCACCACATACAGTGCTCCTCTCACTGACCACCAATGAAAGAGGTGCCCCTTCCAGAAGTGCAGCAGGAGGCTGGATAAATGGCCTCAGGGGGCCGCATGCAGGCCATGGGGCCGTAGTTTGGGGATGCCTGCGAGTAGTTCTTTGTGAATTCTAACACTGTTCTCTAATTGTTAGGCTCTCTAACAAAATTGGAAAGTGCACCTGGTTCGTATTAATTGGGATCTTGGAGAAGTCACTTCACCTCTGTGCTTCCTAAAAATGAGAATAAAAAATAGCACTCACTTCACAGGGTTGGTTATAGTTTGAACATAGAGCTATATATACCCTGCACGTATGGTTATATAGGTATTAGACACTGCCATCTTGATTACTCTCTAATTCACTGATTAAAATGACAGAACAAAGAATGCCACTGATCCTTCTACTTTGCATTGCTCCAACAAAACTATGGTTTATGCTGATTCTAGACTTTGTCAAATGCCTTGTTAAACATCAGAGACATATGACATTCTTCCACCGGCTAAAGTACATAAATTACATAAACAGAAGTCATAAATTATGTTAATATTAATCTAAAGGCAAGAATTTCTTGGAACAGAGAAGTGGGTTTCTGGAAATTAGATGGTAAAGGACAAAGGAGGTTAGTGTACTCACTGAAAAATAACTAAACTTAAAAATCTAGTTAAATTACTGAATTATAAACTTTTTAGGAGACCGGTTTAAACTTTGTAAAGTAACATTTACAATTCAAAACTATTTTTATTTAAATGCATTAAAATCAGACCTCCATACAAACAACCAAAAGTAACAATTATTTTATAATACTTGGGGATCCCCAGCAAAATAGAAAAAGTGCCGGACATGAAGAACAAGGCTCAGTCCTGGCTTTACCACTTCCTGGATACTTAACTTTGGCTGACCTCTGAGGTTCTGTAACTATAGTACTAGTCATTATACTTTTATTCTTTTTCAATCCTTACAACAGGGATGGGGGTGGGTAACTAACTTGCTGTGCTGTTATGAGAATTAGTAAAATAGATGAAAAAACCCTAAACTTAAACCATATACTGTAATAACAGTTATTATGAGTTTAAAAGGTAGGAATTCTCTTCAATAATCCATTTGTATTCTGAGAACCATATCCCCATTTTTACTGTTTCTAGCTTTTTTTGTTTTAAAATCTCACTTTCACAGAATAAACACACTTTCAAGGTTTTAGGCTCTTTTAAAATATAGCTACACAGGTAACTTTGGGGTAGGAAAAGGCTAGGTAGCCACAGGGGTCTTAGTTATTTCACAGACTGGACTCTAGGTGATATGTATCCAAAGTATCAATGTAGCTGGTGAATGTGGGTCCACTTGTGATCTGGTTTTAACTTCATGTTTGTTTGTGCTGTTAAATGTTGCAATGTCAATGCATCCACTAGCTAACATTATAATGGTAGCAACCTGCATGACTGATGGGTTTGCTAAAGCTTTATCCATGAAACACTTAATTGGAAAGTTTGCTGCCTTTCCTTAGGTCTCTCTGATTATTGTAGACATGTCTGACTCAAAGTTCAATACAACCTGAATAACCTATTCTCTTTAAAATTCTTTAAAATGTAGAAGGCCCATTAGTGTACTAATAGTAGCAGCACAGGTAAAATTTCACCACTCCAGAGAAAATAAGCAGTATTAATGAAAACTCCATTTTCTGTGACTTTCTGTGGTTTTTTTTTTTTAAGCTGTCATGTATGGAGCGATACTTCAGACATAGTGCACACACTTCATTTAAATCATCCTAACAACTTGCAAGTAGGTGTTCTCACAATTTAACAAACGAGACTGTCTCATCTCTAGCTAGGACTCTTACAAGTCTACTGTATTTTACTATCGAACTAGCCTAACTCGACTTGACATGCCAAAAAACTCAACTTTGTGAACAAATATTCATGCCTGCGGTAGCATGCCAAAATTTTGCTAACTTTCAACATCATTTAATTTTCCCTCTCTTTCACCTGAGGCTATCAGTCCGCTCATTAATGCAAAAAATTTTTTCTTTTCTTTTTAAGATAAAACATAGAAATGACTCAAGAAAAATTACATTGCAGAAGAGATAGCAGGTAGAGAACTTCAACTGCCTCTGCCCCCTCTGGCCAACGTCACAATAACAATTGAAGAGCAAAAAGTTTTTGAAGCATGTCCCAGGGGCAACTGGATATTCTTGCTGTACATCTTGCACATTCACCACTCGGGGCACTTTCTTGACAGTTTAGGGTTCTTAACCCAAAACTCACGTCCGAACTTAAGTAAACAACTTGCGTCATTTTACAGGGTCAAAAGTTTTCAGTGTCAGGTTTTGAAAGTCTAGGCTTGCTCCTAGCGAGGCCTGAGGGATCAGAGTTTAATGACAACCACAGGCCTGAGGTGAAGGAGCCTGCAGCCCCCGGAAAAGGTGCAGGAAAGGCGGGAGCAGGGGAGAAAGGCAGGGGGTGTCCGAGGTTCGGGCAGGAGCCGCCGCCGGCCTGCGCTGCGGACCGGGTGCCCCTCCTGGCCCAGGACCAGGGCCGGTGCGGGACAGGGGACAGGGGACAGGGGACAGGGGACAGGGGACGGAGCCCGGGCGGGGCAGGGACCCGGGGGGCGGGGGGATCGGGAATGGGGGGCTGAGCGGCGGCACCGGCGGCAGGCGCTCTGGGCGGGCCGCGGGGACGAGGGAAGAGCCGGGTCGCACCTGAACCCACGGGGCGGTTCCAGTCCGGGTCGGTGGCGGGGGTCCGCGGGATCCCCACGCCCCGGGAGGAGGAGCCGAGCGAGTTCTTGAGCCGGAGCAGCAGTTCCTGGTCGTCGGTCTCGCCAGACGAGGAGGCGATCTCCTCCCGGGCAGCCTCCACCATCCTCACGGCGGTCCCCGGGGCGCCCTTCCGCGGCGGGGCCCAGGCGACCCGCGGCAGCAGCGGCTCCCGCTCCTCGTCGTCCTCCTCGTCCGGGCTCTGGCCGCCCGCCGGTCCCCGCCGCCCGGGCTCGGACGGCTCCGCCATCGCCTCCCCCTGCGCTGTCCGCGCTGAGACCGCTCAGAGAGCCGAGGTGCCCAGGTCTGGCCTCGGCATCCCGGAGGAGTCCGCGTCGCTGGGTCGGTCGGCGGCCACCTCACTGGCGTGCGGCCGCGCTCCGTTCCCGCCCAGCGGTCGCCCCGCCCCGCCCCCGGCCGGGGCCCACCTCGCACCGTCGGGCGCCTGCGCGGAAGAGCCGGGGCGTGGGTGGGCGGGGCGCGGCGCAGAGCCGCCACCTGCCTCTGAGCGTCGGGGAGGACGCGTGGGGAGGCTTGGTGTCGCTCGTCGTGGAGCCCTGCGGTGGGCGTTGTTATTCCCGCCGCGTGCTCCTCTGCTCCTCTCCAACCTCTGCCGGCCTCTTTCTTCACTGAAGGTTTCTCTCGTCGAGCTTGCCACAGTCTAGACCTGTTTCCTTGTCTGACTGTAAAACATTTATTCCCCCCACTAGAAGGAGTCCATGAGAGCAGGGCCCTTGTCTTGTTCAGACATTCCTGGTATTGGTAGTTCGTCTTTTTTCCCCCCTCTGACTAATCTAGCTAGAAGTTTATCAAATATTCAAATCTTTTCAGAAACCTATCTCTTGTTCCATTGTATTTGTTTTCTAGTACCCTAACTCTTGTTCTCTATTAATTTCTTTCATCCCATTAATTGGGATTTGATTTCCTCTTCTTTTTCTACTGCTTAGAGTAGAAGATTACATTATTAATTTTTCACCCTTCTACTTTTAATGTATTTTTAATATAAGCTTTCTATTGTTTAATTAAAGCTATGCATTTTTCTTTAAGCACTGCTTTGGCTGCATTTTACAATTTTTGCTATGTCATTTCATTTAGTTCAAAATACTTTTTATTTCCTTTCTGATTTCTTCTTTGACTCATTTCTTTGAATCAAATATTTAGGGGCTTTTCTAGATATTATGCTATTTTCCATCTGTTAATTATGACCACTTATTTTTAAGTCCCTTTTTAAAGTTTTTATGTGTAATAACTGTTTAAAAGTCTTGGCTAATTCTTACATCTGTGTCATCTTGGAGCCAGTTTTTATTGACCCCTTTTTCTCTGGACAGTGAAACAAAGTTTCCTATTCCTTTACTGGATATTGTGGATAATTGTAGAGCCTCTAGGTTCTGTTATCTTCAGCTGATGAGTGTTGATGTGTTCAAGTAGGTAGTTAACTCAATTAGAGTCAAATTCCACCTGAAATTTCTGATTATTTCTTTTAGCTTTGGCTTTCTTCTGAGCTCTTTAGACTGTCCTCCATTCCTACAGAACTCAGTAGTTAACAAAGAATTTGGGCAGAGTGCATGTATAGATTTTGGAACTCTTAGCCCAGACCTCATCCTTTAATTCCTTTATTGGGGTGACACTGATTAATAAAATTATATAGGTTTCAGGTGTACGATTCTGTAATACATCACCTGTATTTCTTAGTGTGCTCACCACCCCGTCTCCTTCCATCATTTACTCCCTCTTGACCCTCTTCTATCTTCCCCCACCTCTTGTCCTCTTGTAACCACTGTACTGTTATCTGTATCTACGAGTTTGTTTTCTTTGCTTAATCTCTTCACCATTTCCTCCCAGACCTCCAAACCACACCCTCTCTGACAGCTGTCAGTCTGTTCACCATATCTATGAGTCTCTATTTTGTTTGTTAGTTTATTTTGCTCATTAGATTCCACATATAAGTAAAATCGTATGGTACTTGTCTTTCCCTGACTGGCTTAGTTTATTTTACTTAGCATAATACCCTCCAGGTCCATTTATGCTGTTGCTAAAAGTAAGATTTCTTTCTTTTTTACAACTGAGTAATATTCCATTGTATAAATGTACCATGTTTTTTAATCCATTCATCTATTGATGGGCACTTGGGCTGCCTCCGAATTTGGCTATTGTAAATAACACTATAATGAACCTGGAGGGGCATTTATTCTCTCAAACTAGTGTTTCAGGTTTCTTTGGATATATTCCCAGAAATGGAATTGTTGGGTCATAAGGCAGTTTCATTTTTAATTTTTTGAGATAACTCCATGTTTCTTTCCACAGTGCCTGCACCAATCTGCACTCTCACAAACAGAGCATGAGGGCTCCCTTCTCTCCACATCTTTGGCAACACTTGTTTGTTGATTTATTGGTGGCAGCCATTCTGATAGGTGTGAGGTGATATCTCATTATGGTGTTAATTTGCATTTCTATGATAATTAGTGACATTGAACATCTTTTCATATGTCTGTTGGCTATCTGTATGTTCTCTTTGGAGAAGTGTCTATTGGGCCCTTTGCCCGTTTCTTCATTAAGATTGGTTTGTTTGTGGGGTTTTTTTTTGAGTTTTATAAATTTCTTATAAATTTTGGATATAAAACCCTTATCAAATGTATTGGCAAATATGTTCTCCCATTCAGTGGATTGTCTTTTCATTTTATTGATGATTTCCTTTGCTGTGCAAAAAATTTTTTAGTTTGATATAGTCCCATCTGTTTATTTTTTCTTTTGTTTCTCTTGCCCAATGTAATATATCAGAAAAAATATATATACTTCAATGAAAAAGGTCTGAGATTTTTACTGCCTATGTTTTTCTTCAGAATTTGTATGGTTTTGGGTCTAACATTTAAGTCTTTAGTCCACTTTGAGTTTATTCTGGTGTATGGTATAAGAAGGTGCTCTAGTTTTATTTTTCTGCACATATCTGTCCAATTTTCCCAACGCTATTAACTGAATAAACTGTCTCTACCCATTGTATGTTCTTGCATTCCTTGTCAAATTTTAATTTACTATAAAGGCATGGTTTTATTTCTGGGCTATCTATTCTGTTCCATTGATCTAATAACTGAGCCCAACAGGCAGCTGGTAGGCAAAGAAAGCTGGATATGACATAAAACAGTATGCCTGTTTTATGCCAGTACCATGCTGTTTTGGATACTCTGGCCTTGTAGTATAGTTTGATATCAGGTAGTGTGAGTCCTTCGACTTTGTTCTCAAGATTGTTGTTGCTATTCAGGGTCTTTTGTGGTTCCATAAAAATTTTTGGAATATTTGTTCTAGTTCTGTGAAATATACCATTTGTATCTTGATAGGAATTGTGTTGAATCGATAGATTTCTTTGGATATTATGAACATTTTAATTATGCTAATTCTTCCTATCCATGAATATGGTACATGCTTCCACTTATTTGTATTTTTTCAATTTCCTTTTTTTTGTGTGGCAGAGACAGAGAGAGGGACAGAGAGGGACAGAGAGACAGGAAGGGAGAGAGATGAGAAACATCAATTTTTTCGTTGTGGCTCCTTAGTTGTTCATTGATTGTTTTCTCACATATGCCTTGACCGTGGGGCTACAGCAGACCGCGTGACCCCTTGCTCAAGCCAGTGACCTTGGGCTCAAGCTGATGAGCCCTGCTCAAACCAGATGAGCCTGCGCTCAAGCTGGTGACCTCGGGGTCTCAAACCTGGGTCCTCCACATCTTAGTCTGACACTCCAGCCACTGCGCCACCGGCTGGTCAGGCTCAATTTCTTTTTTTTCTTTTTTTTTTTTTTAGTGTCTTATAATTTTTCAAGTACAGGTCTTTTACAACCTTGGCTAAATTTATTCCTAGGGTCCTGGCTCGGGGGCTCAGTGAACAGAGTGTTGTCCTGGAATATGGACATCCTGGGTTCGATTCCCAGTCAGGGCACATAGGAGAAGTGACCATCTGCTTCTCCCCTCTCCCTCTTCCCTTTCTCTTCCTCTTCCCCTCCCACAACCAGTGGCTCATTTGGTTCAAGTATGACCCCAGGAACTAAGGATAGCTCAGTTGTTCTGAGCGCATCAGCCTCAGGTGCTAAAAATATGTCAGTACTTGAGCATTGGCCCCAGACGGGGTTGCCAGGTAGATCCTGGTTGGGGCACATGTGGGAGTCTGCCTCACTATCTCCTCTCCTCTCACCTAGGAATGAATATATATATTCATTCCTAGGTATTTTTTTGACATAATTGTGAATGGGATTGTTTTATTAGTTTCCCTTTCTGATAGTTCATTATTGGTATATAAAAATGCAACCAGTTATGGATATTTACTTTTTTTTTTTTTTTTGTATTTTTCTGAAGCTGGAAATGGGGAGAGACAGTCAGACAGACTCCCGCATGCGTCCAACCGGGATCCACCCGGCACGCCCACCAGGGGCGACGCTCTGCCCCTCCAGAGCCACTCTAGCGCCTGGGGCAGAGGCCAAGGAGCCATCCCCAGCGCCCGGGCCATGTTTGCTCCAATGAGCCTTGGCTGCAGGAGGGGAAGAGAGAGACAGAGAGGAAAGCGCGGCGGAGGGGTGGAGAAGCAAATGGGCGCTTCTCCTGTGTGCCCTGGCCGGGAATCGAACCCGGGTCCCCCGCACACCGGGCCGACGCTCTACCGCTGAGCCAACCGGCCAGGGCCTATTTACTTATTTTTTAAAATGTTTATTTTACTGATTTTAGAGAGGAAGGAAGAGAGAGAGACAGGAACATCAATCTGTTCCTGTATGTGCCCTGACCAAGGATCAAACAGGCTACCTCTCTGCTTCAGGACAATGCTCCAACCAAGCAAGCTATCCAGCCAGGGCAGGATATTTATTTTGTATCCAGCTACTTTAATGAATTCACTTACCAGTTCTAGTAGTTTTTTAGTGAATTGTTAGGGTTCTCTATATACATTATCATGTCATCTGCAAATAATGACAGCTTTACTTCTTCCTTTCCAATTTGTGGCTGCCCCTGCTGGGCTTGGATGTGTGTGGGAAGGACCAAGCTGCACACCACAGCTGGCTTATAATAGCATCAGGCCCAGGAGTAGGTCAGCAAAAGTCCGAAAGCACCCCAGGCTCTGGCTTCAGCTTTCTTTGCCTAACAGCTGCCTGTTGGACTCATTTACTAGAAGAGCCTCTGGTGGAGTTGGGAAGATGGGGCTAGTGGATTTTCCATGAGTGGGAGGTGTTGATTAGATTTCAGGGAAGGTGGTGGGTGTGGTCCTCCACTCAGAGCCACCTGACTCAGTCTGACCTGGATTTTGCCAGACCTCAGCAGGGTGGAGCTACTAGGATTTGGGTGGGTGGGGCTTCCAGAGCCTAGAGGTTGGAAGCCAGGAGAATAGCTCTTTCGGATCTTCCATGAGGAGAAACACCAGGCAAGTTCATGGGAATGTGGTGGGGGATGGCCCTTGCCTCACAGCTAAACAGCTGAGTTATGACATGCCCTGAGTCTGTCCAAATCTGTGCACACTGGCCAAGGCAACTGACTCCTCAGCAGGTCCCCAACTCTGAAGGATGGGGTGAGAGAGAGTCTGAGAGTGGGGCAATTGTTTCCCCCTAAGGTGATGCCACATAGAGTGGAGTGCTACACCCCAAAACGATAGTGTCTGTGGTATTGGAGAGTGACTCAGCACAGAGGCCCCGCTGGCTGTCCCCGTGTCTCTCCCCAGAGCCACAAACCCCAGACTCTCCACACATGACTCTAGTCTGCTCTGCCCTCCCTCTGCCAGGCCCCAGGGTGAGTGCCTACGAACAAAATTTTGTGCATTGGCGCTTTAAGCGGGTGCCTGTGTCTCTAGCCATGTCTCCCTGGTAGATAGAAACCTCACTGCTTTTCAGTGGATTTGCCTTTCCCAGGCTAGAGAGGCTGGCTTGGGGTTTAGGCCCCCCACTTTTCAAAGGGACCCCCCACAATTAAGATATCTCTCCAGAACCTCAGCTGCTGCCCCTAGAAGCAGAGCCAGCCCTTTTCATGTCTCCACCCTTCTTACCATCTCCGTGTGGCTTCTTCTGTAAATCCCTGATTACAGGTATAAGGCTTCTCATCAGCTAGTCTTCAGTTAGTGATTCAGGATGATTGTTCCATAATTCAGTTGTAATTCCAGTTTGGTTGAGAGGAAGTGAGTGTAGCTTTCACCTACTCCACCACCATTTTGATTCCCCACAGACTGTGGCTTTTTTATTGAGTTCCAGCTGCCTTTCACAGTACAAACTGAGTAGTGCTCTCAGATGACAAGATGTATGAGCATAAGTCACACTCATTATACTTCAATTCTTTGAAGAGTGGCTATTCCTTCAATTATTGCCAGCTAGCTTTTGATTACTTTCCAGTGTCTTCAAATATAATCATTCATCACTTACCAATGGGGATATGTTCTGAGAAATGCATTAGGTGATTTCATTGTTGTGCAAACATCATAGAGTGCATTTATACAAACCCAGATGGTATGGCTGGCTATATGGTAGATCCTATTGCTCTATGGCTATAAGCCTGTACAGCACATTATTGTACTGAATACTGCAGGCAATTGTAATGTATTGCACTACAATGTTACAACAGTTATGACATCACTAGATGATAGGAATTTTTCAGCTTTATTTTATTTTTTTAAAGCTTATTTAAAACTTTTTTTTTGACAGAGAACGAGAGAGAGAGAGAGAGAGTCAGAGAGAGGAATGGACAGGAAGGGAGAGAGATGAGAAGCATCTGTTCTTTGTTGCAGCCTCTTACAGCAGAGCAAGTGACCCCTTGCTCAAGCCAGTGACGTTGGGCTCAAGCCAACAACCTTGGGCTTCAAGCCAGTGACATTTGGGCTCAATCCAGTAACCATGGGGTCATGTCTATGATCCCACACTCAAGCCAGCGACCCCGTACTCAAGCTGGTGAACTTGTGCTCAAGCTGGATGAGCCCACGTGCAAGCTGGTGACCTTGGGGTTTCGAACCTGGGCCCTCTGTGTCTCAGCCTGACACTCTATCCACTGCACCACTGCCAGGTCAGGCAGAATTTTTCAGTTTTATTATAATCTTATGGGACCACTGTCATGTATGTGGTCCATCATTGACCAAAACATTGTTATGTGGTACATGACTGTAATTGTCCTTACATTTTGTACATAGTTTATTTTGTCCATAAAAAGGTTAGTCCAATAGAGCCTGATCTGTAGTGCCGCAGTGGATCAAACGTCAACCTGGAACGCTGAGGTCGCCGGTTCAAAACCCTGGGCTTGCCCGGTCAAGGCACATATGGGAGTTGAAGCTTCCTGCTCCTCCCCCACTTCTCTCTCTCTTTTTTCTCTCTCCTCTTTCTTCTCTAAAAAAATGAATAAATAAATAAAAATAATTAAAAAATTAAAAAAAGGTTAGTCTGATATAACCTCCTATGACATTTTATTGGAAGTGTATCTTTTGGTGAAATGAATGGTGCTATATTTTTGTCAGTAGTTTAAATATTAGCAGAAGAATATTAGTTATTGTGAAATAAAACAGGATTCATCATCAATTCTATTCATTAAGTTTCTGTGAACATAAACACTAAGAAGATCTGTCCAAATAAATAGGTAAAAGTGGAAAACACTTTGTAATAGCCATGTCACTCAGATCTTTAATCTTCTTCTAAGATACATGCTAAAAAAATCACTCGGTACGCTATCATTAAAAATCATTTTCTATAATTTATTATCAGGTACCTCATTTAGGTCCTCCTTTGTTGGAGTTACTCACTTTCTCAAATTCTGGGAAGTATACCAAAAAGCCTTTTAAAAGACATCAAGTTATTAATAATCATAATATAACACTTTCATTTCAAGGCACCTTATTTTTTAAGTCAGAGTTGAGAAAACAAAGATATTAACATTTCTATAAACCTTTTGCCAATACAATATTATTTATTAAAATTTATTATCTTATCATGAGCTTCAAGTATATATTTTGTAAAACCTTGGAACTAAAGATTTGGCTCATTTATTGCATGTAAAACTTATAACTTAAAAGTTAATTGGCAAAGTCAGGCTTCATTATCAAATCAACCAGCAAAACAGACTTTTTTTCAATTCACATAAACATGTTAAAATATACCCCTGTGTCAACACCTCAGGTTTGAATTCCAAGGCTCTACTGCCTTCAGTATTCCCCACAGGCACTTTCTTTACTTTATTCCCATGGAATATTTCTTAGGAGTATATTCTTTGATAGTACTCAAGGCAAAAAACTTTAAATGACACTTGTCGCTCTCCCAATCTTACTCCACAATACCTATGTATTCAGAACATCCGGACACAGGCCTCAATGCACCATGTCCAGTGTCACCATCACCTTTAAAATAATGCTTCTATAATGAGAAAAGGTGTGATGCCCTGCTGCTCCCTCGTGGGGCCTCTGTTAAAGGAGGCTTTGCCAACACCTGTATTTCAAATCCAGTCTTTGTTGGGAGCCTCAGGTGTTTTGCACCCTGGAGCAAGGAGCCATTGGAAGATTCAGGATGGGTATTCCAGTGCCAACCAGTGTAACAACAGTTCAGTTCTAGCACGAACCCTCCCGGAGTTAGCACAGATCCCACAAAGTAAAGGGGCAATCCTCCATCCGGTTGTTAACACTTCAGATAACAGCAACACTTTGGCGAGCCCCAGGTCACTCCCATGTATGACCAATTTGGCTTCCAATTTGGGGAGCCTGTGATCTCCTCAGGTTTTATAATTTACTGAAACAACTTACAGAACACAGCAAAGATCTCAAGGTTCTCGCCCCCATGGAGGTCATGAGAAGATGAAACTTACAAATAGCTGGTTACAGCACAGTACACTGAGAGCTCTGTGGAGGAAGTACAGGCTGCTAGGAGAGCATATAGAAGGTGCTAAGATCAGGGAAGGAGGTTAGGAAAGAGAATACAGGGGTAGGGGAGAGACTATGGGTGATGCAAAAATCTCACCTGACATTTTTAAAATCATTTCTTCAACAATCCAAGCTGCGGCTTTTTGCTGGGCAAGTAGAAGGTCAGGGGAGGCCCAACAGGGCAGATGACATTTAGGTGGAGACGTGAGTGATAAGAAAGAGCTGTGTCTGGAAAGAATGGAGGAAAGAGCAATCCTGGCAGAGGGAACAGCTTGAGCAAAGGCCCTGAGGTGGTCCAGGGCCTCACTGTGTTGCCTTTCAGTACAGACATCATGCCACTATATTTAGTCCTTATGCTGAAGGTCCTGACCATTCACTGCTCTTTGTCTACGATCCACAGGGTGGCCAATGACACAAAATGAGGTTAGAGATTTAGGAGATTTATGAGGCTGGACTGTAAGGGCTATGTAGAGTTTAGATTTAATCATAAATTCCGTGAGTTCACAGCCATCCCAAAAGGATAAGAACTTTTGCTTAGAGACATTTTAAACAAATGTGTGGGTCCCTTAATAAATGAACTCAACAGAAAACTGTACACAGATAACTGCTGAAGGTTATTCTTCATCTTAGATGCAAACACATGCACTGAGTGTTTTGGAAAATATATACAGAAAAGTGATAACAATGGTCGCCTCTGGAGAGGGATTGGGAGATGAGAAAATGGGGTGGACATGAGACATGCTTTTCTCTCTATACAAGTGGTGGGACCACGGGTTGCTTCTTGGCAGGACCGTCAGCAACCCTCCCCCCTCCAGAGCACCCCAAATGAATACACAGTCTAAGTAGGAAACCATGCTAACTAAGAAAACATGCACTCAAGACTGTTTCCTGGTTCCTCCACTCATTCATTCAGCAAGTAAATTGTGCCAGGTGCTATTCTAGAGCTGAGGAGAGAGGAGGAGACACATCTCTGTTCTCATGAAGCCTTTATTCTCATGAGGGAGACAAGCAATAACGTGCAAAGAGAGGCTTGACGGAATTGAAAATGATAGTTATGCCTAGTCGGCTACCCGGGAGAAGATTCTAGATATACGGCCAAATCTAAATCCCTTTTCTATGGGAATTCTAGACCTTCTACTTCTATATTTGTTTTTGAGCTGTTTGAATTTTTTTTTTTACCAAAAAATTACATTAAAAATATATTTTTAGTACATTAATAGGTTTTTATAGCAATGGAAATAAAAAGAAACAAAATGACTTAATGTGAGATCTTAATTAGATGTGGTGGGGTTTTGAGGTTATGACTCATCTGATTAGCAATCAGTATGCATGGAAAACACAGAGAACACTAGCATTTGAGTAAGTCAGATAATAGCTGCTGGTTGATAATGTGCATTGGCTTTGGTTAGCTAGCTGCCGTGGGCTTCTGCTTCATGGGCATCTGTTATTACCTTGAAGAAACACAGAGATCCTCCAGATGAGCCCTCCAAGCTCTGTGTTCTCCATTTCATTATACTTGTATATGCGGTGATCTGAATACAGATATATTTAGGAAAAACTTGATTCCTACATCCCTGTCATCCTCAAAATTTATCTTACACTAACACTAAATCTTGCTTTAAGCAAAATCCGTTCCCAAAAACTTATATGCAACTAAAACACTCATGAAACAAATGTGATTTTATTTATTTATAACCTTTCTTTTTTTTTTAATTTATTCATTTTTAGAGAGGAGAGAGACAGAGAGAGGAGAGAGAGACAGAGAGAGAGAAGGGGGGAGGAGCTGGAAGCATCAACTCCCATATGTGGCTTGACCAGGCAAGCCCAGGGTTTCGAACCGGTGACCTCAGCATTTCCAGGTCGACGCTTTATCCACTGCGCCACCACAGGTCAGGCTGAAACAAATGTGATTTTAGTGCAGTAATTAGGAAGGCTACAGGTTATGGAGGGCAGATGCTGTTCCATGTGCTTTAAGTTGATTAGCATAGATACCTTCACAGCAACCCACTGAGGCAGGGGTGCTTCTTTTCCTCTCTTTGCACATGGAGGATACAGCCATTCATTCTTTCATTAACTATCCACTTATATGTCCAGGCCTGTCCTTAGCAGTGGCACAATCTCATGCATGATCTAGACACAAAATGTGTTCACTTTGCTTTCTAGGTTCTGAAGATACATATGGTGGCTCTAGATTTTCCTTTTCAGGCTAAGAGGCTGGACGTAAACCATGCTGGGGGCAGTGATACATAGATTATTGATCTGATCCAGTCATTTGAATTGGCTTATACCCCGGTGGGATATAAGAAAATGGGAAAAAAATAAATAACGGAAAAAAGTAAAATAGCCCTGAGATTATAACAGTCTTTGACTTGGACAATAACAAGTGAATTTAAATGAAGCTAGATCTCAAAGTGATTTCTATGAAAACAGACAACTCAGTTTTATTTTTCTTCTTTCCCCCTTTTTAAAAAAAGATTTTAATGTAATCTGGTAAAGTAGAAGAAAATAACTCAATGCTCTGAAAATAAATTTCCCAGAGGAAGCTATTACGGCAGCCTCTTGTTTCCTGTCATACTCTGAATCAGTTACAAGGACAAGCTCTATTTGTTTGGGTACATTAATTTTGCTCAATGGCCTTTCTATAAAATGAGCATCAAATTGATGGGACCGGACCTCAGCAAAGAAGAAGTTCCAATTTTCTCTGGCTGGATTGTTCTGGACGTGCAGTGGAAAATTATTATTAATAGCGATTCCTGTTTACTATCCAGTGAGCACGAGAGGAAGATGGGATTTAGTAATGCAGCTGTATCCACGGAAGCCCTGAGCATCATAGGACAAATTACTAGGGAGTGACGACCCCAATCTTTGGTTCCTGTGTCTAGTTGGGCCACATTTGGTGTGTTGGATCAGAGGTTTTCTCTGATTGTGCCTTGATTCAGGAACTTCAGGGAAGATAGATTTTTGATCTGATCTAGTCATTTGAATTGGCTTATGCCCTGGATGTATATCCATGTGTTTCTTTCAATCATTCAACTGGGAACATGGAGAGAGTCTGACAGACATGTTCCCTTCCCTCATGGAATTGGTATCTAGTGATTAAATCTGGTTCCTAGGTCTACCTGATTCTGACTCAGCCTTCAAACCAAAACAGAGACATATGGTGGCTCTAGATTTTCCTTTCCAGGCTGGAAGGGGATGTGAGGAAGGACATAGAGGTCAAACAACTTCATCTTCTGAAGCTTAATCAGAATCCAGCTAGTCCCTGTGGGTATGGAGAAGTGCTATATAAATCTTATTTCTTATAAACATATATGCCTGTGTCATTGCATTCTGTGTGCTAAGCTAGTTCCTGAGTTCATTTCTCTTTCTCTTCTGTGGAAATAAATGAATACCAACTAAATGAGAATGGGCAAGGTGTCTTTATTTAGCGCTTGCCACCACCGTTTGTGTTTGGGCAGAGACTCAAAGGCAGGCAGAGGAGTGGGAGTTTTAGAGTGAAACAAAGCAAAGCCCTCAGATATGCCCTGAGTAGAGGCTATTGACCTGGGGAAGCTGGAGGTGGGCTAATTAGAAGTGGGCCACCTTGTGTGATTGGTTAAGAGTGCATATTGGGCTCTGTCTGGTTGGTCCTAAGTTTAAAGTAGGGGCAGGCCCTGGCCGGTTGGCTCAGCGGTAGAGCGTCGGCCTAGCGTGTGGAGGACCTGGGTTCGATTCCCGGCCAGGGCACACAGGAGAAGCGCCCATTTGCTTCTCCACCCCTCCGCCGTGCTTTCCTCTCTGTCTCTCTCTTCCCCTCCCGTAGCCAAGGCTCCATTGGAGCAAAGATGGCCCGGGCGCTGGGGATGGCTCCTTGGCCTCTGCCTCAGGCGCTAGAGTGGCTCTGGTCGCAACATGGCGACGCCCAGGATGGGCAGAGCATCGCCCCCTGGTGGGCAGAGCGTCGCCCCTGGTGGGCGTGCCGGGTGGATCCCGGTCGGGCGCATGCGGGAGTCTGTCTGACTGTCTCTCCCAGTTTCCAGCTTCAGAAAAATGAAAAAAAAAAAAAAAAAAGTAGGGGCAAACATTAGGAAAGCTCAGTTATTAATCAAGTCCTGGCTGTTGGGGTTAATTGCAACCAAGATTATTGTTTAGCTTTCTGTGCTGGTTGATAAAGATAGTAGTTTGACTTACAGATCAAATATTGGCTGCCTGGGCTGGCGACTGACTGTAGATAATAGGTTGGTTTCCCAGGCTGGTTGCTGCAGGTTGTGGTCAGAGTTCTGTTTTTATTTATTTTTATTTTTATTATTATTATTATTTTTGCAGAGACAGAGAGAGAGACTCAGAGAGAGGGATAGATAGGGACAGGCAGACAGGACAGAGAGAGATGAGAAGCATCAATCATCAGTTTTTTGTTGCGACACCTTAGTTTTCATTGATTGCTTTCTCATATGTGTCTTGACCACAGGCCTTCAGCAACCGAGTGACCCCTTGCTCGAGCCAGCGACCTTGGGTCCAAGCTGGTGAGCTTTGCTCAAACCAGATGAGCCCACGCCCAAGCTGGTGACCTCGGGGTCTCAAACCTGGGTCCTCCGCATCCCAGTCTGATGCTCTATCCACTGTGACACCACCTGGTGAGGCTAGAGTTCTGTTTTTATATGTGGTCTAACCATTTCCTGTTTGTATACCCAATCTCTCGCTTTTTATTTTATCTAGGTTGCTTCATTTATTTTAACTTCTAAATCCTTCATCTTAATCATACCCATTAGTAACTATCAATTATGCAAACTCCATGGTTCATTTTCAAAAGAATTTAATTACAAAAATAATACATTTTTATTGATAAAAAGTTTAAAATAGATTTAAGCAAAAGAAAAAATAGTCTTATAAACTCCCACTAACCATAGCCCTACTGCCAATTTGCTGTATGCTCTTTCTTTGCATACATATCACTGTAACTCCATAGCACTTTGTACCTTCATGACTCCTGATAAATAGTTGCTGTTTTCCCACTGGGGGTTGTGCAGAGACGGAGAGTATTTATTATTCAAGCCTTATTCCACCAACCTCACATAATGCATTGCACAATGTAGCATGTTCAATAAGTATTAACTGAATATTTTATATTGAATTGTATGAAGTTGCTTTTCTTCTAAGTCAATAGTAACCAAATAATGGTATTTTCATGTGGTTAAACCTAATTGATGAATATGAGTGGGTGGGTGGATGGATGGACAGACAGACAATGTATGGATGAACTGTAATGAGTTTTACTATGGTCAGTTCTGTTCCACATAACTAAAGATTTAAGCATCAGAATTTGGGATGCCTATGTCGTGGTCTCTCAACAATGAGGGGGGGAAATTCTGACTTCTGCTCTCAACTTAGTGATTTCTTCCACTTGTTTATGACTGTTATTTAGCCAGATACCAAATGGCAGTGTCCACCCTTTTCATCCATATGTGCAGTCAACATTTTTATAGGATTGCAATCTTCCTGTCATGAGTAGAAGATGGATAGTTTTCATTTTTCAATTATTTGAGCTTCAGTTTAAGACTTTGGTTAATGATTTTTTGCAAGACACTGATTAGAGAGGTCTTTTTCTTTCCTGATTAAAAGCATATAGGATATCGCCTCTCCAGCTCTCCTTTATTTGTATCTAGTAATTGTGGATCTAAATATATGACTATGGTAATCTGTCATATACTATATTATAAGAATTTTTCAGGAAGCAAAATCATTTTTAAAAAAAAAAATCATTTCAGAAGGTTGTCATTAGTCAGACTAAGGATTTTGGAAGTAAATCTTAAGTAAAATGAATTGTTTCAGTAGAACACTATAATAACAAATCACTGCTGCCAATTCCTCTTCAATATTCGTCCTATTATGCTATCTGTGTGTCATAGCTAGAGAACGGTTTTCCTGTAAGTTATTTCTAAGGTGTTGTTCTATGGCTCGGTCTTTAAAAACCGCAACCAGTTGGTAGTTTAGTCGATCTGTTCGGCAGGAGTACACGGCTGGCTGTCCCGAGTTGTCTTTTCTCCCAGCTTTGTCTCTTACAAGTCCTGTTATCTTGGGCATGTATCTTCCCTCTTAGAGTCTCAGTTACCTTATCTATAAAATAGTGCTATAGATTGAATATTTATGTCCCCTCCCCCAAAATGTATATGTTAAAATCTAACCATTAATGTCAAGATATTAGGAAGTGGTGTCTTTGGGAGATCATTAGGTCACCAGAGTGGAGCCCTCATGAACGAGATTAGTGCCCTTATAAACGAGACCCCAGAGAAATGCCTTGCCCTTTCTGTCACGTGGGATTAACTGGATAAGACTATTGTTTATGAACTAGAAAGTGAGCCTTCGCCACACATTGAATCTGCAGGCACCTTGATCTTGAACTTCCCAGCCTCCAGAACTGTGAGAAATAAATGCCTGTTTTTTATAAGCCATTCGGTCTATAGTATTTTATTATAGCAGCCAGAAAAGACTAAGACAAATGGGGGTAATGTTATCTTGGAGAATATAGTCATTTTTTCTTT
Organism: Saccopteryx bilineata; assembly: GCF_036850765.1. Taxonomy (NCBI): domain Eukaryota; kingdom Metazoa; phylum Chordata; class Mammalia; order Chiroptera; family Emballonuridae; genus Saccopteryx; species Saccopteryx bilineata. Next base: position 249,199,983 of record NC_089494.1, read on the forward strand.
CATTAAATACCCATTTATGTGTCCAGGCCTGTCCTTAGCAGTTCCATTGGGTGGCACAATTTCATGCATAATATAGACACAAAATACATATGTTCACTTTGCTTTCTCTGTTCTGAAGATGCAAATGGGGAAAAAGGAAAGAAAAATATTTTTAAAATCTTTTCTCCAAGTGCAATATCATTGTATAAGTCAGTTCTCAAAATGGGCACGTTATGGTAGGAGAAAAAAGTACTTGGATTCAAGTTTTCTGTTATTTGATCTTGGGAAACGTCTCAAGTCTTCCCTCTCCATTTCCTCCTGAGAAAAATATAAACAATGGTTTCCCAGAAGTGTCTAGGCATTTGTACCTGTTAGCAGTGTACATACAGTCCAATGAGATCATCCAATGAGATGATCTCTGAGTGCCTTATGTAAACTGTAAGTAAAGAAGTGGTGATTAAAATTCTTACTAAAAAACACATGGGTTGGTTTGAGGAAAACTGTCTTTCTCGTGTTTTGGTTACAGAGTTCAACTCTCCAAGAGGAGTTAGGAGTTTGGAACATCTGCCTGCACTTGACAGAGAATTCATCCACAGCATCACCCAAAGGCTGACATTAGCCCAACTTGTTATTAGCATTAACTGGGAAATATCTCAGAAATACCCCGGCCTGGGCCTCACCCCAAGCAATTGAATTCTAATCTCTGGGGGTGGATTATTATACAAAACTTCCCCAGATGATTCTACTGTTTAGTCTGGGCTGAGAAGCACAGCCCCAAGAAATACTTTTTAATCTAACATCTGCGGTTGCCCTCAAGCATTACTAGTGTTCTAGATGGGTGGGTGGTGGCTTGTTCAGCTTCCCTCCCACCTTCCAGAGGTGGCCCCTGAGGCAAGACTTGAGCTCTGGGATGGCTGGATAGAGGATCTGCCCTCTGCCCTTACAAGTGGCATTGACAGCATTTATAGTTTCACAAGAGTGATACAACCACTTTTATAACTGAAGTGCTTCACAGATTACAATATGCTTGCAGAAGTTTTTTTCAGATATAAAGAAACATTGCTTAGCAGAGGAATCTTAGAAAATATAGAAAAGCGAAAGAAGACAACAAAATTTTTTTTCCCTAAATTCCATTATCCAAAGACAAGTATTGTTAACATTTCATAAATTTTCTTCATTGTTTTTAATGAGTTAAATTTTTAATCATAAAACTATGCATATTTATTGTAAAAAAATCAAATACAGAGTTTACAAAGCAAAAAATGACAGTCCCTGTCCGTCCCCACTTGCCCAATCCCCCTCCCCTCCCAATAATTCCTATACCCACCCTGCTGACTCACATCCTTAGAGGCAGTAATTGACAATGGTTTTTACATGCAAATGCATTCAGCGTTTTTCTTTCTACAGGCATAAGTTTAAATATTTTTTCATGGTTGTGTTCATAAAGTATTTGCAATTTCAATTCCATTTTACCCCACTGAACATTATATCATGAACTTTCTTCAACATAATTTGTAAAGGCTACATAATATTCTATTAAAAAATGTGTATTTTACTTTGCATAATGGTCTGCTATTCAATAATTAGGTAGTTTCCAGTTTTTCACTAATTTAAGTGTTGTAGTGACTATCTTTGTACATAAAGGCTTTTCTGCTCTACTCAGGCATATTCTATAGAAAAATCCACACCTCAGGAGAGCATTCATGAGTCACGTCACCCAGGAGACTCCACGCCCTTTCCTCCTCAATAACCGTCCCCTGTCACAGACGCAACCACTGACTCTGTCACTATGGATTGGTTTTTCCTGCTCTTGAACTTCATTTAATAAAATAAAATAGTACATAGTCTCATATATATGGTGTTTTTTGCTGAATACTATGTCTGTGAGATTTATATATGCTAATGTATTAATAGTCTGGTCTTTTATATTGTGGTATATAGTATTACACAATATGAATATCTCAACATTTATTTATCTATTATTCTGTTTATGGACATTTGAGTTCTTTCCAGTTTGGAGCTATTATAAAAATGTTTCTACATGTTTATGGTGGATACATAAATCAGTACTCATTTCTTTTGTATACATACCCAGGAATGAAATTGTTTGGTCATATAGCTTTGATAGATACTTTTCTTATCTTTTATGATGACAAACGTTGAAAAGAAAAGAATCATTTATTTATTTATTCAGTAGATGTTTGTTAAGTGCCTAATATTCACCAGACACTGTTCTAAATCTTGAGGTAGAGGGGTTCCAGGGTTAGTTAAATGAGAAGTTCAAAGTCATTAGGGACCACTTTTCTTTTTCCCTATCTTTAGAGTGTTTTATAGTATTTAATTTCATTTTCAGGTTTGAACCTCATAGACTCAAGAAGGATGCTGCAGCTCCAGGTGCCACATCATTATAAAACCTCATCCAAAAACGAAAAGTAGGGGGAAAGAGGACCTTTTTTATATGCGTGTGTTTTATTTTATTTTTTTAATCAGGGAAAAAACTTTCCCAATATACCCAGCAGACTTTCCCTGAGGCCCCTTTGGCTAGATTGGGTCACATACTCATGCTCTCATAGCAAAGAACTCTGGGGTAAAGTATTGTCAGCATTTTCAACTTCTTTAATGACAAGCATGTTCAACCAGCAAAGACGAAGGAAAATGGTTATGGATGAGCAACTAACAGTGTCTACAATAGCTATTTTATAGCTGTTTAAACTTGGGTGAACTTGGGAAAGCTTTCCTATTAGAAAAATGGGGGGAAATGACACCTGTTCTAAAGGTTAGGGTCAGTATTAATAAAATAGCATGTGATGTGATAGGCACATAATAGGTACCAAATAAATATTAATACCCTTTCTTTATGTTATTCTTATGCCTATGCCATTCAATGTTTCTGGAGATTTCATCAAGAATTGTTAAAATGAAACACCAGTTGAGAAGGATAAAGGAGAAACGAAGAAAATATATTTCATGTTATGATATGTCTATGTAGTTTATAAATTATATGGCTAGAGAAATTACAGTTTATTATTTTAGGGGGTCAAAGAGAATGTGGAAATCTGAATCAGTTACAAGGTATATTGTAGTTAATCAAATTTTGTTGTTCACGAATACATGAAAAAATATGGTCATGTGAACAATATTGGATATCAAATGGGCTTTATTTTTAATTGTTTGTTTTAATAGCTCATAAAAATCTGGTGGGTTTGTTTTAATAGCTGTAATGAATTTTAGGGATATGAAACTTCACTGCGGCTAGTGCTAAATCTTTCTTAGTGGAGGGATAAGATACGCAGTACTGATGTCTCTCCCTGCTTCCTGGTGGTCAGTGTCTCTTTCTTCTGTTTTTCATGCTCTGCTAAAAACTGCAGGCTGTGAACATGGATGAAAGGGGCGACCATTTAAGGAGTTGGCACCTAGCAGGTCGGTATGATCGCCCATGAACTTCACTTGCCTTCCTCACATTTATTCTCATTTCTTAGATACAAACCTTTCTCCATTCTTGAGTAAGGCATCTAATGGCTTCTTTGGCACTGGAACTTTAACAGTGGGAAGAATACACGGGTGTGATAAGATTCTTTGATTTCAGTATCAGAAATTCAGTTTAACTTCTTAGCCAAAGAAAGACTACTGATTGGCTCCCATAACTGAAAAGTCTAGGCTGCACTGACGTCAGGTGCTTGAATGTTGTCAAAGGATCGGTTAGCATGTCGTGTGCCTTCCCTGCTTTCCTCTGTGGTGGTTCCATTTTCAGAGAGGCTGATCTCTAGTGATAAAAGGACAGCCACTACCATTTGTCTTCTCAGCAAACCCAGTAGATAAAAACCATATCCTTTCATCACTAGTTCTCGGAGAAGGTGTCCACTCTGGAGGATGAAGGGTAAGGGCAGGGCTGACACTGAGACAGATAGCGCCCATACAGGTGGGACAATAGTTCATAGTGGCCATCAGATTGGGCAGTGCCTATGCTGTACCCACTTTTGGAAGTAAAAAGAGTAGTGGCAAAGAGTGAACCCTATTGTACTTTTTATAGCCTTTATTTCATTTCATTCATCTTTGTCTTTATCTTTCCTTCTTTGCTCCATCAAAATCTTAAGAAGTAGGTGGGAAAGATTTGACCCTAGTGTGATATGGTTGTAGCGGTGGTGATTGTGTGTTTGGAGAGTGTGACCTGGTTATTCCTGTCCCTGTTTTCTACCACAAATCCCTTTGTTCAAGAAGAAAGTAGGAAAACCGTCAGCTTCACTTGGACATGTGCCTAATGTCCCATTTACCATAATATATCAAGTAGGAAAAAAAAGCTGAAACATTGTGTATGTTGTGATTTCTACTTTTTATATATAAAAGCATACGTGTATTTGCATAGAGAAAACATTTTGATAGACCTGCAACCAATGTAGTAACAGCAGCTTTTTTCTGGGTGGTTTGTTTTAGGAGGGTGATTCTTTTTTTTTTTTTTTTTTTAATTAATTAATTAATTTATTTATTTATTCATTTTAGAGAGGAGAGAGAGAGGGAAAGAGAGAGACAGAGAGGAGAGAGAGATGGGGGGAGGAGCTGGAAGCATCAACTCCCATATGTGCCTTGACCAGGCAAGCCCAGGGTTTTGAACCAGCAACCTCAGCATTTCCAGGTCGATGCTTTATCCACTGCGCCACCACAGGTCAGGCAGGAGGGTGATTCTTATTTTCTTTTATATACTTCACCACTGTCTGATCTTTTCTTTTTTTTTTTCAAAAAGCACATATTATTTTTATAAACAGAACAAAACTATTTTTAAAAAATATGTCAATGTGACAGGGTCAGATAAATATTATTGGTCTAAACAGGTAGACTTTGGAGCCTGGCGGGTCAATGATGACACGTGGAAAAGCACAGTTACAAGGGTGATTCCAGATTGCAGGCAGAGGGCGTTTACTCTCTGACTCATGATATTCCCCTCGTTGATCATGTCTCCTTTCTGTGTAATGTGGAAGTAAAAGGGATGTCAGAAAGTGGTCTGCTAAGTGGAGGAGTGTTATGGGCTGAATTGCATCTCCCTAAAATTCATATATTGAATCCCTGATCCCTAGCACCTCAGAATGTGACTGCATTTGTAGATAGGGTCTTTAAAGAAGTGATCAAGTTAAAATGAGGCTGTTTTGGTGGGCCCTAATCCCATCTGATTGGTGGCCTTATAATAAGAAGACATCAGACACACAGGGAGACACTCAGGATGGGAATGCACCGTCCATGTGGGGAGAGTGAGAAGGCTTCCATCTGCAAATCAAGGAGAGAGGCCTCAGAAAAAACTAAGCCTTGACACCTTGATCTTGTACTTCCAACTTCCAGAACTTCAAGAAAATAAATGAATTTCTGTTGTTTAAGCCATTCAATCTGTTATATTTTGTTAAGACAGCCCTAGCAAACTAATATAAGGATTTCACAATTTGAAGTTTTTGCATGTTGAAATGTGTAAATATTTCAGCCCAAATAGATGTGGTCCTTTTTGCCTTAATTCAGAGTACCTTTCTTTTTTTTTTTTTTTTTTTTTTTTTTTTGTATTTTTCCGAAGCTAGAAACGGGAGAGACAGTCAGACAGACTCCCTCATGCGCCCGACCGGGATCCACCCGGCACGCCCACCAGGGGGCGACACTCTGCCCACCAGGGGGTGATGCTCTGCCCCTCCAGGGCGTCGCTCTGCCGTGACCAGAGCCACTCTAGCGCCTGGGGCAGAGGCCAAGGAGCCATCCCCAGCGCCCGGGCCATCTTTGCTCCAATGGAGCCTTGGCTGCGGGAGGGGAAGAGAGAGACAGAGAGGAAGGAGAGGGGGAGGGGTGGAGAAGCAGATGGGCGCTTCTCCTGTGTGCCCTGGCCGGGAATCGAACCCGGGACTTCCACACGCCAGGCCGACGCTCTACCACTGAGCCAACCGGCCAGGGCCAGAGTACCTTTCTTTAAAAAATATTTTATTTAAAAAAATAATCAAATAAGTTGTATTTACTTATGATTTTGCATAATTATAGGCCTCCTAAATCTCATTTCATTCCAGTACAGAACATAAATTTATCTAATTAAAAATATGTGCTTCAACAAATGAGTCATCTTGCAAGTTGAGATATTCCAAAACACAATTACAGAATTTCAATGTTAATATTGTATACCATTTGAGGGCTCATTGTTTAATTTGTTGGGTATCTCTTGTACTTATGAAAGGATAAATTTCAAATCTTGCTTCCAATAACTGCCTTTTGGCATTTCATTTGATTAAATACTTTGATTAAAAAATTTCATAAGCACACAAAAAAGATGTCTATTCTTATTGCTCGCCAGAGCAATCTCATTAAGATCACAATGAGATATCACTATACACTAGAATGGATAAAATAAAAAAGAAAACTGACATCACCAAGTGTAGGTAATGATATGGTACAGCTGGAACTCTCAGACTTTGCTGGTAAGAATACAGTCTTTGGAAAACAGTATAGCATTACCTTATAAAATTAAAAATTCATTATCATATAAGCCAGAAATTCTACTTTTGGGTATTTACCCAAAAGAAATGAAAATATGGGACCTGGCCAGTTGGCTCAGCGGTAGAGCATTGGCCCGGTGTGTGGAAGTCCTGGGTTCAATTCCCAGTCAGGGCACACAGGAAAAACGCCCATCTGCTTCTCCACCCTTCCCCCTCTCCTTCCTCTCTGTCTCTCTCTTCCCCTCCCACAGCCAAGACTCCACTGGAGCAAAGTTGGCCTGGGCGCTGAGGACGGCTCCATGGCCTCCGCCTCAGGCACTAGAATGGCTCTGGCCACAATGGAGCAACACTCAGATGGGCAGAGCATTGCCCCCTAGTGGGCATGCCGGGGGGATCCCAGTTGGATGCATGCGGGAGTCTGTCTGACTGCCTCTCCGCTTCTAACTTTGAAATCCAAAAATAAAAAAATAAAAAAGAAATGAAAATATGTTTCCAGCCCAAACATGCACATAAATGGTTGTAGCAGCATTATTTGTAATAGCTCCAAACTGGAAACAACTCAAAATGCTCACCACAACTGAGTGGATAAACCAAGGGTGGTATCTTCCTACCTTGTAAAACTACTGAGCAATGAAAAGGACGGAAATATGAGTACAGACAACAACATAGATACAGCTCAACAATGCTATGCTAAGTGAGAGAAGTCAAACACAAAGATTCTATATTGGATGAGTCTACATAAAATTTTGTAATATGCAAAACTATAATGATAAAAAGCAGACCAATGGTGAAGGGAGATGACTGAATACGAATGCATATGGGGAAACTTTTTAGGGTGAGCAAATCATTCTATATCTTGATTGTGGTGGTGATTAAATGATGGCACAAAATTACAAAAATTCACACTTCTGGACACTTAAAGTTAGTGTAAATATTACTTTGATTAACAAAAAAGAGGGGGAAAACCCCACGTATTTTTTTTTTAAGATTTTATTTATTCATTTTAGAGAAGGGGGGAGAGAGGGGGGAGGAGCAGGAAGCATCAACTCCCATATGTGCCTTGACTGGGCAAGCCCAGGGTTTCGAACCGGCGACCTCAGCGTTCCAGGTCGACGCTTTATCCACTGAGCCACCATAGGTCAGGCAAAACCCCATGTATTTTGAACAACATGCACCCAAAATTTAGAGGACTGTTGACAAATAGTTTGATACAACAATGGTAGAACTCTTACACTGATTTACAAAGCTCAAACTTCAAGGCTCATATATTTGTGGTGTCAGATTGAAGACATTGCACCAACTCTTTGAGTAAGTCTCATCTTCATTTTGAAAATAATAAAGCAGGCTGCGAGAACATGAGTAACTTTTTTTTTTAATTTTTATTTATTTTTTTGTATTTTTCTGAAGCTGGAAATGGGGAGAGACGGTCAGACAGACTCCCGCATGCGCCCGACCGGGATCCACCCGGCACGCCCACCAGGGAGTGACGCTCTGCCCACCAGGGGGCAATGCTCTGCCCCTCCGGGGCGTCGCTCTGCTACCACCAGAGCCACTCTACTGCCTGGGGCAGAGGCCAAGGAGCCATCCCCAGCGCCCGGGCCATCTTTGCTCCAATGGAGCCTTGGCTGCAGAAGGGGAAGAGAGAGACAGAGAGGAAGGAGGGGGGCGGTGGAGAAGCAAATGGGCGCTTCTCCTATGTGCCCTGGCCGGGAATCAAACCCAGGTCCCCCGCACGCCAGGCCGACGCTCTACCACTGAGCCAACCGGCCAGGGCTCTGCCTTGACTTCTTTATGGGACCTGACACTAGCATTTAGCATGGCCTTTTGGGGCCATTTGAATATACTGTGGTTAGCATTTAAGGATAGATCTCACTTTTAACCTGTTTTAAGTGTTTTCTATTGTATCCTCCACCAGAATCACAGTACCTTCCCAGTGGTCAGAGGATGAGTCTTGTGGGCACCCTCCTCCATGCCTGAGTCTCCTCCATTGGAATCACCCTCTGAGCTTCCCCTTTGCTCTCCATCAGTAGTTCACACCCAGGAAAGCACAGTCCTCCCGGAGGTATTTGGAAACGTGTGTGTCAGGTGGCATTTTGGACCCACTGGTACTTAATGGGCAGGAGTCAGGGATGCTAAATATGTATATTATATTATGCCACAAAGCATGAATGTATCACCCAGCTCTAAATTGCCAATAGCACTAGAGCATCCCTCCCAAAACTTTTGCTAAATCCTGTCTTTAGAAACCTAACTCACATCATCTCTGTGAGGTTTTTTTTGCCCAACCTGGCCAAAGTCACCTGTCCCTCTTGAATGACATCAGGCTGTTGCTACCCCTGCATAACTTTTCATCCTACATTCTCTGGTATTCTTCTCTTCTGGGTGTAGAAGCCTGTCTGTTGAAGCACACTGGAGGCAATCTGGCTTCAGGAAGCCAGTCTGCCCCTGGTGCTGAGAATGGCTCTATGGCCTCCACCTCAGGCACTAAGAAGAGCTCGGTTGCTGAGCAATGGGGCAACGCCACAGATGAGCAAAGCATCACCCCCTAGTGGGCTTGCCGAGTGTATCCCAGTTGCAGTACATGCGGAAGTCTGTCTCTCTGCCTCCCGTTTTCTCACTGAATAAAAAATAATAATAATAAAAGGAAGCCAGTCTGCGATTCAGTTGTACCCAGCAGGTCAGGAGCACAGTGCTTTGCTTGTTCGATCACTCACAAAATGATTTAAAGAGGTTTCAGTGGCAGTGCTGAAGGAGTTCCTATAGGGATTGCAGCTAGAGAGACAAACGGGGGGCCTTTGTTCAGAATGAGTATAAATATGCATGCTGCACATACCTGTGAGAGACCTGGGGTGTGTGGGGGGCCCTTCCGTGGTGGCTGACCTTTGCCTGGGGCTCCAGGCAGCACCAGAGATGGCTCTCCTGAAACCTCCAGTTAGCACTTAATTCTGTGCGGGTAGCCACTGTGATTCATGCACCAGGCCATTAATCTAGCAAGAAGCCACTAAATGGGCAGACGAACAAAACAGGAGGCCCTTCTGAGAGCCATCAATTACCTCTCCTAACAGCTTTATATACTTGAGAGTGAGGGGTATCCAGAGCACTGTGGGACGTACCTGGGACCTCAGTTTCTAATAGAAACCTCAGAAATCTGATTCAGCCACTAACAAATTGAAGACTTATTTTGTACAAGTGGCTGCGCTGGCACAGAAATGAATAAAAAGACAGAGTTTAATCTGTCAGGAGCTCAAAAACTCGAGAGAGAGTGATTCTTGAATACTATTTTCCCCTGCCCTGCCCCCACCTCCAGCGCTAAAGTACCAGCCCTCTAACATCCTTTCCAGACTTCTCTGCTTCTTCACCCCTATTGCTGGACGATGGCTGCAGCAGCCTCTTACCCTGGTTTCCCTGCGACTCCTGCCCCATTTGAAGCCAGGACCCACACACTAGCAGGTGAATGTTTCCAAAAACAACCTAATCATCTCACTCAGTAACTGATGCAAAACCTTTTCATGGTCCTCCGTTGTTTTATAAGGATGGAATCTGAACCCCTTCCCCATCACAGTCTTGTCTGCATCTCCGGCCTCTCTGTAACACAACCCCCAACCCAGACATACTGACCCTCTGGCAGTTTCCCAGACCTCTGTGCTCTAACTTCTACCACCGTGCACCACGTGTCCCAACCTCTAGTCCAGATAACCAAGCTTTCAAGATTCAGCTCTGGTTCTGCCTCCTCTTCCTCCTGCCCCTTGGCCAAGGGGCACCTCTCTTGGTGCTGCCCTAACCACCATGCTTTCTCACTCATCACATGCACCAGATCTGACTCCTTATTTGTCTCTCTCAGTCAACTTTGATTTTCTCAACTAAAGCATAAGAACTATACCTGATTCATCCATGACTCTTTAGTACCTAGCAGTATGCCAGATATCTGACAGGTGCACAATAAGTGCTTGCTGAATATATTTGACTGAATGCCTATGCAAGGTCATAATAACTAAGACAAGATTGACTCATTCCAAGATGCTGCAAAGCGTGTTTATCTCTATGTGGTCCCTGCTTTGTTTCTAATATTGCATATTGGAGAAGTTGTTGTGGACAATTGAATGCCTCACTGTTCCTGAATGATGTATGAGAGTAGAAAAGAGACAGTATTTGTTATATTGGGGGAAATCAAAATGCAAGTCTGTAGCCCTGGCTGGTTGGCTCAATGGTAGAGCGTTGGCCCGGCATGTGGAAGTCTCAGGTTTGATTCCCAGCCAGGACACACAAGAGAAGCACCCATCTGCTTCTCCAGTCTTCCCTCTCCCCTTTCTCTCTATCTCTCTCTTCTCCTCCCACAGCCAAGGCTCCGTTGGAGCAAAATTGGCCCGGGTGCTGAGGATGGCTCCATGGCCTTTGCCTCAGGCACTAGAATGGCTCCAGTTGCAACCAAGCAACGCCCCAGATGGGCAGAGCATCGCCCCCTGGTGGGTATGCCGGGTGGATCCCAGTCAGGCACATGCGAGAGTCTGTCTCTGCCTCCCTGCTTCTCACTTCAGAAAAATACAAAAAACAAAGCAAAACAAAACAAAACACAAGTCTGTGCTATAATTATGCCTCACAAGTGATATGAACATTCATATTCAAAATAATGGAAGCACTGCCTTGGCCGGGTAACTCAGTTTGTTGGAGCATCGTCTCGAGGTACAGAGGTTGATGGTTCGATCCCCAGTTAGGGCACATCCAGAAACAGACTGATATTTCTGTCTCTCTCTCTCCTTTCCTCTCTTGCTAAAATCAATCTATAAAAATTTAAATAAATAAATAAAAACATAATGTATGCATAGAAGATGTATAGTTTAGTAGGTTGAACATTTTGGTTAATTAGTTGAATTCAATACTTCATAATTTTGTCAATCTGCTTTGTTTTGAGCTCATTTGGGTTTTGGGGGGGAGGTTTTGGGGGTTTTTGTGTTTTTTTTTGTTTTGTTTTACTTGGACTGTGTATTAATTTCCTAAGGCTAGCATAACAAATGACACAAACTTGTTGGCATAAAACTACAAATTCTCTTACGGTTCTGGGAATCAGAAGTCCAACATCAGCGTGTTGGCAAGCGGTGCTCCCTGCAAAGTCTCCAGGGGAAACTCCTTCCCCGCTTCTTCCAGCTTCTGGCAGCTCCGGGTCTTCCTTGGCAGTGTGGTCACACCACTCCATTCTCTGCCTACATCCTCACAAGGCTTTCCTCTGTCTTCTCGTCTGTCTCTTCTAGGGACACTTGTCACTGGGGGTAGGCAACTACCCAGGTAATACATGATGATCTCATGTTGTGATACTTAACTTGATTACATACGCAAAGATCCTTTCCCAATAATGTCCTGGGTTCCAGAGATTAGGGCGTGGACGTATCTTTTTGGGAGGGTGCAGGGAGCACAAGGCAACCCATCATGAACTGGAAATAGTCATTTTAAATACCTTTATAAAAGCTATTCGAATGGAAGTCTAGGGGTTTAAAAAATTATTTCACCTTAAATCAGCGGTTCTCAACCTGTGGGTCGCGATCCCGGCGGGGTCGCCTAAAGCCATCGGAAAATACATAATGCATATCAGATATTTACATTCCGAATCATAACTGTAGCAAAATTACAGTTATGAAGTAGCCACCAAAATTATTTTTTGGTTTGGGGTCACCGCAACATGAGGAACTGTATTGTGGGGTCACGGCATTAGAAAGGTTGAGAACCACTGCCTTAAATAAATATAAAATAACTATTTTGAAAGGCTTTGAGAGGGGTCTTATTTCCTCAAATTGGAAGGGGCCACAACTGGGTGAGCATTCAGTATTAATATTACATGAGAACGCCACCTACTGGTTGCTAAGATCCACGACTTGGAAGAGTTCTGTGGTCATAACACAACTCAGAATTACTGGGGTGGTGCAGATACAAGCCTAATTATGTGTTATCTGTTAGCATATTTGAAAATGTAAAATAGCTATACAAATACATTGGATATGTTGAATCCACTTGAAAAGTTTATTTTTCTCTTGAGCTTTGAAGCCGTGAACTCGAAGGGGTAAAGGGTAAAAGCCATTTATCCCTTAGCGCTAATGATATTTCATGTTCATTAAGGAAGAGGCAAGGAGGAGCAGATTAACTCTAGGAATCCTTGAGCTTCAATTCTAGAGTCTACAATAAAGTGAATGGGAAAAGTAGTGCATAAATAGTACTATGGTGCTGTGAAACCAGTCCGTTCACATGTCCAGTGGTTGGTAAGCTATGGTCTCAGGCAAAATGTAGTCTACTTCTGTTTTTGTAAACAAAGTTTTATTGGAACATGGCCATGCCCATTAATTTACATATTGTTTGTGTCTGCTTTCACACTCTATCACAGAGCTGAATAGTCAGGACAAAGACGTCATGGTCCTCAAAGCCAAAAATATTTACTATTTGACACTTTACAGAAAAAGGTTGCCAACCCGTGATTCCATTCAATAACATTTAACCTTTTTGAATATATTCCATGTACTGGATGTTGCGATGTTTTCTATGCATTTTTCATATAGTTTCATTGCATCTTCAGAGCTACACTATGAATTAGTCATTATTATTGCCATTTTATAAATGAGGAAGCTAAGGCGTAAGGACCAAGTAACTTGCCTTGGATCACAAAGCTGCTGGGTGACAGAGGTAGGTCTCGAACTGCTGTCTGTTTGATTACTGAGGTAGTTTTCACTCATTGAAGTAAGCGCAGACTTCTGTGTTTCCTAATTACCTAGATTAGCACGGAGAACACAAAAGGCATATATATATTATATACTGGCGTGTATTTGTTGTTGCCTTTTGAAAAACACAAAAAGGCTTTTAAAGCCTTATTACAATACTATTGGAAGATAAGCTATAACTTGTTTTAGTTATTCAGTTAGTATTTAATCATCTAAGCTGTTTTATATACAATGAAGTGAGCCCTCCGCTCTTGGTTATAAACATGATGAAAATGAAGGTCTTGTTCAGAAGCTACCCATGGGATGGGAACCTGACCAACAGATTTCACATGATATGGTGGGTCTCTGCAGGGGGGGAAGAATGCCTCAGCCATCCTATCTGAGGGCCGCTACTAAACTCTCCCTACTTGACTCTCCTCCCTCGGGCTCTATTTTCAACACTGCACCTACTAGATATTCAGCGCTGGTGCACTGAACAATTATGGGGTTGAGGGGTGTGCCATTCACTTTGCAGTCCACGGGAATGGCAGAGCCCTGCGTCACGGGAATGGCAGAGCCCTGCGTCACGGGAATGGCAGAACCCTGCCTCACGGGAATGGCAGAGCCCTGCGTCACGGGAATGGCAGGCCCCTGCGTCACAGGAATGGCAGACCCCTGCATCACGGGAATGGCAGAGCCCTGCGTCACAGGAATGGCAGAGCCTCGCGTTCCACAGTACGCAGCCGGGGATGCGATAGGTAGGTGGCTCTGGAAAGCATGGACTAGTCTTGCTGACAACACCTGTAGGTTTAGTGAGAGTTATGTCACCCGTAACATAAATTGGCGTCCAGTTGTATGCATTGCTGTCTGTGAACCTGAATTAATGTGTCCACCGGTGAGACCGGTCTATTTTCTCAGTGCTCACACCATCACAGCTTTGGATTTGGCAGACTAAGAACCAGTCCCTGGAGTGCTGTAATGCTGCCAGGGAAATAGATGCCACATTATGAGGTCTCTGGGAAAAGAGCTATAGACTTCCTCGCATTCGGACAATAAAACCACGTCCTCCCATTCGCAGAAGATGTTTTGCTGTGCCACTCAGAAGTGAAGGACTAACTCCCCAGCTGCTGGGCGTGCTGCTTGGCTTAGCCCTCAGCTGTCTACAGGGGTTGCATCAGCTAAGAGGGCTGCCTCGTCCCACTGCTCCAACTTCTAAGCTCCAGCCATTTCAAAGGCTCTACCTGTTTTCAGAATTCCCAGTCGAGTTGGGCGAGGCTTCTACCAGGGTTGCATCACGGTTCTACTTGTGCCTCTGCCCAGTCCTGCTTTCCGCCCCTCCCCGCCCAGATGCGGAGCCACTGCCTGCGTGCTAATCTCCATCTCGGAGCTCGTCTTCTGGGAAACCCAACCTGTGACACCACTCCAACCTCAAAACCTGAGACTCCGGCCCTTAGGGACTGTCAATCCATCCAAGCGGCAATAAAAAAAATCAATCTTCACTTATTCATCAATTATTATTGAGCCTCTGTTATGAGCCAAGTACCTACTAGGCACTAAGAACCGAGCAGCAAATAAGAAAAGTCTGTCTTCCTGGAGAACTTTCTAGGGTGGGAGGCAGACACAAACAAATTGAACATGCCAGGCTGAGACATGTACTTGAAGAAAAATAAAGCAGGTTGAAGGGTCGGAATGTCGGGGTGGGAGGGGCTGCCATAGGGAAGGCCTTCTGGAGGCGACATTGAGCAGGGACCCGCAGTAAGACAGCCCAGCAAGGATTTGGGAGCAGGGCATGCCCAGTTAGGTCAACTGAAGTGCGAAAGGCACATCCTAGTTTAGGGATGAGCACTGGGTTTTTGAGGACTATCAGGAAGGCCAGCTTGGCAGAGTGGAGTGAGCAAGGTGTCAGATAATGGGAGGTGAGATCTGAGGCCCAGAGAGATGTCTTGTATTCTGAGTACTACAGTGGGCAGCATTAATGGGTTCCAAGCAGGAGCGCAACAGGACATAATTTATGTTTTTAAAAGGTCACCTTGACCTTTAAAAAGGTCTCCCCTGTAGTGGGGGAGAGAATGGCAGCAGGGGGCCTGTGAAAGGCTTTGCAGTTTGCAATAGTCTACATGGGGGTGACGGTGCTTAGACCAGTGTCGAGGTGGTGAGGAGTGGCTGGATTGGGGGGTGTATTTTGAAGGCGGGGCCTCAGAATTTGCAGATTGTTATGAACTGAATATTTGTGTCCCCCCTACTCCAAGCCCTGAACCCTCAGGGTGATAGTAGTAGGAGTCTTTGGGACCTTTGGGCGGTTATTAGAATGAGATGAGTCCATGAGGGTGGAGGCCTTATGATGAGATTAGTGCCCTTCTGAGAAAGAGGCTCCAGAACGTCTTCTTACTGCTGTGTGTGGACACAGCGAGACGGCAGCCGCCTGCAGGTCAGAAGAGGCTCTCCCCAGAGCCCGGCTATGCTGGGTCCCTGATCGCAGACTCCCAGCCTCCAGGCCCGGGAGGAAGAAGTATTTGCTGTTTAAAACTACCCAGTCTATGGCATATTGTGGCAGTTTGAGCCTACTAAGACAATGATGGGTTGGATGAGGAGGTCAGGTTAGGGAGAGAATCAAAGTGGCTCATTTGCTTCTGGCCTGAGCATAGGGGGACAGTAGTGGAGCTGTTTTCTCAGAAGGGCATTCTCCCCATTTGTAGATATCTAGACTCTCTCTTCACAAGGCAGAGGGGCCATGTGGCAATTTGCATCCGCAGAGGAATCCTTCACTGTGTGCCTGTGGAGACCCATGAGGAAGGAAGCAGAGGAGATGGCTGAAATTTCAGTTAATACAAATAAGCACATATCCTTTTATGAGAAATATTCCTGGTGGGAGGGAAGATATAAGGGAAATTGTAGTTAGGGCATTCTGCTATTATTATTCCTAGGAGAAGTGCCATCTCTGTTGTAAAAGAGAATTAGGGATGAGCTGGATGCAGTTGGCATTCCTGGTCAGTTCCATTGGCATCTATTGATATAATTACAGTTTTCTTCTTTAATATAGCGTAATGCATTTTGCTTATATATTTCATAATGTTGACTCATTCTAGCATCGATGAAATAAAATCTACAAGGAAGTGATGTACCATCTTTTCAATATACTGTACTAGTGGATTGGAATTGCTAATTATGAATTAATTATCTGATTTATTTGCTAATATTCAATGTTCTTTATTTTCTTCAAGTGCTGAATCTGTTTCATTGAATATCAAATTATGAAATTATATGGCAGGTTACCATTTGCTACTATCAATGTGTGTGAATATTAATTTTGCTAGTCTGCCATCTTGACCAGAATCTATTTAATACTCTTTAAAAAATAAGCTCAGGGTATTTTCTTTCCATTGTCTTTTATTTTCTATTTTGTTAATTTATTTTCGTATTTTTTCGAAGTGTGAGGCGGGCTGGGGGGAGACAGACTCCCACGTGCGCCCGACTGGGATCCACTTGGCATGCCCACCAGGGGGCGATGCTTGGCCCATCCGGGGCATTGCTCCATTGCAACTGGTACCATTCTAGCACCTGAGGTGGAGGCCAAAGAGCCATCCTCAGTGCCCGGGCCAACCCTGTTCCAATGGAACCTTGACTGTGAGAGGAGAAGAGAGAGACAGAGAGGAAGGAGAGGGGGAGGGGTGGAGAAGCAGATGGGCGCTTCTCCTGTGTGCCCTGGCCAGGAATCAAATCTGGGACTTCCACACACCAGACCAATGCTCTACCACTGTGCCAACCAGCCAGGGCTATTTTATTAATTTTAGCTTTTATTCATTACTTTCTCCTACTTTGTTTCATTTTAACCTCTTTGTAGTTTCTTAAACTGACCCTGTATATTTTTATATTTTTTGATTAATAAAAGCATTAAGTCTATAAATTTCCATTTGAGTATAATGCTACCTGTATGCATAGGCTTAAGTATGAAATGTTTTCCTTGTTGTTAATTTCCACATGATTTTTCAGTTTTTATTTCTCCCTTTGATCCAGGTTAATTTTTTATTTTATTTTCAAAAGACAGTTTTAAAACTCTCAATTATTTAAGATTTTTGGACATAATTCTGTTGCTGACATAATTTTATTAGCTTATGGTTAGAGAAATCGATATGTTTCCTCTAGAAACAGTATATTTCGGAAAGGTTGTCTTTCTGAGCAACTATATGACCAATTTTTGTTTAAATAAGTAAAAAGATATTCTAAAAGCTTATTGGAAGTGGGCAAGAAATTGCTTATTAGAATGGCATGAACATTATTTAATTTTTATATATTTGTTGAAAAATAAAGGCTGCTGGTTAAAGATAGACGATTGAGTGCATAATTCTACGCTGCTCTTTACAAAGTCCTACTAAAAACTACAATAAATGGCTTTTTAAAAAGTTGTAAACCCACAAAAAGCAAGGAAAGACTGGAGCCTCATTTTCTGAGCTGAAATGTGCAGACGAGTGGTAACTGCTGGGGAGCTTCTGCCCTAGTGAGACTGTGAGCGTCTTGGCGCCTGCAGAAGTGGGAGGGCCTTCCTGTATCTCTCACGGTTCCTAACAAAAGAACTGGCACATAACAGCTTATTAATACATATTTTTAATCATAAAAATATAGGTTAAAGAGGGAAAGAAAAGTAAATACTAAAGGAATTCAAAAGGCTAAAACTTTCAGAAAACTAGGGAATAAAATAAGGGGTGGGGGTATTGTGAATATACAGAAACTTGACCAAGCTTGCAACAGTAAAGAGAATAGAAGAAATGACTGATTAAAACACTTAATACAATAAAATGGGGTGGAAGGAATGGAGCCACGTGAGATGCCATGATGAAGAAATGGATGCCCTGACTTAAGATGGCGGCACCAGGAGACCGGAACAGAGCTAAACACAGGCACGCTCCTCCACAGGCTATCACGAAATTTCCTGGAAATCCCATGAGTTTCCTTTCCTTTCTTACACTTACGTTCATGACATATTTACAAAACAAACAAACAAAAACGGATGGCCATGAAGAAGACAGAGTCAGCACTCAGATAGGTCTGTAAACTAACCTTACTGATATAACCCTTACCTTCTATTCATTTCCCCCCTGTTTTCTAATCACTTTCCCACAGTTCACAACCCCTAGCCCAAACCCCTGTTCTGTTGTCTTGTCATAGCTCCACAATTTATCATATTTTGTTTAAAAGAATACATATAAGTTCTCAGGCCTAGCCATTGCACTGGGTCTTCACTTTTTTTTTTGCAAAAGCCAAATGCATAATAATAAAACTTTCTCCTGTGAATCTGTCTTGTCAGTCTAATTTGCAGGGCCCCAGTCAATGGACATAAGAGGGTCAAGGAAAGGTTTTTTCCTCCTCCTTTGCATTAGTTGTACTTTCTCAATATTACTGGAAAAGAAAAAAAGAGTTCAGGAAATTAAGTAACTGGCCTGATTTGGTTAATGAGATCTAGTGTCTGGGCTTTTTTTTCCCTCTTCTTTTCTTTTCTTTTTAAATCTATGGGCATATCATCTCTCTGGGGGAATTCTCTGGAAGCTGTGTAGTGTGAGGTGCAATGTGTTAGTGATGATTTGCTCTTGAAAGTGAAGCTCCCACTGTGAATGTGGACACTGAGTCTGTCATTTCTGAGGGATTCAGTGTCCCCAAAGTCATGTCTTGTTAGTTACTTGAAGAAACAGCTTTACACAGGAGACACAAATGATCTGATAAATGGGCACCAGAATATTAGTCACTGATGTTCCGTTCTTCAGAGGTGAAGTGAGTGACAGGCTATCTGAGCAGTGTCAGCTGTGTGAACTTCCTCGGAAGATGGACCTTCAAATCACAGCTCTGCTGCTGACCGGCTGGTCCAGTGGGGCTCGTTCCTTTCCCTCTGTGAGCCTCAGGTCTTCACTGGCAAAGGTGGACATTCACTCACTCGTTGTTCCACTTACTAAGACACTATTATTTGGGGATCCACTACGTGGATGGGGATGGGATGATGATCAAGTATAAACACAGCTGCTTTCAAATAATTGCTATTCCATAAGATTGTTGTATGGATTAAATGGAATAATGCAAAGAAAGGGTCTGGTGCAGTAGCTATTGTTATTAAAACTTTATATTTGATCCAAATGCCTAATCAGAGCAACCTGCCTTGGAACTTGGTTCCTATTTGTTGGGTACCTCCAGCTTTTTTGAGAATATTTCAAGGTTCTTAACTCTCCACAGCTTCCTGTGGTCCGTAGGAGTCCCACCACCACTGCCTTCAGTAACTCTTTGGATCTGAACAGATTATTAGCAGAAAGGAAGGAAGGAAGGGCCAAGAAATACCCTTCCCTTCCCCTCCACCCACCCTGTCCTGGATTCTCCTTGATTAGTACATTCTAGAAAAAAAAATTTTCATTCTTTCAACATTATTATCTTTTATATGTTACATCATGTTTTAAATGTGGAATATGCAAAATCAACAGACTGTGTTTCTTGTCCTTGACAAGCCAAGACTATTCCCAACCCAAGTTCTACACATGGACCGGACAGACCTCGGTCTCCACAAGTATAAGCAGACGGCTTTCCTCAGCGAGTGCTCAGGGCAGTAGTGGGCGAGTCCCCGGCCTCGTAACTTCTGTAAGTTCAGAGGTTACACGGTGTCACATGGGCCGAGAGTTTTCCTCGATGCCTCCACCATCTGCTGACCAGCTTTCTGCCTCCATTTATGTTCACTTTGATTTCAGCTGGACGTCCCCTAACATCCTGGGAAGGAAATGTTCCTAAGCTATAAAGAACTTGGAATGTGTTTTCCAAAAGTACATTTTTCAACATTCAAAAAAAAAAAAAATTAAGAAATGCACCATTTGCCTCAGGGCAGATGATTTAAAAGATCTCTCTTGTGATGGCTTCAAATAAGTTGGTGATGGGGAAGCTGGTGCATGAATAGAAGGCATTATTATTCCACAGTGAGGCTTCAGAGGAGGAAACTAGTTAGGGGAATATTTTCCTCCCTAACATTTTATCCCTGCTGAAATAAGTCAAAATACCCAGTGTTCTTTGTATTCAGAGGTGACACCAGTACAAGCGCGACTGTCAGCTGCTGTCAATCCCGGGCTTTGGAAGCAATGTCACGGAGCGTTAGCTTGCTTTTCAGTTTGCTCAGCATGCCTTTGAAGCGCTGCTGCTACTCATCTCTTCCACAGCTCGCGGTTCAGCCAAATTGCACTATTTCAGCAGGAACTCGGCTAAGTACTTAAAAGGTAGTGGGACAGTCTCCTCCTTGTTGAGGACTGAATCCTGTGTTTTCCAGAGAGGGATCCTCCAGTAGGCAGCATCCACATGCTTGGGGTGGTTGTGACAGTGCACATTGCTGGACCTTATTCCCAAACCACCGGATTCAGAGACTGGGAACGGGAGATCAGGTAACCCGCATCTGCCCTGGTGATGCCTGTGCACTGGTGGTTAAGCCCTCTGAGTTGAGGGCTTTTACAAGCACTGCGTTTGGTTGAGCCTCTTTTACTCCTTTGCACACAGGGACAGCAACAGTTTGCAGAAGCTCATTCCCAGAAAGACACCTGAACACCACAAAGGGAAGGCCTATTCATATGACTCAAATTTTCCCAGAAAACTTTCTGTCCCTTAAATGCTTCATGGCTTATCTTTCATAAATGGCCCATATACGATCGAACATACCTTTCTAAGTGGCCAGGTAGATAGATCCTAAACAAAGGCAGAAAACAAGTCAAATTTGCAACATTAGCATCCTGTGAAGGAAGAAGAGCTTGAAGAGTGGGAGTAGAATTATAACCTTCCATGAGAAGGGAAGAAGCCCTCAGCTTGGCTGATATACAGTCAGGGGCCCTTTCAGGTTTTGGTTAAGGAAATATTGTAAAAACAAGTGCAACCACACCTTGAACTTTCTCCCAGACGGTACTCCTGGCCCTGCTCAGGGCAGCCTGCATTTCTTCCTCAGGCCACCTGCAGCTCCGAGCTTCCTGTCTGTCTGTATGGCTTCTACAACCACAGGCAGCGTTTCTATCCAGTCTTTTTTTTTTTTAACTTTTGATTTTGAAGTGATTATAGATTGGTAGGAAATTGTCAATAAAAACATACACAGGGATGTTCCATATCCCCCGAACTCAGTTTCCCCAACGGTAACATCTTGCACAACGACAGTATAATATCATAGCCAGGTCATTGGTACAGTTCACAGAGCTCGTTCAGATTTCCCCAGTTTCACATACATTATGTGAGTGTGTATGTGTGTGTGTGTGTGTGTGTGTGTCTAGAGTTCCATGCAGTTTTATCGCATGTGTAGATTGGTACAACCTCTACCACAACTAAGCTCCCGAACCGTTCCATCACCACAGGCTCCCTGTGCTGCCCTTCATAGCGATGCCCGCCCCTTCCGCCACCACCCCTAACCCCCAGAAACAGCTCCTCCGTTTTCCATCTCTGTTATCTCCCACAGTTATTTTTTAAATAGCACTTTAATAGCCCTGAGGCCACCTCCAACCGTGCTGCGCTTCCTGCCTGGCTGTCCAAGCTGTCTCTCATGGTACCAGTTACTGTTTTTGTTAGTGCTCTCGTTACCAAGTTACATACATTTTTAGTGCTTTGACTATCATCCTAATATTCCTAAAAGCATTATTTTGAATGTACAGTTTTGCTGAATGTGTGTTTTTTCAAGCAACGTCCCTTCCATGTCATGGCAGGAATAACTGTGTGATGGCTCCAACAGAATAGAAGTTTTTATTGTTACCCACTGAGGAGTCCAAGGAACATATTCTGTCTGGAGAGACTTCTCTTCCAGCTGGTAACCAAGTAACCCGGATTTCTTTCATTGTGTGATGCTGCCACTTTGATGGTTAATTTTATGTGTCACATAGGTTGGGGCATGGATGACCAGAGATTTGGCAAAACATCATTTCTGGGAGTATCTGTACAGGGTCTTCTGGATGAGAGGAACATTTGAACCAGTAGATTTAGGAAAGCAGTTTGCCCCCTCCCTCTCCCCAGTGTGGTCAGACTTTATCCAAGCTGTTGAGGGCCTGAATAAAATCAAAGGCTGAATAAGAAAGAACTCTGTCTTTGAGCTGGGACAGTGATCTTCTCCTGTCTTTGGACTCAGGCTCCCACGAGCATTTACACCTTCTGCTCTCCTGGTTCTCTGGCCTTCAGACCCAGACTGGAACTCAACCACGGGCTTTCCTGGGTTTCCAGCTTGCCAGCTGCACAGCTCAGACTTTTCAGCCTCCATAGTCATGTGCGCCTCTTTCTTGCAGCAAATCTCTTTCCACATCTGTATCCTGTGAGTTCTGTTCCTCTGGAGAGCCCTGACTGATACAGCCGCCCCCGAGGGCCACGGCACAGTAGCAGCCGTATCTCTCTCTAGGATGGGCACAGAGAGAACGGAAGAAGCACGGCTGCTTCTTCAAGGTGACTAGGAAATGACCATATATAACTTTCATTTAAGTTCCACTGTCTAGTTCCATGGTCACATGGCCGATCCTAACTGCAATAGAGGCTGAGAAAAGTTGAGATCAAAGGACATCTGTCTTCTACCTTCTAAAAATGGATGGAGGTTTCCCTAGGAGGAAAAAGGGGGAGAGTAAACGGCTTTGGACTAGGCAAAAAAAAAAAAAAGTGTCTGAAATAAGAATGAATGCAGAGATGAGGCTGCACAATTTTCATCTCAGAATTGTTTGTAATAGTGAATATATTCTAACAGCTTAAATAAGCCATAATATGAGATTGGTTAAATACATTATGAAGGATTTCATACAACAGAATGAAATTCAGTGTTAACAATGGTGTTTGCTCTGGCCAGTTGGCTCAGTGATAGAGCTTCAGCCTGGCATGTGGATGTCCTGGGTTCGACTTCCAGTCAGGGCACACAGGAGAAGTGGCCATCTGCTTCTCCACTCTTCCCGCTCCTCTTTCTTCTCTCTCTCTTCTCCTACTGTAGCCATGGCTCAGTTGGTTTGAGTGCATTGGCCCTGGGCACTAAGGATGGCTCTGTGGAGCCTTTGCCCCTGGCGTTAAAAATAGCTTGGTTGCCCTGGCTGGTTGGCTCAGTGGTAGAGCGTCGGCCTGGCATGCAGGGGTCCTGGGTTTGATTCCCGTCCAGGGCACACAGGAGAAGCGCCCATCTGCTTCTCCACCCCTCCCCCTCTCTTTCCTCTCTGTCTCTCTCTTCCCCTCCCGCAGCGAGGCTCCATTGGAGCAAAGATGGCCCGGGCGCTAGGGATGGCTCCTTGGCCTCTGCCCCAGGCGCTAAAGTGGCTCTGGCCGGGACAGAGCGACGCCCCAGAGGGGCAGAGCATCGCCCCCTGGTGGGCACAGCATCGCCCCTGGTGGGCGTGCCGGGTGGATCCCGGTCGGGCGTATGCGGGAGTCTGTCTGTCTCTCCCCGTTTCCAGCTTTGGAAAAATACACACACACACACACACACACACACACACACACACACACACACACATAGCTTGGTTGTGAGCAAGGTCCCAAATGGGCAGAGCATCGGACCCAGACAGAGGTTGCCAGGTGGATCCTAGGCAGTGTGCATGTGAGAGTCTGTCTTTCTGTCTCCTCTCCTTTCACTTGGAAAAAGAAGAAGAAAAAATAATGGTGTTTTTGAAGAATATGTGGTTTAGAATGATGTGGAAAATGTTTATGATGCATTGTTGAGTGTAAAAAGCAGGCAACAGAACAAATATACCGTATGTTCCCTTTTTTGCAAAACAACAGTAACAAAAGAGTAAAGATTTGTATAGAAGAGAAACTGAATGGTTAGCCTTCTGGGAAAATAGAGGTGATTCTTATTTTTTTAAAAATATGTAGTTTCCAAATTTATTATTATTATTATTATTTGTATTTTTCTGAAGTGAGAAGTGGGGAGTCAGAGAGACAGACTCCCACATGCACCCGACCAGGATCCACCCAGCATGCCCACTGGGGGCGATGCTCTGCCCATCTGGGCCATTGCTTCTTTGTATCCAGAGCCACTCTAGCGCCTGAGGCAGAGGCCACAGAGCCATCCTCAGCCCCTGGGCCAACCCTGCTCCAATGGAGCCTTGGCTGTGGGAGGGGAAGAGAGAGACAGAGAGGAAGGAGAGGGTGAAGGGTGGAGAAGCAGGTGGGCGCTTCTCCTGTGTGCCCTGGCTGGGAATCAAACCCAGAACTTCCACATACCGGGCCGATGCTCTATCGCTCAGCTGGCCAGGGCCTAAATTTTTAAAAATATAAAATGTGTATCATACTTGAAATAGAAATAATAAAAAATTTTAAATAAAGTAATATATATCGATGACCATAAAATAAGGATAACAGGCACAAGGATGAGAGAAGGAACCGGTAGCCTGAGTTTGAATCCTTGCTCTACAACTCATGAATTGTTTTACTTCGCATGAGTTATCAACCTTTCTAAGTCTTGATTTCCTCATCCATAAAATGAGAACACTGGAAATAAAAATATCGACCTCGCTGACTTGTTGTGAGGCTTAAATAAAATATTGTTCTAGTTCAGGACTTGGCACACAGTAAGTGCTCCAAGAGCTTTAACCATTGTTATCACGATCATTATTAATAGTAATGGAATACTATTTTAGGGGAACTCAAGGGCATGGTGTAATACGGAAGTCTTTGAATACTCTCTCCACCCTGGGCCAAATTTCAGTCCTCATAAATAAAGTCCTGGTTCTTCCCCCAAACCTGCATTGCTTTTCTTTTACCCCAGTTTTTGCACTATGCTTGCTCAAAAACTTTCAAATACGTTCTTTGTTATCAATACCATTCAGCCTAAACTCTAATCTCATTTAAAAAATCCCACAAATTATAATCTTCATTATGTCATTTTAACAGATCATACCATCAATCAGTCATTACCAAAAGGTCATTTATAAAGAATCTGGCATTTAAGAAACTTCTAAGCAATTATGGTGACCACGTTTTCTGGAAGATGTCTCCCTTCCTACCACCACACACATGCCTGTCCCCGCTCCCAGCGTTTCCTACTCTGTAGAGGTAACTCTGGTGGCTCTCAAGCCCCTCACTCACTCCAATGTCCTCCACTGTCCCCCAACCCGGCCTTTTTTCTTCCCTTTCTTTGGGGCAGGCAGTCTGTGCCCACTGATCATGGCTAAGCCTGGTTAATTCTGGATGTCGTATAGGAAGCCACTTGACAATGTCTCTACCCTAGACCTTATCGGTGATGAAGATGAATTTTGGCCTCTATCTGCCTTAACCTTTGTCTTATTTCCTAACTGGTTCAAAACCTGGATGGGGAAAGCAGTTTCAGTTATGGCCCCTCCTAAAAGTTTTGAAGAAAACACACACACACACACACACACACACACACACACACACACATTTTCTCTCTCTCTCTTTCTTGAAAATACAATTCAAAAGATAAAGTTAGCCTTTTCTTTTTCTTTTTCCTAAAGCAATGATAAAGAGCAGGTGGGGAAGAAGTTACACGGAAGCATCCAAAGAAGTAAGACAAATATGACCGGCATGGGAAAGAATAGGTGAGTGCTCAATGTAAATCCAGTTTGAATCTTTACGATAGGATAGTGTCTCTCAAACTTCAGGAGTGCCAAAGAGTCACCTGGGGATGCTGCTGAAGTTTATATTCTGATTCAATGAGTTTGGAGCGGTGCCCAAATTTCATCTGTACAATAAGCTCCAGGTGATGTTGCTGCCTTTGGTCCACACACACCTTAGGTAGCAAGGGTATAAGATATCATGAACTGCTACCTTCTGCACTCAATGATCTCTCATCAACTGATTTACTTTGAAGCAAATTTACATGAATAATCATTTTGGCTAACCTAGTATTTATGATGCGCCTCTCGTTTCCTGAGGATACCAGACGGCACATCCGTCTGGAGAGTATGCCATATTTGCTCATGTCACTCACCTGCCCCACCTTTTAATAGCTCCCCGTTATCAGCAAGCTTTGCTGCGTTAACAAACCACCCCAAGACATAGCAGTTTAAAACAACAACTGTGTATCTTGCTCATGGTTACGGTTCAGTGGCTGATGGTTTGGGTTGGGTAGGCAGGCTGTAGCCGCGGGGAGCTGGGTTGCTGTTCCCCGGATAGTGCTGACTGCTGGCTGGCGCAGTGGAGAGCACCGGAGCACACGTTCCTCACCCACATCGCCTCGCGTCTGCAAGCTTGTTCAGATGGTGGCAGAAAGGTTCCAAGTGCAGCATTAGGCTCAGGCCAAATGTGCAAGCCCTTCTCATGCCTCTACCTGAATCATGTTTGCTACCATCCATCCTACTGGCCAAAGCAAGTCGCATGACCAAATTCAGCATTAGTGTGGAACAGAGTCACTTAAGGGTGTGGCTACTAGGAGGGGGAAGGAGCTGGGGCTGCTTCTGCAATCTGAATATTCAAGTTCAAACTGACCTTGAAGACCCTCCCCAGAGAGGCTTTTCCGGCTTTGTCCGCCTCTCCACACTGTTGCTTTTTCACCTCATTCCTCCTGGACCACTTTCTATCTGCATCTGAACAGAGCCCCAGACCACTTTCCAAATGCTACCTCCTGCTTAAGCTTGATGCTGTGTTGGCTGGGCTCTTCAGTCATATGGCTCATCCATTCAGACTCCTGTATTTATTTATGTACAGGCTGCACCCTCCCCTACTAGATCAGGTATTTCTAAAGGGTTTTGATTGTGGCTTGCTCATTTTTGCATTCCTGTAACATTCAGCAAATAATATCAGTTGCTACTATTTATGACATGCTAATAATTACTGCGTGTAGTTCCTTTATATATATTTTTTCTCATACAGAGTAAATATTATTGGCTTCTTTTCATAGATTAAGAGATGAAACACAGAGAAATGAAGTGACTTGTCCAAGATCACAGAGCCAGGAAATTGCAGTCAGGAATTGGACTCATTATCTATTGAACTCAGAGCCTGACCTTTTCAACCAAGTTCCTCATTGATTCAAAATAAACGGTTTTGAATAAGCAACATGCAGATAATTAAGACTTGACCATGGAGGGTATACTTGTCCACTTGTTGGGAATTCAAGTCAGGCTTCAGGGCTAAAAGAAGGTGCTGTGGTTAACGCGTTTCTCTCTCAAGAGATGGGCTCAGATATTTAGTCCAGTCTATAGGCTCCCAAATAGATCTTGGTTCTCTTTAGAAGAGTTTTCAGGCTCTGCAGAACTGAACCATTGACAAAATGAATTTCAGACTCACAAAAGACTGAAAAAAAAATGTCTAGAAAGCTCCTCATTAGTGTCTAGGGAGATAAGGAAGTGACAGCCATACCAGCACCGATATCATATGGGTCAACATAGTGTTTCAAGTAAAGGGAAATGAAGTCAAGATGAGAAGCTTGCAGAGTGTGTTTACTTTCTGCCTCCTTCCAAAAAGGATTTGAGTCCATTGCAAAGGGAATGGCTATTTGTTTTTTGAAAATTTTTGTAAGAGTTTATTTGAGCCAAAAAACCAAGGACATGCCTAGAAGCAAGATCTCAGCGCTTGAGAAAATGCTCCAGAGAATGGTAGTTTCACAGTTCATTTTATACATTTAGAATCAAAGGAGAGAACGTAAGAAAGGTTACAGAAATCCATTGGTGGTGGATTAAGGAGGGTGCAGAAAGCAAAGTGGGGAAATCTCTAGAACTGGATAAAAAACAAAATGGAGAGACACACACTTCTTTTACATTGGTGGGTGCCAGACAGTTAACACCTAACATAAAAAAATAGAAATTGGATGAGGGCAACAAGATAACAATAAGTCTCCTGGTGTCATGCCTGGAAAAGAAAATTACTCTGACATCTCAAAGGTGTGTTATCCTAGATTCCTAACGACAATGGCCAGGGCTCCCTTCAGGCAATGATCGCCCTTTGCTAAGGAAGCAATGGGCCTGGGACACGCCTACTCGCCACGACCTGCCCTGTTTGGACTTTATGACCAGACCATGCTGTGTGGTTACTTTCAGTCACTGGGCCCGTCAGGCCTGCTGCGTGGCCCTCTGACCGTGTCAGGTCTACTGTGTAGCCCTTCTCGTTGATGGAAGCCACACTTCCATCTTATTGCTGTCATTAGCGGAATTCAGATCCTTGCAGTTGTGGGACTGAGGTCCTTGTTTCCTTGCAGACTGTCAACCAGGACGACTGTCACTGCCCAGAGTTTGCTCACATTCTTTGACTTCCTCCAGCTTCAAGTCAGCACTGGCCTGGGAAGTCTTTCCGATGCCTTGAATCTCTGACTTCCGCCAGGAGTGGCTATTTTTAAGCAGTGCGGTTACCCGTGAGGCACGGTGAG
Source organism: Saccopteryx bilineata (assembly GCF_036850765.1). Classification (NCBI taxonomy): domain Eukaryota; kingdom Metazoa; phylum Chordata; class Mammalia; order Chiroptera; family Emballonuridae; genus Saccopteryx; species Saccopteryx bilineata. The sequence goes on from NC_089494.1 coordinate 249,228,356, forward strand.
TCATTCTCGATTGAAATGCTGAATCGGCCATGCTGACGGGAAGATTCACATCGAGTCATCAAGGCTTCATCTCTCTTGGGCAATAGGGGAGAGCTCCTTTTCTCTCAACATCTCCATTTTCAATATTCCACGAGGACATCAGTATTGACCGGGCTTCGCGCCCTGGGGCTGGGGTTGTGAAGTCTGTTCTATTCTGACTCTGACTGGGCATTTCCCAGCACTTATAGTTGAAGTCTGGGCAGCTGTCCCCAGGGGATGAGGACGCCTTAGGCTTAGTTACATAGGGATGAGGTAATTTGGTCAGTCTTTCTGTAGGCTTGGATAATGCAGGGGGGAAAATATTAGCAGTAAAGCAAATAATGTTTTGACACTATTTTCACTTGTAAGAAGTATGGTAAACCATTGAGACTGTGAAGGAAAGAAATGTAAACGCCTCACGGGTCAGCCAGGACTGAGCGCAGGAAGTGGATATGACTCTGGAAGGGACTTAATGTAAAGGACGGTGTGTTTACAAAATCACGGGAGAACAGGAATATGGGTTCTATACTGACTTCTAGAAGTGACTCCCAGAATACTGCAGAACGGACCCCCAGGGAAGCGGTCATCTCTGAGGCCACCACTAGTTCTACTGATGGCAGGAGCCATGGCGGAGGCTGTATTGCCGGTACCAGGAGGCCACCCAGGAGGCTGGAGAAAGGACTCCGAAAGGCTGAAAAGCCCTCATGTCTCCACTGCCTAGCCTGCCCATCACAACACCCTGTCGAGAGAAGCAGGACATGTTCTCCACCTTCCGAGTCTCATGCAAATACATCTAATTGGCCAAACTTAATTCGCTTCCAGAATTAAGAATTGCCTATTGGGAAAAGGTCTGGAAAATGTAGTCTGTAGTTGTCCAGCTACTGGTAAGGACCAGGGAAAGGGGCTGACCCAAGCAGTCCACACGCTCCACACCCAGGGCCTCGCGGCTTACTCACCACCGTGGCCACGATGGCTGCTCGACAGAGATGACCGTCTCACATTGTGCGACGTGCTGCACTACCCTCTTTACACCTGTCCCCGCCTCCTCCTCATTACTGCTATGCCCCCTTCACAGTGCAGCGAACAGGAGCCTACAGAGACTGGGGAATTTGCATAAATTTATGCTGGAGGAAGAAGAGGAGCCAGGCTCTGAAATTCACCTGCCTGATTCCCACCACTACTCACCCTGCCTGATTCCCACCACTACTCGCCCTGCCCGACTCCCACCACTACTCGCTCTGATTCCCACCACTATTCGCCCTGCCTGACTCCCACCACTACTCGCCCTGCCCGACTCCCACCACTACTCGTCCTGCCCGACTCCCACCACTACTCGCTCTGATTCCCACCACTATTCGCCCTGCCTGACTCCCACCACTACTCGCCCTGCCCGACTCCCACCACTACTCGCCCTGCCCGACTCCCACCACTACTCGCTCTGATTCCCACCACTGTTCGCCCTGCCTGACTCCCACCACTACTCGTCCTGCCCGACTCCCATCACTACTCGCTTTGATTCCCACCACTACTCGCACTGCCTGACTCCCACCACTGCTCGCCCTGCCCGACTCCCACCACTGCTCGCCCTGCCCGATTCCCACCACTGCTCTCCCTGCCCGACTCCCACCACTACTCTCCCTGCCCGATTCCCACCACTGCTCTCCCTGCCCGATTCCCACCACTGCTCGCCCTGCCCGATTCCCACCACTGCTCTCCCTGCCTGATTCCCACCACTACTCGCCCTGCCCGACTCCCACCACTACTCGCCCTGCCCGACTCCCACCACTACTCGCCCTGCCCGACTCCCACCACTACTCGCCCTGCCCGACTCCCACCACTACTCGCCCTGCCCGACTCCCACCACTACTCGCCCTGCCCGACTCCCACCACTACTCGCCCTGTCTGATTCCCACTACTACTCGCCCTGCCTGATTCCCACCACTACTCGACCACTTTCTGTTATCACTGCTCTACCACCTGCCAACCCCTCTAAGTCCGTGGCCTCTGCAACTCTTCCTCACTCTCTTTCAAATGTCAGCGAGCCCCAGGCTCTGGGCCAGTCCACAGACTCCTGACAAGTCTCCTGTAGCTTTTTCTCTTACCCCTGCTTTTAACTGGCTATTGTAACTTTGTAACTACCTCTGCAGTTTTACTGCTTGGAGGAAACTTTCTCTTCCTACCTGTCCTCCCTCTGGAGAGAGAATTGCTTTGCTCATCCCAGGGAAGGTCTGAAATTACTTTCTGCTACATCCACATCTCCTTTTATTTCGTCTCTCTCCATTTGAAACAGAGAAGATGAAGGCGAGACCATGCTTTCTGAATTCTCCGAGTCTCAGCAAAATGTAATTACTACATTTTTTTTCCTTTTTCTAATCACAGGAGACTTCTCTGAACAACTTCGTTACTGATTCTACTGCTCCCTCACTTCCTCCTTCCAACTGCTCTTTGAAGCCTGGCCTTGGTGTGCAAGTTATTTTGCTTCAAATTGCTTGAGCGGCCTCATTAATGAGGTTATGACAGCCAGACCCTGCCATGCTTCTTAAGAGACTTGTCATTTCCCCCTCTCCAAACATTTTTGAACATGTGAGTGAAATGATAAAGTGATGTGGTCATTTTTTGTCTATTTGTGTCTGCCATTGGAAACCGTCTCCGGAATTTAAACTACCCTCACCACATGGGGCGTCACCCATTCATCCCTGGTCCCCGCTCTCCCTCCTCTCTCTACATCTGAGTTTATTCAGCAACCATTGAGTGATAAACCGTCTTTGGGACCCATTGTTATCGTGCATCCACTCAAAAATGTTTCTGAACGCATGCCATGTGCCAGGCACATGCCAGGTGCTAGGAAGAGTAGGTAAAAAGTCAAGAATTGCTGTCTTCCAGAACCTTCTAATCCAGTGGATTACACAAAAGAATTTAAATTATATATATTTACTTTATATACTTTTCTAACTAGGTCCTAACTTCAATAAAGCAGTCAGGGGAGGCTTCTTGGAGGAGGTGACATTTACAATAAAAAATAAAGTAGGAGCCAGCCGTGCACAATGAGAAGGGGAAGATCATTTAAGGCAGCAAGCACAGCATGTGAGAGGGTCTGGAAGTGGGAAAATAAAAATTTGGTGTGTTTCGTGGTCTGCAAGGAGGTCAGTGGGGTGGGAGCCCACCAGCTCGAGGAAGGGTAGCACTCATTATCAAGGAGGGCCAGGCCGTAGAGGATCTTCCAAGTCAAGGTGAAGAGTCTGGATTGTACAGTAGGTGTGATAGGAAGGTGCTGAAGGGTTCCTGGCAGGGGAAGGATGTGATTGGGTGGATACTTAAGGGTCATTCTCTCTGCTTAGTGCTGTGTGGAAGCAGAGAGGCCACTGAGGTTGTTCTCTGCAGTGGGGAGATGACAGAGCCTGGACTGGATGGGGTGAGGGAGGTGGAGAGAAAGGGGCAGGGTGCGGCCCCAAGAGACTGCTGATAGAGATTGGAGAGGTGGAGTGGAGGAGGCTGAGATGCCTCTGGGTTTTCAGCAGCAAGGAATCCTGGCACCAATATGACAGGGATTTAATGGGCTTCCTGACTTAATAATATACTTTTGGCAACCTGTCCTCTCTACATTTCTGGCTATCCTCTTGTTACTCCATCCACATCCCAGTGGACAGAACTTTGAGGCTGCAGAATTACCTGCCGAAAGCCTACAGCACGCAGTGCCTCTTGGCTCTGACAGTGGGGGCAGTGCTTCAGAGCACAGCCTCCGAGGCAGACAGCCTGGTGTGAACCCCGGCCCTCTCCATTGATGAATGGTGCAGTCTCACCGGCTCCTCCGGGCTCAGCCTCTTCGGCTGTAAAACGGGGTCAGGGAAGTGTACCTACCCCACCGGGCAGCTGGAAGGACTGGATGCCTGGCCTGCAGGCTCAGGGGCAGCTCACATTAGTGTAAGACAGAGGGACCAGGGGCTTTTGAGCTGCCTTCACTCTACACCTTTACAGCAGGACTGAGTGTTTCAAGGCTTCCCCCAAACAGATCTAATAATCCCATAGTGGGTTAACAAGGACACAAACTATTTTACTAAGTATCGCATAGGGACATGGAGGATAGGGATTTCCTCTAGAGTGGCCAACATTTCATTTCAAATCTCCCATTGAAAATCTGGCCTCTCCTCTCTCTCCCTGGGCACTTGCTGCATATCTGTGCCCATCCCCTACTTCCTCCATGCTCTTTTCCTGGCCCTCTGGACCTGGAATCTCCCTCTTACCTCACCCTGCATTTAGGCACAGAAACCACAACTGGTTTTGCAAATCATAGGAGGCTGGCGGCAGGTGGGGGGACATATAGCAGAAAAGAAGAAAAAAGGCTAAACCTTTCGGGGCTAAGATTTTATCTCAAGAGTTAGGAAAAAAAATAATCAAAAATAAACTCAAAGAATAGAGAAGACAAGAAATTATAAAGATAAGACAAATTAGGGAAATAGAGATCACAGAGAGGATTAGATCAGTGGTGAAACATTCTAGAAAATATTGACCAGTATTCCTCAACATTGTCACAGTCATGGAAAATAAGAAAAAAATGAGATATTGTCCTTAAACCTGGGAAACGAAGAAGATAGGAGAACTGAAGGCAGCGTGGCATCCTGACGGGCACACCGAGAAAGGCGTGCAGAGGGCATCCTGACGGGCACACCGAGAAAGGCATGCAGAGGGCCGTCCTGACGGGCACACCGAGAAAGGTGTGCAGAGGGCATCCTGACGGGCACACCGAGAAAGGCGTGCAGAGGGCATCCCTACGGGCACACCAAGAAAGGCGTGCAGAGGGCATCCTGACGGGCACACCGAGAAAGGCGTGCAGAGGGCATCCTGACGGGCACACCAAGAAAGGCGTGCAGAGAAGGCGTGCAGAGAAGGTGTGCAGAGGGCCGTCCTGATGGGCACACCGAGAAAGGCGTGCAGAGGGCCGTCCCGACGGGCACACCGAGAAAGGCGTGCAGAGGGCATCCCGACGGGCACACCGAGAAAGGCGTGCAGAAGGCCATCCTGACGGGCACACCAAGAAAGGCGTGCAGAGGGCCGTCCTGACGGGCACACCGGGAAAGGCGTGCAGAGGGCCGTCCCGACGGGCACACCGGGAAAGGCGTGCAGAGGGCATCCTGACGGACACACCGAGAAAGGCGTGCAGAGGGCATCCTGACGGGCACACCGAGAAAGGTGTGCAGAGAAGGCGTGCAGAGGGCCGTCCTGAAGGGCACACCGAGAAAGGCGTGCAGAGGGCCGTCCCGACGGGCACACCGGGAAAGGCGTGCAGAGGGCCGTCCCGACGGGCACACCGGGAAAGGCGTGCAGAGGGCCGTCCCGACGGGCACACCGAGAAAGGCGTGCAGAGGGCATCCTGACGGGCACACCGAGAAAGGCGTGCAGAGGGCATCCCTACGGGCACACCGAGAAAGGCGTGCAGGGGGCCATCCTGACGGGCACACCGAGAAAGGCGTGCAGAGGGCCATCCTGACGGGCACACCGAGAAAGGCGTGCAGAGGGCCATCCTGACGGGCACACCGAGAAAGGTGTGCAGAGGTCCAGTACAGTGAAGTGAGCAGCTTCAGGTCGAACTGATGCCAAGATCGGTACCAGTGGCAAGTGAGGGGCAAAAATGTTGTTGATTGTCCTGAGGTCTTGAAAAAAATGTATATCCTTGTCCATTTGGTTTCTTTACTTGCAACACTGAAGAGCTACAAGGGCCCGTGCAGGGTCTGAGAAGACCTTTGACTATATGGCCTTCAACTATGCATCTGAACCCGACCTTTGCTCCTGACTTCAGGGGATGCTGGGGATGTCTGGGTGACAGTTGGGTAGGATCTATCTATTCTCCGGGATCTGCCCCAATTCAAAGTCAGTGGACTCTGAAGGTCAGAGAATGCCAGGTACAATATTAAAGCCATTATCTGAGTATGTATCGAGTATAATGGGGAAGACAAGGGTATATCCGGAGCAGACACAACTGGATTGTGAATAGAAAACTTCTCTAGAACTTTAGAAACAGTTCCTCTGTTGAGCACTTAATATTAGAATTCTATTTGCAGAGTAAGTCTCTCCTTATTAAATTTGCAGGGGTGATGTCTCAGAGCAGGAAGACATGTTTTTCATTCAAGGGCCCAAGGGTTACAGTTAGGAGCCTGTATATTCCTAGGAGATAGAAAAAATATGTTGATGATTTGCAAGACAGGAAGCGGTGGGGCAAAGACGAGGGCTTTAATGTAGTAAGAGTAGCACCCTCATCTACCAGGAATTGAGGAGGTTGGCTATCTACACTTATTGAACTTGAGTGTTTAAGGATAAGTTGGGATACTGGGAGCTTTTTCCTTCTCCCCAGCATCCACAATGATCAGAATTGAGGGGTTTTCTGTGTCTTGGTTTTGTAAGATGGGACATCTTTTTTTCCAGTGTCCTTTCTATTTACACTATCCACACTGTCCTTGTCAAAAATGGTAGCTTGGGAAGTGGGCCACCTAGCTGTTTAATCTGCAAGATCACAGTTCACTTTGGATTCTGTCTCATTTTCATTCTAAACCTCTCTCAAAATGTTCTGACAAGTGATTTAGTTCAGGAAAAGGCGCTATTTTCTATTCTAATTTCTACTTTTGAATTAGGCTTCCAGTTTCAGGCTTAACTCCATTGACAGAATGAGATGAAAAATCTGCTTTTGCGCCGGCACCTTCTTAACTCCTGAATGTTGTGAGAAGGTACTTTCATAAAAATCTCTTATATTTTCATCTTTTTCTGTTTGCATGATTGAATTATGGCCCAATAAAATTTTATTAGAAATGTCTGGGGAAACTACTTTTGGGAGACTTTGCCCTACTTTTCAGGCCTTTTTTTTTTTTTTTTTTTTTTGCATTTTTCCGAAGCTGGAAATGGGGAGTGCCCATCTGGGGCGTTGCTCTGTTGCATCCAGAGCCATTCTAGCGCCTGAGGCAGAGGCCACAGAGCCATCCTCAGCACCCGGGCCAACTTTGCTCCAATGGAGCCTCGGCTGCGGGAGAGGAAGAGAGAGACAGAGAGGAAGGAGAGGGGGAGGGGTGGAGAAGCAGATGGGCGCTTCTCCTGTGTGCCCTGGCCGGGAATCGAACCTGGGACTCCTGCACGCCAGGCCGACGCTCTATCACTGAGCCAACCAGCCAGGGCCCCTCTTTTTTTTTTAATCCTAAGTTTATTGTGGAAAAGAGATCCTGTAAGATCCTTGCTGGACCAGTCCAATCAGCCATGCAAGATTTAGCATTGGAGGTTCTGACCAACATGTGTATAAGTTGATTTAGGTTAGGTAAGCCTGAATCATATGCACCCAAAGAATTTTATTTTATTTTTATTTTTATTATTATTTTTTTTACAGAGACAGAGAGAGGGATAGATAGGGACAGACAGAGAGGAACGGAGAGAGATGAGAAGCATCAATCATTAGTTTTTCATTGCAACACCTTAGTTGTTCATTGATTGCTTTCTCATATATGCCTTGACCATGGGCCTTCAGCAGACCAAGTAACCCCTTGCTCGAGCCAGTGACCTTGGGTCCAAGCTGGTGAGCTTTTTGCTCAAACCAGATGAGCCCATGCTCAGGCTGGCAACCTCGGGGTCTTGAACCTGGATGTGGTCTTCCACATCCCAGTCCGATGCTCTATCCACTGCGCCACCCCCTGGTCAGGCGAGAATTTTAAATTCTTCTAGAAATAGTTGCTGATCTTCCTGTAGAATAGGGAAGGTCCTTAATTACAGCCCTTAATTCATTTTGGGTCCAAAGTTTAATTCTACAGTTGCCTGCACACCTGGCTCATTGGAGGGGTGGATTTTTACAGGCAACTAATATTTTGTGCACTTATCAGAGTTGGGAAAAGATAGGAATTCTGGTCAAGGGGGAGCGGAGGAAGTAGTTGACAGAGGTAAGGAAAAAAGAGATCAGAAGTATAAAGGGGAAGAGGGATGTTGGATGTGGGGAGGCAACTGAGGCACAAGGAGAGGAAGTATATACCAGAAAATGAACCCAGTTTGCTGTTGTCTATGATGGTCAAATTGCCCATTAGCTTTGGTCAAAGAATCTCTTATTGAAATAATTTTTAAACCAGAATTTCTTTTGGAGGCCTCTATTTACCAATCAAAAACTGCTGCCCATTGACCTGAGAAATCTTAATTCCCTTTCTTTTCTAAAGTGTCTATCAAATAAAAAATTCATTTAAGTCAGATGATCTCCAGAATGGCACTGAAGGCCAAATCCTCATTGCTGAGGTTATACCACTCAGAGAGGTAGGCACCAGAATTAGGACTGTAACAAGAGCACATGTAAGAAGCAGTGGTTTTCCATGGAGGAGGAAGGGATTTAGGCTTAGGGGATCCCAGAAGAGTTGGCAGTGGCTACTGATGCTTGTGCTTTTAGTATCTCAGGGCCCCCCCTGATGGTTGGCTCCTCTGAACACAGACCTGACAGTCTATGCCTCATGGCAGGTGGAAAATTGGAGTAAACTCTCTCTCTCAAAATTAAAGATAAACTCTCAGGAGACACACACACACACAAAATCAAGACAGAAGAAACCTCATCTGGTTTTACTGGTGACCTCCAACAAAGTTTGTCCAAATGGATGCCAGTTCGGAGAGAACTGCAAACTCATTGGTCTGTGCCTCTGCCTGAGCTCTACCTCGTGATTCTACTTCTTATGACAGACAACACTTTTAGGCAAAACAATACAAAATAGAAGTACAGAAGAGAGTCAACAAGGATGAAAAGGTATAGCCTGATTCCACCAAGGATGCTTAACTAATGGGAACCAATAACAAAACCTGGGCACCAAATTTAGAATAAATAGCTGAGGAACTCCATGCGGACAGCAGAGTTCACATCCAGCACTGACATACCGCAATGGCACAGACTTGACAAGCCTCAAGCAGCAGGGTGCAAGAGGTCTCTGTGGGTACCTCATCCGGTCCAAGGCTGGGGTCCGTGGTGATGGGCAGTGAGGACCATGTCTCAATGGAGTCTTCAGGAAAACTGTGGAAATAAAGGGAGATGACCCAAATAACTAATAGAATTTCAGAGCTTGCTAGAGCAAGGGAGTTAGCAACCATCACTTGCGTTTGGAAGACGAAGAGGCAGGCAGGGGAGTGGAAAAGCTTTATGGCAAACTAATGAGAAGTTCAGGTGTGCTCTGGTTGGAGGTTGTTGGCAAGGGGACGGTGGAGGTGGGCTAACTAGAAACGAGCATCGTATGTCATTGGTTTGGGGAACATATTTGGCTTTTTCTGGTTTGTTCTGAGTTGGAAGCAGGTGAAAAAATTGGGGAACCAGCAGTCACTGACCATGTTCTAACTGTTAGGGGCAGACTGCTGCAGGGCTTGGGTTTGGCTTCGGCTTCCTGGGCTACTTGCTGCCGAGGCTGTGGGTTGGGGTTCTCATCTGGCCCTTGTCCATTTGTAGGATCTGTCTATTAAGGTGAAGATGTCATTGAGAAGTAAGATTTCATTTAATCTACATAACTATCTCCTTCCTATTTTACCGAGGAGGAAAAAAAAAAGCTCAGGGACTATGAGTAATGTATCCAAGCCATACAACTAGTGACACAAACAAAATTCAGACCTACACATGTTAGACCTATTTGTAACTATGTTCCATCATTTAAAGACCATGTATTATTCTGATGCTTTCCTATCTGTTTAAAATAGTAGGTGCTCAAAATTTTTCATTGGCTGAGTGAATGGATGAAAATAATTTTGTAACACTTGTTTTGAAATTGTATCCATAGCCTGCTTTTTGTGACTCCTTCAGTGATGACATGTCTTGATGGATTTAGTTTTTGGAAATAAACATTTTTTTCTAAATTAAGACAGGTGAAAAATGTGAGAGAACCTGCTGGCAGAAAAACTAGTGCGTACATTTAGTAATGAGATGAATCCTGGGATTTTTGCACATTTTGCATGTGATTGACAAAGCAGCTTTGAAGGTTTTTCCTAAAGAAAAGTTGTAAATAGTTGCATTTTGAGAGAAAGGTCTCAATTTCTCCAAAGTTTAAAGGCTAATGTTTATTTTTGAAAAATAAGATAAATTCTCATTATTTTTGTGATTTAGCTATTTGTGTAATTTTTCACAGTTCTCAAATTGTTTACATCATTCAACAAGTATTTGTTGAACATCTATAAATATTATGTGTTCAGTGTGTGCTTTGAACATAGATATGAATTATAATCTTGCCATCCAGGGCCTCAGAGTTTGGTTAAGGAAGACAGAATATTAACAACTGAGATGCAATTAAAGAAGTATTGTGGCTGATAAATGGCAGGATGCCCTGGGCACATGCAGTAGGAACAATAGAGAGTTGGTATGTGTTAAACCACTGATTTGTGGTGGGGTGCGGATAAAGAGGTAAGTGTGCTGATTTTCATGGTGTAAATCAGGGGTCTCAAACTCGCGGCCCGCCGAACAATTTTGTGCGGCCCGCAGACTAATCCACGAAGTTCAAAATATTTTGGATAAAATTAAGTAAGCCCGTGGATTAGTCTGCGGGCTGCACAAAATTGTTTGGCGGGCCGCATGTGGCCCGTGGGCCGCGAGTATGAGACCCCTGGTGTAAATACTCCCACTATGGCCAATTTAAGCTACCAACATGATGCCACCAAAAAAGGAAGTTGAATAGAGATGTGCAGTAGCAACACCATAATATCTTATTCTCACCATACAGACAACATCAATCTAAATAATGTCAAAAACATAGGTAAGAGGAAAGTATGGTAAAATAATTAGGAAATGAGTCTGAGCATTTATTACTTTTGCTTTTAATATAGTTAATTGTAAACTTATTTATTGTTAGAGAGCAGCTATATTTAAAAACCAGCTCACAAAATTACTGAACATTTAGCAATCATCTCTAGTAAGCAAGTGTGAACCAGCGTAAATGGGCTCCAGCACGCCTCTGGACAAGAACAATGTCAGGAATTACAGTAGATCCATCTAAGGTGAAGACTGCAAGAAAATCAAAGGTAACAGTCCTGCCTTTTCATTTCTGTATCTCCGGCACCTAGCGATAGGTTGCTGAATAGTTGCAAAGCCAGCAGCCGCCATCGTGGCCATTCACATGCAGGTTCGCATTAGATTCAGACAGACGGTGATGAAACAATGGAGCCAAGAACTGGTGGGCCATCATCTTTATCCTAGCTTGCACCCGACAGTCAAGAAATACACACAGGCCCTGGCCGGTTGGCTCAGCGGTAAAGCATTGGCCTGGTGTGCGGGGGACCCGGGTTCAATTCCCGGCCAGGGCACATAGAAGAAGCGCCCATTTGCTTCTCCACCTCCCCTCCTTCCTCTCTGTCTCTCTCTTCCCCTCCCGCAGCCAAGGCTCCATTGGAGCAAAGATGGCCCAGGTGCTGGGGATGGCTCCTTGGCCTCTGCCCTAGGCGCTAGAGTGGCTCTGGTCACAGCAAAGCGACTCCCTGGAGGGGCAGAGCATCGCCCCTGGTGGGTGTGCCGGGTGGATCCCGGTCAGGCGCATGCGGGAGTCTGTCTGACTGTCTCTCCCTGTTTCCAGCTTCAGAAAAATACAAAAAAAAAAAAGAAATACACACAGTGGGAAAACATTTCCCTTTCCATTCAGGGCTCCTAAAACCACTGACTTATCTGAGTTTCCTAGAATCAAAGGTTTCTAACCTCACCAGCCTTATTCACCTGTTCCCCATCTCCTTCCCTCTGCACAAACTCTACACAAACTGGCTTCTCCTTTAGTACTCCAACATCTTGGCTGCATCTTCTCTCCTCCACATGGCCTTTCTCTGCTCTTCTTTCTTTGCTCTTTCCTCTAATGCTAATCTCAGGAACCAAGAGACAGCAAGCTCCAGGTCTGCCTCACTTTATAGTGTAGAAATCCAAACCTTTAATCCAATATACAAACAAGGAAGTCTCTGATACAAAGTCACTTATCTGAGGCATAATGGGATTCCTCATAAGAGTGCACCACCTCACTTCAAAAAGGGTGGGAAAGGGTTAGTCCCAAAACCAAGCTCCAGGCTGTATACAAGGATCCTGCCTGCCTATAGCCCACCGCCAACACACATTAATACAATCACACCTATCCCAAGCAATCACCTGGGCAACGGGCTTCCACGTGGACAGCACCATCTTTAACAAAGTGAGCATAATATATTTTATCTGCCCAACAATAGTCAACATAAATTATATGCATATATATATAATGTTATATAATATAAATTTAGCCCTTACTATATTCTGGAAACTACTCTAGGAGCTTGGAGGTGGGTTTGGGTGGGTGTGGCAGTAAAAATCAAGGCCCTCCTTGCCTTTAGGGAATTTACACTCATGGGTGTGTGTGTGTGTGTGTGTGTGAGTGTGTGTGTGAGTGTGTGTGTGTGTGAGTGTGTGTGTGTATAAACAAATGCTGGTCATGTAAGGCGGTGGGTGATAGGGTTAAACATTCAGCAGTGCAAAGTAGAAAAGAAGTGGAGAACGGCTATTTCATAAGGAGTTGTAAGATGTAGGAAAGTAAGGATGGAATGTTCTGTTATCTGAGAAACACACTCTGTGGAAGGCTGAAGCACAGACTGCACGAATCTCGCCATTAAACAGGACTGGAACATTGAGAAATTTAGGAAGTTCCTTCTTCAGAGAACCCCACGCGGTTGCCCTTTACTTTCCTCAGGCCTTCTCCACAGCGCGAAGTCCTTCCTTCAAGTCCATCTCAGAAACACTAAGGGATTAACTAGACCCTTCGTTAAATAGTCATGTAAACTACAGACACCGATCAGAGGGAGTAAGGCGAGGCAAGTCTCCAGCATCAGAAGCCAGCTAAACGCGCTGACAATCCTGCGCATGCTCAAATTCTCCAGTGTCCGGTGCACCGACTCAAGCGGTTCGCGCATGTGCGAGAGCGAGGCTTACATTTTTGACCCAAGGGCTTGCCGTACCGTCCAGGCGGTGAGTTGCACCCTGGCTCTATCGTGTGTCTGCCACGGGTCAAGTGCTGTCCCGCCACAGTTGCTACCGCCAACATGAATCGGGAGAGTTTCGCAGCCGGCGAGAGGCTAGTGTCGCCGACTTACGTGCGGCAGGGCTGTGAGGCCCGCCGATCGCATGAGCACCTCGTACAGCTGCTTCTGGAGCAGGTAGCGAGTTGTCGGGACCCTGCCCCGCCGCGCGTCCCCAGGCTCCGCTCCGTCCCGCCCCCTGTACTGTGGAGCGCCGTGTCACTCGCTCCCGTTTGCTGGTTGAGACGTGTCCCCAGAGTCAGTCGCAGCCTGGCAGACGCTACGCCGATTTGCTGCACTCAGCTCTCCAGCTCGCCAAAGGCGGCAAAACGCAGAGTGTGTTACTAGAGGGTGTGTGGGGTGGAGATCTTGAGCCCCAGTTTGTGTAACTCGGGGATGCGGAAGCGAGTGGAAGTTCCAGTCGGTTTACTGTCCGGTTTGCGGAAAGGGCAAGGTTCGCCCCTCCCACCTGTCAGTCTTCCCGAGAACTCGGGGAACACGTGTTTGTGCACCACGCTGTATTAACTCCAACCCGTGCTGCCTCAGACCAGCACAGGTCTCGCTCCTGCCGGCATTTCCGAATTCTAATTTCACTGGAGTTTGACAACCACCGGTTTTTAACACTCTGGCTTGGAGAACTTTTGTTGAAGATAAGGTTTTGTTGGTTTTCAGTTACCTTAACTTACTGCCACTTTAAACCGGAGTAAACGTCTCACCGTGTTCATTTATCTCTTCTCGCAACCTGCAGATAATCCTAATATACTGTAACATAAACGTTCTGCCTATTTGAGGTTCTTCATAGTGCTGAATTTCTGTCTGACTTTTAGACAGTGAGGAAATGGCAAAATAACACATTAAACCATTTTAAAATTTATTGACGTGTGTTCTAGGAAACGATGCGATCATCTTAAATATAATTAAATTATACTTCAATATAATTACGTGTTGTATTTGTTTGTTTTAAGGGTAAATGTCCAGAGGATGGTTGGGATGAAAGTACACTTGAACTCTTCCTACATGAACTCGCAATCATGGATAGCAACAATTTCCTGGGCAATTGTGGTGTGGGAGAAAGGGAAGGAAGAGTAGCATCGGCCTTAGTTGCTCGGCGTCATTACAGGTATTCTCTCTTTTTTTTTTAGATAGCATATGAAAACATTTATCTTTCTTCCTGTTTGTTTATTTGTTTGTTTGTTTATGTGGGGTGGCTAAAACAATGGTGGCGATATTTATTATATTAGGTTATGAAATCTGTTTGTAGCCCACTTTCCTATTCAAATAGTCATGTAAATTACATAGATGAAACAATTTAGTCTCAGTACTGTAGATGCTTTTCAAGACAGTAGGGTCAAAGTTCTTGTCAGGTTCTGGGTGGTTCACAATACTGGCTATATATTCTGTTAAGAACAGTTCATCTAATAAACCTATTTTTTTTAAACCTATTATTTTTAAGAGTTTAAAACATTTTATCTATTGTAGTTTTCCATGTTTCTTTTCTACAGTTGCAAGTGTTTTTAGAGAATGATGTATAAGTAGAACTTGAAAACATTGTTCATTTGCATCTAAACCGAGTCCCCCATTTTATAAGCACCTTGCTTTGTTGCAACTGACGTGGGAAAAGGTGTCCTAAATTTAATTTTAGATTAAGTCACTCGTTTGTATTTTTTCAAAAAGCTTTTCATCAATTCGGGTAACCATTTAATAGACTGTGGTTCCAAATATACTCATTTCTCTGTTCTCCAGCCTTTCTGTAAAATATATTTCTTAAAAAATTCTTGTCTTCCATGACTTTAAATCATGATGAAATTTTCCATCCCATAGTAGAATTTTATTTAAATCAAAATGACCAAACTTCTAATTCATTCAAAAGGTACAAACTTCAAGTATAAAATAAATAAGTCATGGGATGTAAAGTACATCACAGTACATTTAATAATATTGTATGATATATTCCAAAGTTGCTAAGAGAGTACATCTTGAAGGTTCTCACCATGTGAAAGAAAACTCTGTTACTATGTTTGGTGATGGATGTAAACTAACTAGACTTGTGATCATATTACAATACATACAAATATTTAATTGCTATCTTGTATACCTGAAACTAAGATGATGTTACATGTCAGTTAAAAGAAAACATACTGCAGTTAAAACTAATGATCATGAAGGTATAACTTGGGTGAAAAATTCATGTTAAAAATGGGCTGATAATGGTCGATATTATCTGTAAAACAATGCTTTGTGTGTGAGGTTTCAGTGATGATGAAGTGTGTCAGTAGTGTTCTGTGATAATGCTGGTGTGCAGATTTTTAAAATCTATTTTACTATAAATTATAAATAGATTTTTGATTTTGAAGAATATTCAGAGGTATTTTTAAATAGCATACAACATGTAATTTACAAACTATAGAAATGATCCCTGAAAGTATAGTCTTAACATGTAATTTAAAGTGAGTGGATTTGCACGCAAGTTTTTAAAAATGGATTAAGGCAGTATTTGAAGTATTGACTCTTCCCCCATTGGAACTTAGTCCCCTGCTCCAGTCAGGGGAAAAAGAAAGAAAGAAAAGGATTTAATGTCAGATATATTTTGTTTTTCTGCTATTGCATAACAAACCACTCAAAAACAGTGTCTTAAAACAACCATGTACTATCTCATAGTTCTGTGGGTAAACTGGGCTCAGCAGGATGATTCCTGCTTTGGGTTTCTCTGTAGTTGCCATCAGCTGTTTCCTGAGAGTTTGGTCATCTAAAGGTTCAACTGGGCAATTTATCCAAGTTGATGCACTTGGATTGCTGGGAGCTCAGATGGCCTCTCCGTGTGGCTTTGGCTTCTCCGAACATAGCATCTGGGTTCTAAGAGGGAACTCCTCAAGAGCAAGCCCTTCATGAGGATTGATAGGAAGCTTTAAGGCTTCTCATAATCTGACTCAGAAGTTCTGGATCATCACTTCTGCTAGATTATTTCTGGCCAATCAGGTCACTGAGGCCAGGCCAGATTCAAATGGAGGGAATTAAACTCTACCTCTTGGTGTCACAGTAGTACCACATGGGCACGGGGAGAAAAGGAATTAATGCTGGCTCTTTGGAGACTAGATATCACAGCATAGTTGATGAGTTTGTTTCACTTTAATAAGATATTTTAATATTAATAGTTTAAAATATATCTACAATAGTCAATCAAGTATTGCTTCTGGTATTTTTTGTTGTTGTTGTTATTTCTATACTTAAACAGTGGATAACTTAGAATGCTGAATATTTTTGTCTAGTTGTTGGCCCATTTTTTTGTTTAGGTTCATTCACGGAATTGGACGATCAGGGGACATTTCTGCAGTGCAGCCCAAAGCTGCAGGCTCTAGCCTTTTGAACAAAATTACCAATTCTTTGGTCCTCGACATCATAAAGATGGCTGGTATGTACTGTTTTAATCGTAATACTTTCGGTTGACCAGTCACACATGCCTTTGCCTAATTTCTTTTATTAATGCATCTTTAAAAAAGTACATAAATGGCTTTTGAAAAGACCTGTGTATATGTAAACATACCTTCAGAATAAGATAGAAAATCAGAGCCATAAGCACGGGGGATGAGCGTGGCAGTGAGCTTGCTGAGGGTGAGCACAGGAAAAGGAGCACTCAATCCACTGCTCTTATTATTTGCTAGAGCATAGCACTTCTTCAGGAAGAATACTGGTCTTCCAATGGAGTAACTAATTTCTGTTTTACTTCTTATTCCTAGGTGTCCGTACAGTGACTAATTGCTTTGTAGTGCCTATGGCCACCGGTATGAGTCTGACTCTATGTTTCTTAACATTACGACACAAAAGACCAAAGGCAAAGTATATTATATGGCCGCGGATAGACCAGAAGTCCTGCTTTAAATCCATGATCACTGCAGGTAAAAGAGAAGAACTGGTGTGTATAATGTCTTCAATGTCGCAGTTAAACATTTCAAATTCTTTATGTAAAGACAGATAACTGAAAAGAAACTACACCTATTTCCTATTTCTTCTTTTGATTGTGGTAAAATATACATAACATGAACCATTTTAACCATTTTTAACTGTACAGTTCCATGACAGTAAGTACGTCCACACCGTTGTGCGCCCGTCACCTCCATTCATCTCCAGAACGTTTTCATCCTCTTCAACTGAAAGCTGCCCGTTCAGCAGTCACTGCCCCCTCCCCTCCACTTCCAGTCCCTATCAATCCTCATTCTAGTTCTGTCTCTATGAGTCTGACTACTCCAGCTCCTTCATGTAAGTAGAGCATTTGTCCTTTGTGACTGGCTTATTTTACTTATATCCTTAAGATTTGATCCATGGCATAGTATGTGTCAGAATTTCCCTGTTTTAAGACTAATATTCCATTCTGTGTGTGTGTGTGTGTGTGTGTGTGTGTGTATCCCATATTCTGTTAATTCATTAATTCATAGGTACACACTTGGGTTGCTTCTACCTTTTGGATGTTGTGAATAATACTACAGTGAACATGGGTGTGCAAATACCTGCTTGAGTCCCTGCTTTGAATTTTTCTGGACATATATTCAAATTTCTGTGTCCCTGTTCTTTAAAATGGGGTTATGATTAGCTAACTCACTAGATTGTTTTGAGGATTAAATGGGATGGCATATAAAATGCCCAGCAGTATCCCTTGAGCATGAAAGGTGCTTAGAAATGTTTGTTGCATATTCATGAGTGGAGTACACATAAACTATGACCATGAACCGAAGTGCAAGGAAAACAGGTATTCAGTATAGATGAGACAAAACTTTACATTGGTACTTTAGTATTTGTCTTGCTTAAGTCAATTTGAATTTGAGAATTTAAGATTATTTTTGAATGACTTCAGACTGTTGTATAAGTTGACTGCGTAAGTAATCCTAAAGAAACTCATGTAAAAGGATTTATAATAAGGACATATAGCAGAAATTGATAGACTTTAAAAATACACTGCTTTATTTTAAGTGGTATAAATTTGTCAAGTCTGTTAATTTAAATCCTATTAACCAAAGGATTGATAATCAAACTTATAGAAAAGATTGCTTTATTGAAAAACTGGAAACTTTCCCCCCAAATATGTTATGATCTGTACCATGATGGACACTATTCTTTTTCAGGATAGCCTCTATTCTTAGGAATCAAGATAGTTGTATTTTTTTTCTCTTAGATTTTTTTTATTCATTTTAGAAAGAGGAGACAGAGAGAGAGACAGGGAGAGAGAAAGGGGGAGGAGCAGAAAGCATCAACTCCCATATGTGCCTTGACTAGGCACGCCTGGGGTTTTAAACTGGCGACTTCAGCGTTCCAGGTTGATGCTTTACCCATTGTGCCACCACAGGTCAGACAAGAATGTTGTATTCTTTAAAAAAAAATTGTACTTTAATTGTTTGAAAGCCAAAATAGGGCTGGATCTTGATAAATTTTTCCCCCCCTCTATCAGGTTTATTTCTTTCCCGCTGGCTTTGGATCTGATTTCTCCTTTTTTTCTAATTTCTTAAGGTGGAAACAGACGATTGGTTTGAGACATTTCTGTTTTTTCTTTTACTTACTTGTTTTCATTGAATTCATTGTGGTGTGTTGTTTAATAAGATTATTTAGCTTTCAGGTATACAGTTCTGTAATAAAGTATCTGTATACTGTATTGTGTGGTCACCACCCAAGTCGAGTCTCCCTCCATCACCATCCGTCCCCCTTTACCCCCCTCCACCTCCCCCAACCACCCTTCCCCCCTGATAATCACCATGGTTATTTTTTTCTAATGTAAATCTTTTTTTTTTTATTGGAAGGATCCTTATGTTTATTTTTTTTATTTAATTAATTGTGTTTACATAGATTCTAGGGTCACCCTGAATGCATCCCCCCGCCCCCCTATACCCCTCAACATCTCCCTTGCGCCTACCTACAGTGCCCTCCCCCCTTCGCTTCAGGTTTATCCCATCCTATCATCCCCTTTCCCTCTGTCCTCTTGTCCTCTGGTCCCTTTGATCCCTCCTCTGTCTCAATTCTGTTTCTCAGTTCTCATTACTCCTTGGATTCCTCAAGTGAGTGAGGTCATATGATAATTTTCTTTCTCTGCCTGGCTTATTTCATTCACCATAATAGTTTCCAGGTCCCTCCATATTGTTGCAAAAGGTAATATTTCCTTGTTTTTCATGGCCCTATAGATTTCCATTGTGTATATGTACCACAGCTTTTTAATCCACTCATCCACTGACAGACACTTGAGCTGTTTCCAGGTCTTCGCTATTGTGAACAATGCTGCCATAAAGATGGGGGTGCATTTCTTTTCTTCAGTCAGTGATATGGTGTCCTTGGGATATATTCCTATAAGTGGGATGGCTGGGTCAAAGGGCAGTTCCATTTCTAATTTTTTGAGGAATCTCCATACTGTTTTCCACAGTGGCTGCACCAGTCTGCATTCCCACCAGCAGTGCAGGAGGGTTCCCCTTTCTCCACATCCTCGCCAGCACCTATCCTGTGTTGTTTTGTTAATGAGTGCCATTCTGACTGATGTGAGGTGATATCTCATTGTGGTTTTAATTTGCATTTCTCTAATGATTAGTGATGTTGAGCATTTTTTCATATGCCTATTGGCTATCTGTATGTCCTCTTTGGAGAAGTATCTATTCATTTCTTGTGCCCATTTTTGATTGGATTGTTTGTCTTCCGGGTGTTGAGTTTTACAAGTTCTTTATAAATTTTGGTTATTAACCCCTTATCAGATGTATTGTCAAATACATTCTTCCATTGGGTGGTTTGTCTTTTTATTCTGTTCTTATTGTCTTTAGCTGTGCGAAAGCTTTTTAGTTTGATATAGTCTCATTTGTTTATCCTGTCTTTTATTTCATTTGCTTGTGGAGATAAATCAGCAAATATATTGCTTCGATAGATGTTGGTGAGCTTACTGCCTATGTTTTCTTCTAGGATGCTTATAGTTTCACGATTTACATTTAAGTCTTTTATTCATTTTGAGTTTATTTTTGTGAATGGTGTAAGTTGGTGGTCTAGTTTCATTTTTTTGCAGGTAGCTGTCCAGTTTTTCCAACACCATTTGTTAAAGAGACTGTCTTTACTCCACTGTATGCTCTTACCTCCTTTGGTCAAATATCAATTGTCCATAAAGATGTGGGTTTATTTCTGGGTTCTCTGTTCTGTTCCATTGTTCTATATGCCTGTTCTTATGCCAGTACCAAGCTGTTTTGAGTACAATGACCTTGTAGTATAACTTGATATCAGGAAGTGTGATACCTCCCACTTTCTTCTTCATTTTCAAGATTGCTGAGGCTATTCGTGGTCTTTTTTGGTTCCATATAAATTTTTGGAATATGTGTTCTATATCTTTGAAGTATGTTATTGGTATTTTAATTGGTATTGCATTGAATTTGTAAATTGCTTTGGGTAATATAGACATTTTAATGATATTTATTCTTCCTAATCATGAGCTTCCACTTGTTTGTGTCTTCCTTGATTTCTTTTATCAATGTTTTATAATTTTCTGAGTACAAGTTTTTAACCTCCTTGGTTAAATTTACTCCTAGGTACTTTATTTTTTTTGTTGCAATAGTGAAGGGGGTTGTTTCCTTAATTTCTCTTTCTGACAGTTCATTGTTCATGTATAAAAATGCCTCTGATTTCTGTGTATTAATTTTATATCCTGCCACCTTGCTGAATTCGTTTATTAGGTCCAGTAGTTTTTTGACTGAGACTTTAGGGTTTTCTTTTTTTTTTTTTTTTTTTTCTGAAGCTGGAAACGGGGAGAGACAGTCAGACAGACTCCCGCATGCGCCCGACCGGGATCCACCCGGCACGCCCACCAGGGGTGACGCTCTGCCCACCAGGGGGCGATGCTCTGCCCCTCCGGGGCGTCGTTCTGCCGCGACCAGAGCCACTCTAGCACCTGGGGCAGAGGCCAAGGAGCCATCCCCAGCGCCAGGGCCATCTTTGCTCCAATGGAGCCTTGGTTGCGGGAGGGGAAGAGAGAGACAGAGAGGAAGGAGAGGGGTGGTGGAGAAGCAAATGGGCGCTTCTCCTATGTGCCCTGGCCGGGAATCGAACCCGGGACTTCTGCACGCCAGGCCGACGCTCTACCACTGAGCCAACCGGCCAGGGCCATTAGGGTTTTCTATATACAGTATTATATCATCTACAAATAATGATAGTTTTACTTCTTCTTTTCCAATTTGGATGTGTTTTATTTCTTCTTCTTGTCTGATTGCTGTAGCTAGAACTTCCAGTAATATGTTGAATAAGAGTGGTGAATGGGGGCACCCCTGGTTTGTGCCTGATTTTAGGGGAATTGCTTTTAATTTTTGTCCATTAATTATGATGTTGGCTATGGGTTTGTCATAGATGGCCTTTATCATGTTGAGGTATGCTCCCTGTATTCCCACTTTGCTAAGAGTTTTGATCATAAATTGGTGCTGGATTTTATCAAATGCTTTTTCTGCATCTATTGAAATTATCATGTGGTTTTTCTCCTTCATTTTGTTTATGTGGTGAATCACATTAATTGATTTAAGAATGTTGTACCATCTTTGCCTCCCCAGAATAAATCCCGCTTGATCATGATGTATGATTTTTTATTTCATGTATTGCTGGATCCGGTTTGCTAATATTTTGTTGAGGATTTTAGCATCTAAATTCATCAGGAATATTGGCCTCTAATTTTTTTTCTTTGTGTTGTCTTTGCCTGGTTTTGGAATCAGAATTATGCTCGCCTCATAAAAGGAGCTTGGAAGTGTTCCTTCCTCTTGAATTTTTTGAAATAGCTTGAGAAGGATAGGACTTAGTTCTTTGAATATTTGGTGGAATTCACCAGTGAAACCATCGGGCCCTGGCCGGTTGGCTCAGCGGTAGAGCGTCGGCCTAGCGTGCGGAGGACCTGGGTTCGATTCCCGGCCAGGGCACACAGGAGAAGCGCCCATTTGCTTCTCCACCCCTCCGCCGCGCTTTCCTCTCTGTCTCTCTCTTCCCCTCCTGCAGCCAAGGCTCCATTGGAGCAAAGATGGCCCGGGCGCTGGGGATGGCTCTGTGGCCTCTACCTCAGGCGCTAGAGTGGCTCTGGTCGCAACATGGCGACGCCCAGGATGGGCAGAGCATCGCCCCCTGGTGGGCAGAGCGTCGCCCCTGGTGGGCGTGCCGGGTGGATCCCGGTCAGGCGCATGCGGGAGTCTGTCTGACTGTCTCTCCCCGTTTCCAGCTTCAGAAAAATGAAAAAAAGTAAAAATAAAAAAAAATAAAAAAAAAAAAGAAACCATCGGGCCCAGGGGTTTTGTTTTTTGGGAGTTTTTTGATAACTGTTTCGATCTCTTTTGTTGTAATCGGTCTGTTTAAGTTTTCTGATTTTTCCAGATTGATTTTTGGAAGATTATATGTTTCAAGGAATTTGTCCATTTCACCTAGGTTGTTTAATTTTTTGGCATACAGTTCTTCATAGTATTTTCTTACAATATTTTGTATTTCTGTTGTGTCAGTTGTCATTTCTACACTCTCGTTTCTAATTTTATTTATTTGAGTCCTCTCTCTTCTTTTCTTGGTGAGTGTCATTAAAGGTTCATCGATCTTGTTTACCCTTTCAAAGAATTAGCCCTTGGTTTCATTGATCCTCTGTATTGTTTCTTTAGCCTCTATGTCATTTATTTCTGCTCTGATCTTTATTATTTTCTTCCTTCTACTAGCTCTCTGCTTTACTTGCTGTTCTTTTTCTAGTTCTTTTAGATGAAGGGTTAGGTTGTTTATTTGAGCTTTTTTCAAGCTTCTTAAGAAATGCCTGTAGTGCTATGAACTTCCCTCTCAGGACTGCTTTTGCTGTGTTCCATAAATTTTTGAGTTGTTGTATGTTCATTATCATGCGTTTCTAGGAATTTTTTTATTTCTTCTTTGATTTCATTGTTAACCCGTTCATTATTTAATACCATGCTATTTAGTTTCCATGTGTTTGAGTATTTTTCAGGGTTTTTTTTGTTCTTGATTTCTAGTTTCATGCCATTGTGATCAGAAAAAATGCTTGATATGATTTCAATCTTCTTAACTTTGTTGAGACCGCTTTTGTGTCCTAACTTATGGTCTATCCTAGAGAATGTACCATGAGCACTTGAAAAGAATGGATATTCTGCTGCCGTAGGGTGAAAAGTTCTAAAGATATCTATTAAATTGAGTTGGTCTAGTGTTTCCAATAAGTCTGCTGTTTCTTTGTTAATTTTCTTTCTTGAGAATCTATCTAGTGATGTTAGTGGGGTATTGAAATCTCCTATTATTATAGTATTGCTGTTGATCTAGCCCTTTATATCCATCAAAGTCTGCTTTATATAATTAGGTGCTTGTATATTAGGTGCATAGATATTTATGATGGTTATATCTTCCTGTTGGATTGCTCCCTTTATCATTATGTAGTGACCTTCTTTATCTTCTACTATAGCCTTGGTTTTAAAGTGCATTTTGTCTGATATAAGTATTGCTACCCCAGCCTTTTTTTCATTTTTATTTGCATGAAATATTTTGTTGCATCCTTTTACCTTCAGTATATGTGCTTCTTTTGTTTTAAGGTGTGTCTCTTTTGTTTAAGCATATGTATGGGTCCTGTCCTTTTTGGTTTTTTTTTGTATTTTTCCAAAGTTGGAATCGGGGAGGCAGTCAGACAGACTCCCACATGCGCCCAACCGGGACCCACCCAGCATGCCCACCAGGGGGCGATGCTCTGCCCATCTTGGGGCGTCGCTCTGCCGCAATCAGAGCCATACTAATGCCTGAGGCAGAGGCCATAGAGCCATCCTCAGCACCCGGGCAAACTTTGCTCCAATGGAGCCTTGGCTGCGGGAGGGGAAGAGAGAGAGAGGAAGGAGAGGGGGAGGGGTGGAGAAGCAGATGGGCACTTCTTCTGTGTGCCCTGACCGGGAATCGAACCCGGGACTCCTGCACACCAGGCTGACGCTCTACCACTGAGCCAATCGGCCAGGGTGGGTCCTGTTTTCTTATCCAAGCAGCTACCCTGTGTCTTTTGATTGGATCACTTAACCCATTTACATTTAAGGTTATTATTAATATGTAGTTGTTTATTGCCATTTTATTCTTTAAAGCTTTATTCCTCTTTTGCTATATTCTTTTCCCACTTTGATCTGTTTACAACAGGCCCCTTATCATTTCCTGCAGCATTGGTTTGGTTGTAATGAATTTCTTGAGTATTTGGGGTTGTTTTTTTTTGGTCTGGGAAGCTTTTTATTTCTCCTTCAATTTTAAATGATAGCCTTGCTGGATAAAGTAGTCTCGGTTGTAGGCTCTTGTTCTGCATTACTTTGAATATTTCTTGCCATTTCCTTCTGGCCTCACATGTTTCTGTTGAGAAGTCAGGTGTCGGCCCTGTCCGGTTGGCTCAGTGGTAGAGCGTCGGCCTGGCGTGCAGAAGTCCTGGGTTCGATTCCCGGCCAGGGCACACAGGAGAAGCGCCCATCTGCTTCTCCACCCCTCCCCCTCTCCTTCCTCTCTGTCTCTCTCTTCCCCTCCCGCAGCCGAGGCTCCATTGGAGCAAAGATGGCCCGGGCGCTGGAGATGGCTCCTTGGCCTCTGCCCCAGGTGCTAGAGTGGCTCTGGTCGCGGCAGAACGACGCCCCGGAGGGGCAGAGCATCGCCCCCTGGTGGGCAGAGCGTCACCCCCTGGTGGGCGTGCTGGGTGGATCCTGGTCGGGCGCATGCGGGAGTCTGTCTAACTGTCTCTCCCTGTTTCTAGCTTCAGAAAAATACAAAAAAAAAAAAAAAAAAAAAAAGAAGTCAGATGTCATCCTTATGGGGGCTCCTTTGTAGGTGATAGCCTTTTTTTCTCTAGCAGCTTTTAATATTTTCTCTTTATTGCTTAGCTTTGGTATTTTAATTATGCTGTGTCTTGGTGTAGGTTTCTTTGGGTTTCTCTTTAATGGAGTTCTCTGTGCTTCTTGAACTTGTGAGATTCTTCCTTGCATCAATTTAGGGAAGTTTTCAGTTATGATTTGATTGAGTAAAGTTTCTATCCCTTGTTCTTGCTCATCTTCTTCAGGAACCCCTATGATGCAGATGTTATTTCTCTTCGTGTTGTCACAGAGCTTTCTTAGAGTTTCCTCAGACTTTTTGAGTCTCTTTTCTTTTTTCAGCTCTGTTTCCATGCCTTCATTTATCTTGTCCTCCAGCTCGCTGATTTGATCCTCAGCTTCATCCATCCTGCTTTTAATTCCTTCCATTGTGGTCTTCATTTCTGATATTGTATTTGTCACTTCCGACTGATTATTTTTTAATATTTCAATGTCCTTTCTTATACTTGCTATCTCTTTATTTAAGTGTTTGTAATGACCATCCGTTGTTGTTTTAAGATCCCTAAGCATCCTAACAATCATTATTTTAAACTCTGCATCTGGTAGTTTGGTTATTTCCATATCACTCAGAGTCTTTTTTGGAGGTTTCTCTTGTGGTTTCATTTGGATTGCACTTCTCTGTCTTCTCATTATGTCTGTGTGTTTGGGTGTGTTGTTTGTAGAGCTGGTTGAGTCTAGGCTTGGTATTGTCTGCCTCCAATTTTCAGTTGTGTTATTTCTAGGTCTTCTTGGGTTGGCATCAGCTGTTGTTTGTAATCCACTGTCCTGGGTCTAGATAATTTGAGAAATAGTAGAAAATCAGCTGTTCTCAGGAAGCTACTTATTTAAGTGTTGTATGTTTTAATAACTGTGAAGGTATAGGTTAAGATACCTGGACGTCTTTGAACCCATGTATTTGAAGTGATGATTTTATAGTGGCGAAGCTTTTATATTTCTGTAGATGGAAAAGAGACGAGTTGATGTGGATTCTAAAGCACACCAGAAACTACTTGCTCTTAACTTTGCTGTGTGACCTTGGGGGAGCTGCTTAATCTTCCTGAACTTTGGCTTCCTTATCTTGAAATGAGTGAGTTGAGCTAAATGGTTTCTAAATCCTTTAGGCTTTTAAATCCATGAATCTAGCCTGCTGCTAGATTTGGTATTTGGGAAGACTGAAGATGTGACTCCATAATAACTTTATGTGCAAACTTTCCCAGGTTTATTTGCTACCCAATTTCTGAAACTTAAACACTTAGGGTTTACTTTTACCCTAAGTACTCATTAGTATTATAGTATAGAATACATAGTTATATAAGTGCATTGTACATTATTTGGTGTATATATTGCTTATACAGCTTTTACATCAGTGGATAACTAAATATACCAGGATGACTTTCTATCACATGCTAGTTAAGTGTAATGATTCAACTGAAAATTGATAAACAGTTTTTATATTTATGTTATAGAAGGCCCTTGTAAGCTATGAGGTGAGTCATTACCCTTTTCCTTAGAGGTAAAACTGTTGGCCATGGTGAAGACAGCACCAGGTGTTAGACTGATGGAGCCAGACCGACCTCACTTCAGTGACCTTGGTACTTGAGTTCTGGCTAAGAAAGAATTCAGAAGCAAGACTCAAACAATAAGAGAAAGTTTATTTAGAAAGTGACAGAAGTAGAAGAAGTGAGCTGTTGAAGAAATGGGTTTAGGAAACACATTGCAGAGGCAAAAGAAGGGTTCTTTGACCTTAAGAGGAAAAAAGTAAAAGTAATGCAGCTGGGGGAAGGCAGGAGGGACACAGGTGTGCTGCCAGGAAGGAGAGTGCCATGGATTCTTCATCCAAAGGGCTTTTAAGGGTGGGATTTTAGGAGAAGTCCCAGGGAGAGGATCTCAATAGAATATGCATCAGCTTTCCAGGTGTGTCTTTCAGAGTTATGGTCTCTACTGATTGGTCAGCACCAGGACAGGGGGTCATTGGCCAATGCAGCTGGTCACCCATCACATCGCTTGTCTGATTTTGCTGCTTTTGTGGTCCTGGAGCTGAAACAGCTAAGCTCTAGATATTATCCCCAGGGGTTAATGCTTAAGGGAGTGGTTGTGTAAGGGCCTGTGTGGGAGTCTTCAGCCCCTTGTTCCTCCTCCAAGGGTCTACCTCATGACTAGCAACATGCCAGGGGAGAAAGAGTCCGGGCAAGGTCCAAGCCACTTGACCAGCGAAATGAAAGTTCAAGTGATCCAAACTGGATGACCAGTGTTATGCTAGAGTTGGAAACATTACCCTTTGCGGGGGTGGTGGTGGTGGTGAGGTCCTTGATTTTCCAGTTTTGCCCATTGCTAAGCACCTGGGGATTCCTACCCATCATCTTGTTCTTGACCCATCATCTTTGTTCTGATTATGTCTAACTGCCTACCACAAAACATTTTTTGTAATCTGTTTCAATACTTGAGTTATATTTTTGTCCATCTCTGAAATGAAGTGAACTTTAAAGTAAAACTTAAGCATTGCCGGAGAAATGTGTAGATTTACTTTCCCGTGGACTGAAATGGAACTAGAATAAGTGATCCTTGTCGTCATCGATGACTTACTGCTTTTATAGGTATCTATACACCATTTGTTTTACTTCCCAGAATTAGTCTTTCTTGTAATACCAAAGTTCTAAATAGATTTGTGGGCTCACTGTGGTCTAGTGGTCCTTCACATTATTTTGACCTGCCTTTGACTCATACCAGTATGGAGCCAGGTCCTTATTGCTAGAAGAAGGTTCATCAACCAAAGGAGACCGGTAGAGTTCTTATGTAGAATAGCGCTGCTTCCTAGAGTTCCAGGATCTTCTCTTGTTTTGGCTTACACTAACATTTTGATTTCTGGTTTGCTGGGTTAGGTTTTGAGCCTGTGGTGATCGAGAATGTTTTAGAAGGCGATGAGCTACGCACAGACCTGAAAGCAGTAGAAGCTAAAGTCCAGGAACTTGGGCCTGAGAACGTGCTGTGTGTTCATTCTACTACGTCCTGCTTTGCTCCAAGGGTGCCTGACAGGTAAGTGAGTTGGAATACTGCCCTTTATCTATTCATCAGTCTATTAAAGAAAATGCGCATGTACTCTCTCAGAGATGCTGAGGTAACATTTGGCAGCAAATAGGTGATTGGACTGTTCTAAGAGAATAGATTGACTCTAGTGGAGAATCATTTCTTGAGAAAATAAAAATTTGACATAGAAGAAGAAAAAACAACGAATACCATCTGTTTTCTTGCTCTTTTTTTCTGTTTCTGATCTCTTAGCATCTTTTCCCTTACTATTTAATAGAAGTTTCTAAGCCAAATGTTCAGTTTACTTGTTTTCACTGTTATTGCCACTTCTTTGATCTTACAATTAGTTTTCCTATGTAGGAACTATTGATAATAATGAATTTAAAAACAAATACACGCATATACTTTATTTTCTCTCAAAGTATTGTCTTTGTCTTTTAATAATAGATTATAAGCAGAAAATTTTTAGAATTATTTACTGCCCTTTGAATATTTTTTAATTGAAAGATTAATTCAGATGTACACTTAAGTGTACAGAGTGGTTGTCTTGGCATTCTGAGAAAAATGCAAATGTTTAAGAAAATAAAAGCAAAAAGAAAACAATCAAATGTTTACTTTTTTAAAGGATGACCACACATTTTTATTCTGAAAATGCAATAGGCGTAAGTATAAGAATACAGATTTCTAGTTTCGACAGCAAGTCTTTGTTTCATGTTAACATTGTAAGTAGAAGTGCTAGTCATTTGTTAACATTATATTATAGATGGGCTTTCAGATACAATTTTAAAACCGTGCTTGTGAAAATTTACCTTGCTTCAATCATAAGTCTGTGAATTCTCTTTTAAGATTATATTGAAAATAATATAATCATCAATAAATAGTAATACAAAAATAAACTGTTTCGTGAACTCACATCTATAAACCTACTTTTGACCCACCCTGTATTGTATATGTTTTATTTATTACTTACCAAACATGTTTTAAATTTGCATGCAAATATTAAGCATCTCTATTCTTTCTTCATTGGAGGTTTTGTTATCTAGAAAAAATTTAATGTGCTAGAAATAAATCACATTTCCAAAAACAGCATATGGATATTTGTATCAATTTTATCCTGGAGGATAGTATTGTTTTTATTTAATCTTGACTAACTCTTTTTGGCTGTTTACAGTGTGCCTGGTTCAATATTAAATATTTCACATGAATCATAAAGTTTTTTTATCAGCAAAATTCTTATATATCACTTTCTAGTGGGTATTAAATGATGAATGCTTCTTATAAGAATGAACTTTAAGAAAATGGTGATATACCATTATTACTAATCTGTTTGAATTTCTGATTTTATTAAATTTAAAAATACATTTTGATTTCTTTACATTAAACTTAATTCTTTTGTAGTCTTAATTTGAATGGGTAGATATTGTTTTTTGTAGTGCATTAATTGGACAGAGAGCACTGTGGGGCGAAATAAGCCAAAGGAAATGTTAAAAAAAGGAAAAGTATCATGTCTTCTAATTGATAAACACCTTAAATTGGCTTCTAGGTTAGAATATAGTTTGATTCACATGGAAAATATTTTTTGATTTCTTTAACTTTCACTAAATACCTTTATATACGCTCTTAATATTAGCAGATTTGATCAATTCAAAATATTTAAGGCCCTGTCCAGTTGGCTCCGTGGTAGAGTGTTGGCCCAGTTTGTGGAAGTCCTGGGTTCAACTCCTGGTCAGGGCACACAGGAGAAGCAACAGTCTGTTTCTCCACCCCTCACACTCCCTCTTCTCTCTCTCTCTTTCTGTGTGTCTCTCATTCTCTCTTTTCCTTCTGCAGCCATGGCTCTAATGGTTCAAGCAAGCTCGCCACTGGTGCTGAGGATGGCTCCATGGCCTCACCTCAGGTGCTAAAATAGCTTGGTTGCCAAGCAGTGGAGCAGTAGCCCTAGATGAGCAGAACATTGCCCCCCCCCATAGGGGGTTTGCCAGGTGTATCCTGGTTGGGGTGCATGCAGAAGTTTGTCTTTCTGCCTCCCCACGTCTCATCCTCTCACTTAAAAAAAAAGAATATTTAAAACTATTGATTTAAAAACAAGTGATTTTTTTTTAAACGATAGTGCCTTACTCTTAAAGAAGTTTAATATTAAGGAATGCTTTAGTTAGAATACAAACATCTGAAAGTGCCTTTTATGAAGAAATTACTGTGTGTATCTCAGAAGGTCTATTTTATTAGAAACAACATTTGATTAGGTTAAGTAAGGTTTTCTATGTTGATTTGTGAGATTTATGAAAATAAATGATAAAATAAATTTTTAATTCATAAAACTCTAAGGAAGTAAATTGAAAACTTCTGACAGATGACCAGAATAAAGTTACTGCTATTTGTAGTTTAGAAACATATTTATACACATCTACTATAAAACGAAAATGAATTATCCATAAAGAGATAATAAAACTATATAATATGTATTTGAAATATGTCTTGTGGGAAGGAACTTTTATTGTATAAAAGTGCTTTGCTTTCAAATTCTTTATTGTATAAAGAATATTTTTTAAAAATTAATTTTATTAAACTATAGGATTTAGTCTTAGCTTTATAATGTTAGCAATAACCTCAGTCACAAGTAGTATTTGGTTTTACAAAGGAATATAATTTATTATACTCTGAAATTTAATGAACTTATTTTGCATAAAGTTATACTGTCGTATAATCTTTTTTGATGTTTCTTTTGTGTGTGTGTGACAGAGACAGAGAGAGGGACAGATAGGGACAGACAAGGAGAGAGATGAGAAGCATCAATTCTTTGTTGTGGCACCTTAGTTGCTCATTGATTGCTTTCTCATATGTGCCTTGACCAGGGGGCTACAGCAGACCAAGTGACACCTTTTTCAAGCCAGTGACCTTGGGCTCAAGCTGGCGACCTTGGGGTTTTGAACCTGGGTCCTCCGCATCCCAGTCTGACGCTTTATTCACTTTGCCACTGCCTAGTCAGGCTTGATGTTTCTTTTTTTAACTTAAATTTTATTTTCAATTATAATTTGCATTCAGTATTATTTTGTGTCAGTTTCAGGTGTACAGGATAGTGGTTAGACAACCATATATTTTACAAAGTTTTTCACCGGTATATCCAATACCCATCTGGCACCGTACTTACTTATGCAATACTGTTGTCTATATTTCCTACGTGGTATTTACATCCCTGTCACATTGTCTCAATATAGCAAGAGTCAAGGAAAAAAGTAAGAGTGACTTTAAAACCAGATTATTTGTCAAGTTGTTGGAGAATGTTATGTTGGTACTGAAACATTTAATGCTCTGTATTTTTTAATACATTGAAGTCTTTGAAGATTTTTTTTACATTATAAGACCTTTTTATTTTTATTTTTATTTTTTTATAGAGACAGAGAGAGAGTCAGAGAGAGGGATAGACAGGGACAGACAGACAGGAACGGAGAGAGATGAGAAGCATCAATCATCAGTTTTTCGTTGCGCATTGTGACACCTTAGTTGTTCATTGATTGCTTTCTCATATGTGCCTTGACCGCGGGCCTTCAGTAGACCAAGTAACCCCTTGCTCGAGCCAGCAACCTTGGGTCCAAGCTGGTGAGCTTTTGCTCAAACCAGATGAGCCCACGCTCAAGCTGGTGACCTCTGGGTCTTGAACCTGGGTCCTTCCGCATCCCAGTCCAACGCTCTATCCACTGCGCCACTGCCTGGTCAGGCACATTATAAGACATTTAATGTGAGATTTGCCAAGATTTCAAGATATGCTCATTATTTTTAGTATAAGTAACCAAAAGCATTTAAACATGAGCATATCCCTTTATAAGTGGTCATTATAAATAATCTGCTTCTTTTTTTTTTTTTTTTTTTTTTTTCATTTTTCTGAAGCTGGAAACAGGGAGAGACAGTCAGACAGACTCCCGCATGCGACCGACCGGGATCCACCCGGCACGCCCACCAGGGGCGACGCTCTGCCCACCAGGGGGCGATACTCTGCCCATCCTGGGCGTCGCCATGTTGCGACCAGAGCCACTCTAGCGCCTGGGGCAGAGGCCACAGAGCCATCCCCAGCGCCCGGGCCATCTTTGCTCCAATGGAGCCTTGGCTGCGGGAGGGGAAGAGAGAGACAGAGAGGGAAAGCGCGGCGGAGGGGTGGAGAAGCAAATGGACGCTTCTCCTGTGTGCCCTGGCCGGGAATCGAACCCGGGTCCTCCGCACGCTAGGCCGACACTCTACCGCTGAGCCAACCAGCCAGGGCTAATCTGCTTCTTTTTATACAGGAAATTTTAAAATAATTTAAAAGCTACCATTTTTACCGATTTTTATAAATACACATTTTTTAATTTATTGGTAACATTATAAATTTAAAAGCTTTTGGAAGTTGATCCTAAAGTGCCTGCTGTGTATTGTCAAACTGCCGAATTCTATGCTAAAAAAGAGCTGTAGAAATAATCAGTTTTGCCATTGTTTTCCTAGTGTACATTGAGAATAACTATTAAATTAGTTTCCAAACTGCAATTTATAAAAGCACAGTGTGAATATGTCTTTCTGTTGAATATTTATGCGTCTAGATTAGAAGAACTGGCTGCGATGTGTGCTAATTATGGCATTCCGCATATAGTCAACAATGCTTATGGACTGCAGTCTTCAAAGTGCATGCATCTCATCCAGCAGGTAAGAGCATTTAAAAAGATATGTCAAGAAAAAATGGATTTTAACATATAGGCTTATTACTTTGTTTTTCTTGCATCTAATGTAGAAAAAGCAGTTATCTAACACCATCTATTTTATGGAGCATTAGAAATTTGCATCCAATGTTCCATCAGTAAAAGTCATTTTTTGGTAGTACGGTGGTTATTGGAACCACTACTGGCTTTGGTCAGAACCAACATTGAAAAATATGTCAGGAGCTTAGTTTTGAACTTCCTGAGAATATTGCATTACCAAAATTTTTATTTTTCTAATATACTGGATTATAATGTTCTTAAAACTGTATTCATGATTTGTTCTATATTTAATACTTAAGGAAATCACTTTACCTTATTATCCTAGGTTGGAAACGAACTCATATATAAACATTCTAGCATATAACTATGGAGTTACCAAGTTTTTTTTTATTTTTTATTTTTTTACTATTAAGTAAGAGGTGAGGAGGCAGAGACGTCTGTGCCCCGACTGGGATCCACCCAGCAACCCCCTTACCAGGTGATAATCTGCCCATCTGGGTTACTCGGAACCCAGCTCTGTTACTCGGAAACCGAGCTATTTTAGCACCTGAGGTGAGGCCATGGAGCTATCCTCAGCACCCATGGCCAACTTGCTCGAACCATTTGAGCCATGGCCACAGGAGGAGAATTGAAGCAGATGATTGCTTCTCCTGTGTGTGTTGACTGGGAATCAAACCTGGGATTTCCACACGCCAGGCCGACACTCCACCACTGAGCCGACCATTTTTATTCCTATTCCCCTTTTTCCTTTTTCTCTCCCCTTCTCCTCAATTTTTAACAACCTCAATTCTTTTGAAAGTCAAATACATCATCATTACTAAAAGTTTAGAAACGTGAGGAAGTAGTAGAAGCTTATTCATAGCTCTGTGATTCTAACAAATACTCGTAGTAATTTATGTGTCCACTTTTTTCTTGTTTTATATACATGTATTGCACTTTATATAGTGATAGTCATTGTGTACATTTAGAATAAACTTTTAATAACAATGGAGAAAGATTTAATTTTTAAACTTAAATATAAACTTAGATTACAGTTTTATACTCTGCCACGACAATAAAGTTTTATAATGATCATTTTAATGGTTTCATAACATTTACTCAAATGTTATTTACTTAACTTGGTGTGTCTGATGAGAATAAGACTAAAAGAAAATGTGCTCCAGGACATGCTTTTAAAGGTACCCTTGTAGTTGTGAGTCAGGAAACCCTAGTCTGTCATCACTTCTCTTCGTTCATGAGGTGGTTTTACTAAAATTTTAACCAAAAAATAACACTGTAAGATCAGTGAATGAATTTTTTTAAATGTAGCTAATTCTGTTGTTGCAGATATTGTATTGCCTTCTAAAGTTGTTATTTATTCAAAATTTAAAAAAAGCAGGACACAGACATTTCATTTTTTTTCAATTTGGCCCTCATAAATAGAGGTGGTGTTGCAATTTCTTTAAAAAGAAATATATATTGGGTCTTATTGAGTGCTAGTTGCTGTTTCATGACATTCTAAAAACATTAGCTTTAATTCTTCCCAGTAGTTTTTATTAGTAAGGTGACCGATCATCCTTTTTTAGGGAGGACAGTCCTTTTGTAAGTTCCATCGTCCCTTAAAAAGTGTCCTCCTACACGTCCTCCTTTTTGATATTGGAAGACTAATCAGTAAATGTCCGTATTCTATCGATGCAGAGTCGATCCATCGCTGTGATGTGACATATTTGTATCTAAATAAGTATTTTTTTCTTACAATTACTATTAAAAATTAATAGGCATGTAAACATAATTACAATATAAAACATTATAAATGTATTATACAATTATCATATAGT
Organism: Saccopteryx bilineata; assembly: GCF_036850765.1. NCBI lineage: Eukaryota > Metazoa > Chordata > Mammalia > Chiroptera > Emballonuridae > Saccopteryx > Saccopteryx bilineata. The sequence continues at coordinate 249,262,739 of NC_089494.1, forward strand.
GTATTATTGCAATGAATAGAGTGTTTCTTTTATTTATGATATTGTTCTCTTCAATTTATTTTTGTCTTCCTTTTCTTTTTTTTCTTTTTTTTTTTTTTTCTGAAGTGAGAAGTGGGGGAAGGCAGACAGACAGACTCCTGCATGTGCCCTACTGGGATCCACCTGGGATGCCCACCAGGGGCTGATGCTCTGCCCCTCTGGGGCGTTGCTCTGCTGCGATCAGAGTCATTCTAGTGCCTGAGGCAGAGGCCATGGAGCCATCCTCAGTGCCTGGGCCAACTTTGCTCCAATAGAGCCTTGGCTGCAGGAGAGGAAGAGAGAGAGAAAGAAAGGAGAAGGAGAGGGGGAGGGGTGGAGAAGCAGATGGGCGTTTCTCCTGTGTGCCATGACCAGGAATTGAACTCAGACTTCCACACGCCAGGCCAACACTCTACCGCTGAGCCAACCAGCCAGGGCCTCTCCTACTTTTCATTGTAAAACAGTTGGTCACCTTATTATTAGTAATATATAGCATTTACTGAGTACACACCACGGATCAGGCATCCTCCTAGACTTTTAAAGTTTATTAACTTAATCTTAACCATTTCCGGTCTATAAAGGAAGAAACAAACTCAGTAGGATTAAGTGACTTGCCCAAGATCTGAAGCTACAAAAGGACCCAGGTAGTTCATTGTGACTCCAAAGTGCTGTATTTTTTTCTAAAAGGCAAATTACTAAAACTGCAAATACTTTCTGGGGAAGCTAGTATTGTAATAATGAGGCATCAATAAAGCAAGAGCTTACCACTAAAATGTGTAAGGATTCTTTTTCTGGAGTTTAGCAAAGTCTGAGATACTAGTGCTTTTAGTAATCCTGCTCCCAGTTGAGGTTCACATTTCTCTCAGGAAGCTGTGGACAGTACTTACATGTTAATGAAAGGCAACTATAACTGCTCCACTTTATTTTTACGTGCTACTACTTTGCATGTTTTTCAGTGATTTATTCTATTAGTCTTATATGCTTCTGTTTTCCTGAGATATGGTGAGACTTTCTTTGATCACCGTGTATGAGGAAATTAAAAGAGCAACAGGAAGTTTGAGACTTGAAGCATCATGTGATAGCCTCCAGCGCTTGCTGCTTCTACCTGTTGCCTGGATCTGGTCTCTCAGATTAGACCAGCTATCTGCCACTGCTATTCTTTCCGAGATATGGACGTGGGGAGAGAGTGTGAAGCTGAAGGTCAAACGCGGTTATAATATTAATAGGAGTATAGATTCTGAACACAGATTGAAAATCTGTCGCCAAAGATAAAGAAAAAAAAAAACCCAATCTTAGTTGAAATTTAGATAGTATCTCTATTTTTAAGAGGAGAAAATGGAAGCACATTTGACAGAAGGTCATAGACTATGTAGGATTGGGACTAGACCTTGGTTTTATATTTCTGGTAAGTAAGTATTCAATTTTTCATCAGAATATTAGATTTTCCCTTGAGGTTCATTTACAGTGGAATGAGATCATCTCACATGATAGCATTAGGAAACATAAGTTAATATAGAAACATTGCCAAGAGTTAAAAAAGTACATATATTCCATTAGTTGATATTAAAAATAAAATTTTTCTTTTTCTCTTTTGTTATCTGACTGGTGGTAGGAGCAGACTTATTGCTTTAAGTGGTCATGCAGGTAGATTACCCAAGAATCAAATAGAGGCACTTAAATGTGTAACTAATTGATTGGCAGCGTGGGTGGCTGCAGCCCATTAGATTATGGTGGCTGCTCTTAACCTCACAGAGGGTGTTTGAAATTACTTAATAGTTTTAGGGCCCACTGTTGACATTTATTGTCAAATATAAAATCATAGATGAGAGACACAGGAGGAATCCACTCTGTGCTACCCAATTTTAAGGTGGAAAACTCTGTTTCATTGTGGTTCCCACCTGAACTGATACGGGAACCCTGCCTTTCTCAAGGGGTTGCTGTGAGGATTAAGTGATTTTTGTGTGAAAACAGGTTGTAAACTATAAAGTGCTCTTTCACATATAGGGAGCAGCATTTAAAAATTCAGTTTAATACTTAAAAATATTTTACTGGCACTGTTGTAAAGCAATACAAATATTTTATCTGTTTTTTATTTTCATGCATTATTTTAATGGTATTTATTTGTCAATAGCCATTGTTGTTGCTTCTTCTACAAACCAATATGTAATACTACATTATTTCATTCTAGGGAGCTCGGGTTGGTAGAATAGATGCTTTCGTTCAGAGTTTGGACAAAAATTTTATGGTTCCAGTAGGTGGTGCTATAATTGCTGGCTTTAACGATTCCTTCATTCAGGAAATCAGCAAGATGTATCCAGGTAAATAAATTAGTTGCTCTTCAGAAAAAGTAACAAACAAACAAAAACCCATTTGTACATAGACTACTATAATAAATCTTAATTTACAAAGCTTTTTTACCCTGCTGAGTGTAACTTGTTCTTATTTCAGGAAGGGCTTCAGCTTCACCTTCTTTAGATGTCCTTATTACTTTATTGTCACTTGGATCAAATGGCTATAAGAAGCTATTAAAAGAAAGAAAGGTAAGCTTTTCCTTTAGGTGTAAAAGAATATTCCTGACTATAACGGCACTCCAAATCATTGGTATTTTTGCCTGTTGGTTTACCAACAGGATTATAGTTATCTAGTGTGGAGTATTGTGATCTGACTTATTTTGAAGGACCATTCTGATTGCTGTGTTGAGAATAAGTTAATGAGGCAAGGATAGAAGCTGGGATCCCTGTTAGGAGGCTTTTACAGTAGTCCAGACGTGATGTTAGCTTGGATCTAGATACTGACAGGGAGGTGATGAGAAGTGGTTGGATTCTGGGTCTGTTTTGAGCCAATAGGGATTCCTGATGAATGTATTGTATGACAGAAAAAGAGAAGTCAAGAATAATTCTGAGATTTTTTTTTTTACCTGAGCAACTGAAAGGACGGAGGAGCTATTAACTGAGATGGGTAAGCCTGTAGGTTTCAGTAGAAGGCCGAGAGTTCAGTTTCAGACAAAACTGAAGCCAGGTCATCTGTTGACATCTAGATAGAGATGTCAAGTAGAAAGCAGCATATGAGTCTTGTATTAACATATAGAACTGGGCTGGAGATAAAAATTTAGGGAGTTAGTTGGCCAAGAGAATAAATGAGATTGCAAGAGAGTGAGTCTAAACAGAAAAGGAGTAGCAGAACTGAGCTCTGTGGCACCGCAGCATTCTCCTGGGAGAGGAAAAGGGACCCGCAGAGGAATGTCAAATAACAAAAGCTTGAAGACGAAGCATAATGTCATGACTTTAAAGAATTTTTTTATTTTTTAATTACAGTTGGCATACAATAGTATATTAGTTTCAGGTGTACAACCCAGTGATCAGACATTATATAACTTACTAAGTGATCACCCTAATAAATCTAGCCCACATGTGACACCATATATAGTTATTAGAATATTATTGACTATATTCCCTATGCTACACTTTACATCCACTTGACTATTCTGTAACTACCAATTTGTACGTCTTAATCCCTTCACTGTTTTCACACATACCCCCAAACCACTCCCATCAGGCAATTGTCAGTGTTCTCTGGATCTATGAGTCTGTTTCTGTTATGCTTTGTTTATTTTGTTTTTTGATTCTACATATAAGTGAAATCATACAGTATTTGTCTTCCCCTGCTGACTTACTTCACTCAGCACAATACTCTCTAGGTCCATCCATGTTGTTTCAGGTGGGAAGATTTCATTCCTTCTGATGGCTGAGTCATATTTCATTGTCTGTGTGCATCACTTCTGTATCCATTCATCTGTTGATGGACACTTAGGTTGCTTCTATATCTTGGCTGTTGTAAATAATGCTACAATGAACATATGGTTGTATATATGTTTTTTTGATTAAGTGTTTTTGGGATAAATACCCAGAACTGGAATTGCTCTTGTTATATAGCCTTTGTTTAAAATCTGTTTTGTCTGATATAAGTATTGCTACCCCAGCTTTGTTTTGTGTGTTTGTTTCCATTTTCATGAAATATCCTTTTCTATCCCTTTACTTGCGTGTGTATCTTGATCTGAAGTGAGTCTCTTATAGGCAGTGTAATAAGGGTCTTGTTTGTTATCCCTTCAACCTCCCTGTGTGTTTTGAATAGAGCATGTAATCCATTTGCATTTAAAGTAATTCATTGATAGATATATATTGTCATTTTATTAATTCTATATTTGACTTGATCTTTTTATTCTTCTTCTTAAAGAAGACCCTTTAATATTCTTATAATACTGGTTTGGTGGTGATGAACTCCTTTAGCTTTTCTTGTCTGGGAAGTTCTTTATTTGTCTTTGTATTCCAAATGATAGCTTTGCTTGGTAGAGTAATCTTGTTGTAGGTAGGTCCTTGCTTTTCATCACTTTTAATATTGCCAGTTTCTTCTGGCCTGCAAAGTTTCTGTTGAGAAATCAGCTGACATTCTTATGGGAGCTCCCTTATAGATAACTAATTGCGTTTCGCTTGCTGCTTTTAAAGTTCTCTCTTTGTCTTTAACCTTTGGCATTTTAATTATGATGTGTCTTGGTGTGGGCCTCTTTGAGTTCATCTTGTCTGGGACTCTCTGGGCTTCCCGGACTTCTATGTCTATTTTCTTCACCAGGTTAGGGAAGTTTTCTGTTGTTATTTTTTCGCAAAGGTTTTCAATTATTCCTTGCTCTCTCTGTTTTCCTTCAGGCACCCCCATAATGCGAATGCTAGTATGCTTGAAGTTTTTTTGGATTCTTTTTGCTCTTCTGATTGGCTATTTTCTGCTTCCTTCTAAATCTGTGATTTGATTCTCTGCGTCATCTACTCCACTCTTAATTCCCTGTGTGTATTCATTTCAGTTCGTATACTCTTCATTTTTGACTGGTTCTTCTTGTTTTCTATCTCTGTGTTTATGTTTTCTATTTCTTTGTTGAAGTTTTCACTAAATTTATTTACTTTTCCCCTAAGTTCATTGAGCATCCTTATAACCAGGGTTTTGAACTCTGCATCTAGTAGATTATTTGTCTCTATTTTGTTTACTTCATTTTCTGAGGTTTTGCTTTGTTCTGTCGCTTGGGACACGTTTCTCTGTCTTCTTATTTTGGCAGCCTCCCTGTGTTTGTTTCTATGTATTAAGCAGAGCTGCTATTTCTCTTGGGTTTGGTAGAATGGCCTTCAGTAGTAGGGGTCAGTGGCACAGCCTCCCTATCATTCAAGCTGGTCACTCCAGGTGTGCCCCTCACCCCACTAGGTGGACTGTGTACACCCTCCTGTTATAGGTGAGTCTTGATTGCTGTTGGTACCTCCATGGGAAGACTTTCCCCCCAGACAGATTAGTGTGAGGAATGTCTGTGACCAGTGGGGAGGACCAGCTATGCAGGGGCTGACCCCACAGAGCAGGGCTTATTTCAGCAGAGTTCTGATGCCTGCTGGGTGTGTCCCCGGAGTGTGTCACTTGTGGAGGAAGCTGGGTGGTGCCTCAGAGTGGTCTAAAGCTCTCCCATCAGGTGTGCTGGCTCTGAAACCTCCTGGGAAGTTCAGGCCAAGGTCAGCTGCCACCTGTGTCCTGTCCAGGGCCAACTGGCATGAGCTACAAAGCAATGTGCAGATGGCTGCCACTGGTGCTGGGCTTGGAGTTGCCCAGGAGAGGCCAGGCTGTGAAGTGAGGCTGGCTGCTGTTAGTGCCAGGCCTGAGGCCCCTTAGTGAGAGGTACAAGGCCCGCTGAGGCCAGATACTGCTTGTTTGCGAGATTTTAGTAAAGTCCAAAGCATGAGCTAAGACAGGCTAATTATATGGAAAAATAGTGTGGGTTGGTCCCACAAGTTGGGTAGGGTAAGTTGGGTGAAGCAGGATCTCAGGAAATCACCAGGGCAGGGTGAATATTGCTAGCCAGGTTGAGGGAGACTCAGATATGACACGCACCTGCTACCTCTGTGGGGGAGGGCTCAGCAAAGGAACAGTGGCCTCTGCCAGCTCTTCTGTCTGGGAGAAAGCAGTCTCTACAGCTCTCATACCAAAGCCAGACAATTCAGTTCCTCCCCTATGCCCCTGACATATCTTTTCTTTTAAGAGAAATACCTACGACTACAGTTGCTCTATGTCTCACTCAACCACAGTCCCTGCTGTTTTGTTTGTTTGTTTGTTTGTTTGTTTTGTATTTTTCTGAAGCTGGAAATGGGGAGAGACAGTCAGACAGACTCCCGCATGCACCCGACCGGGATCCACCCGGCACGCCCACCAGGGGCGACGCTCTGCCCACCAGGGGGCGATGCTCTGCCCCTCCGGGGCGTCGCTCTGCCGCGACCAGAGCCACTCTAGCGCCTGGGGCAGAGGCCAAGGAGCCATCCCCAGCGCCTGGGCCATCTTTGCTCCAATGGAGCCTCGGCTGTGGGAGGGGAAGAGAGAGACAGAGAGGAAGGAGAGGGGGAGGGGTGGAGAAGCAGATGGGCGCCTCTCCTGTATGCCCTGGCCGGGAATCGAACCCGGGACTTCCGCACGCCAGGCCGACGCTCTACCACTGAGCCAACCGGCCAGGGCCCCTACTGTTTTTTTGTTTGTTTTTTCTTACTGATTTGAGAGAGAGAGAGAGAAAGAAAGGTAAACAGAGAGACAGAAAGGGAGAGAGATGAGAAGCATCAACTCATAGTTGCATCTCTTTAGTTCATTGATTGCTTCTCATATGTGCCTTGACCGGGGTGCCTCAAGCCAAGCCAGTGACCCCTGGCTCAAGCCTGTGACCTTGGGCTTCTAGCCAGTGATCTTTGAGTTTAAGCCAGTGACCATGGGTCATGTCAGTGATCTCATGCTCAAGCCAGATGAGCCATGCTCAAGCCAGATGGGCCACGCTCAAGCCAGCGACCTCGGGGTTTTGAACCTTGGACTTCAGCATCAGGTCAGCGCTCTATCCACTGTGCCACCAGCAGTCAGACTCATTAGATGTTTATTGAATGAACTAATGCAGGGTGTGTGGGAACAGCACAGGTCTGGTGTTGTATAGTCATCTCTTATTTACACAGAATAAGTATCTTTCTGGAAAATTAGTCCAAAAGCAAGTAACATTTTAACATTGACTTCACTAAATGAGAAGTATCTTCCTGTATGAACATAGGTGAAAACTTGTAAAAAGGAATGAGTTGAAAGGTGATTACTTGTCGTGTAGAACAGGGACTGGACCTCCAGGAGTGGGACTGCCTCTCTAGCAGGTACTCTTTTCCAAAGCACTCTTCTTACACTGGATTATGAAATTGTTGATTTTAGGGGTGTTCTGTCATCATTTTGGAATTTAAGCATTTCTATTATGCCATGGTTCTTCTAACTTTTGACACTTAGAGTTTGACTTTTACATTTTCAGCTTTTCTGATGATTCAGAGTCCCGTATATGTGTACACTTTGCTTAGCATACATGAAAATCCGCCTGCTTTGAGAAGGACTGTAGGAATATGCAGCTCAGCTGCTGAGTGGCTCCAACAGGCATCCCTGCTCTGCTTTCCTTTGGAACTGTGTTCTTTATTAATCATTGGGTAAATACTTTATGGGAGAAATTTTACGTTCTAGTGATATTTATGAATTGAATGGCTCCATCTCCGATGCCAAGAGGTACCTCTCTTTGTAACACGCAGGACTTTGTTCTTTTCCTTTTATCTAGGTAGAGTAGAGTGGGATAAACAGGGATGGGACAAGAATAGGGTGATAACTACTGGGTGTTGGTGCGAGTCTGTGGGAGTCCTGCTGGCTAACGTGAGTTACTGTGACCTGCAGACGCAGCGAGGCTAAGGGGAGAGTAGGTGGGTGGGGAACGAACACTTTAGTGAGTATGTGCTTTATTCCAGCAACGCTGCTAGGTGTATTATGTTCGTTATTTCATATTACTCAGCTTAAGTTTAGGAGGTAGGTATTATCCCTATTTGACAGATAGACTTGTGGCTCAGAAAAGTTAAGTACTTACTCAGGGCCACATACAAGTGCCAGATTGCCACTGAAACTCAGGCTGGGGTGATGCTAACGCCTCTCTGCTTTCCGTATATATATATATTTTTTGTGACAGAGACAGAGAGAGGGACAGATAGGGGCAGACAAACAGGAAGGGAGAGAGATGAGAAGCATCACTTCTTTGTTGTGGCACCTTAGTTATTCATTGATTGCTTTCTCATTATGTGCCTTGACCGGGGGGCACCAGCAGACCAAATGACCCCTTGCTCAAGCCAGTGACCTTGGGCTCAAGCTGGTGAGCTTTTCTCAAACCAGATGAACCCACGCTCAAGCTGGCGACCTTGGGGTTTCGAACCTGGGTCCTCCGCATCCCAGTCTGACGCTCTATCCCCTGCGCCACCGCCTGGTCAGGCTGCTTTTTATCTAAGCGCTCTGCACTCGCTGCTTCCAGTACTGAGGGAGCGTTTACCTGCTCTGAGTCCTAAAGATGATGCTCTTGTGACCCCCCTCACAACATTCATATCTAGTGGATGTATGTAAAACCCCGAAGGTTCTATTGTATTAACTGGTTTTATTTAAAATGCTTTGTATAGAATTTACTTAGACTAGGACTATCTGCAGTAGTAACCTTCAGAGTTCATTTGAGAACTCTGTCACTGTAAGTGAATAAAATTGTTCTTTAACAACTTCATTCAACAGGCACGTCTTTTCATTGAAAAATGTCGATGTCCTCCATAAACCATAATTGCATATCTGTAGCATAAATATTGTTTTTTTATTGGATTTGTTTCAGAAGTAAGGACCTCTTTTGTTTAAATGGACTTGCTTTTGAACTGTGAAAATTTAATCGTGATAGTTTATTGGTTCAGCTCTGGAGAAGCTGAGGAAAAGCTATTCTGCTCCAGCCAGAGCTATTTATAGCCCATCACTGGACGCTCCTTTTTCTACTATCGGTGTTATTGCGTGCTAAAAAAAGGAGCGTTCAAAGAAAACTTAGGGTTTTTCAATTCTGTGCCCTTCTTCACCACAATGATATTTTTAGAGGTTATTTCATTTAGTGTATCTCTTCAGAAAAGCCTTTATCTTTTTCACAGTAGAGGCAGACAAGAACTCAGCTTGAAGCCATTCCTTTTCGAGCCATCTTTTCTGAGGGATGAAAGGATCAGAGACTGTGTGTGTGTGTGTGTGTGTGAATTGAGCCTCTTTGCCCCCAGCCCCTTCCTGATCAACACATTGGCTTCATTGAGGGGAGAAATGACCAGAAATCTAACGGAAGAGGCCTTTAAGGAAAAGGGTTAAAAGTTAAGAGACAGTTGCTCTGAGGTTCTCTAAGCAAAAAGCAAGATCGGTCTTAGAAGTTTCTCCTCGTTTTTGTTTTGCTTCCGGAGGAGACTGTGACTGCGCTTAGCTTTCCTTTGAGGAGAGTGCTTTGCCTAACAGGGCCGGCAGGTGATCGTGGTTGCAGGTATCTGCTGAACTGGACAAGTGCAGGAGAGCAAAGACAGCGCAATGGCTGTGCCCGGGGCTGGAATCTGTTAGCCGAAGCTTCTGAAAGAGCATCAGACATCTGCCTCACACAATGTCCTGTCACGGAGCTGGGTTTGGAGACAGTAGGTCTGCAGCCCTAAAGGTGGAGTAGTTGATTGAATCTCAGTAAAAGCATGAGATTCCAGGCCTGACCGTGGGGCCTCAGCAGAAGCGTTTGAAAGCAGTGCTCTAGCCTATGATGAAAAGACTGCTGAGTGTGCCTGGATCCTTAAATCTGGCCACAGGCATGGAGCAGCACATCGCATTGGCACCATCGTCTGCAAATGTGGCCATCTGTGCGTGGATATGCACCTGCAATCTGTTGTCCACCCGTCCTTTGAGGTTATTGAAATATTAGACTGCTTGGTATGCTTCCCTTTTGGTTTATTACCTGCCTTATGAGGCAAACTGTAATAACACGTGAAGTTCTATTTACATCTTATTCTATAACACAAGACAGTATGTTTCAAAAAACATGATTACATAAGCACTTTTTCTTTAAAATTTACTGAATTATACACACTGTTGGGTTATGGGGAGGGAGAGGCTGAATGTTGGGCTTCATGACTGTAAATCAGTTTGTAAAAGGCTGTATAAAGGGTAGTGCTTAATATAATTCAACTTATCTTTCATTAACATCATGAACTATGGTATAAAGTCTTGTATTTTTATTCTGGAAATAGCGCTGACATTAGCATTCAGGTATACAGCTCAGTTTATCTCTAGTGAAGAATCTTTTAAAATTAAGTTAAAGATAGCACAAAAGACATAGAAAATCAATAATATTTCATTTCTTTTAAGGAAGATCTTTTTATGTACATTTGCTTGGGGTGCTAATAAATTTTTCTCTTTATAGACGTATTTTATAATAAATGTCAGTTATAGATTTAACTCTAGCAAAAATATAGTGCAGGCTCTGTAGTGCCTTTAATATGTCAGGTAAAAAACTGCTTAGCTAAGTATTAGTGTAGGAAGTTGTGGTACAATCTCTTAGATGATACATTTTAAATGTAGTAATTTTAATGGGAAAGCATTTAGGACCTTAATAGGTGGAATATTGTAGGATTCAGTATATTGTGTTTTCAGATAATTTAAGCTTTTTTGCTTATTGGATTACCTATCATAACCCTATACACAGAGTAGAGATACTATAAATATTTGCAGATGGATGTGAACTTGACTCACAAATATTTTCTTTTTTCTCTAATTACTCCCATAGTAGTGATAGGAGATTTAGTTACCTTAGTATGATGTTTATTATCTAAAGACTTTTATCCTAATGTTATGTTAGCTACAATTAAAACTGAATTCCAGTGGCATTAGCAAGTGATTGATAACCCTGGTAAAGCTAATTTGTTAAAGTATTAGAAATTGAACATTGGAGAAAAAAAATCTCAGTTTTTTAATAGCCACATATGCAGTAGTAAGTTTAAAAGCTCTATTTAGGGGTGTTACTAAGGAAACATTTCCTCTCTTTTTAGAAATAGCTGAATAGAAATTGTGTACACTTGACTCAAACAATATAGGAGTTAGCGATGCCAGTGCCCTGTGTAGTCAAAAATTCCGTGAATAACTTTTGACTCCCCCCAAACTGGTGTCTGTGGGGGATTGGTTCTAGGACCCCCCATAGAGATCAAAATCTGCAGGTGCCCAAGTCCCTATATAAAATTATATAGAGCAGTTTAAACAGGAGGCGTTTCATATCCATGGATTCCAGATTATAGATCGAAACCCTTTTTTCGATCCATGGTTGGTTCAGTTGTGATACAGATGGTCAACTGTGCTTATTGAAAATAATTTGCATATAAGTGGACTAGCACAGTTCAAACCTGTCTTATTCAAGGGCCAACTGTAATCACAGTGGTGATTATCGTGGCAGCCATTCTAGATAGAATACTATTTTAAATTGGTCCTCGCCTCTGAAATACGTTTTTTGGTTGTTTCTACTGGGGGGAAAACATAGGAATGTAAAAGGCATTTTCAGGCTGTCTGATTTGTTTCTGCTTATGAGAGGTTGACACATCTGAGAATAAGCGAGACAGGTGCAGATTAAGAGTTTGGTTTGCACCCTGGCTGGACTGCTCAGTTGGTTGGAGCATTGATCTGAATTGCAGAGGTTGCCAGTTCAATCCCCAGTCAGGGCACATAGAAGAACAGGTTGATGTTCCTGTCTCTCTCTCTCTTTCTCTCTCCCTTCTTTTCTGACTAAAATCAATAAAGTAAACATAAAAAAATACTTTGGTTTATAATATAGATGGAGAAAAATCAGCAGTTAATATCCAAATTAACATGTGATTTTAAAAAAGCATACAGAGCATTGAAGTTAGTGACCTAGTTATTTTATAGTACAATGGATGGCAGTTTATAAATGAAGCCCCGGAATTCCGCTCTTCATACACACTGGTGTGGTACTAAAGGATTGTACTCTTAATTTCTGTATTCCATTTGATTATCATTTCATCTTCTGAAGTGAATATTGAAGTATTAGTTGAATAAGGAGGAGTCTTTATATGTCCAAGAAAGAGGCCTACCACAACTTTATTTTTCCCCCGTTTCCAGTGATAACATTTGCCTTTCTAAATATTTCTCTACACTTTGTTTTAAATGACAAAAGAAAAAAGATTTATTACATGTATCAGTAACACTCATAGGTTCAAAAGGTATCACGAATTTGTATGTTAACTTTTTCAAATAAAAGAGTCAATTTCTTTTAGTGATCTAAGATTTCATAATTCTGACATGCTGAGATTGATCTTAGAAGATCACCTAAAAATTTAAGTACAACAATTAATTTGAAAATTTTTTTATTTAGAATATAAAATATACTGTGTCAACAAGGGTAAAAATGTTTGTGGTCTTCAGTAGACTCATTAATAATTCATAAACTTGGTAGGATTTTTTTCTCTTCTTTTAATCTTTACCTAACAAAAGATAGAGTTAGTCTTTCCTGTGCTTTAGACATGAAGAAGCTATTTTGCGGGTCAGTGTGGGGTCGGACTCTGCAACCCGTAGCTTACAGAAAACTGAAGCAGCTTTTGTGGTTTGTTATTGGAGAAGCGTCATTCCTGCTGTCTCCACTCTGGGGTACTCTGTTGGCCCTTGGCTTTTAGGAGTATCTTTAGAGTTTATAGGTTTTGACTATGGCTGGAGGAGATCAGTGCAAATGCCTTGTTCAATGGGCAGATTTAAGAACTTAGTGGGGAAACAAAGTATAATTTTAGGTCAAATAGTTTCCAGCTTACTATTTATTTGTAACCTTGGTTGAACTCCCACTTCTAACATGTACATATGAAATTTCATACTTACATCTTTTGAGTTCTTCTTATTAGATATACATTGTTTTCTAGAGTAGGATCATAAATGTAATTTTTAGTTTTTTGTTATAGCTTTTAAATTGAGTTTAGAGAATTGTTATTTTTAAATTTATATGATTTAAAAGAAATACATTTTTAAACTATCTCTTTCTAAGTTACTTACATTCTAAAAGCCTGGTAGTTTTCTTGGTGTTGAGAAAACAGTGGTGAGGAAGACAAAGCTCCTCCTTTCGACAGCTTTACTTTCCCCCCATTCTAGTAGGTTGTCATAGGCGGTATTTGTTTAAGCAAATAAATGGGGTCATTTCAGATTGTGGTAAGTATAGTGAAGGAGCCAAAACGAGGAATGGCATTGGAGTGAGATGGAGAGTTGGGAATGGGCCCAGTTGGAGAGCTGCTTGTATAGGGAAGTGGTAAGGGAAGGTCTCCTTAGTCTGTGTCAAGAGGGACCACCCATGGAGTGACCTGGGAGGAGAGCTTCCGAGTCTAGGGGGAGTAGGCGTAAAGGTTCTCACACAGAGTGAGCTTGGCGCGTTCAGCTGTTGGAAAAGAGGCGGACGTGGCTGACGCCGTAGTGAGTGGGGGAATGACAGTTGCTGAGTGGCCTTGTTGGCTGGGCCAGATCCTTTGGGACCTTATAGATCAAGAGTTGTTTTTTTTTCCTTCCTTTTTTTTTTTTGCTATATATTTACCGAAGGAAGTCACTGGGAGGGGCATGATCTGATTTATGCTTTTGAATGAGCACTCTGGCCTCTGTGTGTAGAGCCAGGTAGAGGGTCAGGGAAGGAGGCAGAGGAAGTCACTTAGAATGTGTTGCGTGCTCCAGGACAGAGGTTGACAGCTTCTTGGGCTTGAGCTGCTCATAGCCCTGGAGGCTCTAAAAAGAGGATGGATTTGTGATAGATACGTAATAGCCCCAACGCAGAAAGTGTACTGGTTCATCGCCTTCCTTACCTAGATTCTGTGGGTTTCTGATCATTGTGGCAACTTTGAACCTCCTTATATTGCAGCAAAGGAAAGAATTGCTCCTTGGGCACAGGAATGAGTTTAATTTAATTGGCATCACAGACTTTACACCAATCAGATTTTGTCTTGTTAAATTTAGCAAGTTGCAATACATATTTATTTGATTCTCTTTAAGTGTAACATTTTGTTATTGCAGGAAATGTTTTCATATTTGTCCATCCAACTAAAGAAACTGTCAGAAGCCTACAATGAAAGACTGTTGCATACACCTCACAATCCCATATCTTTAGGTAATTCTTTTTCCTTAAAAAAAAAAAAAAAAATCAGCACTTCTGATCCAACCCCAGCAGGAAGGTGGTATTTCTAGAAAGAGTATGAATTCCTTCTGGTTACAGTGATATTTCTAAATTTATTACAGTATTAATTTGTAAGTTGAAAAGGTTCAGTTAGCCTTTAGGAATGTTTTAATGTATTTCTAAGATAAAAACTATAAACCGAAAGAATCCAAATCGGAATTAAGTATTATAATGATTAGACAGAAAATAATACTTTAACTCTTGCTTCTAATGAAAATCATTTGTTCACTAGTAAGGATTCTATGTAAGTATTTAAAAATTTCTACCAGTTAACAAAACACTATAATATTAGATGTTAAAGCTATTCTTATATTGTTTTTAATGCTCTTATTGTATTTTTTATTTCTTGAGAGTCTCCATGTAAGAGAATTCTGTATTGATGATAATTTCTTTTGTATAAGGACTATGTATTTTTGTCATCTAGTACAAGAACTACTGAACAGGATAATATGAATATTGACTTCTATGCATTTAAGTAACTTTTAAGCTTTATAATTATCCCTTTAATTTGTGAATATATGCAGTATAATATGTTTCATATTTCATGTGTATCTGAAGAAAGTAAGGAAATAGTCATTGATAACTAAAACCTTTTTCTGGAATGCGCTTCCATGGAAAACTATTTGACTATGAATATATACTAAAACCCATCGCAGTCAGTTCTTTGCTGGTCTATAATCTATGTAGATGTTACAGAAGGTGATATGGTACGGTTTGAATCCCAGTTCTGCCATGTCTTAGTCCCCAAGTCCCTTTCCCCTATTTATGAATAGAGATCATGATCCCTCATATGCAAGACTGCTGAAGAATGGTTGAGATTATATACTCTCTGGTGTGGTAAGTACATCCTCAGGAAATGGTACCTACTATAGGTGATTGGTGGTATGAATAGAGTACAGTTTACCCATATAACCTCAGAAAGATAATTTTCATTTCTATATGCAGAAGTTGATCTTACTTAGTCTTATACATATACTGAAATATATCCCACATTCTCATTTTACAAGTTCCTAAAACCTGGTTGAATTTGAATAAACTGCCATATTGATCATGTCATAGCTCCATCTGTTTAATTGGAAAATGCACTCTTTAGAGGGTTGATACAGAAATTCTGTTTGATGCTGAGTATGTTAATTTATATTAACATACTTTTTGTCTGATGTACAAACAAATCTATACTATAATTTATTAAGTGCATTTTAGTAAAATCATGCCATGTGACAGTGTATAAAAAAGTAATGTCTCTGTGAAATAAGCCAGTAACAAAAAGACAAATACTGCATGATTTCATTTATATGAGGTACTTGGAGCAGTCAGAATCATAGAGACAGGAGGTAGAAAGGTGGTTGCCAGGGGCTGGGAGGAAGAGACAATTGGGAGTTATTGTTTAATAGGTATACAGTTCCAGTTTTATAAGATGATAAAAATTATAGGGATGGATGGATGGTGGTGATGGTTGCACAATAATATCAATGTATTTAATACCACTGAACGTACATTTAAAAATGCTTAAGATGGTAAATTTCATGTTGTGTGTATTTTAACACACAGAAAAAGTGATGTCTTCATTATTAAGTGTTGTTTCTTGAGTGATTCTTGTGCCGGTGAACCAGCTTATGGGGCTACTTTTTCCTTTTTCAGCTGTGACACTTAAGACACTAGATGAACACTGTGGCAAAGCTGTTACTCAGCTTGGCTCAATGCTTTTTACCAGACAGGTTTCTGGAGCCAGGTGAGTGTGTTTAAAAGAGGCTTGGATTTATATGGCTTTTAAATTTGATTCTAATTAAGTACTTTTCTTAACAATAGTTTTCCCACGTATATGCTGACCTACCCCTGAGACTTCATTGTGGAGTAAATGATGATGAGTTAGAGAATCTATAAGTCTATTATGTGCCCCGTGGACTGCCTACACTTGAAATCGTCACAGAAGATATGAGTCTTGTTTGTTTCAGTAGACGTATATTAATGAAAGTTCATTGTCTCTCTCTACAAATATTTGTCTTTATTTTTTTTGTTATATAATCTTCAGTGTTATCACTTAATGGTGTTAAAAATGTCATCTTCATTACTAAATTTAAGTGAAAAAATGTTTTTTTCTAAGTACATACTACCTTTGAAGAATATACTTTTTGCTCGTTTATGTACATGGCTTAAAAATTAATTTCATTTTTTTATTTGATGATGTCAGAGAAAAATGACTTGAAATGCTTTGTTCTAAGTATTCTTCTCATTCTTCTATCATTTCTCTGATTACCAGAGGTTAGAGATTTCACATCAAAGGACAGCTTTTTAAAGGAAAAAGTCTTAAGTTAGTTCAGCTTTTACCTTGATGAACTAAGTGTGGATAACACAGCATAGTTTGACACTTGTAAAATGGTTTTCTTGGCCTTGCTTTTATCGTTGCCACTACTTGTCTTTATGTTGTTGTTTTGTTTTGTTTTTGTGACAGAGACAGAGAGAGACAGAGAGAGGGACAGATAGGGACAGACAGACAGGAAGGGAGAAAGATGAGAAGCTTCAATTCTTTGTTGCGGCACCTTAGTTGTTCATTGATTGCTTTCTCATATGTGCCTTGCCTGGGGGGCTACAGCAGACCGAGTGACCCCTTGATCAAGCCAGCGACCTTGAGCTCAAGCTGGTGAGCCTTGCTTAAATCAGATGAGCCCGCGCTCAAGCTGGCAATCTCGGAGTTTTGAACCTGGGTCCTCCACGTCCCAGTCCAATGCTCTATCCATTGCGCAACACCAGGTCAAGCTATTTGTCTTTATGTTTAAGTTGATCTTTTTTTATTTTTAATTTTTATTTATTTATTTTTTACAGAGACAGAGAGTGAGTCAGAGAGAGGGATAGTCAGGGACAGACAGGCAGGAATGGAGAGAGATGAGAAGCATCAATCATTAGTTTTTCATTGCACGTTGCAACACCCTAGTTGTTCATTGATTGCTTTCTCACACGTGCCTTGACCACGGGCCTTCAGCAGACCGAGTAACCCCCCGCTGGAGCAAGCGACCTTTTTCCTCAAACCAGATGAGCCTGCGCTTAAGCAGGCGACCTCGAGGTCTCGAACTTGAGTCCTCGGCATCCCAGTCCAATGCTCCATCCACTGCGCCACCATCTGGTCAGGCGTTTAAGTTGATCTTAATTGACTTCTTTGAAAGAAAAAATACTCCTATTAATCTTTTTATATCCAGTATGCCAAAGGGATCAAGCTTAAAAAATGCATGTGCCATTGTTGAATATTACTGACCGCTGCCCACCACCCCACTGTAAGCAGTTACATAATTTCTTCTGGATCCTTGCCTTAAAACTCTTACTGCATAGCACTGATCAGATACATGTAATTTTAGTTTGTTGATTATTTGAGGTGACACATGGCAATCAAAATGGTTTTGACTTACTAGTGTCAGCATTCTGTTAAAGTTTGTGTATATATGTGAAGTCAGATTCCATATTTGATACAAAAAAAATTATTTTTACCTCTTTGAAGAAGATGTATAGATGTTAGTGATTCCTAGAGCTTGGGCCTCTTTAATAGGAGATAAATAAATGGCGATCACTTTTCCATGTAAAATTGAGTGTATTGTATACATTTTTAGTTTAAGGCTAACACAGTCTTTTTTCAAAGGCTATGATTTTTTGGCTGTTTATAAACTTTATTTTAAAATTTTTAATTGATTTTTTAGAGAGAGAGGAAGGGTGAGAGAGACAGAGCAGAGAGAAACATTGATATGTTGTTCCACTTATTTATGCACTCATTGGTGGATTCTTGTATGCACCCCGCCCGGGATGGAACCGGCAGCCCTCGTCTTAGCGGAATGATTCTGCAACCCACCGAACTATCTAGCAAACTTCCTAATAAGTAGATGTACGGCCTAGTAACACAGATTTCTTTGTTTTATGAATGTTATGCTAACATCACCAAACATATTAAATTGTTAAATTTTTCCATTTTAGAGTTGTGCCTCTTGGGTCCATGCAAACCGTGAGTGGCTACACTTTCAGAGGCTTTATGTCGCATACGAATAGTTACCCTTGTGCCTACCTCAATGCTGCATCGGCCATCGGAATGAAGACACAGGATGTGGACTTGTTCATAAAGAGACTTGACAAGTGTCTAAAGACAGTAAGGAAAGAACAAAATAGAGAGGGTGATGTATCCGGAGTTGACGATTGTGACAAAACTAAAGATGTGGCTATTGTGGAGCTTTTAAAACTGGATCTATAACTCTCGACACATACCAGGATTCTTCTTCGTGACACGTGAAGGGATTCTTCTGAATACTGTGAAAGAAAATGAGGAAGCGATATAGAAGTAAACAGTTTAAAGAGAAGACCTGAGATTTTAAAATTGAGATGTCATGGAGATGTTTGGTCAGGAAATAGAATATGGTTTGATTTAGCCATTGATGATTGTCGCATTATTTTTTATTATGCTGCCTCAGTCATTATGACTCTTAACAGGTTATAATATACAATTAGCATTTTTCTAATAGTGAGACCATTTGTCAATTAAGCATTATGCTTCAGATAATTCTTACTAATTATAAGGGCAGTAAAATTACCACAGTGCTCTTCGAAATGTGCCGACTGCTTCTCCCCTTCCAGCCTCTACAATGCACCTATCACTAAGTTTCTGCTCACACAGAATTTAGAAAGCTCTCCTTATTAGATGCTTGCTGGTGTGTGTAAGTCCCCGGGGGCCTGTAAAACGGGAGGCCAAGTCAAGGGGCAGGCTTTCATTTTCTCTCAGCAGAAGGGGTTCCCGACTGGGGGTGATTTGCTTATATCTAAGCAACATCTGGGTCGGTTAGGGTCATTACGACTGGTGGGATGCTATTGGCCTGTAGCATCCAGTAGTGGACAGGACAACTTCCCAAAACAAAGCATCACCCAGCCCCAAGTCTCAGTAGTGCTGAGGTTGAGAAGCGCTGCTGTAACACAGAGAGTTTCCCATAGCAACTTCAATTATGCCACAGTGCTTCAGAGCAGGTGACTCTGTAATGTTATCTCACTATCCTGTATGGAGACTCTTCAGTACTAACCGGGGTTACCAGTTCTAGACAGGCAACGATAGGTTGTTTATTTGACACTTGTGCGTTTTTCCATTCGAGCAAGTGAAAACTGCATCCCACTGTCCTTGCTGGCTAGTTTGTCAGGCTTGTGCACAGTGCTCCGCACGAGTGGCAACTGTGGTATCTCTGAGCATGTTTTGCTAGGGAGGTGAAAGTGACGAGGTATGATAAACGAGTGTATTGCCCCCTCCCTTCCCGCATGCTCATTTTCTGAGCCTGGAATTCCAGACCTATTAGCTGTAACAATTATGTTTGTTGTTCATTTTAAGCTACCAACTGATGTCTCATAGTCTGAGGAATCAGCAAAGTTTCTGAATACACCAAGTAGTGAAGGTGTGTTTCTCAAGACCTGCTCTGTGGAGCATTGCTCCTAAGAGGTGCTCACAGGGTGAGGGAGTCTGTGGACAAATAAAATGAGGACTGTGCAAAGCTACCTATTGCATATTAAAAGTTCTAAGAATTCCTTTGAAACCAGTTTGAATATATTGACTTATTGACATCCATTGAGCAACCTTTGGAAAACACTACAGTAGCGAATCCTGCCTTGGTTTTAGGTTGTGTTTTTCTGTATTGATTTGATGGTGTCAACTCTTCACCGTGAGCTCAGACAGATACGCTCCCGCTCATGTGTAAATTAGAATACTTAGACACTGGCTTGACAACCTTGGAAGTCAAGGCAATTGAGATCAAGTCCTTAATTATAAATATTTTAAAATTTACTTTTCAATGATTATATCTTTGGAGTTCAAATATGTTGAATATCTGCTTTTAAAAATAGTTTTAATAACTCATCTCAAAGGAGTAAATACTGGCTTGGAAAACGTAGTGTAGTGTTTTCTATGTGACTTTGGGACCGACTTAGCCAATAAAGCTCTGAAGAGTGTCCCCAGAACCTCCAGCGTCTACGAGAGGGCGTGAAGTGACGTGGCCAGTGTAAGCGCTGGCAGTGCACTTTCTCTCCACGTGAGCCAGGACCGGTTTATAGAACAAGTGAGCTCGAGTGTGTGACTGTCAGTTAGTTAGCTGAAGACAGACCGGAGCCCGAGACGAGCGCACGCCGTCCCAGCTGCGATGTATCGGCAGCTGGTGGGCTTCGGCTGCCGGGGAGATAATAAATCTAATTGAGGATGAATTACATGTACCCACATGATAGATATGTTATAACATTTCATTCCTGGTGCATAAAATAGGTGGCCGTTTTTATTATTAGCACTTTTCGGAAGTTTTGGAATTCGAGTTCTGTTCCTGCTGGTTTAAATTTGACCTTGAGATCATAGAATTCTTGAGTTTCCATGGATTGATTTTTAGGGAGAGAGAGAGGAAAGAATTGCGAGAGGAAGAGAGAAACATTGATGTGTTGTTCCATTTATTTATGCACTCATTGGCTGATTCTTTTGTGTGCCCTCACCAGGGACGACAGTCTCACCAACCGAGCCGCCGGCCAGGGCAGCTCCTCGGAGTGTTTGAAGGGATGTTGTGCAGTTCTGTCTATTCAGGCATGCCTTTGCCCCCACCCCAGTGTTGTTTCTCCTCCCATTTCCACATATAAACATCAAATATATATACAGACAATTGTGTATTTTGAATTGCTAGTACTAATTGGTAACCCTCATAACAGACTTGAGTTAACTCGGAACTATGGCAGAGAGACAATGGATGATACATTTTCCAATTATTGACTAAGATGACCTCTTCTCTCTCTGTGATCCAACTGCTCTTCCTCAAGTTATCAGGTAGAATTTTGGAGTTTGTTTTTCAAAGTCATTGAGCTGTGGTAGTCTGCCTAGAAAAGAAAATTGAGTAACATAAAATATTCTTTAGGTCACTACCCAATGTGCTCCTTATATGCACAGCAGGGAAAGGGTTTTCAAATCCAGCTCTCTGTTTGGCTCTTATGTTCTCAGCTGATGAATTCTCACTCTGTCAGGGAATGATAGGTGATACCAGCCTTAGCAACTCAGTGTTTCACTATAAATCTTTTTATTTAGCTTTTTGTGTTAGTTGAATAAAATTCTAGAATAGGAATTATTGAATACAGTTCTGTTTAACCAATAGGTACTTGATATACAGAATGGTAAATTTAAATATAAATTCATTTTTTTTCCATATTTGGCCCAAGCACATAACTCTGTTTCTTTAGCCACCCCATAATAAGAGCTTTAATGAAGCCTAAGCTATACGATGTGCTTTTATTTTTAGACTATATGCCTAGGATAGGTTTTAGTAAAATTTAAATTAAACAAAGGTAATTTTTTTTAAACAGTGGCATTACTTTAATGTTGAATTAGTAGCTCATTGTGAGAATTAAATGCCTGTGTTCTTTCCTGGAAGTAAATAGCCAACAATTGCCGACAGCAACAGATGCCAATGAGTCGCATTCACTCTACACTCAGAGAAAGTTTTTTTGAATATATATTTATTTGGTGCATCTAAAAATTGCTTTTTCTTTTCCCACTTTATAAGATGTACTGATTCCATGCCTGATCAGGCGGTGGCGCAGTGGATAGAGCGTCGGATTGGGATGCGGAGGACCCAGGTTCAAGACCCTGAGGTCACCAGCTTGAGCACAGGCTCATCTGGTTTGAGCAAAAAGCTCACTAGCTTGAGCTCAAGGTCACTGGCTTGAGCAAGGGGTCACTCGGTCTGCTGAAGGCCCACAGTCAAGGCACATATGAGAAAGCAATCAATGAACAACTAAGGTGTCGCAACGAAAAACTGATGATTGATGCTTCTCATCTCTCTCTGTTCCTGTCTGTTTGTCCCTGTCTAATCCCTCCCTCTGACTCTCTCTCTGTTCCTGTAAAAAAAGAAAAGAAAAAAAAGGTGTACTGATTCCTGCCAGGCCCTTTAAATGGTTTTGTTATCTTGTGCATGTCATGAGGCCAACTTTATTTTGTAACTAAAAAATAATCCAGTTTGTGTACACAGAAGTTTGGTGATTTCAGAAGTATCATAACCTCTGAATAATTAGACAAGAATAATTGAAATAGTTGTTAACAGTAAAAAAAGAAAACTTTCCCTAAACTCTCTCTTCCATTGTGTCCTGTTATGTTGCTTGTGTGTCTTTACGGCCATTCATAACATGACAGGATGAAGACGTGCCCGGGGCGCCCTCTTGTGCCTTCGTTCCCTTCGCATTCGTGCTCCTTTTGACCATATGGTATTTACACATGGAAGAGGGTGAGTTCACGCCCAGGAATATATCTGTACAACTTCCCGCCTGATATTCTACAGCTCAATCTAAGGCTGTAGGCAAAATGGAAATGTTTGTACTGCATTGTTTTTACCAAGTGGTATCAACTTGAACTTTTAGGAGAAATGTGAAGAACATACAGCTATGTTTAACTGTAATTGTGGGGATTCTAGCCATTGGAATGGAGGCTGACCTCAGCCTGCTGACCTATTTGTTTTACCAAAACAGAAAGATGTTTCCCAAAATTCTTTTTGGTGTAGACTGTTTAAAAACAAAAATGAATTATATGATTTATGACATGAAATAAATTTTTAACAAATCATTGACAGTGCATTGTATTATTTTACCTAATCATTGCTACAGATAAAATCTGAAAGTACAGATAATTGACACAAAATTATTCGCCTGGTTTTTGATTTGGTCATCAGTATCACCTTACCTAGATATCGGCAAGAAAAGTCATACCTATAATGAGAATCGTCATGGGGGTGGGGTGGTGGCTGGATTATTATCATTATTTTATAAAGGAAGAAGTGAACATTCTAGCAACCATTTTGTAAAGGATCTATTGACCATAGAAAGTTGCATGCTTAGAAATTCATCTTTTCTAAAAGAACCACTTTATCTTGCATTGGACAATAAACTAGATTAGTATTGTTTTGTTCATCAGCAGATGTCATTTCAAAATTGTGCTGTTGAATTTTGTAGGTAGTTCTCATTTTGTTTGCAGTTAGGTTTCTGCACTGCGACTTAGTGACCGTGTGAGCTCACATATTTAGAACCTCGTAGAATCTCGGTCTCATGATAAGTGAAGTGGGTGCCACCTTAGAGGATTGAGGACTTAATGATATGGTAATATGTGTGAATGATTAACTCAGTGCCTGAGACGTAGCCCTTACTGTTACTAATGCTCCACACAGACTGTACCAAGTGGTGCTAGATTTTAACTGAAATACAGTCATTATCTAGTTTAGTAGAACTTTTATTTTAGTAGAAATTTTATTTTATTTTATTTCATTTTACAGAGACAGAGAGTGAATCAGAGAGAGGGATAGATAGGGACAGACAGACAGGAATGGAGAGAGATGAGAAGCATCAATCATCAGTTTTTCCTTGTGACACTTTAGTTGTTCATTGATTGGTTTCTCATATGTGCCTTGATCACAGGCCTTCAGCAGACCGAGTGACCCTTTGCTCAAGCCAGTGACCTTGGGTCCAAGCTGGTGAGCTTTGCTCAAACCAGATGAGCCCGCGCTCAAGCTGGCGACCTCGGGGTCTCAAACTTGGGTCCTCCGCATCCCAGTCTGACACTCTATCCACTGCGCCACCGCCTGGTCAGGCAGTAGAAATTTTTTTAACAGGGGAGTCATCAATGTTTTGTGCATTCTCCAATGGAAATTAAAAGGTATGTAGTTGATTTTAGATGACCATCCTTTTTTATGTTCAGAGTTTTTCAGTTTTGGTTTCTTTGAGTTACCTTATGTTTTGCATCTATATATGAGAATATTCCTTTAAAAATATTTAAAATGCATTAACTATTTTACGCATGGGAAATTTCAGATCACAACTCGGGAGGAACGCACAGAAAGAGTTTATGTCACAGTGACTTCCATATTGATTGTATTATCTGACCAAAGTTTTTGGTATACTCAGTGGATCACAAACACAGCAGTAGTTTATTATCCAAGCCTTATTTTTGGATGACTTTAGTGGAATGACTGATTATAGCTCCCAAATTTATATCTCTAGCAGACCTCTTTCCTGAACTCACACTTGTGTGAAACTGCCTGTTCATTTCTTGGTTGTCTAATAGACATCTCAACTTCTACATGATTCCTTGATATTCCCCCCCCCTAAAAAAAAAAACCCCTGTTCCACCCACTTTCTTCCCCACTTGAATTGATCATACTTCCGTTCGTTGAACTGCTTAGGCTAAAAGCCTTGGACTCACCCTTGACTCCTCTCTCTCTCTCACACCCTCCATCTAATCCGTGAAGAGGTCATGTTGGATATACCTTAGAAGCATACTCGGACTCAAGCCACTTCTCAGCTCCTCGGCTACCAGCAGCAGGTCTGAGCTACCAGTGTTTCTTGTCCGGATCACTGTCATGACTCCCTCCCCCCTTGTTGCGTCCAAACACAGCAGGCACCTTTTTGCCTTAGAGCCTTATTCCCACTGTTCCCTCAGCCTGCCAACATGTCAACCCAGATGCTTAGCTAACTCCCTCACCTCCTTCATGTTTTTGATCAAAGTTGCCCTTTTCAGCCTGACCAGGCGGTGGTGCAGTGGATACAGCGTCAGACTGGGATGCGGAGGACCCAGGTTCGAAACCCCGAGGTCCCCGGCTTGAGCGTGGGCTCATCTGGTTTGAGCAAGGCTCACCAGCTTGAGCCGAAGGTCGCTGGCTCGAGCAAGGGGTCACTTGGTCTGCTGAAAGCCCACGGTCAAGGCACATATGAGAAAGCAATCAATGAATGACTAAGGTGCTGCAACAAAGAGTTGATGCTTCTCATCTGTCTCCCTTCTCGTCTGTTTGTTCATATCTGTCCCTCTCTCTGTCTCTGTCACACACACAAAAAAAGTTTTCCTTTTCAGCAAGGTCCAGGGGTCTCAAACTCAACTCAGCATGTGAGCTGCAGAGCAAGATCACAGCCATTAGGCAAATACAAGTAGGCCCCTAGGCTTACTTAATTTTATCCAAAATATTTTGAACTTCGTGGATTAGTCTGCGGGCCACACAAAATTGTTCTGCGGGCCGCATGCGGCCTGTAGGCCGCGAGTTTGAGACCCCTGGTCTAGACCATACTTTTTGATACAGTAGTTACCTCCCCGACTTTCATGTTGTCTAAAAGTTGTCCTAAAATTGAGAGTGGAGCTTCAATTTTACTATGTATAAGAATCACTTGGGGTTCTTGGTAAAATGCAGATTTGCATTCAGTAGGTCTGGGGTGAGGCCGGCATTTCTAGCAAATTCCCTGTGTGATGCTCTTGGCCTGTGGACCATGCGGAGGAGCAAAAGTGCAACATGCTATGTAATTTACATCCTTATTATGTCCTGTTGTCTCTCTCCCTCTCGGAGAACGTAGGCTTCAGCAGAGAAGGATCTTAGCACTGCCCACCCACGTACTGCAAGCACCTAGACACCCGGCACATGACAGACACTCGACTGTTTGTTGTATGAATGATTCAATAGGCATCATTAAATATTTATGTAACTAGGAAATCTCATCTAGCCTGATTGAAACTGTTCAGTGGTTTTCCATTGCTTTTAGAATAGAGCTCTAAAAATTCTATTCAGTGTGGCCGACACAAGCTGCAAGGAGTGTGCTTCGCCGACAGCCTCCCTGCTGTGAGCTCCTTCAAGGTTATCTCCCAACTAGGTTTCTGACCCAAAGTCAAACTCTTCGGTCAATTTCGGAGCAAGGTGCTGGTATGTCTAGGAAAAGCCTGGCTATTTCCACCTGACGCGCCTCCTCTGATCGGCAGTCTCTGCTTCCGAGCCCTCCCTGGGGGCTGGCTGAACTGTGTGGGGTTTGCAGCTCAGACTAATGGCTCCCCTGCCCCGGCCTGCATCCCCCTTTTCTTTTATAGGACCTTACTCTCCTGTAAGCTTTCTGTACTCTTTTTTTTTTTTTTAGCTTCTAAAGAATTTTATTTTAAAATTATAGTCGACATACAATATTATATGTTTCAGGTGTACAAGATAGTGATTAGCCATTTATATAACTTAAGAAGTGATCATCACAGTAAGTCTAGTAACCATCTGTCACCATACAGAGTTATTATATTATTGACCATTCTCCCTGTGCTGTACATTACATTCCCTTGATTTATTAAAAAGTTGCGTGTTATTCCGTACTCCCCCCTCTAAAAAATTTTGGTCGTAGACAATAAAATAATTCTTTATGCCATAGAGGCAGAAAGTACTTACACTTAGAAAGCTGTTGCCTGACCTGTGGTGGCACGGTGCATCAAGTGTCGACCTGAAATGCTGAGGTTGCCAGTTCAAAACCTCAGGCTTACCTGGTAAAGGCACATATGGGAGTTGATGCTTCCTGCTCCTCCCCCTTCTTTCTCTCTCTCTAAAAATGAATAAATAAAAAAATTTAAAAAAAATTGCGGGGCCCTGGTCAATTGGCTCAGTGTTAGAGCATCAGCCCAGTGTGTAGAAGTCCAGGGTTCGATTCCTGGTCAGGGCACAAAGGAGAAGTGACCATCTGCTTCTCCACCTCCCCATCTCTCTCTCTATCCCCCATCTCTCTTTCTTCTTCTACCACAGCCATGGCTCAAACAGTTTGCACAAGTTGGCCCTGGGTGCTGAGGATGGCTCCATGGCCTTGCCTCAGGCATTAAAATAGCTCAGTTGCTGAGCAACAGAGCAGTGGTCCCAGATGGGCAGAGCATTGCCACATAGGTGGCTTGCCAGGTGGATCCCGGTCGGGGCGCTTGTGGGAGTCTGTCTCTGCCTTCTTGCCTCTTACTTAATAAAAATAAAATAGAAAGAAAGCTATCCAGGGGAAAACAACAACAACAAAATATAGCAAAAAGCAAGCCTCTTCTTGGAGACGTGAATATGGAACTGCACCACGCAAAGCTCCTGGGGCATGTTGGTCTAATGGAATCCCCCCTTTGACGCTTTCCCCAGCAAGAACACAGGTCTCGAGAACGACTCCTCGAAGTCCCACAGCTAGTTTCAGCTCAGACTGAGGCAGATCTCGGAGCCCAGAGCTACCAACGGGCCCGTGACAAGGCAGGGGCTGGTCTGACGCAGGTCGAGAAACCCCTTGAAAGATAAAAAGTTGATCCAGAAAACATTTTCAAACCTTTTAGGTAAACTTTCTTTGTTTCCCCGTAAAATGCATCAGTTTCTCTTTGTTCCTTCAGTTTCCCAGGCTTGCTCTCATCATGTTTAATTTATCCCCTGTTTGTCATTGCCAGTGACTCAAACCTTCCAGGGTGGGGCTGGGGGGGCTGGGGGGAGGGTTGGGGCGTGAGGGGTTGGGGGGCCGGAGGCAGGAGCCTTTTGCACAGCCACACCCGCTAACTTTTTTTGAAGGCCAATAAAAATACTCTTCAGTTTTAATTTACTAATTCTAAGTAAACGGACCTTTTTTTTTTTTTTTTTTTTGTATTTATCTGAAGCTGGAAACGGGGAGAGACAGCCAGACAGACTCCCGCATGCGCCCGACCGGGATCCACCCGGCACACCCACCAGGGGCGATGCTCTGCCCACCAGGGGCGATGCTCTGCCCACCAGGGGGGGTGCTCTGCCCCTGCGGGGCATCGCTCTGTTGCGACCAGAGCCACTCTAGCGCCTGGGGCAGAGGCCAAGGAGCCATCCCCAGCGCCCGGGCCGTCTTTGCTCCAATGGAGCCTCAGCCTCAGCTGCGGGAGGGGAATAAAGAGACAGAGAGGAAGGGGGGGGGGTGGAGAAGCAAATGGGCGCTTCTCCTATGTGCCCTGGCCGGGAATCGAACCCGGGTCCCCCGCACACCAGGCCTACGCTCTACCGCTGAGCCAACCGGCCAGGGCTGTAAATGGACCTTTTAACAGTAAATTCAGCATGTTGTGTTTGCAGTTATGATCATTGTCTATTTCCCATTTATTCCCATCTATTTGCAGTAAGTATGTTTTTGAGCCAACTTGGTTTATGCTGTTCCACAGGAAAAAGAGAAGAGAAAAACCTTACAACCAACCAAATTGCTTCTGTAGCCGCCCCTGCGGACCCAGAGCTTCCTAGGCATGAAATTGACTGGCGCACCCCAAGGCAGCAGGTGCGCGGCCACATGCCACTCACCACCTTTTTGTTGTTGTTGTTCTTCTTCTTCCATTTTCAGTGTGCATTTATAATCAGTGAATGGCTGCAGATGTTTAAATGGTTCCTTAATACTGATGGAGAGCGGATGCCGTTATAACTTGAACTTGTATTGCCACGCAGATGGTGGGAATAAACATCCAATTCTGCACACGGTTTTATTAGTCTCTCACTTTTAGGAGATGGGCCGGATGTCAGGCCTGCACGGTGCCAGCGGGGGATGCGGCAGGGGCGCTGGAGGAGAACAGGGCCGCGGTCAGGTTCCAGGTTGGCTTGTGTGTGGCGTGCCCCCAGAGCCGCAGGTGTAAGTGGGGGGGAGGATCACTGTAGCAGTGCACCCCGCCCCCCAACCCCAGAATTACTAGCCAGCAGCTCCCACTGGAGATGTGCCTCACACCCTTGACTTTCTCTGTGACACAATGATTGCACTCCTAACCGTAGCTCCTGGAGCTCTCCTGCGCCCTGCTCTCCACCTCTTACTGGGTTAGACACCTGCACCACGGGCTTGGCTCAGCACCCATCTGCTACCTTTTGCTCCTTTTCCTCAGCGCAGTGGAGGACCTTAGTAAAGAGCTGTTGAACAAATGAAACACTAACTTGTTCGTGCCATAGAAATAACCAATAGAGTTGAATGTTAGCCTGTTCCGGCAATTATTTGTTTTAACAAGTTAGGAATAAAGATAGAAGTGAATCTGGGCATGTCTGGGGAAGGGAAGACCTCCTAGCACCTTCCGATTCCCTGGTGGAGGGGGAGGGGGGAGAGACTTACCTTTGGGAGGAAGGCCAAGCCTGGGAAGACTGCACTATGTCTCAAATTTGGGACTGGCCCCAAATTTCAAGATTTAAGAGATGACTCCAGGCTTCAGGGCCAAAGAAACTGCTTCATGAGCGAGGGGTCTGCGGTTTATGACAAAGGCCATGTCACGCAGGTTGGGTCTGCTTTGTTAATGAATCATGCAAAAAGCAAGGCAGAACTGCCCCACCCCCTCACAGTTGGCTTATTTCCCTCATCCCAACCTCCTTTCTCTGAATCAAATCAGCAATCCTTCCCGTTTCTATAGCGTGCTTTCCGGATTACAAAATGCTTTCCCATACATTATCTTGTCGTCATCTTCTGACAGTCTGGAGCTGGGCAGGGCATGACGATGATTCATATTTTGTGGTTAAGCCCCAAGAGAACTTGGGCGATGTAGATGTTTTATCTGGCCTCATTCCAGGGGAAGGATCTAGAAACCCTGGTGCTCAGGGCTCTGCTGCCAGTCTTGGAGCTTTCGTGGAAACTCTGGGTAAGGGTTAAGATCCTGCACTTTGGAGCAGGGATAGGTAAGGGTTCGATTGTTTGTTTTTATAAAGGGCCAGGTAGTAAATATTTTAGGTTTTGCAGACCAGATGGCCTCTTGCAACTACTCAAAAGCAACCACAGACAGTATGTAAATGAATGGGCATAGCCGTGTTCCAATAACACTTTATTTATGAACACTGACATTTGAATTTCATATAATTTCCATGAGTTGTAAACTACTTGTTTCCAGTTGTTTTTTTCCCCAATCAGTTAAAAGTGTAAAAACTACTCTTAAGTCATACAAAAATAGGAAGCTGGTTGGATCTTGCTTAGAGGACACTTGTGCTGACCCCCTTTGAGAGCTGGTCACCATTTATCAAGAGTGTAATTTGGGGCAGATACTGAGCTACGCCTCCGTGTGTACGAGACGGGAAGCATGGTGGTGATCCCCACCTTCAGCGACCGGGGGATGCATGTAGGAGTGTGCAGTATCTGGCACGGTATCTGGTGAACAGCTGGCCCTCAGTAGATGGGAGCTGTCATGACTCGGTGATGCTAAGTTCGGAGAGTGGGTTTTCCTCCCAAATACACAGAAAGTGGATTCAGATCTCTTTAAAACAAACGCAGCCTTTTCCGCACCTGGTGCTGATGAAAAACTGTGTGTTGAAAGGAGACCCAGACATGCCTACAAGACAGAAACACACATTTTTCTTTAAATCCAAAGATACGTCTTTAAAAATAATAACTTGGGCCCTGGCCGGTTGGCTCAGCGGTAGAGCGTCGGCCTGGCGTGCGGGGGACCGGGGTTCGACTCCCGGCCAGGGCACATAGGAGAAGCGCCCATTTGCTTCTCCACCCCTCCCTTCCTCTCTGTCTCTCTCTTCCCCTCCTGCAGCCAAGGCTCCATTGGAGCAAAGATGGCCCGGGCGCTGGGGATGGCTCTGTGGCCTCTGCCCCAGGCGCTAGAGTGGCTCTGGTCGCGGCAGAGCGACGCCCTGGAGGGGCAGAGCATCGCCCCCTGGTGGGCACAGCGTCGCCCCTGGTGGGCGTGCCGGGTGGATCCCGGTCGGGCGCATGCAGGAGTCTGTCTGGCTGTCTCTCCCCGTTTCCAGCTTCAGAAAAATACAAAATAATAATAATAATAATAATAACTTGTCAGTAACAGAAAGGCCCAAATGAAATGAAAACAGGCTGAATGTTTGGCCTGCTGATAGGAACTCGGGGTAAGGAGTTTCTGCCTCTGGGCCTTAGTTTCTCCCTCTGTAAAATGGGGGTAATAATAATAGTCCCCACCTCAGAGGACTGAGGGGAGAGGAATAGATAGGATAATGGTGGCAAGTGCAGAGCACGGAGCTTAGCATACGATGAAGACCAGTCCGGAGCATGTGAAGAGCTCCCTGTCTGTACTCATCATGCCCACCTCTGGCTCGGGCTCCTCACAGCCCGCGAGGACCAGCAGGCCGTGCACTTTGGAAACTCTCCGCTCCTGGCACCCAGGAGATGCAGCCAGGCCAGGGGTCACCGTGTGGGGCCCCGGCATCACCGGAGGAGGCCGGGGTGGAGGCAGGCGGGAGACGTCCCGAGCACAGAAGGCTGAGAGGAGCTGAGTCCAGGAAAACGTCCTGAGTCTGTCTGCTCAGCATGTGTGAACCTGGCCTAGATTTGCCCAAACCTGGCTCCCTGCTCTCGCCGTTCAGAAGCAGAAGCTTGTGACTTTGCGCCCGTTTCTGGAACCCTCTATAGACCAACCTTGGATGATTCCATACCCTTGAGCCGGGGAGGGATGTGGTCCAGAGGAGAGAGCGGGACTCTTGGGACCCAAGAGGCTGACTGGGGTCTCCGCCTCTCTGGCCTGAAGTTCCCCGCTCTGTCAGCTGGAGTCCGCACCTGCACAGAGGACACTCACACTCCTGCTGACCATGGCCGCAAGGTGACATTGTGCACCCCGAGGTGGCGGACGGTGAGGATGGTGAGGACCATCACTAATGAAGCAGATGAAGTCCTGGGTGAAGTGAAAATGAGGAAGGTGACCCTGACCTTGGCTGTCTCCACTCAGTCAGAGCCTCCCCGTCGGTCAGTCATCCTTCTGTGCCCAGGGACTGCTCTGGCCACAAGTCGGGGCCTTATGCATGGGAGGGAGGGGGTAAAGCAGGGACTGAAGTGTGGCTGCTTCTGCCTTCTCCTTCCCTCCCCTGGGCCAGCCCTTCTGACCCCCTCCCCCCCGGACTCAGGCAGCAGTCACAGCCTAGTGTAGGCAGGACAGGCACAAATCACAGATCAACTGGCCTTCAGTTCAGTGGGACTCCTAAGGACATGATTAAAAAGACCTGAAGCTGCTGGACCAATTATCTGTCTGACCAAGATTTACTGAGTGCTGGCCAGAGACCGCTAGTTTCTTCCCAACTTTAACTGGGAATAATGGCACCCTTCCAATGGATTAAACTTCCTAGCTTGCCTTGAAGATAGGGGTGGCCACCTAGTAAGGTCAGGCCAATGAAATGTATGCTGAGTTATTGTGTGGGTTTGCTGGAAACTTTCCTTGAAAGAGAAGCAATCCATATTTTTGTGATTGTTCCTAACACAAAACTCAGATGTGATTGCTGGAGCACAGGCAGCTCTCTTGGGCCATAAGGTAGACATGCTAAGCATAGTGGGGTTGCTGGTAGAAATAGTTTGGGCCTTTGATGATGACAGCTCCACAAAATATTCCCTGGGCTGCACACCTCCAGATATTTTTCATAAGAGGCAGATACACTGCTACCTTTTATTTTATTTTTTATTTTTTCTACAATAATGTAGGTATATTTAAGTCTTCAAAAATTAAAGACAGGTCATTAAAATATGAA
This sequence comes from Saccopteryx bilineata, assembly GCF_036850765.1. Classification (NCBI taxonomy): domain Eukaryota; kingdom Metazoa; phylum Chordata; class Mammalia; order Chiroptera; family Emballonuridae; genus Saccopteryx; species Saccopteryx bilineata. Next base: position 249,295,055 of record NC_089494.1, read on the forward strand.
ACAGAAACAAGAAATGATGAAGAACGGTTTTCAAGGTACAACAATTAAAATAACTCAGTGGATGGGGTGAATTGCAGCCGGTAAACCAAACAAAACCTTAGAACTAGTCCATCCTCTGACTCTTTCAAAACAGGAATTGACCAATGTAGGAGATGAAGGGAAGCTGATCAAGATGTCTATTATATATGCCCTGGAAGCTAAGAAAACTATAAACACGTGTAAAGGAAGTCTGACAAATGAAGTGTAATAACTTCCCAGAATTAGAGAAAGAGCTAACATACATTTCCGACTGAAACCCTCCCAACAAGCCAGACGGGATGGATACATTGTTCTGTCACACATTGGAGTGAAATTCATACCACTAAACACGGATAAAGTTACAAAATGTGTTAGAAATCACCTACAAAGGAGTAAGAAAAGCATATTCTCAACATCATTGGGGGAAAAAAAAAGACAGTGAGGTAATGTTCCCCATTTGTCGAAGAAAAAGAACTTCAAACTCCCAATTTTATAAAATCTCAGCCATCCCGAGACTCGGCGACTCCGTTATCCGGACCACGCGGAGTATCTCGGAGAACTTATCACGGACAGACCCTTTCTGATAAGAGTCTTCAAAGACGTCCTCCATCAAGAAAAATAAGTTCAAAGGACGCTATGGGACTTTATTCCACCCAAGTCAACCTCCTGGGTGGACACCAAGCTAAGTGGACGAGGAGGGTGGGAATAGAAGGACAGGCAGAAGGGGTCCGGTCCCCCAGTGGCCCCCGGAGAGAACACCAGGGAGCCGCTGAAGATGAAAGTCTGCCCCTCTTCCCTGGGCGGGACAGCCGTACCCCCCGAGACCAGAGCCTCGCTTGTGAAGTCCCGTCGGTTAAGAAAACAGGTGCCTGAGGGATATGAAGGCGGACCCTGGTCCTCTTCACAGCTCTCTTCCCTGAGATTTCCTGCAGACAATCCAGCCTCTCCCTTCACCTTTATCTCTCAGAAAAGGACTGGATTGGAGTTTTCCAACCACCTTTTAAAAAGGAACTTCATTGAGCAGGTCACGGCGGGGCTGGGCTAAGGTCTCGGCTCCTCTGGGCCCACGCGGCAGGCGGTTCCCTCACTTCTGTGGGTGGACGCAGAAGAGCCTTCGGCTGGAAGGGGGGGGGCGTGACAGTGACCCGCGGGAGCTGCTTCTTCACGGGGGTTAAGCTACTTGGACCAGGAGATACAGTAACAAGTGGGTATAACTGCTGGTGGACAAGGGTACCAGTCGTAATGCCAGCCACCGAGGCCCCGCAGGGGCACACCGAAGTCCGGCAGAAGGTAGAGACACTGTAGAGCCGGAACAGTGGAGCAGCAGTGGGCCGTTCGTTTAATAGAGTCTCACAACCGCGGACCGGCACCAGGCAGGGAAACCGTCTGTTAGGCAAATGAACAGCCTACCCTGCTACCTTTTCAACTACGGTTATGATGAGGTCATGTGGTACATGCAGGCAGACCCCAAACTAAGCTGATACAAGTCCCCACTGTGGGCCAGACATTCTTCTGGGTGGTGGTGACAGAACAGTGAGGATGACACATGCAGTGCCTGTCCTATACACTCATATTCTAGTGGACAGAGAACTACAAATGAGGAAACAATCATTCCAGGAAGCAATTGGTGCCATGAAGCAAAGACAACAGAATAATACTGAATGAGACGTAGTTCTGAGCTGCCACATGTGTTTCAGCCAGTAGTTTTCATGTCCATGCTGTGTGTAAGGGCCATTACTGTCCCCGTTGTACAGATGGGGAAAACAGGCACAGAAAGGTGAAGTTGCTTGAGTGGTTTTGTGGTCAACCTACCTTAACAGGAACTAGCCCCCAATCCAGAGGGGAATCCGTGGAGGATCCTAGAAGCTTTGGAATTGCCTGAGGTTTGGGGAGCATGGACCAGTACAAGGGAAACTTGGGGCCTTGCTCCAAAAGTCTTCCAAGTTCTCCCCCCACCCCCTCACCTAGGAAACAGTGGGCCACTGGCTCCAAGGGATATCCAGGGATGGCTCATAGATCAGTTAACCTAGAAAAGGTGGTTATTTATTAAGGGCCAAGCTTTCTCATATAGTATCATATGTTGTCTGGCTTAGTCATCACAACAATCCTGCAAAAGGAACCATTATTCTCCTTCTGCAGAGGGGTTACTGAAATTGAGAAAGATGCAAGCCACATGCCTAAGGCCACAAGGCAAGTGGTAAGGACATGACCCAAGGCCAGACCTGCCTGGCTTTGCCTCTTATGTTTCTTCCTATTCTCATCCTCACTCCTTGGTGCGATGGAAGTAAGTAAGGCTTGCGTAAGTTTTGGGATCCTGGAGTGACAGCAAATGTATGCCTGCAGCTGTCTGGAGTCATTCGAGAATATGCTCAGCCAGGTTCAATGACAAATCCTTTATAGGAGGGGAGCATTCTCAGTGCTTAGCAGGTCTCAGGAGGTGCCCTGGGGGCCCCATGGGCATCCCACCCAGACCCTGCCCGCACCGTCTGCAGCTGGGGACAGCTGGGCTCCGGGCAGCTGGGAAGAAGGACTGGAGAACTATTTCCCAGAAAAGGAGAACAACGGGAAATGTGGTTTATTAGTTGGAAAAGGTAGGGAAGGAATCTGGAACTAAAGGAAGGATTTGATTTGCAATAAGAAGTCTTCCCTCTGGCCTCTCATTTTTCAACTTGCTTTGGCTGGGAACAAAGCACTTTGTATACATTGAACAAATGGTTTGTCCCCAACGGTTTCTTGACCTTCAAACACAGCATTTCCCTTCCTAGAAATGGGAAGTGGGAGCAGGGATTTCGTCTCAGCTTTACATAATTACAGAACCACACTCCCTTCCTTATCCCAAACCCCAAACCTCAGAAAACCTAATGCTTAAAAAAATATGACTCGACACACTGTGCAAGGCTCTCTTAAGTCTTCACTGGTCTTCCTTTGTATAAATATCCTCCATTGTTTGTGGCAGAAATATCCATGTGTACGAGCACGGGAGGTGGCCCCACCCGGACTACGTCCCACAGCAGCTTGCTTAAAACCCCCAGCGGGCTGAACATGGAATACCAGGTCCCAAGAAGTCAGCTAAGGAACTGCAAAGTCACATCAGAGAAGTGGCTGAACATTCTTCCTCTCACCTTTTACTCATTCTTTCTTTGTCTCTCTTCTTTCCCCTCCCCTTTTTACCTCCCCATTGGAAAAAAATATCCTGTTTCTTCTTCTTTTTCATCTTAGTTCGTTGGCTCTTTCCCTCGCACCCCTGAATGCAGAAATGCATGGCGAGCCAGGCACACGGTTAGCTGTGCAGGTACAAGGGTGACCTAGTGGGTGTAGTCCTGATCAGTTGGGTCCTGAGAGTTGGGTCCAGTCCCAGTGGGGAGCTGACAAGCAAAGAGACCATTGTCAAGCCGAGCGATGGGGTGAAGAAGGCGCTATGGAGTGTGTGGGAAGAGTCCCTCTCCCAGACTCAGGTCGGGGTGGGGCAGCACGGAGCCCAGGTGGGAACCCTTCGGCGGCTATAGTTCCTTCCAGGTTCACACTCCAGCCACCCAAAGGCACCCCGGGAAACACATTAGCATGCTACCTTTGTAACGCCATCTCAGCACCATCCCTGACCTCTTTTCAGGAGGAGCTGCCCCAACCCCCTCTTCCGTGACCATTGTAAGGCACGTGGAGGCTTCCCGAGAGAGGGGCCTCTACGCGAGGAGGTGGACAATTTCCCTAACTGGGATTTCCTCCTCATTATTTGACATCCAGTGCATTCATTTGCTAGGGCTGTGGTAACCAAGTACCTGAATTCTACTTATACCACAGACATGTATTGTGTCCCAGTTCTGGAGGCTGGATGTCTAAGGTCTAGGCGTCCAGTCAGTCAGTTCCTTGTGAGGGCTGCAAGGGACAGGCTTCTGGGCCTCTCCCCGGCTTACCAGGGGTTTGCTGGTAACCCTTTGCATTCCTGGGCTTTGCTGCATTACGCACGCTGATTTCTTCCTTCACCTTCATGCCGCCTCCTGGCCTCCTCCCTGTGTGTCTGTGTCCACATTTCCTCTTTTCATAAGGACACCAGTCATCTTGGCTTAGGGCCCACACTATTCCGTTACAACCTCATCCTTACTAATTACATCTGCAATGCCCCTGTTTCCAAATAAGGTCCCATTCAAAGTGCGAGGGGTTAGAACTTCAGCATCTGAATGCAGGGGGATGCAACCCAACCTGTAACACCAGGTCTTCCCTTGTGGGGGATGCTTCCGGGGAAGACACTGTGCCCACTGCTGTAGGCTGAGTCTGGGCCTGTGGCTCCCAGCAGGACCGAGGGTGAGCGAGGCAGGAGGCAGAAGAGGAGCCTGGTTGGCTCCCCTGGTAAAGAGTGGAGAAGGGCAGTGGCGCTGCCTGTCATGGGCTGAGATGGGCATGGCGGGCGGGGCTCTCAGCCAGGCGCTCAGCAGACAGGGGACCAGGGGCTGCTGGGAAGAAAGCTAGACCTCCATATATGGGGCCCATCGGTGGTGCTGGAGTCACCTAAAAGGACTTTAAAAACAGCTACTCACCTGATGCAAAAGATTGTAACAGAAAACCAAAAATCAGCTCCCATAATTTCATCACACCAAAGGGCTTTCTATGCCAAGTTCAGAAAAGTGGCAAAATATGGACAGATCAGTTTGGCATAGTGGTTCAGGACATGGGATGGAATGCCAGCTCTGTTACATATTAGCTGTGTGACCTTGGGTAAATTAATCACCCTCTCTGTGCTTTGGTTTCTTCATCAGTGCAAAGGGTTTCATAGCTGTACTTACTCCACTGAGCTGTTGCAAGAATCATTTGTAAGCCTGTAAGTGAAGCCCTCAGAACAATGCTCAACATGCTGTCTGTTCTTCAGTAAGCGTAGCTGGTATTATACAGATGTGAGCAGGTGAAGGTGAGGCCCAGAGCACACCTGACCACACTGACTTTGCATGTAGCTGCTTCAGAGAGGCTTGCCTTTACACAGCAGCACAGACGTGGCTGCCAACACCAGTGTCAGTGTTACACAAGGTATCAAGACATAGGGGGTGGTGGGAAAGATGAAAAGTTTTTCTAGTCCTTTTTTTAAATAGAAAAGGGGAATTTATAGAGCCTCCAAACTGGTGTGATAATAATCCCTTATAAATTTATTAGACAGGCCCTGGCTGGTTGGCTCAGTGGTAGAGTATCAGCCCATCATGTGGATGTCCCGGGTTCAATTCCTGGTCTGGGAACACAGGAGAAGTGCCCATCTGCTTCTCTACCCCTCCCCCTCTCCTTCCTCTCTGTCTCTCTCTTCCCCTCCCGCAGCCAAGGCTCCATTGGAGCAAAGTTGGCCTGGGCACTGAGGATGGCTCCATGACCTCTGCCTCAGGCGCTAGAATGGCTCTGGTTGCAACAGAGCAACGTCCCAGATGGACAGAACATCGTCTCCTAGTGGGCATGCTGGGTGGATCCCAATTGGTGCATGCAAGAGTCTGTCTTTGCCTCCCCACTTCTTACTTAAGAAAAAAAAATTAGCTTGGGCATGCGTGTAGAAGGAAGGAGTGATCACTGGTACTATCATGGGTTCACTCAAACAAGTCGTGCCAAACCCACTGTATCTCTTTTGGTGCTAGGTTAATATAAATTTTGAAAATGCTAAAGACCTGGTGGACTTTGATCTTGTGAGATATTTATCAGAGACACTCACACTAGCCTTTTGGACAAGAAGCGGAAATATAGTCTGGCCATATAGATAGCACAGATAAATCGACTCATCTTTGGTTGTAGCTGAAGAATATTGAATAAGGACCTATTTGAGGGGAAGGTTTGAAAATCTGATTCCTGGGCCCAAATATCTCTCTGTTGCCTTTTACAAATAGATTCCAGCTTCTTCAGCACTGGACCTATTGGTCTGTTCCTCTCCCCTCTGAATATAGTGTTAAAGGTTTTTATTTGTAGAAGCACCTTAAAACTAACAACAAACATAGGATAGTTTTTTTTTTATTAAATTTTCTCCCAATGGTGAAATGTTTCATCAAAATTCAAACAGAGTGGTACTCATTTCACAGTTCATTAATACTGAAGTCCCCACAGAACCTGGCCAGTGAAGAAAGAAGCCACTTGGTTAATGGGCATTCTTTTCTGCTGCAGTTCTTTCAAATATATATATACATTTGCTTATTACCAACTATGTGCCAGGCACTGTGCTAGATGTTAGCGATCACAGGCTCAGAAGGAAACGAGATGTTTCGGAACATGTGCAGAAGGCGTTTCCCTGCCGGCGTGGGCGCTGCGGAAGCACTTGAACGAAAGCCTGCCACTGCACAGCCGTCCTCAGAAGGTTTGCAAGCTCCCTTACCCTTTGTGCTGGGGTTTTATTTTTTGAAATAAAAGCTGACCTCAAGGGAGAGGCCATAAAACCAAAACTGCTGTCCAGGCATTTTTCTTTAAAGCAAGGAAGGATGTTCAGAAAGAAACTTCTGAATGATTACGTTTGGCCAACTGTGGAAAACCAGCAACTGCCCTCCCCCGGCCCCCCTCCCACCCTCAGTGCTCCAACAATGAAACAAACAACCAAATAAAAAACCAGACCTGGTGTGCTGGCTCCTTCCCTGCCCCTGCCAGTCCCTTTCCTGGCCCTCGCTGTGCTACGTGTGTGCTGGGGACCAGCTGTGTGGACCCGCCCCTTGCACATCGCGGGGAGGTGTGTGGTTGGTTGTAAGTGGAATGGAACAGAACGTGGATCAGAGTGGTGACAAGCCAGGAGCCACTGTCCCTGAGAGTTCCCCACTGCAGGTGCGTTTTGTTACTTGCTGGTACCATAAAGCGTGTTTTCTAAACAGGACAGACCAAATGGAGGAGAGAAGGATCATCCTCCTCTTTCTGCCAAACCTATCCCTTACCCCTCGCTGGGACCCACAGATCAGATGACAGTTCTATCAGTCAGGGGCTCGCTGGACCCATGTAATCCAAATGGAGGTAGTTAGTCAAACTTAGGGTTGCCCTGCGCCGCCAGGAGTTTGGCATCTCATGGTTTTGAACAAGTGACTGAAACTACCGGTGAGAAATAATAAGAACTGCATTCTTCATGAGTTCAGGCTCTCCATTCTGGCTGCCCGCCAGGGGTGTCAGAGGAGCTCTGAAAAACCATCAATGCCTAGCGCCACTCCAGACCAAGCGACCCAACTCTCTAGATTTCTGTAGTTTCTTAACATCTTCCCCAGGTGTTTCTGAATGACCAAGATGGCAAGAGCTTGGGGTTCAGCATCAAGGAGATCTGGGTTCAACACTTAATATCACTGCTGCCATTTGAGGGCGTCTTTGAGGAAATTTCTTAGTCTTTGAGGCTGTTTCTCAGCTATGAAATGGAGGCTAATGGAAACTACCTTTCAAGATTGAGAGGATTAAAAGGGACAAAATGTGTTAGTGCTTGACTCACGGTGAGTGCTCAATAAATGGTTGTGGTTTTCATGATCACCAGATGCTTGTGGGTCTCGGGCTCACTTTCTGTCTCAGCGTAGCCTCCTCCATCTTCGGTGGGTTGTGTCTGAAGACACCAGCACTCATCTTCTCTCCCGTCTCTGCTCTGCCCATCCATGTATGAGCTTCAGCCTCAGACTCCAAGTGCACGTTAGTTCTATCACCGCTCATTCACAGTGAGTGAAAGTGTGAAACAGTTGGCCCCAGTGGTGTCACATGTCCCTCCTTGACCAATCACTCTAACAGTGAGAGTGTGAGGCTGTGATTGGCTCAGGACTGGGTCACCTGGTCCACCTCAGAGCCAGTGGTGGAGACAAACCGAAAAGCATGGGCTGGAGTTGGAGAGGGAGTGGTTTCTTCCAGAGAAACCAGGGGTGAGGTTTAATGGGTGCTGGGGCAAACACGGTGGATGTCTGCATCCCACAACGTGCCTTTCTCATAGTTAACTATTACTCTGCAAAGAAATAAGCCAGCCTGTAGAAAACAGAGAGGAGGAGCAGGACAAGAAAGATCCAGGGTGCAATGCCCTTCATTTCCTCTCTTGGTTGCAATATAGCTTGCTAAGTTTTTCCACAACTGCAGTAAATTCCTGGCTGCTCCCTGAACAGATTCTAATCTCACTTTGCTCATGCTCTTCCATTGACCTGGTGTCATGTTTTTTTCCTTTATCTGCACCCATCCAAATTCTATTGATTCTTCAGGATCCCGCTTCAAATTCTTCTCCTCTAAAAGCCTTTCACGAGCCCCTTGTGCCTTTACCTTCCCCCCACCCCACCCCCAGTCAAAGGAAATGCATTCAGATTTCTAGCACTGTTCTCTGCATCCCTTTTATAGTACACGTCACTTCCTCTGCTGTACTGCTATTCTGACACACTACTGCTTCTACTGCTAGTCTGTGATCTTCCTGAGGACTGGGTTCATTCACCTCAGTTAATTTTATTTTTAAATGAATTGTTAAACTTTTATTTTCACAAATAGTAGTTAGCCCTCAGATGCTCAAATAAGGGACCTGGGGCCTTATTTGCTGTGGCTCAGGATGCCAAGCCAACCAATTTAAAAATTGTGATAAATATAACATAAAATTACCTTTATTTATTTATTTATTTATTTATTTTGTATTTTTCCGAAGTTGTAAACAAGGAGGCAGTCAGACAGACTCCCGCATGCGCCCAACCAGGATCCACCTGGCATGTCCACCAGGGGGCTATGCTCTGCCCATGGGGGGGGTGTCGCTCTGTTGCAACCAGAGCCATTCTAGTGCCTGAGGCAGAGGCCACAGAGCCATCCTCAGTGCCCGGGCCAACTTTGCTCCAATGGAGCCTTGGCTGCAGGAGGGGAAGAGAGAGACCGAGAGGAAGGAGAGGGGGAAGGGTGGAGAATCAGATGGGTGCTTCTCCTGTGTGCTCTGACCGGGAATCAAACGCGGGACTCCTGCACGCCAGGCCGATGCTCTACCACTGAGCCAACCGGCCAGGGCCCCATTTTAACCATTTTTAAGTGTGCAGTTCAGCGGCACTGAGTACATTCACAATGCAACCACCACCACTCTCAAGTTCCAGAAGATTTTCACTACCCTAAATGGAAACTCTGTACTCATTAAAATAGTAACTCCCCATTCTCTCTTCCCTCAGCCCCTGGTTATCTTTCATCTACTTTCGATCTCTATGAATTTACTTATTTTAGATACCTCATATAATTGAAATCCATATAGTATTTTTTTTCTTTTCTTTCTGGCTTACTTTACTTAGCATGTTTTCAAGCTTCACCCATATAGAATGTGTCATTTCTTTTTCTTTTTCTTTTTTTTTTTTTGTATTTTTCCAAAGTTAGAAGTGGGGAGGCAGACAGACAGACTCCCTCATGTGCCCAACCAGGATCCACCTGGCATGCCCACTAGGGGGCGATGCTCTGCCCATCTGGGGCATTGCTCCATTGCATCTGGAGTCATTCTAGTGTCTGAGGTGGAGGCCATGGAGCCATCCTCAGTGCTGGAGCCAACTTTGCTCCAATGGAGCCCTGGCTGGGGGAGGGGAAGAGAGAGATAGAGAGGAAGGAGAGGGGGAAGGGTGGAGAAGCAGATGGGTGCTTCTGCTGTGTGCCCTGGCCAGGACTCGAACCCAGGACTTCCACACAATGGGGCAATGCTCTACCGCTGAGCCAACTGGCCAGGGTAGAGTTAATTTTTTATTTCAATTTGGGTAGCACATGGTTCCCAAATATTTGGTCAAATATTATTCTGGATGTTTCTCTGAGATATTTTTAGATGAGATTAACATTTCAATTGGTTGACATTGAGTAAAGCAGATTGCCCTCCAATGTGTGGGTGGGCCTCATCCAATCAGTTGAAGGCCTAAGTAGAACAAAAAAATCTCAGCTCCGCTGAGCAAGAGGGAATTCTGCTAGCAGACAGCTTTCAGCTTTGAATTGCAACATTATCTCTTTCTGGGTCTTCAGCCTGTCCACCCTGCAGACTTTGGGTTTGTCAGCCTCCATAATCACGAGTGAATTCTTTACATTTTATCAGTGCTGTTTCCCTGGAGAACCCTGGCTAATACAATACCTAGTAGAGTACCTGGGGGGGGGGGGGGAGAAAGTTCTGTGTTTGTGACTCTGTGAAAGAATAAATTAATGGGTTGATGTATTCTGCATGGCCTGTAGGTATTATGCATCTAAGGAAAAGCCTTTTAACCCTCAGCTGATAGGACTATATGTGGAAACACACTTCATAAAGGGCCGACCTCTCCACAAGCATTTGTCATTGTAATTGTTTCTTCCACCACCACTTATCACCCCCATTGTGGCTTCTGGTCATAGGACTCATGCCAGTGCTGGCCTTAAATTGCTCTGCAGCTCTGCCTTCATGGGCCGCTGGACACCTTCCTCCAAACAACTGCCCTTCTCCTGCATAGGATCCGTCCTGTCAACTGGTGTTTAGTTTCCAGTCTCTTCTCACATCGGGGCTGTGTTGTTTGAAGTTGTGGCTCAATTTGATGGAAGGAAACCGTGGTGGGACGAGGAGGTGGGGGCTGTCCACGGTCATCCTATTTTCTCTCTCATGTAGTCATGAAGAGCCAAACCATGTTAGCAAATAGAGGGGGACTCTTTCGCCAGCATATCTGATGGTAGGAGAAAGCCCAGCACCGTGCCAAACTCAGGATATCGCCAAGATGTGTTACTGTCTCCACAGAAAAAAAGCCTTTGCTGAAACGATAGGAACAACGAGAGGCTTTGTGGTGCCGGGGTCGGTGGGGGACATGAGTGGGCTGAGCACAGGGGGTTTTTATGGCAGTGGGACTACCTATGTGATATTATAATGATGAATCTATGTCATTATACTCTTTCCCCAAAGCCGTTGAGTGTACCACACCAAGAGTGAACCCTCAGTAAACGATAGGCGTTGGGTGATCCTGTGCCAACGTAGGTTTTATCCTTGGTGACACATGTACCGGTCTGGTGAGTGGGGCTGATAACGAGGAGGCTATGCATGTGGGGGACAGAGGGTGTATGGGACATCCCTGCGCCTTCCTCTCAATTTTATTGTAAACCTGAATCTGCTCTATACAAAATAAAATCTTTAAAAAAACAAACAAAAACAAAAGCTTTTGCTGAATGAAAACAGTTTCTGAAAGCAACGACAAGTCCCAGATGAACAATCACCTCAATTTATTGCGAGTTCAAACAGCTTGGCTCAGATGAGGGGCTGGCACCACACTTGAAGAACAGCTGGGAGACCGGTTTGGGTATATGGGTTTATTAGCCAGGAGCCGGGCTTGGAAGGGGATCTTTGGGGAGAAGGGGTCCTGGGCGGGGGGCTCATGCTACTGTGAATAATCCGGACAGCACGTGCAATAGCCGGCGAAGATTTCACTGCCTCAGCTGTGCCTTGTCCGTCAGCCATTTCAACGGGGCCACCGCAGAGAAGGAACGACCAGCCAGGGCCAGGGCCAGGGCCAGCCGGCCAGCTCCCAACCCGACACAGGGCCTGGTTTCCCTTGTTCGATGGCCACCTCAGCCTCTTCGAGCCTCAGAGTAAGAAGATGCACAGGAAGGCCATGGATTCCAAGAGTTGTCGGATTGGAGGAGACCCGCCGGGCTTTCTGCGGTGAGTGTGTGAGGAGGGCAGCAGGCACACAAACCCATGAGCTGTCATCGGAGGCCTGCCTGTGCCAGCCCTGCCCCTACGCTACAGAAGCTCACGTCCCCCAGGGCAGAGACGGAGGGACCGTTTTGCCTTCCCAGGCAGTTTGTACTTCTGTTCCTTGGTTGAACCTTGATACTATTTTGCTTCTTCCATTCATTCACTCTTTCATTCATTCGCCCATTCATTCACCCATTCTGTTGGCAAAGATACTATTTGCGTTTTGTGTATGTGCTCTTGTAGAAAATGTAAATATGCAAAAGTAGAAAGAACATACAATTCTTCACCAACCAGAAACAGGTCCTTGGACCTTCTGACATTTGACAGTGAAGTTTCTGACACCTTTCTCTATGGATACGTACATGTTGACATTTTGTGTGTCACTCAACATAATGAGACTTTCTCTGTTTCCCAACTTGCTTTTTTTTTTAAATTTTTTATTCAACAGTGTCACAGACAGCTTCCTCCAGCAGTGACTGTCAGTGCACAGAAAGATGAGTGCTTAGGAGTGTGTTACACGGCTGTATCACAATGTCGTCTCTGCCATCCGTGGGTGCACGTTTAGGCGGCTGTTGGCCTTTAGCTCTGAGAAACCCCCCTGAAGTGATTCTCCTGGGACCCCCCCCCCACACACACAACTCTGACACCCTCCTGTCTCTCTGAGTCACAAGGCCACAGGTCCAGAGCCCCTCATTCACCACCCACTTTCCTCTTCCTCCTCCCTGGCCTCGAGAGGCATTGTTCTTCACTTCTTACTGCACACCCTTACCTGGGCCCATCATTCTGGCGTCAGGTTTAGAGAACTGGCCAAGGGTGGGCGCTAACGTGTCTCCCCCACTGCCCCACTCACCATTACATCTTTGGAGCCTCTGGGTGGCTATGTTGTCAACAAACTGGGAATTTCTCTTGGGCTTCCTTAGGGTACTCAGGGGAGGCTTCTGTCCGCCTCTTTGGTGGCCACAGAGGAGAGCATACTCTTACCTCCCTGTCTGTCCCCAGAGCCAAGTTTTCCTTCCTGAGTGGGGGCCGTCCCCCCCCCCCCAGGGGAGTTGGCGTGAGGGTCAGTAACAGCTGCTGGAACCTTCCCAGGTAGCTGCCTGTGGAACTGAAGAATGAGCCTCTCAAATGAGCATACTGTGGAAAATTCAATTTCTGCTTGTTGCCTCCTGCAGCTCTCCCCCGGCAGCTGCGGCGGGAAAGCCAGAAAGAGCTATGGAAATGTCAGGAAGCAATTGACGCAGCTAAATCATGGCTGTCATCGCAGGGGCGCCCATACGTCCTGATCTTGCTTTACCCACAGTCTTGGCTCGGGACCCCGCTCCTGATGGAGGACGGGGTGGGGGGGGGGCAGGGGGAGCTGTGATTTCAGAGAGGCTTCCAGATGGCAGTGAGAGGCCCAGTGCCCACACGTCACGCCGACTGACAGCATTGAGAGTTATGCAGATGGAGAAGGAGCCCGTTTGCTACAGTGGATGGCATTTCTGCAATCCCCCGAACACCTGCGTGCAAAGTAATGCACCTTGGTAACTGACCGTGAACTCTCACTAAAGGTCTGATATGCCAAGGCCGGGGCGCAGTGATGGCTGGCACAGTCAGCATAGCAGGGTGTGCTCGCTGGAACCATCCTTCCCTGGAACCAAACACAGCAGTCGCTCTTTCAAGTTTGCCGACTGAAGGCCAGATGACTGAGGAGCAGAGAAAGGGCAAGTGGCTCTGCTCGTGAACTTCCTGCTTCTTGGTTTTCTCTGTCCCCTCCCACCAAGAAAACATTCTTCCTATCTTTTAAATTCCATGGAATCTACTCCTGCTTTCAAGAAGCCTTCCTGGATTTACCAAACTCAACTGGTCAATACTCTTTCCTTAGAATGCACTTAAAAAACACCTTATTAATTTAAATTTTTTATTTATTAATTTTAGAGGGGAGGGGAAGGAGAGAAAGGAGAAGAGACGGAGAGAGAGAGAAAGATTGACTTGTTCCATTTACTTGTGCATTCATTGCTGTTTCTTGTATGTGCCCTGACTGGGGATTGAACCTGTAACCTAGGTGTATTGGGATGATGCTCTCACCAGCTGAGCCACCTGGCCAAGGACTAGGATGCACTTTTTAAAAACCAGTCTGCAGCTCTAGATTTCCAGCTTTTTCTATTTTTTTTTTTGTTTGTTTTTTGTATTTTTCTGAAGCTGGAAATGGGGAGAGACAGTCAGACAGACTCTCGCATGTGCCCGACCGGGATCCACCCGGCTTGTCCACCAGGGGTAAAGCTCTGCCCACCAGGGGGCGATGCTCTGCCCCTCCGGGGCGTCGCTCTGTTGCAACCAGAGCCACTCTAGCCTGGGGCAGAGGCCAAGGAGCCATCCCCAGCGCCCGGGCCATCTTTGCTTCAATGGAGCCTTGGCTGCAGGAGGGGAAGAGAGAGACAGAGAGGAAGGGGGGGTGTGGAGAAGCAAATGGACGCTTCTCCTATGTGCCCTGGCCGGGAATTGATCCCGGGTCCCCAGCACGCCAGGCCGATGCTCTACCACTGAGCCAACCGGCCAGGGCCTCCAGCTTTTTCTTATACAAACTGTGTATCCTTGGGCAACCCTCAGGGCTGTTGTGAGGATGGAATGAATTGATATGCAAGAACATAGAGTTGTGCCTGGAGTAGAGGAAGGCTAATTTATTATAACTAATATACATAACACATACAACACATATAAGTAAAATATAATATTACATATATACATTATATATAACATATAATGTACTTAGATAGAATAATAATCATTATTATTAGTCCAACAAGTATTCAGTAAGTGTCTGCTATGTGCCAAGCACGGTGGTGGCCGCTGGCAATGGGGGAGTAAGCACAGAACACAGACACGTCTCCTGGTCCCATCAATGTGTAACACACGCCTAGAACAGGAGCAGGATGCACATGCCACTTGATCTAGTAGAAAGCTGAACAAAATCTTTTTTAAGCTGAGGAGGTGGGGATGAGGTTCAAGGAGAGAATGGGGGAAGAAAGAAGGAACTCCCCAAGTCATCCTGCCTGCTGGAGAGAATGGGAGGGCTTTCTGGAGCAGGTGAACGTGAGCTGGACCCTGAGGGAGAAGAGGATTTGGGCGGGGTAGAGAAATGGGCCAGGCACCGCCAGGCACAGAGTGGGGGCAGGAACAAGGCATTCACCCCCAGAATGCACTCAGTGAGTGCCACTGTGTGTCAGGCACGGTGCTGGGCTCCAGGGTACAGCAGTGACCAGCACAGGTCACGAAGGCTCGGCTGGAGCTAGGAAGAAAGGGGGTATAACATAAAGGAGGTGCAAAGCCCTTCGCCACCCTTCTGACCCGAGGAGCTGGGGAGGAAAGCGGCACTAGAAGGAGGCTGAGACGGTCATGACCTGGCCTTTGCTTTGCAGTTCCCTGCGGCCGCTGCTGTAAGGGGCAGATGAGAAACATCCAGATGGGCAGGGGGACCCTGGGGAATATGGAGTGGGGACCTTTCCTAGTGGGTGGGCTGTGGTTCAAGGGAGGCTTCCGTCCCCATAGAAGAGGCAGGGGTGGGGAACAGGCAGCCAGACAGCGGAGCTGGCGCCCCCTGACATTGGGACTGGGGTCTTCTTGTCCTTTTCAGTAGGGCAGCAGCCTCACAAAGCAGGCACGGTGGAAGGGGAAACTGTTTCTCTAAATTCCTCTATTTCCCCGTTTATCGTAGGTGGGCTGGTGAACAAAGGGCAGTACCAGGAGGAAGGGGAAGGCAGGGTCCTGGGGGACTCTGGGTTTCTTAAGGCCCGAGTCTCTCTTCTGAAGGAAGGTTGGATTCAGCAGGGCACCAGCAGCAAGATGTGATGGTGCTGGGGGAGGGGGAGGGGTGTCAGGGGAGGGGTGTCAGGGGAAGGGCAAGGGACAGGGCTGAATGGTGAGAGAGGGGGCTGCACCTCTGTTCTGGCCTCCTATCAGTGAATCTCGTCTCACCCAGACCACAGCTGGTCTTGGGTTTCTTCGGGTTGGAAACACATACTTACCGTAGTCTCTCCTTTGTTCTCACTTCCCTCCCCCGGCAGTGCGGCTCCGAGGCACATCCTGGGCCCTGCCATGCCATGCTGTCTGCTGGCTCCTGGTCCAGCTACTTCTCTGCATCCTCACTCAAAAGCCACTGGGAATTCTGTCCACCCTCAGCTTCTGTTGTTGTCCCCTCTGGACAGTTCTTGGTCCTGAGCTGGGTCGCCCTGCATGCTCTCTCACGGGATGCTGAAGTCTTCCTGCAGAGCACTCATCTCAATTTGTAATGATCTGTTTGCTTGCGTATTTCCACATCCAGTCTCAAAGACCGAAAGCGTTCACGCACCGAGATGCTCTAAGATGCGGGTGACACCAGAACTTCCAAGTTCCTCGCTTCTCCTATCGGCTTCTCCAGACTGTTGGTTTTCAAAGTGTGGTCCCTGATGGAATCAGCGTCATTTGCCATCATCTGGGCACTGGCCGGGGATGAGAATTCCCAGGGCCCACCCCATCCCTCTGACTCGCAAGTCCTGGAGGTGGGCCTCAGCACCCTGGGGTTTCATGAGCTGTCCTGGTGATTGTTATGACCCACGGAAGTTTGAGGACCGCTGGGCTAAGGAGAAAGGTGAGTTGGGGAGGAGGAACGGAACGAGGAGATGGGGTCTGGAAAAGAGAGAACCCTATCCCAGCCCCCTGCTCCACCTGCTGTGGCCACATCAGTGCGTGCAGTGAAAAACTCCAGATGGGTTTGGAGGGAATGGTCTGAATGTACGAGAGAGAGAGAGAGAGAGAGAGAGAGAGAGAGAGAGCCCTGTCCCCATTTAACAGTGCAGAAACAGAGCTTTGGCGGGATTAGATAACTTCCCAGACTCACACAGCAAGGGTGTGCAGGGCCCCTACTTGACCTCAAGTCTAGTTGTCCCCAAGGTCTCCTAGTCAGCCGGCTCAGTTGTTAGCCTCATCATTATTTGGAAACACATTTCACACTTTTTTTTTTTTTAAAGAAGCAGCAAAGTTAGCATCTCTGCGGAGAGAAGCCCAGCACCGCGGTGCAGGTTCTGAAGGTGAGATCGCGTCCAGGGCTGGTGGGCAGTCGTGGCTCAGCGGCAGACCCGCAGTGACAGCCCCGTCTCTGTTTCCAGAGTCCTTTGCTCCAGGCGATGAGGGTGAGGCCCTCATCGGGTGAGGCTGGGTATAATCAGCACCCAGCAATGCATCTCCCCGAGTTTATTTACTAAAGCAACATTTCGTTATTACCAGGACATGTTCGCAGTGAAAATATGACAGCCTACGTTTTATGTCGCCATTGATCTTTAATCCGAGCCTGCCTCGAGGTTTCCTATAAAATCAGGGCTTCCTGGCCCCAAATGTGATTCCAGCACCGGAATGAATGACGGCCCGGGCTGCTCTTTTCTCATCTGAAAAGGCTGAAATTGCTTTGTGTAAATGGGTGGAAAATGCTGATATTTGGATTCTATAAATAGCTCTTCTCCTGAGCGAGCCAGCGCCGGGTTTCATCTGCGGTGTCTCCTTGGAGTGTTTGGGCCTTATCACTTTTATCCAGGGTGCGGCATACCAATGAACCCTGCCGCTGTGTGCCCGCTGTGTGCCCGCCGGGCGGCGCGGACTGGGAACATCTGGGCGCATCTGTGGGGTCAGGAGGGAGGGGCGCTGCTGGAGGAACAGGACCTGGCCCGCGAGAGCAGGGGCGGGGGGGGAGGGGTGGCTGGAGACTGGCAGGAACCTTCTCTCAGAGGAGAGAGAGCCGCGCAGCCCCTTCCCCCCACTTCCATTTGCAGCCTGTGCCTGCCTGCGTGGGCGAAGTTGCTATCTATAGCGCGCTATTTTTAGCTGCATCATCTGAAGAACCTGACAGCCAGCTAATGACTGGGACCCATCATGGCGTGTCTGTCGCGCTGTGGCATGCGCGCGCCAGGAGCAGATGTGCGGAGGCTCAAGGTTGTTGCATCTGCAAATGCCCTTCCTTCCCTGGGAAGGTGGGCTGTTTGAGGGGCCTCGCCCCCCACTCCCTGAGAACCCGCACAAGGCAGGGAGAGGGCATCTTGTTCGTTTCTGGTGCAGAAAATGACACTTTCCTAACCGAGCATCCTATTCCTAGAGGCTAACACAGCCTGGAAGAATGGAGGGACCAGGACAGCCGGGGTGTGGGCCTGGGAGTTGGGAGAGGAATCTCCTTTCACCCTGGGGAGCTCAGAAACCTGGGAGGAAGACCAGCGGATGGCCAACCTAGTTAGGGAAACCATAATTTTCCCCAAAGAGGGAAAACCCCATTTCAGAGATCTTCTGCCCTTCAGAAGCTATAGTCTGTAGTGCCCGCAGTCCCTGAGACTATAGATCATTTGCTTCAGCTCAGAGAGGGCCAGTGACCTGCCCAGGACCACACAGCTTGCCTCTCCTGCCCCCACAACTGCAGCCACTGCATCTAGGACCCAGTGACAAGTCAGAGGGCCTGCTTGTACTCTGTGAATAGACACGGGGTATATTAGTGTACGTACATTCATTCATGCTCTCGCTCACCTGGTACCGGGGGCCACGGTGGGCCAGCTGGCTTAGCACCAGGAGAGCAGACCCAGAGTGAGGAGTGACGAGGAACAACCCGCGTCAGGGACCCAGTCGGGAGCCCTGGGCACAGTGCCGGGTGGGGTGAAGGGAGACCATAGCGGATGTGTCCGTGAGGGCTTCCCTGGGGTCTTTGGCCACCTGTCAGGCCTTTTGGATAACATAGATGGACAGCTGGCATGTGCCAGGTAGCGTGAGCCAGGGCACCATTCTGAGCACATTACTTGAATTAGCTCCAGGTTCTCATGCAACCCCAGGAGATGGTGCCTTAGTACTACCCCCATCTTACAGGTGGAGAAAGAGGGTAAGTGACTTTGTCTAAATCACGCAGCCGGTAGGTGGGGGACCTGTGATTCCAACCTGGGCTCTGACTCCACAGTTCATAGCCATAACCACTGTTCTACACTGCCTCCAGGTCAGGCCCTCCTGACTTGCCCACTTAAATCGGGCCAGAGTTAAGGGGCCCTGCAGTTCTGAACATGCTGGCTCACTCTCGGGTTCCTCTGGAACCGCACCATCCAATCAGCACTCAGCAATGAAGGAAATGTGCCCTGCCCGTGTGCTGCCCAATACTGTCGCCGCCCCTCCAGGAGGCTAATTGAAAGGTGGCCGGTGTGACTGAAAAACTAAAATTTTAATTTTATTTCATTTTAATTAATTTCAACTTCAATGACAATAGCCACGTGGGGCCAGTGGCTACCATATTGGACAGAGCGGCTCTGGAAGACTGGCTAATTTAATTTTTAGTAACATTTTCATTTACTGGCAAGCTTTTAAAGATGGCAATGCTAGGATGTATGCCCTGAGATTCTGAATTAAGTGGTCAGGGGTAGAGCATGGCATCATCATTTCAAAAGACCCTCAGGTGATTCTGATGTGCAAGTGAGGGAACCACTGGGCCCCATGATATTCTAAGTCATTCTAGCCTCTAGTAAATGGCCCTCTATTTTTATGTGGCAGATAGTGTAGGTGACTCATTCAACACCATTCTCAAACCTTTTATCCCCTACCTTTCTCTACTATAGAGAATAGAAAGCTAAATATATGATTTCTCTAAAGGCCAAACAGCCGGGAGGAGCTGTGTGACACTGTTCTGGCCAAAGAAATATGCACAGAATTCTGCTGATGTTTCTCTGTTGCCCTTCTTCTTCCCGCCTAGAATGCAACTAGATGGCCAGAGCTATGGCAGCCATATTGCAACCATGAGGGAAGACCAGAAGAGCAGCAGACAACCGTGTTGACATCATTGTGCTACTGAATCAAACCCAGTAGCTGCCTTTCTCTGGCCTTCTTATTTGGGGAAAAAATACAATCTATTTACTTAAGCCAAGCT
Organism: Saccopteryx bilineata; assembly: GCF_036850765.1. Lineage (NCBI taxonomy): Eukaryota > Metazoa > Chordata > Mammalia > Chiroptera > Emballonuridae > Saccopteryx > Saccopteryx bilineata. The sequence continues at coordinate 249,314,554 of NC_089494.1, forward strand.
AGTTAGTTTTTCTGTCCCTTACAGCCTAAAGCATTGTTAATATTGCTATCTTTTCATTTCTTTAGCTTTTAAACTGCAGTCAAGACTGAACACGGTGATGTATGTGAAAACACTTTGCAAACTGTACAGCACTCAGCAAATGGACAGTGTTTACAGTTGGTTTGGAAACATAGCTAATTTCCACTTCAGGCAAGAAATCCAAATGGAAGGTGCTTGAAATCCATGCTATTTCAGGGCAGGTTGGGGAGAGTTCCCCCTGGGGTTTGGTGAGGCGGGGACAGAGTCCTGGGAATAGGAGGCCGACTAGTTCTGCTTGTCGAGGGCTTCCCGGTTTTAGCACTGTAAGTCCTGTCTCCCTCAGTCCCGGGCAAATCAGGGGAGTTGGTCGCCCTACCTGGAAACATGGGGCACAGAGACCTCTCTTCCACGACAGAACATCTGCTTTTAGGTTAGGATGCTAACAGACTTCACAGGCCTGGTCACTCTTTGCTGGAAAATCCATCAGCTGAAACACCCTGGACCAGAAACTTCTCATTCAGCGCTTCAGTTCTGGTTGCTGAAAATGATGAGTGGCTCTTAGACATGCTCCTACGCTTCTCTCAAAGCCTTTACTTCTTCTTTCTCTAAGAGAAAAATGAATCTGACACTCCAGGGGAGACAGGGCCGGCCTGAGGGCTGACTGTCCAGCGCGGCATGCCGGGCCCAGTCCAGAGCCACCCTCTGAATCACATGCTGCTTGAGTCAAGTGCCCGGGCCGGTCTTTCTCCCCATCCCCGGATGCTGTGGCCCCATTTCGGCTACCCCGTCCCTGCCTCTCCTCCATCCCAGCTGACTTCAGCAGTTATGCTCACCCCTTTCATTTGCAGGGTGCACTGGTTTGTAAAGAAAACGCAAGAGTATTTATTATCTCTCTTGATTCTTCCAGCAATTCTGGGCGGTGGTTTTTCTTCACTTCATCTTCATCATATAGGTGAGAAAACCGAGGCTTAAGAAAAAACCCAACTTGCCAGTGTCTGTCCAGTTTCTGTCTGCTCTCGCTGAGGTGTGAGGAGTGGTTCTGGACGGGTCTTTGGGTTTGAATCCCACCTCTTCTCTGCTGTGTAACTTCAGGCGTCTCATCCTCCTGAACCTCACCTCTTGGTGGTCAGGAGAAGTCGATCAGATACTGTGTCTGGCTCCCAGCAGGGGGTCAGTATGTGATTCCTCCCTTCTTCCTGTCAGCTTCCCTCCCTCGCCATCCATCCCATCATGTTTAAATTTTAACAAGCTTCTAAAAAACGAAAAGTCCTTCGGTAGTAAGAGCAGACAGCCATGTGCCAGGCTCTGTTTCAAGCATTTGCTAATTCTCCTAGCCCTGGAGGACTATACTATTCTTGTTCCCATCCACAGATGAGGAAACTGAGGCACAGGAAGGCTGAATCTTTTATAGTCTCATAGGCCGCCTGCTCCAGAAGGCCTGTCCCTAACCACCACACTGTCCTGCCTCTACTGATTTCCTAGTGGGGAATTCCAGGAGCTGACAGGACAGTGTGGCTGGAGGGGCTTTCTGGATCCTACATGCCATCTGGGCTGTTTGCATCAAGTCCAGATTCATTTCATAATAACACGTGCCTTGAAAACATCCCAGTGCCCTGGCCGCCACTGGGGAGTATGTGAGATTCCTGTTGCTGATGTAAAAAAAAATAACCACAAACATTGTGGCTTAAAACAACACTGATGGGTTATTTGATAGCTCTGGAGGCTGTAAGTCCTAAATTAGTCTGTCCAGGCTGAAGCCAAGGTGCTGCGTTCCTTCTGGGGACTCTAGGGGAGGATTCACTTCTTGGCCGTTTCCAGCTTCTAGAGGCCCCTGCATTCCTCGGCTTGTGCCCCTTTATCTTTAAAATCAGCAGCATCTTCCGATCTTTGCGACTTTTTTTTTTTTTTTTCAAATAAGGCCTCTTCTGTTTGGACCCAGCCAGATCATCCAGAATATAATCTCCTAGTCTGAAAAAATCCTTCATCACATCTAGAAAGTCTCTTTGTCATGCGAGGTAACATATTCCTAGGTTCTGAGGATGAGGGCATGGACATCTTTGGGGACCCATTATTCTGCTTACAGTAAGGGTGGGGCAGGGTTTGAATCCCAGCTCTGTGGTTTGTAGCCCTCTGTGCCTCAGTTTCCTCCCCTGTAAAGTGGGAGGATGATAAGGTTGGTGTAAAAGTTAAAGGGGGTGATCTGTGTTCCCTAAAAGCGATGCTCTTTGGCTCTGAAGCAAATCCATGGTATATGTATTAATACCATCCACCTGGGCCCCTCCATGTCATCCCTCATAGGACTTGGAAGACAGGGAACCAATGCCAACATCATGCTCTGCCATTCAATATGCTGTGAGTAAGAAATCCTTTGTCTTTGACCCAGGAGTCTCATGTCGTCTGCCAGCATCCATAAACGGTGGCAGGTTAAGTTATTAGCTTGCAAACAGAGTAAAATCCCAGACCCTGACAGAATGGTTGTGGTGCAGTATGAAGAGGGGACACGGTGGCCTGATGTGATCTTGCCTTGATCTCAAGGGGCAGGGAAATACCGCCTGATCTTGAAGTTGTGTGTGAAAGATTTGGCAATGAATAAAGGCTGTTAACGTTATTAATTCAGTGATTTAGGAAACTTTATTGGGTGACTATAGGGCAGGTGGGAAGAATTAGGGTTTTCAGCATAAGAGAGGAGTAAAGGTGATGGTAATGTATTATGTTGTTTATATTAATTTAATTAAAATTTTTTTGCATTGATTTGAGAGAGGGAAAGAGGGAGAGAGAGAGAGGCATCAACTCATTGTTCTACTTAGTTGTTCCATTTAGTTGTGCACTTATTGATTGCTTCTTATGTGTGCCCTGACTGGGGATCAAACCCATGACCTCAGTGCTGTGGTACGGTACTCTGTTTACTAAGCCACCTGGCCAGGGCCTATGTTGTCTATAATTTAATTGAGATATTTTCCCAGAAATACTACGATATGTAGGTGTATGTGGGTTAGTTTTAATCTGTAGTCTAGAGGCAATTAACATTTTAAGTGTTCTATTCAGAACACTCTAGGGGTTGTTGGTTAGCACTTTAAATCAGAAGTCCAACTTAGTGAGGTGGCTGCCAGAAGTTTTTAGCGATCTTTACATTGGTCAGTATCAGAGTCTGTTAGTTTACATAATAGATGCTAGAAGTTATTTTTCATTGGTAAAATTAGTAGTATCCAAGATGAGCAGATGGGCTTGAAATATCATTCAGAGACTCCCGCTCTTGCACGAACAGAGTTTAAGAATCCAGGGAGCCCAACAGTGCATGACTTCTCAAACTTGGCTTCACATTGTGATCACCTGGCATAAAACTTTAAAGAAATGCCAGTACTAGGGTTCTTCCTGCAGAGATGGGCTTCATTGGCGTGCTTCACATTTAGCTCTATCATTTATGAACTGTGTGACCTTGAGCCAATTACTGACCTCTGTGAGCCTGTTTCCTCATCCTGTAGCATGGGTACAATGCTATGCCTACATCATCTGGTGGTTATGAAGAGTTAATGAGTTAATTCATGTTGAATGCTTAGAATAGTGTCTGAGTATTAGCCTTTATTACACTGTTCTTATTTGAACTATTTTTATGATGATTGTTGGAAAATTTTCTAGGGCAGGATTATCTTGTCTAGCTGTTCCTAGACATTGGCTGAAACCTGCAATAGAATATTAGTCTTGAATGACCCTTTCAGAGGAGATGCTGTAGAAACTCCCAAAAACAGAGGGAGCTAGAACTTGATCTTGCTTCCAGGAGAAGTTATAGAAACTGCTTTAGCACCAGTGTGCTAATAAATATCTCTGTAGATGGCAGGACTCAGTCTGGAGCTTGCTTTCAATGCAACCTAGTGGGAGTAGAGAACTTTGGCCTGGACCTACCTCTGCTTTAGGAGTTTCCATTCCTTTTTGGGTCATGGACCCTTTAAAATAGTCTGGGAAAGCCTGTGGATACCATTGAAGGATAATGGTTCTAAATGTATGAAACAAAATACTGGTATTATAGAGGAAATGAATTACAATAAAGTACAGTTATTAAAATATCAATAAACAAATTTATTATAATCATGCACTTCTTTATTAACACTTTTAATAACAAGGTCTAAGCAGTGGGTAGTGATAAACATAAAAGATATTTTAGGATCCTAGCTAACAATTGTAGTGTGATATAAAAAAAACTATGATTTCTATTAGTGACAAAGTCACAAGCACTCTGATACTATTGTGGTTTGTTGCCTCATACATAATTAAAGACAATACTACATTTCAGTAAAAGGTTAATGAAAATAAATATTATATCTCTATATATATTATTTTCTTACCCAAGTTCTCAGACCTCTTTGAATTCCATGACCCTCAGGTTAAAAACCTCTATTGGGAGGCTGCTAATAGCCGTCCAGCTAATATTTGGGTGTGACCAAATGAGCTTATGTCAGACTGTGGTGCCACAGAAAGGAAAGGTGTCAAAGGAAGATTATTCCCCCAGTTACTACTGCTATATACAAAAGACTTCAAAACTTACTGGCTTCGAACAGTGATTTATGGTTTTGTATTTTATATGTTTGACCAGGGCTCAGCTAGGCGATTTTCTGCTGGTCTCACTTGGGGTTTTTCATTTGTCTTTATTTAGTTGAGACCCTGGCTACACCTGGAGCTTCCAAAGTGGTCTCTTGTCCTATGTATTAGTCTGCTCAGCTATCATAGATCAAGTGACCAAACAACAGAAATTTATTTCCTCACAGTTTTGGAGACTGGAAAGTCCCAGAAGTATCTGACAGCATTGATCTCTTGTGAGGGCTCTATTTCTGGTTTGTGGACAGCCACCTTCCTGCTCTGTGCTCACTTGGCCTTTTCTTGGTGCATGTGCATGGAGAGAAAGCTCTGCTCTCTCTTCCCTTCTTTAAGGACACTAATCCTATCAGATCAGGGCCCCACCCTTGTGGCCTCATTTAACCTATTTACTCCCAGAAAAGCCCTATCTCCAAATACCGTCCCACACTGGAGATTGGGACTTCAATATGAGTTTTGGGGGCAGGCAATTCAGTTCACAGCATCCCTTCCTGGCCTCTCTCTATGCGTAAGCTCTGCTCATGCCTTTGGCTAGACTGAGCTTCCTTGCAGCATGGCATCTGGGCTCCGGAGAGGCAAAGCGGAACCTTTCAGTGCTCTTCAGGCCTGAGCTTGGAACTTGAGCAAATTGCTTCCACAACCTTCTACTGATCAAAACAAGTCACAGGCCAGTCGAGATCCCAGGGGAGGGAAGACAGCTCCTCCGTGTGATGTGAGGAGCAGCACATCAGGGAGGGGAGATATTACTGGGGCTGTACCTGGAGTGTGTCCACTTGCTTCTTTGGTTCCCTGTTGGGCAGACAAAATATATTATGCTCACTTTGTTAAAGATGGCGCTGACCACATAGAAACCCGTCACCCAGGTGATATTAATGTGTGTTGGAGGCGGGCTGTGGGCAGGTAGGATCCTTGTAGCCTGGGGCTTGGTTTTTAGGACTAAGCCTTTTCCACCCTTTTTGATGTGGGGTGGTGCAATTCCATCATGCCCCAGATAAGTGACTTTGTATTAGAGACTTTCCTATTTTGTATATTGGATTAAAGGTTTTGATTTCTTCACTATAAAGTGGGGCACACCGGGAGCTTGCTCTCTCTCGGTTCCTGGGATTAGCATTAGAGGAGAGAGCAGAGAAGAGAGCAGAGAGAGGCCACGTGGAGGAGGCCAGGAGAAGCAGCCAAGATGGCGGAGTGCTGAGGGAGAAGACAGTTTGTGCAGGGTTTGTGCAGAGAGAAGGAAGGAGATGGGGAACAGAGGTGAATAAGTGTGGTGAGCTAGAAACCTTTGATTCTAGGAAACTCGGATAAGTCAATGGCTTTGTGAGCACTGAATGTGAGTGGGTTTTGGAGTCCAGTGTGTGTTTTTACTTGCCCCCCGGGTGCAAGCTAGGATTAAAGATGATGGCCCATCAGCTTTTGGCTCCGTTGTTTCATTACCATCTGTCTGAATCCAATACGAACCTGCATGGGCCAGGCAGCCGCGACAACTGGCTTCACATTCCCACATCAGACCTCTCCTCCCAGAGTTCCCGATAGGATCCAACCAAACCACCAAAAGTGTTAATTTAAATGAAAAAAAAAATTCTAATTTTATCAATACTCGTTAACAGACTTAATTATATAGTGTGTCCTATACTGTCAATAATGTAAGGGGTTGTAAAGCCAGAAGCCATGGCCAGGGCCACTATCAAGGCAGCCTGGCCCATGCAGGTTCGCATTGGATTCGGACAGTCGGTAAAGAAACAAAGGAGCCAAAAGCAGATGGGCTGTCATCTTTAATTCTAGTTTGCACCCGGCGGGCAAGTAAAAAATACACACTGGGCTCCAAAAGCCACTCACATTCAGTGCTCACAAAGCCACTGACTTATCCGAGTTTCCTAGAATCAAAGGTTTCTAGCTCACCAGCCTTATTCTCCTCAGTTCCCCATCTCCTTCCTTATCCCAGATACAAACTCTGTACAAATTGGCATCTCACTTAGTACTCCGCCATCTTGGCTGCTTTTCCTGGCCTCCTCCACGTGGCCTCCTTCTGCTGCTGGCTCTACTCTCTCTGCTCTCTCATGCTAACCTCAGGAACCAAGAGCCCAAGCTCCCGCTCCGTCCCATTTTATAGTGTAGAGATCCAAACTCTTAATCCAATATACAAAATAGAGAAGTCTCTAATACAAAGTCACTTTTCTGAGGCATGATTGGATTGTACCACCCCACATCAAAATGGGTAGGAGAGGCTTAATCCCAAAACCAAGCCCCAAGCTACAAGGATTCTCAACACACATTAATATCACCTGGGCAACAGCCTCTTTAACAAAGTGAGCATAAAACATTTTATCTGCCCAACAGGGGTTGTTACTTTACAAATGAGAATTAAAGGAACACTCCTCCCTTTATTATCTCAGCATGTCTGGCGACTGCGACTTCTGGGAGGCTTCCATCTGGAACACCTGGGGTCTCAGTCTCAGACAACGGGCTCATCAACACTGTCCAGTGGGAGCCGGCACCAAAGGGCGCTCAGGAAATGCTCTGGATCACTCATAACTGCTGCCTCCCTCCACCTTACCCACAGAAGGATATTTCCTAAGATAAAAACTCTGGTAGGTGGTGGCTTGACCTGTATTCAGTTTTACACTTAAGTATATTAAATAAATCAGGAATAAAACTCATACCTGCTACAATGGGAGCAGGTTGAAGGTCATAGGATCTTGGCAATTTTGCTTCTGGGACCAAGTTCAAGGTCACGGCATCCCTAGGCTAGCTCCTGGAGTATGTTCCCAGCCTCTACCCTTCCGTGCCTCAGTTGCCTTGACATTTCCATCGGTTCCAGTGGCCTGCCCCACCCCCACCCCCTTCACCCCCCAAGCCTCTTGACGCAGCCTGTCTGATTGGTTTGTTTGGGGAGATTAAGACCCAAACCTGGCTTAACTCAGACCAGCACCAACTCGTTCCTGCTCTGCGCTCCTAAGGATCAAACCAAATTTGATCAAATTCCAGTAAGCCATGGTTAAAGGGCCACCCATCCCTCCATAAAAACCTTCCTGCTACACTTCCTGAGCAGACTAATACATTAGGTGCACTCTAGAAAGAAATATGCATTTGGTTACTTTTCCTCGTGTTTGGTTTTGCTTCATAGGATTTAGAATGTTCTGAGGGAAAGGAGTGTTGAAGAGCGCGGCAGGTGACGGGCCGGGGAAGGGCGTGTTAAGGGACCAAAAAGGAGTGACAGCAACAAGACATGTTCATGATAACACATATCATTGGGCGATAAGCACTTACTGAAACACCCATGAGCTCATCGACACTCATTGCCCCCACTGTACAGATGATAAGACTAAAGACCAGAGTGGTGCCTGACCAGGTGGTGGCGCAGTGGATGGAGTGTCGAACTGGGATGCGGAAGGACCCAGGTTCGAGACCCTGAGGTCGCCAACTTGAGCGCGGGCTCATCTGGCTTGAGCAAAGAGCTCACCAGCTTGGACCCAAGGTCGCTGGCTCCAGCAGGGGGTTACTCGGTCTGCTGAAGGCCCACGGTCAAGGCACATGTGAGAAAGCAATCAATGAACAACTAAGAAGTCGCAACACGCAACGAGAAACTGATGATTGATGCTTCTCATCTCTCTCCGTTCCTGTCTGTCTGCCCCTGTCTATCTCTGCCTCTGTAAAACAACAACAACAACCAAAAAAAAAAAAAAAAAAAAGACCAGAGTGGTTGTCTGATGTGCCTGCGACCACACAGGAGGGGGTCCCAAGATGAGACTGAAGCCTGAGTCTGTCCCAGCGCCCCTTTTTTAGGAGCTCTGCAGGTAGGCAGCTGGGAGGGAACCAGAACAGCCGAGTCAGCGCCTCTCAGCACTTCTCAGCCCGGCTGTGCAGAAAAATCAGCTGGGGAGCTTTTCAAACAGCGCTGGTGGCCTGGCTCCACCCGAAGCAGCTGGTTTAATTGCGTTCAGCTGTGGCCGGTGTGTCTGTATCTTTTTAAAGCTCCCCAGGTGACTCTGATGTGCGGCCCGGTCTGAGAACTCTAGCTGGACAGTCGGGAGCTGGGACTCAGCCCTGAGGCGACCTAGATTGAGGGACAGACTCCGAGATGGGGAACCAACCGGTACGTCGGGGGCGCCCGGGAAGAGGATGACAAGGATTGTTACTACTTTAGTCATTCTTTTTCTTGATCCGTGACTCTGCATCCCAGATGGACTTGAACTCTAAGGTTCCCAATAAAGCGCCAAGAGAGCGAGTCATCTAACCGTCTTCAGCTCCTCGGAGATTCAGGCCCCGAACTAACCTCACTGCCCTGTGACCCAGGCACCACTAATATACGTGACATAACGTTTACGATTTCAACCATTTTTAGGTTCAGTGGCATTACAAGTCACAGTATTATGCAACCATCACCACCATCCATCTACAGAATGGGTTTTCATCTTGCAAAACTGAAACTCTGTGTCCATTAAAGGCCTACCCGTTCCCCCCTCTTCCTGTGTTACCACCATTCTATTTTCTTTCTCTGGGAATTTGACTACACACAGACCTGATTTTATGACAGACTCATTGTCCCTACATCAGCTCAAATCCCAATAACAGTAACTACCTTCGTGAGAGCGACTACTTCCACAGCACCCTGTCTGCCGCGGCTACTGCTGCATTGCCTCTACTGCGCAGACACTCAGAGGGCACGGCAGACACGGTGCTCCGTGCTCATCCAGAGGACCACCTTTCTTAGGCTCTGTGCCAGTGAGGTGGGGCCGTGCTACCGGACCCGGCCAACGGAAAACGGGCAGAAGGGGCACTCATCATTTACAGGCCTGGCCCTAAACCCCCCACACCCTCTTCCCCTTCCAGAGCAACCACAAAAGTCACACATTTGACATTGCAACGTCCAAAGATGGGAGGAGCCTGAATCCTTGAGTCCCCACCCAGAGCAGAGCTGCTTGGAACAGAGCCGCCACCAAGAATTGCTGACCAACCTGCCTCAAACTGGCACATGAGAAAGAAACCAAACTGAGCTCCTGAGCGTATTTGTTACTGCAGTAGAGCCTACCCCATCCTGACTACTATCTGGGGTCTAGGTCTTACCAACACTTTCCTCGCTAATAGTCACTGGAGTCAGGATTCAACTCTAGCTCTTTCTGCTACCAGATTTTGTGATCTTCCGCATTGTAGTCTACTGCTATCATGTTATCCTGAGTTGCTCCCTAACTATTTATTTGAGGTAAAATATATGGTCTTAGAAAAAAAAAAAAAAGACAGGGCTTATTTCTGTAAAAGAAACTAGGTGTTTTTAATTTCTCTTCACACACAACCAGCCTTTTCTACATCACGCCACATCCCCAAAGAAAAATAAAACAAATTTCTTCTGCTGAGCTCCATCCCTCCAGTTGATGAAAATCCTGGCAGCTTCTGGTCCTCGAGCAGGGCAGATGTTTAGAGCTACTCTCCTATAAGAGATGCTTCTCCAGCAATTTATTTTCTGTCACTGCCTGCGTTTCTGCCTGTGAAGGATGATATTTTGTTCACCTTTGGTGCCTTTACCCCATTGTATTCTGCAGTAAATGTCCCCAAACAATGCTTGCACTATCCATTAGGGAGGGCCGTCTTGACTGGCTGTCACCCAGCGAGGCTGCATTTCGCAGCCCCGAGTCTCAACATAATGCCACTTCTTTTTTAGCATATCACCCTCCACTATCTCTTGTTGAGTGAGTGTGTGTGCATAAAAAAAAATGTTTTAATACAGTATTTCTTCTCTATTCTATATCACTACAGTATGCGTCGACACACAACCCCAGTGCTTGATGACCCTTTTAAAACTTTGAAGAGGAAGGTGTAGAAAAATGACCGAGAGAGCGCACATAAATTTGGGAACCTGAAAAACAGAAAAGTAAAGCTGGGTGTAGAGCAGCAACAAAACTGAGAAGGAAAAGGCCAGAAAACTTTTCACATTCTGAACTTAACAGGACAGCGATGTAAGTACTTTTTCTCCAACCAATGAAATAGAGTGGGGTGGTCGGAGCTTGCAAGTAGAACAAACACATGCAGTCACCAAGAGCCTCATGGATGTTTTATGCTGTGGCGTGTATGCTCCACAACTTAACTCACTCTGTGACTCTGGGCAAGGTGTTAATCTCTCTGAGCCTCACTTTTCTCATCTGTAAAATGGAGCTAATACCATCTCCCTTTCAGAGGTTTTGAGGCTTGAGTGGATTGTGTGTGAAGCACTCAGCTTGCAGTAAGAAAGCGCTCTTCTTTCATTCCATCTCTTGTGGGTTCAGTGTTGGTCCTCAGCAAAGTCTGGCCTCTGGAAGGCATGGAGAAGCCTAAGGCGCGAGGAGCCTTTCTCGGGAGATGAAGTAGGAGGTTTAGAAGGGCCAGAGGAGAAAATGGCACCCCAGGGAGAAGCAGAGGACCCTGAAGAAACCTTCCTTTTCCTTGCACTTCCCCTGGCGTGGGAGCAGCTGGGTTTCTGTGTTAGTGACCAGTCCCCACTGAGATGTAAGTACCTTCTATTTTCTCCCCTCCTCTCTGATTTATTGACATGTCAAATTTTATTCTTAAAGGCACTCAACCTCTAGAGCAATTGGATTCTTCAACTATTAGGGGGCAGCTACCACGCACATGTGGGTGGCAGGTAGCCGTGGGAGACAAATACAGGCCTTCAATGAGGTCCGAATCTGAGGCTAGAAGGCAAGGCGCTGGTGGAAGAGTATTATGACCCGAGAGAGGCACTCTGGAAGCAGGAGGAATCTTTCAGGCACTTGAAATTATACCGTATGACTCCTTTATCCGATGGGCACTTTTTTGAGCACCTATCCTGTTATATCCTGGTCCCAAACCGGGGACTGGAGAAGTAGATGAATGAGACAGGTTCCGGTCTCGCAGTCGCTCAGGGTTCACTAGGCAAAGTGTTGAATTACAATGTGGCGTGGCAAGTGCTGTAAGTATAAGAACAGGGTTCCATGGGGACACAGAGGAGGGTCAGCCAGCTCAGACCTGTGGGGGTCAGGGAAGGCTTCCCAGAGGAGGCAGCATTTGACTTAGGTCTTGAAAAAAGAGTAGGTAATAAAGAGGGGGATGAGACAAAGGAGAAAGACATTTCAGGCAGGAAATACAGCACGTGCAAAAGCACGGAGTAGCTCTGTGGGGCCCACACAATAATAATAAAACAATACCCCCCCCCCCCCCAATATAGTAGCCACCAGCATTTCCTGAACGCTCGGTATAAGGCAAAGCACCTTACGTGAATTTTCTCGTTTAATCATCATAATAGTCCTTGGAGACTGGTGGTCTTCATTTTCCCATTCTCCAAATGAGGAAACTGAGTCATAAGGAGATTGGCTAACTTAACCAAATTTACAGTCAGGCAGCTTCTGAGCTCAGCACTTAACCTGGCTTTCCTGTCCCCAGAGCAAAGCTCTCAAAGCCTCTTTCATGAAGATTCTTTCTGAATCTTAAGTCGGAATATCAGGGCCAAGAGCAGTGTTCCTGAGTCACCTGTCGACATATTTGCCGTTTTCTGGCTAACGCGGAAGTCTGGCTGCGTCTGAGACCCAGCGGCTCCGTGTGGATCCCGGCCCGGCCCGGGGACTTCCTTTCTGGCCTCTCGCTGCCCAGCGTCCCAGCCATCCATCTTCACAAAGCACCGACTCAGAGGAAAGTTCTGGGAAAAGCAAAATCGATGGCCGGTGTCACCCCCGGGTCTTTAATGAAATTGCAGCGATGCTTGACTTGTGGCGCCTCCCCCTTGCCCGCCCCGGGCTCCCCGAGCACTTAGCCGTCCCTATCGATTCCTGCGCTGCTGGAGATGGGAGGGAGCCCATTACGAGGAGTCGCTGGAGTCCGTTAATTTACCTTCCATCGTGGATTGCTTTTTTTTTCCACTTGTTAACTTATCTCCTTTCCTTCCTTTCTTCACTTAGAAATAAATAACATTGTCAAGCTAAACAAGGGGGAAGAAAAAGGAAAGAAGTCTACTGGTTTCCTTGCTCTCGAATTCGTTCCCTCCCTCGCTCTGCTCTGTATCAGAGGGCGCCAATGTATTCTAGTTCAAGGGCTGGGTAGAAAGTCCTGTTTAGTTCAGAATGCAGAAAGGTTTCTGGCATTTTCCTTCTTAGCATTGTGGCTGCTCTATACCTGCTTCATGACCCTTGTCCACATCTCTGATACCACTTTTAGGAATAGGTCCCACTAGAATAGCATCTCTGCTCATTATAGCGAAAATCTGAAAACAGACTGTGGCAGGCAGCTCTCCGCTGGGTAGCAGGCAGCTGGAGCAACTCACATCCTGTGGCAATTATAATACAATGCGATCAGCGTGCTTCATAACAAAGGGAAGGGCAAATAAAAACAAGAATCCACACAAGAAAGCGTCCACTCTGCCTGGAGGAGTCAGGGAAGTCCTAAAGAAAGGTGGTATTTAAATTGGGTCCCGAAGGATGAATAGGAGTTTACCAGGTAGAGCAGAAGAGGGTTCAGGCAGAAAGAAGATGTGTAAGTGTGCGGGGAGGCCTGACAGAGCACATTTCAGCAGCAGTAAGGAGTTCGATATGGCAAGAGTTTAGATTGAGCGTGTTGGGAGAAGGAGAAAAGGTGGAAGGGGAGAAGTCAGTTGGAGTCAGAAAGGTTTTGGTGCCAGCCTGAGAATTAGACGATGGACAGTGAATTTGGATTTGCAAGCAGAATTGTGGAAGCGTTCGTTCCATTTCAGGAAAGTCATGAGGCATGCTGGAGGCAGAAGGACAGTTCGTTAGGAGGCTCTGGAGAGAGGCCAGCTGAGGTCTGCTGAGGTTTGGCCCAAGGCGAAAGTGGGAAGGATTACAGAGGAATGAAAAAGCAGGACTGCCAGGGTGAGGATAACCAGAGACTTAATTCCTGGATTTGCAATTTTTTGAGAAAAAAGGGAACAAATAATTAGAATATAGTTGCACCCAAGAGTGAGAGAGGTGAGTATTTTTTTTCAAATCAGTGTTTTGGGTTTCTTTGAGTATATACCTAGAAGTGAAATCACTGGGTCATAAGGCAGTGAGTTCCATGAGCGTAGGCCTGGCATGCAGGGGTCCCGGGTTCGATTTTTTGAGGAACCTCCAGATGGCTTTCCACGGTGGCCGTACCAATCTGCATTCCCAATAGTGCATGAGGGTTCCCTTTTCTCCACATCCTCGCCAACATTTGTTGTGTGTTGATTTATTGATGATAGCCAATCTGATCCCTGGCCAGTTGGCTCAGTGGTAGAGCGTAGGCCTGGCGTGCAGGGGTCCCGGGTTCGATTCCCGGCCAAGGCACACAGGAGAAGTGCCCATCTGCTTCTCCACCCCTCCCCCTCTCCTTCCTCTCTGTCTCTCTCTTCCCCTCCCGCAGCGAGGCTCCATTGGAGCAAAGCTGGTCCGGGCGCTGGGGATGGCTCCTTGGCCTCTGCCCCAGGCACTAGAGTGGCTCTGGTGGTGACAGAGCGACGCCCCGGAGGGGCAGAGCATCGCCCCCTGGTGGGCAGAGCGTAGCCCCTTGTGGGCGTGCCGGGTGGATCCCCGTCGGGCGCATGCGGGAGTCTGTCTGTCTCTCCCCGTTTCCAGCTTCGGAAAAAAAAAAAAATCCAATCTGACAGGTGTGAGATTTTAGTTTTAATTTGTACTTCTCTGGTGATTAGTGATGTTGAGCATCTTTTCATATGTCTATCGGCCATCTGTGTGTCCTCTTTGGAAAAGTATCTATTTGTTATTTACAGGAGTCAAGACAAGTGCTCACCAGTAAATGAGTAGATAAAAAGCTGTTCCATATATACAATGAAGTTCCATATATACAATGGAATATTACTCAGCCATAAAAAAGAACAAAATTTTACCATCTGCAACAGCATGAATAGACCTAGAGGGTATATTATGTGGAGTGAAATTAGTCAGACAGAGAAAGACAAATACCATATAATTTCACTTATACACGGAATCTAAAGAACAACATAAACAAACAAACAAGACAGAACCAGATTCAAATACAGAGAACAGAGTGCTGGTCGCAGTGGGATGAGGGTTGGGGGCCTAGATGAAAGGGGATGGGATGGAGAAGTGCAGGTTGGTGCTACAAAGCAGCCACAGGGATGTAAAGCACAGCACAGGGAATACAGCCAATAACACTGTAGTAACTCTGTATGGTGCCTCCTGGGTACTGGAGATGTCAGGGGAACACTTGGTAAAGTATATGGCTGTTGAACCACTATGTTGTGCACCTGAAAGTAACACAAAATAATATTGAATGTAAACAGTAAATTTAAAAAAAATGTGCAGAATATCAATAAGGAAGACAGTGAAAATGGGAATTTGGAAAATTATTGCCTCAAACAATAGGAACCCCAGAAGAATGCCTTCGCACCGGTTCTGCCCTACCCAATGAATGTCAAACCTCTGGTCGTCTCTGGAGTGTGTCCAGGAAACACAGCTTACACCCAAGGCCCTAAGTGAGCAGGCAGATGTCCATGTGTTTTTAGTATCTACCTCATTCTAGCCTTTTCTCACCAGTGTTCCTTCATAGTAAAAGTGAAAAAAAAAAAAAGAAAGTTCATAAAATACCACCTTTGAATTTGCTACAGATGAGAGAGTTGGTGCTCAAACACAAAATACAGATTGTTTTGTGAACACCCACAGTAACCCCTTCCTAAAAAGGAAGGGTCATTTTGAACACTGGAAATTGGTTGTGCATGTGCACACACAAGCACACACACTTACACATGTTCACACATGTTCGCACAGCGCATGCACTTGTATACACACATATGTGCACACACACAGAGCATTCTATCCTACCCACCCTGCAAACACTTTTGCCTTCTTTAATGGTTGGCCATTTGCCAAGCTGATCTGAATGCCCATGAAAACAGTCCCGTATACGACCGTGACATTCTTCATGTAATAAGAGAAAAGGAGAGGGGTGGGGTTGGCTTGTAGGGCTGCACACTATGCAGGTAATAAGGCTCTCGGTTTATAGGTTAATTCTGCCAAAAATATCCTTCCAGAGGCTGCCTTCTCAGGCATGTTGGAGAGGAGGATTTATTAGCCAAGGCACTGCTGTCATTGAGAATGCAGGTAAGTAACTGCACTGCAAATGTGGTGTGAAGGGAACAGGCTTCTGGTCAAAGCTGGCAGGTGGCGGGATGCGAAGGGAAGCTCAGGCCTGGGAGACGGAGAGAAAAGACCACCCAGCTGATGTGTTTGGACATTTCCCATTTGGGAACACTGCCATGGTCATTTGGGGAATTCAGATATTCAGCCCTGGTTAAGCCTGGGAAGGAAAGATGGTTGGCCATTTGAGCGCCTGGTTCTAAACAACATTGTCATTATTACCGAGGACTTTAAATGAGCAGTAGCCTGGTGACAAAGGGGATTAAAATGCCAAGAACGTGACCGTTGAGTAAAAGCTGGCAATTAACCTCCATGACCCCTATTATTCACTGGTTTGCTCAGAATTAGATGCCAACCCCAGATGAAGTTTTGACCCCACATTACAGGCTCATGGTTTATGGTGACAATTAACATTCTGGGTCCAAGTTCCTGGGCAAAGCTTGAGAAATGCCTTTTCCTAACTTGTGTTTCATTGTCTCACTTTAAATACCAACCTTTGGGGACCTCTCACTATAGCTTCATTTTGTGGGGAGCCCATTGTTTTTTAGGGTAAATGCTAAACTATTGCAAGGATACCAAAACATACAAAGCCTAACATAAGATTTAAATTTACGTGTCTCTCATATAATTGTAGGATGATGGTAGAAGCTGGGTGACTGGGCAACTCTGGTCTGTTGAGACCTGGTCCTCAGGACCCAGGTGGCTTCTCTCTTGAAGCCAATCATCCTTTAGATCAGGAGTCGGCAAATATTTTCTGTACAGGCCCAGAGAGTAAATATTTTCAGCTTTGTGATCCAAATAGCCTCTGTTGTGACTACTCAATTTTGTCATTGCCACACTAAAGCAGCTAGAGACTACATGTAAACAAATGGACATGGTTGTGTGTCAATAAAACTTTATTGACAGAAACAAGTGGTGGGCGGGATTTAGCCTGTAGGTAGCAATTTTCCTCACCTGGACCTGGAGCAGTGCAGTCCAATGGATATATAATGTGAGCCACATGTATAATTTTTAATTTTCCAGTAGCCACATTTTTAAAAGTACAATGAAACAGGTCAAATTGATATTCAAATTACATCATATTTAACTCAGATCTAAAATTATATCATTTCAACATGTAATCAAAATAAACATTAATGAGATAGTTTACATTGTTTTTTTTGGTACTGAGTCTTTGATACCCAGTATGTATTCCAGGGGTCCCCAAACTTTTTACACAGGGGGCCAGTTCACTGTCCCTCAGACCGCTGGAGGGCCGGACTATAAAAAAAACTATGAACAAATCCCTGTGCACACTGCACATATCTTATTTTAAAGTAAAAAGACAAAACAAGAACAAATACAATATTTAAAATAAAGAACAAGTAAATTTAAATCAACAAACTGACCAGTATTTCAATGGGAACTATGCTCCTCTCACTGACCACCAATGAAAGAGGTGCCCCTTCCGGAAGTGCGGCGGGGGCCAGATAAATGGCCTCAGGGGGCCGCATGCGGCCTGTGGGCCGTAGTTTGGGGACCCTTGATACTTACAGAGATCTCAGTTAGGATGAGCCACATTTCAAGTGCTTGGTAGCACGTGGGGCTGGTGGCTCTCCTGTTAGTGCTGCCCTTGTCCACCTGGGTAAGGCTGGCTCATTGACACTACTTTCCAGGTCAGGGGAAGAGAGTAGAGGAGCACATGCCCAATTTTTGTAGAGTCGAAGCTCCAAAGTCACATGTCATTTTCCTTGACTTAGTATCGGTAGAATCCCATCACGCGGACACATCCACCTGCAAAGGAGAGTGGGAAGGTGGTCTCTAGCTGGGGCGCCCAGCTGACTAACACTCAGCAGGAAGAGTTCTATCACGTCACTAAAAGGAGGAAGGGGAGAAAAAGTATCGGTTGATAGCAAATACTGCCCTACCACTTAAGTTTTATTGAACTGTTCAACAATCATCTCTCTGATTCTAAAGTTATACTTTGGCCTAGGGAGGTCCTGAAAGTCAGTCTGTTGGGATGGGAGTGACAGGGGGCTCCTGTTCAGATCCTGTCCTTCTCTCCATGACCCCATGCACCCCTCTGCTGTTCTTCCGAGTCCCTGTCTGTCCCCTGCACCAACACTCCATCTGTATCAGTTTCTTAGGGCTGCTGTAACACGTGATCACGCACTTGGTGGCTTAAACAACAGAAGTTTATTCTCTTGTGGTTCTGGAAGCTGGAATTCCGAAATCAGGAAGCCAGCAGGGTCACACTCCCTCCAGAATCCCGGGAGAGAATCCTTCCCGGCCTCTTCCAGCTTCTGGCCTAGCTCCTGGCCTTTCTTGGCTTGTAGACACAGCTTTCCAATCTCTGCCTCCATTTTCACATCATCTTCTCTGTATTTCTCTCTGTCCTCAGCTCTGCTTATAAGGATGCCAGTTCTTGGATTAAGGGTCCATGCTAAATGCAGGATGACTTCTTCTCAAGATCCTTAATTTATTATACCTGCAAAGACCTTATTTTCAAATAAGGCCACATTCTTTTTTTTTTCTTCAATATTTTATTTTTTTATATTGAATTTATTGGGGTGATGTTGATAAATAAAATTACACAGGCTTCAGGTGTACAGTTCTCTAATACATCATCTGTATATTACATTGTGTGCTCACCACCCCAAGTCAAGTTTCCTTCCATCATATAGGGTTACACCCTGAGGTTCTAGGTGAACATGGATTTTGCAGGACACTATTCAATCCACTGCTGTATCTTACTAGAACTCTGAGTCATGGCCCCAAACTTTCCAACCTCTTTCCCCCCATGCCCTTGAATTTCTGCTGTCCTAAACCCCTTGCAAATAGGGAACCCAGTGCCTGAGAAGAGATCAGAGAGCTTGGTGAGGGGACCTGTCAAAGGGCCGGAGGACCCAGACAAGACTGGAGAAGGACACTCAGAGCAGAAGGCCCCTCAGCACTGCAGGTGGCAGGAGGAAATGTGGGGCACACCTGACAGGTGGCACAGCATCACGAGGAATAAGTCAACGTACCCAGCATGCCCCTCAGGTGGCAGATATATACAACACTCTGCATCCTGAGATAAAACAACAACAAAAGAAAACAACAAAATACAGGATCACCCTGTCTAGTTCTCCTCCCCCAAATAAATGAATCCTTGAACATTTCCTGACAGTTGCCGATTGCCTAGCAAAAATGCCTTTATCCCTGACTTGTGCAGTGTTGATTTCTACAGATGTGGAGATAAAAATCACGTCTGAAAATTGCTGTTACTCTACCGTGAACAGATGAATGGAAACTGGGCAACCTGGGCGGTTTTGCAGGGTTGTTTTCTTTTTTCTTCTTTGAAATACCTGTTGTGTTCTTGTATTTTCTGACTTCCTTGCAATTCTTTGAAAATAGACTTTTAGCTTTTGCTTCTGAGTCTCCTTTTGCAGGTTTTTTAGCTGTGAAGAGGGGAGAATGACAGTAACTGAGACGAGGGCTCCCTCTCTCTCTCCAAGGCCTGCTGATTTTGTCTTCTGTCTCTTTATTGTGCGCACTTCTCTTCACCACCCTTTTTCATCTCACACCCGGCCTATTGCAACTGTTCCAATTGGCCAAACCGCAGCTTCTTCCCTCCCTACAACCCATTTTCTTTAGGGAGGCTAGAGTGACTGGTTTTGAAACCCAAACCTAATGATGTTACCTTCTTGCTACTAAGATATATCTGCTGTCTTCCTGGTGCTCTTAGAATAATAACAACTTTATATATGGCACTGAACATGTTTCAAGCACTGTTCTAGAAAGTTCTACATATACCAGTATTAATTAATTTAATCCTCTCATTAATATCCTCATATTTCACAGGAGTAAACAGAGAAATTAAGTAACATAGCTAATAAGTGATAGAGTGGGGACTCGAACCCAAGGAGACAGGTTTCAGAGTCTGTCCTCTTACCTGCCACTTTGAACAGTGGCCTAGTGGCCTTTGAAACTCTCCACAATACCCCTGTCACTTCACCAGCCTCCTCACTTCACCAGCCTCCTCATTTTCTGAATTCTGGTAACACTGGTCTGCCTCTACTTAATGATATCTCTCCTGTTCTCACTCACCACAGGGCCTTTACACAAACTCTGATCTGTTTTCTGTCTTAGCTAAGGTAACTCTTCCCAGACCTCAATTCAAGATTTCTATCCATTGCTCTGGCTCAGTGGGTCCCAGTGCACTGAGGTCATGGGTTCATTCCCCAGTCAGGGCACACATGAGACGCAATCAATGAGTACACAATTAAATAGAACAACTAAGTGGCACAACAAGTTGATACTTCTCTCTCACTCTTTCCCTCCCCCCTTTTTGATCAATGTAAAAATTAAAAAAGAAAGAAATATTGTCATCCACGATCTCCCCTAGTAGATTAAGCCTCCCTAGGGGGCCTCCAGGGCGCTGAGAACTTCTATGCATCACACAGCTCAGCTCTCCCTCTTGTTAGTTTGGGCGATTAGTTGGTAATGCCTCCCCCCCCTTCTTCACTCCTCCAACCCACGTGTATGCACCATGAGGACAGAGCTCTGCTCTCTGCTGTCCCTCCAGGGCTCAGCATGGGGTCTGTCTCGCAACATCTGCAGAATAAGAAAATAAGTGAAGAGGGTGCTGATGAATCAGTGATGCCTGATACCAGTTTTTCAACAAAGTACTTACTGATACAGAGTACAGAAAAGCTAACAAGGAACGGCAAGGACTAGCGAGGTGTTTTTGTTGCATTGGTGCTGGTTCCAAGCCGACGCGCGGAGCAGAGAGCGGGCAGGCCGCTGCGGTGGAGACAGCTTGGGTCTTGGCACCAGCAAGACATTGATGTGAAGCTTTTCTTCAGGGCTGATGTTCAGCCATGTTTCTGTGTCTTTCAGATGCTTTTTTTTCTTCCTTCAAATTTTAATGATTTTGAAAGCGCGATTGATCTTACAACAGAGCTGTACACTTAATGAAGTGCATTTTTTTTTGCTGGTCCCTGTAAAGCAGTTACAAAATCAATGGTGAGTCCCACAGTCGATGGCGTTTTGGAATTGAGGTAATTCTATTTGTGGCCTTGGGTATAGTCTTTGCTTTTCTGAGTCCTAATTTCCTTATCTATAAAAGGGCAGGGTTGTTGTAAATATCGGAGATGAATATAATGGCCTCAGTACAGTGACTGGTAGCTTTAATTTATCAACAGCAAGTCTATTATGAGTTTTATAAAATATGTGTCAGATGAGTGTTTTGCTAGAATAATCCATACCCTTGCATGGTCAGTCACATATTTGGCTATTCACAATTTATGAAAGGAAATGAGAGAGCAGGTTTTTAAGGACTGTTTCTTCTTTACATTTTAATTAATGCTGGATAAAAACCTCTTTCTACTATCTCTGCTTTGGGAGGCAAACCTTCATCACTAATAGCCATGGGAAAAGGCACTGTGTAACTGGGTAAGCTCTTAAAACTCAGCATTTTCCTTTCCCCCACACCTCTAATGACTCTACAAATAATCTGCAGAGGACCTGGCTCCTACACACACATTAAAAATGATATGGAATTTGACTCATCTACACAGCACATCTTTTTAAAAGTCAGAGTGATTACTTGTTCTATTTCTACATCTAATGCTCTTTCCAGCTTATTCTTGGTGAGCATTAGTCAATGCACCTATTTTTCAGTAAAGGATTCTATTTGCTCCAAACCAGTAACTGGTGTATAATCTCAGTCAAGTCATCTACAGTCTTCCTTTACGTCACTGTCGTTCATCAGCTTGAACCAGGACACAAGAAAGTATATACATTAAGCCTTTAGATGATTCTGTGAAAAATTATGCCTTTACCCCTTAAAAATATCACGAGACCAGTAAATAGCTGTCTTAACTATATTTAACTTGGCAGACGCATGTGTACTAAGAATAATCGAGAAAACATATATTTGGATTAAAAACAGGAAAAGCAACTGCTGAGTGAGGGCAGAGAAGGCGTATAAAGTAAGCTGAGCATGCTTTTCAAGTAAAGAAACCCAAATCCCCTTCCTGCTGATTGGAGGAGTCCACCATAGTGAAAGACAGAGTTCAAAGAGTATCTTTTCCATTGACCAACTTTTGTGGATGTTAGCACATCATTTTTTTCTCTCTATTTATGCTGCTGTGATGAGGTTTTCCATTATTTGCCATAGGACACATTCCTCATCTTTTAAGAGTTGCTGGAAGTTTTGGAAATAGCAGAAAACACTGAGAGCTAAGTTGGGCGAATAAAGTTGGTGATCAAGTAGATTAATGTGTGTGTGTGTGTGTGTGTGTATGCACGCACCCGTACTCACGCGTGTGTGCAAGAGAGAAGGGGGAGGGAGAGAGAGAGAGAGAATTGATTTTCCTAATTCTTAAAAGCAAGCAACCAAAGGTTCTTGCCTACTGCCTTCAGAGGGAGCACAACCCCGCTGACACCCTGATTTCAGATTGACCATAAAGCAACAGAACTGGCTGTAATTGGTTGAATCATGACCCCTCCCCAAAAGATCTGTCTACATCCTAATCTGAAGAACCCATGAATGTGACCTAATTTTGAAAAAGGGTCTTTACAGAGGAGATGAAATGAAGGATCTCAAGATGACATTACCTGGATTATCCACATTGGCCTTGAATTCAATGACAAGTACCTTGTCAAGCAGAGGCAAGGGGAGATTTGAAGCCACAAGGAGGAAAAAGCCATCTGAAGATGAAGGCAGAGGTTGGAGGGACAGCCGTGAGCCTGGAGCGCCGGAGGCCAGCGGAGGCTGGAGCCAGCAACTAGCCTCTCCCTCCCTGCCTTTGGAAGCAGCACGGCCCACTGATGTCCCGATTTCAGATTTCTGTCCTACAGAACTGAGAAAATACATTTCTTTTGTTTTATGTTGCCATGTTTGTGGTAATTTGTTGCAGCAGTTAATACACTGGTGTTTTTTTTTGGCTTAGAAACGTGGTTTTAAGACAATTCCCAAAGGGAAAGGAATTTCAGAACTAATTTGAGCAGTGCTAGTATTATTGAAATAAGTGTCTATTTTCTTCCAGAGTCTACTTAAAATAATCTCTGCCCACCTGCATCAATCAAGGGCCAACTAGGGAAACAGAAATCACTTTGGGTGTTTAGAGAAAGAGCATTTATTAAAGAAATTTGTCATGGCACTAATAGAGACAGTAAGAAGTTGGAAGGAGACAGAAGGGAAACCCAGAGACTAGCAGCAGTAGGAAGCCATGACTGCCTCTAGGAAGGAGGTGGGGGTCAGAGGTCAGGGTCACCTACAAGCAGCTGGATCCATGGTCAGCTGATGTGGCAGGAGATGCCACCTGAGGTGGAGGAGGAGGGAAGAAATTTCCCAGCTTCTCCTTCTCTTGCCCTCCCATCTCTCCCAGGCCCTCTCATTGGCTGAACGAGAGCTAGAGAATCCTTAGGACTTAGTTAAGTCAGGGTGTGGACCAATGGGATGTGGAAAGGCAGAGGGGATAGTTCGAGCAAACACGCAGGTAGAAGAAAGCATGACTTGGCCAGAGCCCTCGCCAGTAACAGCACAGCAAAAGTTGTGCAAATGAAACAGCCCTCTGATAGGAAGTCATTCAAATCCTATGGAGTCAACTACATTCTGCAATCCCACCCCTGGCTGCTGAGGCGTGCCATAGAGAAAGCAAAAGCCAGTCAACCATGTATAGAGAACATTGTGTATAAATAAAAACGTAGAGTAAATAATCAAATAAACACAGTTGTTAGCAATTCAGGCACCCTTGGAAGATGAGATGAGCCTCTTGACCAAATTTAATGATTACAAATTACTAAACACTCCCCAATCACCACTCAAATGAAACAGCTCCCCATGAGTTAGAGGTGGCTGTGACTTCCAGATGTCCTATTTATGACAGGCAATAGGATCAGTTTATTTTTTTTAACTTATTGACTTTTTAGAAAGA
This sequence comes from Saccopteryx bilineata, assembly GCF_036850765.1. Lineage (NCBI taxonomy): Eukaryota > Metazoa > Chordata > Mammalia > Chiroptera > Emballonuridae > Saccopteryx > Saccopteryx bilineata. The sequence continues at coordinate 249,338,150 of NC_089494.1, forward strand.
GAGGAAAGGAGAGAGACAGAGCAAGAGAGAGAAACATTGATTTATTGTTCCTCTTATTCATGCCATCATTGGTTGATTCTTGTATGTGCCCTGACCGGGGAGCGAACCCACAACCTCAACATGTCGGGATGACACTCCAACCTACTGAGCTACCCAGCCAGGGCCAGGATCCGTTTTTATTGGGTTCACTCCACAAGGATTTATTAAGTAGAAACCCAGCAAGACCCATCAAATTCAAATTTCTTTGCCCGGAAAAGGACTCCTCCTCCATCCAAACACAGAATGTGAACCTGACACAGGTTCACATAGGCTGAGAACATAGCTGAGCTGAAAACTTTACCAGAAAAGATGACAGAACAAAAGGAGGTGCGAGAGAATCACACTCACATATTTATTTCCAAGCTGCCTTTAAATGCATTTAATTTCTTACTATGAAGGCATTTCCTCTACACTTTGAAAAATGAAAATGTAGATGATTAGCACTAGAATGTTTTCCTTTTTGTTTTCCATTAAAAATTGTGCTGAAACTGACAACACAAGATTATAATTTGGTGTTTGTGTACCCGACAGAGAGTTCACCACTGTCGGTCTAGTTACCGTCCATCACCACACAGTTGACCTGTCCCCATTCTGCCCTCTCTCAGCCCCTCGTCCCCGCTGGTAACCACTGGTCTGTTCTCTTTATCTTTGAGTTTGTTCTCGTTTTGTTTTGTTGATTCGTTTGTTTGGTTTAATTTTTGATTCCACATTTAGGTGGAACCATATGGTATTTTCCTTTATTTGTCTTATTTTCCTCTGCACATAATACCTTCAAGATCTACCCATCTTATCACAAATGGCAAGATTTCCTTAGAAGAATGTTTTTCTTTTTGTGTGTGTGTGTGACAGAGACAGAGAGAGGGACAGATAGGGGCAGACAGACAGGAACGGAGAGAGATGAGAAGCATCAATTCTTCATTGCGGCATTTTAGTTGTTCATTGATTGCTTTCTCATATGTGTCTTGACCGGGGGGCTACAGCAGACCGAGTGACCCCTTGCTCAAGCCAGCAACCTTGGGCTCAAGCTGGTGAGCCTTGTTCAAACTAGATGAACCTGTGCTCAAGCCAGTGACCTTGGGGTTTTGAACCTGGGTCCTCCATATCCCAGTTCGATACTTTATCCACTGTGCCACTGCTTGGTCAGGCAGAAGAAAGTTTTTGAGGCATTTTAACTTTGCATGTAATCTATCAATAATTTCCCTCTACCTCCATCCTCCATTGAAAGTTTAAAATATTGAAAGTTCCCACAGTATAGAGTTAACATCCACTCATTTATTTATTCATTCTATAACCATTTATAGAGCCTAGAGAGGTTGTAATTAAGTCATAGAGCCAGTTAGTGACAGAGTCTGGTGTCTCGGAGGTTTTTTTGGCTAATGCATCACTACCTATGGTGAAAGCAGAATTTCAAAACCCAGCCTTCAAGCTGTATGATAGCGACCTCCTCATCTTAGAGCAGAGATTCAAATGACTCCAGGGGCCTCAAGCATCTTTGGTTCTCTCTGACTTCTCTTCATATAGTTTTTCCTATTTGTTAGTGCCCACACGTGATCCAAATCCCAGGGCTCTTCCTCAGTCATATCATGGGGATGCTGGGGTAGACATTGGTCCTTCCTTCTTTTTGTTTATTCATCCAGTGATATCTGAGAGTCCATGATGTGTCAGGGGATTGTACTAAGCAACAGGACTAGAACAGTAAACCAAACGTCATGTTTTCTGCCCTTGGCCTCCAGCAGAAACATATCCTCCAATGCTATCCACTCAGCCACTCACTCCCCAGTACTTACTAGGTGATTTTTATCCAGTGTTTATTTGTTTAGTGCCAGGAGCTTTTCTAGGCCTTAAGGAAACAACAGAGAACAAGACAGGAAAGGTTCCTGCTTTCAAGGAGGTCACATTCTAATGAGGAAGCCAATTAAGTTGAGCAGCCAATGAATAACTATATACTACTTCAAGCAATGAGAACTGCTTACAAAGAAACAGCTGCGTGAATGGATGAAGGGTGATAGAGGTTCCATCTCAGGCGGGCTGGGCAGGGACACCTGAGGAGAGATGTCAGTGATGTGACAGGTGAGCCACTGCTGAGTGAAGATGAATAATGGGCTAGTTATTATTTCTTCCAAGGGAAGAATTGACAAAGAAAGAATCTGTGTTATCTCAGTCCCCGTGGTGCCTGAGTGGGCGAGGGGTTTACCCACGGGGTGGGCACCTTCCCAGAGCCTCTCCATCTGCCCTCCTGGGTTCATGAAGTTGTGTCTGAAGTTGCCCACTGTCCTCTTCAGCTGAAGACAGTGCAGTTGGGGGACTTTGGAGAGCCAACTGTTATAATCAAAGTCAGAGTGACAGAAAGGAGACTCGTCACCCTCCTGGGACTCCTTCAACCGTTTAGGAGAAGGAAACATCATTTCCCAGAACTGCTTGATCAGAAGCTAATTATCCCTGGAGCCATGAGTTTAAGCAGTGGGGCTTCTGTCATCTGGCGTTGAGAAATGGGTCATCGGCTAGGACAGAGTGTGCCTCTCTTCCATACACGTCAGGGCTGGCCATGCAGCCTTGGTAGAGAGACACCTTCCCAACTGAACACACTTATGTTTGGCACCTTATTTAAAAAGGAGTCGTGGACACCAGGTCCTAGACTGGAGACTGGCAGTGTGGCCTCTTCCATCAGACACCGTCTCCATCCAAATCTGAGGGCACCTCTAAGCCAGGACCTTCTCAGTCCCTGCACTCGAGAGCATTGGAAGCTGCCTCCCTGTGCCTCCCCTCTCGGCACCCAGGACGTGGAGGTCTTCCTGTGCTCCTACCTTCCTGTCCAGTTGTCTCCAAAGCCCAGAGCTTCATAAATGAAAAAGCTCTGTGTGTGGTCTGGTGCTCCTGTTTGGAGACATGAGACCCAGAGGCATTCGGTTGATTTATCAAATGTCCAACAATCAGTTCAGGGCAGAACCAGGCCCCAGGCTCTTCCTGTCCTCAGTGTCACCTCCATCCTCTCTCTACTCTTCCCTTTGCTTTCTCCTTCGCTGGATTTGGTCTCCATTGAGCTTCATAAGTGGTGGTGAAAGTTTCATCCCCGGTCCACTCTCGCTGAGCCAGGGCCTCCCTGTTCCATGGGGAACTTGGCAGATTTGACTTGCTTCTCCAGCCTAGGAAAGGCCCTGTGCATGATTTCTGCAAATTCCCGGGGCTTGGTTGTCAGCGTCCCTTGGCCTTGGGCCCCTGCTCTGAGCACAGAGTCTCTGTTTCACCTTTTGTGGGCCTGACATGAAAGGCTCCATTGTTGGTGCTCACACATTCATGCACAAAGAAATTATCCTGAGTGTGTGTGTTTTTGGTAGCTCTTCCAAAGATTGGGGAGTCACGAGGAAGAATTGTATAGCTAGCTAGCAGAACCTTCCTCATGTCTCTGTCTCTGCCTTTCCTTCTCTCTCCACACTTTCTGCCCCACTCTCACACCTGGAAAAACACGCTCTGCTCCTCTCCTCCTACAAGGCACTGGCCAACCCGCAGAGTCTCACGCTCATAGTATTTTTCTAAGCCAACCCATTGCTCTCTTTGGTAAATAAACTGGTCTCTTCTTCCTAACACAGCAACGGTCTCACCCCATATCTCTCCCAAACCCCTTTCTAACACCCGTCTTCTGTCTGTTTTTCAGATGCAAATCTCCACCTTGTTCCTGGCCACGTCCACACGGATGTTCCACAGACAACCCAGCTCTGGGTCCCCTGGTCTCCCCCAGAACCCTCCCCCCTCCTCCTTCTCGTCCTGCTGTGTGCTCCTTCCGGACAACAGTGTCATTGGTCTTAAATGCACCTGCGTTGCGATTAGTGGACAGCATAAGGTTGGGAATGGGCTCGCAGATCAGAAAACCCAGTTTCAGATTCTGGATCTTCCACTGCCTGTGCAACCCAAGACAAATGACTTAACCTCCCTGAGCCTCACACTCTTCCCCTGAGTGCTGGTGATATTAACACCTTCTTGGTGGAGACATTTCCAATCTTCAGGAAGGTAAACAGAAAAGGCCTGGCACAAGTTGGTGTTAGAAAAGTGTTAGCTATTATTCTTGCTGTCATTACTAATCAGCAGCTCTGCTCATTTCATTTCCTCCATGCAGAACGGCCCTCTCCTCTTCACTGTCTGTTTGCTCCTCCCCCTTCGCCATGGCCCAGCTCCAATGATGGCGGCCCTGGGAAGGCTGGCCCTCCCTCTTCTGTGCATTTCTGGCCTTCTGGTTTGTTGATTCCTGTTAAGCAGTGTGTTTATAAGAAGAAATTATTGCTAATAGACTCCTGGGTCCAGAAAGACCTGAAGATCTTCTTTAACAACTTTTACTCTAGTAAAAAAAAAAAAAATTTAGTTTCTCTAATTTTTTGTCAACTGACCAAGTCCAAATATCTGTCTTTTGAATAGCAACTGTCGTATAATTTCTTGCATTTCTTTAGTTATTTATCTGTTGTTGAAGTGCTGGCTCTTTGAGGGCAGGCTTAAGTGCCAGGAATCTTTGTGGCATTGGTGCCTCTCACCCAGGGTTTGACATTTTCAAGGAACTCAATAGATACATACGGAAAGCACTGATGGCTGTCGGAGGGAGGGGGGTGACAGAGGTGAAGGGGAACAAGAGGTACAAATGTCCAGTTATAAACTAAATAAGTCGTGGGAGTGTGGTGTACAGTACAGGCAATACAAGGAATAATAGTGTAATAGCTTTCTATGGTGATAGATGGGTCTTAGACTTACAGTGATGATCACATCATAAGATATATAAATGTTGAATCACTACATTGTACTCCTGAAGCTAATACAATGATGTCAACCATACTTTAATAAAAAATAAATAAAAATAATACATAAAATGCTCAGTAGATGTTTATTGAATCGACCAATGAACTATGGAAAGTAAAACTCAATGAGCAGCCGTTATCAGCTCCTGTTAAGCAGTGAATTTCAAGAAAGAAGTCGCTGCTAATACTCTCCGGGGCTCAGAAAGGCCTGGAGATCTTCTGTAACAGCTTTTGCCAAGCTCCTCTCCGTTCACGTGGACTGGCAAAGGCCGATGTCTTTTCCACTGTGGTGAGCTGCGCTGGGGAATTGCGGCTTGGGGGTCTTGTCCCGGAAGGCCTGGACACCAGCGGCTAGTCTCCTGCTGCTGCCTCCTCTGGGTCCTCCGCAGCTTGCAAGTTGAGGTCACTGTTCTCTCAGGGAACACCTGCACTGTAACTGAGCAAGTAGGTGGTGCAGGGCCAGCCATTTCTGCCCAGTGTGGGACTCCTCTTACAAGCAGTCCACTTCAGTGTCCCCCCAGGGGCCGGCTGAAATTTGTGGGGTCTGCAGCACAGACTGATGTCTCCCCTGCCCTGACCTATTTCTCCCGTTTTCCTGTTACAGGTGTTATTCCCTAACAGACCTTTTTTTTTTTTTTTTTTTCCTGAAGCTGGAAATGGGGAGAGACAGTCAGACAGACTCCCGCATGCGCCTGACCGGGACCCACCCGGCACGCCCACCAGGGGGCGACGCTCTGCCCCTCCGGGGAAGGAGAAGCAAATGGGCGCTTCTCCTATGTGCCCTGGCCGGGAATCGAACCCGGGTCCCCCGCACGCCAGGCCGACGCTCTACCACTGAGCCAACCGGCCAGGGCCCCTAACAGACCTTTTGTATTTTCAATTCTGGCTAAGCCTCGGCTGCCCGAAGATCCTAAACACACATTACTGCAGAGCAGGGTCCCAAGAGAGCCCCGAAAGAGCCACAAAGAAGATCAAGCTTGTTTTCCAGGGCTGTGCCCATTCATGGCAGGTAAAGTAACACAGGATCAAGGGCTGATCTCACAGCACCAAGTTTGACCATACTCCGGCCTTTGGAAGCCTTGTCCAGTGGCCTGCCTCTTTTTCAGAAAGGACACTCGGGGTCCTTTGGTTTTTATGGGGATATCTAGCTGTAATTACATTGTCCAAAATGTTATAATGAAATCGATCAGAGGGAAGGATGTTATTCATGTGGCAAATTTCCTGATTTCCCAAATGAGTCCAAAAACAAGACATTATTGATGAATCCTATTTTTCCTTTCGGAGGATAAAAGATAAAAATAAATAGTGCTGTCTGAGACTGTGCACCCTGAGGAACTGTCGCAGCTCGTCCTGGGACGGGGGGGGGGAGTGTGGAGGATGGCTGGGGGCAGTTTTTCCAGCTGGCCCTTCTCTGGTCTGTAGGCTTCCTGGATTGTCTGTGATCTCCAACTGTGACTATGTCTTTCCCTCTCCCTGTCCTTGTCATCCTTCGGCAAGTGTCTCGGGCTCCTGGGGATTCTTGCTTCAAGCCAGGCGACTTGTGCCACGAGGGGAGGTTCTAAAGGGCTTTCATTCTGCCCCTCACCCTTTTGCTTCCTGGAACATTTGCAGGTCATGTGTGGCCTGAAAGTCATCAAGACCCAGCCCCTGAGGGCTTGCAGAATAGTCATATTTAACATGGCTCTTAGACAATATATAGCAGAGATATACCTTGAGTGACAGACAGACAGACACTCGATGGTTTTCCATATCTCGGCTATTGTGAATCATATTGCAGTGAACACGGGAATGCAGATACCTCTCTGAGACCCTGATCGGATTTCCTTTGGAGGAGTACGCAGAAGTAGGTCTGCTAGATCATATGGTAGTGCTATTGTTAACTTTTGGAGAAACTTCCATACAATAATGGCTTTCTCATAGTGGCTGCACCAAATTTACATTTCCACCAACAGTGCACAAGGGAAAATGAAAAAGATATGTCAGTAAATACCTTGGGGCAAGATGGAGGAAGAACTGGCAGGGCTTCTGCTTTCTAGAATCCTGTAGAAGGCATTACTAACTTCTTTTTCCAATGCCTTGCTCACACCCTCGCCCCCAGTACCGTCCAGTGTGGCGATAGAGTGGGACGGCTCTGTCCACGGCAGCCTTTGGCACTTTGACCATTGGCTGCCTGATCTTGGGCCCGACACTTGACCTGTCCACACCTCAGTTTCTTCCTCTGGAAATGCCTTCTGTGCCAGGGTGATTGTGAGTCTGCCACTGAGATAATGTGGGCGAAAGGCCTTGTTAACTGTGAAACTGCTGTGTAAATGTCAGATCTTATCATCGTACCTTTGGGAGCTACTTTACTCCTCCAGCCACAGAAGAGAAATATCCCTGAGATAGAAATGCTCCGGGACTTCTTTAAACAGAGGGAAGAGCTGTGTCTGTCCGGAGCTAAGATGGCCTGCTGAGGACAAACATGAGATTTACAACCACCTCTTCCTGAAATGACTGCTTGCTCCTAACGGGTCAGCATTCAGACCAGTGGACACACCCTCCTGCCTTTTGTGAAAGGACAGATCACTTGCTCTCCACCCGAATCAGCAGTCTTCGGGAGCCACATAAATTCTAAGCTCTACTGTCATTCTAACGATTAAGAACAGGGAGTCGTGAGGTTTGCTTAAGCCTTAAGGGATGAAAATTTATCTCAGTGCAGCAGCGGGTCTGGTCTTATCCGGTAAGGGGAGTTGGATGTGTGTGCTGGTGTCGCCACTATCTTGCCCCCTGGCTGGGCTCCTGAGCATCTGCCCAGTTGCCTGGGTGTTGCTGACCCGAGGGTACAGGATGCCCACCTACGTTTGCTGAATGAGAAGCAGAGCAGGCTGAGGGCAGCAGGAATCCACAGCTGGACCACATCTGCCTGTGCACCACTGTAGTCCCAGAGTCTAGAACAGCTCCTGGCTCTGTGGAATCAGGCACTCAATTATATTTGTTGAACAATTAAGCCTATCTTTCCAGTTTTAAGATAAATGCACAAATCTTTTCTCTTGGATTGTGGAAGAACTAAGACATTTCCAAGGTACTAGCAGGCTGTTGTAACATAGAAAAGTCTTATATCCTTGGGTACATTTTAAGCTTCCCGAGGAACATATATCTAAATATATATATCTATCTACCTAGAGCTATATCCATATCTATATTGATCAATAGCCATATCATACCTATATTTATGTCTATATTTATATTTGCCAATATTTATACCCATATTTATATCTCTCTGTAGCCAAATCTGTATCTACTTATATCCATCTCCATGTCTCTATCTATATTTATATCTTTCCATACCCATATCTTTATCTTTATCTACAGTGAGTTGTGGCTCTCAATGAACAAGCAGAGACCCACTATCTAGCCACTTAATTAACTGACTTGCACTGCCCATAAAGAATTTTCACATTCTTCAACTGGTTTCATCCTTCAAGTAACTGAGGGTGACCTGCGTTGTCCTCTCAAATTTGCGGAAGAGGAAATCAAGGTTCCTAGAAGGTAAAACTTGCCAAGGTGATCAATGACAAAACTGGGATTCACGTCAGGCCCTCCCATAGCATCTTTCATGATCCCTTCTCTACACCAGTATTTTGTGGTACTAGATTCTGAAGAGTTCAGGAAGGGGAGACATGGGCCTGAGAGTTGAGGAGGAGGGCTCTAAAGATAAGTTCTGGATAATTTTTTCGGAGCAACTTTTTTTTTTATAAGATATAGAGGAGGTGAAGAAGGGAGACCCATATCCAGGTCTGTAGGTAGCAGTGGAAGCCTTGGTCCATTCTCTGATTTCAGAGACTCTCTGAATTCCCCCCTTGGTGTTTAGTTTATTTCTGATGGCAGTGTTCACACATAAAGGTCCCTGGAAAGAGCAGCAGTCCAATGAATAAACAGCCATTGGGATTAGCTATAGATGCACTTCGGATGCCTTCCTCAGAACACATTATGATGTGGGCTGGGCGGGTTAGGCAGCAGGTGTAAGGGCACAGAATAATTCAGATGCTGTAGAATAGAAAAATTTTAAGCCCCAAATATCTTTAATTTAGCCTTGATTCAAATTAAGTTGAAGTCAGAGGCCACGGGCTGCAGTGGCAGGAATCTGGAGAGGATATATGTTCTCTGAGAATGCAAAGCATTGAATTAACCATTGTTTATGGATAAGGAAAGAGCTTAGAGGATATTTATAGACCCATTATTATAGATTTAAGTTAAATCTGTACTCCTTGTGTAACCTGTTCTTCTAAAGTAGAACTTCTAACTCTGCTAAGAAGAGCAAAGAGGTTCCCCATAAAATTATTATATTGACTTGTAAATGTGAGACCGTGAAAGTTTGTTATTTAGAAAACTGTCCTTATCTTAGGGGACCGACTTTACTTAGACCCACTGTCTGTGACTCACAGATTTATTTCCAATCAATTCAACCCAAGTAGGAACAGAGCTAAAGGCATTCTGTCTTATAAATATAAAGTGATGTATTAGTCAGGGTTCTCCAGAACCAATAAGATTATATACATACACAAGGGTGGGCAAAAGTAGGTTTACAGTTGTGAGTACACAAAATACAAAGTTTCTTCTTCTTCTTCTTTATTAATTAATGTATTACTTACCATTCAAACAAGGGCAAATCTTTTCCCCACGCCCTGTACACACACACACGCACACACACACACACACACACACACGAGGATTTATTATAGGAATTAGCTGACACAGTTATGGAGGTAGAGAGTTCCCATAATCTGTTATCTGTGATCTGGAGACCCAAGAGAATTGGTAGTATAATTCAACTTAGTCCAATGACATAAGAATTCAGGCAGGGGCGGGTGGGTATGGCACAGTGTGATGGTGCAAGCCTTAGTTTGAGTCCCAAAGTCTGAGACACAGGAGTGCTAATGTCTGAGGACAGGAGAAAACAGATGTCCTGGCTCAAGCAGAGGGAATTCACCCTTCCTGGAGTTGCTCCATTGGGTGAGGGGCTCATCACTAGATTATTCACTGTGGCTAGAAAAATGGAATGTTCTGGAATGCTTTAGTTGAGCTGATGTGCAATGGGAGATGAGAATATTCATCAAGTGAGCCGCATGGATTGAATTTTGAGAAGTCATTTCCTCACAAATAAAATAATGTCCTGTAGTCACGAGGGGGGACAGCAGAGGCCAGGTGACAAATATCCCACAGATGTTCATTACACTGGTGATGGAGAGGAGATGGCAAAGGTCACCAGAAACCAGGCCCAGGCCCTAGAGAGCCTTTCAACTGATCTAGGCAACTGCACGAGACAGCCACAGGCGGCCCTTCCGGAACGCGGTTGACAGTGAAGAGGCCACTCTGAGGCAGGTGCAGAGTGAGCTCCGGGCTGTGACCTCCTCTGAGTTTATGAAGAGGAGAAATGACAGAAAGCCAGAAATGGCCTCTACATTTGACCAGCAGCCAGCCACAGGAGTGGCGTGTTGGGGTGATGTGGTCAAAGAGAGATTGGAAAATTCTCTGATAAAAAAAAAAAAAAAGAAGAAGAATAGACAGTGTTTGTTCTTTCTTTCTTTCTTTTTGTCCCAGGGAATCCAATCTGTGGCCTTTCAACCTGAGTGCCATTGAGGACAGGATGAATGGTTTCTCTCCTGTTGTTACAGCAAGCATCAGAGCCAGGGAAGTGTCAGACGTTAGTGAGGGCTTCGCAAAGCTTATCATTCTGGTGAGAAGACTCGCGTGGGGCGGGCGTGGGGGCTGGTTGGAAAATAGGGGAGAGGAATAACGAAGCATGATGAGGTCTCAGATTCTTATGAGAATGACAGTTTGGTTTAGTATTTGAAGATCACTTCTTGATCTAAAAATAGATTTCCTCAAACTGCAGTGTTTCTAGATTCACCCTTCTCTGTGAGATTTCTGTTGTTCCTTTGCTGACTGCACTTGAGACACATTTTCTCTTTAATGTTTATATATCGGAAATGTCATTCATTCTCTTACTTATTCATTTAATCAACCATCATTACATTGAGGGCTTACTGAGGGAGAATCAATGCTTCATCCAGGGTATGACGATTTCCCATCTACCCTCCTACCGTTTGCTCCTTACCGTCCCCCATTGGTCATCTAGCCGCCAACTCAGCTGCACAGAGCCAACATCTCCAGTAGCAAATTTTTGACTCCTCCCTCCCAGCTAAATCGTCTCCTCTTCTGGGCATTCTATCTACCCATTATGGGCTGAAGCTAAAAGCTGGGAGGCATTCCTGATGTTTCATTTGGCTTCAAAGCTAAATCCAACCCAGCACCTAGCAGACTGTCAGTCTACTATTAACCCAACTGACAGGTGGTCACATGAGCTGGGGGATGAATGAACAGTGCTTTGTGCTGCCCCTCCAGCCCGCACATCTCAGTCCCTGTAGGGATGAACGTGTGCTCATGTCACGGAGACAGCTTGAGTGAGCGTACATCTGAACAAGGAGTTTTACATTTTGAAAAAACTCTTGCTATTTCTTGGAAACAGACTGTGTTTCTCTAATTGTCTATTAAGGTTTGTTTTTTTTTTTTTTTTTAACGGCTGAGGATTTTGGAACCAAACCAAAGTAATCTGCATTTCCATTTTTGTATCTTAATTTATAAACTGCACCTTATAATTTACAAGCACTCACTTAGTGTCTCTAACAGAGCAGAAACAAATAGCAACCCTGCCAGCTATGCGACCCAAGTCTTCTCCCTGCAACCCCGCCTCGTAGGGACCTTCTAGCTTTTCAGCTTGGAGAGGAGGGGCTGGAGTCAGCCCTGGCTTGGGGGGGGGGTGTAAGGATAATCATAATGATATGTTATATTTATTTAGGGGAGAGAGAGGAAGGTCTCATTGTCTCATCACTCCCACGTTACAGATGAGGAAATAGAGGCTGGAATGGGAGAGACGTGACCGAGAAGGTTTGTTGATGAGTGGTTGAGCCGAACCTAGAATCTGTATCTCTGGAATTCCTGCCAACGGTCTTTTTTTTTTTTTTTTGTCTGAGAGAGAGAGAGACAGACAGACAGGGACAGACAGACAGGAAGGGAGAGAGATGAGAAGCATCAACTCATAGTTGTGCCACCTTAGTTGTCCGTTGATTGCTTTCTCATATGTGCCTTGACTGGGGGGCTCCAGCAGAGTGAGTGACTCCTTGTTCAAGCCAGCGACCTTCCACTTCAAGACAGAGATCTTTCACTCAAACCAGTGACCATGGGGTCATGTTTACGATCCCACGCTCAAGCTGGTGAGCCCGCGCTCAAGCCCGTGATCTCGGGAGCCTGAGTCCTCTGTCCCAGGCCAATGCTCCATCCACAGTGCCACGCCCTGGTCAGGCATGCCAAGGGTCTCTCCAGGACATCACATCAGTGTCTCTCTGCCTAGGCACTGGTGACACTGGGGCTGCATCACTCTTCACTGTGCATTGTAGGATGTCACACAGCATCCCCGGCCTCTACCCTCAATGCCAGTAGCACCTACCCCAGTATGACAGTTCAAAACATCTCCAGATATTGCCAAGTATCACTCCTAATTGAGAACCACTATCCTAGGTGTGTCCTTGTCCTTGATTTAAAGGAGATACAAAGGTTATGAAAATTCATCTCCTTCCACAGGCCCTCCTCCACCCCTGTCTGTTCCCTCCCATCACAGGCGTTAGCTGAGAATTACCCTTTCCACAGCGTCACTCAGAATTCTGAGCAAGTACTCAGTACCTCCTGGGTGGCAGTGCGTGCTTTACATTCCTGATCACATTTAACACCCCAAAGTGGGCACAACTATCTCTATTTTACAGGTGAGGAAATGGAGGCTACATCACCACTTGCCCGTGATTACACAGTTAGTGAGTGGCATGCTGGGATGCTAACCTAAACCTGTCTAATCCTGGAGACAGAGAGTTTACCTCCCCTACCCAACACAGTGAGATCCAGATTTTCTTTTCTTGGGTCAGCAAGAAGGCACTTTGTTAAGGAAGCCTGGTCCCCTCCTGCCTAGTAGTCCATTCCCCTAAAGGCGGGTGTCTTTCAGGCACGCAGGACATACATCTATGATTGTGGATCCTTGTGTCTGTCACCTGTCACCCTATCCAGACCGTGGGCTGTGTCCTCAGCCTCAGCACTGGGCCATGCTGAGGAAAACATTTGTGGAATACTCAGCGGTGAGCGCTAGACACAGCAGCCATTTCTGGATAAGGATTTTCCTGGCTGTGCCCTGGGGACCTTGGGCAAGAGACACACCTCTGAGCTCAACTTTCCCATCTATAAAATGGGAAGACCCATTTTTGGGGGGAGATGTGAGAATTAAATGATGATAAATGTAAACTGGTTCACAGTGATGCTAGGTGCTGGCTAAATGCTTCCCTCGATGAATGTCCAACCTCTGTCACGAGGTTTCCTGTGACAAACTCACTTTCAATTCCTGAACCACTATGGTCAGTCCATGACCCCCATGTACCACGTGCAGTTGCTTCTTTAGGGCTACCTGCCCAGCTTGACTTCAAGGTCTCTGAGGATAGGGCCTGTCCCTTTGTCCCCTCCCACAGTGGCCAGCCTGAGGCCAGCTCAGAATGATTGCTGAAGAAGGAACAGTAACAATGAGTCCTACAGCGATAACCTTTGGCATGGGCACTGCCTTCTCCGGGTGTATGTTAACATAAGAAACGGTGTGCCTTGGTCAGTGGCCTGAGGACGTGCCTTGGATCCCCTCTCTGAGCAGTTCAGGCTGTTAGCCATCATTTTGGTTCTGCTTTGGCCATTTTCTTTGATTTCCTCAGCTGACACTACCTTGCAGTAAATAAGATTGTAGCCTAGTGTGGCAAACATGCAGGATGGAAGAGGGGCTCTGCAGAACCGATAACCAATCCTCACCCCATGCCCCAATCCCCATCTCCATCTAACCATTTACATCTGAACCACCAACCAGTTACTGGTGCTTTCTGTGCCTCGGTTTCCTCCCCAGTACATTAAAGATATTAATAGGACCTGCCTCTGAAGGTTAGGAGAAGATTAAAGGCACAGTGCTTAGAACCGCTGGCTTAGAACGTATCATGCCCTCAATCTTTTGAGGAAGCACCCCTATCCTTTAATTGGGGTGGGTGGGGTGGCAGCGAGCATGCCCAGGGAAACTTTGCTGGGGAACAGGGCAGGCAGGCCCCAAGCAGCAGGGCGCACAGCGCTGTGGCAGGCTTTCGGTTCTCCATTCCTTCCGCAGGGTAGGGGACCGGCTTCAGTAACCCCACAGCGCTGTGGACAAGAGAGACAGAGGGGGAGGGGAAGGGGGAGGGAGAGGCAGACCCCGCCGCCCCACCGCAATAGACAGGACAAGCCATCCCCGCCCATCTCCACGGCAGCATTGGTCTCATTCCTTCTTTTAAAAATTAATAAAGGTTGCTCGGAATTCTGCACTCTTCAAAGCACCCAGGACGACATCTCCCTTCCTAGTCATCAAGCCAGGTCCCCTGTCCCTACTTTTTTTTTCTGTCACATTTTGGTTGGGCAAAAGAAGCCCGGCGGAGGGACTGCGGGCATCTGGTCCCCCACAGCTCCCCCAGGAGGTCCCCGTCCAAGGTCGGCCCCTCCCCCAAGGTCACCCAACTTTTTCCCCCTCCCGCAGCTCGCGGGGAGGGTCGGGGAGGGCCCGGAGGGGTGGCGGCCCGGGGCGCGGCGGGGGCGGGGCGCGGCCCCTCTCCCGCGGGGCGGGCACCCGCCCGCATCCTCCATTGGCCAGAGCGGGCTGCGGGCGAGAGCGCTGATGTCAGGCGGGCGCGAGTGCGGCGGGCGCAGCGGCGGCGGCCGCCCAGCAGCCTGGGCTCGGGTGGGGGGGCGCCGAGTGGGGGTGGCGGCCAGCATGCTGCTCGGCTGCGGCTCGGCCTCCCACACCCGCGGCGCCCTCGTCCTGGCCAGCAGCGGCGGCGGCGGCGGAGCAGCGAGCGGCGCCCGCGGCTGCGGCGGAACCGGGTCCGAGCGCGCGGCGCGGCGGCGGGGGTCGGGCCCCCGGCGGGGACCGGGGGACCCGGCATGGCTCTGCGGAGGGGCGGCGGCGGGGCGCTGGGGCTGCTGCTGCTGAGCGCCGCGTGCTGGGTCCCGCCGAGCGCGCAGGTGAGGCGGCTGGCGCGCTGCCCCGTCACTTGCAGCTGTACCAAGGAGTCCATCATCTGCGTGGGCTCTTCCTGGGTGCCCAGGGTCGTGCCGGGCGACATCAGCTCCCTGTGAGTGAGTGGGACCCCTCCAGCCCCCGTCCGCCCCGCCCCGCCCCACCCTGCGCCCGCCGTCGCCAGGGAGTTGCTTCTGGCAGTGGGACGGCACGACCTGACCCCACTAGCCAGCCCGTTTCTTTCTGTTTGGGTGGGGGCTTGCGGGGGGACGTGGGTGGAGTCTCGGGCCCTGGGGAGGATGGAGGGAACCGAGACGCAGAGTCTGGGAACCTTGACAAGTCCCTGTGGCAGTGTTTCCCCAAGTGTGGCCCCCTTGGGCCACCTGCATCAGACCCACCCTGTGCAGCTTGTGCCGATGCAGATTCTAGGGCCCGCGCGGAATGAGGCAGGGGCTCTGGAGTGGAGCCTTGGAGTCGGCATTTGGCGTCCCCAGGTGATTCTGGGGTGCATTAAAGTTTGAGAGGCTGTGTGTATGTTGGTGTGTGTGTGTGTGTGCGTGTATATGCAAAGAACATGACTGGAGTGAGTCTACTCGGGAAGGGCTGAGGCCTCACTGTCCCACCTCAGGTCTGAGGCTGTGCTTTGGCCTCATCCCAAACGCTCCACATTTCAGTTCTGGAAGAACCTGGATAAACTCATACAACCTCTGAAAGTGGGGGTGAGGGCTGCCCCATGTGGCCTGGAAGAGGGGAACACAGAGAGCCTGGCAGAGTACTGGGACATGGGGGGCACCCAGCCTAGTGGTGAAGTGCTGGAAGTCAGCCTCACTTCTTGCCCTGAGTCTACAGCGAATTCTTGCCCCCTCTCCACACCAGCTATTAAACTGGCTGCCTTTCCAGTGCTGGAGGAAGGGTGGGAAAGGCTCTACATCATTTATCCACCAGCTAAGAGATGCTTTCAACCTGCCCAAACGCAGCCACTCACGCCACATGACTAGCTCCTGTAATGGCTTGGAAAGGGGCTACTGAGCTATGTCTTTTACTGCTGGGAAATGTTTCCTGCAGAAATGACTCCATGTTCCAGGCCAAGGTGCTGGGGGATGCCCACTCAGTGGCAGACACAGGGAATTCCCAGGTGAAGCTGCTATGCTCAGGGCACTTCCTCTTGTACTACACTGCCCTGCCTCCTACCCCCAGCAAGGCACAGAGGCCTGGGCCCAGGAGTGGAGTGCTTCCTGTTCGCATTTCTAGAAAGTTAGAAGTCTGGCTGGCAGGCAAAGAGGGCCTTTTTGGTTCCTAATATTGCAAATTGGGTGACATGGAGGATTCCAGAAATTAGAATTCCCCTTGTTAAATCCTTTAGACGAGCAGCTGGTTAATTTATCTGCATGCTAACTAAAGTAATTCTGAAACGATGTGTTGAGGTCCTGCTGTGGCCAGAAAGGATGGTGGACCTCGTGGCAATAATGGAGCCAAGCTTCTTGCCGCCACCATTAACCGTTAAATCTGGCAGATGGCATAGCCTCCCACTGCACATTCAAGCTCAGGTGCCTCTGAGTTTTCCCCCCAAGGCTTTCACGGTGCATTTAATCAGGAGTGCTCTGAGTGTCTTTCAGAGATGGGCTCCCAAGGGGAATGCTTAATCCTACCCTGGAGTTTCATCGGCCAACAGTAACACTGTGTCTACACAAACAGAATCATGGGCGGAGGTGGAGTGATTATCCATTTGCAGCCCGGGCCTCCAGTAGTTGAGAAAAAGAAAGCAGGGGTGGAGGGTGGGGGGGTGGAAATGGATTCATACTGGCTGAGATAACATCTGAGGAAGAGGAGCTAGACTAATTAATGGTAAAAGTTTCTGTTATTCAAACTAGTTTTCATATCGATCCAGTTCATTGGAACACGAACTTGACTCCCGTTGTTCCTACCCCAAGAAGCTCCCGGTTGACGGGTTTAAGACTTGTTCCTAAGTGGAGGCGTCTGAAGTACAGGCGGACAATAAGACTGATTCCCGCCCCTGCTCAGCACTTCAACAACCCAGGCCTTGTTCTGTTCTGCTTTTGCCTGTAGGAGCCTGGTAAATGGAACGTTCTCGGAGATCAAGGACCGAATGTTTTCCCATCTGCCTTCCTTGCAGCTGCTGTGAGTCTGGGAAGTTCTCCCTGAAGACGGGGGGTGGGGGGGGGGTACGGAGGTGCAGTCCCGGGGGAAGCGATCTCTGTGTCTTTGATATCAGTTCTCCCTGAACGACACAAGCTCCTCCGTGGGTAAACAGACCGTGGCTGGCTCTTGGCGGTACCTCGGCCTGTGGTGTTCCCACCAAGCGGAGGCCGAAGGCTCTGTGCTCGGTGTCCCTTCCTTCTGACACAAGTTTTCCTTGAGGTCCTTATTGTAGATCCCAACCCCCCACATCTGGCAACTGGAGACATGATTACTGTGAATTTCGACCAGGACTTTACCTAAAAGTTTCCTTCACTTTAAAAGAAAACCTACAGTTCAAACTCTTAGGGTTACTCTGGAAATAACAGTATTTCCAGTTGACTGAGTATCTAAACTGTTGGACAGCATACTATGTATTTATACGCACATTTTTATTTAGTCATTTTATTATCCCTGCAAGGAGGTTATTTTTATTTCCCCATTTGACAGATGGGACAACTGAGGCTCAGAGGGGAGTTCAGTAACTTGCTCAAAATCACAGCCGAAACTCTAATCCACACTTGTAACTGCTCTGTGGCCTAGCCACTCTTGGCAAGTGCCGATGTTGTGACCTGTTTCCCAGGTCGGTTAATGTTTTCTACTGTGAAAAGGAATGTTCAGAAAGCAGCTTTTCGAAGCAAAGCAGTGGCAGGCAAAGTTGTGAGTACATAGCTCACCCTCTGTAGCTGTACTGGTTTCTTAAACTTGAGATGAGATCAAAATTAAACACTATTCTTTAGAAAAATATGAAGAAATGCAATGTAGGTCATCACTCATCCTAAGTGAACTGAATGTTGGTACTTTTGTTCTTGAAATGTTATGTACCAACTTATAACATTAAATTCTGAAGTATCTTGGAAATTCTGATTTCTATTAAAATATACTTTCCATATGATTAGGAATACAGTTTTAGGTATTTTACAGAATAGACTCAAGTGGTAACTATAGAGACTATATAAACTTTTATCAAGTAGACTTAGGTAGCGACCATACAAAACTACACTGCTCACAAAAATTAGGGATTTTATCACTTCCTATTCATTTTGAAATATCCCCTAATTCTGCTCACAAAAGTTAGGGGATATTTTATAGCTTCCTATTCATTTTGAAATATCCCCTAATTCTTGTGAGCTGTATATTTGGTGATAGTCTTCCGAAGGTTTCCTAAACTTTTTTTTTTTTTTTCCTCATGGGAATGGATAATATAGTAGAAAAGCTTCTAATATTTTTGGAGGAGAGTTGGTCTCAGCTGTGTTACTTTGGTGAGTCACTTAACTTCTCTGGGCTCAGATTCCCCCCCAAATAGGGCTGAGTTAGCTCCTTTAAGAGCTCGTGCATCATTGAGCGTCGCCTGGCTGTTTAGTTGTGCTGTTTAGTTAGAATGTTTTGAAACAACAGCTCTCAGGCCATATTTACTGGGACCCACAGGGCGGAAAGGGTAGAGTAATGGGGTTAATCAGAAAGCCTGGACAACGGGGACCCCCTTTCCATTTCCTCTTAGCATCTGTGATTTGGGTTGTGCATCTGATGGGTCAGTCTTAGGTGAAGAAGAGCCCGTACTGGCCCACGGAGTTGAACACAGGGAAGGAAACAGAAACGGCCTCACTGGGAGACTCTAGCTGTATGTCTCTGCATTCAAACCTGTCCTTTATTTCCAGATTGCTGAATTCTAACTCATTTACAGTCATCCGGGATGACGCTTTCGCTGGACTTTTTCATCTTGAATACCTGTAAGTGTTGTGCTTTGCCTATTTGCTGAGCATTTGGTATGTCGGTAGAATTGCTCTCTTGCTTTCCAAGCTGAACAACATCTCTTAGAGGACTTAAGGGTGGAGAAAACCCCGTTCTCTTTTCAATGCTGACCTTCTGTCGTTTACTTGTGTATAAACACGCCGGGACAGGAGGAGGTTGGGGACAAAGAGGGGGAAAGGAAACAAAGAAGGAAAAATACTTATTCATTCTCTGCTGACATTTAATTTGTCATGTAGTAAGCACAATTGGAAATTGCATTGGATAGTTCTGCCTCCCATAACTACACATGGATTTGCTGATCCGCCAGAAACGAAGCTGGAGGATTCTGAGGGTTACTTATTTTTAATAAAGTCTCCCTACATGGGAATACAACTTCATGTTTTTAATTCACTTGGCCTGTGTCCCATTTGCAGTAGTTCCTGTGAGCTGCTGACAAGGGTCTAATATTCTTTCTTCTCCTATCAAAAAAGGTTATTTTTTCCCTTTTAGATGTGCAATTTTTTTGCCCAGCAGTGAGCCTTGCCCTCCCTCTGATTTGTGCCTTTCCTCCCTTTCACGTCTTTTTTCCCCTTAAGCCCCTTCATCTTGTCTTCTATAACTTTGTAATAATATTAATCCTGCTATCAGATGGGATTGCCTTACTTAGCATTCAGAGGGGTTTTTTAAGCCTCGTCTTGGCTTTCTTATCGGAGGTGAACAGGTAGATGTTTGAATTCTCAGCACATCCTGGGCCTAAGAAAAAACTCTGCTGATTTTGCGTCCTTAGGAACGATGTTTCTAGAGCTCTTTCTCCAGAGTGCACATGATATGTGTGATCTCATGACACCATGGTAGCGTGCTTGCCATGGACAGACAGGTAGGGCTGAAGCGCCTACTCCAGCTGGGTTCTAGTGGAGTGCGTCAGCGGGCAATGATGGAGGGAGTCCATGTGAAGCTACCCGGTTCTCTTGTGAGCAGTTCATCTTACTGCTTAAGTCAGAGGTCCCCAAACTACCGCCCGCGGGCCGCATGTGGCCCTCTGAGGCCATTTATCCGGCCCCCGCGGCACTACCGGAAGGGGCACCTCTTTCATTGGTGGTCAGTGAGAGGAGCATAGTTCCCATTGAAATACTGGTCAGTTTGTTGATTTAAATTTATTTGTTCTTTATTTTAAATATTGTATTTGTTGCCATTTTGGTTTTTTTACTTTAAAATAAGATATGTGCAGTGTGCATAGGGATTTCTTCATAGTTTTTTTTTATAATCTGGCTCTCCAACGGCCTGAGGGACAGTGAACTGGCCCCCTGTGTAAAAAGTTTGGGGACCCCTGGCTTAAGTGATCAGGGAGGAAGTTAGCTTAGTTTAACACTAAATAGACCCCCAGCTTTAAAAAAGCAGGCACCAGAAAGTTCTCAGTGCAAGACTTCAGAACTATTTCATTAACAAATGGCGTCGTGTTGCAAAGCCCCTCCCCTGGACCCTCTCATCAGAGACCCTCTTCCACTGGAGGAGGTGTGGTGTCTTAAACTAAACTGTGGGTCTGTGTGGCCCTAGAGCACAGTCGTGGTGCATGTAATTCCCACGAAGCCTTTAAAGCAGCGGTTCTCAACCTGTGGATCGGGACCTCGGCGGGGTCGCCTAAAGCCATCGGAAAATACATAACGCATATCAGGTATTTACATTCCGAATCATAACTGTAGCAAAATTATAGTTATGAAGTAGCCATCAAAATTATTTTTGGGTTTGGGGTCACCGCAACATGAGGGACTGTATTGTGGGGTCACGGCATTAGAAAGGTTGAGAACCACTGCTTTAAAGCATGGCAGAATTATTATTGCATGATCCTAGGCTCAAGCCCCAAGATGTTTCGGCACAGAGCAAGAAGTTGGGCCCATACTCAGTGTCATTATACTTCCCACTTCCTAGTGCCGCTGAGGTTTTTGAGAGGACCCCGCATCTGCCCTGATTTGTTCAGAGATTAGACTGTGTAGAGTGTGAACTCAAAGTTTGCCAGAAGCCAAGCTTAATGGAATTCCCCCTCAGCAAAAACTTTAATAAGGAGATGTGAAACAATGGGCTCCCCTCAAGGGACAATGACATTAACAAAAGTATTAATAGCTGGTCTGTGAAATGTCAGAAGGGTTGACCTTCCGGGAGCATTCCTGGCTCGCAGAGATATGAACATTTCTTGCCTTTGTAGAGTGCTTTCTTCTTTTTTTCCCTGAGATGTTTCATCCACGGTGCCAACTCTGAAGGTGAAGGCTCCCACGCGGCATCTGGAGAGAGCGCCGAGCACACACCTGTGTCCATCCATTTTGCACGCACACCTGTGACCGCTGACCTACTCTTCAGCCATGAATTTTTAAAAATCCATGAATGCTTTTAGAGTTTATCCCCAAAGCATACCAATATCATTTTTCTTACAGATGTTACGCTGAGAAAATTCAGTTTAATTATACTGCTGTTCTCCTTAGGTTCATCGAAGGGAACAAAATAGAAACCATTTCAAGAAATGCCTTCCGTGGCCTCCGGGACCTGACTCACCTGTAAGTCCGATGAAAAGTGTTGCCAGTCCTTTTAAAGGGTAAAGTGTAAGAGCCACTTCCTGATGTCTGTCTTTCTCTTGACTGTTTTTGTCCATATTTGGACATGCTCTGAAAGAAACTAATTTCCAGGATGCCCGAGAGGTTTCTCTATTGTCAAATAGTCATCCACCATGGGTCATCGTCATGGGCCACATGACTGCATGTCAAACAGGGAGCATTCTGAGCCACGCGGGCCTATGTGAGTGATGGAAGGAAACTGATATGTGTCATATAGCTACTCTGTGCCAGGCCCAAGGCTGGGTGCTTAGTGAGCCTTCTCCTCTCCTCTTTCACAATCATCAGTGAGCCCCCATTTTACAGACTTAGGAACTGAGGCTTACCTGAATCACAGAAGATCGGTGAATGCCGTGTCAGAATTAGGACAACACGGAATAGAGACATCTTTGTGGTTTCTCTCATTTGAATGCAAATAGCATTTTCTTTTATGTTGGATTAATCTTTGGCTTAGCTAAGCTCTGTGGGTTTTTTAATAGCTTTCTGGAGGAAAAAAAAAGTTAAACAAATTGATTTGAATTGGCATATCAGAATAAAGTAAGGGCACACACTTAGCAAATGTAGAAATCAGGAAAAAAGAGGAGCTGTGTTTATGAAAATGTAAAAATAATCATTGTCTTGGTAGGAGCCATTTATTAGCCAGGAACCAGGTCCCGTTTGTGTGAAGGGTATTTTGTGTTTCTCGTTGAGTAAACGGAAGGGCTTTGAATGGGGAGTTGGGCAGGAGCGGCAGTCCCCTCAGGGTGTGGCACCCTGACCATAGAGCATCTAAGGAGATGGCCGTTTTCCAGATACAGGCAAAGGTGTCTGTCCCCAGGCCCAGCGAGCACTGGATTCTTGTTGGCATTATTATTTCAGGTTTTCTTCCTATAAACTAAAAGCCTTGATTTTTTTTTTTCCTTTTAATTCAATCTCGATGCCGAGTCCCCACATTCTTGTAAAGGCTAAGACGTTGGGCTTGGGGCCACATAGACTTGGGTTCAGATCTCAAGGCCATCACTTATTACTGTTGCTTAGCCCTTTTTTTTTTTAATATATATATATATTTTTGTATTTTTTCTGAAGCTGGAAACGGGGAGAGACAGTCAGACAGACTCTTGCATGCGCCCGACCGGGATCCACCCGGCACGCCCACCAGGGGCGACGCTCTGTCCCTCCGGGGCGTCGCTCTGCCGCGACCAGAGCCACTCTAGCGCCTGGGGCAGAGGCCAAGGAGCCATCCCCAGTGCCCGGGCCATCTTTGCTCCAATGGAGCCTTGGCTGCAGGAGGGGAAGAGAGAGACAGAGAAGAAGGAGGGGGGGGGGGTGGAGAAGCAAATGGGCGCTTCTCCTGTATGCCCTGGCTGGGAATCGAACCGGGTCCCCCGCACGCCAGGCCGACGCTCTACCACTGAGCCAACCGGCCAGGGCCTGCTTAGCCCTTTTGAGCCTGTTTCCTCATCCTTAACATGAGGATGACTAGGTGGACCCCGAGGACTGCTGCACGTAGTGGGTTCATGCTTGCCTGCAAGCACCCAGCCCGTGGCCCATGGCCAACACTCAGGGTACGGGTGACATGGTTACCATGGTCAGCGTCTTCATCAGCGGCAACAGCATTGTTCCCTTCCTCCACTCATTAAGGAGTCTCTATTTTCTCCATGGACTGCTGAGTGGCCTTGGCCATTGGGGTGACCAGAGAGGGTCTGCTAAGATGACAGCCGTGGGTGTCTGGGGAGGAGGAGCGATGGCCAGGTAAACCCAGTTCCCAGAAGTCAGGAACGAGGGGCTTTGGTTTAAGCAAAGACTCTGGGCAACTTGTGACCCTAAAGTAAAGCCCGTGTGACTGAGTTAGCCCAGATGTCAACTTTCATTCTACCACTTGGCTGTGGCCCCTGGTCTGAAAGCAGGTGAAAGCACGCAGATATTGTACGGGTACATTTACATAGCTTTACGCACATGTGCCCATGGGTGCATGGAGTTCTCTACATGCACGTATATAACTGTGTTTCTGTGCGCATGCTCGTGCCTCTGTACACAACAATATGTGTATAACAGATGTACGTACGTGTAGGAGGCACCTCCTTCTGGATGAAATGCAGAGGGAATGAGGGAGCCCTCTGCTTGGGTCCAGGGAGCATCTGATGCATGAATACACTCGTCCCAGCATGTCTGGGCATCCGACAGTCAAGCCGACAGCCCCCCTCTCCCCAGCTCACAAGCCCCATCTCCCTAAATGTCCTCAGAACGCGGGGTGCTCAGGGGCCCCCACCCATACCCAACTCATCCCATTCCAGAGCTTGTCCTCACATCCTTTCTCTTGCCAGGGATCTCATGGAATCTACTTCTTCAACGTTCAAGTCCCATTTCCACCCCCTCCGGGGGGAGCCATTCGGCTCTTCCCCTCACTCCTGTGGCCCTCCTTGTTGGCTCACACACCCAGCACTGCACCGTAGACTCGGGCCGTACCGGTTGGTGCCATTTCACGGACGTTAGTTTTACCTCCGCAGCCGCACTGAGGGCTTCCCAAGGGGAGGCCCCTTGAGGGTCTTCCGAAGGCTCTGCTCCGCTCTTCTCCCAGCACCTGGCACAGGGCGGAGCCAGCGGGACATTCTTTCTGATTCGCTGGCTGACCAGTGGGCTCCTCACTGAGCTGGGTTTTCCATACAGACTCTACTTCTGGGCAAGTCAGGGGACTTTTAAAGTGGACTCCCCCAGGCTGGAGACGTCTGTAGTGATCCAAGTATTTAATACCTTGTTTAAGAATAAACTGATCCTCCCATCACCCCCCACTCCCTTTTTGTAACCGAAGCAAAGAGAGCATACCTCACTCTCTCAAGTGCACCCTTGTTGTGATTAAGGAAGCCACTCTCTGGAATTTGTTTAAGTATCTGATTTTTATCTTTTATGAACTTTCCCAACACCGGACAGGGTCACATTTATATGTAAACGAACACGATCAGGTTTCAAAGCACAGGAGGAGCTGGGCCAATCTGTAACTAAAATCTAGGACGTTTGTTTCCGGCAGTCCTGTCAAGCCCAAGGGACAGGTTGCCGTTAAGTAGTTTTAGAGATGAAGTCAGTGCCATGAATTTGTAGATAAAATGAAGTGGGAAGTAAGATGTTCTGCAGCGAGTGTGAGCAAGGTGGATGGTCCATCTAAATAACTCAGCCTTTGGAAATCTAAATCGAACGCTTGGAACCGGTTGCTAAGCAGTCTGCTTTTCTGGCCTCGACCATTTCGTATATTCACATCACCTTAATACAATACGTTTCAAGTAGCTAAAAAAAAAATCAGCTAAATAATTAACCATTAAGTAGCAAAGAAACAACAACCACCAAAAACGTTTTTTGGTACTTTTTCAGGTAAAGTAACTGTCAGCCAGAAAAAAACAATCAAATCAGACATGTTCTTTTTAATTTCAGAAAGCTATTTCAGTGTATTTGCAGTCTGATTATGTATTCAGTCTGTTTTCCGACAGCTTTAGAAATGTACAGATAACTCATATTGGAAAGAAAGGTTGGAAAGTCTCTGGTACCGTAGATGGGAAGGGTCTACCCCTGTTCTGTTGGTATCTGGAAGCCAGAATGGCTGGTTACCAATGGGCTCAAAGCTTTCCACTCCAGCTGAGTCTAAGGAGAAACAGTCATTTCTTAAATTCTCTCTGGGATGGGTCATTATGATGCTACAAAAGGCTCATTTCGTATAGACACTTTAAGAGGTTGGTGCAGAATTGCCTACGTGTTTCTCATTTATAGTTTTGCTATTTGTACTCATGTGTAAAAGAAAAACAATACAGGCACCGGTTTCTTGGCTGACTCATATCAGAGCATACGTAATGCCTGGGGGAAATCAGACTTGATGTACGTTGTCTCAACACCCAGCATCTTTCCACGTCAGCAGCCCAGCCCTGTGGACATCCATCGTTAGCAGGATGATGACGGGTCACTGCAGGACCCTGACTCATCAGAGAAAGACTTGATGGTGCTCATTCCAGTCTGCTTCTGGGAGACGGGGTGGGAGGCTAGGACACTTCAGAAAGCTCTTCAACACTAAGAGCGAGATGTAGGATGGTTTCTGATAAGCCTTCGTTAATGAGAAAACAAAGTTGATCACCCTTCATTTTCTAAATGCGGTTCGTTGAGATTTTGTAATATCGTTGGGGTTAGAACTGAGGGTCTTTATGTGAAACCATATTTACTGTGTCCTTTCTTAGAGTCACAAGTGATAGAATTCACTTAAATGGACCGTTAGAGAACTTGGCGCAAGACTCTCCATCTTTTTTTCTTTTTCTTTTTCTTTTTAATCACTGTCATTTTAGTGCATAATTCATTCATTCAACCAAGATTTACTGAGTACCTACAATGTACCTAAGCTGTGGGGCTCTCTGGTGGGAGAGCCTTCTGGGCAGGTGGACAGCCAGTTCCGAGGCCTGGAGCTGGGACTGCACTTCTCCAGTCTGAGGAATAACAAAGAGGCCAGTGTGGCTGGATCGTGGTCTAGATGTGGTCCCATAGGTGGGTGGGAACCGAGTTGAACTAGACAGCGGAGGGTCTTGGGCTTTTATTCTGAGAAACATGAGTGCTACACATATATGTCGAGAGCTTAATAAGTTCTTGTTTTAAAGACAAAACAAAAGATTTACATTGAGCTCCAGCATTTATAATGTTATTTTTGTAAAACTAAATTTATTTCTTTATCTTGGCATCACTTACCAAAGCCAGAAATTGAACCACGTTGTGCTGAAGAGGGTTGGAGCTCTGCTTGAAGTCATTACTTTATTTAAGGGACTTCAGAGTAATAGGGTATGAAGATAATAACCACATTAAAGTGTTGCTTTTTCATTCCAGTTCTTTGGCCAATAACCACATAAAAGCACTCCCTAGAGACGTCTTCAGTGATTTAGACTCTCTGATTGAACTGTAAGTAATGAAAATCAAGTTTATGTCTGCTTGTCATTGGACCCCAGTTAATCATGTCTTTAACTGGCTTCTCTTCCTTATTGCATTTCTTTGAAGTTGGAGCTAAAAAAAAAAAATCTATCATAAAATAGTGCCCACTGGGAAACACCATATAGGCTATATTCTGTTGGGGATTTTACCATCTTTTCTCGAGATAGTGTATCTGTCTGTTTTACCTTCTAGTGCAGGGGTCCTCAAACTTTTTACACAGGGGGCCAATTCACTGTCCCTCAGACCATTGGAGAGCCGGAATATAAAAAAAAAAACTATGAACAAATTTCTATGCACACTGCACATATCTTATTTTAAAGTAAAAAAACAAAACAGGAATAAATCCAATATTTAAAATAAAGAACAAGTAAATTTAAATCAACAAACTGACCAGTATTTCAATGGGAACTATGGGCCTGCTTTTGGCTAATGAGATGGTCAATGTCCGGTTCCATATTTGTCACTGCTAGCTGTAACAAGTGATATGACGTGCTTCCGGAGCCACCTGCATCCGGAACATATGGTGTGCGTCCTGCATCACCAGAAGTAGTACTGTACGTGAGCGACGCCGCACTTTGCGGTGGGGCCACATACAGTACTCCAGGAGCACCAGTGAAAGAGGTGCCCCTTCAGGAAGTGCGGCAGGGCTGGATAAATGGCCTCAGGGGGCCACATGCGGCCGGCGGGCCATAGTTTGGGGACCCCTGTTCTAGTGTTTGTCACTTCTCACTGGACCTACTATAGTTTAATAAGGTCTTAATTTCAATTGTGTTTGTGAAAACTGGCTTCCTAAAAATGCCCCGCTTTTGTCTGTGAACACCTCTGTTGGGCGGTGTGCTTTTTTGTCTTTGCCCCGTGTCCAGCGTGGCACCGTGAGAGTTTCAAGAGAGCTTGGAGAGATGGATGGTGCTCTCTCCATTGGCTCTGAAAGCTCTCGGTTGGCCACGCAGTTAAAAATCACAGCTACTAAAAGTTACTAAATAACATCAGTATCATGATAAGAACAAAAAATAAGATGTTTATTAGATACCAACATTTTTAAAATTACATTTTGGGGGAGGGTATGAAAAATATCAAGATGTTAATAATTCTGGAGTCTCATATCACTGCCCAGACATTTCAGGCATGTCTGTTTCCCCTCTGCATTTTGTTTTACTTGTTAGAGACTTAAGGGGCAATAAATTTGAATGTGACTGCAAAGCCAAGTGGTTGTACCTGTGGTTGAAGATGACGAACTCCACCGTGTCGGACGTGCTGTGTATCGGTCCACCGGAATACCAGGAGAAGAAGCTCAACGATGTGACCAGCTTTGACTACGAATGCACAACCACAGGTATTCAGAGCCTCTGCGATCGAAGACTGTTTATTTAGACTCATCCCTTCGTTTTTGTTTCAGATTTCCGACAGGGAGTGGAGAAAAGTGGGTGTAGACATTTTCTACCAAAATTATTTTAGGCCAAATATAAACATTCTAAAAGATATGAACTGATGTGGTATGAAACATACCTCAACAGTTTAGAGGGTTTTTTTTAACTGTACTGACTTTAATTTTGCTTCTTTTTTGCTTCTTTACAAAATTCACATTTTTCTAAAGATATTTTTTAAAGGTCAAGGTATAAACTAGTAAGTTTAACCTAAAAAAATTTTCAAATCAGTTTGGATTCCATAGAAAGCCAGGGCAGAGTAAGCCTAAATGACAGTTCTCTTGATGGAAATTATATGAATTTTACTGAAACTTTAAGTAATAAATCCCAGGCTTTAAAAATCTATAAATTGAATTTGGAGTTCCATGGAAAAAGGTAACTAGGTAAATTATAACCAACCAACAGCAAAGTAGAAATGTATGTTAACAGTTAGTTGTCAAAAGAAAGAAACTCACAATGAGGGGAAAATGCAAAAACGTTTGATTTTGTTTTCTGGGGCCTACCTCAGGATTCACTTCATACACTTTTCAGGCCATAAAGTAGAATTAAAATACTAACAGTCTCAACACCCTACACATCCTATAGAGAGCAGGTGAGTGTCCTCATGAGAAAGGCTTGGACGGAGTGGCCACAGCTTCTGAAGCCAGGCTTACAGGAGAGAGGACCCACACGTAGTATGAAACGCCCTGATCAGACTTGGAAAAATAAACGTCGGCGCTGAGATTTGATATCTACAGGGCGTCGAGGCCCTTCCATAGGGGGAACGGGAATGAGAACACAGAAAGTAGTTCCAGAGACTCGAAAGGCAACCTCGAGAGCAGAATTCCCCATTTCGATCAGTCCGGGCGCGGCCCTCCAAACAAACAAGCACTCACAGAGTAAAGCTTATTTCTAGATAGCTTTCTAAATAAGGGGCCCTAGAGGCCCTGTTCTTTTCTGAGAGAAAACCTGAGCTCTTACGGCAATGACCTGGTCTTTCGTCACTGCACAGGCGCCCGCTCAGCCGTGCAACTGGCAGGTGGCCCTTCGCCTGCCGCAGCCACTGGAGGGCGATTTAGTGTATCGTGGAGCAGGGCAATACATCAGAGGTCGCTGTCGGAGCCACTTGTGCCACAACTGAGGTCATCGGGTACGAAATGCTAAGCCAGAGTTCGATGGGACTCCTCTCTGCCTCCTATCTGGTTTTTTCTTTCTGGGGGGTTCTCTGTACCCCCAGGTGGAGTTAGCAGCGTTTCCATGGTTCGGGTCACACCAGGCCACAGAGCAGGAAAAGTCTGTGGAGCTCTGATAGAAATGACACAGGCTGGAGAGGGCCTTGGGGAACTGGGAGTGGTTTAGGTAAGACAACATGATTTCTGAGCGTAGAGCCCTGTGGATGGTTATGAACACGATCTGGGGCTGGGAGAATTGTCCTAGGAACGGAGAGGGCTTGGGACCCAGGTGGCCAGGTCCCGGCGTCAGGCTTAGACCCAGAATCCACAGAGCAGCGTGGGCCCCTAAATGTGTTAGGGCGTTCTCTCTCTTAGGTATGTCTTTGTTGAAAAGCATCCTGTTAAAATTTAGAAAGTCAGCACTCCTCCCTGGTAACAGGGAGGGGTGATGATTTTCTCTGTTGCTGTTTTATCCCTTTAAGACTCATGGACCAATTGATTCTTGCTGCTAGTTTTCTTCTGTCATGAAAAAAATGACAGCCAAGTTGTGACCTGTCTCCAGATAGAGTCCCCTGCCTTGTAAGAACATAGGTCAATAAACTGAGTTTTGGGGTTTCTGTCTTCTGCTCAGATCAAGTGTCGCCCCCTGGTGTTCTGTTACAGGCTGGGGGGAAGTTTATCAGGAGGAGGGCAACCCCATTCTTAGAGTTATGGCACTGTCACTGCATTGTCACCAAAGATTTTGGAAAAAGCACATTTTTCTTTTCTTTTTCTTTTTTTTTAAAGTTAAGTGCGAGGCAGGGAGGCAGAAAGACAGACTCCTGCATGTGCTATGACTGGGATCCACCCGGCAACCCCTGTCTGGGACCGATGCTCTGCCCATCTGAGGCCATGCTCACAACTGAGCTATTTTTAGCACTGGAGGGAGATGCTCCACAAAGCCATCCTCAGTGCCCAGGGCCAATAGGCTCAAACCAGTAGAGCCATGGCTGCAGGAGAGGAAGAGAGAGAGAATGATACTAGGGGGAGGGGGGAAGGGTGGAGAAGCAGATGGTCACTTCTCCTGTGTGCCCTGACTGGGAAGCAAACCAGGACTTCCACATGCCGGGCCAGTGCTCTACTGCTGAGACTATTGGCCAAGGCCCACATTTTCTTAGTGCATTATTTTCCTCTTAGCTCAGATTTTTCAGGAAAAGAGTAAGTTCTCCAGGTGGAAGAAGGGAGGCAGATACTGTTCCTCCCAGAGAGAGGAAGGTACTGTTACCATTCTGTTCCAGGCACTGGGGTGTAATTAACACCACAAAGCAACCCCTGGACTGTTTCAGCTCTCTAGATTAATCACAGTCCTTCCAGAACCCTCCACCTGAAGTCTATTTTTAACCACCTCAGAAATCCCTGTTACCTGCTCATGATTCCCTATGTTAGGTGGATAATTCACTAAATTCCTTAGAGGGAGCGAGTTTTGCATCCTAATGGTCCCGTTAGCTTCCCTATTTCAGGGCTGATGAAAATGCGAAGAGAAATAATGCATTAATGTGCACTTTCTCTCCCAATAGGATAGGCATCATGTATAATTTATTTTCTGCAAGTGCTATAAATAGCTACGTAAAAATCTGTTGATTCCGGTGGGAGCCATGCCTGAATTGGAAGAGTCCCACTGACATCATGAACTTAATCCAGTGTGAATGGAAATGGCAGGCTTTTGCAGAGAATACCAATAATACTTAAACACTAGTAAATTGATGTCATATCAATATGTGCATTCTCTGAGTGCTTTCCACATGAGTGTGCCTCTGCCGTTTGTGAAAGATAAATGAAGACGAGGATGGAGGGAGATGTTTAAACTCAAGTCCCCTCCCCCATACACACAAACACACACGTATGCATGATTATTTTCTTCCACTCCTTTCTTCCTCTTTTTCTTTTCTTCCTCCTCCTTTTGGGAGGGGTATTATAGAAGGGAAAAGGGGTCTTCTACTAAGAATTAGATTTATCATTCAAATGACTTAACAGTCTGTGCTGTGCCAGACACTCAGTTTATAGAAGATATGATAAAACTGAGGTTTGGGGAAAATAAATGATCTCCTGTAAGTGCTTGCTGAGCTGCACAGTGTCGCAGACCCCGGGCACAGCCGTCACCCGCTGCACAGTGTCACAGACCCTGGGCACAGCCGTCACCCACTGCACGGTGCCAGGTGCTGAGCTGCACAGTGTCACAGACCCTGGGCACAGCCGTCACCCACTGCATAGTGTCACAGACCCCGGGCACAGCCGTCACCCGCTGCACAGTGTCACAGACCCTGGGCACAGCCGTCACCCACTGCATAGTGTCACAGACCCCGGGCACAGCCGTCACCCGCTGCACAGTGTCACAGACCCTGGGCACAGCCGTCACCCACTGCATAGTGTCACAGACCCCGGGCACAGCCGTCACCCGCTGCACAGTGTCACAGACCC
This sequence comes from Saccopteryx bilineata, assembly GCF_036850765.1. Lineage (NCBI taxonomy): Eukaryota > Metazoa > Chordata > Mammalia > Chiroptera > Emballonuridae > Saccopteryx > Saccopteryx bilineata. Next base: position 249,369,551 of record NC_089494.1, read on the forward strand.
CGGGCACAGCCGTCACCCGCTGCACGGCTCCAGGTGCTGAGCTGCACAGTGTCACAGACCCTGGGCACAGCCGTCACCCCCTGCATAGTGTCACAGACCCCGGGCACAGCCGTCACCCGCTGCACGGTGCCAGGTGCTGAGCTGCACAGTGTCGCAGACCCCGGGCACAGCTGTCACCTGCTGCACAGTGTCGCAGACCCCGGGCACAGCCATCACCCCCTGCACAGTGTCACAGACCCCGGGCACAGCCGTCACCCGCTGCACGGTGCCAGGTGCTGAGCTGCACAGTGTCACAGACCCCGGGCACAGCCGTCACCCGCTGCACGGTGCCAGGTGCTGAGCTGCACAGTGTCACAGACCCCAGGCACAGCCGTCACCCGCTGCACGGCGCCAGGATCTAGTAGTGCACAGGCTTAGGTTAACTTCCCCTCACGGGGGCCCTCTAAACCTCCCTGACTGTATCGGAGTGTTTGGCTTGGTTTCCAAATGTGCAGAGTGCCATTTGGCGGTTGACTTTTTGCTGTGAACAAACAGTCACCAGGGGAATGCAGAGCTGGGGAGCGTGCGGACAGGTGGTGAAAGGGTCCCATTGTCAGGTAAGCTTGAGAACCGCCACAATAAACACCCAACAGCTTTCTTTATTCCCCGGGCTCTTCCGAGAGGGCTAGGGATACAGCTTTTCCCAAATGAATTTGCCCAACTGCCACCCCTGTTGACAGAGGACTTTTCAGTTGCGTTCCTGTATGCTGCTCTGCGGCACCCTTTCTGTCTTGCCTGTTTGAAAGCCAGTTCTCACCACATTTGTTTAAAATATTGAGTTCCTTTAGCCAAACCTGTGAGCTGTTTATCTCAAAGAAGTGGGGTTAGAAGCTGTGCATTCCGTCTTCTGGTCCTGTGCACGCCAGAACCTTCTGCGGTCGCCCGGGGGCAAGCTCACTGTGATGTCCGTGTGGCTCCTCTCCCGGTCTCCCCCTTCTCTTTTTGGAGAGAAAGGAAAGAAGGGGTTGGTCGTTAATTCCCACAAGAGATCTCATGGAGCCTTTCTCTTTAAACACCCATTCCCAGATTTTGTGGTTCATCAGACTTTGCCCTACCAGTCGGTCTCGGTGGATACGTTCAACTCCAAGAACGACGTGTACGTGGCCATCGCTCAGCCCAGCATGGAGAACTGCATGGTGCTGGAGTGGGACCACATCGAGATGAATTTCCGGAGCTATGACAACATTACAGGTGTGCTGTGGCTTGGACGGGATTTACCGGCCTCCTTTCAGGGAGAGGAGATGTGTTCTCAGCCATACCGAGGGGCCGCTCGGCTCTCTCACGTGGTTAGATTTGGGGGGCGCGTTTCAGCCTGCCCTCATCTCTCTGCGACATGGCACGTCGCTGCTGAGAAGAGAAGCCTCGGGTGGTGATCCTATTTCTTGTTGGTGATCCTTTTGAAAAAAAGAGAGGATAACGGGTTGCAGGTGGTGGGAGGCATTTTCCCGGCGTGGGGAGAAGTCAGGTCGCCCCGAGAACCTGTTCATCTCGAGCAGTTATGGCGACCTGAGACTGCACCAGCTTTGTGGCAGCTAAACGACTCCTCTGACTTCTGTTAAGCTAAGTGTTCATTAATATGCTAATGAACACACATGCAAATGTGCTCATGCACTCACACACATGAACGGACAGACACAGGCACACACATTCGCATGCACATGTCCTCATGCACACAGATGTACACACAGATATACATTCACATAGCACATATGTACACATGCTCATTACCACACACGCACACATGCATGTAGACACACGTACACGCTCTAGCTGTTGCTCCTGTTCCCTTGCCAGGTCCTGCTGATCACTGTTTCCTTTAATAAGTGCAAACAAAATGAGAATTCATGGCTCTCTGAATTCAGGCCTCTGGGACAAGCTTAGTTAATGCTTCTCTCAGCGTGGGCAGGGGATCCCAGTGTCTCAGTGCTACCAAAAATGGATAGTCCGCTTGCTTTTTAAAGAAGTGGATAAAGTCAAGATAATCTTTCAAAGATTTCTCATTTATCACGCGCAGCCTGATAACAATACCAACACGATAAGTAGCGCCACAATGGCCCAACTGTTCCCCCACGAGAGAATTTCCTGTGGTGGTTCCTGATTTGGAGTTAGAGCAGCGTTTTGCTGCAGCAGCGAGACGTGTATCTAGGTGGAATTTCCGGACGGGGAGGCGCCGAGGACTTGCTCCCGCGGCAGCCCTGTTTCCGCAGCAGGTGCGGGGATGTGGAGAGGCCGGGAAAGTGTCGTTTCAGCCCTCTGGGCGCAGAGCTGCTAATGAGCCTCATCTCGCAACCCTGAGAGGTCTGTGAGACACACATGCAGATGCCACCGAGAGGCTATTTCAGACGAGCCGTGTTGCTGTCTGCTGTCGGGGCCATCTGGCCACCCGGTGCTGAGTTCACATTCCTGAGAGCAGCTCGGTCGCCCAAGTGCGGATTCAGCACCGAGCGGGGCAGGTGAACCTGCCGAGGGGAGCTGAGGCCTTCGGACCCTGAACCTAGTCCACATGATAGGAAAAATGAAGGCGAGAGGCGGACTCGCCACCCACGTGATTTTGCTTCCCTCCCTTTCCTGACGTGGAAGGTAGGTGGGGGGTGACTGACTCGGCCCCTCCGCCTTCTCTTCCACGATAGGAGGTGGGAGCAGAGTGAAGCTTTGCTCTTGCGCAGGGAGCTCCCATGTGAATGCTTGTGTTCCCAATGCTGGTTGTGGGCCTGCGAGGTGCCAGGTGCTGGTTTGTTTCATTGGAGACTCACAGCAGCCGCTTGGGATGTTACTGTGGGTTGCCTGCCCGTAGGTAGAGGCCAGAAGCCCTCTGATAAGGGAGAGCAGGCATCCTCTATAAAGAGACTGAAGAATGTGGGTTCTCCCTCTGACTGCTGCATGCTAGGAAGTCATGGTGGCCTCCGAGGCTCAGTGTCCTCATCTGTGGAATGGGCAGCTGTACCACATGTGGACGCTGTGAGGCGCATGCAGGCAGTCATGTGTTTTTCCTGCTAACTTCCTTTTCACACCTTTACAGATGAAGGGAGATTGAGGCTCAGGCATGTTGGGTCACCCCACTGTGACTCATTGTTGCATTCCACCCCTTCCCACTCCCAGGTTCATCTTCACCTGAAAAGGGATGGCACTGCCCTCCACCTCTAGCTGGTGGCATACCTGAATTCATGCCATTCGTTCATTCATTGATTCATTCATTCATTTTGTTTGCTTTTTGATTTCTCTATACAAAGTATGGTTCAGGCTGTAATCTCTCTTTCCCACATTAAACCACACACACACACACACACACACACACACACACACACACACACACGATGATCTCTGCTGCTGCTAACAACTCCGTGGATTGAGTGTTTACCTGGACAGAGGCATTACGGGACATTTCTGAAAGACGAGTTCCTCGCGTCTCCCGTGCCCCTCAGCTGAGACCGTCAGGCCACAGGGTGCTGCGGGCAGCAGGGACCGCCACGCCAGGCAGCGCAGGAAGGAGACCAGGAGCGTGAACTCTCAATTAGTCCTGTCAGGGTGGGCGTCAGTGCCACTTTCGAAGAGCAGTTCGGTAGTTTAAACCCAAGAAGCCTTAAAAAAAAATGTGCATGATGTTTGACTCAGCAAACATTTAAGAACACTGCCAGATGGTTTTCCAAAAAAGATTTCTCTATAAGGAAGCATGTTACTTACGATAATGGAAAGCTAGAAATAACTGCAATGTCCAATAATAGGGGATTAGTTAAACAAACTGTGGTGCATTCACGCAGTGGAACACTGTGTAGTATTTAAATATCTAGTTAGAGAAGATGAAATAACATGGGAAAATTGGAACAACATAAAGGTCAAGTGAGAAAACATAGGTTATAAGAAGCCTATGTATATATACAATAAGCTCAAATTTCTTTTCTTTGTTTAAATTTTTTTATTTTTTTATTTTTAACTTTATTTAGTTTTTTTAGAGAGAGAGACAGAGAGAGACAGAGAAAGAGAGACAGAGAAGGGGGAGGAGCAGAAAGCATCAACTCCCATATGTGCCTTGACCAGACAAGCCCAGGGTTTTGAACTGGCGACCTCAGCATTCTCAGGTCGACACTTTATCCACTGCGCCACCACAGGTCAGGCTCACATTTATTTTCAAAAAGTGCATCTGTATATGAGGATGGATTGGCAATGAAATATATCAAGATATTAAGTATTATTTCAGCACTTGCAGTACAAGGGATGTGGATTTTCTTTTTTGTGCTTTTTGGTACATTGTTGGTAGAGTGTAGACAGGACCCAGACTACCTGGATGTGGATCCCAGTCTCCACCTCATACTAGCTGTGTGACCTTGCATAAGTTACTTAGCTTCTCTGTGCCTCTCTTTTACCCTTTAAAAGATGGGGATCATGATAATACTCGTACTTGGCTCGTCTGGTTGTCACAAGGATCAGATGAGTAAAGCTCCGTGTGAAGGGCTTAGTACAGTGCTTGGTCTTTTATAAGTGTTATCTATTATTATTTTAAAAATTTGCTCTGGTGAACATTTAAAACTTTTATACTCAGTAAAAAAGAAGTGCAATAAACAGAGGAAAGGGACCAGGTTCTTGCAAGAAGTCGAAACCAATGAAAGCAAAAAGTACATACTACTATAAAACCACCTACTCTCTGCCCCCCCCCCCCCAAGTTATTACCAAGGACAGAAACTGTCTAACTACCCTTGTAACTTACAGACCAAATTCACTTTGGTCTCAATTCCTTAGAAAATCAGAGAAAAGAAATCACTTCTAATCGAATGCCCTAGGTAGAGGGTCAATACTTCTGAAACGTGGGTGCTCCTATCGCTTGCTGGCTAGCAGGGGAATGTCGAGGGGGGGAGTGACTGGGGGTCCGATGCAGAGTGGCAGAGAATGGTAGGGGGTGCTCGGACCTTCAGGGGAGTCACTACGGAAAATGTTCCCCCTTTCCTGCAGGGTTCTGATTTTGTGCTGCCTGAGCTAGCTCATTCTGCCCATTGCCCATTCTGCGGGCATCGGCGCGCGGGGGGGGGGCAGTCTCTGAAGGAGCTGGGTATTTTGATTATCGAGACAGTGGCGTCAGTGATCCAATAACGATAGCTACCAGTTATTGACTACTTCCTATGTATGGGTGCTCTGGACTGAACACTGGGACCATGAATTTCTCATTTCTTCTGTGCAGTAGCCCCGTAGGGCAGTGCTGGCAGCAGCCTCAGCCTCGCTTCCTAGACAAGGAGGCTGAGCGCTGCGTGCTGAGGGAGCTGGCACAGGGTCGGAAAGCTTTTCCTGTGTGGGGCTTTGCTGGGAACCCTGGGACACCTGGGCTAGAGTCACAGGGTTGAACACTTTCTGCCTCAGTCTCCTTGGCTCTGGAAGTCAGAAGAGGCCAAATGTCTTCAAGAGCCCTTATTACCATTATTTTCCTCCTGCCCATGAGACCTCACTCGTACTGTTGAACCATCGCCCCTCAGCCCAGAGAAGAAGCCCGTTTACTTGGCTCTTTCTGCCCTGTGGACTTGGGGAGTATTGTTTTGACTAGCACAAAGACGATGCATTTGGTGTGTTGGTGAATTTCCTGAATTGTTCACCTGCCTCTGAAGACACAGAGACCCAGGGGATGAGCATTTACCTATTTCTTTGAAACTATCATTTATAAAAATATTTATTTATTTTTAATTATGGGAAAATAGACATAGCTTAAAATGTATCATCTTAACCACTTTTAAGTGTACTGTTCCGTTGTATTAAGTCCATTTACATTATCGGGCAACCAAACTCCAGAACCCTTTTCATCTCGCAAAACTGAAAATCTCCACCAGTTAAACCACAACTCCCCCATTACCCCCCTCCCAGCGCTGGGCAGCCACACCCTGTACTTTCTGTCTCTGTGAATCTGACTACTCTAGGTATCTCATAGACGTGGAGTCCTACAGTATTTGTGTGTTTGTCAGATGACTTACTCCACATGGCTAGTGTCCTCAACATTCCTCTGCAGTGTATCATGTATCAGAATTCCCTCCCCTTTTAGGGATGAATAACACTCCATTGTATGGCTAGACCACACTGTGCACTGGGTTGCTTCCCTCTCTTAGCTATTGTGAATAATGCTGCTATGGACATCGGTGTACGCATATATGTCTTCAAGACCCTGCTTGGAATTCTCTTGGCTAAGGGTCCGGAGGCAGCATTTCCGGATCCTATGGCAGTTCTATGTTTCATTTCTCAATGGTTTAAGTTTCCTGTGGTTTCATGGGAGCTGCCCTACATTTCTCACCAGCAGTGCCCGAGGGTCCCGGGGTCGCCGTGGAGGAACACCCCTGTGACCGTGGCTGCCCCTAATCCCCTCTCCTTTCTTTTGGGGCACAGGTCAGTCCATTGTGGGCTGTAAGGCCATCCTCATCGACGACCAGGTCTTCGTGGTGGTGGCCCAGCTCTTCGGCGGCTCTCACATTTACAGATACGACGAGAGCTGGACCAAGTTTGTCAAGTTCCAAGACATCGAAGTCTCTCGCATTTCCAAGCCTAACGACATCGAGCTGTTCCAGATTGACGAGGAGACGTTCTTCGTCATCGCGGACAGCTCGAAAGCCGGCCTGTCCACGGTGTATAAATGGAACAGCAAAGGCTTCTACTCGTACCAGTCGCTGCATGAGTGGTTCCGGGACACGGACGCCGAGTTTGTGGACATCGACGGGAAGCCGCACCTGATCCTGTCCAGCCGCTCCCAGGTCCCCATCATCCTCCAGTGGAACAAAAGCTCTAAGAAGTTCGTCCCCCACAGTGACATCCCCAACATGGAGGACGTGCTGGCCGTGAAGAGCTTCCGCATGCAGAATGCCCTCTACCTGTCCCTCACCCGCTTCATCGGGGACTCCCGGGTCATGAGGTGGAACAGTAAGCAGTTTGTGGAGGTCCAGGCTCTTCCATCCCGGGGGGCCATGACCCTGCAGCCCTTCTCTTTTAAAGAGAATCACTACCTGGCCCTGGGCAGTGACTACACGTTCTCTCAGATCTACCAGTGGGATAAGGAGAAGCAGCTCTTCAAGAAATTCAAGGAGATCTACGTGCAGGCGCCGCGATCCTTCACTGCCGTTTCCACGGACAGGAGGGATTTCTTCTTCGCGTCCAGTTTCAAAGGGAAGACCAAGATTTTTGAACACATAGTTGTTGACTTAAGTTTATGAAGGGGGGATTAGGTGAATTTAAAAGACAGGCAGCAGTAGCTCTCCTAAGAGAAGAACAAGAAAAACATTAAAAAAGAAGAAGAAGAAGAGGAAGAAGCCAGGTTCAGAGGTCTGAAACGAACAATACATCGGGGAAACGGAAGTCCTCCAACTTTTAGAACTCGCATTTTAATCAGGGATTGCATTTACTGACTAGCTGCATGAAGTGTCCATTCTCCCATTTAAAAAGACATCTTAAAGCCTGTAATTCTCGAGAAAAGGGTATACAGTATTAAGTCTTACCATTTAGGAAAGTAATCTGACTTTTTTTTTTTTTCTAATGAGGAAAGAGAAAATCAGATAAGGGGGGGACAGCTCTTACAATGAAATTTTTTAAAAAGACCAAACAAACTATGGGTCCTTTTTATCCCGTTTTAGCAATCTTTCTGGTAAGAACTCTTAAAGCCAAAGTCAGCTGAAAAGATTTGCTGATATCGGTTTAAAAATCTGATAACACTCAGCAATGCTATTTTGAGCCATCCTAATTTCCTAAACCCCCCTTACTAGCAGAACCTTGGCTATTTCATTGGCTCACAGGGATGCTTGTCATGGGTGTGTCAACAAAATAATGTTTGACAGATTGCTTCCCCTGCTACACAGAAAATATTCTGCTGACACATGTCCAGGCTCAGCATGAGCTGTGGACCCAGGAGTGAGACAAAGCAGTTTCTCTTTTTCCTGCGGTTCAGAGCTGACCCCTGTGGCGGCCGGAGCAACAGCGCTTGTCTGATGCTCTCTGTGACTCATCTGCTTCTCTGAACCCATCCTCTGAGCGTGCGGGGAACCAGCAGACAGCCCAAAGACTGAACGGTGCTTTTCATTCTGTCCTTAAAGCAATAGAACAGGTGTTTCTGTCTGATGGGAGTTTGTGAAGTAAGATTTTGTGGGCATCAAGGGGGACTTGATACAAGTCTCCATGTACTTTGAAACCTAGAGATGGCCCTTTGATTGATGCATGTTTTTGCCCTCTGGGCAACTTAACACTTCAAGTCACTGAATAGCAACAGACCTACCTACCCAGCTGCCTACCTCCCTACTCATGTAACAGTCTGCTTTGGTTGATTTACTGATCTTGCTGCTGCCAACACCGCCCTTCCAAAGGTGTCAGAGCACCAAATCGTCAAACCCGGGGTGCTCACGACAGCACACCCCTTCCTCTCCTGTCCTTAGCTCACTCAGGCCACATGCTGCCAGGGGGCTCATCCTATAGGTGGGGAGACCAGCTGATCCGTAGGGACCAGCTTTGGAGCCAGATACTCTGAATCCCAGAGACCGGGTCCTGCACTCAGGAGTCCAGGTGGCCCGTTCTCAAAGGACCTCTCTGGTGCAGACCACCAGGAAGCTCGTCGGGGAGGGGGTCTGGTTTTGTGTGCAGGTCCAGGTGAATGTCCTGCCTGCTGAGCTGGTTCTCGTCAGAGAATATGAAGTGAATGCTTTTGGGGGGGCTCTCAAAGGGTAACCCAACAACTTCTAGCCATGAACGTAGCATAATCATTGTACTGTATTGTTATTTTTCAAAATGATTTTTGTTTGCCGAGTCATGAGTAGGTAGATGTTTTGCCACTAATATGAATGTGTTTGTTGTTTCCAGATTAAGCAATGCAGATCGAGGCAATAAATAGCACTTAGAGAACAATGCACTGATGTCACAGTAGCTCTCTTGGGTACATTCTGGGACTGCAGGCTGAGGACTTCCCCCTTGGTACAGCCGGGATTTTAAAGAACGAACTCATCCACACATAGTGGTGCCGTTGCTTGAAATGTTCCTACTAAGCACCAGGTGAACAGGAGAAAAGGCGTGTGTTTTTATTTTTTTTAAAGCACGACCGACTCTCCTGTGTTGTTTTGCCATCCCGGTTATTTGAACTTACTGCAGATGCCCGATCCCCGCATTAGAGGCTGAGAGTGGGGTTGCGCTGCCGTTCCTCAGGCCGTCAACCACGCCCCTGGCACACGGGACCCTTCAGACAAGGCGGGGTGGCACTTGGCAGGTAGCCAAGTAGGAGCTTTGTAGAGAGAGCCCCAGCATCTACCGGACTGACGTGACGCTCCTGGTCCAGACGTCTGTAGAGAAGGGGACTGGGGCGTCATCCCGTGCTGCCTCCAGGGAGCAGTTCCCGGCTTCACCTCTGAGGGTGAAACTCGGGGCTATCCACTTGTACTCACTACCCTGGGAGCCACGGCCTAGAATCTGGAGAACCAGGGAGAGCACAGGGTGCCGGGCTGGGGCTGGGGCTGGGGCTGGGGGGGCGGGGGGACTTGCCGAGTTCTGATGAGACAGAATGAAAGAAAAAATCTGAGGCTTCCATTGGAAGTGGGGGTCGGGGTGTGAGTGGGTGGGTAAGCCACTCTGCTGCAATCAGGATTTTTTTTTTTTGTCTGTTTCTTTTTTAAAAAACTTTTAGACAAGATCTGCGTCTGCAGTCTGCAGTCCCCGCGCTGAGGGAGGAGCGATTTGTTCTGGCCGACTTACTTAAGGAGTGTAGCTGTTCTTGGCATGTGGCAATGGAAGCTCTGCTTCATTAATCTTCCTGCTCCATCCCAAGAGTCCCTCAAGTTTTAAACAATTTCTGCAAGACGCTTTCCTCCAGTAATAATGTAAGGGGGAAAAAAACCAAGCAACCACAAAAAAAGCAGAGAGACGTGGGGGTGGAGGGGGACCATCCTGAGGAGATGGCTTTAGGAGGGGTGTGCTAATTTCTCCGTTCCTTCCCGTCAGCCGTGGGTTGACCAGCCGGCCTGTTTCCTCTTTCTTGGTGGTTAGGCTCCCAGACTGAGTCCCTCCATATAACCATGTGGCCAAGACACAGAGCCCCTGAAGCAAGGACTCGTCCCCAAAACTCCACAGAGTCAGGAATAGATCTCTTATGAAGACTCTAAAAATAAGCCTTCAGTGTGAATGGTGCTGTGTTCTCAGGTGGCAGATAACGAGACCACCTTGCATTTCAGCAGCGCTTTCTACTTTCCAGCGTATGTTTGTGTTCATCTCATTTGTTCGTAATAGTTCTCCAGGTGATGGGAGGGCAGATGATATTCCAATTTTGGAGAGAGGGAAACAGACGCAGAAATTGTAAGTCAACTGCCTGCTCAAGATTGTACAGGAGTGAGTAGCAAAACTACAACTTTCCCCCTGAGCAGCAGGCTTTGTTTTTTCCTTTCTGTGACACTGCCGGGCCCTCCAATGAAAACATTTTAATCATGATGTTGAATGGAGCAGCACCTTGAGATAAAAAAATTTTTTATAAAAAAAAATGCAACAAAATGTGCATTGCCTGAAGGAAAATAGTGCTGAATAGACACCGTCCAACCGACCGGTCCATTGAACGATTAAACGCCGTAGAACCTCTGTGACATGCGAGAGAAAATCCTCCAGGAGTTTCAGGTGATGTTCTGTTGTCAAGAGGGTTTCTAGCTGGCTCGATCGTGTCTCCCCTCACCTCGTGACAGAGAGGCTGCTGAGGTTGAGACGCACCCGGCTCTTGTCACACTGTCCTCCCGACACACAAGAGCCGTTCTGCGAGGAGGAGGAACGGAGAGGCTGCTGAGGTTGAGACGCACCCGGCTCTTGTCACACTGTCCTCCCGACACACAAGAACCGTTCTGCGAGGAGGAGGAACGGAGAGGCTGCTGAGGTTGAGACGCACCCGGCTCTTGTCACACTGTCCTCCCGACACACAAGAGCCGTTCAGCGAGGAGGAGGAACGGAAAACCTGAATGCACGGGCGATGATGAATTGCCCGGGGCCGCCATCAGCCTCTGGGGAGCACGCTGGAAACGGCAGGGTTGCATTTTTCTTCCCCACGGAGAGCAAGAGGCTGTGTATTTTTAGGAAAGAAATCAGCGTGGGATGCTGGAGGTTTGGCTGCCAGGAACACTCACGATGGAAATTTCTCCACCGGGGTGTAATGAAAGCGAGATGAGGGCCTGCGGGAGGGGAGTCTATCTGCATGCCACCTGAAGAAAATCTCTTTAGCTAGCTCCCTGGTTCTCCTGCGGACGCCTCGGTGCCTCGCTTGCAGCTTTAGTTGAGTTCTTTAATTAGGCAGTGACCAAGGATTCTGTTAAACTGCACCCTGGGATAGACCGCAATCATCTAGTTGTCCACACGCTGAGTAAGAGGATGCAGACATGGGAGAGTCAAGGAAATGGACAGAAAAGCAGAGCAGATGCTACAGAGGAAACTCTCGGGGGAAAGTGGAAATCACCTGGGAAGAAAATAATTGTGATGACTTCCTTTGCCTCAGCCCAGCAAGTAGACTGGCAACAACCGGGCAAATCAGCAGCATCCCAGTTATTAATGAAGAGAACCCATGGTAATGCTAGGTAGAATGATCTGGAAAGCGACTGAACTCTAAACCGAAGCACTCTGATCCTTACATTATTCCATTGCTTGTATCAGAACCTGCCTTTCTTTTTCCTAGTAGGAAACTATGCATTCCCCATCAATCCCTTTGACTATCAGGAACGTATAAGACCTGTTGTGATAGAACTGGCCAATATGCCATTTGGTACCATTTTTATGTATTTGAAATGCATAACTTAGGCAAAATAAGAATAGTTTCTATGTATATGAGAGCAAATTTTGCAGTATGCAAGCTGCAATGAATGCATTTTAAGGCTGAATATATATGTAGCTCTTTGGGGTTAAATAGAGTTAACAAATGATATGCCTCTTAATTCGATAACTTCTGTAAACCTATGAATAAAAAGTAGCTCCCGCCTACAATGGCTTTTGATCTCTGGTCTGCTTGAATATGGATACGTCCGCTTGAGTCACAGCGTTGAAGGGATGCCCACCCTGGGTTGCTGAGGAAGAGCCGTGTGAGCCCAGGCATCTTCGTGGCTTACCCCCCCCCCCCCCGTTTACAAGGAACGTGGGCACCACTGGGGCCTTTTGCATCTGCTACTTGCGAACTTAAGAGTCACAAAAAGTCATGAAGAACTTCACAGTTGCATCTTTCCCTGACCTGTAGAATCAGAATCTGACAGACTGACAAAGAACTCTAGGAAATCTTTGGGTGTCTTCTGATTCTGCGTGGTAAGGAGAAGAGATTGCATGATCTCATTGGTTGGACTGAACCATGAACAGCTGGAGGGCAGGTTTTTCAACTTGTTCTCTGCATGTCTGGGATCTAATCTGACATGAAGTAGGCATTCAGTAAAATTTGGCTGCATGTCTCTATGTCTTTAATTGAAAACCCATTTAGTTTAGTTGGACAAATAGAGGGTCAGAAACTCAAATCACATATGATCAGATACATACTACTGGGTGCCAAGTGTTTTGGCGGGCTGTGGGACTTTTTAAGAACTGCAAGAATGGAGTCCTTGCCCTCATGGGACTGACAATCCAGTGACGAGGCAAAGTCATCATCCCCTGAGGCTATAGTCACAGCCCCAGAGTCTAGGTAACATTCCGTGTCACAAAGCGATGTGTCACTCATTATGCAATGAATGAAACGGATGATAACCAAATATTTGACGACTGGTGTAAAACATGCACTGAATTTGTTTTTTTATTGCTGTGTAACAAATGGCTGCAAACGTAGTGGCTTAAAACGAAAGTGTATGAGCTCAGCGTTCTGGTGAGTCAGGGGCCCAGGCACAGCTTGGCTGGGTCCTCCGCTCAGGGTCTCACAAGTTGCAGTCAAGGCGTCGGCCAGACTGAGTTCTTATTTGGAGCCTCAACTAGGGAAAGATCTGCTTCCAAGCTCATTCAGGTAGTTGATAGAATTCATTTCCTTATGACTATAGGACTGAGGGCCTCTTTTTTGTTTTTTTTTGTTTTGTTTTTTGTTTTTGTGGCAGTAGATTTTTTTAAAAGTTTATGTTTAATTGTAGTTGCCATACAATATTATGTTAGTTTCAGATTTACAACATAGTGGTTTCAGGTTTACAACATTTATTATATACTTGACAAAGTGATCACAGTAAGTCTAGTAACCATTTGTCACTGTACGCAGTTCTCATGAAATTATTGACTATATGCTCTACGCTGTACTTTCCATCCCTCTGACCTATTTTACAACCAGAGGTTTGTCCTTCTTAGTTGGGGGCCTCCTTTTCTTGCTGGCAGTGAGTCAGGGGGCCTCTTTGATCTCCTAGAGCCTTGATGGCAAACTTTTTTTTTTTTTTTCATTTTTCTGAAGCTGGAAACAGGGAGAGACAGTCAGACAGACTCCCGCATGCGCCCGACCGGGATCCACCCGGCACGCCCACCAGGGGCGACGCTCTGCCCACCAGGGGGCGATGCTCTGCCCATCCTGGGCATCGCCATGTTGCGACCCTCCTGGGTGTCGCCATATTGCGACCAGAGCCACTCTAGCGCCTGGGGCAGAGGCCACAGAGCCATCCCCAGCGCCCGGGCCATCTTTTGCTCCAATGGAGCCTTGGCTGCGGGAGGGGAAGAGAGAGACAGAGAGGAAGGCGTGGCGGAGGGGTGGAGAAGCAAATGGGCGCTTCTGCTGTGTGCTCTGGCCGGGAATCGAACCCGGGTCCTCCGCACGCTAGGCCGACGCTCTACCGCTGAGCCAACCAGCCAGGGCCGATGGCAAACTTTTTTATAAAAACCTCCCACTTTTGCAGTGCTGGTCAGCCTGGTCCCTCCCACCCAATAGTGGGCGGTCCAGCTTTCATGGTGGGCCAATCGCAGTGCCCTTTGGTTGCTCTGTTACTGCCCACCATGAAAGCTGGAACGCCCACTAGTGGGCGGGAGGGACCAGGTTGACCAGCACTGCAAAAGTGGGCGGTTTTTCTGAAAAAGTTCGCCATCGCGGTCCTAGAGGCTACCCACATGCCGCTGCCAGGGCCTGCTCCCAAGTCTTGTCACCACACAGCTGTGGGCTTCCTCAAGGCCGTCGGAGTCATTAGGATGGCATCCCCTCGCACTTTGCCTGTTCTGTCAGTTCGGAGCACGTCACAGGTCCCCCTCTCACTCAGAAGGATGGTGTTGTAAAGAACATGATTGACTCATGGATAGGGGACGGTCACCTCAGGTGTGTCCATAACAACCAGTGACCGGGCCCAGGGCATTCCAGTGCAATATGAGCTGTAAATACAGGTGATAAATTCCTAGCAGGAAAGGTCACTTCAGGCCAAGGCAAGTACTCTTTTGACCAGGATAAAGGAGGAAAAGGGCCTGGTTCCTTTTCATTATTGTTTCCCCACTAAATCATTCTTTGTGGAGAAATGTTAAAGAAAAACCAAATTTTTTTGTTCAAACTTGCAAGTCAGAAGCTCATTAGTCCCCGTGTTTCTGTGCATTTCCTCTTAGAACTGAAATGCTTCATGTACATTGCCCAGTCCTGACCATGTACCCATCAGCCAGGCAAGTCCATTTCTTTCCCCATTTCTCAGAGAGCTAACTGAGGGCTGTCTGAGAAGAATTGGAGGCATAAGGAATGCGTCACTTTCATTGATCACTTGTTCTTGCAGTTGGCCTCTCTACCTGCCCCCCAGACAAGGCAACCCTCTACTAAGCAGGGTCTAGCTGGTACAAATGTCTTTTCCCCACAAATTGGTAGCAGGGCTGAGACCGAAGGCTTTGGATAACATTCCACCCCGTGGCCACTATTCCAGGCAATCTCCTGCTTAACTTGAACTTCTCCTGCGTTCAACCAGACAACAAACCAAAGCAACACAGGAAAAGAGGCCTTCGGTGATGGAAGTGCTACCTCGGAATCCCCAGCACTTGCTGAAATTTGTAGGTGAGCCCTGAAGAACATTCTCCTGCATACACCTCCAGGTGTCCACTCCAGGAAGTCAACTAGAAACCAAGAGAAAACAGACTCTGAGTTTTTTCACCTTGCCATAAGTACTTGTGAGGGCAGAGAGAAACCCACTTGATCTCCGTCCCCAGCTCACCCCATCCGTCATCCCCTGAAAGGACCCAGAGCTCCGATCAGCATCTCTAGTCGGGAAGGCTGAGAGATTCCACGTTGTATCGCCGGCCCGGTTAGTTCTGTCATCTCCTATGTTCTTTCCAGGGTAGCATGGGCTGAAGAGAATGTGAACATTAGGTTGGGGACTATGGGAAAATAGCAGTCTTGACACTTGTCATGGCCCCAGTCTCAACTCTGCTTAGCCCTGGTGTGATTCACTCCTCATCTCCTGCCTTTGATTGGAGAGTTGTTTCTGACCCAGAGAAAGATAGATGTCAAGGCTCTGAAGAACATTCAGGATACTCCACCTCTCACTAGCTGCTATGGACTGAATGAATGCTGGTGTCCCCCAAAATTCACCTGTGGAAGCCTAACCCCTCCTGTGATGGTATTTGGAGGTGAGGCTTTGGGGAGATGGTATTTGGAGTAGGTCATGAGGGTGGAGCCCTCAGGAATGGGATTAGTGCCCTTATAAAAAGAAGAGACACGTGATTTCTCTCTGCTCTCTGTCATGTGAGGATCTAAGGAGAAGGCAGTCATGTGCAAGCCAGGAAGGGGGCTCTCAGCAGACACCTAACCTGCCAGCACCTTGGGCCTGGACTTCCCACCTCCAGAGCTGTGAGAAATACATTTCTGTGTGTGTAACCCAACCAGTCTACGGTATTCTGTTATAGGAGCCCAAACTGACTAAGACATAAGCCCCTATTCTTTAAAGACTGCACCCCTTGAGAAACGTGAAAATGCCAAAATAGCACTATTATTGATAACGGTTATATTGGAGACTGAAATTTATTATCTGTAGGCAAGTGGGTTTCCTAACACTGAACCCCAAAATGGACAGACATACCTGGCCGCAGACTTACAGTATGGAGGAGCAGGGGACATGCTTGCTCTCCGCATGCAGACCCAGAAGAGGGAGAGGAGACTGGTTTAGCATGTCCAGTTTCTCTGTCCTAACTCACCAGTCATGCGAGGGCATCCCACGTTAGCTCAGGTGGAGAGTGAAGCATGCAGGTTGGCGCTGGGAGTATTATACCCCTGGGGTTTCCTCCACATGGAAGGAGACATCAAGAATAAGAAAGAAGCCATTCCCCCCATAATGTCAACTGGGAAAGGCAATGTCTCTTTATATTTGAGCAGACCTGGGGAGCTCAAGCTTCCTATTTCTTACTGTTTGTTTGCACGTTGTCCACAGAGACCGGAGAAAGGTATCTTCCCCACTTGGAAAAGATCTTTCTGGTATGAAACAAACCAGAAGACAAGGGAAATTTGCCGGCACTGAGAGAGGACCTGTTTTGCAGGTGACAGGAGTTGATAGAATTCAATAAAGCTCTGTTCTTTCCCATAATCCTTTTCTAGAACTTTACTTGTTATTTTATCTTTCACATTGAATATAGTGAACTGTAATGTCATTCCGGGGCCCTGAAGAGGAAACAGGTCAACTTTAAATTTCTTTCAGTCACATAGAAAATCGGGGGAATTTTCTGGCATTTTGTATTTTCAGCAAAGTGGAGTATCTGCTCTACTTACTAAAAATGACACTTTCTCCCACCGCTCCCATCTGCACTTACGTTCTGCGCGTGCTGCTGAGGAGGCTGTTTCCCCTTCTGTTTACTGCTAGTGCATTTGCATTTCGGTCACAATAAATAACCCAGCAAAAACTGTCCCATGGGTAGGTTTCAGAGGAGCTCTGTCGAAGCATGGGACTACAGACAATGACTTACAGTCATGATGACTCAGAGGAAGAAAAAAGTGGACATTGGCAAAGAAAAACAGAAAAACAAGTTAATTCGAAAGAATGCTCACCAAGCTGTTGGGAAGTTCAAGATGAAATTGACGTGGAACATCCTTAGTGAGTCAGGTCTTGGGTGTGGAAAGAGGACACAGCGGGGGAGACTCGCATTTCAGAGGCTGTCTCTGTGTTGGTCACCACTGTTTTCTTGGTACCCAGTAAGTCACCTAGCCCGAAAAGGTTTCCCAACTAATATTCTTCAAAAGGATATGACTGAATGAATGGTCAGCATTTGTTGAGTGTTGGATGCTAAGTAGAGGGTGTTACATGTCTTACCTCACATTTTCTCACAGCTGTGCTACAAAGCAGGCACTTTCATATTTCCCTTTCACAGATGAGAAGATGAAGGCACAAAGAGGTTGAGGGAGCTCCTGGGTCATACAGCTAACGCCCAGTGAAGCCAGGTAACCATGGTCCAGAGCAGGTAGGTACCTTGCTCAGGTTTGTAGAGGAAGACCTGGGATATGAACACACCTAGTTCACCTTGAGATTGGGGTCAGAAGTGGAGGATGCATTTCAGATAAACAGCAAACATTTTAAAGCATTGAGGATGTCTCAAATATTGCATTGGATATAATTATGTGAAAAATTATTCCTTGTTTTTCTAAAATTCAAATATCACCTGTATTTTTATTTGCTAAATCTGGCAACCCTAATCCAGAACACATACTATACATGTGAAGAAAAGAGGCCCCTTGAGGGTTAAGCAAGTTGCTCAGTAGAGTAGAAAGTGAGTCGCTCAGGACAGGAGTTCAAACCAGACCGTCTGACTCTCAAGTTGGGACCAAATAATGCTTTTGACAGCCCAGGCTAAGAAATGAAGTCAAGTCGTAAATTAACTCACACACCATGAAAAAATGAAGCTTTCTGTATTTATCCTC
The DNA here is from genome assembly GCF_036850765.1 of Saccopteryx bilineata. Classification (NCBI taxonomy): domain Eukaryota; kingdom Metazoa; phylum Chordata; class Mammalia; order Chiroptera; family Emballonuridae; genus Saccopteryx; species Saccopteryx bilineata. The sequence goes on from NC_089494.1 coordinate 249,387,351, forward strand.
TGAGTAACCTAATATTTTTTTATGAACTCTACCCCACTGGGTAATGAGTAAATGAAATGTAGGCCAATCCAGTAAACTCAGTCTAATTAAACAATTTAAATAGTCTCCTTAGATCATTCAGGCTGTGGTGAGGTAAACACAATTTTTCAGATTTCCGCCCTCTGGGTTTCTCCTTCAGGAGAACTTTCAGCATCCTGTGGCGAAGGGCGTGGGGTAGGGAAGGATAGAATTTTCTAGATACTCCCTGGCCTCACCCTGCCCTCGTTTGGTACCTGGTCTTGGGAACACTAAAATTTGGCTAATCCCATGTCATCTCCGAGTGACCTCAGGCAGGATTTCTTGTGTGCACAACTGTGATTGAATAGTAACCACCTCCCCAGGTGAATTCAGAGTTTACCTGAGTTAATAAATGGAAAGCGCTGGAGCATGCCTCCATTCAGCGTGCGTTCAGTACACACCTGATGTCGTTGGCCACGCCCGTCACTGAATCTTGGCCATGTGCCCTAGTCTTGGGCATTTACCGACAGTGGCCTTTTTGTCCCCCTTGCCGGCCACTCTCCTGGCCCCCTCAGCACCTGTGGTCTCCTCACCAGGGCACATGAATGTGGAGCTTCCCTGGGGCCAGGGTGCTGGCTGTTAGAGTGGATGTCCCTCACCTGGAGCCATGTAGCAAGAGGCCACTTGGTGGGCTCCTCCCCAACCCTGGCAGCCTCTGCTTGGATGCGTGGGGACGTGTCACTGGCTCAGCAGACTTCTTGGCCCTCCCCTTGACCTCTGCGGCATGCCGCCCCCAAACCCCCATCCAGGACCTGGTCCCTGCGTCTCTCCTCTCCTCCCCACAGTCCCCAGAGTGGAAGGAATGGATTCCAGTTTCCCCTGCCTCACAGCCTGGCTTCTTTCTCCTCTGTCTTACGGTAAAACTATGATCCAGTCGACCAGTGAAACTGGAGGAATACAGAAAATTCTTTTTTTGACAGCGCCTGGCTGTCAAGACTATTGTCTTGCTAAGGAGCCCAGGAAGGCAGCTCCGAGAGGAAGCTGAGCTGACTAGCGGCCCCTTTCTTCTGGCTGGAACCCGCCCTGCCTTCCCTGGGGTAACTGGAGCCGCGGCCGTCCCCCAGGAGAAGCGCTCTGGCACGTCCACTAGGTGGGGCTGTTGTAGAAGGGAACCGAGCCTCAGAGGCCTGACCGGCCCGTGGTCCTTCCTGGCTGGGGGTGCTCCAAGGGCAGCCCGGGTTCTGCAGCCCGGGTTCTGCAGCCCAGGGCGGGGCTCTGGACTCGGGCTCTCCCGCCATGTCCCCGGGAGCAGTGCAGGTCCAGGCTCAGGGCCTCTCAGGGCAGGTACACCCCTGGGAACTGGCTGAATGGACCTGATTTAGGGGCCATCTCCAAAGGCACCTCCAGGTGGCTGACGGTACTCACACTTTCCCAGGCTGGGGCCACTGGACCAGCCACCAGGAGCAGCAAGGTGGGGTGAAGTGGTGTCTGTAAGAAGAAATCAGTGTTTCTATCTAGTGCAAGAGGAAATGCCTGACTGCGGAGTCATCAAAACCGGAGACCATGTTTGGAAAAGTCTGTTTAGTAACAGGGGCTGGTGTCATGGAGGGTGGGGGCTCTTCAAAGGGACAGACAGACGTCCTGCGGGGGTGCTCACACAGGCCGCAGCAGAAGACCCGGCGGCAAACATGCATTGTATTCAATAAATGAACATGGTGTCAACGCAGAAAGCAAGCTCCGGTTCTGAATTGAAGCCACAAATGAAAATTCAGTTACGTAGGTGCCACAGGCTGCATTTTCCAAATTTGGCCACAGCAATACCTCCCATCCCAACGTTGGAGTCTGGGCGGGCTCATGGCTCACTTGTACCCCCAAAAAATGCAGCAGAAGCAGTGCTGTGACTTCCGAGGCTGAGTCATCAAAGATGGGTTAGGTTTGCACGGTGCATAACAAATGACCACACACGTCATGGCCTACCACGGCATTTATTGTCATCTCACACATTCTATGGGCCATATGTTCAGGTATGGCTTAGCTGGGTCTCCCAAGGAGGAAATCGAGGCATTGACCAGGCCGAGTTCTTGGCAGGAGGCTCAAACAAGGAAGGATGTCCTTCTAAGCTTGCTCAGGGTTTTGGCAGAATTCATTTCTTGTGACTGTGGACTTCATGGAGGCTGACTTCTTCAAGACAAGTGCATTGGCTTGCTAGAGCAGCCATAGCCAAACACCACCGATCAGGTGGCTTCAACAACAGGACTTTATTTTCATAGGTCCCAATATCGGAAGTCGGAGATCACAGTGTCCATGGGTTAGTTTCTTCTGAGGTTCGGCTTGCAGATGACGGCCTCCTTGCTGTTCTTGTCTTCACATGGTCCTTGCTCTGTGTACATGCTTCCCTGGTGTCTGTCTGTGTGTCCTTGTTTACTGTTCTTTTAAGGTCACCTGTTGGGTTAGCTTAGGGAGCACTCTAATGGTCTCATTTTAACTTAATCATCTCTTGAAAGGTGCTATCTCCAAAGTCACATTCTAAGGTACCAGGGGTTGGGGCTTCAACATGTGAATTTAGAGGGTATACAGTTCAGCCCATAATAGCAAGCAGTGGACAGAAGGGGTCTCTGCTTTTTGGAGCCTCTCACTTCAGGAAAAGTCTAGACCTTCTTTCAGAGGGTTCCCATGATTAGCTCGGGCCCATTGAGGATCATGAACCCAAAGCTAAATGATTGAGAACATGAATTGCATCTGAAAATCTTCACACTTTTGTCATTTCCATAACATACTCATGGGAGTGACAGCTCGTTGCCTTGTCATAGTCTCTTGGTTAGAATTAGGTCACACATCCTGCAAACCTCAAGGGGGAGGGGATTTGTAAGGTATAGACTTTAGGGGACAAGAATCATGGGGCCTCTCTAGGGAATACCTACCATAAAAGATGTTAGACCTGGCTGGTTGGCTCAGTGGTAGAGCGTCGGCCTGGCATGGGTTCGATTCCCGGCCAGGGCACACAGGAGAAGCTCCCATCTGCTTCTCCACTCCTCCCCCTCTCCTTCCTCTCTGTCTCTCTCTTCCCCTGCCCCAGCAAGGCTCCATTGGAGCAAAGTTGGCCCGGGCGCTGGGGATGGTTCCTTGGCCTCTGCCCCAGGCACTGGAGTGGCTCTGGTCGCAACAGAGCGACGCCCCGGAGGGGCAGAGCATCGCCCCCTGGTGGGTAGAGCATTGCCCCCTGGTGGGCGTGCCGGGTGGATCCCGGTCGGGCGCATGCGGGAGTCTGTCTGACTGTCTATCCCCGTTTCCAGCTTCGGGGGGGGGGGGGGAAGATGTTAAAACCTCTGTCTCGTTTGTTGGGACAGTCCCCTGGAGCCATGATATAAGTGGTCTGATTGTGCAAAGGGCCCCCATGCCATGAGGAGAGCCCCCTGGAGAAGCCCTGAGCCTACATGGGGGGAGAGAGAGAGAGACGTCCCATACCCCCAGGTGTCCCACATCCCCTCTTCTTGCAGCCCCGGCCCCCGTCTCACTGCACTGCCAGAGAGACCCCAAGCCAAAACCACCTGGCCTCGCACTTTCCAAATTCCTGGCCAACAGAAACAATGTGAGATGAGATCATCATTGTTGGAAGCCGTTGCATGTTGGGGCCATTCTTTATGCTGCAGCAGTAACTGGAAGAGCAGGCATTGCAAACGGGAGAGAGTTCGTGGGTAACTCCCCGAGAGGAACGCCAGAAAGGATGTATTTCTTCAGCACCCCTCCCTGGCTTCCTACCCCCGTGTTCCCTCGCCCCTAACCTCCTTGGCTTTTCTCTGTTACTCTTACTGTCTGGTGCACTTGACATTCAGCTGTTTGCCTGTTGCTCGTTCCGCCCCTCCTCCACCCCGACCTCCCCGAGTGTCCGTTCCATAATGGCCAGGCTTTGTCTCCGCTGTCGGGATCTGGACACTGTGGGTCCTCCATATGATTGTTGTTACTTTCACTGTCAATGGCTGCTCTAACTGCTGGCGGGAGACCAGAATAAACAAAACAAAACAAAAAAACGAGTGTTCAGAAGCAGTCGGAGGAGCAGAAAGCCACACAGAAATAGAGCAGAACGAGACCTTCGCGAGCATCCCGTTCAATGCCACATTTTATCCTTGAGGAAACGGGGCCCCAGAGCTAACGACTCACAGGACACGGGAGGTTAATGGCGGAGCTGACGGCTAGAGCCAGGTCCCCTGACCCTCTGAGGGTTCTGAATGCTCGGCCACGTCCGCACAAAGGTGCCCATATTGACTCTGCTCCCGTGGTCTTCTAGAGGAGTTTTGTCTGAACTTGTACACGTTGAAAGACGTTTTATTTTTTTATAGACTGCTTCCGATCCTTTCACCATTAAAATACAGTTAGGGCATTCTATTGATTTAAAGTGTGTGTGTGTGTGTGTGTGTGTGTGTGTGTTATTATGAATGAATTTCATTTCAGGAGAATCATGGGGATTGTCTTGGCTTGGGTCCACCAGCAACTGAGATAAAGGCTTTGTTGTGAGGGGTTACGCTTGGGGAGTGTGATCCATGGAGCAGGCGTGAGCGTCAGGGGGGAGAGGCCAGCTGGCTGGCAGTATGGAGGCGGCCACCCAATTTTACTAGGACTAAGTGGCTGTGTGAACGGGCCTTCAAAACTCCCTGCAGAGGGGAGGAAGGGGAAGCATTGGCCACAGGTGACCGTGCAGACTTTTACTGTTGCCCACTTGTGGGTTGGGCAGCCTCGGGGGTGCCCCATAGGATGATATCAAGATGTGTGTTCCCCCATGTCAGAACAGAGGTATGTGTCCCTCACACTCTGTCCAGTTGCCCCTATGTAGAGTGTGACAGGGTCTGCCTGGAGTGAGCCCCCGCAGAAGCAGCTAGAATGAGAGCTGAGACCCAGAGGACGTTAAGGAGCAGTCCGGGAGGGTCTGTCGGACCCCAAGTCCTCAGTGTTCTTTCTAGTGCAGACAGGGGCCTGCAGTTCAGAAGGGGGAGGCGGCTCCAAGCTTCTGCTCCGAGCCTGTGGCATTTCTGGCTCAGCACATGGCCTAGATTTCGCATTGTAGAGTGGTCTAGCTCTGGGGTTCTCCATCTGCGGCATCAAAGTCACAGGAGAAGCTCTGTGTGCTTTTCCATTTGGAAAGAACTGAACCAAAAATCTCACCTCTGGGAACGCTTGGTCGCCTAATGTTTCCCGTTTCCAGGACGCGGCAGCGGGCGTCAGATCTGTCCTCACACGGGCCCTGAACGTATGGAGGTGAGCGCGGGGGCTGGGAGCCCAGCCTGTCAGGGGAGGTGCTGCAGGAGAATGAGCAGTGATCATGGGCTGGGAACATACTAGTCCCGGCACCAGGCTAAGCATGTAAGAGCCGTGTCCTCCTTTAATTCTCCCTGCAAACCCTTCAGGTACATAGTAGTCCCATTTGACGAGGGAAAAGACCTGGCTCAAAACCCCTCCACAATGTCCCACTGTCCATACCAGCACCGACTAATAGAAATGTAACACACAACACACAAGAAATGTAACACAAATGCAAGCGACAGGTGGACTTCACCATTTCCTAGTAGCCATATTTTTTTACTGTACCGAGAAGTGGTTTAAATTAATTTAAATATCTTATTTAACACAATATATCCAAGGTGTTACCATTGTATCAAGTGATCAACTAAACAAATATTCACGAGATACTTATCTTTCTTTTCACGCCAAGTCTCTAGAACCCTGTGTGCATTATTTTATTCCTCCGGCGCATCTCTGTCAGGACTGGCTTCATTTCCAGCGCTCCCAAGCCCCGGGCGGTCAGTACCTTCCATCCGGACAGCACAGGGCTACACTTCCGGAAATGGGCTCTCAGCGGGGTATCCTAACACGTGCAGGGGAGTCGGGCTGCCCTGCGAAGGAGGGTGTGCAGCCGTGCTCAGTGGGCAGAGAGGCTGGGGGCTCTGCCAGACCCTTGTCAACCATGTAATGACCAGGACTGTCCCAAAGAGGCTGAAGAATTGTCCTGCCCAAATGCCAAATAGTGCTCCTATTGAGAGTCACGCCTTTGGCACATGTAAGGTGCTCAGAGCAGTGCCTGGCTCACAGTAAGCACTCAATGCAAGTGTATCATTATTATTCCTGTTAGGCGGTCAAATCCAGACTTCATCTTCTTGCATGTGAGACCCTCTATAATCTGATCCCTCTTACCAAGAAACTGTACACACGATACCCCTGATAACATATATCAGTAGTTTTTATAGCTACTATTCTACTATATCTATCTATCATCTCTTTATCTCTAACTATATATATATACTGAGCAAAACTATATATATATATAGTAGTTATATACTGTATATAGCTGTGTGTGTGTATATGTATATGTGTCTGGGCTCTTTATATTTCATTTGATTGATGCTCACATCTGCTGTTAGAATAGGAGATACGTATTACTAGTCCCATTGATCAGATGAGAAAACTAAGGCCAGAGAAGTTGAACTGTTTGCATAAGTTCACACAGCCAGTGAGGGCAGAGCCATGATTTCATCCCTCTTTGTTAGAGAGTATCCATAAGTCTCGGAGCCAAAATGATAGATACCAAGGCTGCAGGCCTCATGGCGGAAGCCAGCCCGCCTTCCATTCCCAAGGAGCTGCCACGCCCCTGCTTGGGCGGCAAACCAGAAGAACAATTCTCCCCACCCCGGGGCCTCAGGCTCACCACACAGTTTCCCTCCTGTCCTAGAAACAGGCTTGGAGCAGATGACAAAGAGAAACATACCGTGCAATCGCAGCCTCAACAATGACAACTGATGAGGCACAATAGCAGGATCTGGCCTGCAATCAGCCTCGAGCTGCACTCAGCTATTTAGGCGTCCATTCTGCCGGCTCTGCGAGGCTGCGGGGAGAGGCACACACCCCTCAACTCCAGCTCCTCGCTCATCATCGCGGACACCGTGCGCCAGAAGGACCCCTCACAAATGACAGCCCCAGCAATCCGGAGCGCCAGCTAGAGCAGTCTTTTCTCCCCTAGGAGAAAAATCCGTTTTAAGCTTAATTATAGTCTGTCATTACCCGCAATCTTGTAATGATCCAAAGTCCCGGGCAAAATGATAATAATAATAAAAAGGAGAAAGAGAGAGAGAGAAGGAGAGAGAATCAATTCAAAGATGAGTTGAAAAGACTCAGACTCGTCCTGGGAAGGGAGGTAATGGTGGCATTTCTTCAGAAACAATTGTGAAACGAGGATCAGAGCTTCAGAATGGCAAATAGTTGTTCTGTCTCGATTGTCAATTTACCAGACACAAAGGCTCAGTGTTATCTTCACCCGCTTTCTGAATCTTTAATCTTGTTGCTCCAGAATTCACTCTGTAAAATATAGGAGTGGCTCCCAGGATAAACCAAAGCCCCAAATCAAATGGCATTAAATCGGACAATACTTCTTACTTAGATCCTGAGAGGAGGCACTGAATGGACGAGAAGTGCTCAGTGATGGTTCTTGGCATGGTAGCAAGAAGATGCTGAGGGTTATCAGAAGGCTCCTATTAAATCAAGTTTTCTTTGTCACTTTCCATGGACTGGACTGGACTGGACTGGGCTGGAATGTCCTTTCAGGTACAGCCAACCATTGGGCGCTCCCTCTTGTGGCCATATCAGGAATGGAACTGGATCAATTCCCACCTCCCCACTCACCCTGAAGAGCCAAGACCAGTTGATCCCAGCTGGTGGGTCTGGGGTTGGATAGTAGGGAGGCAGGCTTTTGGGGAGTCTCAGATGTCACACCAGATCTTCCTGGAGCCTGAATGTCCTCCTGAATCTGTGAAACGTTGTGAAATAATGTGAAGGGAAGGAGAAATTTCTTCTTTTCTTTTCTTTAAATTCTCCCTTGGGTATTTTTCATGTTATTTGTGAAAATAATTATTTCATATTTTAAATAAAATACATGTACTTATATTGCATGGAGCATGGTATTTTCCATTTATTACTCTATGAGAATTCTTAGAGCATCAGAGAAATCCTTTATGAATTTTATTTTATTTATTGATTTGAGAGAGAGAGAAAGGGAGAGAGACCGAGCATCAACCTGTTTCTATATGTGCCCTGACCAGGAATCAAACTGACAACCTCTGTGCTTCAGGACGATGCCAACCCAACTATTCAGCCAGGGCAAAGAAACATTTTAAACTTTGTATTTCCGTAGAAAGATTCTTCATGGTGATTCTGGAATAAACATCAATGCATTAGACAAGGAGTCTGGTTTGGAACATGGAGCTGACTGTATTCAGAGAATGCTGAGGGAGGTCCCCAGTGAAGTCCCCTTCACTGAAATGGCTGTTGGGTCACAAGGAGAACTTGGCCAGCATTTCATGCAGCTTCTCATTTTCTCACCATTGATCTCTCGCTTCAAGAAGGAAATGATGGCTTGACTTACCCATCAGCCCTGTTTCCTGACTTTGAAACCACAGGGAGGCGTCTTAGTTGTTATGGGAACAAAGTTAGGAAAGAAGTGGATTAGGAATCATTATGTTGCAAGTACAGTAAAAGGACTCTCAACTCGCATCAGCTTGAATAGCACACGGAATGGATGGGATCAGATAAATGAGAAGTCTGTGCAGGCTGCAGTTAAGGCTTGACCCGGCAGATCAGAACCACCACAGAGGAATCCATTTCTCCTCATCTCTCCTCTTTGTCTTCTAAGGGGTAGCAGGCACGCTCTCGGTGCTTTTCCCATCTTCCCTCAGCCTTTCCAATTGTAGACACTTTCTGTAGACTTTAAAGATTCCTTGCATCTTTCTTAACGAGGGAATTTTCTGTCTCTGGGAATATAGTCAACAAGCTGGAAATATCAGAGACTTAATATCTCCAAAATGACCACCAATGAAGTTAGTGAATAAATACTTTAGCCTGCTGACTCCTAGTGGGACAATTACGGTGTGCGCTTCACTCCGCGTCTCAAAGTTCCCCAAAGAACTGAGCCCTCGCTGCCCGCAGCGGTCTGTCAGTCCATCCTTTATTCATTTCCATCCTTTCCCTGTGTCATGTCCCTACCATCTCCCCGTGCTTTGGAGGGTGCCCTGCCCTCCAAATCGTTCAAAACCAAATCCTTGTCTCGGGATCTTTTTGAGGTAACCAGGCTAAGAACAAAACACGCTGCTTCCAGAAAGGGGCACATGGACATTGGACAGCAGACCACAGATGTCACCTTATCAAGAATCCCTGAAGACATACCCCATTCATAGAAGCCAGAAGAGCCCTCTTCTGGATGTGGTCCTTTGAGGGAAGGAAACCAGTGAGGATGGATAGACCAGAATCTGCCTCCAGATGGCCGGCGTTCTCACTGTGACTAGCACATGGGATGTAAGCCTGTTGCATTCTGTAGAGGACAGTGGTGATGAATGATGGGAAGCTGGAAGGGAAAAGGGAAGACAGTCCCTTTTATTCACAGGGAATTAGGGACAACAACCCATCAACCAAAGCAGACTGGTTTCAAACATTGTCCTACCCCATCACCATTGTCTGACCCGAGGTGGGCTTGATGCGCTGACCTCCCACACCAACACACCACCCTGAAATTGAGGCTAGTGGCTATTCCCCATACATATAACATGAGCTCCAAACGCAAGTCACGCATGCCATTTAAAGTTTGTTTTTATTCACATCAAATAAGGGGAAAGAAACAGGTGAAAGTAATTTTAGTAATATATTTTACTTAACCCAATTATCAGAAATACCGTCCTTCAATGGATAATCAATATAAAAAGTACTAACATGGTATTTACATTATTTTTTAAAAAATACTAAAAGCCTTGAAAGCCAGTGCAATTTAGATACTGCAATGTAGATTAACCCTACTTTAAGTGTTTGATAGCTGCATGCGGCTAATGGCTACTAGGTTGGGCAGCACAGGTTTGGAGCACAATTTGTTGCTATGGAAGTTTCAGAATGCTTTCATACGCTTATTGTCACTTAGTCAACATTTCTCAGAGGCAGACTTCTGGGATCCTCATCCTCATATTGATACTACCTCAAGGGGTGTCTTCTCAGGGGAGGGGGAGCTGTTTTACACGCCTGGGGGTAGCAGGGCTGGGCCTGAGCTAGATTGCAGTCCTGTGTGCCTGCAATCCACCACCCATGTGCATTTCATCTGGGTTCATATCATCTTTTTTTAAAAATCTCCTTCAATATCTAGTAGCTGCTGGATGAGACGGCAGCTCCGGGCATTGCTGCCCGAGAAGGCAGTGAGGGTGTCTTGGTAGAATTCAAGGAGATTTCAGCGTCTGGGTTGAGTGGATTGGGGGTACACCCATGTGGAAGTGGGGGAGTGGGGGCCATGGCGTCCCAGGTCTCTTCCAGGCCGGTGAGTCTCAAGCCACAGATGGCTGATTGGTGGGGACAGGAGCTGGCACCTGTGGGTCACCTTTGGGAGCAAACTGTCACAAGTAGCTGTGCCTGAGGCTGACCTAGTTTGACAGTGGGCTGCACACAGGCTCTCTCCTTTTCAGGATTTGTTCCAGGCGTTTGTTTGCTTTTTGTGTTTTGTTTTCACAAACCACTCTATCGGCCTCTAAAAATACGCCTCCAAAGCAGATGCGCAGCTGACCGTGACTCCCGCAACAGCCCCCGGTTCCAGGTTCCAGCACGGAAGCACGGGGCCTCCCCGCGGGCCTCGGCTCCGGACCACAGGGGAGGGGGCGTGGCCTTCCTACTGAAGAAAGGCAGCCCGGGTCCCTCCCATCACCCCCAGATGAATTCCTTCCTAAGACATGTGCCAGTTGAGGAGGGCCTCTCGGGCTGTCTGCTGACTGTGAGCGGTGTGCACGGACTCTTCAGCTGCGACAGAGGAAACTAGATTCACACTGAGTTAACCTCTCTCTCTCTCTCTCTCTCACACACACACACGCGTGTTGTCTCAATGAGCAGACATTCAAGGGACAGTTTCAGGCACAGCTGGATCCAGGCGCTCAGTGGGTCCCCAGAACCCGGCCTTTTCCTGGACTTCTTCTGGTTCTCTTGCCTCTGTGTTGGCTTCCCTCTCCAGCCGGTTTTCTCTTCCCCATGTCAACATGGCTGCCGGCAGCCTCAGGCTTACATACGCATCCCTCCAAGTCCCACCCAGAGAGCGTTTCCTTTCTCCAATCACGTTTAAACAGTTTTCCCGGGGTCTAACTGACGTACAGTAAGCTATATGCACTCAGAGTGTCCGATTCGATAAGCTCTGACACGTGTATGCGCCCATGAAGCCATCACCACAATCGAGATAGCGAGTGCCTCTGACTCAGCTGTGTCCTTTGTAATTCCCGCTTCTCACTCCTCCTTTCTAGCCCCCCCCCCCAAGGAACTACTGGTCTGCTTTCGGTCTCTTTATATTACTTTGCATATTACAGAGGTTTAGGCACACGGGCTCATGCAGTATGTATGAGGTGGGGGTGGTCCTGGGTTGCTCTGACTTTAATTAGCTCTTGCCATGACTTCCTGTTGAGGCAGCTGACCTCAGTCTTCTCATCATCCTTAATCTCTGGGTGATACATATTAAACAGTCTCCTTGTTGGCTGCTCCTTGGTCTTGCCCCTAGAAACACTGTGTTCTGTGAACCGGAGGGCAGGGCGGTGGTGAGGGCCTGGGGGGGGTGGGGGGGTGTGAGTGTGGGGTGTGGACTGGGAAGAGCCGAGGTAACGGATCACTACAATAATTTACGTGAATAGCCTGAAATGGCCTGGATCCGGCCTGGTCCTCACAGACCGACAGTTAGTAAATTCACAAATCCAGTCAGGAGGAGGGAGTCAGAGGCCATCAGCAGCCTTTAAACCAAACAGGACAGCTTTAGAAGTCACTTTGAATGTCTTTACATATGTTAATAGAGGGTCACCAAGGGGGTGAGTGGGGCCCATCAGGCCTGGGGCAAGTTCACAAAAGTCCTTGTTACGGGGTCAGGTTGGGTTAACTAGGTTTTCTGTCATCTCACAAGAAGCACTCCGGCTTCTCCCTCGGCAAAGGGAGGAATGACTCAGCACTGATCCAACTAATTGGGTAGAAGGTACAGGACAACTTTGAGGTTTATGTTTTTGCCTCTCAATAGTCTGACAATTGTGCCCCAATTTTTTTCAGAAGCACCTCGAGAGTCTGGAGACATTCATTATGTTTCCTGTCACCTTCTTGGGTGAAGATGAAAGCAAAGATTGTTTTTCTTCTATTTTTAAAATAAGCGCATTGGGGTGACATTGGTTAATAGCATTATATAAGTTCCAGGTGCACAACTCTATAACACAGTATCGTGCGCCATCACCCGCGGACTGCGCTCCCTCCATCACCGTACAGTTGACCCCCTTTTACTCTCTTCATCCTCCCCCTAACCCTGTCGCCCTCTATTTTGGGAGGGCGTGATGTCGTGTAACTGAAATTCCTAGAATTTCATCTTTGTTTCTTCAAATGAAGGAGTTCAAATGTGATCCAGGTATGACACCACCCTTTTTCCTTTCCACCAGGGAAATCTGACTTGACTGTCCCTCGTGCCTGGATGGTGTTATCTTGCCCCTGCAGAGCCATGGGCCTTGCGGGGCTGGCAGTGGCCTGGGCCGGCCCCGCCGCGTGTACAGGGAACGGGTGAGGAGGCTGACCCCCTTGGTCCCCAGCGGCAGTCCTTCCTCCCGGCCTGGTGTCACCCACTTGCCAGGCCTCTGCAGACCACTAGACAGCAGGCCAGAGTGGGGAGGAAGGGCAAGCTCTGTCACTGGGGAAGTGAGCCCTTAGCTGGAGGGTCACGTGGCTCTCACGGAGCGTGGCAGAAGTATCCAGTGACGTCACGATTGTCGCCTAACCAGAATTCTCAGAGCCAACCTTCTTCTGAAGAGTCATTACAACAGGACACATACTCTATGATTCCATTAATTTGAGGTGTCTCAAGTAGTCAAATTCATAGAAACAAAGGGCAGAATGGTGGTTGCCAGGGAAATGGGGAGCTATTGTTTTGGGATATGCAGTTTCAGTTACAAGATGAAAAAGTTCTGGAGAGGCTGGGGTCGGGCTGGGGAGGTGAACGGGCAGAGCAAGAGGACTTTTAGGGCAGTGAAAAGACTGTGTTTGACGCAATAATGATGGGTGCATGTCACGCTACATTTGTCCAGTCGTAGAATGTACGACACCAAGAGCAAACTGTTCTGTGAACTGTGCACCTTGGGTGGTTATGACGTGTCAGTCTGGGTCTGACAGTTGTAGCAGATGGACCTTCCAGTGTGGGGGTGTTGGTCATGGGAGAGGCTCTACCAGTCGGAGGACAGAAGATATACGAGAAGCCTCTGGACCTTCCTCGGAATTTTACCAGGAACCTAAAACTGCTCCAGAAATATAAAGTCTCAATTAACCCACCTCCAAAGTTCTGGGGATCTGTTTCACAGCAAAGTGAGTGTACCCGACTCAGCCAAACACTTAAAAATAGTTAAAGTGGGAAATGTTATATGATACGTGTCTTTACCACAGTTGTGAAAGTACTTTTTTAAAAGCCACTTAAATTTCCCCAACTTCCTAACCCAGGTGGCCCCCAATAGTTAATAATAGAATATGCACAGGTATAAATAGAGCCGGGTGTTCAAGGGGTGGACATGCGCACACACTGCGTGTGGATATGAACACACATGCCCCGTAATACATTCCGGCGAAGGGAGGTATAAGTCTCTTAAGTGCAATGGGGAAAAGTTGTTTGGGACCCTGGGAATCAGCGGTCCAGCGCCCTAAGTGATGAGAAAGAGGGCTGTTGAGCTGAGGTGATGGAACAGAGGGGGATGGGCACCCAAGGAGGAAGGGATTGTTGCAAAGAGAGAAAGAACTTGCCCTTTCTGGAAACCCCTTTCTCTCTGGTACCCAAGGGGCCACAGTCTCAGACAGCGCTGGCTCTCCGCAGAGTTTGGGAGGCTGCGTCTGCAGTGTGGGCTTCTGTGAAGACCTGGTTTATTAAGATGCAAATTAATAATCATCGTTCTGGGCCCCGAAGTGGCACCTCTTCCTGAAAGGCCTCAAATGGTTTTCCTGTTCCAAACAAAATGCTCTTTCTTCAGTAACACCGTGAGGTATAAACAGCCACAAAAACCGATAGCAAAAGGAAACATTTAATATACAGTTGCCATCGCAGGTGCATTTTGGATGGGAAATGTATTTGGTTGGAGAAATTGTTATCAGCTAGGCTTTCCCTTCTTTTCTCCTTTTTTAAGCCACCATAAAAGTCCAGAGTAAGTTACCATGAAAAGCTATAATAATGCTAATTTTGTTCCCATTTTCTGGCTTTTTCCACTAGACTTGAGGCTCTTTAATATGACTTTAAAATTCTCTTCCATTAATAATATCCTTTCTTTCGGCCTCTGCTCTTTTGAAGTTGTATTATTATTTTCCTCTGTGACTGACTGCGGCGTATTTGCTGTTCAAAATCAACTCCCAATGCATGAAAACACATTCCCAAAGGCCACGCTGTCCACCCTGAAGTGTAAAAGCTTCCAGAAATGAGTGGGGATGCATCATTCTGAATGGAAACACGGGGGGTACCTCGCCCTGAAGCCTCCTCGGGAACAGGCAGATCTGGAGCACGGGGGTGCATCTGAATGAGGAGGTGTCTGACCTGTCACTTACTGCCCGTAGCCCCGGTAACCGCCCAGGCACGAGTGGCACCCACACAGGCGGTAATCGCCCACCCCAGGCATCAATTTCCTGCACACTTCTGCCCCTGGCCCCTGTCTCTCCTCCTCCCCAGTGTGGGAACAGCTGCTTTTCCTCCGGAAGGGGTCCCCGAGGGCTCACAGAAACTGAGCAGGAGTGTCGAGGGAATCTGAGTTGTTGCAGGCTGGAATTGAGGAACACGGGAACATCCCACTCAGAAGTGAGAATTATGTCAACTCCCTGTGGCAACTGAAGCTTGGTTCTTCTCATCAGAGGCCCCAAAGGACCGTTCTATGTGCCTTCAACCCACCCCCAAATTGTGAAACAAGTTCGTTGCCTTAATAAACACAGCTTGCATGGTGGAAAACATCTCTTTATTGAATAAATGAGTAAATAAAAATAAATAAAGAAATGATTTGCATTAAACCCCAGCACAACCCTAGAGGGGAAACACTGTTGTTATTCCCATTTTATAGATGAAAAAACTAAGGACTGGAGAAGGTAAGCCCTTGCCAAGATCACAGAGCTGGCTCGTGGCAGAGCCAAGATTCACGTATTTCTTTTATTCCAAAGCCTGGGGTGCTCTACCTTGCCTTCCAACCTTGCTCCAAGCGGCCAAATTTTCACTTCCTAGTCCTCTTGATTTGGGGGCCATCTTGAACTTTTTTTGTGTGTGTATTTTTTCTGAAGTTGGAAACGGGGAGGCAGTCAGACAGACTCCCGCATGTGCCCTACCGGGATCCACCCGGCATGCCCACCAGGGGGTGATGCTCTGCCCATCTGGGGTGTTGCTCTGTTGCAACCAGAGCCATTCTAGCACCTGAGGCAGAGGCTACAGAGCCATCCTCAGCGCCTGGGTCAACTTTGCTCCAATGGAGTCTTGGCTGAGGGAGGGGAAGAGAGAGACAGAGAGGAAGGAGAGGGGGAGGGGTGGAGAAGCAGATGGGCGCTTCTCCTGTGTGCCCTGGCCGGGAATCGAACCCGGGACTCCTGCATGCCTGGCTGATGCTCTACCACTGAGCCAACCGGCCAGGGCTTGAACTATTTTTTTACAACTTGGCCACCAGAAAATGAAAGTAGTCAAGTGGCAAGTAGTAGCAAGAACTAACATTTATATGGCGCCTACTCTGCGCCAGGCACTGTTCTAAGTCCTGGATGTTCATTCGTTACTTAAACCTTTGCAACCCTCCCACGAGGCAGGGTTAGAGGGTTAGAGACTGCCTTCACAGATGAGGAGACTGAAGACGAATATGTTACCTGTCAGCAGGTGGCACGGCCTAGATTCAGAGCTGGGCCCTGTGGCTCTGGAATTGTGCTCGCAGCTCTGCTCTGTGTCTGTCCTAAGGGAGACGCGCTTGCATAGCCATCCCATTCCCCTGCCCCCTCGCAGGGCTGAGAACCGGCAGGGCCACGCCCACTCTTCTCATCAGGATGAGCACATGCCCTCTCACCTCCCCAGGTGGAGAGAGACCAGGGCAGGAGAGTGGTTCAGGCACGCGGAGGGCACCTCTCTGACCCTTAGAACCACCCACTGACTCAGTCATTCATCCTGTCCACAGCCACCTCGGCCGCCCTCTGTTCAGACGTGCAGATTTCTAGAACAACCATCCACTTCAGCCAAGAGCTCTGGGGAGTCTGCGGCTGCATCCCTGACAGCATCTCGGGGGAAAGGCCGTGTCTGCCCCATCCTTCCGCCTACACCCTCTTCCCTCACAGGGGGTTGGGCGCTAACTGCAAAACTGGCAGCTCTTGCTTGGAGGTGGGGCCACTCTGCCACCGCGGCACTGGACAGAACCAGAGCCCCTGTTTGGCCACGTCGGTGCAGCCAGGAATGAGAGCTGTCTTCAGGGCCCCCTCTCCCGGCTGTGAACCGCACATAAAGTATTTGGTTCGTGTGTCTGTGGAATGTGTGTGAGCCTAAAGCAGGAACCACACCCTGTTGATCTCTTAACCTCAGAATGTAGCATAGACTCTGGCTTATTGAGGTGTTCTAGTAAATGAATAAATAAATGTAGGCACTCAGTCTACTTTGATTCCACTGGATAAGGGAGCCCCTCCCACCTCTCTCCAGGTCCCGACTCAGAAAGAAGCATCTTGGAAGTTCCCTCCCGCATGAGGCGAGTCCCCTCACCCCGCACGCACGCTCACAGGGTTAGGATGTATTGAGTGTCAGCCCCAACCAGAGCGACGTCTCTCTCATCTCTATTACCTGAGATGTTTCCGCGTGCCTCAGTTCCGGCAGGAGAGAGATGTGATGTTTCCATGGGGTCCATGAGGAGAACCTAATGAGGAGATTGTTGACAAAGGTAGAGTGAAATGAAACCCACAGGGATGGTGCAGCTCTTGAGACTAGCAAGAGCAGTTGCTGCCCGCATCTGAAGGGATAAGGTTGGGGACGGTTCTGAAAGTCAGAGGGACAGAAAGAGAGGTGGAGCTGAAAGAGAGGGCCACCAGGCAGAGACACAGCCACTGCCAACCAGTGACCTGGCTGGGAGAGAGCTCTGGGAATAAATACCTTCATCTCCCATCCTTCCATCTCCTGCTGAGTCCTCCTACCCGCTGAGCCTGAGTCATCCCAGGGGGATGGATGATGTAGGTAGTCCTCAGCACCCTGGAGCCCAGGGCAGGGTGAAGAAGGCTGGTGTCTTCCTCCATGTGAGCTGCTACAACAACAACAACAACTACAACAAGACTTGGGGGCTTAAGCAGCAAGCATTGATTTCTCACAGTTCCAGGGCCTTGGAAGTCCAAGGTCACGGGGCCAGCTGATTCAGTGTCTGGTGAGGACCCACTTCCGGGCTCCCAGACCAGTCTTCTCCCTGGGTTCTCTCTCATGGCCCAAGGGAAGCAAGACAGCCCTCTGGGGTCTTCTACATACGGGCATTAATCCCATTCACGAGCGCTCCATTTGCACAGCCTGATCACCTCCCGAAGGCCCCACCTCCAAATACTGTCACACTGGGGCTTAGGACTCCACATATGAACCTTGGGGGGGTCACAAACATTCAGTGCCTAGCAACTAAAGTAAGCTTTTAACCTCCTATTAAAAAGACAAGACAAAACAAAACTTCCAAAATCATAGCTCTGACTCCTCTCCTCCCTCCTTTCACAAGCGGGGAAATTGAGTTACAACACAGGGTCTTGGATTGATCCAAATTGCCATCCTAGAACCTTAACCAACCTAACTACGAATCCTTAATTTGTCCTCAAGATTATTTTCCTTGCTTTTTCTCATGGACATACTCCGGTCACGTGCTTCCCTAAGCATTGGCGTTCTCAACCACGTGCTGATGCTTTGTGATCTGCCTCTTGAGCCACCACTCCAGCCCGCTGCCTGGCCCCTCCAACGCCTCTGAATTTACACTTGCACTTAGTCACATCCTTGAAGGGGGCTCCCCCTATCCCTTCAAGCCCCCCGATTGATCTGGCACTCACAGCCACTGTTATATTTTATACCGAGTCTTTTGAATCAGTTCATTGAATTTTAGCTGTAGCTATATAAAATCTTCTCCAGTGAAATTATTTGGCCATATTGCAGATGGCTCTGCTGTGATCTATCAATGCCACTATCGGCAATAAAAACAAAGTCCTCCTTCTTTTCTTTTCATTGTAATGAATTTTCTAAACTCGGATTGAACCTTGGAAGGCACTTTTCTGGCTTTTTAAGAAATTTTAATAGGTAGCATTTTATATTTTTATGTGCAACAGGCAAGATGGGTGCTGGCCAGTTTTGAGTGTCTGCTATGCTATGAAAATTTGCTGGGGAGATTCAGGAAAGCTCAGCTGTGACTTCTTGGGGGAAAAAAAGGCTGAGCTTGGGGCAGGCTCATGGGAGTCAGGTTTGACCCAAACACTGGTGATTTAGTGCAGGTCCGGAGGATAGAGTTTATGAAACCAAGAGCAGGTATGAAAACCAGGTTGAGATTATTTCAATGTATTCGTGCACTGATGATGAAAAAAACGTTGGCATAATCTGTCTAATGGCTTGAAAAAAATATATTATTGTCTTGCCCAGGAACCAGGTCAGGTAGGAAGCTATTGAAGCCAACTTTATAATAATAGCATTACAAAGTGGCTTAGGTGGAGGAGGCAGGCGGTGTCATAAAGAGGAAGAAGTCTACAGCTCCAGGAGGAAAAGCTATGCATGCGTGTGAATACTTAGACACCACAGATAGTGCTGTATGAAAATCCTGTCTCAAACTCTTAGAGTGCATCTGCAGTTAATGTAAAGGAGAGTTCCGAGGCAAACAGATTGAAGATAAGGCGGGGGTTAATATTAACTTGCATAATAAGATGACGGGGAGGAAACTCCCACTTCTGGCTAGGATAAAGTCACCTCCCATTCACCAAGACTGTGGCCTTTATAGACAGCCGTTTAATATGTCCTCCCTCCTCAGGGGAAAGCCCTTTAGTTCGTCAACACTGTCTTTTTATGGTCTATATACAAGGGGATACATAATGGCATTGTAATCAAAATATTTTTTTTAAAGCCACTTTAGAAAGCCCCTTTCTTTGTTGTAATATGTATGTTGCTTTTATTATTGAGGGGGGACAAGATATTTTAATTGAAAAAACGTTACGTTTGAGTGATAAAAAGAAATTGAAGTAAAAGGTTCAGTCCTCATTCCTCTTCAGCCCAGCTAAGTGTAGGTCATTTTGGGGACACCCATGAAGGCTCTGGGAGGAATCCTGTCTCATCCTGTCCCAGGGTCCGTGGTTGCTGGCAATCTGATGCTCTGTTTGTGGAAGTGCCGCTTCAGTCTCTGCCTCTGTCGACACCTCTCCTCTCCTCTCCTCTCCTCTCCTCTCCTCTCCTCTCCTCTCCTCTCCTCTCCTCTCCTCTCCTCTCCTCAGTCTCTGCCTCTGTCGACACCTCCCCTCCCCTCCCCTCCCCTCCCCTCCCCTCCCCTCCCCTCCCCTCCCCTCCCCTCCCCTCCCCTCCCCTCCTCTCCTCTTCTCAGAAACGCACCAGTCATCTTGGATTTAGGTCCCACCCTACTCTAACCTGAGCTCACCTGATCTCATTACATTCTCTAAGACCCTACTTCCAAATAAGTTCAGTTTCTGAGGTTCTGAGTGGACATGAACATTGTGTGGGGTGGGTGGGAGATGTAACTTCTCAGGCCCCACCCTAGACCTTTTGAGTCACAAACTTTGGGAGTGGAGCCCAGCACTCTGTGTTTGAACAAGGCCTCGGGGGCTCTGCCGTCCTCCACAGGGTAAGAACCAACGTCCCAGATAAAGCTGCACACACACCTCCCCATGTCAGCCTTCGGTCCTCCCAGAAAACAGATAGAAAGTTATTCCTTTAAGGAGAAAGTTCTCATGAGTGGCGTTAGTGTCCTTATAAAACACACCCCAGAGAGTGGTCTGGTTCCCCTGCTGCCATGTGAGGACCCAGCTAGGAGATGGTGTCTATAAACCAGGAAGCGGGCTCTCTCCAGACACCGAGCCGCCAGCACTAGCTCTTGGACTTCCCAACCTCCAGAACTGTGAGAATCAAGTCTGGTGTTTCCTAAGCCACCCAGCCGAGAGTACATTGTTATGCCATATTTTTATGATATTTTGTTGCAGTAGCCTGCACAGACTAAGATACTGTTTATTTTTCTTCATGGCAATTATCTCAGTAAGAAATCACACAATTATTAGTTTATCTGACTACTGTTTGTTATCTGTTTCTCCCTCTGGAATATAAACTCTGTGAGGGAAAGGATTTTGTCTTACCACAGCATTCCCTGGGGTTGCTTGGAACAATCTTTGGCTTATTTTAGCACTCAATAAATATTTGTTGATTGACACCAGGGTGCAAAATAAATAATGAATAAAAACTCGTGTGATAAATAAATAAATATTTGTCAAATAAATTAAAATACCAAGAACCCTAACTGATACAGGAGCCTTACATTTTTTTTTTTTTTACAGAAATTATGTCCATCTTTATGGAAACAAATTTTTCTTTAAAGCCCAACAGCCTTTTAAACCAGAGATCTCTACCAGGGTACTAAGAAAACTTCAGGCTTTTGTTGTTGTTTAATGTAGAAAATACTTGGGATCAGTGCACTTTAAGGTGACATGGGCATTGTTACCACTCACCAGAGAGTGCAGAGCAGTCCTGTGGGTAAATTAACAACAAAGCACCACTCAGTCCCCTGTCTTCTCAGGAGAGACTTTCTGTGCCGCTCAGCCCCTCGCATTTGAGTACATACAAGTCTCCGCTTTTACGACTGAACGTCCAAGCAAGGGCTGAGAGTTCCTTACTAATTCCTGAGATCCCCCCCCCCCCAATTTTTCCATCAGGGCAACACGAGAACAGCCCCCTCTTTGTTACTCATCTGAGAAGATCATTTTCTAGTCTTTTTCCTCCCGGACTCACTGGCCCCTCATCAGCATAGGACATCAGCCACGGCCACACTGGGGAAGGCCTTCCCCTGAAATAGGCTCACTGCGATATCCTTCATGCCTGGTTGGACCACAGAGTTATAATTAGAACGAGGCTCCTCTCCCCGATCATTGCTTTGACGGGCTCTAAATTGGTTTGCGCAAACCCATTTCTTTCTAAGTGAACAGGATGTTTGCCTTTCTGACTGGGGACATGTGAGACTGACCACCGGGTCCCTGCAGCTTCCCTCTCACTACCACTTTCCCCGGTGTTTCCAGGTCCTCTGCCCTGTACATTTCATGCTGGGGGCCACATGGCTGGGTTGTCATTAAGTTTTCTAACGTTCGTCTGTAGAAGGCTCATGGCCAGTGGAAGGGGATAACAGCTTACCAGGAATTCATATTTAAACAAAGGAAAATCCTCTCTGGGGGTCTGGGTTTATTGACAAAGTCTGGGGACTCAAATGAAGACCAAAGAGATTTAGCAGCCACCATTCCCTCTTGCAGTTTAATAGTCTCTTAAGCACAAACTCAAACACAAAACAAATAAAGTGGCTCAAGACTTTCTTTAGTGTCTAACCTTAAATTTTGCTGCCTTCTGTCTTGCTATCCCCTAGGAGTCCCCAACGACCCCATTTTATCTTCTGAAAGACCTGTAGCTTTTTAAGGAAAAATAGTCACATAGTCACATCTCTTAGAATGCTTCCAGGAGCAATGGGCAATGCCAAAAGTCGAATTACTAAAAGATCAGATCTGTTGACGATCTTGATCAGAAAAGGTCCTAATTGTGTGCAATACCTTTCAGAAAATCTATTACGTGCCTAATGCTGTACTTGGCACTATGGGAAATGAAGCAATAAGTAATTTTTATATCTTAATCTCTGCTAATAAGGAAGTTAAAAAGGCAAGCCATAGTAGAATGAAGCACTTCGGAGCGTGCGCTGTGGCAGTGAACCAGAATCCTGACTGGAATCCTGTTGGAATTCTTAGACTTCTGCACTCCCCTTTCCTCCTCTGTAAGTTGGAGACAATAAGAGTAGCTACCTCTAGGGTTATTGTGGGGTTAACTAGTAAGTTAATTCATGAAAACACGGGAGTGGCATATAGTAAGTGATTTTTATTTAATATAGATTGGATGCATGTGCGTGTCTTCATGAGTGTAAAAAAAACCAACATGAAACAAAACCTATTAATAAGAAAGGCTATCAGATTTCAGAGCAAGAGACATCGTAGCTGGAGGGAACCCAGGAGGCTTTCTGGGAAAGTGGCAAAGGCAATAATGCTCACTAAATATTACATTTGATCCACCCACTTCCCAGCTCTTCCTTCAAGGTCACATGACAAGTTCTGGCCAATGGGATGAACAGGGAAGAACTGGGGTTATTTGGTCTCTTCTCTCTTGCTGCAGTGAATGAGAAGGCCACTCCTCCCAGATGTTATAACTACAAATGTAGGAAAACTACCAGCCTGGGTACCTGAGTGTCAGTGTGGAGTGGAGACCTCCTTTGGCTCAAACACCCACACAAAACCCCAAAATGGATATAGAGCATGAGCAAAATATAAACTTTTCAGCCATTGGGACGTTAGGCTTTGTTTGTTGCTGTGGTGTAACCTAGCCTGTTTTGGCTAATATAAAATTGTATCTGCATTATAAGAAAACCAAGAATTGGGCCCTGGCCGGTTGGCTCAGTGGTAGAGCGTCGGCCTGGCGTGTGGGGGACCCGGGTTCGATTCCCGGCCAGGGCACATAGGAGAAGCGCCCATTTGCTTCTCCACCCCACCCCCCTCCTTCCTCTCTGTCTCTCTCTTCCCCTCCCGCAGCAAAGGCTCCATTGGAGCAAAGATGGCCCGGGTGCTGGGCATGGCTCCTTGGCCTCTGCCCCAGGCGCTAGAGTGGCTCTGGTCGTGGCAGAGTGATGCCCCGGAGGGGCAGAGCATCGCCCCCTGGTGGGCAGAGCATCACCCCTGGTGGGCGTGCCGGGTGGATCCCGGTCGGGCGCATGCAGGAGTCTGTCTGACTGTCTCTCCCCGTTTCCAGCTTCAGAAAAATACAAAACAAAAAAAAAAGAAAACCAAGAATTGTGGGTTTTGCACCTTTCTCCAGAAATACTAAGCTCTGCTATACTAGTGAAGGTAATCTAACTACCATAACAAATAAACCCCAAACTATATAATGGTTCAAACACAATAAACATTTATTTCTTACACAAAATTCTAAAATGGTATTTCTGATTGGTAGGTGGCTTCTCTTTATGTGATGATTCAAAGACTCAGGGTACTTCTATCTTGTGGCTTTGTCATCTTCCAGATGTAGTCTCCAAGGTTACAAGGCTAATCTGCATCACGCTGGCGAAAGAGAAGGGAAGGTCATGCACAGAAGTGTACCGGCCCAGCTTTGGCGTGGTACAAATCACTTTTGCTCACTTTCCATTGGCAAAAACTCATTTCTAGGCTCTCCTTTAACTGCAAAATAGGCACATCAATGCCATTTACCTGTGTGTCCAGGAAGGAGGAACGATGTTTGGGGAATAAGAACAGACTCTGCCACACCTGCTATTGTTTCCCTAAGCATTCTCCTCTTCATATATATCTCTTAAAAGGACAAGTTAATAAAAGTGCTAATTTCTCATTCTTTCAATAGACATCGATTGAACACACCTGCTCTGTTCAGAGCACATACGGATGGCTGAGGTGTGGAGGATGCAGAGGAGAAAGCCACAGGAAGTCCCCCTTGGGGAGTTAGTAATCCAGGAGAAGAAAAAAAAAACAATACATATGTACATAATATAAGGCAGAAAATGACAAAAATCTCCAGGGAAGCTTCAGATAAGGCTTCTCGGAGGTTGAAGAGATGGGTCAAGGGAGGGTTCTGTGACGTGTGAAAGGGTGTGGTAGGCGCAAAGGTAGGCAATCAGGGAGTCTTTCTGGCAGGAGCTCAGTTCCAGTTTGCTAGAGGGACGGGTGTTGGAGAGGAGAGAGCAAGTTTAAGCTGGAACAGTGTGTTGGGTCCAATGCCCTTAAACTCACTCGCGTGTGCAATCTGGCGTGATGATGTGTGTTTGTGAGAGAGGCTGTTCAATCACCTGTCTCCACAGTTTCTATTTTTCCCCTCATCTATTTTTTATTAAGCAGGTCACCTGCTCTCTTTCCACCTCAGATAATTATAAAGATGATTATGGAAATGATAGTAGTGGTACTGCTAATGGAGGGGGGGAGGAGAAGAGATTTTGGAAAATTCCCTAATCTACCCGGAAGTCTCTGTCTCGCTCTGAGAAGAACCCTCAAGAGCTCATCATACAGGAGCCGTGCTGGGCGATTTCCGCTCACTGGGAGCCCACGTGAGAAAAAGTGCAGCAGGTTACAGGCTGTTTTTGAGAATCAGCAGAGCAGGGCTGCGGGACAATGAGTTTGGGGAACACAGAAGTCACAAAGCAGCAGATTGAAGCCAGCTCTGAGTGGGACCAAATGTCGTCCCATCACATGACCGTAGGACTGAACACCACTGGGGTTAGGATTGCTTTTCTCCACCCTCAGCTTTTCCTAGAAGCATCTGTGGGTCAGAGTCGGCACAGTATGCCAACGAGAGTGCTCCTTCCTCATTTGAATTAGGCAGGCGGACCAGCTAAGTGCATGACACTGTAGCAGCCTGGCAGATGAAGTTCAACAATAATTAAGTTCATTTCAGTTGACCATAAATGTCACCTTAAGAAGGGGCGTGTGCTACCCAGCCCATCACATGGAGTGCAACCTGAGTCTCTTAGGCTTCTCTTTCCTTACCAGACTCATGCCAGCTCCCAGACACCTCAGGAATGACAGGGTCACGCTGCTACTCTGTGAAAATCCTGGCATATCTCTCTTGAGTTTTGGAGGCTGCTCCCACAAAGTCCCCACAGACTTGGTGGTTGTAAACAACAGTCATCCATTCCCTCACAGTATTGGAAGAGCATTCAAAGCAGAAGGAACCATGATTGCAAAAGCTCTGATGTGGGAGGGTACCTGGCCGGAGTCGTTAGAGCAGAGCAGAGCAAGCAAGATTAAGGGCAGTGGGAGCTGAGATGAGGGTTCTGGACAGCTTAGTAATGGTCAAGTTCACACGTTAGCAGTGGTAAGGAGGCAGCGAGTTAATTAAGAAATGGAGAGAAACACACATCCCATCCATTCTGTTGGAATTCTTAGGCATCCTTCAAAACCATCCTGTGCCCACTCTCCCTCATTCTGCTCCTCCCCCCCCCTCCCCCAACACCACCTCCTCCTTCCTGGACACCTGTCCCATCTACACGCAGTACTAATCTTGGCCTCTTTTATGCCAAACCATACAACGTGCGTCTCTCTAGAAAAGCACCCAGCATGTTGCTTCGGATAGAGTAAGCACTGAATATTATTTCCTTCTTTATATCTTAAAATCCTTACCACAATTTTAGGGATTTCCACTAAAAATCAAATTTGAACTGAGTTTTTAGAGAAGACCTCGTTTATGTGCAAAGACATAAAGCTATAATAGAATCCTTTCGAAGAGCTCTCTTGCTAATGCTAACTGGTAGGGAACAATGCATTTCCTGACATTTTCAGATTTGCAGGCCAGAGAAAGAAGATGATCAAGGCCGGGAAAGCAGTGAGAATTTTATAAAGGTTCTTGGTGCCATCTTCTTCCAGACAACATCTTTATTCATGGGGCAAAAGGAAGGGCTTCATGTAGAGTAAAATCCACTTCAAATCAACGTGGGCACAAGGTATATGACCTACTTTTTGTCCAAGCCCAGTCTTAACTATAGAAAATATACCTGTTCTGTATAAGGATTCTAAGAAACTCTACAGGACTCTAGAGGGATACAGGAAGTTTGGTGTATGTGTGTGAAAGGCGGGGGGGGGGGGGGGGGAGGAGAGACTGAACTCATGTATGTTGGATATAGGAAGGAGTGGTTGATCAAGTTAACATAAGGAAGTATAATAAGCACTTGACTGCTTAGACAAATATAGAAGTAGTTCCGAGAGAATGGGAGGGGGGCATTTGTAAGCGGAGCACTTCAGGTTGGGAGAAGGTTTCAGCACCTGTTTTAATCAACCTTACAACTACTTTTATGAAGATTTACACTTATAGAAGTTTGAATAATTTTCTTGAGTTCCTTCCCTTTGCTTACAGTTCATAATTTTTCCATGTTTTTTTGGACACAAATAAATGCAGCTGTTTTGCTCAGTGAGAGCTATGGAAAACGTATATTTATGCCGCATTTGTAAGATAGAGAATGTTCAATTAAGAATGAATTTGGCTTCTTGCCTTATGTTTCAACTTTTTTTCCCCCCCGAATAACATAAGGTCCTTCATTCATGCAGATGATGCTATTGACTCATCAGCATGGTGTAGCAAAAGAACGGGGCTCTGGGCACAAAAACAACCACGTTTCGGTCCTGCTTCATCAGTAAGGACCTTCCTGGACGTGGCAGATAATATTTCCCAAAGATGACCGCGAAAACCTCTCATCCCACTTACTGACACTTTCCCATCAGGAGGAAGAGTCTATGTCCCCTCCTCTAGAATCCAAATAGGCTTGTGACTTCCACGTAACTAATGGAATATGGCAGAAGTGATCACGCATGACTTCCGACGCTGAGTCCTAAAAGGCCATGTAGCTTCTGACTTGTTCACCGGAACTTTCCCACTGGGAGCCGGGCTGCCGTGTGGGAAGCCTGACGGTTCTGAGGGCGCCATACTGTGAGGAAGGTAAGCAGCAGGGAGTAGCCACGTGGAGGCACTCCAGTCAAAAGTCTAGTCTTCGACTGGCCCCAGGCCAAGTGCCAGACTGATTGAAAAAGTCTTCGGATGCTCCAAACTCACAGTTGCGGAGTCACTCCCAACCTTCAAGCATTTCCAGCTGAAGTTCCCAATGGTTTAGACACAAGCTGGCCCTGCGCTGTTCTTTCTAAATTTCTGATCCACATAATCTGTTAGCACAGCATTTTATTATTATTTTTTCTTTTTTTTCTTTCTGAAGCTGGAAACGGGGAGAGACAGTCAGACAGACTCCCGCATGCGCCTGACCGGGATCCACCCGGCACGCCCACCAGGGGCGATGCTCTGCCCACCAGGGGCGATGCTCTGCCCACCAGGGGGCGATGCTCTGCCCCTCCGGGGCGTCATTCTGCCGAGACCAGAGCCACTCTAGCGCCTGGGGCAGAGGCCAAGGAGCCATCCCCAGGGCCCGGGCCATCTTTGCTCCAATGGAGCCTTGGCTGCAGGAGGGGAAGAGAGATACAGAGAGGAAGGAGGGGTGGTGGTGGAGAAGCAAATAGGCGCTTCTCCTATGTGCCCTGGCCGGGAATCGAACCCGGGTCCCCCACACGCCAGGCCGACGCTCTACCGCTGAGCCAACCAGCCAGGGCCAGCACAGCATTTTATTATGCCACTAAGTGTGAAAGCAATGGGGATGGAATTGGGGGGACCTACTGTAACAAAAATCTAAAACATATGGCACTAGCCTAGGGACCCTGTGGCAGATGAGTACTGGAAGCCCCTTGTCGGGGCAGTTTGGAAAAGCTGCAAAGGCCTCGAGAGAGTGCTGACGAGGGTTTACAGCTAACTCAGAAAAATGCTATTAGAAATTGAAAGAAAGGGAGAAATGTCATTAGAAACTGAAGGAAAAAAGATCCTTGTTATGTGGTGGAAGAAATTTCAGCAAAACTGTTTCCCATGGCAATGTATACATAAAAACTGTATCTGTATAATCTAGTAAACTTGATTTCCAGGCAGAGTAGTGAAGGTACTGCTGGACTTCTAATTGCCTATAACAAAATGAGATAGGAGTAAGACTAAAGAATGAATTCTTCAGTTTTCAAGTGTAATTTGGAGACTATTTAAAGATTCTAGAACAGTCTATACAGCCAGGAAAGGATCCCAAATTAAGAGATGGCTTCTGAAAAATGTAAGTTCAAGAGATAGCTATAAGGTTCTTAGTTTAAATCTCAGAAAGATCTAAGGTGCTATGAAAAAGACAATAGGACTTCTAAGGATCTTTAGCTGTGTGCCTTGTAGATTCTCCTCATTAAACAATAAAGCTTCTAAGACTCGTGAGGATCGTCTTACAATAACCACACTACGGTCCAGGAGAGAGAAGGGTCTGACTTAGAAAGATTTGTCAGTGTGGTTTTGTCAAACACTGTGGGTTACATATTGATATATTGATACACAGTAAAGCACACACACACACACACACACACATTTTAAAGAAATTGTGTCAGCTTTGGCTGAAAGGAACAGAGACAATACAAAATGAAAAGAGGTTTTCTGAGTCCCATTTTTTTAAGAATAAAAAGCAGGATTAAAAGGCTATTCAGTTCTCATGCATCAGTCATTTCTTATGGAACAGGAAGGATAACTCAGAGGGTAGAACCAAGAGCCACAAAGAAAACTCTTGGAGAGTTTTTACTGAGTCCAAATCTGTGTCTAGGTTTCAGAATTGCTATGGACCAGTGGCCACCGATGCTTTGTTTTTCCTATTATTGAATGGAATGTTGACAGCAGTAATATCCTATGCCTGCCCTACTGCTGTATGCTCATCTCTTTAGCTTATAAGATGTACATATCAAGAAGTGGTAAAGAAACTGACAAAAAAAACCCAAACAAAACACAAAAAATGAAAACAAAACTGTTCTAGAGGAGCTTAATCCACCCTTAGACATGATTTAAATGATGTGATTCTGAACTTAAATTTGACGAGGTTATGGGATGAAATTTTGTGTGTTTTGGTAAAGAGGTGATTCATTTTCAATGTGCAATGGGTATAATGGTCAATGGGTATGGCCACTGTGACATTATATTTTCCAAAGATAACTGTAACAATTTCTCCCATCCCACAAACTCCTCTGAATTGTACCCTTGGTACTCCTTCCATCAATAGGAGGAGCCTGGACAAATTTTTGACTCAGTCATGAACAAAAAATATGTAGCTGAAATGATGTTACATGACTTCCAATGATAGATCATAAAAGGTAATGTAGTTTCCACCATGTTTCCTGGAATAGTCGTTCTTGCAACTCCACAGCACCCTGGGAGAAATCACGCCTCTGAGGTTGCCACGCTGGGAGGAAGAAAGCCACACAGAGAGAGCACACATCAACACTCTCGTCAACGTCTCAGGTCCTCCCAGACCAGGTGTCAGGCATGTAAAAGAATGAGCCTTCAGTGGAGTCCAGCGCCAGCCACGGAGTCACTCTCTGCCTTTGAATCTCTCCAGTGAGACCCCATGCCTCATGAGGAAGAGCAAGCTGGGCCTATCATGCCCTTTCTGAATTCCCAAACATAGAATCCACAAATGTGATGACATAGTTAATGTCACTAAATTTGAGATGGCTTGTCATGCAGCAATAATAAATGGAGCCCTAGACTTCATTTTGTTTTTACATTTGTAAGATGAAGAATTTGGCCTGTATGATCTCAAGATTTTTTTTTTCTTTTCAGCTGCAAAGACTAGAAAATCTGATTGCATCACTTTATGGCTTCAAGAAGTATTCCCAAATCTGTTTTCTTCTTCATGGACCCATGGCTACCCAGCTAGAGAGTATCTCAGGTTCCTTTGCCATGGTACGTGACCACATACATGATGCAGTTCTCATTAAGGGGATATGAGTGGAAGGAACACAGGTCACCTCGCTCTCACTTGTTTAGAAGGAAATTGCTGACCCTGGACTCTTTTCTCTTCCCACAAGCTGGGACACACTTGGACCAACAACTCCGCTTCAAACTTGCACTTGAGATTGATGTAGTTGAAGGAAGACCACAACGTGTACAGAGCCTAGGGTTCTGAGTAGCCTTGGAAGCAGGGTTGCCTGCCAGCCTATCATGTGAGGGAGACATTTAATTCTTTCTTATTCGAGCCACTGTATTTGGGTCTTTGGTACTGTAACTTCACTTTAATCCTAATATACCCTCCCAAGGCTCCCAGTGTTTGTGTGACAAATTCCATCGTTCTTACCAGGGCCGAGGCTCAGACCCTCCCTCCGTCCTGACACCGGGGCTCCTCTTCCCTCCTCTCTGTGTGCAGGTTGAGCTGGTCTTCATGAAGTTCTGTCGTTTTCAATGTGCCCTCCCTCCTCGGTGGCACTCCTCCTCAGCTTATCCTTATTCCCAGCTAACTTTCACACATATTTCAGGTCTTTCTTAAAAGATACTTAACCGAGATTCCTTAGCATATGCTCTCACTGTGTCCTGGTATTTTTATTTCATAGCACTTTTGACCTTGTTAATGGGATAATCATTTGCATAACTGGTTGATATCTGCTTCACTGTAGACATGACGTAGATATCACGGGGACAAGGCCCAGGTTCTTTGTGTTTCCTGCTCTATTACCAGTACCTAAACAGAGCCTGCACATAGTAGATACTAGAAGATTATTTGTTAAGTTCTACTGAATGAACTTGTACGATAGCTAACCAGGGTTAGCAGTTCAAGTTTACGGCCATAGAAGTAAGCAAAAGATGAACTTGCCCATAGGATATGAACCTACAACCTTGGCTTCATATAGTTATTATGCTCACAAATCAGCTGAGCTCACCCCACCAGGCTGGGGGCCTCCTGAGTCCGCTCCCTCTAGGCCATCTTGGTGTCATCAGGGACACTCCTGATAATAGAATCTCTCTCTTTAAAAAATTGGTTTATGGATGAAAAAGTCCCAAGTATATAGGATGCTGAGTTTAGCAGAATTTGTATGTAAATTGGTATTTGGCTGGTGATCAATCTTGTGCTAAAAATGGAAAATCAATAAATAAAAGAGAATCTAAGGGGAAAAATAAGTTGTAGACATTTTTGGTCCAATGAGTTTCTAAGTCCGAGGACACCGTCTCTGAGATCAAGGTTACTGTCCGCTTCAAAGGAGTGTGCAAGAAACCCAGACGACCAGCTCTCGGCCGCAGGGTAGAGCTGAAGCTCCCGGGAGAGAGAAGTTCTGAAGGCAGTGCCTCCCATAGCACTTTCTGGGGAAGGCCTTTGCCGAATCTCCTTAGGACTCAGAAAGGAGTCCCCATACATGTACAGCAGTTCCAGAACCTTCTGCACTGCAGAGTTCCCTGAGCTATTGAAGGAACAAGAGCTGAGCTCTTGGGCCAGGCATTGATGGCAGCAACAGCAGGAAGCTTAAGGACACTGAAGTAGCATGGAAAAGCAATAAAACGACTTAAAGAACACCTCACCTCAGTGCCTTCCACTAAATATCAAAATATCACAATAGAAAGACATGGATTGCGTGGGGGAGGGGCAAACGTTGCTGAGTAGAGTAGCGCCTATTCAAACCTCTTCCGATGGAAGCAGGGCGGGAAACTCTGGGGATGGCTAAGCATTCCCTGAGAAGCTAGTGGACCCAGATGATTTATGCAGATGCTTAGATAAGTTTGTTACACAGAGATGCGGGAAGTTGCATTGATAAGAAAAAACAGCTGTTAGGGGTTGAACTGTGTCCCCCAGTACTGCAGAAAGTGACTTTATTTGGAAATAGAGTCATTGCAGATGTAATTAGTTAAGACAAGGTCATACTAGAGTAGGGTGGGCCCCTAGTTTTATATGACTAGTGTCCTTATGAGAAGGAAACATTTGCACAGAAACAGACACACACAAAAGGAAGACAATATGAAGAGACATGAGGAGAAAATGGCCATCTACAAGCCAAGGAGAGAAGACCGGAACAGATCCCTCCCTCACAGCGATTTTGATTCCATAGTTCTAGCCCCGAGAGCTGCGAGACAGGGCATTCCTGTTGTGTGAAGCACCCAGCCTGTGGCCCTTTGTTACAGCAGCCTGAGCCAACTAACACAGAGCATAACAATAGCAGAGTGCCTGGACCTCAGAGGCAGTACATGGATCCTGGATTCACCCCTTACTAGCCATGTGACTTTGGTCAAGTCATCTAAAAACTCTTTAAAATTTTCACCTTCCTCTTCTCTCAAATGTAAAGAATCAGGAGTGAGATTCAAAATATTTAACAGCCCATAGGTGTGTTATAGAGGCTGCTGAACCCACCTGTGACCACTGGAGAGTGATTTTAGGTTTATTCATTCTTAAAGATTCATGCCAGTCTTGGGCAGCTAGACAGGCACCAGGCATTTCCCTGCTAGGGTGCCAGCAACACATGCTCCAGGGTTCTCTCTGCTCCGTTAGGGTGTGGTCAGGTCAGGCCAGGGAGACATGTGGGGACGGCACCATTGAGGAGGAACCACTCAGCGCTCTGAGGCTAGCGGGGGCTCCCTGGTAGCGCCCATCTGGTTCTCTCCTGGGCTGTGGTGTTCGATGGGAAAGGCATATGAGGTAAGGAGCTCATTCAAGGGGTACAGAGAAGCTGTTACTTACCAACCAGCTGTTACTTACCAACCTATACGGAAGTGTTTTAATATTTCAACATCAACAACCAGTTGGGGAATGCTGACTTTTGTATGCGGAATATCAGGCCTGAGATAATCACAGATGCTTATACAGTTTTGTGAAGACTAGATGAGATGACACACGTCAAGTGCTTAGCAAAGTGCTTGGCATATGGCAACTGCTCAATACATGCTAGTTTACGTTGCTATTGAGAAGAATGGTACTTACATGGAGCTCAATTTATTAAGCATTAAGTGAGCATCTACTATGTGGTAGGCACTAGCCCCGGCACTTGGAATACAGAGATGAATATGGCATAATCGCTGCCCTTAAGGAGTTCAGATGTAACACAGCTGAGACATCTTTTCTTACTTCGCTGCTTTAGGTTCTTTCAGTATTTCAATGCCTGTCATTGTTGGTTCCACCTTTCTATCCACACTAGATGCCCTCATACATTTAAGCATTTCTTTAGGGACTTGCCTATGTTGTCCCAGGTTGGCTTAAGTGATCCCTGATCTGGTAAGTTCTAAAACAAAAAGAAATAAACAAAAAGTTACACTGAGGCCTGAATTCAGTCGATTTTGTTTCCATTAAGATTAAAAAAAAAAAAAAAAAAAAAAAAAGTCAGGCTTGATTAACACCTGCCTGGTATTCTTTTTCCAAACAGGGCACCAAAGGATAATTTGTGGTGAAAATCAAAATTGCTGCTATGGTAGCTTGCTCCAAAGATGGTAACCATCAAATTCTTCTCTCCTTATATGCACATGGCTCCATTTCAGCCACATCTAGAAGTGGAGTCTATTGAACTGGGCAGGCTTGTCAGGAACCCTGACCAAAAAAGCATACGGGAGAAGGGGCTCCATGCCAATTCCAGAACTAGCCTTTAAGAGGACTGGCAACTTCCAATTTTCTACGCTCTGAATGTTTCTGTCCCCCTAAAAACTTGTATGTTGAAATTCCAGCCCCAAGGTGGTGGAATTAGGAGATGGGCCTTTGGGGGGTGATTAAGTCATGAACGCTCTGCCCTCCTGACTCGGATCTCTGTCTTTATCAAAGAGAACCGAGAGAGCTGATCTTCCACCATGTGAGATCACAGGGAAAAGATGGTCATCTGGAAGTGCGTCCCACTGGACACTGGATCTGCGTGCATCACGATCTATTATCAAAGCGAGCAAACTCAAAAAATACAAATTTTACAAACTCATTTGCCCAACACTTGCCATATTGTGTTTCTGTTAGAGAACAAAGAAAAATTTGCCCTTTGGTGATGGAATGAGGTCAAAGCATTATAATCGATGTCGCCAAGAGCTGACAAATTCTGCCCCACAAATGTAATAAAAAGGAGCAGATCGCTGCCGTCCTTTGAAACTTTCTATGCTCACAAATCATGGCTGTGGACTGCAGCTAACTACTTCTCCGTTTGCTCCAAGACAAGGTGAGCACAGCCGCTAGGGTGCCCACACCTGTTTGGACATTGAAAGGAACCCCAGCTTTGGCGGAAAGCAAGAATATTCATCCTTAATGTGAACGAAGGGACAGTAACACCCTTTGGCCTGGCTTTGTCTCTGCCCTGTTCAATCTCCTGTCTCACTGCAACTCCCAGTTGTGGCAGAAGACCTGGCTCAGAGGGGCCACCCCCCCCACTGTGAGGGGTTCTCTTGGCTGTCATGGTTCCGGCCAGGCTGGGGACGCTGTGACCAACTGGGAGAGGCACATCTTTAAATACATGCCATGACCTGGTTGGAGGGGGGAAGATAAAGCCCAGCGCCCAGGACTGTGAAGGACAGCCTAATGCACAATAACTACTTTACCAGCGCTGGCCATTTGTATGAAACGCCACCTTTTCACCCTTCCTAGAAAATTGTTTTCCTCGTTTTGTTTTCCTCTGCTCCAAGCCCCATTATTCTTTAATAGTGCAGGAGGAAAAACCACATTTCTACCACTCCTCTAGCCTATTCTGTGTACATGGTAGGTCCTTGCTAATGTTAATTTTCTCCTTTTATCTACCCTGGCCATTTCTACTGGATAAAAATTGTCCCCTCATCCTAAGACAACACTCAGACAGGAGGACGATGCAGGTGATTCTACTGTAGGCAGTCACCAGACTGTTTTGTTTTGTTTTTTTAATAAGCTTTCCAGAGCGACAGGGTCAGTCCTTCTCTTGGCCTGAAGCTGAGGCCACTGGCCCCAAGTCGGCTGCTTCTATTTCCAGCTCCCCAAGTCCGGAGAGTGGTAACCTCCCGTCCCCCAAGGGCCACACAGCCAGCCCGCCAGCAGCTCCTGCCTGCAGCCTGCTGCATCTACATTTCCATAAATTTACATCAATTTTGTGCTGAATCATATCCCCCCACGCAGAAGAAATAAAATCCATTATCAATAAGTACAAAAAATTTGAATAATCGGGAAGGCGAGTGACTATCCCTATTTCATTTCTATTTAACTCGTCCCACTCCCGGCCAGGGCCCACGTGGTCTTCCCCGCCCCCCACCCTGTGCCAGGTTTTCCACTTTTCTTCCCCAGTTCTTGATCTTCTGCCTGTCATCAGGAGCACCAGGCCCGCATCCCCTCTGCCTAGCCTTCCCTAGCTGGCCTCCTGTAAGGCCAGTAGCCGCGGCCACTATCATAGCGGCCTGCCCCACGTAGATTCGCATTTAATTCGAACAGATTGAAAAGAAACAGTGGAACCAAAAACTGGTGGGGCATTTTCCTTTATTCTAGACTCCTACCAGCCAACGAGTAAAAAACAAACACGTGGGCACCAAAACCCACTCGCATGTTCTTCCGGTTCCACAACCAGGAAAATCTTTCCGGTTTTCCTAGAATCAAAGGCCCCACCAGCCTTATCCCCTCTGTTCCCCATCTCCTTCTCCTGCACAAACTGGCTTCTCCTTCAGCATTCCACCATTCGGCCCGCCTCCTCCACGTGGCCTCCCTGCCCCGCGACAACATGAGCTCCTCCTCGCTACCACAGCGCAGTCTCCTCTCCTCAAACGGCCTCCTAGCTCCACCTTCTAAAACCTTTTGCTGTGAAAGCCCCTCCTCCAACACACATTAGCATAACCAAGCCCCTACCCAAACAAGAAGGTAATCAGCCACCGCACATGAGCAGTGGCCATCTTTAACAATAAGAGTGAGAAAAAACCAGAAAATACAGATTTTACAGCTCATTCGCCCAACACTGCCCTTTCCCGCTGACGTCTCCTTCCCCCATCCTGGAACTCTTCCATCAGCAGAAGGAGCTGCCCTTCTGCTTCCGCCAGTGCTCACCCCCTACCCCACAACGCCTCAGCCGATCACGCCCACGCCTGGACCCCCTCAGGATGACAGTTGCAGGTCCCCAGCCTGCCAGGCCATCGTCAGCCACACTCAGTCATTTTGAGCACCTCCTGGTGGTTCAGGAGGGAGTGAAACTTACTTCCACCCCCTGCTGCCCCGCTGATTGGCAGGCAACAGGACCAGGGGGAGCAGCCGGCAACTAACTGATTGTTTGCTGCTGGGCAGGGGGGGCTTAGTGGGGGCAGAGTGAGGGCTCAGGAGCTCAGGGGGCTAGGAGACAGAGGAAGCTCTGGGTCAGGAGCTGTCAAATCAGCCTTCCCTTGACAGGAGCAAGAATTAGGGACCTTGGCTCACATAGAGCTAATTAAAACAGAACAAAACAAAACAAAAAACTATATATATACATAAACTGCCACTATAAACCACAATCATGATGAATCATTTTCTTTGCAGGCTCATCAGACTGGGTTTGTTACTCAGGCAGGAGAAACGTGATTCGGGGAAGGAGCGGCCGTGAATATTGCCCCAGTTGTACAGTTCAGAGGAAAATCGAGCCAAAAATCTCTTTTGGAGGTTTGCTTCGCTTCCTTTAATGAGAACTCTGCCATTTTTTGCTTGGGCAGCCAGAATTGGAACTGCAAATACTGTCGAGAGAAGTTGTATTGAGAGCTTTAGGGTGTCCCCGTGTGTCTGGGGCTGTTGGGACTGGGCCAGAGTCATCCTGCCAGTCAGGAGAAAACCTATACGGAGAGGCTCAGGTTTCTAATGAGAAGTGCATGCTGTCCTTTCCCCATTTCCCCAGAGAGATTTTTATTTTTATTTTTGGTTTGTTTTCTTTTGTTTTTCATCCGTATCTGCTGGTTCATTCCTCAGATCAAGCTATTCTGGAGTTACCACATCTAAAACTCGCCCCAACTTTGGGAAGTGGAAAGCATCCAAGCATCTTCTTCTAACGCTATAGGTGCATCTAAATAAATAAATACATACATAAATGAAGTTGGCCCTGGGGCTACCAATATATGTGGAAAATTGGGTCCCTGGGGAGTTTTCAGAGAGCTAAGGGGACATGAAAATAGAGGCTAGAAAAATAAACAAGCATGCAAAACAGAAACAGACTCGCAGATACAGAGGACGGGTTGATGGGTGCTGAAGAGGGGGAGGATTGGGGGACTGGGTTGAAGAGGTGAAGGGACTCAGAACTAAAAAATGATAGTTGGCAAAACAGTCACAGGGCTGTACGGTACAGCATAGCCTTGCAGGGGTCCCCAAACTACAGCCCGCGGGGCACATGCGGCCCCCTGAGGCCATTTATCCGGCCCCCCGCTGCACTTCCAGAAGGGGCACCTCTTTCATTGGTGGTCAGTGAGAGGAGCATAGTTCCCATTGAAATACTGGTCAGTTTGTTGATTTAAATTTACTTGTTCTTTATTTTAAATATTGTATTTGTTCCTGTTTTGTTTTTTTACTTTAAAATAAGATATGTGCAGTGTGCATAGGGATTTGTTCATAGTTTGTTTGTTTTTTTTGTTTGTTTTTTTTTTGTATTTTTCTGAAGCTGGAAATGGGGAGAGACAGTCAGACAGACTCCCGCATGCGCCCGACCGGGATCCACCCGGCACGCCCACCAGGGGCAACGCTCTGCCCACCAGGGGGCGATGCTCTGCCCCTCCGGGGCGTCGCTCTGCCGCGACCAGAGCCACTCTAGCGCCTGGGGCAGAGGCCAAGGAGCCATCCCCAGCGCCCGGGTCATCTTTGCTCCAATGGAGCCTTGGCTGCGGGAGGGGAAGAGAGAGGCAGAGAGGAAGGAGGGGGGAGTGGGGGGTGGAGAAGCAAATGGGCGCTTCTCCTATGTGCCCTGGCCGGGAATCGCACACCGGTCCCCCGCACGCCAGGCCGACGCTCTACCGCTGAGCCAACCGGCCAGGGCCCATAGTTTTTTTTTTATAGTCTGGCCCTCCAACGGTCTGAGGGACAGTGAACTGGCCCTCTGTGTAAAAAGTTTGGGGACCCCTGGCATAGGGAATACAGTCAGTAATACTGTAATGACTCTGTGCAGGACCAGGTGGGAGTACTGTTTGAACTATATGATTGCCTAACTGCTATGCTATACACCTGAAACTAATACAAAACAATATGGAACATAATTGAAAAATAAAATAAAAGTAGAAAATAAATAAAACCCGCTGATGTGGGCTTTCAAAAATATGTAATTGATATTAACAACATGTTTTGTTTTTTTTTTAGATTTACAAAAGGGTAGAAAAATACAGAATAATGACACCAAAGTAAAAAATCAACACCCCCCCCAAATAAATGCATAGAAAAAATAATGTGAGAAATAAGCTAAAATATTTAGAGCAATTTTCCTAGGTCATAGGAGATTTTACAGTCTTCTTTCTACAGCAAGTCAAATAAAATGCCATTTAACTCTAAAAAAGGAAAGAAAAAGAACAGAGGCTAAAGTCATGTGTTAATTCTTAGTCCTAGGTGGAAAATTTAAGTCAAGGGCACCTGGTCTTAAACTGGTTCTGTGCAAATGGACTGTCGGAACATTTAAGCTAAGGAGCTAAGAGCAAAGGAGAGTTGCTCAGCAGTTTTACTTATTTTTAATTTTTTTGAAAAAAGTTAACCAACAATGTAATTAGCTTTGTTTCTGTCAGCCTGGGCTGCTGTTGAGGAGGTATCTAGAGGCTTTCTGGTATAGGTGCCTAAAAGCTTAAATGGCATTTAATTATTATTATTACTCAATGTCAGGCTCCATAAATGAAAAGAGATAAAAAAAGAATTGCTTGCAGCGATACTGCCTTGGTTTGTGATTTCATCACATCTCACCAGCGAAGCAGGTTCGAGCTGGCAGGTGGGGCATGAAACCTCTCAGGAAAACCCAGCAACTGGAGATGCTGTGTCAACTGAGTGGCAAGTTTCTCCACAGGCTGGGGAAGGAAGAGGCTTGCTATTCTTTGATTTTTCCTCCCCCATTTTATTTTAAAATAATAAAATAAGACTAAAAACCCCGGCTGTCTGGCTTCAGTTAAGGAAAGTGAACAGGAGAAACAGCATCACACAGAGTTGTCTTAGGTGGCCTCTAACGGAAGACTCCTTGGCTCTCAACAGCTTGCTGATGACCTGTCCTGCTGCCTGACATATCAGGGAATGCTCCCAAGGAGCAGCAGTACCGAAAGGCTCAGCGAAACATGGTCACTGGAAGGGGCAGGATGCTTACCCACCTGAATGCCAGCTGAGAGCAAGGCACAGACCAGGAGGCAGCGGAAGGCAGATGGACCAAGTTATGTCCACTCTTCCTACAGTCTATTTCATCGACAGGTCAGAACGAAACCAGATGGTTTGCCAGAGGGCAATATATTGGCAGACAGTACCTGCTTCTTAGCGTGAGACATCAGGCTGTTAGGAACAAGAGCTTGGCGCTGAGTTAACCCTAGACGTTCAGCTCAGGGATGACCTTCTTTCCACCTCCCTGGATTAAAAAGAGAATAGATTAGGTGGCCCAGCATGGTCAGAAGACTAGAAGTCTTAGCTACATTCTAGCCCCTTCTTTTTCTATTTTTATTCCCTAAAGCAAAATCTCAATGGTAAGGTTTGTAAACTGTTCAGGTCCCAAGACAGAGACTATGGTCTGTAACATTATGGAATTCAGGATGTGTATAGGATTTGTATACAACAGGCACAGAATAAATGGGCTGACTAGCGGTCTCATAGTCCCTAGCCTGCCACTATCTGTTGTAGAATCTCCTTTAGATGAGGACCCAGCTGGTCATGGTGCCAGGGGCTATTGCTTTTCAGGTGCTGCCCGGGAGAGCCCAGGCCACCCGGACTCTTCATCACTGTCACCACTTATATCAGTTGTGTATAACAAACCCTCCCAAACACTAGTGGCTTAAAATCCTGGCAGGTTATGTATGTGATCGATCTGTGGGGCAGCAAATTGGGCCAAGCTCAGCTGGGTAGTTCTTCTGTTGGTCTCATCTGTAGCAGCAGTGGGTCAATGGCCTCACTCACTAAGTGGCAGTTGAGTGGTGGTTGGCTATGAGTTTCTCACATCTAGCAAGCTTTTCTGGGCTGGTTCCTGTGGTGTGGCGGGGGCCACAGGTTCCTAAGGACATAAAAGCAAGGATGAGCCTGACTGCACACGTGCTTTTCAGCCTTTTTGTGAGGCTCATTTGCAAACATGGCATCAGCCAAAACAAGTCACATGGCTGAGCCAAGCAAGGGTCAAGGTTACAGACAATGGCTGGGACACAGGCAGGAAATTATTCATGCCATTTTGCAAACAATCCACCATGTCAGTACAACAAGGCCAACAACAGAATCCAATCTTTCTGACTCTCAGAGTGAAATTTCATTTGCAGATTTCCAAGATGCTGAAGAGGGACTCTTGGTGCCAGATGTCCTAGTTGAGTCTCTGTTTCTCCACTTTACAAGCTCTGTTTTCCCATCTGATAAATGGGGATAAACATCCACCTCACAGGGTTGATCTAGGCTCAATAAGGGCTAAATGTTAGCTGTGATGTTTCACACCTGTAAAATGGGTTCACACCCTGGCTGGTTGGCTCAGCGGTAGAGCGTCGGCCTGGCGTGCAGGAGTCCTGGGTTCGATTCCCAGCCAGGGCACACAGGAGAGGCGCCCATCTGCTTCTCCACCCCTCCCCCTCTCCTTCCTCTCTGTCTCTCTCTTTCCCTCCCGCAGCCGAGGCTCCATTGGAGCAAAGCTGGCCCGGGGCGCTGAGGATGGCTCTGTGGCCTCTGCCTCAGGCGCTAGGATGGCTCTGGATGCAACAGAGCGACGCCCCAGAGGGGCAGAGCATCGTCCCCTCGTGGGCATACCGGGTGGATCCCGGTCAGGAGCATGCGGGAGTCTGTCTAACTGCCTCCCCGTTTCCAGCTTCGGAAAAATGCAAAAAAAATTAAAAACAAACAAACAAACAAACAAAATGGGTTCACAACTTCTTCTCAAGCCACCCGCTCGTCTCCACAGGCACTCTGTCCGTCCTTCTGCAGGTATGGGAAGCTCACTGTTGGCGGTGGTCCCTGAGAGGGATTTCGGTGCACAGGAAAAACTGCCTGGAATAACATCTACTCCTGTGAGACCCCTGCCCCCTGTTCATTCTCTTTCAGTCCTCCCTCTCAGAAGTCTGGGTCCAATACTGATACACCTTAACACCTCTCCTGCCCCATGTCAAGCATCACACAGCTTTTACAATTATTTAGAATTTAACATCATTTTATTTTTAATGTTCATATTTTCTTTCTACCTATGACAGCTGATAATTCAAGAAATTAATATAAATAAACCTTAGCAGCTTGAAAAGCAATGTTAACTATACAACACGCGGTTCATTCATTCGGCTGTTCAACCCATCTCTGGAAGCCCCCACCACGTGTCAGGCCCCGCGCCTCTCATCAGAGAAGAGCACAGAGCAAAGCCCCCTGCCAGGGTGAGGCTCACCGTCCCAGGGCAGGAGCCTGATGGCGGTCAGAAAAGGGCTGGATTTGGGGGGGTGCTTCTTGGGGTGACACACAGGTACCCGCCCTGCCCACCTCTGGCCCTGCAGAGCGGTAATGCGGCCACGCTGGGGTCAGGGGTGACCTCCGCGCTGAGACCCGGGCGCCCCTACCCCGCGAGCCCGGGCGCGGGCCGGGGCCGGGGGCGGCGGGCGGCGTGGCCCCGGGGCCCGCCCGGCTCTGGCTGCGGCCCAGGCGGCCGCGGCTCCTCCTCCCCTTCCTCCCGCCGAGGCTGACGTGGAGGCGACAGCGCGGGCGGCCGCGGGAGGCGGCGGCGCAGCGGCTCGGAGGTGCGGGCCCTCGCGGGGCCGGTGGCGGCGGCGGTGGCGGCGCAGCAGGCGGCGGCGGCGGCGGCGGCGGCGGAGGAGGAGGAGGAGGAGGGCGGCATCCATGCAGCCCGCCCGCGCCCGCAGCAGGAGGCCATGAACGGCGACCGGACCGAGAGCGACTGGC
Source organism: Saccopteryx bilineata (assembly GCF_036850765.1). NCBI lineage: Eukaryota > Metazoa > Chordata > Mammalia > Chiroptera > Emballonuridae > Saccopteryx > Saccopteryx bilineata. Next base: position 249,428,930 of record NC_089494.1, read on the forward strand.
AGGGGCTGGTGAGCGAGGTGAGGCCGAGGCGCCGGCCCGGCGGGATGGGCCGCGCTCCCGGGAGGGCGAAGCGCCAGCCCCGGGCCCGCGCTCCCGGGTGGGCGAGCCGGGGCGGGGACGCCCGCGGGGAGCGCACGGGTGGCCGCGGCGCCCGGCCCCCGCGCCGCCCTCCAGGTGCGCGCTTCCCGCACTCTCCTGTCTGTCCCGGTGCCACTTTCCTCCACGCCATCTGGTGCCGGCCTTTGGGGAGGGGCCTTCCCTCCGGCCGGGCTTGGCCCTGGATTGGAGAGAAGCCCGGGATCCGGCAGGAGAAGGAAGCCAAGCCCCACCTGCCTTCCAGTCACCGCTGTTTCGGAGCCAAGCGATTGGATGCCCGGGGATGAAGCGGAAAGGAGATGCCAGGGGGAAATCCGGGTCCTGGGGCAACACCCGGGCCAGGCGGCCTTGCCCGCAGCCGAGGTTCGGGTGGGGGAGGTCAGGACCCTCCGCAGCCTTCATTCATTCACTATGGAATTAAATCAACACGTGTTAGCTGTCGGCCTACCAAATGAAACACAGGTGCAAAAGTCATTCGCTCTGTGGAAGCAGAGACACCACGCCTCCCTAACTATTTTGTCACAAACACTCCTGGGCCCCTGGGTCAGTTTTTTGGTTTCCTATACAGTTTCCTTTCCAGTCCACCCTAAGAGTTTTTGGCTCGGGAAGGGCTGCCTGACTTCAGTAGGTGACAGAGATTGCTGATGTCTCCTCACAGGTAACTTGCTTCTCCTGACTTACCGTTATCTGTGAGGGTAGTTACCTGTGTCACCTAGCCAGCCTTACATCTACCGGAACTTCTCCCTTCTCTCCATCCTGAGAATGATCCTCCGTCCCCAAAGCCTACTGTGGGGCTTCTTTTCCTGCGCGCACGTGCGCAGTGGAATGGGTTGCTCTTTTCCTTCCCTCGTGGGGGTTGGAAGGGAAACCCTGTACTGACTTTCTCTTCTACACATTTTCTGAGCCTCCAGATCAGCCTAGTAACAGTACTTCATGTCCAGCGTGTGCAAAGCGTTGTATTTCTGAAGAGGAATGAGATGTCACAGCTTCTCCCATAGTTGAATTTGTTCACTCTTGGTCTAGTAGTTGAAAGCTTCTAAGTCCATAGGGCTCTGATACATTGTATTGCAGCCTGTTCTCATTTCGCCTCACTTCGAGGCTTTATGTCAAGGGGCAGATTCTCTGGGCATCTTTTCTCTTGGCCCATCAAAACTTATACACAGTAGTCGAGGAGGCTGAAGGTGGTTCTTCATTGAAGTCGTGTTGGACTCTGACATGGTAGCAGAATACTCAACGGATGCCCAGTAGGGGCCTGGTACGTCACTAGGTCCTGGGGATTCCGTGGTGGAGAAAGAACACTTTCTGCCACCAAAGGACTCCTGTAGCATACGTGTAGTTTGGGCGGGGCCTTCCTAAGCGATGTTAATACTAAAAGAATGCAAAAGAATGGAACGCGAAGGATGGAAAGCCAAAGGAAGAAGGAGCTCTGTCTTGTAATCCCGCAATCTCCCTGCGAGGCTGTATGTTTTATTTGGCTTTCTTCCAAGGGCCTACACACTGAGCACCATACGCAGCAGGTGCTCAGAAAATGCATGCAGGATAAGCTGAGAGCCAGGACTCGTCTCGCCTATCCCAGCTGTGTTTCTCCAGACGTATGCCTTCCACAGACACTCATTAAAGGCTTAGGATGTGGAAGGCACACAGCGAGGGCCTGGGAGGTGTGAAATGAATGCAACATGCTTCTCACCTTCACAGTAGCTAGCAGCTATTTCGGTATAAGGAAGAAATGATTTCTTATTTTACAGATCAGGAGACTGTGGCTCAGACAGGCTCAGGACCTTGCCCAGGGCCTCACATAGGGAGGGGCAGAGTTGAAACTCAGGGCTGTCTGACTCCAGAGTTGGGATCACGAGGCCACACTTTGTATTTTAATCATCTGTTCATCTGTTTGTATCTTCCACCCACTAGACAGTAGGTTTTCCAGGGGTGGGAACCATTTCTGCTTCATTTTTGACTCCTCAGCAACTGGATTAAATGTTTCTCAGAATATGGTCTACAGATCACTTACATCAGAGTTGTTTTAGAAGTAAAGAATCACTTTGCATTTGGGGGGGGGCAATGCAATATTTTGAGTCTTACCCTAAATGTACTGTAGTGGATTAAAATCTCTCTCTGTGCCCTCCAATGGATACATCTACCTAATGGTCTCCCCTCCACCCTCATGAGTGTGAACTTATTTGGAAATATGGTCTTTGCAAATGTAATCAAGTTTAGAATCTCAGGATGATATCATCCTAGATCTGGGTGATGTCCTTATAAGAGAAGATAGAGTTGAGACATAGAGACACAAGGGAAAAGGCTATGAGAAGACTGAGACACACCCAGAGGAAGGCCAGATGAAGATGGAGGCAGAAATGGGAGTGATGCAGCCACAAGCCAAGGAATGCCAGGGGTGGTCAGCAGCCCCCAGAAGCTGGAAGAAGCCTGGCACCCATTCTGCTTCAGAGCCTTCGAAATGAACCAGTCCTGCTGTCACCTTGGGTTTGGAATTCTGGCCAACCCAGCCATAAGAGAAGAAATTTCTGTTTCTTAAGACACTCAGTTTGTGGTCATTTGTTATGGCAACCACAGGAAACTAATACACACAGGGCATGAAAGTGCCTGGGGGGTACAGCTCCAGATCCACCTTTTCCACAAACTGAGCTAGCCAGGTGATTCCCCCGCTCACTCAAGTTCAGCTGGCCAGGTGCAGACTGTGCCGGGCGTGCAGAATTGGCTGGTACTCAGTCAGGTAGGATTTAAAGAAAAGTGTAGTCAGTGGCCAGTGGTCTTTCAAAGTGATTTTGGCTCCTAACCAAAGGTACTGCAGAAGTTGCCACCAGACATCTAACCTGGGCTGAATGGGCTTTTTGACACATGCACATCTATTTCTGCAGAAGTCCTGGCTTCTCCCTCCCACACGGGGTCCACACTCCAGAGCCCTTCCTGCCCAGAGCCCTGTGCTCTCTTTCAATCAGTTTGCTTCCTCAGCTTGCCTCTAGGAAGCAGTTTTCATTTAAAATGATTCTGCAGAGATCAGTTTTATTTTCATATTTTCAGTATAACAAGCTGAAATTACCGCCTTCTCGCAGGCCCTGGAGTAAACATGGCCACGCATGTGAAGGAGGCATGGCTGCTGTTCTATTTGGAAAATTAAATGTCTGTGGAGGGGGAAGTGTTCTCCTCATCACCACCTGAGGTGATCTTTCCAAATCAGGGGACAATTTTGAAATGCAGCCGTGCGGACAATCAATAACTTTTTTATTTCCAAGATAAAAATTCTGGTCATTGCTCAGCCTGCTGCCCTATGATAAATAAGGCCTAATTCAGTTTCCCTATTTGAATTTTGGTTAATTAATTAGATAGCACTCACTCTTGTATTCCTGGAGTGTGTTGTGTGCTGTCGCTGTGAGGCAGATAGAAGACAGTAAACCCTGGGCCTCTGCCCCAAGTGCAGCGACTAACTTTTGGAAGAGGGGTTGAAGAGGTTTGGAGTCTGGCTCGATGTCTAAGGTCATGGCTCTGGGTCTCGGTTGTTGACAGATCTGGGGTGGGGTGGGCTGGGGTGGGTGAGTCTTGGCTTTACCTCTTTCTTGAAGCAAATGATCAAAAATTCAGTCCAAAGTGGTTCAAGTCAGAGGAAATTCATAGGCTGATGTTGTGGGTTGAATTGTGTGCTCAAAAAGATGCATTCAAGTCCTAACCTCCCCCTGTATCTGTGATTGTCATTTTGTTTGGAAATAGTATCTTTGAAGATAAAATCAAGTTAAGGTGAAGTCATCAGAGTGGACTCCTAATCCAATGAGCAGCATTCTTATAATGAGAAGGGGGAAATTTGGACACAGAGATGCTCAAAGGGAAGACAAGGTGAAGTCACAGGGGAGAGAAGGTCCCTGTGACAGCAGAAACAGAGATTGGAGTTATGCAGCACAAAGCCAAGGCAGGCCACAATTGCTGGCCACCACCAGAAACCAGGAAGGGCAAGGAAGGGTCCTCTCCTAGAGCTTCATTAAGGAGCGTGGCCCTACTGACACCTTGGTTTTGGACTTCCAACTTCCAAGAATATCAGAGAATTAACTTCCGTTGTCTCAAGACACCAGTTTAGGTGCTTTGTTGTGGCAGCCCTAGCAAACTAATTCATCTGAAATGGCTAATAATTCCAAGATAGAGGTGGCTTGAACATAGCTGGATTCAGTACTCAAAAAGATGCACTCTCTCCATCTTTTGGGTCTGCATGTTGCCTGCCTTCAGTATCAGCCTCCCATCCCCGCAAGTTCAAGTCCAGAGGTGAAGTCAGACACTCTTGCTTAGTACATCCCATAAGATCCCAGGAGTTCCTCCATCTGAACTCACTGAGATCATTGGCTTTCCCTTGGGGAAATGGCTCTAGAGTCTAATAATCTGATTGTCTGAGGCCTGGAGTTGTGCATGAGGCCCCGCCCAGACCACATGGCCTGAGAGCATCCTGGGACATTGGAGGCTATTGAACAGGAGAAGGACAGTGGATGTTGAGAGAATCACCACACTATGCAACTTCCCTGAGTGTTTTATTTCCTCATCTTTAGATAGGATAATAAAGCGCTTACCTCATAGGTGCTATAATTGTGAGGCTGAACTGAAACAGTCCTTGTTAGTGCTTAGCTCTCTGCCTGGTAGCAAGTGTCTAGTGACCACTGTTACAATAAGGATGGACCTCAGAGCACAAACTCAGATCTTCACAAAGTAAAAACTTCTTTATTTGGCTATTACTCTTTCATTTTCCTTACGAGTTCCCACTGTGAGGGTGATGGAAATGTAATCTGGACTGAGTCATGCCTCTCCATCTCCTTGCACTTGTATTTAAATTCTAGGGGCCTAAGGGGCACTCAGCCCTTGGCAGGGCCGAAGGGGTGGAGGGCTACCTTTTTTTTTTTTTTTTGTATTTTTCTGAAGCTGGAAATGGGGAGAGACAATCAGACAGACTCCTGCATGCGCCTGACCGGGATCCACCCGGCACGCCCACCAGGGGGTGATGCTCTGCCCACCAGGGGCGACGCTCTGCCCCTCTGGGGTGTCGCTATGTTGCGACCAGAGCTAATCTAGCGCCTGAGGCAGAGGCCACAGAGCCATCCCCAGCGCCCAGGCCATCTTTGCTCCAATGGAGCCTTGGCTGCAGGAGGGGAAGAGAGAGACAGAGAGGAAGGAGGGGGTGGGGTGGAGAAGCAGATGGGCGCCTCTCCGGTGTGCCCTGGCCGGGAATCGAACCCGGGACTTCTGGACGCCAGGCCGACGCTCTACCACTGAGCCAACCGGCCAGGGCCTACATTTCTTTAGCCACACGCCACATCTTAGCCGAATATCTGGTCACTGGACATCACTGTTGTGTCCTTCCTTGCTCTCCTTTCAGGCCCCTCTGGCCCTCTGGATATCTGTACCACACCCATGTGACTGCCTGAACGAAGAGCAAGTTGGTATCGTGCTCTTTCACTGCTCTGGGCATGGAGGACTTTGCTCTTTTGCCCAAGGTTGGGGCAAGGTCATATTCTGCTGCCCCCAAATCACTCCTGAGCTGAGGAGACCTTTGAGAAACTATTATGACACTTTCCGGATAGACGCACCATATAATAGCAGGCTGGGTCCTGGGGTCTTGGGATTATTTTATACTTCCTAAGAAAGAAGGGTATATTTGTTAGGGAAAAGTCCAACTCACTATAGCAAAGATTCCTGCCTCTCCCCAGTATAGTGTTTTAAATCAGGAAGGTATGTAGCTGCCTTTCAGGGCGCTGTGTGGTGGCCCAGGCTGGGAGAGCCACACTGCTCCAGGTGTCATTTAAGAACTCAGGTTGTGCTCTGTCTCGTTGCTTCACTGTGTCTTCGGGGTTGGTCCTTGGTGGTATGGTTAAAGCTGCGTTGTTGCTGTGGTTTTGTCCCAGCCTGTGGGAGGAGGTTACAGGGGATGGGGTGGGGGAGAAGTGCAGAGCAAGTGGCTTTCTTTTAATTAGGGATGACTTGAGAACTGTACAGATCACTTCTGCTTACATCCCACTGGTCTGAGCACAGCCATGTGGCCATTGTTAGCTGCAAGGGAGGCTGGGAAGGCGATCTTTGGCTGGATGTGCCCAGCTTAAACTGGGGAGAGTTCTTATCACTACCCAAAGTGATCTTTCAAAATATAGGGGGGGGGTAAAATGTAAGTAGGGTATATAGGACACAAAGAACTCAGAAGAGAAAAAAAGGATCAATTAGACTTTATCAAAATTTAAAATTTCTGGGATTTTTTTAAAAAAAGATTCTGTTAAGAAAATGAAAAAGAGAAGCCATAGACTGAAAGAACATGCGTGCAGAACACATAGCATGTATCCAGAATATATAGAACTCTCACAACTTAATAACAAGAAAACAAGCAACTTAATTTTTAAAATGAGCCAAAAAAGTTAATGGGAAACTGTACTCAAGAAGAGATCTGGTTGGCAAATAAGCATATGAACAAGATACTCAACATTGTCAGTCATTCAGGAAATGTAAACAAAAACTACAATAATATGCCACAACACACCTGTTACAATGGGAAAAAACCCAACAAATCAAACAGGGATACACCAAGGCTAAGAAGGGCAAGGCACCATTGGAAGTCTCATATGTTGCTGGAGGGACATAAAATGGTGTAACCACTTTTAAGAACAGTTTTGCAGTTTCTCATAAAGTCAAACAATCCAGCAATCCTGTTCCTAGGTATTTACCCAGGAGAAATGAAGGCACATGTCCATACAAAAACTTGTATGTGAATGTTTATAGCAGTCCTATTTATAATTGCTGAAAACTGGAAAGCACCCCAATGTCCATGAACTGGTGAACAGATAAGCTGTGCTACGTACATCCTTTAACCCAGTGGTCCCCAACTCCCGGGCCTCCTGGTACCAGCTGTGGGCCATTTGGTACCGGTCTGCAGAGAAAGAATAAATAACTTACATTATTTCTGTTTTATTTATATTTAAGTCTGAATGATGTTTTATTTTTAAAAAATGACCAGATTCCCTCTGTTACATCCGTCTAAGACTCACTCTTGACGCTTGTCTCGTAAGTTCGACAATTATATTTAAAAATACCACAGTTTTTATGCCGGTCACATAATTTTATTTTGTGCATTTATCCGTCCCACCCTAAAGGCCGGTCCGTGAAAATATTTTCTGACATTAAACCGGTCCGTGGCCCAAAAAAGGTTGGGGACCACTGCTTTAACAGAATCCTGCTCAGTGTTAAGATGGCACAGACTACTGATCCATGCAAATAGATGATGGATGAATCTTTTTTTTTTTTTTACAGCATTGTTTTTTTATTTTATTTTATTTTTAAAAATTTAATGTAGTGACATTGATAAATCAGGGTACATATGTTGAGAGAAAACATCTCCAGATTATTTTGACATTTGATTGTGCTGCATACCCCTCCCCCAAAGTCAAATTGTCTTTTGTCACCTTCTATCTGGTTTTCTTTGTGCCTCTCCCTTCTCCCACCCCCTCTCTCCTTCCTTGCCCCATCTCCCCTCCCCCCACCCCCACCCCCATTGCCATCACATTCTTGTTCATGTCTCTGAGTCTCATTTTTATGTCCCATCTATGTATGGATTCGTATAGTTCTTAGTTTTTTCTGATTTACTTATTTCACTTCGTATAATGTTATCAAGGTCCATCCATGTTATTGTAAATGATCCGATGTCATCATTTCTTATGGCTGAGTAGTATTCCATAGTATATATGTACCAAAGCTTTTTAATCCACTCGTCCTCTGATGGACACTTAGGCTGTTTCCAGATCTTCGCTATTGTGAACAATGCTGCCACAAACATGCGGGTACATTTCTCCTTTTGGAGCCATTCTATAGTTTCTTGGGGTATATTCCTAAAAGTGGGATAGCTGGGTCAAAAGGCAGTTCGATTTTCAATGTTTTGAGGAATCTCCATACTGTTTTCCACAGTGGCTGCACCAGTCTGCATTCCCACCAGCAGTGCAGGAGGGTTCCCTTTTCTCCACATCCTTGCCAGCACTTATTCTGTATTGTTTTGTTGATGTGCGCCATTCTGGCTGGTGTGAGGTGATATCTCATTGTGGTTTTAAATTTCATTTCTCTAATGATTATTGATGTTGAGCATTTTTTCATATGCCTATTGGCCATCTGTATGTCCTCTTTGGAGAAGTGTCTATTCATTTCTTTAGCCCATTTTTTGATTGGATTGTTTGTCTTCCTGGTGTTGAGATTTACAAGTTCTTTATAAATTTTGGTTATTAACCCCTTATCAGACATATTGTCAAATATGTTCTCCCATTGTGTAGTTTGTCTTTTTATTCTGTTCTTATTGTCTTTAGCTGTGCAAAAGCTTTTTAGTTTGATATAGTCCCATTTGTTTATCCTGTCTTTTATTTCACTTCCCCGTGGAGATAAATCAGCAAATATATTGCTGTGAGAGATGTCGGAGAGCTTACTGCCTATGTTTCCTTCTAAGATGCTTATGGTTTCATGGCCTACATTTAAGTCTTTTATCCATTTTGAGTTTATTTTTGTGAGTGGTATAAGCTGGTGATCTAGTTTCATTTTTTTGCAGATAGCTGTCCAATTTTCCCAACACCATTTGTTAAAGAGGCTGTCTTTACTCCATTGTATTTCCTTTGTCAAATATCAGTTGTCCATAGAGCTGTGGGTTTATTTCTGGGTTCTCTGTTCTGTTCCATTGATCTATATGCCTGTTCTTATGCCAGTACCAGACTGTTTTGAGTACAGTGGCCTTGTAGTATAACTTGATTTCAGGAAGTGTGATACCTCCCACTTTCTTCTTCATTTTCAAGATTGCTGAGGCTATTCGTGTCCTTTTTTGGTTCCATATAAATTTTTGGAATATGTGATCTATATCTTTGAAGTATGTCATTGGTATTTTAATTGGAATTGCATTGAATTTATAGATTGCTTTGGGTAATATAGACATTTTAATGATGTTTATTCTTCCTAACCATGAGCACAGTATATGCTTCCACTTGTTTGTATCTTCCTTGATTTCTTTTATCAATGCTTTGTAATTTTCCGAGTACAAGTCTTTAGTCTCCTTGGTTAAGTTTACTCCTAGGTACTTTATTTTTTTGGTTGTAATAGTGAAAGGGATTGTTTCCTTAATTTCTCTTTCTGACTGTTTATTGTTGGTGTATAAAAATGCCTCTGATTTCTGAGTATTGATTTTATATCCTGCCACTTTGCTGAATTCATTTATCAGGTCCAGTAGTTTTTTGACTGAGACTTTAGGGTTTTCTATATATAATATCATATCATCTGCAAATGATAGTTTTACTTCTTTTTTTCCAACTTGAATGCCTTTTATTTCTTCTTCTTGTCTAATTGCTGTGGCTAGGACTTCCAGGACTATGTTAAATAAAAGTGGTGAAAGGGGGCACCCCTGCTTTGTTCCTGATCTTAAGGGTATTGCTTTTAATTTTTGCCCATTGAGTATGATGTTGGCTGTGGGTTTTTCATAGATGGCTTTTATCATGTTGAGGTATGTTCCCTGTATTCCCACTTTGCTGAGAGTTTTGATCATAAATGGGTGCTGGATTTTATCAAATGCTTTTTCTGCATCTATTGAAATTATTATATGGTTTTTCTCCTTCTTTTTGTTTATGTGATGAATCACATTGATTGATTTATGAATATTGTACCAGCCTTGCCTCCCCAGAATAAATCCCACTTGATCATGGTGTATGATTTTTTCCATATATTGTTGGATCCGGTTTGCTAATATTTTGTTGAGGATTTTAGCATCTATATTCATCAGAGATATTGATCTATAATTTTCTTTCTTTGTGTTGTCTTTGCCTGGTTTTGGAATCAGAATTATGCTCGCCTCGTAAAAGGAGCTTGGAAGTCTTCCTTTCTCTTGAATTTTTTGAAATAGTTTGAGAAGGATAGGAGTTAGTTCTTCTTTGAATATTTGGTAGAATTCAGTTGTGAAGCCATCAGACCCTGGACTTTTCTTTGTTGGGAGTTTTTTGATAACTGTTTCGATCTCATTTGGTGTAATCGGTCTGTTTAGGTTTTCTGATTCTTCCAGATTGATTTTTGGAAGATTGTATGTTTCAAGGAATTTGTCCATTTCATCTAGGTCTTCTAGTTTCTTGGCATAGTTCTTCATAGTATTTTCTTACAATATTTTGTATTTCTGTTGTGTCAGTTGTTATTTCTCCACTTTCATTTCTAATTTTATTTATTTGAGTCCTCTCTCTCTTTTTCTTGGTGATTCTAGTTAAAGGTTCATCAATCTTGTTTACCTTTTCAAAGAACCAGCTCCTAGTTTCATTGATCCTCTGTATTGTTTCTTTAGCCTCTATGCCATTTATTTCTGCTCTGATCTTTATTATTTCCTTCCTTCTACTACATTTAGGCTTTACTTGCTGTTCTTTTTCTAGTTCTTTTAGATGCAGGGTTAAGTTGTTTATTTGAGCTTTTTCTAGCTTCTGAAAGTGTGCCTGTAGTGCTATGAACTTCCCGCTAAGTACTGCTTTCGCTGTGTCCCATAAATTTAAAGTTATTGTATGCTCATTGTCATTCGTTTCTAGGAATTTTTTTATTTCTTCTTTGATCTCATTTTTAATTCATTCATTATTTAACAACCTGCTATTTAGTTTCCATGTGTTTGAGAATTTTTGAGCTTTTCTGTTGTGGTTCATTTCTAGTTTCATGTCGTGATCGGAGAAAGTGCTTGATATGATTTCAATCTTCTTATATTTGTTGAGACCACTTTTGTGCCCTAACATGTGGTCTATCCTAGGGAATGTATCATGAGCACTTGAAAAGAATGTATATTCTGCTGCTTTAGGGTGAAAGGTTCTGAAGATATCTATTAAATCGAGTTGATCTAGTGTTTCCAATAAGTCTGCTGTTTCTTTGTTAATTTTCTTTCTTGAGGATCTATCTAGTGATGTTAGTGGGGTATTGAAATCCCCTGCTATTATAGTATTGCTGTTGATCTCGCCCTTTAAATCCATCAAAGTCTGCTTTATATATTTAGGTACTCCTATATTAGGTGCATAGATATTTATAATAGTTATATCTTCCTGTTGGATTACTCTCTTTATCATTATGTAGTGGCCTTCTTTATCTCTTACTATATCCTTTGTTTTAAAGTCCAATTTGTATGATAAAAGTATTGCTACCCCAGCTTTTTTTTCATTTCCATTTGCATGAAATGTTTTTTTCCATCCTTTTACCTTCAATCTATGTGTATCTTTTGTTCTAATTTGTTCTAAGGTGTGTCTCTTGTAGACAGCATATGTACGGGTCCTGTTTTCTTATCCACGCAGCTACCCTATGTCTTTTGATTGGATCGTTTAATCCATTTACTTTTAAGGTTATTATTGACATGTAGTTGTTTATTGCCATTTTATTCTTTAAAGCTGTATTCCATTTTTGCTATATTCTTTTCCCACTTTGATCTATTTACAACAGGCCCCTTAACATTTCCTGCAGCATTGGTTTAGTTGTAATGAATTTCTTGAGTTGTTTTTTGTCTGGGAAGCTTTTTATTTCTCCTTCGATTTTAAATAATAGCCTTGTTGGATAAAGTAGTCTTGGTTGTAGGTTCTTGTTCTGCATTACTTTGAGTATTTCTTGCCATTCCCTTCTGGCCTCAAGTGTTTCTGTTGAGAAGTTGGATGTCATCCTTATGGGGGCTCCTTTGTAGGTGATAGCTTTTTTTTCTCTTGCAGCTTTTAATATTTTCTCTTTATTGCTTAGCTTTGGTATTTTAATTATGATGTGTCTTGGTGTAGGTCTCTTTGGGTTTCTCTTTAATGGAGTCCTCTGTGCTTCTTGAATTTGTGAGAGTTTCTCCTGCATTAATTTAGGGAAGTTTTCAGCTCTGATATGATTGAACAAAGTCTCTATTCCTTGTTCTTTTTCTTCTTCTTCAGGAATCCCTATGATGCAGATGTTATTTCTCTTCATGTTGTCACAGAGCTCTCTAAGAGTTTCCTCAGACTTTTTGAGTCTCTTTTCTTTTTTCTTCTCTGCTTTCATGCCTTCATTCCAGTTGTCCTCCAACTCGCTGATTCGATCCTCAGCTCTATCTATCTTGTTTTTAATTCCTTCCATTTTGGTCTTTATTTCTGATATTGTATTTGTCATCTCCGACTGATTCTTTTTTATACTTGCTATTTCTTTATTTAGGTGTTCATAATGACCATCCATTGTTGTTCTAAGATCCCTAAGCATCCTTACAATCATTATTTTGAACTCTGCATCTGGAAGTTTGATTATTTCCATATCACTCAGTTCATCTCCTGAAGGTGTCTCTTGTGGTTTCATTTGGATTGTACTTTTTTGTCTTCTCATTGTGTCTGTGTTTGGGTGTTTTGCTTATAGAGCTGGTTGAGTCTAGGTTTGGTGTTGTCTGCCTCCAGTTTTCATTTGTATTATTTCTAGGTCTTCTTGGGTTGGTATCAGCTATTATTTGTAATCCACTTTTGGATTTGGGCCGCTTTGAAGTCTTGATTTGTTTGTTTTCTTAACAGGTGATAGTCTTGTTTACTGATCTCAGCAGGGGGCTTCCTTGAAACTGGATCCAGGAATGCAATGGGTGTAACCTGAGACTCTGAAGGCCTCTTTTACCAACTAATCTCTCTGGGGGCAGGGTGTTTTCTCAGCTTCAGTAGGGGGAGGTGTATCTCAGATCTCCATGGAGACCTGAGTTACTGCCCCTCCTCCCCACTTCTTGTTTTCAGCTGGGTCTTGTTGCGCTGATTGGAGCTGGAGAGATGTCTGGAGATCTCTGATCCAGAAGCAATTCAGTACTGTTTTGTGGGGAAGGATCAGTCCCTCCCCTGGCTATGGCCGCCTCCAGCACGAATGAGTCAGCTTTATTTTTAGGTCGTCTCCTGCATTCCTTAGCCCCTCACAGTCTGTCCCTCTCTCTTTCCTTTCCACTTGGGAGATAAGCTGGTCCTTTTAACACACCTCGCTCCCTGGTCGCCAGGCAAGCGGCTGTGAGCAGTACCTTCTGCTCTTTTCCCTGGGGTGAGATCCCCTCTGGGCTCTCAGCCTCACCCCCCCTCCGTTCCTGTAAGCAGGGGAGATTCAGGCGTTCTCTACCAGGTTTGTTGTGGCTTCTTCTTTGCTCCTTGGTTTTTGAGAGCTGTTCTTGTAGTCCAGAGTTGGTTTTTCACACTGATTTTTTCTAAATTGATTTGTATTCCAGTTTGGTGGTGAGAGCTGGTCGTCTGTGCATCCATCTACTCTGTTGCCATCTTCTGTCTCCGATGATGGATGAGTCTTAAAAGCATTTGGCAACTGAAAGGAGCCAGGGTCTCAAATGTATCTACTATAAGATTCCATTTATATGAAATTCTTGAAAAGTCAGAACCAAAAAGACAAAAACCAGATCACTCTTTGCGAGAGCCCGGGAGTGGGGGGAGCAGTTTGACTGCAGAAGAACACACAGGAACTTTTTGGAGTGGTGGGCATTGTCTGTGCCTTGATTGTGGGGATGACTGTGAGACTGTAGAAGGTTATGAAAATTCACAGAACAGGTGAATTTTTCTCTGTGTAAATTATGCCTCTAAGTTATATAGAAAAATATCAATTATAAAAGGGGGGAAATGGATATTCAAGACAACTATCACTATAGGAACTTTACTCCTTACCTCTCTAATTCCTCAACTTACCATGTTTCCATCACAATTAGCCATATCCCCCCACTTCAGTCCTCCAGTCCCTATTACGTCCTCCCCATCCCAGGCTGACTGGACAAAACTCAGTGTTTATTTATTTATAGAGATTCATTGAGTTCTCCTTTCTTGCCCTTTTTGCAATTTTGAGATCTTTTCTAGTCTTTGTGTCTGTCGGGGGGGGGGGAGGGGTAGTCATGGGGAAAGGAGCTGCCAGGAGACTCTTCTAGGCCCTGATATTTTAAGGACTGGGCTTTCAACTGACAAGCCAGTTAACTGTGTTCTGATAGGTGCTCCCCTCCTTGGAACACAAAGGCAGAATGTCTGGCTTTTCAAAGGGGCCAGGTGTATGTAGGGATTACAGGAAATGGAGGCCAGGTGGATAGATAAGGTTTCCATTAATATTTCAAAATATTGTTTAGCCCTGGCTGGTTGGCTCAGCGGTAGAGCGTCGGCCTGGCGTGCGGGGGACCCGGGTTCTATTCCCGGCCAGGGCACATAGAAGAAGCACCCATTTGCTTCTCCACTCCCCCCTTCCTTCCTCTCTGTCTCTCTCTTCCCCTCCCGCAGCCAAGGCTCCATTGGAGCAAAGATGGCCCGGGTGCTGGGGATGGCTCCTTGGCCTCTGCCCCTGGCGCTAGAGTGGCTCTGGTCGCGGCAGAGCGACACCCCAGAGGGGCAGAGCATCGCCCCCTGGTGGGCAGAGCGTCGCCCCTGGTGGGCGTGCCGGGTGGATCCCAGTCGGGTGCATGCGGGAGTCTGTCTGACTGTCTCTCCCTGTTTCCAGCTTCAGAAAAAAATAAAATAAAAATATTGTTTATATTAATAATATTACAATTAAATGAAAAACAGTGCATAATATAGTGACCAAAACATTTTAGACATGTACACAGGCAGTTGGTGAGACTTTATGAAATAGGGAAATGCTTCTTAGAAGAAGTGGCGCTTAAATTGGGTCCTTCCCCTTTGGCTGAAGAGGACATGGACAATCATGACAGGAAACGAGTGTGAACCCTGAGCAGGTGGATGACCTTTGAGGAAATGCACCAGATAAAGACAGAAGCTAGTGGATTAAGGTATAGCGGACATTAAAGTTGTCTAGCCAGGTTGGACCAGATGGTGAATGACTTTAAAGCAAGACAATAGGGTACCTGGTAACAGAGAGGCACTGGTTGCTATTCTAGCTGGAGTCCAAGGTGATGGAAAGACTTGGAATAGATTTGTTTCCACTGAACTCCACAATCACTGAGACCTGATCATCTGCAAGCCTTTATTTACAAAATAGAGACAAACTTGGTAACTTTGCCGGGAATCAGGGAAAGAAAAGTGAAGATGAGAGATCAGTAATCGAGTTTTTTCTGTCACCATCAACGTTCCCTAATATTCTAGTTGCACCTGTGTCATCCCACTTATCATTGGGTTTTCTCACTAACCTCGGACTTGTCTCTCTCACCACTGGACCCAAAAGATCTAGAACTCTTTGAAAGTGATCTTAATACTTAATACTTTTTGAAAGTGATCTTAAGTTGTGATCTTAGCACTTAGCAGTGTACCTTGCCCTTTGTGGGTACTCCATGAATGCAGGCTATACGAATGCTTGGATGTTTGAATGCGTGAAGTAGATACAGCATCGGTGGGAATAGAGAAAATGGTATGGCAATGAGAAAGATTGTAAGGATGGCCCCTACAGGAATTCATAGCCAATTAGATTGGGAATATGGAATAGAATGAGTCCGAGATGACTCTTGACTGGTACAATAGAAGGTTTGGGGGTGATGGAGTCTGCCGTGAGGAGGCCGAGTTCTGTTTAGAACTCTGCATTGTTCAGTTTCCTGGGAGCGCTGGAACTCTTATGAGGCGGGCTTCGTCCTTGCTGGGAGCATTTTTGATGAGCCGCTCTCTTCACAGAGGCAGGCTAATTTCAGAGTAAGTTCATTAAAAGTAGCACATAGGGGACAGTGAACACAGCTGCTATTTTTAACTGATGGGGTTTGTGTTCTCTCCTGGACAGAGAAATTTGCATATGTGCTTCCAAAATGGACAATTTCTACTCCTATTATGTTAAAAATTAATTTACTGACTCTCACATTGAATAAAATAATTGGCTGAAGATTAGAAGAGGACTTTGGCTAGTCCCCAGAGTAAATGACATTTCTCACTCACTGCCTGGTTTTCCACCAACAAAACCATACTGGGACTTTGGGTACCTCATGGCCAAGGGCTGTGTCTGTCACCCATCAGGGAAAACCGCACCAGTGGTAGGGGATGCCTGGTCCCCAGGGAACATGGACCTTTGATTAATTCTTTATTTTGAAGTCTTCCTGTTTTCATTTTACCTCTTCTAGTCTACTTCTGTGTCCATTATTTTATGTTATTTTAGTGTAACATCTTTTTTTCCCCAAGAAATTGTTTTCAAGTGTTTATTTTAATAGGTTCAGAACAAAATGTAATCATTATAATTTAATAAATACAAAATTAAGAGAAAACAAAACATCTGAGGAAAATAATTACAATACTCAGATGATGAATTAAAAGACATTGGAAAAGAGTACTTGTTGAAATAGTGAATGCTTTATAGAATATTAACTAGATTATTAAAAGTTTAAAAACCTACTCTGTTTTATGTAATAGCTAAAAGCAGTGGCATCTGATCTGATGAGGAATTGTCAAGTAGCTGTAAGCAATGATTAAGCTTCCTACGGGACTGATTTGGAGAAAACCAGGTTTTAAAGCACCAACATATCTTAATTATGTTCGGGTTATCAGATATTCTTCAAGCCAGTCCACTCTCTATACCACTAACCTATAGAGCCACCTTATAAAAAAACAAAACACTTTCCACCAGGGTCTCTTATGCAACAGTGTTCCATGGGTATTCAAGGCGCTCCTCAAACTGTCCGTGGCCTTTCTAGCCTGTGTCTCATTGCTCCCCTCATATATTGACTGCTCCGGCCAAACTGATCCGCCATGCATTCCAGTCTCCACCTTATTTTTATGCCTTGACCCTGTGCAAGTGGGCTTTCCACTTCTTCCTGGCCACTGCCTCTACCAGTCTTTAGAGATGGAATAGAAGACCACATCTCTCCTAAAATCACCCAAGTTTGATGTGACCTCTTCATTAGGTTGTCTCATGTAGCTCCGGTTAAACCACTTCTGCAGCACTGACGCGCCTCCTTGGAAAGGCCTCTCTGTGTGCATCTCAACTCCGGCACAAGTTAGTGAGCTCCAGGGAGACCGGCCTGGGACCAGCTGGGTCCAGTAGGAAACAGGGATTCTAGAATGATGAGCTTCATGTGATGATTCAAGAGAAGCGGGATGTGACTAAGGATACTGAATAGCATCCCAGAACCGACCTGGTTCTGGCCCATTTGCAGGGCTTCTCCTTCCACTTTACATCTGAACTTATGGAAAGAGACTTATGGATGTGTCTATTAGCTATATAAGGCGCTAGGGTCCTGAGTGTGGCCTTCATCATGGAAGTGGCCGATGAGGTGATTGTACCCTTTGAGTGGAGGAGAAGTTGCCTGCATAGGTTGGGAAGGTAACTTCTCTGCCAAGAGTGTATGTGAGGGGCTGGACGGGCATGAGGAGCGAGCAGGACACGGGAGCCCACCTGTACCTGCACTTCTGTCCCCTTGCTCTCATCCACTCTCATCCCATGTGAGCCAGCCTTCCAACCCTTCTCTCCTCCTGATGATGCTTTTGCCAAACCACCCAAGACCAGCCTCTTATTTGCCGCTCCCTGTGGTCTTTCTTCAGGCCTCAACCTACTTGACGCCTGGCTGTGCGGCCTCTGACACTCCACTATTCTTTCCCTACGTGCTGGGCTTCTGCCTCCCTCCATGTGGCCACTGGAGATGTCCCCCAGTCACCTCACACTCGGCGTGTCCTGCACACGATGCAACCTCCCTCTGCCTCTGCCTTTCTGATCTTTCCTTCTTCTAACCCCTCTCAATTAATGACAGCACTGTGTCTTTTTTGGCTCTTCTTCCCAGCTTCCCTCGCCCACCAGTTTAATCATCATCAAGGCCCATGGTTTCTCTTTTTGTCCAAGCCCTAAATCAGGGCTCCATGTCGCCATGCTCACTATCCCACCATGGCCCGGGTTCTCATCCATCCTCCCCAGAATATTTACAGCATCCTCCAAGAGCTTCTTTCCTCCACGCGGTTACTGAGTTGTCGTTCCAAGCACCAAAATGATTTACTGCTCCTCTGCCTAACGTCCTCTGATGGCCTTTCAGGGCCTGCAGAGTGAAAGCCAGTCCTTCAGTTGGTCTCGAAGGGCTCTGCCCTCTCCTCATCCCTAGTCGCTCCCCCATATACCCAATGCCCACAGTCTTCCCCAATCTCTATAGAACTCCTGACTGGTACCGGCTTGTTCCATACCCTGAGTCACCTCTAAGCCTTTGCCTATGTCCAAAGGTGACCTTCTGCTTTAATGTAGCCCAGCTCAAATATCATGACTTCCACTTGGGTTTCCTACCTTTCTTGGGCCTTAAGAGGTTGGGAAGTAGATGGTATATTTCAGTTGGGAAAATGGTGTGGGGTTTGTTGGCAGAATAAGAAGGCAAGGTAATGGGGTTCCTGAGAATGGGGGACCCTCAGAGAGGTGGGTGGGTGGTCACCAATGTCTACTAGCCCAATGCCAGGCAAATGATACCTGGCAGGCACTTATTGAGGAAGGAAGAAGGGAAAGGGGGAATAACAAAAAGGAAAGTGGAAAAGAAAGGCATTTCCGACGTTATCTCTGAAGCCATGCCTGCTTACCTGTTGGTATGTTCCACTTGCTACCAAGGAGCAGGAGTGGGTGTCCACATGGCCCCAGTAGACGCCCTGGCGCAGGCTCAGTGGGCCACGGGTTATCAAGCTCTGCCACTAAGTAGCTACATGGTCTTGGGCAAATCTCCTGACTTCTCCAAGCCTTAATTTCTCTGGACTTATACAGTCAGGAAAACCATATCTGCTTTGTGTGTCTCATTTAAGATGAGCCTTAAGTGTGGCGATGCAAAAATGTGTTTTAAAGTTACCGACCCTCTACAGCCAAGGTAGCGGTCCTGTCCTTGCTTGGGCTTTAAGGAAACCTTTCCCAGACCTTCTGAGATGCTTCTACAGAGAGAGGTGATGTGTCAGCTGCCAGCTGTCAAGATGATGTCATTGAAAATTCATATCGATGGGGCACAGACTGACTTATCTGCTGGCTCTGCCCTCTGCGGACCCCACGACCAAGGCGATATTGGAGGTGGCAGGGATGGGGCTCCCTTCCTCTAGCCAGTGCCAATTTGCTTTTTAATTTGCTCCAGGCTGGTGAGTTCTGTCAGGGTCATTCTGTCGCCTTTTCTTCTTTCCCGACAGTCTCCGGCGTTGCCAGACCTTTCAGCATGATTGTAGCTGTCCCGTCTATTTCCGATGCACCTTCCGGTCCCACGGCCTCCTCGGTGCTCCTCCGAGTCACTTTCTGACACCATGCCCCTCTTCCTGTCCCCTGGTCCGATCGCCTGCCCAAAGGGGTGGCCCTTTCCTGTTTGTCCCCCTCTCTGACCACTGCACTTTCTCTGCCTGTTGGAGTCTTGAATAAGCCTCCTATTAAGCTGATGGCGGTGCTCAGAAAAGACACAGCACTACCAGTAACCCCTCTCCCCACTGGGTGTTTGCAGGCGCCTCCATCCTCCTTCCTGCCTCCTGCATCTCCTACCTTCCCATCCCACCGGTGAAACTCTGGTCCTGACCCTTCCTTGCTCGAAGACCTCCGTAGCTCCTATTGGCTCACACCTTGGTTCGGACTCTGTTGTCATTTAAGGCCTTGATTACTTTCACCGAAACCAAATGTTCCAGCCTTGGTTTGTATTTCTCCTTTTCACGTGTCCGGTGCTCCTGGCAAACAGAGCCACTTCGGGTTTCCACACACCTGGCCTCAACTCAGGCCGTGCCCTCTGCCGGGAACTCTTGTTCTCTTCCTTCTCCTCACTCCTCTTTGGAGACTTGGTCATGGGCCACGAGCGCCGTGCCCCTTCCTGATAGCTCCCTTGACTTCCGCAATCCCATAGCATCTAAGCGTGCCTCTGTGACTGGTGTCTCCCGGGCCACCTCATGTTGGAATGATTTATGTTCTCGCCTCGCTTCCAGCCGGGAGTTACTCCGAGCAGGAAAGGGCTGATTCATTGGTGAATCACCCGCTGTGCCCAGTGGAAAGTCCTGTGTGTAGTGAACGAATTTAAAAGAGATAACAAACCTATTGGGGTCTCAGTTAACACTTGAATTGAAAAACTACTGAATTAAAAACAAGGACAACCATTTTTCTTTCTTCTCCTTCTCCTTCTCCTCCTCCTCCTTCTTCTTCTTCGTTTTTGTCATAACACCATTTTCCTCCATTTCTTTCCCCAAAGTCCTCTGATATCCATTTGATCTCACAGACCTTCTGAGTTTCAAAAGATTTTCATCTTTTAAAAGAACTAAGTCAGATCGCCTTTTATTAAACTCTAAGGGATTTATGAATTTACTAGAAGGCCATTCCTCCTTCCCTGTCTCCCTCCCTCCCTCCCTCTTTCCCTTCCTCTCTTCCTCACTGGAATTTTATTGCATCAGATACAATGCTTGGAAAGGGTCGAGCAGAAGCTGCGGCGGGAACTCGTTAGGTTGTAAGGAGCCGCTCTCCATAATGGGCTGTGACGTGCGCGATGGTGGGTCTGGACGCGCGCCAGCCTCGAACTCTGCTCTGGGCTGCAACTTAAGCTTGCTCCGAGGTCATCTGCCACCCACCGTTGACTGTCATGCAAAAACATTGTGTAATTTTTTTGATTCCTATGGTCATCTTCTCTTCATGAGAAATAATAAATACAACTCTTGACGTTTGTCTTTCTTCTCCTGAAATTGAAGAGGAGTTCCTATGTCCCGGGCAGTTTGCTGAAAGTTGGAGTGCCAAGTCCACCAGGGTATTGTATGGCCACCTTCTTCTCCGTTGCCTGAACTAATCTTCAGAACCACCTTGACAGTCCTCATAGTAGAGACGAAGAAACGGAAATTCAGAGCCCTTCTTCACGGTCACCCAGCAAGGATCCACCTCCCACGCCCTCCTGCTCCACCCTCAGCCCAGGGGTCTGGTCCGGCCAGGTCTGCAGATAGCTGTGGGGGGCTGCCTGTGAGGGACGGAACCTGTGAACAGGGAGACATTGGGAAGGAGAGTGAGTAACGAAGGTGGTACCTGGAGATGAGAAAGCCTTGGGTCATGGCGGATTTAGCTTTAAATACCCAAGTGATAGGAATTCACCGCATGCCTGAATTTAGAAAATATGGATACATTTAAAAGGGGAAAAAAAATTTTAGTACCCAGAGCTGACTGCTGTTAACATGTTCATGAATAATCTTTGTTTCCCATGCCTTCATTTCTTAAACTGAGCTATTTTATTTGTGAGTGTGTGTGTGAGTGTGTGTGTGTGTGTGAGTGTGTGTGTGAGTGTGTGTGTGAGTGTGTGTGTGTGTGAGTGTGTGTGAGTGAGTGTGTGTGAGTGTGTGTGAGTGTGTGTGTGAGTGTGAGTGTGTGTGAGTATGTGTGAGTGTGTGTGTGAGTGTGTGTGTGTGAGTGTGTGTGTGAGTGTGTGTGTGAGTGTGAGTGTGTGAGTGTGAGTGTGTGTGTGAGTGTGTGTATGTGTGTGTGAGTGTGTGTGAGTGTGAGTGTGTGTGTATGTGTGTGTGAGTGTATGTGTGTGTGAGTGAGTGTGTGTGAGTGTGAGTGTGTGTGAGTGTGTGTGTGAGTGTGAGTGTGTGTGAGTGAGTGTGTGTGAGTGTGTGAGTGTGTGTGAGTGAGTGTGAGTGTGTGTGTGAGTGTGTGTGTGAGTGTGTGTGTTTCTGAGTGAGTGTGAGTGTGTGTGTGAGTGTGAGTGTGTGTGAGTGTGTGTGAGTGTGAGTGTGTGTGAGTGAGTGTGAGTATGTGAGTGTGTGTGTGTGAGTGTGTGAGTGTGTGTGAGTGTGTGCGAGTGTGAGTGTGTGAGTGTGTGTGTGAGAGTGTGTGAGTGTGTGTGAGTGTGAGTGTGTGTGAGTGTATGTGTGTGTGAGTGTGTGAGTGTGTGTGTGAGTGTGTGTGTGTGAGTGTGTGTGTGAGTGTATGTGTGTGTGAGTGTGTGTGAGTGTGTGTGAGTGTGTGTGTGTGAGTGTGTGTGAGTGTATGTGTGTGTGAGTGTGAGTGAGTGTGAGTGTGTGTGTGTGAGTGTGTGTGTGTGTGAGTGTGTGAGTGTGTGTGTGAGTGTGTGTGAGTGTGTGTGTATGTGTGTGTGAGTGAGTGTGAGTGTGTGTGAGTGTGTGTGTGTGAGTGTGTGTGTGAGTGTGTGTGTGAGTGTATGTGTGTGTGAGTGTGTGAGTGAGTGTGAGTGTGTGAGTGTGTGTGAGTGTGTGTGAGTGTATGTGTGTGTGAGTGTGTGTGAGTGTGTGTGAGTGAGTGTGTGTGTGTGAGTGTGTGTGTATATGTGTGTGTGTGAGTGTGTGTGTGAGTGTGTGTATGTGTGTGAGTGTGAGTGTGTGTGAGTGTGTGAGTGTGAGTGTGTGTGTATGTGTGTGTGAGTGTGTGAGTGTGAGTGTGTGTGTGAGTGTGTGTGTGAGTGTGTGTGTGTGTGTGTGTAGATGAACAGAGGTGCAGTGAAAGCACACAGTGAATGCTCAGTGCGCTTTCCCACGTGCACGTACCCGGGTCACTGCCGCCCAGACCAGGATGTACGACATTGCCAGCTCCCCGGAGGTTCTGTGTCTCCTCTCCAGGCACCCCTCCCCCAGGTCACCACTGTTCTGAATTCCGTCAGGGTGTGCTGTTTTCATAACTTGTTCTTTTTCCCACTCAGCAGTCAGTCATGAGTAGCTTCCATGTCACTAACTCACTGTCGTTGTCCTCAGGATCCTCCGTCACCACGGCAGCACAGGCGTCCACGGCGCTGATAGTCCACGCAGTTGTTGGACTTGGAGCCTGTGTCTTAGGCTGATGGTGTCGTTCCCACTGTGAGAAAGCCCAGGTGTCTGACCAGGGGTTCTCTTTAGGTCTAGAACAGGCAGCCGGGTCAGTGACTTGGAGATTTTCCTGTGTTTCTTTGCGAGGCCTGCTTGTGCCTTCCCAGGCTCGCTTGCTGCTCTGAGGACATGTGTGTCACGTGGCACAGCCGGCTGCCCCCTCCCTGTGCCAGGAAGGGCATCTTGCATCCTGGCACATGGTACAGAGGTTTCTACAGGAGAGCAAATTCTAGGGTGTGACTTCATCCTGCTCCTTAACCTCTTTTTTTTAAAAATTATTATTATTTTTTTGCATTTCTTTTTTTTTTTTTAAATAATTTTATTTTTAATGGGGCGACATCAATAAATCAGGATACATATATTCAAAGATAACAACTCCAGGTTATCTTGTCGTTCACTTATGTTGCAAACCCATCACCCAAAGTCAGATTGTCCTCTGTCACCTTCTAACTAGTTTTCTTTGTGCCCCTCCCCCTCCCCCTTTCCCTCTCCCTCTCCCCCCTCCCCCCGTAACCACCACACTCTTATCAATGTCTCTTAGTTTCACTTTTAAGTCCCACCTACGTATGGAATAATGCAGTTCCTGGTTTTTTCTGATTTACTTATTTCACTTCGTATAATGTTATCAAGATCCCATCATTTTGCTGTAAATGATCCGATGTCATCATTTCTTATGGCTGAGTAGTATTCCATAGTGTATATGTGCCACATCTTCTTTATCCAGTCATCTATTGATGGGCTTTTTGGTTGTTTCCATGTCCTGGCCACTGTGAACAATGCTGCAATGAACATGGGGCTGCATATGTCTTTACATATCAATGTTTCTGAGTTTTGGGGGTATATACCCAGTAGAGGGATTGCTGGGTCATAAGGTAATTCTATTTTCAGTTTTTTGAGGAACCACCATACTTTCTTCCATAAGGGTTGTACTACTTTACATTCCCACCAACAGTGGATGAGGGTTCCTTTTTCTCCACAGCCTCTCCAACACTTGTTATTACCTGTCTTGTTAATAATAGCTAATCTAAAAGGTGTGAGGTGGTATCTCATTGCAGTTTTGATTTGCATTTCTCTAATAACTAACGAAGATGAGCATCTTTTCATATATCTGTTGGCCATTTGTATCTCTTCCTGGGAGAAGTGTCTGTTCATGTCCTCTTCCCATTTTTTTATTGGATTGTTTGTTTGTTGTTGAGTTTTATGAGTTCTTTGTATATTTTGGATATTAGGCCCTTATCTGAGCTGTTGTTTGAAAATATCATAAAAAATTATTTTTAAAAGAGAACATTTCATTGAACAATTAAAGATAAAAACCGAACCAGGTTTAAAGAAAGGTTCTTTCTGACATTGGAGAGCTAGGAAAATAGCTGTTTTGGTTACTGGAATCACTTGTGAAGGCACTGACAAGGAGAAAAATACACGCGTCTCCCAGAAACACTGTCTCACCCTATGCTGAATGCTTGAAGTGTGATCATGTAGGCGTCCACCACGCACATTCAGGAACCTCCCTCGATTCCACCCTCTCTCAGTTTAGCCTTTGATTATTTTACTACCACTGTCACTCCAACACTATTACTTCTACTGCTCTTAGTATTATCATTACTAATAGCACTAAGATTTTCCTTATACTGTTTCCCTTTATGAAGCACTTGTCTGCCAGGTGCAACAGGAAGCATTTTTCATATAATATCCAGTTCAGGCACATAGTCGAAGGAAAAGGAAACATTTTATTGAGCCCCTTTTAATGTGCTGAGTCCTGAGCTGAATGCTTCGTATATGCGACTTCATTTATTCCTCACAATAGCCTTGGGAGGCAGCCAGATTGCCACTGTTGTATAGCTGTGGTCAGTATGTTAAGAGGTGAGAAGTAGACGTAAGGGAATCTGTGAGTAATGAGAGAGCTGGGAGTTGAACCCCAGGCTTTTCTGATTCCAAAGACTGTGTTTTTCCCACTTTACCACAGCCTCACTGGAGGGAGGGATGGATGGATGGATTGATGGATGGATGGTTGGATGGACACAATGAATTAACCTGATAAGTAAAATAATCATTTTTCACTCACTGAATTATGGAGCAAGAATGAAAGCATTCCTTCATTTAAACTCTATTTAATACCTTGATATAGAACTTAAACACTTTTGTGTCATAGATATCCAATGTCACCTGTCACTGGTGACAAAGTGTTCTAATGTGAACTCAGTTACGTATCTTGCATTATAAAGTGACAAATTTCCTCAGTATCAGTTATTTGGGTATAATGGTATATTATTTTGGATTAATTTTAATGTAATACCAAAAGCAACAGTGGTTTAAATATCATAGATTTATCTATATTTCTATCTCAAGAACAATAACTTTGGAGGTAGGCAGTGTAGGGCCAGTATGGTGGCTCACAGTTTTTCAGGGATACAAGCACCTTCAGTTTCTCTGGTTACCCATTCCATTCCTGGAGTGGGGCTTTCCATTTTATGGACCAATAGATTGCAGGAAGAAAAAAATACATGAAAAAGAGTGTGCCTTCCCCTTAAGGAAACTTCCCAGAGGTCCCACAGGACACCTCTGTTTCCAGCACCTTGTGTCTACGTAGGGGATCATAGTAGGACCTACCTCATAGGGTCTCATTGTGAGGATCAAGGGTATAAAGTGCCCATAGCAATGCCTAGCACACAGTAAGAGATGGAGGAGTCAGCCATCAGTGTTTTGACTGATGTTTCCATAGTCATATCTAGGATTTGGGTCCATCAGGCTTGGTAGGACTTTCCCAAGTAGGACTTATAACTTCTTTAGTTTTTTGCCTTCTCACCCAAAGTGGGCAGCAACCAGTCCTGATGAATCCATGGAGATGATGATGATGGATGATGGTGGTGATGACGATGATCAAGATACCTCTTAGTAAATGCCAGCTACATGTCAGTTACTGGCCTAGACACCTTGTTTTATTAGCTCCTTTAATCTTCTCACAAACCTTATGAAGTAGATATATCGTGGTCCTCATTTTACAGATCAGGGGCTTTGGGCTCAGCGGGAGATGGACTAATTTCCTCAAGGTCACTGCGCTAGATGTGGCAGGGGAGGGATTAGAATCCAGGAAACTTAGACCCTGAAGTTCAGGGTTTTACTTAGGACCTCCCCATTGCCCTCCATGTCCTTTTAGGTCTCTCTGCCTCTGAAATTTCATCCCCTTTTGCAGGGTCAGCCTGATCGATCACACACTTAACATTTTGTCTTCGCTGCTGCTATTGGTAGTGATCCTGATCATTATTGAA
The DNA here is from genome assembly GCF_036850765.1 of Saccopteryx bilineata. Taxonomy (NCBI): domain Eukaryota; kingdom Metazoa; phylum Chordata; class Mammalia; order Chiroptera; family Emballonuridae; genus Saccopteryx; species Saccopteryx bilineata. The sequence continues at coordinate 249,454,938 of NC_089494.1, forward strand.
TTTTCCCTACTGACAGAGAAATGCTCAAACCTTGACATTACCTGCACCGGTGATGTCTGTGTGTCCTTCTCCGAGGAATGTTCTTAAGTGTCAGGTCTTCATTCTGTACTTGGAGAAGAGTAAAACAGAGCAGCCTATTTTATTGTCATTTAAATGCTCTCCTGATGAACAGTGATGACGAAGGTAGTGGTGGTGGTGAATAAATTGTCAAGGAAAGTGAGTAAAATTATGCCAAGATTGCCTTGTGATCTGTTGGTGATGTGTATAGCCAGTGAGGATTTTGCCATCTTCCCCGAAAGCCATAATGAACTCAGGCCTTCCCTGGGGGGGGGGGAGGGGGGGGGCTTTTACTAATGTAATCAACCCAGTTGCACAGTTATAGGTCAGAGAAACAGACCTAGACAAAGTCCCACCTTAAGAAGTGTTTACAATGCAATCCGTTCTCTGAAATCTGCAGTCATTCGGATAACCAGGACTGCACACCCACCCGTGTTCTGAAATGAATCTCCACCGAACTTTTTGCTGTGGGGCTGAGTTCTGAACTGCCAGTTCTCCTCGAGGAAGATTTCTCACTAATCAGTGCTGCCTGGCATTGGTGGGAGGAAGTCAGATGACGAAGATGAAGTGCGGGAGCAAATTCACGGTGCTCGGGAAAATATGAGCACGGTGTAGAGAGAGGGGAACAATCAGCTCCCAGCCCCCAGCCCCAGCGGGGGAGACCTGCCTTCTGCAGGTGGAAACTTGGGCCCAGGTGGCCCTTCAGCGATGACACCGTGGTTCCCATCCCGAGAGAACTACTGGGGAAGCTGTAATGATCACGATTGATTAGGCTCTTGGCCTATGGCAGTAAAGAGCTCTATTTACTTGGATAATTAGAGTGGTGATGGGTTTGCATGGCTGATTTCAAGATTCCCTGTCTGCAGATGACTTCCCTTGGGGGCGGACTGGAACCCAGCACCTCCTTGCTTTAGAATGCCTGCACCTGCCTCAAGTGTGTCAGCGAGGGGAGCGGCGAGGAGCCCCACAGCCGTAGCGTCCTGAGTGAATCTTTGTCTTGAGCACACTGGCCCTTTCATGGAGCTGTTCCTCCCAGCAGGGCGCTGATATTTCTCAGGAAGCCTGGGTCTGCTGGCGGACTGAGGACTAGAGAGTGTTTTCTTTCTTTGATTAGGACTGACAGTTGTTTTAAAAAACTGTGATAATAAGATGGCCGCCTTTATTAGTTAATTAACTTTTACATGCATTGTCTTGTAGAATCTTAGACTCTTCTTCGACAGAGGCAGGGCACAGGCAGAAAGGGCATGGGGCAGGCCTGGGTTCACATCCCAGCTTTGTCCTTATAAGCTGCAAGATTCTTTTTTTCTTTTTTTTTAAGCCTCTGAGAGACTCAGTTTTCTGATCTGTAAAAGGAAATAATTATGTGTGCCTTTGGGGGTCGTGGTGAGGATGAATGATTTACATATGTGAAATGCTAAGTCACGTTCGGGCACGGAAAAGCCCCCGAGTGACGGCGGTTACTCACAGGTTATTTATGGAAGAGGGCACTGAAGCTCTGGGGTGGCCGGTGAGGGGCTTCTCGCGCCCAGTGGGAGGTGCTGCAGTGGGACCCGCGTTTCACTCTAAATCCCAGGTGCCAGGTTGCTTCTGTTAACGACACCTTTGTCTCCGTATCTGCCGAATACCTTTTGTGAAGGGACAGTCCTGGGATCAGTTCCGGTTTGGCACCTGCCACCCCTTCCGCCTCTCAGGGCCCCGTCTATAGAGTGGACGCCCTGTCCCAGGTCCACGTGGTGTTTGGGGCAGACCAGGTAGGTCAAGAGCTGGTATGTAGGCGAGAGGGTGCTGTGGGTCATTGGTAACGGGCTTTTAGGGTCTTGTTATGATTTATGTTTGAGACAAGGGGAAAATGAGCCACAGCAGGTTGACAGCTTTTAAAGACAGTTTGAGAAAAGTCAGCCCTGCCTTGCCGGCTTTCTACTGTCGCCCAGTTCACAGGAGAAGCCCTCTGCCACTGAATCGGACTGTCCCGCAATGAAGTAACCGGAGGATCTATCATGACATGCCCCGTGTGGCTGTTATATAATGTCACTGCATATGTGAGAAATGGTGATGAGAGCTGTTACCTGTGTCCAGAGCGCCCCAGGCCCCTGGCCGCCTGGAGGGAGAAAGGAGAGCCTCAGATGCCTGGGTAATTTTAGCGCTCCATCCTGAGCACCCGAGATCTGAAACAAACCAGCATCGCACGTCCCACCATCATTAACTGGGCCGGAGGCAAGGTCGGACCGGCCTCGCAATGGGAAGACGGCAAATTCACCCTAGGCGGCAATGATGTTTAAAAATATATGTTCTCTTCAGCAAGTGACAGGGTTCCTAGTCCATTTGTGGCCAATAAGAAGGAAAGCCAGCCTTTTCCCTTGTGTTTCCTCCGTATCTTTACAGGCCTGGAAAGAGCAGGGGCCGCTCTTTATAGCGTGTAGACACCGAGGAAAATGGGGAGAGGGAGGAAGGGGGAAATAACAGGGCAGATGGGATTGGAATAGATATTCAGACAAACCTTCCTTATTCAAAACTCCAGTTAACCAAGCCTGTCAGTGGATTCCACATACCCCCCAGCTACTGTAGTTCACATTATAAACTCTTCCAATTACCTGAAATCTCACTTAACTTAAATTTCAGCACATCCCCTGGGGCATTCAAATAATCAAAGTTTGCCTGCCGAAAGTAATACCGGAGAGGGGAAACCACCAAGATGACTCTTGAGAAAGATGGATTATTAAAATAAATTATTTTAGAGAATGACGTTGGAATCATTAAGTTGCCAACTTGAAATTGCTGAAGTGTCATCCTAAAAATTACAGAGGCGGACACGGATTTCGACATGGGCGGTGGAGGTGCTCGGTCCGGGAGCTGGACAGCTGAGACTGAGGTGTGGATGTGGGCAGGAGACACGCAGCCCGGAGGCGCTGGCCGGTTGTCTTGTGTGGCCGGAGTGGCCGCCGACCAGGGGACTTCAGTGAAATGCACACCAGAGCGTGGTCAGTCCCACACGGCATCTGATGCTACAAATGCCCCAGCTCTGGTCAGGTTGGGTCTATGTGTATCTGCAAGTGACAGTCCTTTGTGCTGATCTAGACCTGGTGAATCTGCAAGACTAGAAAAGTGAAGCTGGTGAATCGACTCTGTGATGGCAGGGAAGTGCTCATTTTAAGCCATAAAAAAAGAGGTTAAACACCAGTGCCATTTTGATGATTCTATAGGAGCTATCCTGTGACCTCTTAATTCAGCTTAATGAAAACCAGAATTTCTCAGATGTTTATTGAGCACTCAGCACGGGTCAGGAGCTGTGCTTGGTTCTGGAGATGCAATGGTGAATGACCCTGGCTGCAAAGATGCCTCAGGTAGTGGGGAGGCAGACGGGTCGGCAGGTGGCCGCGATGGGGTGTGTGGTACTCTAATCAAGGTGTACCCAGAATGCCTTGTGCCCACCGGGAGCCAGCTCTTTCTCTGCTCCAAGGGTGGCAGGGGGACTCCCAGACAGGGACCGGTGAGCTGAGTCCAGGACAGGACAAGAAAGAGAGAGGAGGTAGAGATATGGGTGTGGAGCAGCTGTAGGTGGGACTCAGGGCGACACAGAGGGCGGGGGAAGTCTGAGAGGCGGACTGCGGGCACATGTTGAAGGGCTCTTGTTTGACAATCTCCTCAATGGACGCATTTTGAAAGAGTGGCAGGACCTCGCGAAGAGACTGGTTCTGGGACCAGACAGGTAGGGAGACAAGTGATGGTCCCTGCCCGAGATCGCCGGGCAGCGCCGAGTAGGGGTTCCGGGAATGGAGGAAGCGACTTTTCTGAGGTGGGAGAAGTTGAATCCCATTAACCTGGAGCTGATCGCTGGATGGGGAAGGAGATATTCCTGGATGGGAGAGGGAGAGGAGGGAAGGAAGAGCGCAACAACAGAGTAGACAGTGGAGGGACGCCAGGGCAGGCACTACCCTTCAGAGTGAGCCTTCAGCTGAGAAGTTCCTAAATCATTCGGAACAAGACCGCTTCAGCCACGGGTGTGCATGGGCATGCTGAGAAACCTTTCTGGATCAGCAGGCCGTGTTCTTGCAGTGGTTAACGAGAGCGAGCCTGATCCCGTCAGCACACGTCTCCGGGGACCACAAGTCGTCGCTTGACGGAGAGGGTCACTTGGCGGAGAGGTCCCCTCCCTGACACCCCGCTCCCTTCATCTCTCTCTGCAGTTATCTGGTTGTAAAGCCATCCAGATAGTAATATAGGATGTCAGATAGTCATTTAATTATTATAATCTCCCTTGTAACAATTATGACTTGCTTTATTGCAGATAGCAGTAAACGGGCAGATAAAAGCCGCTCAGTAGTGAAAATTGTGGGGTTTGGGTTCTTAAGATGATAAGCACAGGGCCTACCTTCATGGCGTTTGCCGGCGGGCACGAATTAACGTCGACAAATGAGTTATAAGCTCTGCTTTAAAAATATAATTGGAATGCAATTCAAAAGAAAACTGGTTTTGAGAGGATAATAAAAACATTTCATGGTATCTACTATATATGCCAAAAACTGGGCATATTTTATCAAGTTTATTCCATTTAAATTTCACTGATCACCCAGCTTCCTTGTGTGTGGTCTCTGCCTTTCTCCGGTTGGTAGGGGTATCCCCTCCAGCAGCCGGGTAAACGTCACCAATATCTCTGTTTCTATGTGTGATTAATAGAGGCTCCGAGATTACTTGAAATAAAAGGAATTGTTAAATTGAATACCTGCTGTTTCTTGTTCAAGCTTGATTCATGTACCACTAGAAGGGGACCCTCAGCAAGGTTGAGAAAGAGCTTCGATCGAAAGGATCTGCCTAGGTTACTATGCTGAACATTTATTGTTTTCTTACTTCCCGGCATTCACTGCTTCTTCTCAGCTGCAGCCCAGTTGGGAGGGTGCTACCACTGCATACAATCTGAAGGGACAGATCGGAGGGACCTGACCTAGCTGTCCTGTCCTCCCCCAAGGCAAAGGATGGCACATAATCTGCTTTAGGCTGGCTGGAGACACCCTTGAGCAAGAAGCAAAAAGAATGAAACATAATGGAGTTCAGTTCTACCCCGTTTGGTGGCCTCTGACCTGAACTTTTTTCACTGAGACCTGGTGGTCCCTGGTCCTGCCTCCAGAGTCACCTGGCTGCTCACCTGTTTCTAAGTACTTCTCTGTGCTCCTGCCAATTCTATGAGTGCCTGTATCCTTTCAATAGATTGTGTGTGTGTGTGTGTGTGTGTGTGAGAGAGAGAGAGAGAGAGAAAGAGAGAGAGAGAGAGAGAGAGATGGACAGACAGGCAGGAAGGGAAAGAGGTGAGAAGCATTAATTCTTCATTGCAACTCCTTAGTCTTCCTAGTTGTTCATTGATTACTTTCTCATATGTGCTTTGATCAGGGGGCTACAGAAGAGTGAGTGACCCCTTGCTCAAGCCAGCGACCTTGAGTTTCAAGCCAGCAACCTTGGGCTCAAGCCAGTGACCATGGGGTCATGTCTATAATCCCATATGCTCAAGCCAGTGCAGTCAAGCTGGTGAGCCCCGGCTCAAGCCAGATGAGCCCACACTCAAGCCAGCAACCTCGGGGCTTCGAACCTAGATCCTCCACGTCCCAGTCCAATGCTCTATCCACTGCGCCACCTCCTGGTCAGGCTCAATAGATTCTTATGTGAGATGGTTGGTCACTGTTGCTTATAACCCAAGGATTCTAAGTGAATGGTCCGGCTCTGCCCCTTACTGCCTTTGTGATGAAGGATAAACTGACCTCTTTGGGCTTCAGTGTCCTCAGCTCTAACATGGGGCTAATCAGACAACCTGTTTCATAGGGTTAACTATGTTTCAAGTAGAGCATATAACACAATTTGGAAAGTAGTAGGGTTCACTAATAGTGGCTGCCACATTTACTGTTTTAATCACATAAAAGTCCTCTCATCATTATTGTTCCTAACAGTCCCGAGCACATTGTAGACATTCAGAAACTACTAACTTGTTTTCTCCTTCCTCCCCCCACTGAAAACAAACCCCGATCCTCCTTTTCTGGGGTTAGAGAGGAGAGCAAATACCTCTGGCCCCTACCCCACACATGAATTTGACAAGCAGAATTGCACCTCGACTAAAGCGTGGAAACAGAGGCATGAGAAGAACTGAGTGTGGATTCCTTGGTCCCACTTGAGTGACCAGAAAGTGGGACATTTTTCTGTTGTTCACCCTGCTCAGCTCAGCCCTTTGGGGTACGGTTGGGTGGCCATGTGACCCACTCACCCACTGAAGTGATTCTGATGCCAGCCACCTTGGCTGAGGCTCACCCCATACGTGCATCTGGTAGCAACCTGCCAAACAGTATCGTGCTAGACAGGGCGACAACAGACCCTGCAGTGACACCAGCAAAGCCAGTCTGTGCTTTGTAAGCCTGGCAGATCAGATCGAACTGCAGAATCCGGAGGTATGTCTTGCAATGTGGGGGGCCTGAACCCCAACCACCTTTTCCTCCCTGTGCGAGCATGGCAGCAAATTCTACTCAAGCTGTATAGTCCGCGATGGTGTGCGCCACGTGATTGTCAATACACGCCAATCCAGGGAGAAGCCGTGAGGCTGAAAACCTGCCCCTGTAAGCAGAGGGGGGGAGAGACGGAAGAAAGAGGCTGGCCACTCTGGTCTGGTAATGAATACAGCTCATTAAGGGCAACTTACATACCAAGCGTGTCTTAGACAGCTGCGAGATGAACGGGGTCTCTGTGCCTGGTTGGCAGGAGCCAGAGAATGACATAGGTGAAGGTGGATGGGTGGGGATAGACTTGGGTACTAATAAGTGAATGCTACCAGGTGTGGGAAAGTTACTTTACGTGCTAGGCTGGGTCAGGACAACAACCAGTTCCATGAACCAGTGCATAGCAGGAGGTAGGGGACGGTGCTGACTTAGTCAGAATGAGTGAGCATCAGTTACAATTAGACAGTCTCTAAGGGGGAGAAGGTGCAGAAAGCAGCCCCCATTCTGGCCCAGTTCCAACCTGAGGGACAAACAGACAGTAGTCATGTCATGGAGCAGTCTCCCCTCCACAATGATATCAGGGCAAAATTGTCTTCCTAAAAGGACTCTTAATGTCACTCTCTTAGTCGGAGACCCTTGGGGCCCCTGCTTGCTGGAAGAAGAGAGTCTGCACTCCGGCCAGGCCCTTTCTGACAGGCCCAGCATTCATCTCTGTCCCCAGCTCCATCACACGCAGCTTTCACGCGCCTCCACCGAAGCCAGCCCAGCACGGGGCTCTCTGTTCCGAGAGTCTGCCTCCCGGGGGTCTCACCTCTGCTGTGCTGGGGCTGCTTCCCTGCCAACAGTATTATTTCCCCACCAGCACTACCTGTCACAACTTCCCTTATCCCCAAACAGAACCCCTCTATCTGTGTTTTGGGGGATTCCTTTCAAATGTTCACATCCTCCTCCAATTCTTTGAGTACCTTCTTTGCCAAGCTGTGATCACTCTCCTAGCGATAGAAAGAGTAGTAATAACAATTAACAAGCATACCTCACCGACTGTTTTCAATGTCTGACATCTATGAATGGATTCTTTCCATTCTCACGTCAGCCCTGTGCAGGCACTGTAATCACACCATTTAACAAAGGAGGACACCGAGTCACAGAGACGCCGAGCACTTGCTCACACAACTAGTGAGAGGCAACGCCCGGGTCGAGCTCAGGCTGTCCGGCTCCTCTGCCGGGCGCCCAGTCATCACTCTCAGCTGCTTCTCTCTGCGCTGGGAGCTTCGTTTGTCTCTCCTTACAGCACTTAATACACTGCTGTAACTACTAGTAAGTGATGGTCAGGCTACTTACTACCTATTTTATTACATTAATCATTATGGTTACTATAAAAAATGTGTCAGGCACCATTGTAAGTCTCTGGACATTTATGTCTCTCCAGCTGGAATGTGTCCTTTAATTAGGGAGTGTGGAGAGAGTACTGAAGTTGGAATGGGAAGAGAGCTCAGTGTAGGTTTTGGCTCTGGGTCCCACCAGCCAGCCTTGGATAAGTCAGTGTCCCATTCTGCGTCCCAGTTTTCTCCCCTGTAGAATAAGGAGCCTGGCTTAGATGATTCTTATGTTCTTCACTAGCTGGGAGTTCGAGAGTCTGTAAAATGGGGGCAATGGCATGTATTCCAGGTGTGTTTGAGGCTGTAGGAAGATGATGTATGAAGATTTCTCATTCGTTTTAAATGGATCACCAGCTATGTATCATGTATTGTTCTCAGCACTGGGCAAATGGAATAAAAAGTCAACGTCCTTGCTGCCATGGAGAAGGAGATGCTGAAAATAAACTAATAATTAATTATATAACTCAAGGTCAAGTGATAAGTGCTATGAAGGATGAAGTGTAAGGGGATGGAGAATCTGAGTGGTGGCAGGGAGGGACAGGCTTCCTGAGAAGACATTACAACAGAGGTTTGGACGAAGCCAGGGAACAAGCCATGCAATCCCAGCAGAGGGCATGGCAGTGCAAAGGCCCTGAGGTTGGAGTGGGCTTGATGTGGTCAGAGACTAGCAAGGAGATCAGTGAGCATGGAGAGCAGTGAGCAAAGGCCAGTGAAGGGACCTGGCTTTGTTTTAAATGTGATCGGAGGCCTTGGGGGATTTGAGCTATCACATGTTGCCATCTGTTTTCATTTAAAAAGCATCTTTCTCGTTACTACATGGAAAATAGATTGTAGGTGGGTAGAGGCAGGAGGTAGAAGCAGGAGGCTAGGGCCACAGTCCAATCAGGAGATGACGGTGGCTTGTATGAGGGTGAGTGTGGCGGAAGTGGGTGAGAAGTATCCTAATTTAATACATCTTGTGAAGGTAATGCCCACAGGATTGGCTGGTGAATTCAGTGAGGGCTAGGAGAGACAGAGAAGAGGCAAGGCTGACTCTGCGGTTTTTATAGGAAACGGAACATGGTTTGGACCACTAACCAAGAGGGAAAATTGGGGGTAGGTCAGGTTCAAGGGGAGATCCAGGGTTCAGTGTAAGATGCCTCCCAGATGTTCAGATGGAAGTCCACAGTTGGGTGTCATAGTAAGACGCCGGTGAGCTGGGGAATCAGTCTGGGTGAAGTCCACGCAGAAATGACCATGAATGCAAATACTGTTGGACTGAATGAGACCCCGTGATGGGGTGGGGGTAGTGCTAGGGTTGGAGTTAGCCAGAAGACCAGGGTCTGAGTCACAACTTCCACAACTAAGCGAGCAAGTTCTCTTTGAAAATAAAGTGGCGCCTGACCTGTGGTGGCGCAGTGGGATAAAGCCTCGACCTGGAACACTGAGGTTGCCGGTTCGAAACCTTGGGCTTGCCTGGTCAAGGCACATATGGGAGTTGATGCTTCCTGCTCCTCCCCCTTCTCTCTCTCTCCCCCCCCCCTCTCTCTTTCTCTCTCATTCCCCTCTCTCGAAAAATCAATCAATAAATAAATAAATAAAAAAGAAAATAAAGTGGCTCCCGTAGTGATTCGGCTGGCGAAGGCTCCAGTGTGGGGGGCGGAGCCTGTCCTCCGCTAGCCGGGACTCTGGGGGATGTGGGGACGGCGCTCACTGAGCAGATCCACAGGACCCTCTCACACCGCTGCCACTGCCCACGGAATAGCATTGAAAAGGCCCAGTGGGTTGCCGGTTTTCCAAACAGGACCTGGAAACACTAGGAACGAAAATGCGTTGCTTTCAGTTACACAACTATCACTAAGAGTGTTGTGTTAAAAATGTGATTGGACTCACCTGACCAGGCAGTGGCGCAATGGATAGAGCATCGGACTGGGATGCGGAGGACCCAGGTTCGAGACCCTGAGGTCCCCAGCTTGAGTGCGGACTAATCTGGTTTGAGCAAAGCTCACCAGCTTGGACCCAAGGTCGCTGGCTCGAGCAAGGGGTTACTCAGTCTGCTGAAGGCCCATGGTCAAGGCACATATGAGAAAGCAATCAATGAACTAAGGTGTCGCAATGAAAAACTAATGATTGATGCTTCTCATCTCTCTCTGTTCCTGTCTGTCCCTATCTATCCCTCTCTCTGACTCTCTGTAAAAAAAAAAAAAATGTGATTGGACTCAAGAAGGGTAATGTGTGGAACTGCTAATAATGTATTTGGTACCAATATGTAATTGTAAAAAAAAAAAAAAAAAGAGCCTGGAATTTATAGTTAGGAGTCCTAGTCTGAGTGGCAGTTTTAGTTTTGTGACTCTGAGAAAGAGCCTCAGCTATTTTGTCTGTAAAATGGGAAAACGTTTTGTCCCACATATTGGGTAGTGTTGACTATCAAACAAGAGAGTGTCTGTGACAATGTTTTGTAAGCTTTAAATGCTATCAATATAAGACCTTCAATTTTGAAAAAGTTTGCAAAGCCAGATTTTAGCATATCACCTTCTGTTTCAAGCTCACAGTAACTTCAGCTATTAATTAATCAGAGCTGCACCTCAGTCCCAAAGAACTGGCTGATTATTCCCATCACCTGATGGCCCTACCCTTTCTACCTGTTCACCGCGCAGAACTCATTCCCAGCATCCTCTCTGCTCTGTAGCTTGTCCTCCCTGCCCAACACCCAGCCCCCAGCCTCCCTCTTGCCTCTCTGGGCGCCTTTCACGAAATTTTTGTTGACTGCATGAATAGAGTGTGGAGTGCTTATTACAACATAGTGATTTCCCAACTTTTTAAGTGGCATTCCAAAATCATTGTGTGAAAATGTGCATAGATGTGTGTTTATTCTCACATGTCTGTTCAAAAAACAAGTTCCATAAAACAATACTTACCTTTACTGCATGGGATTCATGCTGATATTTTCTGTTCTGTTGTGATTTTTTTCTTTTTTCTTTTTAAAGAAAATGAGGGTTGCAACTGAATTGATTTCACTACCCAGACTAATGTATCGTGACCCACAATTTGGGAAACCCTGTTATGGAACGTGCCGGCAGCCAGGAACCTGTTCTCTGCGAGTCACTTGGGTTATCTGTGAGGCTTCTCTCAGCTCTGGCATGCAGGCCGATGCTAAAGAATAAAGAAAGTAGGGGGCTGTGGGAATACCAATTCAGCACCGTGGTGGCTTGAATACTTACTGCATGGAACGAACTTGTAGTTTCTCCTGGACAATGTGAGGAAGTCAAAATTGAATAAATGTTTAGGTTTCGGGCAATTACTGTTTGAGAAAGATTTTATTTTAGCCACACATATGTCATTGAGACGATGTAGAGATTTGCAAGGGTGACTTACTCCCAAATAAAGGTTAGATTCCCTGTCCAGGATCCCAGGGCCCCAAATGTTTCAGAGGCAGGAAGTCCTGGCGTCTGAAAGGAAACACAATAAGCACACTGTCTGGTTTGTGTCTTCCTCCGTAGAGGTGTGGGCAGCAGCCCGTGCTCAGACACACTGATTTGTCTTCAGCAAATGTATGACTATTCATACCCAGTGGCATAAAGACCATCAATATCCTCATATCAGCTGAGGTCATTAACAGGGTGTGAATACGTGTGCAGTCTTTAGAAACTGGGGGGTTTCCTGCTTCTCGTATCCTGGTCATGGGTCTTAGCAGAGCCTGTTTTCTGCCAAGTACCTTAGACCCAAGGGAAGGTCATAATGGCTTCTGAGGCCCCATTTGGACCAAGCCCTGCGAGAGAAAAAGCTTCTCTCTTGGACCCTACCTGACTGCAGTTCAAGGTCAGGGATCCTGCATTTCCACTTTGCCAATAGTGGTGGCCCTGACCTGTTCCTGGTCAGCAGACCTGATGTTTCCACTCAGCCTTCCACTCAGCTGCTCCTTACTACGTCTCCACGCGACTGGGATTTTCTTTCCCGAAGTTGGAAGACACCATCTTTGCGGCCTCAGTTTTCGATCTGATAAATTGAAAGGACAAAGGTGGCCGTCTTGGTGCTACCAATACTAATAGCCCTGACAACTGAGGCTGTTGATTACGAGCAAAGAACTGAAGGCACAAGGGCAGATCTGTTCAATTGTGTGTAAACGGTACTTTTTTTCTTCCTGTGAAATCTCAATACCTCCCTTAGGACATTGCAGCTTAAGTTTCTGAGCCACGCGCCTTTGATATTTACTCCGTTGGGGATTTTACTCTTAAGAAATCACTGTGGCAACAGAAACCATTTTGCCTCCATGAAAACGATGTCAAAGTCTTAAAATCCACGACATTTTAAGGCAGGATTCCAACCTCATTACTGCCAGGAATAAGATTCATCCAAGGTGGAAGTGTCCTCTCTTAGAACTCAGATCTGTCTCAGAATGGCTTTTCTTTCCCCCTTTGTTTTGGAAGCTAAGCAATTACTTTTTTTTTTTAAGTGAAAAAAAAATTGTGCTAATGCACAAAACTCTCTTTTCCCCCTCTCATTTATTTGAAATTGAACTTAACAAAGTCAGTTCCGAGCTAGCACTATATATGAGTAATGCTTTTTGTCCATAAAAGAGCATTGACTCAAATGCTACAGGAGTGCTGATTCTCTCTGCTTTGTGTGAGCATCCGTAATGACAAAGTGCTCATGTCAGGGTGTATAATGAAACTATAAATTGTTTTCATGAATGCTCTGAATCTGGTCTTTTACGGGGCAAATTCAAAAGGTATTTAGTGCCACATTTCACATGTGTGAATAACACCAGATGGTGCAGAGTAACGAATAAAAGTGAGGAAGTCCTGGTCAGGGCTCACACTGGCCCGTGTGGCGGGTGACGGTCAGGTGGGGGTGGCTCGCCGTGGGGGGAGTGGGAAAGGAGGGACGTAGAGTTCCCGCAAGGATATATTCGACTGTGTGGGGGTAATTTAAACGTATCTGAAATACTTGGCTCATAAAATCAGTCTCTGGTGGGACAGGGGCTACACTGGAATCACAGGAGTTGAGTATGTCTTGGCCCAGCTGGCGAACAAAAATTCTCAAGTGAGAAAATGTCTGCTGTGTTGTGTGGACAGGTGCCACCCATTGCCGTGATTTATGGTTCCATTAAATTATTTTTAATAACATTTTTGTGGGGGGTTTTAAATTATAGAAACCATGTAGGTTTATTCTAGAAAAGTTAGAAAACATAGAAAAGCATAAAGAATACAATTTTAGAAACAAGCAAATAGTTTTGCTACCAGGAGATAATTGTGAGTAATATACAAATGTCTTCCTGTAAACTTTTAACAAAGTTTTACATAATCTTATCTGGATATATAAATCCTTTTTTTTTTTTTTTTTTTAAAGAAAACCCATTAGAGGTCCAGCTATCTATTTACTTGGCTGTCATTTTTAAAAAGTATTCTACTGTTTTATTCATTTGTGAATGAAATGATTTTTATCTGCCCCAGTCTGCCAAAGTTTATGAACATTGAGGTTGGGGTTCTGTCGTGAGGGAAATAGGTCGGGTACTGGAGCAACGTATGTCAGTTACTGACAGATGTTTCTGGGCATCTGATCTCTAAAAAACGAGAAATCGCAACAGCACAGCAACCGAAATGCCTAACCCTGCAGGGCGGGGCGTGTGACACGGAGGTCCGCGGACGTTCTAACCGGCGCTTGGATTTATCTTGCAGTACCTGGTCTGCAAACGGAAGCTGGAGAGTAAGAAGGAGGCCCTGCTGATCCTCTCCAAGGAGCTGGACACATGCCAGCAGGAAAGGGACCAGTACAAACTCATGGCCAACCAGCTCCGAGAGCGCCACCAGTCCCTGAAGAAGAAGTACCGAGAGCTGATCGTATGTATTTCCTCCTGGTGACCTTCCTGTTCCCCTTGAAGCGAGGAAGAGGGCATTTCAACACGCTGTTTCTCAAAAACAAACAAACAAACAAAAAAAATGATTGAATTCAGAGAGTTTCAACGTAGAAAAATTAAGAAGTAGAAGTCATCACCTGGGCGTCCTCCACAGCCCAGGGCCACTGGCTAGTCGGTGTGCCGCTCCCTCCAGATTGCTTCCCCGGGCACCTGTGTGACGTACACACCGACGTATATACGTTTGTGTGCCTGTTTACTTAATAACTTACTCATAGGGAGTGTTTCTAAGAGGATTTGTGTTCTAAATCTGCACTGTCTCATACAGAAACCACATGTGGTTATTTAAATTAAGTAGAGTTCGGCCCTGGCCGGTTGGCTCAGTGGTAGAGCGTCGGCCTGGCGTGTGGGAGTCCCGGGTTCGATTCTCGGCCAGGGCACACAGGAGAGGCGCCCATCTGCTTCTCCACCCCTCCCCCTCTCCTTCCTCTCTGTCTCTCTCTTCTCCCGCAGCCAAGGCTCCATTGGAGCAAAGATTCCCCGGAGCTTAGGATGGCTCTGGATGCAGCAGAGCGATGCCCCAGAGGGGCAGACCATCGCCCCCTGGTGGGCATGTCGGGTGGATCTCGGTGGGACGCATGCGGGAGTCTGTCTGACTGCCTCCCCGTTTCCAGCTTCGGAAAATTGAAACAAACAAACAAAAATAAAATAAAATAAAATAAATAGAGTTCAATAGAATTGAAAATTCAGTTCTTCAGTCTCATCACTTTCTGTGGCTCAGCGGACATAGGCTCAGTGGGGACTGCTAAGTTGTGTTGCTATGGGACACTGCCATGGTGGCTACTATGCTGGGCAGTTCCCTAGAAGATGTCTCCACCACTGCAGAGTTCGGTTGGACAGTATTGTATAAATGTTGGTCTAAAATTTGCTCTTTCCACTCAGCTCTTTATTCTAGACCTCTCTCTAGGCCATACTTACAAATTTAGTTTATTTTTAAAAACAATTGCATAGTAAAATTTCCGTAATTTTTTTACTTTTCTCTTATCATGAGCATTTAAGTTTTCTCTAGGGTTTTATATGGCAAGATTTTTAAGAATATAAATTGTAGCAAAATGGAAGATACCAACGGCATAGTACTATTTTTGCATTCGTCATTTTTTATTCTTCTTTTCCAAGTGAGAGAAGGGGAGATAGAGAGACAGACTTTCTCATGCACCCTGACTGGGATCCACTTGGAAACCCCCATTTGGGGCCAATGCTCTGCCCATCTGGGGCCATGCTCACAACCAAGTTATTTTTAGCACCTGAGGCCAAGGCTCCATGGAGCCATCCTCAGCAGTTGGGGCTGATGCCCTAAAACCCATTGAGCTATGGCTGTGGGAGAAGAAAGGGTGGGTAAGGGGGAGGGGTGAAGAAACAGATGTTTGCTTCTTCTGTGTGCCCTGATTGGGAATTGAACCTGGGACATCCACACACGGGGCCAACGCTCTACCACTGAACCAGCCAGCTAGGTCTTCATTTTTCTCTCATGGATATAACCTCTTTTAAAGAGCTGCCACTGTTGCTAACATTTAACCAGTTGTGCTGAGACCATTGCACTGTCCTGGAACGGAAATAGTGTAGAAAGAGTCCTTAGGTTAAAATGGTGTTGACCTACAGACAAATTGACAGCATCAGATAAAAGTGTTCTCATTGATTGAGCGTTTATTCATGCACCTGAGGTATATGTATTCCTAGATGACACACAAGGGAGAGAAACTGAATCCTTTTGAGATAAAAAATCTGATGAGACTGGAAGTTCTCAGTTAATTTTCTTTTCTTTTGAGCCTATCCTTCCCCCCACCCTCCAAAATTATTCTGTTCTTAGAGAAAACTCATGTGTATATGAGTAGCCATTAATATTCCTTTGGATCTAACTATTTAAAGAGGAACTCAACTCAAACCAAATGAAATTTAAGTTGGGCTCTGCTCAAAAATAATTTTGATTAATCCAGGTTTTTGTTGCTGTTGTTGTTCACATAGTTTTAGAAAATATATAAGTTTGGTTCTAAATGGAACTGATTCCTTAATGGTTTTCCCAAAATAAGTCTGGTTCAGTTTATACTTACTTTTTTCAAAGCATATTTGAGCTTGGTTCAGCACATTGATGATTGTAGAGGGTGGAAGTTAGGAGGGTCTGGATTTAGTTCATAGTTTGGTTCAGTTCCTTGAATCTAAGTACTTTTAAATAAATAAATAAATAAATAAATAAATAAATAAATAAATAGGTAGATAAATAAGTAAGTAAATAAATAAAATGCAGCACCTGTTTCTTTGTAGGATGGCGATCCGTCACTTCCGCCCGAGAAGAGGAAACAGGTAAGACTTATCCCTGATCTTGGAGAACACTCAGATGGTTCGCATTGGCGTCTCAGAACAGTTAGGGAGATCAGGGAATCCCACATGTATAGAGAAATCTTTTATTTTCCGGGATTCTTTTATACTCCTGGGGGGGTGGGTGTTAGGGAAAACCCTGACTGCAGGGAGGGCTGGGGCTGGGTGGAGGGCGAGAGACACCCGCTGAAGGCCAGCAGGGTGGGAGGGGCACCCCACTCGCCCGCCTTCCCTTTCCTGTGGGGACCTCTGCTGGGAACCACGAGTCGAGGTTGATGGCTCTAGGACTTGAGCTTCCTGTTCCACGGATGGTGCTCTTTTACCATTCATCTTCTATCATTTCCGACTTTTTAAAGTCTGAAATTTTGTATTTTATTTTATTGATAACTTTAGTGTAGTTAGCACACAATATTCTATTAGCTTTAGGTGTCCAACCTGGTGGTTTAACATTTCTATGCCTTAGGATGTGGTCACCACGATGAGTGTCAGACCCGTCTGTCACCATACACCATTATTGTGATATTATTGATTGTTCCCTGCGCTGTACTTACATCCCCATGACTTAGTTATGTTCTAACTGCAGGTTTGCACCTCTTACTCCCCTTCACCTTTCCACTCAGTCCCCTAAACCCACTCGCGTCTGGCAACCATCAGTCTGTTTCTATTTTGTTTCTTCCTTTATGTTGTTCTTTAGATTCCATAGATAAGTGAGGGAATATAGCATTTTTCTTATTATGACTTATTTCACTTAGCTTAATACCTTCTGTGTCCACCCATGTTGTTGCAAATGGTAAGCTTTCAACGTTTTCACATTCTTGAGTAATGTCCACTATGTATACGTACATCTTCTTTATCCATACACCCATTGGTGGACACCACCAGCATTTCAGACTTTTAAAAACCATCTTACCAGCAAAACTCACAAGCCACTTATGTTCTTTGCTCCTAAATGGTAGCCAACATTATCTATTGACAAATTCAATTTGTCCCTGCAAATTTTAGATGCCCACTGTTATTACTCAGTAGATCCTTGTATATACTCATGGGTCTGTTTCTGGACTCTCTATTCTGTTCCTTTGAGCTTTCCATACAGTCCTGTGGTTGTACATATTATTCTGTGTTTACTTTATAATTCTTTTAACATCTATTCAGGCTCCTCTCCTCCCCTTTGCCCTTCCCTTCAGGAAGGTAAACTTACAAACCTTTTATCACATCCTCCTCTGAGGCCACCGATTCCCCTGCCTGCAAACTCATACCTATTGGTGTTTGACTTGGGGGTTGTTAAATTTATAGATTAATTTGGAGACAGTTAACATTTTCATATACTTAGGTCTAGGAATATTGTGCATAAAATTTCCTTTAATACAGTTGCATACATAGATACATACATACATACATACATACATATTGCTTTTCTCAAAGATACCTTTGTTAGAACTTTTAACTTCACAGTTGTTCTATACTGACATACCCTGACTGATGTATATATAGCCTTTTATGGGCTTGAAGGGAGCCCAGGCAATGGTGGTGTGAATGCAGTGTATTCTATGTTATGGGAAGTCTCTGCACCAGATCAGGGCTTCCAAACTGGTAGATGCAAATAAGGACAGATTTATTTGATCTCTTCATAGCTATAACTCAACATCCTGCTTTTGTTCATTGATCATATACCTGGCATTGCATGTATACTCCTTGGATTCATTACCTAGTGATATTTGGTGCTGTATAAACAGTATGCCCAGACGTGTGCTTGCACACACATACACATTTACTCTTAAATAGTGATTCAGTCCTGTGGTTACCCATTCAGTCATTCGGGTCTACTCACTCCCTTAACCTCCTTGCTATGTTATTTGATTACTTTACAATGTTGCAGGTTTGATCTAAAGTCAGATTTTTCTGTGGAGTCAAGTGATTTTTTAACCTAAACAAAATTACATGGAAATTTATCATTAATGTCTAATAATTGGGATCCTTAATCTGAAATTATGAGGTGCTTTTTTATTTTCTTTTATTTTTTTACAGAGACAGAGAGAGAGTCAGAGA
The DNA here is from genome assembly GCF_036850765.1 of Saccopteryx bilineata. Lineage (NCBI taxonomy): Eukaryota > Metazoa > Chordata > Mammalia > Chiroptera > Emballonuridae > Saccopteryx > Saccopteryx bilineata. Next base: position 249,473,096 of record NC_089494.1, read on the forward strand.
GAGGGATAGATAGAGACAGACAGACAGGAACAGAGAGAGATGAGAAGCATCAATCATCAGTTTTTTGTTGCGACATCTTAGTTGTTCATTGATTGCTCTCTCACATGTGCCTTGACGGTGGGCCTTCAGCAGACCAAGTAACCTCTTGCTCGAGCCAGCGACCTTGGGTCCAAGCTGGTGAGCTTTGCTCAAACCAGATGAGCCTGCGCTCAAGCTGGCGACCTCGGGGTCCCGAACCTGGGTCCTCTGCATCCCAGTCTGATGCTCTATCCACTGCGCCACCGCCTGTGGTGCTTTCTTGTGTGTGTTTTTGGTGGCTATGAGCAGTCATCTCAGTCAGGGTTTTAGAATTTGTTAGTATTCATAGAGGAGTTTTACAGTGGAAAGGAGTTTATGTTTGTGACTGTATAATAAAAAATCTACATTGACTGAGGAGAATCTGATGAATTCCAGTAAGTTTGTCAAGCTGCATTCTTATGGCTCTAAAAAAAAAAAAATCAAACAAAATAAAATAAAACAAACAAACAAATTCAATGTTCTAAGGACTGGCTTTGTAGCTTTTAATATGGCATTGTGTTTCTTTCCCTTTAGTTAGTAGGATGCCTTGAGCTTACACTCTGTACCCTTCCTACTGGGGTGGGAACCACTGACTTGCTGTATGAAATAGGATGCATTGGGGTGCAAGGGACAGAAATCCTACACTGCTTAGACAGTGAGGAATCAACGGCCTTACAGAACCAACTCCAGAGGTGGTGCAGGCTTCACTTGCTGCACAGTCATCACCTACTGCTTCTCTCCACCTGCCACACTTAGCAAATAAAAGTACATGTAACAGTACAAGACTCCTCAGATAGACAATTCATACTTTTTCAGTATAAATGCATGTCCCATGCTGGTGCTAAAACGTTAATAAACCTTGTTTATCTGAAATTCACATTGAACTGGGCACTTTGTATTTTATCTGGCCCCTCTATCTCTGTGCCGATTTTAATGTCAGCTTCTTCCTGAATTTAGCGTGAGCTTTCTTCCACACGGGTTCCCTGCAGCAGGAGAGCCGGAGAACCCAGCCATGGAACAGAAGTCCTTTTCGCCTAGAATCTAACTGGGGGTGTTGGATATGCTCCCGTCCTGGTCTCCTAACACTCACCAGGAGAGCACTATTCACTAATTGCCTTTGTAATGACACCCATCAAAGTAAATGTGTGGCCTTGGGAAGGTCGTTTTGGGGTGTCTGAGTCCCAGCTTTCTCACCTCTAAGATGGGAGTAAGTGGTGCCCACCACGTAGCGTGGCTATAGGGAACAAATGAGATGTTGCAAGTAGGGTTTTCAGTTCCGTTTTTCTGGACCAGTGGTTCTCATACTCTTGAGAATCAGAGATATTTTTGAGAATATAATGAAAGCCATGAGCTTTTGCTCCATTAATGGGATACATACATGCCCACAAAAATGTCTGCATCCAATTTCCTAGATTCACAGTCTGCAGCCTGTCTGTGGTTCCTTGAGGTTCTTTGGGCTGCATTTAAGAGCTGCTGTTCTAAATGTACTAAGGGTTCTCCTCAGATATAAGTGGAAACAGTGCCACATACTCCGTCTTTGCATCACTTTGTGCTTTTCAGAAACTATTCAATATATATGCATGCATGGCTGGCTGGCTGGCTGGATGAGTGGGTGGATGGATGGATGGATGGATGGACGGACGGACGGATGGATGGATGGACGTGTAATCTCCCAATTATCTTCTAAGGTCACACAGTCAAGTTATGGCTTTCACAAAGTCTCAAGGACACATTATGGGTGTCATAGATTCAAATTTAACCCAACCACTTGCTGGCTGGGCGATCTTGTATAACTTTTCTAAGATTCAATTTCCTTCTCTTCAAAATAAATATCATTATGAGACGCATTCATCAAGTTCTTATGAGGAACTGATATGATAATGCTTGTAATGCTTATTTCCATGCACTTGGTGAATTTTCAGTGGTGAGTGCAAACGTGGACGGGCTGTTTTTTATTTTCTCCTGTGACTTGTCCAGGGTCAGCGAGCAGGTTGATGGAGCAGCACCAGAATCCAGATCTCCTCACTTGTGGTTCAGAGTTTGAGTTCAGGCTTGTTGTTGTTGTTCTACATTTGATTCTTAGAATGTTTGAGTGGAGAGGAAGCATAATTCGTGTTTAATCCCACCCATTCTGAACGTCCGAAGATTACATTCTTTATCCAATGCCCTCTGCTTCAGAGTGGTGGAGAACCAGAAACTGACCCAGGAGTTCTTACTGATGCCAGTGTTCTTTCTTGTAGCAAACAATATCTGGCTACAATTTTTTCTTTTTTTTTCTTTTTTTTTTTTAATTTTTTTTTTTATTTTTAGAGAGGAGAGAGAGAGACAGAGAGAGGAGAGGCCAAGAGAGACAAGGCGGGGGGGAGCTGGAAGCATCAACTCCCATATGTGCCTTGACCAGGCAAGCCCAGGGTTTCGAACCGGCAACCTCAGCATTTCCAGGTCGGCGCTTTATCCACTGCGCCACCACAGGTCAAGCTGGCTACAATTTTTTCCTGCTTTCTTTTTTTGTCTCCTCCTCAGAGAACAGACCAGAACTTTCATGGTTGTGGTTCTAGAAATATAGTTGTCGAGGCTTTCTTTTAGAATATAGAATCCTTTTTAAAACAACTCAATTTCCAATGGTAAATCAGCCGTTAGAGAAGCGGTGAAGAAATCGTGACAACAGTGATGCACTAATAGCTTCTCGAGGAGTTTTGAAATGAAAATTTCTTCGTGGTACTCCGGGCAGAACTGTGCAGAGAGCACCTCTTTGCACTGTGGCGAGAGATCAACAGAAGATCTCAGACAACCCTGCAAATAGTTTTCTTTTGCTGAACAAGAAGTCTCTCCAAAAAAAGACAAAGGAGAGTTTAAATGATCTTGGGTTGATTTTCTTATAAAGTGGAATTTCGGGGGAATCATAGCAGCACATTTTCCCCATGCAAATTCCTCATTGAATAAATTATCAGATGCGGGCCCTGGCGGGTTGGCTCAGCGGTGGAGCATCGGCCTGGCGTGCAGGAGTCCCAGGTTTGATTCCCGGCCAGGACACACAGGAGAAGCACCCATCTGCTTCTCCACCCCTCCCCCTCTCCTTCCTCTCTGTTTCTCTCTTCTCCTCCCGCAGCCAAGGCTTCATTGGAGCAAAGATGGCCCGGGCGCTGGGGATGGCTCTGTGGTCTCTGCCTCAGGCGCTAGAATGGCTCTGGATGCAACAGAGCGACGCCCCAGAGGGGCAGAGCATCGCCCCCTGGTGGGCAGAACATCGCACCCTGGTGGGCGTGCCGGGTGGATCCCGGTCGGGCGCATGCGGGAGTCTGTCTGACTGCCTCCCCATTTCCAGCTTCGGAAAAATGAAAAAGAAAAAAAAAATTATCAGATGCATCCTTGTCTTTTCCGGTTTTGATTTCAAGCAGATATACCACAAGAGGCATTCCTCTCAGTCCAGGAGGGAGGCTTTGCTTTCTTCCCTTAAAAAGTGATGGCTTATTTAGATGCTGACATGCGCCAGGATGACAACCCTGGAGAAATCAGAGCATAGAGTGGCCCTTTGTGGGATGGGAGGGAGCCTTTTACTTCAATAGCAAAGTCTTCTTGGTCAATCCTATTTTGGTCCCCAGTGACTGCATATCAGAGCAACTTTGTATCTGTGTCCTGGTTTGATGCTCAGAACCTAAAACTTCCTTCAAAGGTCTCCAGTGCTTTGAGATGTTTCTTTCATAACACTTTGAACAGTACACTTTACTGTCACACCAGGGAAACTGGAGAGACATCCAGGGTCCAGCCTGTGGGAAATCTTCCAAAACATAATGGTAACTCCTTCCGAGCCCAAATGCCTCTGGCTATAAGCCCTTTGAATCTTAGCAACAATTTTGCAAGGAAGGTGAGAGCATCCACCTCCCCCAATTTGTAGAGGAGGAAATTTAGGCTCAATGAGTCTAAAGAATTTGGGAGCTGTTAAGGGAGCTACTAAGTGGCAGATGCAGAATCATAATGACCAAGATTAAGCAAACATTTATTTAAATAGCAACCTCCAAACCTATTGAAGAGTGTTTGCCTGTGGACTGGAAATGCATGCATTCGCAAGTGTGTGTTTTGAGATTATGAGGTGGGAGTAAGGCTGCTGAGGGCTCCTTGCACAGCCAAGAAAATATGTATGGAATAATCTCCCGGGTGCTTGTTTTCTTGTAAATCAGAAAGCTGTCGCTGTAGCCAAGGTCATCACTTTGGCAGTTGCTATGAATAGGGGGCCCTTGCTCAGCAAAAACAAGTTTCACTCTATTACTATTAACATAGGAGTCGCCATATACCAAAGCAGCCGAGTAGAAATTGCAATTAAATTTGCTATCAATCACACCTCTCAAGTAGGCTTGATATTGCATCAAGCTTTTTTTTTACTTATTGTTGTTTAATGTAGTGCTTTCCCCTGCTGAAGGTGTGGGTTTAAGGGGTTCAGAGTATCGAACTTTTTAACACCCTGTAGTTGAGCAGCATTTTCTAAATCTGATCTGTCTCTTTTTCTCTCTCATTCTCTTAGGAAGTAAGTGCCTAGGTCAAGGTTTTACCCCTCTCTCTCTCTCTCTCTCTCTCTCTCTTTCTCTGTCTCTCTCTCTGATTTTTCCCTCTGATTTTTGAATTCCAGTTTTGTTATACCAGCAACTTAAGGAGTAAGGTACAGGGCTTTCGGGTGATGCATGGTGTTAACATGACGATGGAGAGTAACCTTTTCACGGTCAGGTTAACTGAAATGATGTTCATTCTACAAATGACCAAGATTCAAGCTGACTGAGGGATTGTTCCTGGAATGTTGCCTTTTCGCCCCCCTGGTCGCTGGCCTGAATCCTTGAAAGACTCTGAAGCCCTGTGGTTCCGCCCAGTGTCTGGGCTAGCACGTGTGGGAAGGTTAACCTTAAACTTTTTATCAGTGTCTTTTCACTGCCCTTTTAGGTTCAGTGAATGGGGCCTGCGAATTTAACTAACCAGAAAGGGGTTACCTGGAGAAAAAAAAAGCATATAATTGTATGAATAGTTTACGTGGAAGGAAGTTCACAGAAAAGAAAGAAAACTGAAAGAAGTGGTTAGATGTAGGGGCTTAGATACCATTCTAACAAAAGGGAGGGTGTTCGGGCTTCAAGAGGTGGTGAGTTGTGGGAAAGTAACCAGACACTAAAGGGAGATTAGGGTTATTTTAGTTAGGGTTGTTTCCTGTGCCCACTTCCCATCTCTGGTGGCCCCAGGCGTGCTCCTCTTCCTGGTCCTGGGGACGATGGGACGTGCTCACAAAAGGAATGGTAGGCCCTGCATTTAGGCAGAAAATGGGAAGAAAGAGAACTGTCTGTATCTGTTGGTTCTCAATTGCCTTTAGCTCAAAATAATCCTTATGACAAAGTAGTATATTTTGGAGTGACATATTCTGAATCCCCTCATAATCCACTTTTCATTTCTTACATCGGGGAGAAAAAAAATGGTACATTGTGGATCCTTTTCTCCCCATTTCAAAGATTTAGAGCCGTTTCTTCCAGCTAGCATCCTGAACTCCCTTCCTTAGGAGCCAGCCTTGATTACGGGATCATTGAAAACAGAGGAGTCCTTAACGGTGATTGTCGCTGCCAAGTGTGATGTATCATTAAAAATAAACCAAAACACCTCCCATCACTTTTTATAAGCTTAAAAAATTTATTGCGTCCAGAGTGTAAACTGTTCTGACATATTTTGTGACATTTCGAAAAAGAATGGGGAGAGCGGTAGAAGCAGGAGCTAATTTAGGGCACAGAAGGGCCTGAAGAACATGGGAGAGGCTCCCCTGAACCACAGGACCGATCCGCGTGGGTGACAGTTTCTGCAGCAAGGCGGAGGGAGCGCTGGACTGCTCTCAGCCCGCGGATCTCTGCCTTCACCACTGTCCGGGGCTGCTGCCTGCCTCTCCGTGCAGGGAGCATTTCCGTGAGCCCCCTCGTTCCCACAGCAGGGGCTGGCCTCCGCCAGGGGCTCCTGCAGACAGCGGTTGTAACTGGGGTTGAGCTCTTCCAGTACAAAGGCAGTGGAATGGAGAGCCATGAGCTATATAATACGTATACTTTGAGCCTCAGCTCTCCCTGCGTTTTCATTAGATCTCTCCGCCCTCCTTTCCACATCCCAGTTTTAATAGATAAACTTCTACACCCCTCCCCCCCAAAAAAAGAGTGACACAGATATATATATATATATGGATTGTACACTATATTCCATCGCATTCAGCATTCCGCTATTATCAGAGCTAAAATGTCAACCTTTACTGTCGGCCCCGGCTAGATCTGAATATTGAAAAGAGACCTTCTTTTTTAAGCCTTTTCATGTTTGGCTATTTACGCTCCCTAGAGATTTAGAGGAAATAATCTCTCGGTGTTGTTTTGTTTCCCTGTGAAATCCTTCGCAGCGCCTGCCCCCTTTTCCCTGACATTTCCTATACCCAGGGCTGCTATTCTAAACCAGTGGTCATAGAATCCTCCTCAGTAACGCAGAGACAAGACGCCCTGCATAGCTGATAAATTATAAGGAAGTGTCGCATGTTCACTTGATGGATTGTTATAGTGAATGTGTGTGAGTCACGGGTGTTATTTTTGGTCGAGACAATCGAGTGAACTTTTCTCCTCTCTTTTGAGTGCTTTAAAGTGTACTACTCTTTATTTATTTATTTTTTTATTCTTTCAGGTGTTAGGCATCGTATCAGAATAGTCATTTTCTAGTTTTCAAAGTTATTGTTTTTGGAGTTGAGGAGGTGGAAGGTCTGCTGAATAGGAAAGAATTGTACATTGACAAGTAATCTAGCCTGTGAGATGTAAAAGAAAATTACACGTCACCTTCTTTAAAGCCAGAAGCTGCCCCCGACCCCAGCCTACCCCTGGGGTCAGCCTTAAAGCTGGTGTAGATTCACCAAGAATTCACCTGGCGGCAAGGCGAGTCTGATTGACTATTGTTTTGCAGCTGCTGTAGACACGCCTGGCTTTATTTTGATAGATTTCTTTTTAGCCAGGCTGCAGAGTTAATAATGTTTGACAATCACATCACTGGGTCTCTGAGTCACTGTTTCCTGAAGCAGCCCTGTCCTCTGCTCTATGTGTCACTGGGACCTTTGAGGTATATGCCGGGGGGCCTGCCCTGCCCTAATGTCTAAACACCGGGGAGCATCGCCAAGCTCGGTGCTGTTCAAAGTGAGGCCCAAGGACCAGCGCCGGGTTGCAGGCTGCTCTTTCTGGACGAACTAAGTGCAGAAATTAAGAGTAAGAGTTCAGCATGAGTTTTGAATCTAACAAACACTTGGGGTCTTGATGCCTTCTTACACTCATTTTCCTCGTGATTGATTTTTTTTTTTTTTTTTTTTTGTATTTTTCCGAAGCTGGAAATGGGGAGAGACAGTCAGACAGACTCCCGCATGCGCCTGACCGGGATCCACCCGGCACGCCCACCAGGGGGCGACGCTCTGCCCACCAGGGAGCGATGCTCTGCCCCTCTGGGGCGTCGCTCTGTCGCAACCAGAGCCACTCTAGCGCCTGGGGCGGAGGCCAAGGAGCCATCCCCAGCGCCCAGGCCATCTTTGCTCCAATGGAACCTTGGCTGCGGGAGGGGAAGAGAGAGACAGAGAGGAAGGAGAGGGGGAGGGGTGGAGAAGCAGATGGGCGCTTCTCCTGTGTGCCCTGGCCGGGAATCGAACCCGGGACTTCTGCACGCCAGGCCGACGCTCTACCGCTGAGCCAACCGGCCAGGGCTCGTGATTGATTTTTATTGGGCTTTGCAGAATTACTGGTTGGTGACAGAGTAGAGGTGGAAAACCAGTCTTTCCCCCCTGCGAGAGGAAGTTGTACTGATTTAGATGCTGCAGTTGAGTTGGTGAGGGAACATCCACCCACCCCAAGGGCTCAAGCCAAGGTTGGAACACTGCAGATTTTTTTTGTCGTTATTTGCCTTTTATTAGGTTTTCACTGTTACTCTTACAAGCATTGCTTTCTGAGCATCTCTTCCGTCTGAGAAAAGGCAGGCTGCTGCAACGGTGAATTTCGCCGTGCGTCCTGCAGGTGGGATGCTGATGCCAGCCCGTGTGCAGGCTGCAGCCGGCCCCTCTCCCCTCCTCCGGGCCAGGCGCTCGGCCTGTCCCTCCATCCACTGGGAAGGGACTGTGCGTGCCGGGTTGGTCTGGAAAGTGTGCTAGAGTTGTGTGGAGGAACCGCGGAGGCTGCCCACGTGTGATAGTTGGTGCTGCGGAGGGAGAGCTGTGGAAGGAGGGGCTGTCCACTCCACTGCAGTCTCTGGGGTGAACTGCTCTCCAAAGTGGAGGGTTCTCACTGGGATAGGGGAGAGGGAGGGGGGGAAGGGGGAAGCCAGTAGCTAGAACTCCGTCCTGCCGCCCCCCCCCTCCCCCGCTTTCCACAAGGCTCACTCTCTCTCCCTTTTCACATCTTGGTTCCAATGTGGCCTTGCCAGGTCTTCTGTGGCTCCTGTCCGGGGCACACTCCGTTCCCTTTGCCTGCTTTATTTTCCTCCTTAGTCCTAATCGTTCAGCTACTGGGTCATTATTTATTTTTTATTATAATACAATGTAATTAATGTAATATCATCTGTTAAAGTGTAAGTTTACAAGGGCTGAGGGTTTTGTCCATATTGCTCCCTGCTGTAGCTCCAGAGTCTAAAACAGTGCCTGGCACACAGTAGATGCTTATAATAAAAATTCATTTTGTTTGTTACAAAATGAATAGATGAATAAGGAACAGTGAAGAGGTGGGATCACAAAGGAGCCAGTTGTGTCCAAGGAGGCATTTGGCCATATCCACCCAACGCTCACTGTGAGCTAAAGTGCATAATCAAGGGGAGACAATCACCCTTTAAGCCAGGGGTCCCCAAACTACGGCCCGCGGGCCACATGCGGCCCCCTGTGACCATTTATCTGGCCCCCGCCGCACTTCCAGAAGGGGAACCTCTTTCATTGGTGGTCAGTGAGAGGAGCACAGGATGCAGATGCATAGGATGCCACAAAGCGCAGTGTCGCTCACGTACAGTACTATTTCCGGTGATGTGGGATGCAAGCATCACTCCGGAAGTGCATCATATGACGCACATCCGGTCTGCAGCTGCGGTGCCCCACATTGAAATACTGGTCAGTTTGTTGATTTAAATTTACTTGTTCTTTATTTTAAATATTTGTTCTCATTTTGTTTTTTTACTTTAAAATAAGATATGTGCAGTGTGCATAGGGATTTGTTCACAGTTTTTTTTATAGTCTGGCCCTCCAACAGTCTGAGGGACAGTGAACTGGCCCCCTGTGTGAAAAGTTTGGGGACCCCTGCTTTAAGCAGTGCCTGTGCATGCCAAGCACTGTGGTAGGTGTCCCGTGTTCATTACTCAACTGTAGTATCCAATCTCCACATGCAGTGTGTATGGTGATTCCATTTTACAGATGGGGAAACTCAAGAGGTCAAGGAACTCACCCAAGGTGACCCAGCCCAGCAAGTTGCAGGACAGGGATCTAATTTAGTCTTTCTGATTCCATCGAGAGAAATTTCCAGAAATGCTCCATTGGTAACAGCAGCTGTTGTTTCTTTCTTTGCTTTCCTCCCTGTAAAATGGGAGTTAATTTTCCACATCCTTCACCAAATTTTTATCTGCTGAGAACAGAATCTGGGAAAATTGGAATGCACCTATTACAAGATATGAGCTTTGCAGATTCTAGGTAGAAAACTTAGACCACGTTATTGAGTAATGTCGACAGTGAGTAGCAATCAGGGCTTGGTTAAATCCAGCCAGTGGTGATGAGTGGACTTTTCTGTGCAAGTCTCCGTGCCAGATACTGGTTTCAGCACGGGTGATTGTCATCATTATTCCAGATACCTCCCTAGGCTGAGATCGCAGCCTCCAGGCGCAGTGTCTCTCATTTAAAAAATAGCTACGGCCTGATTGGTGATGGTGCAAGGGATAGAGCATCAACCCTGGAACACGGAGATCTCTGGTTCGAGACCCCTGGCTTGCCCGGTTAAGGCACAAACAAGAAGCAACTACAAGTTGATGCTTTCCCCTCCTCCCCACAGCCTTTCTCTTTCTCTCTCCTCTCTCTAAACATCAATAACTGAAATCTTTAAAAAATAAAATAAGATAAATAGTTATGGGGTCTTTACTTGGTGCTTGAGGTAGATCAGTATAGAAAACACAGTTCTGGCCCTGGCCGATTGGCTCATTGGTAGAACGTTGGCCTGGCGTGTGGAAGTCCCGGGTTTGATTCCTGGTCAGGGCACACAGGAAAAGCACCCATCTGCTTCTCCACCCCTCGCCCTCTCCTTCTACTCTGTCTCTCTCTTCCCCTCCTGCAGTCAGGGCTCCATTGGAGCAAAGATGGCCCAGGTGCTGAGGACGGCTCCATGGCCTTCGCCTCAGGCTCTAAAATGGCTCCAATTGCAGCAGAGCAACAGCCCAGATGGGCAGAGCATCGCTCCCTGGTGGGCGTGCCTGGTGGATCCCGGTCCTGCACATGCAGGAGTCTGTCTGACTGCCTCCCTTTTCTAACTTTGAAAAAAATACAAGAAGTACAAAAAAACCCCGAAAACACAGTGCCTTGCCCTTCATGTAACTTCTGTTTTAGGAAGGAGGAGACAGGATATAAGTAGTGAGCAATAAACCATAACATAAACTACATGGTATGCTAAATGTGCTGTGGAAAAAAAGAAAGAGTTGTGTAGGGAAGGGGCTTGGGCGTACAGGGTGGAGGTGGGCAGGTGGTGGTATGAGATGAAGGGGTTTATGGGACCTCCTTGAGACCAGGAACTTTGAACAAGCGCCAGAAAGAGGTGAAGGTGTGAGCCAAGAGGTGTTTTGGAGGGGGAGCATTCCCGTGAGAGAGACAGTGTGACAGCGCTGAGCTGGGGTCGTGCCCAGTACATATGGGGAGTAGCAAGGAGCATGAAGGGAAAGTGAACTGGGTGGGGGATACCTTGAGGGTGGAGACCCCAGATACCCCGATAGATGGGATATAGGAGATGAGATAAAGTAAGGAGTCAAGGATCATTCTGGGTTTAATTTTTATATTCTTTCACCTTCAGTGGCTTTTTAGTACCTAGCATAACTGAGTATTCTCCAAAGTGGCAGCATGGGAGTCTGTGGAGATTTAGCCACTACAGTTGCCTAGTGTCCTAATGGCTCTGGACCTGAGTGTCTTCCCTTATAGTAATGTGAACGGACTCTACAAGATTATCTTTGAAATCCCTGTGGGACGATTTCTGAATGATTCCTTTTCAAGAGTCATATTTTGATTACTTGCTTCCTTCTCTCCTTCTTTCCTTCTCTCCTTTCTTCCTTCTCCCCTCCCTCCCTTCCTACTTCCCTTCCTTCCTTCCTTCCTTCCTTCCTTCCTTCCTTCCTTCCTTCCTTCCTTCCTTCCTTCCTTCGTCACGAGTCTTTAATACATTGGCTGGAACACAGGCTTCCCGGAGCTCAGGAAGCAGAGAATGGAATCTCTGCCTCTCCACAACTTGCTGTCTTCTTGCTAATGTTAGGCAAGAGCATGGTAAGCACGGTGAGAATTGGGGCAAATAACAGCTAGCAAAATACCAATAGTTCCTCAGAACGGGAAGCCACATGAGGCTCAGTGGAATGGTAAGTTACAGGTTCGAGTGGACGAAGCATGTCCATAGTTGGGGAGAGCGAGCCATTCCAGGTTTGGGGAAGCCTGAAGAAGGGGTAGGAGCGAGGAAAAGGTGCCCACACGTTATGGGGAAAGGGCAGTGATGTTGTGAGTTGGAGTGGGATTGGGAAGGGAGGCTGGCTATTGGACAACCTCTCACATGGGCAGGAGGGATCTGGGTCTGAGCAGGATGCAACTCTCAAGGAAGGGATGACGTCATAAAGATGGGACTGGCTGGTGATCATCCTGACTATTTGGGAACAAGGAGGTAGGGAAACTCGCCCAGGAGACTGTTGCGTTATTCCTGGATCCCGGTTTCTGAAATTGTAGCACGTCACTCGTGTCTTCTCTGGCTGCTGCTTCTGTGGTCAGAATTCTGGGCATTGAGGTGGCAAAGAAACATCCATGACACAAGATCTATTTGAAGGGGGAAAAAAAACATCGAAACAAGGAAATGAAACTTTTCCTGTATTGTTAGCCCAGATTTTAGCATTAAAGTCTGTGTCCACTTGGCAAGATTTTTAGTGACGAACTCTTAATTAATTAATTTCTTTTTATAAAAAGTTAAATGCGACCAATTTATTATTATTATCATTATTATTTGTTTATGAACCATTCTGGAAACAAAGAACATCCCCAAATTGAGGGTCACGGCCCACTTCATTTCCTGCATGCGGTCGTGGCGTGATTTGCACACCTGCAGCATTCATCTATATACGTTTCCTCTCATGGGCTCCGTGTGGTTCAGCTGGGCCTGGACACCAGCCTCTACAAGTTCAATAAAACCTCACATTTATCCACTCCTCCGTTTCTGATTGTATTTCATAATGTGTTGGTATTTCCAGGCTAATCTTGCACAACTATTGAGAGATTCTCAGGACCGAAATAAACGTCTGGGAGAAGAAATTAAAGAACTTCAGCAAAGGCTTGGAGAAGTCCAGGGTGACAATAAGGTATCGTGAATATTTAAAGAGAAAAGGCCCCGCGGAGTAATCGTGTGCTAGAGGTTTATGTAGAACACATCAGAATAATGGAATGCGGCATTTGCTGAAAAATTTGTTATAGATTTTTTCCATTTGCAATGAAAATTCACAGTCGAACATTTCTTATCTTTATGACATTCCCTTTGTGTGTGCGTGCGTGCGCACGCGTATGTGTGTGTCTCTGAGTTGCTCTAAAATATTGTCACAACTCATTGTAGAAGTTTCATTATGTTCAGCTTGATGGTGAATAACATTGTGGTTGAGGGCAAAATAAAACCCAAATGCTATACTTTCCCCCTTCTATACAAATAATGGATTTGTGGCTCAGATGATTTGGAATTATTCACGTTCGGTTTTGAATTTTAAGTAGTCATCCTACTAATTATGTTCACATAACCAATTTATTTTATTGCTAAATTTGGCAATTTGTATGGAACATTGCTCAAAATCCACTGCTTGGTATTAATCAAACTCCCCTGTTGGCAACGTTAATTATAAAATATGAACTCATAAACTCCAAACTAAATGTGTGCACTCTCTCTCTCCCAGCCGAAGCTATGAACAAAAGTACAATTGAGAAAAAGGAAGAAGAACTACGGAAGTTCAATTCTGTCCCCACAAATAATTTCCCACTTTGCCTGGACAGATTTATTTTTAATTCCTTGCCGGAGGCAGCTTTCTCAACAGAGATGGCTGTTGGAGTTTAACTCAGGAAAACTACATGGTGGGGAAATGTTTTTTTACAACATGACCACCTTCCTTGACAAATTGTGGTGCTGGTCATAGTGTCTGAGAGTCGTTGGCTATTGGAAGGCACCATTTGGAAAGATGTGAACGTTCTTTAAAAATGCACGGAAGAGTCTGGTTACCCAAGAACCCTTCTACAACAAGAGCTCAGAGAGGATTTGAGCGCACTACTCTCCCGAGAGTCTCCATCCGTGGGAAGTCTTCGTTACAGGCAGACTTCACTAAATCTGCCTCTAAAAATTCTTTTTATTACCTCTTAGATTTAACATATATTTGAAAATTTAGGCTTTCCTATTTCCAGTCATGACATAGGGAGTGGGAAAGAATGCCTAAGGAAGGTTCTTTTTAACACGGGACAAGTTAATCAGGCCTCTGGTGTCATTTTAGCATCAGTAAAAGGATTTAAGCTGTGGGACCTAGCTGTTTGGTCCGTAATTAAAGGCCAGAGATTCTGGGTCACTTCCTCAAGTGATAACAGCAGGGCGAGGTTTCCTAGAGAATCAAATGAAGTGTGTGCGGTAGTTTCCTCTAAACCCGTAAAAATACGAGAGGAATTTTGGAGACATTATAAACCCACAAAATACTGAAACGTTTTATAATGTGGTTTTTGGATCTATGATCTTGACTGATTTTATTCTTCTTTGTTTGTCTGTTTGTTTTTGAGCTACTCCCCCCGCCCCCCAACTTCCAGCTTCCCTAAATACACCTTATCTTTAGGTCACTTTTAATTGTATCACCTTTTAGGCATGAGATATTTTAGGAATTGACATTAATAACTGATATTTCAAGGAAAAAAAGGGAGTGTGTGTGCGTGTGTCTGTATGTCTGTGTGTGCCTGTGTGTTTGTGTGTGTGTGTCTGTGTGTGTGTGTCTGTGTATGTGTCTGTGTGTGTGTGTCTGTGTGTTTGTGTGTCTGTGTGTGTGTCTCTGTGTGTCTGTGTATGTGTGTGTGTCTGTGTGTTTGTGTGTGTCTGTATGTGTGTGTCTGTGTGTCTGTATGTGTGTGTGTCTCTGTGCCTCTGTGTGTGTGTGTCTGTGCGTGTGTGTGTCTCTGTGCCTCTGTGTGTGTCTGTGTGTGTGTCTGTGCGTGTGTCTCTGTGTGTGTGTTTGTGTGTGTGTCTGTGTGTGTATGTGTCTCTGTGCCTCTGTGTGTGTGTCTGTGTGTGTGTGTGCGTGTGTGTGTCTCTGTGCCTCTGTGTGTGTGTCTGTGTGTGTGTCTGTGCGTGTGTCTCTGTGTGTGTGTTTGTGTGTGTGTCTGTGCGTGTGTGTGTCTCTGTGCCTCTGTGTGTGTCTGTGTGTGTGTCTGTGCGTGTGTCTCTGTGTGTGTGTTTGTGTGTGTGTCTGTGTGTGTATGTGTCTCTGTGCCTCTGTGTGTGTGTCTGTGTGTGTGTCTGTGTGTGTGTTTGTGTGTGTCTGTGTCTCTGTACCTCTGTGTGTGTGTCTGTGTGTGTGTCTGTGCGTGTGTCTCTGTGTGTGTGTTTGTGTGTGTGTCTGTGCGTGTGCCTCTGTGTGTGTGTCTGTGTGTGTGTGTGCGTGTGTGTGTCTCTGTGCCTCTGTGTGTGTGTCTGTGTGTGTGTCTGTGCGTGTGTCTCTGTGTGTGTGTTTGTGTGTGTGTCTGTGCGTGTGTGTGTCTCTGTGCCTCTGTGTGTGTCTGTGTGTGTGTCTGTGCGTGTGTCTCTGTGTGTGTGTTTGTGTGTGTGTCTGTGCGTGTGTGTGTCTCTGTGCCTCTGTGTGTGTGTCTGTGTGTGTGTCTGTGTGTGTATGTGTCTCTGTGCCTCTGTGTGTGTGTCTGTGTGTATGTGTCTCTGTATGTGTCTGTGTCTGTGTGTGTGTGTCTGTGTGTGTGTCTCTGTGTGTGTGTTTGTGTGTATGTGTCTCTGTATGTGTCTGTGTCTGTGTCTGTGTCTCTGTGTGTGTGTTTGTGTGTGTGTCTGTGTGTGTGTTTGTGTGTGTGTCTGTGTGTGTATGTGTCTCTGTGCCTCTGTGTGTGTGTCTGTGTGTGTGTGTCTGTGTGTGTGTCTCTGTATGTGTCTGTGTGTGTGTTTGTGTGTGTCTGTGTCTCTGTACCTCTGTGTGTGTGTCTCTGTGTGTGTGTGTCTGTGTATGTGTCTCTGTGTGTGTGTCTCTGTGTGTGTGTCTGTGTGTGTAACACTAAACCCCGAGTCCGGGGCTTCTCTTGCTTTGACACAGCCTGAACTTCATGGTTTGCTTGGGCTCTCTGTCTGGGTCTTTATTCCAGCACCTGGACACATTGGTCAAACTTTGTTTTCTCACTCAAGGTTTAGAATTTAGTGACTCAAATTTATGCCTGTGATGTAATTCACCTGCCAAAATGTGCAGGGAGGGTGCTATAATGTTCAGCTGACCCTGTGTCTCAGAGCCCAGCCTCTCTCCCTCAAAAAATACTAACCGAAATGAGCCCCAGTGATTTCATGCATTCTCATTTGCATCTAAAGTGATAGGCCTGGCATCTTTACAGCCCCCTGTGAGTCATGGCTGTTGTCCTCCTCCTCCTCCCCTTAGTCATCAGCCAGATTACTCATTTGATAAGGACAGCAGGCATCTTGAGAAACTCAGAGGCCCCTGTTCAAAGATGGCTGTGACTGTGTAATGGAGAATGGGTTATTAACCCTTCATTATTTTTTTTAATTTATCATGTTACTCTCTGCTCCAACCTTCCTCTGCCCCTCTGAATCCATTCCCACCTCTTGCCACGGTGTGGTAGGCCTTCCATTAATTGACCCATACTGATTTCTACTGCCACAAATCTAATGAATAGTCTCCTAATACTTTAGCCCTGCAGCACTAGTTTAGCCCCTTTGCTCAGCTGGACTGCCTTGTGCCTCAGGGCCTTTGCACCCGTTGTTTACTTCATCTGATACACTCTTCCCCTTTACTTTCCCTGCATACTCCTGCTCATCTTTCAAGTCATAGGTCAAATGCGACCTTCTCTACCCACAGTGCCCTGCTCTTTCCCCTCTGCATGCTTTTGTGTGGATCCCCACCATCAAGGGTAAGCTCTTTGCAGGCCAGATTCCTGACCGGTATACTACTGTATCCCTAGGAATTTACACTCTTAGTTCCTGATATGTAGACATTATTTGATAAATCCTTGTGGAGGAATGGAACAGAATAAATGAATGAGTGAGTGAATAAAATGAATGAATAAAGGGAATGAAAAGAGCAAAAAGGTTCGAAAAAGAATACAAGAAAGTAAGTGGGCTCACTGCCATGTTGGTTGTTATCAGTAACTGTCTTCTCAGGACGAGGCATAGCTTAAAAATTTGGAGAAAGAAGCTAGAAAAATAAACCATTTCATCGGAGGAAAAAAAAAAACCAGACTAAACCAAACTGAACCTGTGAGACCTCGGGAAACCCCCGGGGAGAGAACAGAGGGTTTGATGCTGAGCTATGGTGGACACGGTTTAAGGTCCTGCTCGTTGGCTAGCTGAATAGCCAAAGCCTATTAAATTCAAGAATACTTAGTAATTGCTGTTGTTGGACTCCTAGCTCCCCACTTTCCAAACAGAGGGGCTGATGGCATCATTTTATGAGCCACCATTAAAGTGGAAGATGTTTATCTCCGAGTTGCCATTTTAACTGATGACCCTTATCCACATTTGGAGAGCTCAGCTTCTTAGATGTTAAGTACATTTAAGAAACAAGGTGATAGGAAATTACTTGCCTTGGATATTTTCAGGTAGACTAATTTTTCCATTTGTTCAGCTAGAGCCTTGTAACCCTATGTGCCATAAAGCATTTCAAACAGCCTCTTGAAAGATTTGTTGCCACCCTGGCTTACGAATAGCTTAGCTCTCCCGTGGGGTTGGGAGGGGGGCTGGATTCTATGACAGTGTGGGGGTCCTGTGCTCAAACACCACCTGCTATCTCTCTGAACAGTGCCCAAGAACTTCCTGAGACTCCCAGATAGACGCAGACCCCCAGTCCAAACCGGAGGAAAGGTGACAAAAGGGAAACGGACAAGATACCCTTCCCTGCTTTGGCAATGATAGCTCTGAAAGGTTCACGAGGAGCGAGAAGTCCTGTGGGGCTCGGAGGACACACACCTCCACAAACCACCCTGGGAGGAGGGGCCTCGGTGTGTCAGTCTAGCAGTAACAGGGACCAGTTAATTATATGGAAGGACCCAGACCATTCGGGACCTCAAGTCTGAAAAGTAGCCCACTGAGAGAACGGCAGCTCCCCTTCTTGCCCCAGCGGCTGCCCGCCTTCTCTTCTGGACATCAAAAAGAAAGAGTGGATTCAGGATAAGGGGACCAGGAGGAAGACGGAGGTTTCTGAGAATTTAAGGGTTAGTAAGAGTCAATCAATAAAACTAGCAGAGCACATTGGAATTCCAGGTATCCAAAGGAGAGCTGGTGAACCAGCTGGGTCTCTGAAAAGAGGAAGCCTGGCTGGTATTTCCACGATGCAAATAACGATGCCAGGACAAATACCAGGCAACCAAAGTGAAGCCACTGAACGGGGAGTGGTCAAGATGGGCACTCCAGGACGGGCCAGCTCCAGCCGCCACTGCCGTGTGCTGTGCTGTCTGCAGTACAGCAGGTCTTTGACTAACATCGTCTGATTCAGCGTCATTTTCTTATAAAATTAATGAGGAAAAAAATCAATTCCTGGGTGGGGCCACTGCCCATGTGGAGAGTGCATGTTCTCACCATGTCTGCATGGGCTTTCTCTGGGTCCTCCCGTTTCCTGCCTCATCCCACAGATGTACACGTGAGAGTCTACATGGTCCTGGTCGGTGGGTGTGGGTGTGGGTGTGGGTGTGGGTGTGTGATGCACCCTGAGATGGAAAGGTGTCCTGTCCAGGTGGGTGCCATCTTGCACCTTGAGCTGCTAGGATAGGCTCCGGCCACTTGTGACCCTGAACTGGAATCAGTGGGCTGGAAAATAATTTTTTTCACTGGTTTCTATTAATCTTTCTTATAAATGTATATAAATATCACATCTATTTCAATACTTAAAATTTTAAGTGTTTTGGATCTTTATTTAGAAATTTGGTGGTGATTTTTGTGACCGGAAATAGGCTTGTAGGAACTTAACTGTTGTTTATATCAATGAGTCTATGATAAAATTAGTCCACTCTATGTCATTGCACTCAAGGTCAGTCTCCAAGAACCTTCTGATGATGTTAAGAGATGACTTACAGTTTAGCCCAATAGGACCAGCTTTGGAAACTTTTAGACCCAAGTGTATACTTTAGCTCTACCAGTGACTGTCTGTGTGGCCTTGGGCAAGTCTCGGTTCTCTTCAGGCCTCAGTTTCCTCATCTGTAAAAAGAGAAGAGTAGACCCTGGGGTAGATTATTCTCAGGTTTCATCATTTATTCATCGACACATAATTGGGGACTGGGTAGGTGCTATTAATGTTAAAAAATTTAAAGAAATATTGGGGAATAAAAAAAAACAAGGTATACTCGTTCTCACAGAGCTTAGGTTCAAGTTGGAAAGACAGATAGTAAGAAAATAAAATATATAAAGTCATTAGACAGTGTTTAGTGCTGGGGAAAAAAGAAAGCAGGAAAATAATATATAATGATTGGGGGTGGGGTGCAATATTAAGTGTCTGGAAAGTGTGTAGCACAGGGCTCGGCACCTGGAAAGCACCCATCAAGGGTGAATGTTGCTGGTATGTTTAGCACGACATGGGCCCAGATTGGCTTAGAATCCTCCTGTACAAGAATTCCACCAGGCCTCTTTCAATGTCTTCCCTTCCGTTGAGAGACTGTTTCCAGTGGACCGGGCATGTGCCTCTCCACAGAGGCAGAGACTGGGGCGAGCAGCCTGGCAGATGATCACCGAAACTCACCCTCCTTATTCCCCTCCAGGGTGTGCCAGCACCCCCTGTACTGCTTCGGTGCCGAGTTCCCGAGAGCTTCCTTGCATTTCGTGAGCCCTTTGTGGAATAGGCACCCACTGGATGCGCCCGGAGCTGCAACTCATGTTCCCGTGGAGACAGCTCGCAGTTTGGGTTTTCTTGTTCGTTTGCTTTTGTTTTTCTGCATTTTGCCGAGTCTGGCATGTTAGTGTAGAAGGACAATAACGCAGTACGAGGCATTCAGAAGCAAGAAGGGTCAGGTGGACAGCTGCTCCTAACAGGGCCATGCGTTTACATTTCCTGGGCCCCCGCTGGCCTGTTTAAATGTAGCTGTTTGTGACATTGCATAAACACCAGCTTTGCCCTTAATAATGAGCTTTATGTTACGCCAGCTGATGTCTTTCAGTACCTCTGTTTTTATCTGGTGTTGGCACCGTAAAACGCCAGAGCCCTTCTGTGACCACACTTCTATGGACATAGGACTTTTGGATAGATTCAGCGAGCAAACCAATTAAGTCAAAGCCACAAGCCAATAAAGACAGACCAGTGAGCGTGCAGGTGACTAATTAAAGTATACTTTGTTTAAAAAAATAAAAAAAAAAGAGCTCAGCTGTGGATGATTGTAACGGTCCAGGATGAGGGATCAGAGAGCTCTCTGTAAATGGTTCCTCTTTGTGCTTTGAAGAAACGCAGAGATGCCCTAGCCCATGGGAAACTCAGATGAAGGGGGGGGGCACTCTAATGGAAAGCTCTCGCCTTGAGCATCAAAGAAATTGATTAGGAGGAATTGAAATGAGTGATGGGGGCCATCGCTGGCTCGCTCCCACCCCGTCCTGTCTTACTCTCGCTGGGATCTTGACTGTGAACTACAGGAAACGCCCAGCTGGTTCAGCAAGCAGCAGGGCTAGTTCAGCATTCCCTAACGTTGTACTGGCAAACGAATGAGATGCGCTTGGTCTCAGAGACCGAATGCGAACCCGTCCTGGCTTTTCTGAGCCTGTAGCCTGGGTGGCACGTGCAACCAAAACAGCATGGTTTTGGACTTCCGTCCCATAGACTGTGCATTGTAATTAAACTCCTTAGCAGAGAACCGGTTCTGAAAGATAGCTCTGTCCAAAACTTATTTGATAGTACACCATGTCCAAATTATACTAACGTGAAAAGAAATGGAAGCAGCTTTAAAACTGTCTGGTGGGGGCACTATAAAGATTGTGGCTCTGGGAGCAGAGTGTATGGAATCATCTGAATGTCATTCAGGGGCTTCTTAGCTGTGTGATCTTGTGTCAGCTGCTTGACTTCTCTGTGCCTTATGGACAGTGGTCCAATTCATTGCAGCACATCTTTACTGAGAACCTGACGACTTGCTCTGGGGATAGGACAGTAATCAATGAGTCCCTGCATTCATGGGGCTTCCATTCTAGTGGGGATAGATGGTCAGTAAGCAAATACATATTTATTTATTAAACAAATAAATATATTGTAACTCACAGATTCTGAGAGGCACAGTTTTTCCCATTGGAACACCTCTGACATAGTGGTACTGTGTGGCTAGGACCAGCACTTTTTATTCTTTGTAGAGGTGCATAATGGTGGATCTTGATAGAGGCTTCTGTTTGATGGAATGCAGTGGTTCCTTCTTCTCTGAGCTTTTGCTTTCCACAGTTTTAGTTATCCATGGTCATCTGTGGTCCAAAAATATTAAATGAAAAATCCCAGAAACAAACAATTAGTAAAGGTTGAATTGAAGGGAGTTCAGAACACCGTGATGAACTTTCGAGCCCTCCCTCCCACCCCATTCTGCCCGGGATGTGAACGTCCCCTGTCCAGTGTGTCCACACTGCTTACACCTCCCGCCCGCTGGCCACTCAGTAGCTGTCTCGGTTATCAGATCGTGATATCACATCCCCTTGCTCATGTCACCCTTATTTGACTTCCCGATGGCCTCAAATTACAAGAGTAGTGATGCCGGCAATTCGGATATGCCAAAGAGAGGCTGGGAGGCTCTTCCTTTAGGTGCAGGGGTCTGTGCGTGGAGGGAAAGCCTAGTGTGTGCAGGACTGGGGACTCCCCGCAGTTCCTGGCGTCCATCAGGGGTCTGTGCGTGGAGGGAAAGCCTAGTGTGTACAGGACTGGGGACTCCCCGCAGTTCCTGGCGTCCATCAGGGGTCTGTGCGTGGAGGGAAAGCCTAGTGTGTGCAGGACTGGGGACTCCCCGCAGTTCCTGGCGTCCATCAGGGGTCTGTGTGTGGAGGGAAAGCCTAGTGTGTGCAGGACTGGGGACTCCCCGCAGTTCCTGGCGTCCATCATCAGCTGAGAGGCTGGGAGGCGCTTCCTTTAGGTGCAGGGGTCTGTGCGTGGAGGGAGAGCCTAGTGTGTACAGAACTCGGGACTCCCCGCAATTCCTGGCGTCCATCGGCAGCCTTGGACCACATCCCCCTCGGATAACGGGGTACCACTGTATGACCTAATATGTCAGAACATGCAGAGTGCTAAGTGAAAAGCAGACTGTGTGGTGTGCAGCCTGGGCACGATGGGGGACCCCGTATCAGGTGGTCAGGGAAGGAGGGTCTAGTCATGTGCCCTTTGCACGAAGAGCTGAAGGAAGTGTGGCGGTGGGGGGTGGGGGGTCAGATAACCTGGGGATGAGGTGAGGAGGCCCAGAGGAGAGCGAGCTTGGGGTCAGGGTGCCTTTTCTGATGAATAAATCGGAGAAGTTACACAAAGCACAGAACGCACGGCGTGATGAGAGCACCGTGCCATGTTGTCGCTGTTGTGGAGAGGAGCATGAACCCCAGAGCCCAAGACAGAAGGGCTCCGCGCCAGGCCCCACCGTTTGTAAGGTCTGATGCGGGCAGGTCACTTTACGTCTGTGTGTCTCAGTTTCTTCCCTGAAAATGAGGATAGCAACAGTCCCTTGTAGGGTGCTTGTTGGACTCACGTGGGTTAACCTAGGACAGGCATGTGGGATGTTCTGCATGCGTGTTTGCTCCAAGTGTTAAGACTGAAGCCGTGGTTGAGAGGTCCTGCTGAGCCGAGTGAGTCCCAGGACAAGGAGACCTGGCTTCAGAGGCCCGTGTCAGCCCCTCAGGGGGTTCTCACTGGCAAAGAGCAGAGGACAGAGTCTGCCCCCTGGGGTTGTAGGAAGCACCAGGTGAGAGGCTTCCTAATTAAGAAGCACTTGAGGACTGGCTGTGGTTAGCCAGACACTGCCGTGGGTGCTGGGCTATTTCAGTGCAGACGACTAGAAAGGTTCCTGTGATGGAGGGGCTGACTGTGGGGAGGGCACCATCCATAAGGACCCTGAAGATAGGGGGGCAGGACGGTGGGAGGGAAAGGAGCTTGGGGGTGAACAGCTTCAGTGACGGTATCCAAGGAAGACTTCTCAGAGGTGGTGACGTTTAACCCCAGATCTGGAGGAAACAAAAGAAGCAGGTTCTGGACAGACGTGTGGGCAGGCTATTCCAAGGGCAGAGGAAGTGCAAAGGCCCAGAGGCAGGCAGGAGCATGCTGTGTCTGAGGCACTAAAGGACAGCCAGCATGACTAGAGAACAGAGAACAAGGGAGATGGTTAGGAATGGAGCGGAAGGTGAACTGAGAGCCGCTCATTAGCCTCCCAAGGGCTGTGACATTTATTCCAGTGCAGTGAAAAGCCACTGGGCATATCATGTGAAGGAAACTTCTAGAGTGTTGTTTGGCCCAAATTGGGTGCTCATTAACTGGGAAACATTCATACACACAAGTGAGTGTGTGCACAATGATCTCCAGAGCCTTGCGAGAAAGAACGTGAAAAAACTACTGGGTTTGTTTTTATTTCATTTTTTTAAATAACAACTGCTTGAGTTTTAAGCTAGCACTGGACGAGAAATTTGCACTCTGCTATACACAACAGAGGCGATGACATGGGGCCTTTTTAAAACTCTCTCGTTCAGTTTTATTGAGGGTACTTCAAAAGTCAGGGGCAGTTGGAGAGAATATGGATAAAACCAACTGGAAAAATAAAGAGATGATAGCCAAGGCCTTGTTTATTTCAGTTGCCCAGCACGGTGCTAGTGAATTGTTTAATAAATGCCTTTTGGTGCAGACCTCTTCTGAGGCGTGCTGTTTGCATCAGGACACAGGTACACAAGGCTCAGGGTGAGGAAGGGCTCACATCCACATCCCGCTAACAAACCTCTCATTGGCTCCTCTCATAACCCCGGGGAACTGTAACCACACCAGCTGTGACTGGACTTCACGCTTAAAGCTCTGTCAACAATATAGTTATATCAACAGTGTCCTTGCATTCTAGTAGTGATTTTCCAACTTTTCCATCTCCCAGCGCACATAAACTAATTACTAAAATTCTGTAGCGCACCAAAAAATGTATCAATTTTTTTTTGCCGATCTGACAAAAAAAAATAGTAGATATCATTTTGATTCATTCACACTGGGCGGTTATTGTTGTGTTGGCTGTTGTCATTTTTTTTTCATTTGACAGTCTAAGGGAAAAGAAGTCAGTGCCCTGGACTAAATAGTCAGGTAGTGCATGTTTTAAAAATTCTTGCTGCACACCAGAGTGCCTGCACACAGGTGGAAAATGACTACATTGTATCTTCACATTGTGAGGATGAAGGCCCTGGACTTGGAATTGGAATTGTGCAGTGTACAAGTTGGGCAGTCATGCACATCTGTCCCGTCTACAAGGTAGCTTTTATCCTGATGATAGACTGAATGTGTTGCCATAAGATTCATGTCTTGAGACCTAATCCCCAATGTGATGGACCTGGAGGTGGGGCCTTTGGGAGCTGATCACGTTCTGGCTCTCACAGATGGGATTAGTGCTTTCATAAAAGAGACCCCAGTGAGCTCCCTTGGTCCCTCTGCCATCTGAAGAAACAGCCATCCATAAACCACGAAGCAGGCTCTCACCAGACACCATTCGGCTGGCTCCTTGATCTTGGGCTTCCCAGCCTCCAGAGCTATGTGAAATAAGTGTCTGTTGTTTGTGAGCTACCTAGTCTATGGTATTCTGTTAAAGCAGCCTGAATGGACTGAGACAATTCCCAATGAAGAGGAAAAAAAAATGTCAGCTGGGGCCCAGGGAGGTTAGATAGCTGCCAAGGACACATGACTAGGATTAGCAGAAGCAGGATCAGAACACGGATAACACCTGGAGAGTAACAGCTGCTCCTGCCCCTGGCTGCCTCTCACTGTCCGGGGAGAGTGGATTCAGGCAAGTGAGAACAGGATGAGAGAGAGAACGTTAAGGGCTGTGAGGGCTGAAGCCTGAGGAGAGATGGAGGAAGGAGCAAGTCATGCCAGGCGGGGGGCCTTGAGGAGGACCAGAGTTTGTACAGGGCCTGGGCAGAGGCATGGGGCTCAGCGGGCATGGTGGGGGATGGGCACCCAAGAGCCACTCGGCCACATCATGTCACAGACAAGTGCCCCAGCCGCATCCCAGCTGCAGCTGCGTCTCATCCGTGAGCCGGCGACTCACGCCCGTAACTCATTCATAAACGTTTATTTCCATCTATGTCACCAAATGAATGCGTCCACGGATGGCAGAGCCGTGTGCCTCGGTAGGGCACTGATCCGCTTCCAGGGCTGGCAACGGGAGGCTGGCTGTGGAGTTCTGACGCCATGTTTGAGGGAATTAAATGCCCTGAGCAGTTGCTTCCTAGCCATGTCCAAGAGGGGACATCAGCCCCATCGCCTGCAGTCTGAAGATAAGGCTGGCTCGGGGGTCTGTGCAGGGAAACTCACGTGGGGGGTGACAGTGACCATCATCCTAACAATAATCGTAACAGCAGCTAACATTTACTGAGCGCTTTTTATGTCCCAGGGGCTGCGCTAAGTGCCCTAGAGAAATCCCATCTTCTGTCACCTAGGGTTAGGTTCTGAGGTGAGCAGGGATGAGGCAGAAACTTGTGCGAAGTCATAATTCCCCTTGATGCAGCCTTACACTGTCTGTGGAGTTCAAGGCACATGGTCACGTGTCCCTCTGAACAGTGGTATTATGGGTAAATAGGAACAGCATGATTTTGCCCACCTTTCAGTCTGGGACATCAAAAGCAGGGGTGGGTAAAGTCAACCAATTTCTAGTCTCTCTTCTCTATCTCTCTCTTACCCCTGTGCCCCCCCAACACCACCATCTTCTTGCCAAACACATATTTGAATGCCCTGAGTTAAATGTGCATTTAATGCAACTCCACTCTCTCTCCTCTGACAGTAAAAAGCTATACTATTACTGTCATATTTTTACATTGAAGGATACTAAGGCTCAGAGACATTAAGGCACATGCTTGAGGTTACATAGCTCACAGATTGTGGAGCCAGAACATGAACCCAGAGGCAGAGGGACCCGGAGCCTAGGAGCCGTCAGCTGGGAAGGCAGGAGGACTCTTCGCAGGCGCTGCCATTCCTGTGCGGGGCCTCCTAGGGCCCCTTCAGCTGACAGCACTTGAGTATCAGACCCAACTAATGATCCAGCTATCACCAGCTTGGGCCTCACTTTTAAATTTAAGTGTTTCAACCAATCTAGCCCTGAGATTTAATAGCTGATATTGTATGCACATTAAACACCAAATGATTGTTAACGTATTTATTGAAGCTTAACAGGCATCCAGTATATAAAAGATGACTCTCTTATATGGCTGTCAGACCTCAATAAACATGTTTAATAATTAATTGGCGTTAAGCAAACATAATTGTGTGATTCTAAATTAAGTGCTCAGTGAAGCGTATTGTGAATGGAAACCCACAGTGGTGTTTCATTACTTAAAGTTCAGGCTGTCAGTCTGGCTTTTCATAGATCAAGAAAAGAACCTCACTTTCAAAGTCATGTCACAGGCCTCCTGTTGCCTCAGACCAAAAATGGCAGAAGCTTACCTCTTTCTAGACACTTTGACTTGAGAAATAGAATTGTATTTGGTTAGCTGTTTGTCTTTCTGTATACCTGCTTGGGGTTCTGCAAGTCTTGAGCCAAGAAATGGTATAACATGAAAGAATTTTCATACATCAGCTTTCAGTTGAATTAACCAGTGCTGCTGTAATCTCCACCCCCACACTCATCATGCCTAATACAGTTGATTCTTTATTATTTACTGTTGTTATATTCTCTAAAGTTGCTGCAGATACTAAAATATCAAATACTGAACTACTGCTCCTAGAGGAAGTAGAGAATTAGTTTTGTTGACCCTGAGAAAGAAGATACCTACCAAGAAGGTCTCCTGTGGCTAACTGGGCTCACATTTAAGAGCAGGGCCAGCAGCTGTTTGTAAGCAGAGGTCTCTCACACAAACCACACTTTAGGGAGAAGCCTGCACTGAGCTGCCTGCCTGCATTGCGTGTCTGCCATCTGAGCCAGCCTTTATAAAGGAGTTCCTGGAGTCCTATTTCAACCAATAGGGCTGAGGCCTTCCCTGTCTATTTGGAGCTGCCCCACTGTATCCTCACTGGCATCTTTACTGACCAATCAGAGTGTGCTGTTCGAACCAATCAAACTGCAAAGATTTGGAGTCCTCATCTGCATGAAGACAGAGACCAATCAGAATCTAGGGTCAGGGACTTCTATCTGTATAAGTCAGCTCCCCTCTGACTCAGAGAGCACCTTCTCACAGCCCTGCTATATCATAATTGAGCTGTTTGCACTAAATAAAACATTTTCTTCTTTACCATACCTTAAATTGGTGAAACTGGCATTGAATTTGGTGCCAACATCAGTTGACAGGTTCCTATGAGCCTCTGGTCATATTTCTGATAATGGGTCAATACTTAACTTTGTTTTATATGTGTTTTCTTTCTGTTTGAAGACACATTATTTAGCCTGACCAGGTGGTGGTGCAGTGGATAGAGCATCAGACTGGGACACAGAGAAAACACATTTGAAACTCCAGGGTTGCCGGCTTGAGCGCAGATTCACCAGCTTGAGCATGGGGTTGCTGGCTTGAGCATTGGATCATAGACATGACCCATGGTCACTGGTTTGAGCCCAAAGGTAGCTGGCTTGAGCAAGGGGTCACTGGCTCAGCTGGACCCCCCCCCCCAGTCAAGGCACATAAGAGAAAGCAATCAATGAACAATTATGGTGCCACAACAAAGACTTGATGCTTCTCATCTATCTCTCTTCCTTCCTGTCTGTCTGTCCCTATCTGTCTCTCTCTCTGTCCCTGTTGCAAAAATAAATAAATAAAATAAAGTCACATTATTTAATGAATATTGTTGATTCATTAACATTGAGCTCACAGCCAGTATAGCACTGTAATTCACGCCTGAACAAAGCTTATCTAACATACGTATTTTCTCTGTGAGACACATTACAGCCTTCATGTGCTTAGGAACACTAGACAGCACTTCAGCATTATGCATGGAGGCCATTTTAAACAGCAAAACACCACACACACACAAAAGCACAAAAATGTGGCACCAAATAGACCATGGAAAGGACACTTGTGAAGAGAGCTAAGGAAGAGGCAGAGTGTTGCCTTGCTCAGCCTCCGCCGGGAGCCAGGCTGACGGACAGTGGCACGTTTTTTGCCAATCTGCACTTGTTCACCCATGTCCGTGCATGATTTGGAAGTGACACGGGTGTTGATTTTGAGGTTACAAATACATTTCTGAAATTTGAAAATACAGACTCCTTGAGTAATGTGGCTCGACTGTAATCAGAGGCCATAAAGCACAGCATCTGTATCCATCCGTCCTCTGCCAGGCCTTTGTGGGAGCCGTTCCACTGCCTGGACCAGCGTCTGTCCAATCCCAGTGATGCTTCAGCACATAGTAGGTGCACAGCGAATATATATCCAAACCAATAATTGAGTAATTCTTAAATAAGGAGCTCAAGTCGATATCATTTGAAAATGCTCTTTTCTTTTCTTCAGTCATCATTTCTTTCCAAAACTTATTATTTCAATCTAGTTAATATTCTACTTTGCTTTTTAACTATCTCTCTCTCTCACCTGCCCCTAAATCCTTCAGAACCTTAAAAATAAAGCCATTTTCTCGACTGGCAACGAGTCCCTCAAGGTTCATTAGAAGGAACAGGGAGAAGAGTGTCCCACGCAGGCACTGCTGGCTGAGTCGGATCTGGGTGACAGGGAAGGACTGACCCCAGGATCTGATCCATATGTGAAGCCTATCCACAGCCACCCTACTGGGAAGGGGGGCGTCAGGCTTGCAACCTCTATAGAAGCAGTACTGTAACTTTAAAAAAGTCATTCTAATGGCAACCTACTTTGAAACATCAGAGATGCTCTGAGACCACAGGACCTTCCTGGGGTCTCACACAGTTCCCAGCGTGGCGTGACCTGGACGATTTAGGGGCCCCTGGAAAAGCTGGGCCTGCATTCCAGGGAAGCTATGAATTCTTTGGGAGTCCTTGGGAAAACTGCATTTCTGAGGACTGGAATTCTATCCCTAGGGATTTAAAACCATATAAATAAACATATGTTATGAAAGTCATGCATATTTATTTTAAAACTTAGAAAACTACCTGTGGTGGCAGGATGTGGAGAAAAGGGAACCCTTGTGTACTCTTGGTGGGAATGCAGACTGGTGCTGCCCCTGTGGAAAGCAGTGTGCAGTTACCTCAAAAACTAAAAAATGGAACTGCCTTATGACCCGGTGATTCTACTTCTGGGTATAGATCTAAAGAAGCCCAAAATACCATCAGAAGAATATGTGCACCCCTATGTCCATTGCAGCATTATTTACAATAGCCAAGCTATGGAAACAACCCAAGTACCCATCAATAGACAAGTGGTACATTTATACAATGGAATATTACCTGGCCCTAAAAAGGAATGAAATCTTACCATTTGCAACAGCATGGATGGATCTAGAAGGTGTTATGCTAAGTGAAATAAGTTAGGCAGAGAAAGACAAATACCATATGAGTTCACTTATACGTGGAATCTAAAGAACAAAATAAATGAACACGAAACAAACAGATTCATAGATACAGAGAACAGATTGATCTGCCAGAGAGGAGTCGGGTTGGTGGGCTCAGTGAAAAAGTTGAAGGGATTACTAAGTACAAACAGGTAGCTACAAAACAGTCACAGGGATGTAAAGTACAGCACAGGGAATACAGTCAATAATGCTCTAATAACTCTGTATGGTGCCAGCTGGCTACTAGAAATATCAGGGGGAACACTTTGTAAAGTGTATGACTGTCTAACCAACTTGCTGTACACCTGAAACTAATACAAAATAATATTCAATGTAACCTATAATTGAAATTTTTGAAAAATTAAAATAGAAAAGAAAATAGCATAGCATACAGTCTCATCATCACCTAAGCATACACATTTTAGTATTTTGATATATTTGCTAATTTTTTTTCCTTTTGCTCATGGTTCTCAATATAATTTTAGTCATACTGCATATAAAAGTTAGTATTCTTTTTCCCTCCACTTAACATGGCATTCTTAACATATCTGTGGGATTATACAGTTCTCGTCACCCTCATGTAAAACGGCTACAAACAAGTCCGTTGATTGATTGCATTGTAGTTTGCTAAGAATTCCACTATTGGTAGACGCTGTTTCTAATTTACTCTTTCTGTAAATAACAGTGCGATCTACTTTTTCTTCTTTCCTAAAGCTAATCCCTATCTGGGATTATTCTTGGCCCAGATTGTCAGAAATTATTGGGTCATGAGGTCGGGACATTTTTAAGGCTCTTGATAATATACAGTCTGTCCGTAAAGTCATGGTGAACTTTTGACCCATCACAGGAAAGCAACAAAAGACGACAGAAATGTGAAGTCTGCACCAAATAAAAGGAAAACCCTCCCAGTTTCATACCTATTCAGTGCAGTTCGATGTGGGCTCACGCACAGATTTTTTAGGGCTCCTTAGGTAGCTATCCCGTATAGCCTCTACAGACTCAGCACTGACTGATGGCCTACCAGAACGGGGTTTCTCCACCAAACTGCTGGTTTCCTTCAACTGCTTATAACACCAAGTAATGTGATTCCTATGTGGTGGCGCTTCATTATAAACACGCCAATATTCATGTTGCACTTTGGTCACGGATTCTAATTTAGCGAGCCACAGAACACACTGAACTTTCCTCTGTACCGTCCACATCTCGACTGGCATGGCCGTGGGCTGCTCTGCTGTATACACGGTGTTACGTCATCATCTGCGCATGCGCACATGCTGCCACATCATCCTACAGAAACTGAGAGGGTTTTCCTTTTATTTGGTGCAGATTTCACATTTCTATCGTCTTTTGTTGCTTTCCTGTGACCGGTTAAAAATGCACCATGACCTTACAGACACACTGTAGTGTTAGGAGTGTGGAAGCATGCCCATCTCAGCATGTGTTATTATTGATTTCTCATTCTTGCTAAGTTTAGAAGAAACCCAGCGTTGGAGTCCTCACCATGGCCAGGTTACACAGGACATCCGCCTTCAAAGGCCCAGGCCTGTGTTCTTAGCCTGTGTCATGTATGCACACACACATGTATCTGTGCATGCATATACAAAATACAAGGTATTTTTTTAAAACTTATGATATTGGCAAGAAATGTCTTTGTCTTGTTCTTTTTCCTGGCATTTCTTAAAAAATCTTTCAAAACTTTCTGCCAAGTATGCTTGGTTTTTTGTTTGTCTGTTTTTTTACCTATTCATTCTCTCTCTCTATCTCTCTCTCTCTCTCTCTAACGGAACATGCAGCTCTTGAGGATAACGATTGCCAAACAGAGGCTGGGTGACGAAGAAATCGGTGTGCGGCACTTTGCAGCGCATGAGCGTGAAGACTTGGTTCAGCAACTGGAGAGAGCGAAGGAACAGGTTATTGCTAACATCTGTTAAGAGTGGGGGACAGGTCTGCACAGCTGGACACAAGACAGAGCTGCGTGCGTGGACTGTGTCCCTGTTGCCCAGAGGGTGTGGGTGTCCGGGATGCGTTGCCGAGGAGGAAGGAGGATACAAGCGGAACGCTTTCCCTTTCTCAGTACTCCTCCGGGTCCCCGAGCTGCCCCTCGTGTTTCTGCCTGTCTTCCAGCCGGTCTGCTCTGTTACTCTTGGTGCCATTGCTCTGGACACAAGAAACTCCCCACCCACCCAGGATAGACAGGGAAAGAACAAAACCTGCCGAACTGGCCTTAATTTGCAAGTTTCCGCTCAAATGCTGAGCAGTGCTTTTTAGGCAAAATCTCAACGGGTACAGAGTCCTAGTTAGGCAACAGCTACGAGAGCCCAGACTTTGCTTTCCTTCTCTTGCTAATTGGTTTTGAAGAGCAGAACAAGATTTCTGGGTCTAGAGTGGATTGAAAAAGCATGTGTTTGTCAGACACCAGCTGCAGTTTCCAATATTGGGATCTGCTCTCTCCGAGCCTCCAATTTTAGGGCACGCTGCCATTGGGAACGGGTTGGTTCTGTTTTCCCAAGCAGGTGCACCCCTCCCACCCTTGGATAGAGTGAGTGTCTGGCAGGATGTCGTCCCCATCCCATTAGCTTTGATCGTATTCCAGTGAGCGGCTCTTATGGTTCTACGGCATGAGGGTGGTACTAATAAACTCTCTAAAAGGCAGTCGGCCACACAGAAGGATCCACTTCTGGCCAGAAAGCCGGTGTCTGGAACATCTTGAGTGAAGGCACTTCCCTTGGTTTCAGATTGAGTCGCTGGAGCATGACCTGCAGGCCTCTGTGGATGAGCTTCAGGATGTAAAAGAAGAACGGTCTTCCTACCAGGACAAAGTGGACAGGCTCAACCAGGAGCTGAACCACATCCTGGGCGGCCACGAGAACCGCATCATTGACGTGGATGCCCTGTGTATGGAGAACAGGCAAGTGGCCAAGCCCGGGCCCACGATCGGGTAGAATGCTGGCTGTCCATCGGCGGCTGGGAGTTATTTGCAGCCCTATTCATATTTGAGAAAATCGCCTTACAATGAAAGAAAAGTCGCAACCCCCAAAACAATGATATTAATGTCACACATTATTAGTAGTAAAAGTCAGAAGCATACCCCTTTCTCTCTCTCCCGAGTTGGGCAAGAGAGTGGGGACCCAGTGAAAGCTGCTTGTTATTGCTATCAAGGAGAGAGAAAAGAATAAGAAAATAAATTGAGAAATTCCCTTAGCTGTTTCTTTTCCCCGAGGCAAATTTCAGAGTGTGTATGTGTCTAACTTAATGTTCTGTCTGGTGTCGCCTCTTCCTGCCTCCCTTCCCAGTGGAATCATCTTAATGAGAATTATGTGAGAACTGTGTTGGTATCCCTTAGGGGAATCTCTGCAGAGGGCTCTTCTGAAGTAGGGTTTCTGTGATTTGGGCATATTTGACCTTGATCGCATCCACTTAA
Organism: Saccopteryx bilineata; assembly: GCF_036850765.1. Lineage (NCBI taxonomy): Eukaryota > Metazoa > Chordata > Mammalia > Chiroptera > Emballonuridae > Saccopteryx > Saccopteryx bilineata. The sequence continues at coordinate 249,505,632 of NC_089494.1, forward strand.
GCAGAGGTCACAGAGATACACTCTCTCCCCCTCCCTATGCCCTCCCTTCCACAGTGAGAAGACATTATATGTAAAAAGACGGCTCGAGCTTTTCTACTTTTCTCCCCTCTCCTATTTGAGTGTGTGTTTTTTCTTTTGTCCCCAAACACTTTCTAGTTGTATTTTTTTCTTGCAGGTACCTTCAAGAGAGATTAAAGCAACTCCACGAGGAGGTCAACATCTTGAAATCTAACATTGCCAAGTACAAGGTAGCAGAACCCTGACGGTGATGGTGATGGTGATGATTCACGGTTGTACATCCAAATGTCATCCTATTTTCCTTTTCCTTTATGTGCCAAAGATTTTTTTTTTTAGTGTCTGCCTGCCCTCCCAGAGAGAGACCCATCAGAGCTAGAGGTGAGGTAGTCGATGAGAGTTAAACCTGAAACAATAAACACAACGAAACAATTTTGGGGAGAGCTCTTCCTGCTGCTGTTATCAGTATGGGGTGCACAGAGACCCCCACAATCTAGATGTGGCCCCTTTATAGCCTCGGTCCATACGACATTAGGCTCCTTGTTCTGTGTTTCTAGAAAATGTTCTGTCATCAGATGCTATTTGTCTCATAATCATCCATAAGAAAATGGTTTCCGAGCGATGAAGAAACAAAGATTAGGAAATCACAGTCTAGTCTAGACCATAATGTTTGCCTTGCCCCAAAAGGACAGAGTATCTAAATTCTCCCCACTGTTATTTTGTCTCATTCCGGCACCATTAGTTTGATAATATCTATTTCTGCAGATGTTACTTGTAAGTGTTATAATTAGAAAAATCTCCTGGGTTTCTCTGCTTTGAAAATAGATGGATTTCTCTTCCTGAGAGTGAAGTTTTACAGCAGTCTAGATGCTTGGGAGAGCCTTCTCATTTTCCTAGCTTTTGACGTGGGCTTTTTTTTCTCAGAAGTCCATGCTGTTCCCCCTTTCCGTTCTGTGGGGGCCACACTTTAGTTTATAGCAGTCTATATATACACATGCAGCCAAAGAAGAAGACAGCTTTTAAAGATGTATAATTAATACATAATTTTAAAATATGAGTGTATACATTCCTTTAAGAACATTTATTCAGTTCTGCTATGTGCCAAGCCTGGGCAGGTTAGTACATGTCAATTTTAATGGAAGAGTCTGTTCTAGGAATGGCATTTGGGTGGCATGCGTGCACTTCCCTTTCTGGTGTCCACCGCAGGTGTCACTGATCGATTGTGGCTCTTCCACCAGTCCAATCAGAGAACCCTTCCCAATACCGCTAACAACTCCTTGGCATTGGTCCATGAAAGTGGACCTCTTCTCCATCTCATGTCTGTTCAGAGGGGGTTTTCATAACCAGTGACTTCACACATCAGACTGCGTTCTTGCTTCAGACTTGGTGATTTCACAAAATATGCATTGAGTGCCTTTTACATTGAGAAGAGGGTAATTGCTGTCATTCTGCCAGGCACCAACTGTTTTAATAAAACTCTTTACCAGGTCCATAAAAATCCTAACCTTTGGCAGGGACTCAGAATTTTAACAGGAGGGCCAGCATTTGGGGCTGGCAAAGGGTTCTCGTGCGCTGAATTGAAAGGATGTGTCTAAGCATAGCTAGGTATTTTTCCGTTACTGGCTTTTCTGACAGAGGTTTTTATGTTTTCTCCCCATGCTGCTTTAGAATGCTCTCGAGAGGCGGAAAAACTCAAAAGGCCAGGGTAAATCCAGCAGCAGTGCGCTGACCGGAGTCCTCTCTGCAAAGCAAGGTAGGGCTCTTTCTCCGGGAGGGACCACTTAGGATCACAGGATGCTGGCGCTGTCAGTCCACATTGCCTTCCGTGGGCTGGGAACTGGGCTGATCCTTAGAAACTCCCGTCCGCAGCAGAATTCTCTGGAGGGCTTGTTAGAACACAGATTACTGCCCCCGCCCCCGCCCCGTACTTCTGATTTGGTAGGTCTGGGGTGGGCCCCGAGAACAGGCATTTCTTTAAGTTCCCAGGTAACGTTGATGCTGATTTGGGGGCCCTGCTTTAAGAACCTCTGCCTTAGAGGTTGTCCTCATAAGCGGCCCCCATGGGTGCAGCTCCCCGCCCCGCCCCACCCCCACCATGCCCTTATCTGATCACCAGTTTAGCATCTCCAAGTACATGTTTCAGCCCCGTCGGACTTCCCTTTCTCTTGGGTCTTTGATCAGAACAGAAGCCTCACGGCTGCTGAAACCATTTTCTCATGGAGCACGTGCCGTTTTCAAAGAAGCTTTTATTGATTGCAATTTTGTCCCTCCTCCTTGTCGATTCCGGTGAAAAATAATGATCTTCCAGGAACAGTCCAGGGGAATAAATAGCAGAGAGCTAGCTTCTGACACTTCATATTTGGGGATTCGGTTTTAAGCGTGAGCCTCGGGTTGAACATGCCGGCCCGGCCCCCTTGCGGGTTGTGGGCGGTGCCATGCCTGCCCCCTTGCGGGGTTGTGGGCGGTGCCATGCCCGGCCCCCTTGCGGGTTGTGGGCGGTGCCATGCCTGCCCCCTTGCGGGTTGTGGGCGGTGCCGACAGCCGCGATCAGATCAGACTGCCGTCTTCATCAGCGCGACGGGGGGCGGCTGAAAAAAGGCTGAATCTCCAGCTCATCTAATAACCAAGGCACTTTTCCAAGCAACTTTAGTTTTTTATTCCACTAGAAAAGGACACCCTAGAGTTGTTTTGTTTTGTTTTGTTTTTTAAAGAAAAGTACAATACTGTACAAAAATGTGAAGTAGCCCATCGAAGTTTAGCTTTTGGATGCCCTTGCCATCGCAGCGTCACTGAACGCTGAGACCCGGCCGTATCGCCGCCCGTGGGGAATGCCAGCCACACTGCGACCCCATGGCGGAGCAGGAAATTCACACAACCTTCTTAGGTAGCCATTTGGCTGCAAGGAGATGCCTTCCACAGATCCCCTTTCAGCCAGCGAGAATTCACTATAGGCGTATGCAAACATTTCGCTTCAAGAAAGCTCTTTCTACATTAGTGATTTAGAAACAATCATTGGGAACAGCCTATTTATTAATTATTATGTAGTGACACATGAACTACTCGGCAGCGGTTACATTGTGTTTTAGAAGAGACTCATGATATGGCATCAGGCTAAGTGCAAAAAGCAGACCTTTCCCCCGTTTTTGAAGGAGAATGTATGAATTTGTCTATCTACATATAGGCATACGGGAAACTGCTCAAAATTATCTAATGATTTATACTGTTGTGTTTTTTTCTCTGTCTGGTGGGAGCGCAAGTGGTTGTCTTTTTTTTTTTTTTTTTTGTCATCTCTTGTTTTATCTACCCTTTCTAAAATGTACATATAGAAAATATCTTTTGTAGTTTAAATAATCTCCTGACTTGTCTGGCTGCCCACTGAAGGCCCCACATCCCAGAAGCTCCGCCACAAAGGAAGGAGTCCGGGACTAGAGTCATTGTCGTGAGCCTGGCTGTGTGACCTCCGGCCAGTGTTTCCATCCATCTGCACTTGCTGTCCTGTCCATGAAATGAGGGCAGATGTTATTTGCCAGGGGGACTTTTTGTTGTTGTTGTTGTTATTCATTTTCATTCTCAAACAAGTTAGCCAGTAGGAAAGTTTTTCTGAAAGTGTAAAAAAAAAATACTGAACAAATGCAACAGATTATTATCCTTTTAAAAATTGCTGATAAAAGCCCGTGAGGACTTCCTCCTTTCTGTTTAACTGACACACTGAGTCTTACTTTGTTGTCCTTGTTGACCCTTGAAGTAGTTAGGGCTCCTCGATGCACCATGGTCGCATTTAGAAGCTGGGGCACCGTCACTATCCAGGAAGGGCTGACGCTGGTCTGCATGCCAGGGTTTCCGATGGATTTAAGACTAAGCTGTGGCCTGACCTGTGGTGGCGCAGTGGATAAAGCGTCGACCTGGAAATGCTGAGGTCGCCGGTTCGAAACCCTGGGCTTGCCTGGTCAAGGCACATATGGGAGTTGATGCTTCCAGCTCCTCCCCCCTTCTCTCTCTCTGTCTCTCTCTCCTCTCTCTCCCTCTCTGTCTCTCTCCTCTCTAAAAATAAATAAAGTAAAAAAAAAAAAAAAAGACTAAGCTGTACGTTTCATATCCCACTTAGTTCAGGACCTGTTATCTGAGGATCACGGATGCAGTCTGCCAGCCACTCCACAGTCCATTTCTGACCTGAAATCTCTGGCGACGGCCCTGCTGGAGACCATCCATGAGAAAAACATGGTCATCCAGCACCAGAGGCAGACCAACAAGTAGGTGACCGGACTGTTGGGTGGGAATTGGGCAGGAGAGAGGTGGGTTGATGGCAACCGGTGGGACTACAGGCCTTATGGGAAGTGAGTGAGAATCCTTGAACCCAGAAGGAAACTCCTTAAACTGGAACTATGCTTCTGCGCTGCGATGGCACCTGGGCTCTTAGCCGAGGCCAAGCAAGCAGAGAACACTGGTCGCTGCTTATTGAATGCTTACCCTGAACTACTCACTGAATAATGCATATTAAATGAAAATTTGAATAGTACACTTGCCTGAAAAACTCAGACAACCTGTCCTCCAGGTCACCTTTAGGGGAGGCACCTCCCGAGTGGCATTTTAACCTACAGCATGACTTTGAGGGGCTCTGACCGGTAGGAACAGCCAAGCATCCAATCAAGGGCAGCTGGGCCACAAGGGAGTCGCAGGTCACACTCTTCAGGATCAGCCAAAAAGATGGTGGTGGGAAGGAGCAATAATAAAGCAGAATGTCTTCCTTGGTTATTTTAAACATATTGGCCAGCTTTGAGCAAACTCAGGCAAGTTAAAGTAGCCATTAGAGGCGACAGAAGCAAAACTGAAAGCTGAAGTTCAGAGGACGGTGAATAAACAATAAATGAAAGTAGCAAACCCTGCAAACAGGGCCGGCTCATGGGCCGGCGCCCCGTGGTCGCTTGGCGCCCCGTGCTCAGAAGGGCCCCGCACTTGGTCCAAGGCTCCTGTCTCCCTGTTGAAATTCATTATTTTTAGCGAGGGGGCTCAACATTCTCATTTTGCATTGGGCCCTGCCAGTTATGTAGCTGGTCCTGCTTGTAAGGCCTACACCCAAAACCAAAATGGCAGTGTGGAGGAAGTGAACAGGGGTGGAGAGGCTGGGCTTCCAGTGAGAAGGGGAGGGATCAGGAGCTCGGGCCCCAGAAGATGATTGAGAGTATTGTAAAAACAAAATAGAACAAAGAGGAGATGGCAGTGAAGGGAAGATCGCACAGGAGATTAAGATGTATATAAAAGAAGGCAGGGAGCAGTGGAGGGAGTCTGGGCAATCTCCAAGGGATGACAAGGGTAATTTATTGACAGCAGAAGTTTCAAAAATTCTTTTTAAAAGAAATCTCAACCAAGGAGCGAAACAGCCAGAGGCTGAAATGCAGATGGTTTTAAGGGGCCAGAGACAGAAAGGGAGTCTCCCCCGAATAGGCACGAGGTCTCTTGTTTTTCGGGCAGAATCCCTGCCGAGTCCCACACTGCGGTTGATCCCAGCCCTCTGACGGGCTGACTTCTTAATGTATCCCTCACACGTCTACTGCTGCCCCGGGTGCCTGCCGTGCGGGCCCAAGCTCCGTGCACTCTCGCCTCTTTTACAAAGACTGACATCTTCATTGTGCCAAGTTTATTTTTGCTTTAATGCACCCTTTTATTTTTAATAATTTTGAACCATCTGGTGGTTCAAGTTTAAAAGGTTAAACAACAGTATACAAGCAGGTCCTTGATCACATCGGTTCATTCAATGCTATTCCATTATCATGTTCGTGTGCTGTGTAGGAACTTAACTCTTGTTTGTAGTAAAATTAGTTTCACTGTATGTCATTTTGCTTAAAGTCAAAGAACCTACTGAGGACATTAAGTTAGGATGTAACTTAATGCTGTCTCTTAGCCGCCCAAGTCCCCTTCCTGGAAGAAATCACCGTTCCTCATTTCTTATGGATCCTTCCGAAGCATGCACATATAAGCAAATGCATAATACATATATACAGACACACAAAAATACTCATGTGTATTTATATAAATATTAATATATTCCCTTTTTTTTTTTACAAATAGCAGCTAGTATTATTTTTTTTTAAGTTTTTCACTGTTCTGCAGTTTGCCTGTAACAGTAGGTCTTGCAGATTGCTTCATATCAGTCCATAAAGCACCTAATGTGCCATTTTTTAATACTTGGAGGGTCTTAAGTTTCATATTTTTAATAAATGTTTTATTTGGGAGCCTGCAAAGAAACTAATTAAACAACAAATGGAGTGGGGGCTAAGAATGATATGTGAATTTTGTCCGCTTGCTGTTATGCCCCATGATTTAGCGTGTTGTAGCTAGAATACAGAGAATGCTTTGTTTGGCTGGAGCATCATAAGCACAAGTAAAGATCTTCCGTTCCGGAAGTGTGTTTTCCACTGCCTGACGGTTCCCCTACCCGTCCCTTGAGAAGGCTCAGCGGGAGCCATCTTGAAGAATGGATGACTAAACCTGGGACTTTCCATTTTGAGAGGATGCTCATTTACTAAGCATTCTGCTTGAGGTACTTGTTGCCAAAGAGTTGATAGTTGTCGGATTATTGCTAAAGAAGAGCCGAGGTTCACCTGTCTTATAAACAGATGGCAAAGCAGTAATAGGAGAGGCAGGTGTTAAAGTACTGTGTCACTAAACACAGTTAGTTTTCCAGTCCTTCCCAGCAAACCGTCGCTCTGCTGGTGGTGGAGGGGCGGTGGTGGCGCGCTTATGAAGCTGTACTGGCCTTCCGCTACCCTTCCTGTGGTCCCTGAGACTGTCCGCTGCTCTTCCGCTTCCCTGGCCAATGGTGAATAGCTCGGAAGGTCAAGATCTTGGTAGCAGCGTGAACTGTCATGGATCAGAGTAGAGATTCAGAAGAAGGCCCCCTGGGTGGAGGTGGGGAGCGGGATAGTTCCAGGCCTGGAAAGAGCCACCTGCTTCTTCAGGCCCTGGCTTTCCCCAGGGACCCTCGCTCAGGGATTCCTGCTCCCTGTTTGTCCATAAAGCAAGGACAGAGGCACAGTTTCTGAGTTCGTCTGTCTTTGCAGATCCCATGATGTTGTTATCAGAAACTGCTACTGAGAATCCCTCTACAGGATTTTCCTAGACCAGTAGGTGGACATATGCTGAAATCTCCCCTATCTTAAAACAAACTGTAGCTAAGTAAAAATGTTGTTTAAAATCTTCCCTATCCTACAGAAGAAACCATCCTCTCTCAAGCCTGTTTATGCTCCAAGCTCCTGCCCTAGCTGTGTCCTTCCAGTCCCTGCTCAACCGCTTGGGAAATCATCTCCATTCGCTGCCTCAACTTCTCATAGTCTGCTCCTGGCTCAGGCCTGTCATTTGGATTCTAGATTTTACCCCCTCGACCGAAGCTTCTCTCTCAAGGGCTGTGCACATCTTCTAAGTGGCCTCTTCTAAACTTTCATCTAGAAGTTCGGCCACTTCTAGAATAGGGCAATACTGTCTGTCCCACCTGGGAGTCTCTCCTCCCTGGGCTTCCAGGGCCCCACATTGCCCTGGCTCTCCTCCTCCGTCCCCAGGTGTCCTTCTCTGGCCTTATGCAGGAGGTAGTCTAGCCCCCTGTTATTCTGACTTGTCCCATGCTGTTGGTGAGCAGATCTACTCCTCCAAACTCCACGCTCATCTCTGCACCCAGATCCATCCTCTCTCCTTTCCGTCTGGAGGGATACCCTGTGGACACCTCACCCCCTCATCTCCCTCCTGGTCGTTGCCCCATTCCTTTGGCTGCCCTCCGTCCCCACTGGCTGGTTCTGGCCCACCATCGTCACTGACCTGGACGATGACCTTCTAACTGTTCTTTCTGCTTCTACTCATGTTTCTTCCAGTCCCTTCTCAACTCTGCATCAAGAATACTTTCCCTAAACTTCACTATGCTGCTTCTCTGCTTAACACCCTTCAGTGTCTCCCCATTTCCAGTGTATAAGTCTTTACATTGTCAATGTGGCAACAAGATCACTAACTCTGGGTCCCTGCCAGCCTCTGTGGAGCCGTCTTTGATTTACTCTTCACTTCTGCTCCTCAGTTCTACTGAAGGGCTCGTGTATTTCCAAGCCTGGGTTTTGATTCTGACCCCTTCACTCGCCAGCTGTGTCACCCTGGGCATGTTAGTTGACCTCCCTGGGTCTCAGTTCCCTCATCTACAAAATTAGGATGATAAGAGCTGCCTTGGTTGTAGCGAATGTAGGGATTAAGGCAGATAATAATTGCGCAGTGCTTAGTGTAATATCTGGTACAGATATTACAACTGTTACTAAAGCCTTCCACTGGCACGATACATGTGTGTGCACATCTGTGTGCCTGTCTCCCATCGGGCTTTAGTCCTCAAAAACAGAGGGTGGTGTCTGTTTCTCTTCATTATCCCCTGAAACCTCAATAATTGTTTGTTGATTGGTCAAATTGAATTGAATGGACCCTGTTCCTACTTCCACCATCTCCATCTATAAATACAGGCAGCTATTAAGACTCAAATAGCCTTCTTGTGTGCTGGGCGACATCACACCACGGTCAGTGAACCACCTGCCATATTCTTTCAGTGTCAAGCCAATCAGGAGGGGCCTCTTTGTCATTTGAAGCATCTCGGGCTATATTTGGCAAGTCAGCTGTGGTTACATCCATATTTCGATATGAACAGTTTTTAACGAGAATTTGCTGCAGATATGAGGAAGCTCGTTTTACATTGCCATTACTGGGTTGAGAATAATGCACTTCAGAGGCAAACTGAGGCTTAGGCTTGTGACTTCTGAGGACTGAGAAGAGTTCCTGGTGGCCAGCTGGGTTCAAATTAAGGAGAAAAAGAAAAAAGGAACCTAGCAGCCATTTCTGCACAGGGCCTCCCAAGCAAAATGCACTTCGTTGAGAAGCCTCTAGGCTCACTTGCCTGTCTCTGCACTGAGCTACCTGCCTGCACTGTATCTGCCATCAGAGCCAGCCCTTATGAAGAGTTCCTAGAGTCCTGTTTCAACCCATAGGACTGAGGCTTTCCCCATCCAAAGTGATCTGCAAAGAGCAGATCTGTGTGTCAATCAAGACAGTCTTTGGACCAATCAAACCGAGCATTCGGTGTCCTCATTTGCAAGAGGACGGACCAATCAGGGGCCACGGGTGGGGGCTTCTGTCTATATAAGCCAGCTCCCCTCTGGATTGGCGAGTGCACTTTCCACAAAGACATAAGACTTGTTTCTCTGGCTAGTGGAGCAGAGCAGAGCAGAGCAGAGCAGATCATTGTGGAGTGGAGCTGCCTAGCTCTAGAGGAGCCTGGACCCAGGGCACCCTCACAGCCATGCTGTTTTTACAAACATGCTGTATGACCTCTGAGCTGTTTGCACTAAGTTTCCTTCTTCACTGCACCTCAAATTGGGGATTCCTGTTGGAGTTTGAATTGGCGCTAATGACTATGGATGGCTTGACAGGTTCAAATTCAGACTCATCATTGCCTGAGTCCTTCATGAAGTTTTGGTCAATTTAACTAATTTCCATGCCTCTGTTTCCAACTGGGAGGAGTAGAACGAGTGAGAGCAGAGGTTTGAGATGAACTCTGTGTCCTTGGGCAAGTTGCTTAGCCTCTCTGTTCCTTAGGGTCCACATGTGTAAGAGGGGGTAGAAATACATTGTGTGCTGCAGGAGCTTTGTCGGGTCTGATGAGATAATGCAAGTCAGACCCTGATTCACATCCAGGGCTCAGTAAAGACTGGTTTTGCTGTTTGTGTTGACGGCAGTGTACTTGCTATTGTTATTGATACTATTACTGCCACCACAACTTCTGCAGGGTCCATGGTGCTGCCTGCAGCCCTGCCTCAGGTGCCTGTAGCAGGCCAAAGAAGAAGAAAACAGTCCCCTGACAAACTTAGGCATGGACTCCGGAAGTAGGTTTTTGGGGACCCCAGCAAATTCACCTCACTCCATCGGTGGGAGACATGATTGTTATCTGGAAACATCAGAAAAAAAAACACAACCAAATGTCTCTTCACCACGCCCTGGAACGTGGCCCTGGCGGCATCTTTCAGTGTCCACAGAAGAGTTAAGCCTTATCTTTTGTTTCCCAGAGGCAGCCAAATACAGATGATCCGATCTCGTTAAGAAACAGGCGTCCACTTGAACACTGCTGTGATTGCATCTCAAACCCATCAGCTGGTGAAAAGGGAGCTTGGATCAGAAGGTCTGAGCAAAATATTGAAAGCGAGATTACAGAGAATACTGTTTATTGAAGGGTCAGAGTCATGAAAGCAGAATAGGCTTGACAATTGGAGTGAAAATTGAAAGTAATTGATAAAGACTATGCAGAATTTAAGACTTAAGGGAAAGAGGCAAAGAAAAGCTCTAAGTACCCAGATAAAGGAAACCACATAGAGTAATGCCAAAGTGTTTTTTGTGAACTCACAGGGCATATTAATTAAGATGCTGTAAGTCAATTCAGATAAAATAAGGATGAATTCGAAGCCATATACATATGGGGAGATGTATACATATTCATGCCTCTCTATGGATGTGGGTGTGTGCAGCTATCCCTGGAATATAAAGAGAGCCAGGAGAACAATTCTGACGTTCTGATTTCTCCTGTTGAAAGGAATTGAAACTTGGCTATTAAGGATATTTCTGCAGCAGGTTAGCACAGCAGTGCCAAGAAAATCCCTCAAATAATATAGACTGGTTTTTCAATTTCCAGGTCAATGGAAACTGATTGAAGTTTTAGATGACTATCAAATCATTTCCCAATTTATTTAATTTTGTGGAAAGGGCGGGGGAATGTTTGCCCACATTTATGTCTTTCTATGCATATAGACAAAGTTTGACATCTAGGCAAACAATATATAGTCTTTTCAAATACACATTTCGGAGCTTACATACCAGTGAGTCAGAATGGCCACCTTGGAAAGCAATGCTATTATTCTAGTGGTTCTTCAGTTACTGGGAATTCTTTAGAAAGTCTTTTTTTCTTTTTATTGTCTCCATCAATAATTACAAGCCATGAAAAAAAGAAAAGAATTTATTTCACCAAGTACATTTTTTAACATCTAATTATGCTAGATATCAAGCAAGAATTGAACATCAGTCTAACATATAGGTTAGGTCTACAAAGGCGGATACTATATATTATTTTATTGACTTGTTACCAAGTATGTTCACCTATGTTATTTGTTAGACTTCATTATTTCTGAAACTCAGATCTACCTTCAAAGAATCAAGGTGTGATACTACTAAGGCTATTCAAAATTCATAGTCATTTTTAGCAATGAGCAATTCCTAAACAAAAATTCTGTAAGGTATTTGGGCAATGGTGGAATAATTGTTTAACTTCTCAGAGGAATTACTTTTTTGGGAGAAAAGTCGCTTCAATGGCAACATTTTAGTATTTTTAAAAATTATTCACTTTATTTGTATTTTCAATAGAGCATGTGTGTGTATTAAGCATTTATCTTAAATATCAAAACATTTTCTATCAGTGCACTAGCTGGCTTCCCAAGTAGCTTGCTCACAGCCTTGGAAGCTAACGAGATGCCCATTAATCTGCCTGCTGCAATTTTCTCTTCTTCTTCAGAATACTAGGGAATCGAGTGGCTGAACTGGAGAAAAAATTAAGAACTCTGGAAGTTTCTGGTTTGTGGAGTCTTCCAGGTAAGCAGAACTTCATAAAACTTGTTTTCTTTTTATTGTAAAAAGGAAGAGCTCTCATAATTTGCAAAGGGGATTCTACGTTTTCAATGTCCTTTTATTTGACAATCATCACTGAAAAAACTGCAGGTGTTTAAACTGAGAGACCGTCGTTTTGGAGGGAAATCACAGAAGTATGATAAATATGCAGGTTCTCATCGACGTAACTATGAAGTTTTGCCAACTTGAATTTTGAAATTGTCACTGTATGTGTCTGTATGTTTAAAGAAAACTTTGTGGATATAGTAAATTGTTTCATTTTTGTTACCCGTAGGTATCTTATAAAAACTTGTTCAATTTAATCATCAATCCTAAAAATAAAAGTAAGAAAAAACAATGCACTTAACAACCTCCTTCTCTTTCCCCCATCCCATTTTAAACATAGCTCGAAAATCAAATTTTCCTGTTTTGTTTTGGGTTTTTTTGTATTTTTCTGAAGTGAGAAGCAGGGAGGCAGACAGACTCCCACATGTGCCTGACTAGGATCTACCCAGCATGCCCACCAGGGGGCAATGCTCTGCCCATCTGGGCTGTTGCTCCATTGCAACCAGAGCCATTCTAGCACCTGAGATGGAGGCCATAGGGCCATTCTCAGTGCCCAGGCCAACTTTGCTCCAATGGAGCCTTGGCTGTGGGAGAGGAAGAGAGGAAGGAGAGGGGAAAGAGTGGAGAAGCAGATGGGCACTTCTCCTATGTGCCCTGGCTGGGAATCGAATCTGGGACTTCCATATGCCAGGCCAACGCTCTACCACTGAGCCAACCAGCCAGAGCTGTTTTTTTTGTTTTGTTTTGTTTTGTTTTGTTTTCACAGTTGTACATGGCATGAGGGAACTCTGACATTTTGCATTAATTAGTTTATTTGTTCTGTTTGTCTTGGTAAAATACCCCTTCCTGAGACCCTGGTCAGCTATTCTCCCTTTTTACAAGCTCCGGAAACCTATCAGTTTCTATCGCCTCCTCTTCCCCTAGAAGCAACGCTGCACATGTATTTTTAGTTAGTTAACCTTTCCACACAAACTAGTCTCCTCTGCCCTTGATTCATATTTGTTGCTTCCCTATAAACGTACGGGGAATGAAAATCGCCACAAGGATAGGGACAACAACATGTTTCTTAATGTAAATGCGAATGGCTACCTTAGGTTGCCTGGAAGTATGTTTCATAAATTGGAATTTTTAGCAGTGATTCCTTGAACTTGATGTCAAAAGACCTAACAGAACTAATTAGTGGCGAGTGCCATCCTGGGGATTTGAATGATCCATTTTGCACAAGAACCTTTTGATGCAGTTAAAAACCTTATCTGCTTTGAAGGCCTTTCTTTTATTGCATTGAATTTCAGCACAGTCGGGCAAATTTATCATTTATTTGTGCAGTCAGATTGCTATTTTTGTGCATGTACTGGAGTTTGGATTTCCGCCCCCTTTCCAAATGACTTAGTGAAATTTCACAATGTTTTATTTCTGCAACAATGAATGCTGAGGATTTTCTATCTCTGCTGATGTTTGGTCTAGGTTCGAATGGCTATTATGCAATAACGATTGTTTCTTTCCTTCTCTTTGCTGCCTGAAGGCCTGAGCTACGATGTTTCAGTAGGATTCGGGAGTATGTTCTATTTGAAATATCTGTGTCTGTGGCTAATAGCAGTAGTGCATTAATATCATCCCTGCATGCAAATAAACAGAAATGCATTCTCTGTGTATCCTTGCTTTTCCCTGATTAGAACAGTCTATTGAAATAGAGAATTTAATTAGTACAGAACAAACATTAAATGGTAAAAAATTAGCTTTGAGGGACTCGGCTGAATGCATTTTATGCTGTGGCCATGTTTGTTCTAAACTCTGGAATCCACATAGATATAAAGTGGGAGGACAGGAATAAAAGAGTGACAATTTCCCAGTGGAATAGCACTGCCCTGGTACAGTGACCAAGGGTGTTACAACGAAGCAACGAAGCATCGCCTTATGATCATTCTCCCCGCCTGGTGAGAGTAGGGGGGAGGGGCCTCGTCCTATGTAAATCAGACCAGCCCCTTCTGTCTGCTCATTGTTTAGGGCTCCACTCAGGTACTGAATCGTGGAGCAAGAGGCAATATGTTCTTTTCCTCCTAGTCATATTCTTCTTTTTCCAGTTTTTCCTCCTTCCTCCTTCCTCTTTCTTCTTCTCTTCTTCTTCTTCCCCTTTCTTTCCCCAAGTAGGAGCCAAATCACAGTGCTTCAGCCAACTGGAGAGAACCAAGTGTCAGTGGCTTCAGAGAATTGCTAGCTCTCTCTCTTATTTGCCATCATCTTGAAAGCATCAGTTTCTCCTCCAGGAAGTTAGTCCATCATTGTGTTGATACCTTTTCCAGCATCAATTTTGTGAATTTAATTCTGTGCCAGGCATTCTGGACATGCTTTCACCTGCACTAAAAACCCACAGCCTCATTGGGGAAGTAAGATGAGTATCCATTAAACAGTGAGAGGAAAGTGAAAATGGTAAAGTGCTGAGTGATAAAGATGTTAGTGTGTGAGGTATCACTGAATGGAAGGACAGTTGACAGCAAAGCGTTCAAGGATGGCAAATACTTGGTATATATTACACAACACCCATTCCCACGACAGTGGCAGACATTGCTAATCAATCACATCGCTCTTCTTTGATGATCTCACATATGGCTCTCAAAACAGTTTTCCACTGTTGGCTTTCTAAGGAGCCACCTCCTGGCCAGAGTTGACATGTGAGAGAAAACCTTTCCCCCTTTTGTAATCTAGTCTGATCCCTTCTGTTTAGGTAAGGAAGTTATCTGAAGGAAGCCTTGGAAGTTAGATGACACCTGAGGCCACAGCAGCTGGTATCAGAACCCAGGTGTTCAGATTTCATTTCAGAGTGCCACCTGTCCTAGGGAACTGTACTTCGGTGAAGAGATGACAGGGTAGATCAGATCAGCTGGGGAATGGTTCACAAACTGGATTGGAGAAGAGGAAGTCGGAAGCCAGAGCTGTCTCTTCTGAGACACTAAAGGACAGCGGTGAAGAAGCCCAACGCTCGTTACTACGAGGCAGAGCTCCTGCTGGACTTTGAGCATGCTATGATTTTTCTTTGACTCTCTTCTCCCTCCTGCCTCACTCTCTCAGCCAACATATCTAGCTCTTGATGTTATTTGAGAGAGTTGGGGCAAACTTGTCATCTTGCTGGGAAGTAGCTAAGTTTGACAAATGTCACACAGCCTATGGAGAAATCACTTGGATAGTAAAGCATATCCCACACTGTCAACTGGTCCTTGAGAGGTGGGACAGGGATAGGGCTAGCAAGAGGAAGCCAGAGGGTGGGCTGTCCCGATTAACTGCACCCCTCTGGGAGAGAAGCCCTTCCTCCTCCCCAGCTCCTACCTGTGAGCCTCCTTCTCTCAGCCTCTCACTGGCCTTGGCATGGAGAATGGTGCTTGGGGCGCTCTGAAAGGAGGTGTCCAGGGTATGCTCATGCTCTAAAAAGAGACACTGAAAGTCAGACCAAATCTGGCAAGAGCAGAGCCTGGCTCTTTGAGCTTCTCATTGTGATTCTCTCTTCCCCACTCTAAGCATCCGCCTGAGGAGGAACATGTGCATTTGAAAGTTCTTGAGACATTTCAGAGGAGGGATGCTGTATTCCAGGAGCCCGAACACCAGTTGAGTGGAAGGGTCTGTGTGACCTACAGGAGTTGTGCTCTGATTCTAGTTTGTGGACCATACTCGCCCTACTCCTCATCCTCCAAGACGCACAGACCACAGTGAAGCTATGAAGCGGCTGACCATTGGATTAGAGCTCGCGCCAGTCAGTGCAGATGGAATCCAGACTGAGTTAGAAACGATAGAACGCGGATTCTTCTAAGAAAGATCTTTGAATCCTTCAAATATCATTTGCAAGAATGGCCAAGTCTTGGCATTTTGTCTTAAGATTAGGACAAGATCGCCCCAGGCAGGCATTATGGGAGGTCTTTATCTTCTCCCCAAGCTCCACCTTGATTAGACAGGAATGAGTGGTGGCTTCTAGTGCCCTTCTCTGTGTGCCTGTTACTCAGATTCTTGGAGAAGTTTCATGTTGCTGGTACCAGCATGCTTGAGGGGCCGTTATGGAGTTGATGGTGCCCTGTGGTTTGAGAGGGCCATAAGACATTGCACCCTAGAGAATTTCTCATGACAGGAAGGGCTGAGGATCTCAGCCAGCTCCCCATTCTTCCCATAGTAATGGTTCTTTGACCTCCAGGACAGAGGGACTCGGAAGGCTGGTTGGGACATAGAAGAGCAGAGTGTGTCTCTTACTGAATCTCCTTAAGGCTAGAGAGCTGTCAGCCGACCTGCTAGAAAAGATGGGTCAAGGAATGCGGTCCTTTTCCTGACTTGAGGATGGTAACTTTTGCCTCGGTGGCGAGAAAGGAAAGGAGTTCATCCTGCGGCATCTGCTATGGGTTCATAGTGACCGTTAAGCCCGCACAGTGTTTCCAGATGGTATCTTTGCAGCTCGAAGGGAGACTGATTGTGTTGACCTCATTCTAAGAGTCTTTTAACAATATCCCAATGCTTCTCTTTGGAAAAGCTTTCCAGACTGTGGCCCTGAAGATTTCTGGATTTTTTTCCCCCATATACGAAGAATACCTTTGCTGGTAGAGAACTTCAGGGTTGGCTCCTATCAGATTCATATTCTTCAGGGATGACCCTCAGAAAGCAGAGAAATTGGAGTGCTATGGCTATTAACATGCGCCATCCACCTGAGCAGCGGCAGGCACCTGTGCCCTGCAGGACATCAGGATTCCCAAGAGTGCCTCTGCCATTTATTCCGACATTTATCAGATAGTTATTAAGCATTTGCCTTGTGCAAACTCTCTACTGTAGTCAAGTTGTCATGACTTGGAAATCAAGTTAATGAGACAGGGCCTAATGGGAAGACAGTGTTATAAACAAACTGAGGACTCAGATTCACCAAAAGAGTGGACATCTTCACGCAAACACCACTCTCTGCTCTGCTGAACCTGAAACTAAGATCATAGAGTGTTAGAGCCTCTGACCTGAGCCCCAGAGCCGTTGAGCGGATTGGCTTTACAAAGGGTCTTGCGCAAAGTTGGACAGCTAAGGTTGGAGCATAGGCTGGGACGTAGCCCACGGGGTTTGGAATGTGGCACAGTGGTTCCCCCCGAGAGAGACCTAAGGCCTCCTGGAACAAAGTTTGGGGCCCAGTCCTGCCTGCTGGCTGTCTGAACTGCTGTGATAGCACCCCTTTCTGTGTCCATGCTGCTCGCGCTTCGAAGCCGCACTTCCCTGCCCCTCTCCTGCATAGCTCGCGATGGCCTTAAGATAGAGTTGTGACGGTTTTCCTTCCCTCCTTCTCTTTGCCTCACACCTTCTCCGTCCGCTTAGGGAGTTCATACAAACAGCTCAAAGGTGTTGGCTGGCCTGGGACTATATGTTCAAACTGAAAGCTTAGCTGTGATCATTTGAGGGACCGGAGACTACCTGACTTACGACAGTTATTATTCCATCTTAATGACCAAATCAAATTAACTCAGATACACTATATATGAGAGTGCCATGGAAGGTGCCTTATAAAGTAATACTTTTGAGAGGTGACATTTATGGAGTTCTGATTAAATGTCTCAGCACTCCTAGTCATGAATCAGTTCATCAAAACCACCCAATGAAGGGGGTGCTTTGATTTGTCCTCGTTTAACAGATGAGGGCTCTGTGGTTCAGAGAGGTTAGGTGACTTGCCCGAAGTCACCCAGTTAGCTAGTGATGATGTCCAGGACACAAACACTGTAGTATGGCTCCAAAGCCTGCACTCCTAAGCACTCTGTTGTTGTTACGTTGTTGTTATTGTTACTGTCTGATCCTGACCAAGGACACTCAGTTTTTGGCTGACATATAGACGTAATGGTGGCATTTGTGGTCAGCCATGTCCTGAGCAGACTCTCAGGAACTCATAGACAGCTATTGCCTGTCCTCACACTACAGAAAGGGCCCTCTGGCCATTTCCGTCACACAGTGTTGCCTACGACTGAAGAAGGTGTCTTGCTCAGCAGCATGTCCTTATGTAGGGTTGAATGTAGCAGCAACTCTACTGAGGATCTAATACGTCCATTTTCCCCTTTTCCATGACAGGGGGCAAGGACACCATACTGTTCAGCGACCCCACTCTTACTACCATCCAGAGGTCCAGATCCCCCCTGCTGAAGGTGGTGGGGCAGCCCGCTGAGACCAAAGCAAACCCCAAGGATGGTAAGGATGGTAAGCATAACTGACTTCTCTGTCTTCACTCGGCCTGGGCCAGGGACAGAGGAGGGCTCGGTGGACATCCGCCCCTTCCCCTTCTCTCAGCTTCTGTGGCACTGTTGGGTATTCCTTATGTTTCATATTTCTTTCTTGTGGCTTACATGGATTCATCTTGTTTGGAGCTCCCAGCAGAAAAAGGCAGACCACTGTACTCTGCATGGTGGCATAGAGATTAAGAGTGAGGGCTCAGTTTGTTGACCAGCTTGGGTCCACATTCCAGCCCCATGTTATGTAGGCTGTGGGCACTGGGACTAGTAACTTCAGCCTCGGTTTCTTTACCTATAAGAGATGTGCCAACCTCAAGAAAACCTTGGCACATCACCTGGCACATGGTAAGTGGCCTGGGAATCATTTGCTTGGAGAAAAAGCCTTTTCCTCTGCCAGGCACACTTCCTGGAGGCAGGTGTTCTGATGGGGACCATTTAGGTTCAGATGAGCCAGCCAGATCTCTTCCCATGTGGCAGCCTTGTTTCTCCACCCAAACTCTCCTTCACATCTTCCTGAGTTTGGCTTGTCTTCATCCTCCATCCCCAGTGTGGTTGCCACCTTCCGACATGGGCCCACATGACCCCGTCCTCCTGGGGTTCTTGCCCTTCTGTAGCCTCCTCTCACACGGTGTCGGAGTAGATCTAGGTAACGTCCCGAATGCAGCAGAAGGGACAGTATATGACTCCCAAGGCTAGTTATCAAAGACATGCGGCATCTGCCCTGCTCTATTGGTCTTGGATCATTCACTCTGGAAGAAGCTGGCTGCCATGTCATGAGGACACTCAAGCAGCCCTACGTGCCATCCATGTGGTGGGGAGCTGAGGCCTCCAGCCGTCAGTCATGTGAGGGGGTCATCTGGGAGGAAGATTCCCCAGCTAGTCAAGCCTTCAGATGACAACAGCCTGGTCGACATTTTGCATACAACCTCATAGGAGACCATTAGCCAGCACCACCCAGGCAAATGGTTCCCAGGGTCCTGAGTCTTACACTGCTTCATTGTGAGGTACTTTGTTACACAGCAGTAACATGTAGCTGTCAAGCTTCTTTCCTTGAACATCTACCGTTCCTCTCTTTCAGAGTCATGACTTCAGCCATCACCTCTATGAAAATATCCTCACAATATTTTTAACCCACTGGACCCATCTGTGGAGTTACAGTCCCACATTTCCCGGAGCTCAAACTCTCCCCCTTAAATACCCTGTGGCCTCCTCCCTGTCATCAGCCTCGCAGCTACTCAGGCTTGGAACCTGAGAGTCCTTCGCCACTTTCAACTCTCCTTCCCCGTCCACTTCTGGTCTTCGGCTAACCCTTTCTCCAGAGTTCCTTGAACTCCGTTCCTACCCTCTGACTTGGTACAGGCCCGCTTCACCTCCCTGGCAGGCTTCGTCCTCGTGTTCCTGCCTCCCCGCCTCTCCTGCCATCACCCCGTCTCCAGCCCGCTGCTTTGCATGAAGCCCCTGCAGCCTGCCTGCCATCCTGCTCGGACCCTGCTCGGAACTCGAGAGTGGCTCCCGACTGTCTCCCCCTCACATCACAGCCCTGCAACCTGGGCTCGCCCACCTTTCTGACCTCGGGGTTATCCGGCATGGAAGCCGGGCTTGGATCGAACTGGGCTAACCAGCTGAATCGCTTAGCTACTTTTGCCTAACAAACCACTCTGACATTTTAGAACTTAAAGCGACAACTCTGTGTTACTTATCACAAGTCTTCCGGTCAGATGGGCGGGCCTGCTAGCCTGAGCTGGGCTGGACAAGCTCACTCACACATCTGGACAGCTGTGTTTTGAAGCGTGTGCTAGTCATTCATCATAGTGCTGGAATGGGGAGGAGGGGGACAGGTCTGGGATTTCAGCAGAGAGGTTCCCCGAGCATATGCTGGGGGGATTCCTGGGGTGAGCCCCTGTCTCGGGTGGGTCGTGCACTGGCCAGGAGGCAAGGTGGGTCTTCCCAGCCAGCAACACGTGGCCGCTCCCGGGGCCGGTCCTTCACGCAGGATGGCCCGCTGTGTGGTCCAGAACACATCTTGGCTGCTGGTCATCTCACGCCAGCCTCCAGTATCCACATGGAGATCAGAAGCCTTTTGTCTGCTCTGGGCTTGCTGAGCCCCCAGGTGGGCCCGGCCGGGCCTGCGAAACTGAATCGGAGTGTGAGCCTGGCGTGATTTTCACAAGAGTGGCATAAGTAATGGCCTGATTCAAAATGATAGCTTCCAGAGCTCCATCATTAGCTCTCATTGTTCCCAGCCCGTCCTTCGCCAGCCCGGGCGGGACCAAGGAAGCGCTCCCGTGGCGGCTGTCACTGTCTGGGGTGGGCTGCCTCGTCGCTGCCGCATCCTGATCAGTGCTGACTGGAAGCAGCTCCCACTCGGAGGACAAAGCCCATCAGAGACCAGTTAACAAGAGAAGGCGAATCTTCCCTTTGGACCAATGTGGGGGGGGGGGGGACACATTTCTAGAGAACTAGCAATCTTTCCTTCAAAGAGCTACTGTCTCTTATTTTCTTAGAGAAAATATTTTTGCTTTCCACACTATTCGTGTCATAATGCATTTGTATCAGTGGATTGCCTCGCTGTTATTAATATGTGTATTGCCATTCACAAGTATTGATGATACTAATTCTGTTTGCTAAAACAGCACAGAATAATTGCTATTATTTATAATAATATTTTCCAACTCTGGGCTAGTTCAGACATCTTTCTTTTATGAAAATGGCAATGCTATGTGTCTGTCCTCAAAGGGAAAATGAAATTTCCATGGCTCCGGCATTAACGTTCCTGAGTCACAGATTCACAGATTTAAAGGAAGGTTTTGCTCCCACTGCACGGAACCAAAGGTCCTAGTTTTGGCTCAACAGTTGTGGCACGTTCAGTAACTTTTCTTTGTCTTGTGCTAATTGATTGAGTCTATTTTTTAGATACCTGTTGGCTAAACAAAAGGGAGGAATGTTTTGGTAAATCTTCTACAGACCCATAAGCTAGTCCTGGAGCCCAGCCTCTATCTCTTTAAGGTTCTGAGGCTCTGAAATGCTAGCCTTCCTCAGGAAAAAAAAAAATCCCTGGTAGAATCAAACAGTAGAACCCCAGCCTTGTCCAGTGCCTTCTGCAGCTGTGTTTTGGCCTCTAACAGTGACCACGTGTGTCGCTCCCCTCCCCACACCCCAAAAAGCAAAGTTTAAAAGTTCTTTCTGCTCATCTCAGAGGCTTGCCATGTTCAGAAAGATTTGTACCTTTGATTAAAAGCAGACTGTCACCTGAAGAAATGGCACAAGGCAAAGTGCCAGCGGCCAGAAGTTCCCCGTGTAATTTAGACCACCCTCACTTAGATGTAAATTAACGTAGAGAACATTAACCTGACCAAAGTCAAAACACTGCAAATGCTTCAGGGGTTAGGCTGTTACCGGTAAGGTTAATTAATTTTTTTCAGGGCCACCAGATATACTATTAAGTGTTTTGGAAGAAGCAACATCGTAAGAGTAATTTCCAGAAGGAGTTTAGTCATCTCACGCTGGTGAAAAATTTAACTGCAGAAAAGACCATCAGTTCCTCCTCTTGAATAAGCTTCTCGCTCTACTCTGGAAACTTACTCATTTTGATTCCGTGTGCCCCATGTCCCCTGTACAACTGCTACAAAATTTTCATTTGTTAGGATGAAAATTATGTGATTGCTTCCCTGAGCTACCTCAGAAATAGCTAAATGTGTGTGTGAGTTAGAAATCTCTTTTTTTTTTTTTCCTGAAAGTGCCATTTTAAGAACTTTTAGGGTAGCAATCTGAATACAACCTGGAACAAATGCCATAAATTCAGGGATTGCTTTATTAATGCATGCTGTTTGAATATATTAATATATTCACTTATTCATGAATTAATGTATATGTCCATAGATTCAAACATTTAATAAGCTATTTATTGAGCCTCAACTATAGAACACTGGCAAAGTTAAAAAGTTAATTGGGTGGTTTTTATCAACTAACTATATATAGGTAATCATTTAAGGATAAAAAGCACTATGTCCCCTTGGAGGTCCAGACACAGCCTTTTGGGGATTAAGACTCTGGGGAGAATACTTCTGTCTGAATTTAATCAGATAAGCTTCATGGCGGAGGTGGAGGTATAGCTGACTGTTGGCTTCATGGCGGAGGTGGAGGTATAGCTGACTGTTGGCTTCATGGCGGAGGTGGAGGTATAGCTGACTGTTGGCTTCATGGCGGAGATGGAGGTATAGCTGACTGTTGGCTTCATGGCGGAGGTGGAGGTATAGCTGACTGTTGGCTTCATGGCGGAGGTGGAGGTATAGCTGACTGTTGGCTTCATGGCGGAGGTGGAGGTATAGCTGACTGTTGGCTTCATGGCGGAGATGGAGGTATAGCTGACTGTTGGCTTCATGGCGGAGGTGGAGGTATAGCTGGCTGTTGGTTTCATGGCGGAGGTGGAGGTATAGCTGACTGTTGGCTTCATGGCGGAGGTGGAGGTATAGCTGACTGTTGGCTTCATGGCGGAGGTGGAGGTATAGCTGGCTGTTGGCTTCATGGCGGAGGTGGAGGTATAGCTGACTGTTGGCTTCATGGCGGAGGTGGAGGTATAGCTGACTGTTGGCTTCATGGCGGAGGTGGAGGTATAGCTGACTGTTGGCTTCATGGCGGAGGTGGAGGTATAGCTGGCTGTTGGCTTCATGGCGGAGGTGGAGGTATAGCTGGCTGTTGGCTTCATGGCGGAGGTGGAGGTATAGCTGGCTGTTGGCTTCATGGCGGAGGTGGAGGTTTGGCTCACTCTGGAGTTGGCCATCTGAGTACATACAGGGATGATGATCATAGAGACATAAACCACCTAAGCAAAGGTGCAGAAGGCAGGGATGGAGTGCCATGAAGGTTCATTGTGGCTGGAGTTTAGGGATACAAGAAGAGCTGGGGTGCCAGGTAGAAAGGTTGATTGATGTTGGGTCATTGAAGGCCTTGACTTTCAGGCTAAGAGCTTGGACTTGGTTCCTGTGGCAGTGGCAGACTTCGAACGATTTATAGCTGGGGAAACGCATGGTCAGATTTGTGTTTTAAACTCACAATCCTTCTTAAACTGTAATATGCACCCAAATTGCCTGGGGTCCTGTTAAAATGCAAATTCTGAATCAGTATTTCCGTTGTAGGGCCTGAGAGCTTGCATGCTGAACGAGTGCCCAGGTGATGCAGCCTCTGCTGGTCCCTGGGCCCCACATTGAGTAGCAAAGCTTTCAGGATTGTCCCTCTCCCAACAGGTTGGTTTGCAGCAGGAGACAAGAAGCAAAGGAACCATTAGGAACTAACATAATTATCCTGGCTGAACAGATCTGGACAGTTATTTTTTCAAATCAAGGCTTCCTTTATTCACTCATTTATACATTATGAATTTCATTGTTAGTATAAATAATGGTCTCATTTTCAGGTTCAGTACTTACTGAGGTCAGTGAGTTCTCAGGAGAGTAACACATAGTTGTCCATGACTAAGTACACTCTTTAGACAGTGTAGTTTTGGTTGAACTTCTGTCCCTGAGACTTTTTCTATGGATATCAAAGAAGCTAAGGAGAAGGAAAATGGCTTCTTCTGAAGGTAGAAGCAAATGTGTATCATAAGGGACTAGAGAGGTCTGGGGTGAGGGGACAGCGGTCACGCTGTCCTGGCTGAACTGAGACCCTCGGTCGTCTCCCCCAGTAAGTCCCGCCTGCCCACGGTCACAGCCACCACCTCGGTCTACAGTCCTTCCTCCACTGTGCCCACCCTTCCTCATCCTGGCAGCTTCATGTCAGCCCTGTGGGCCATCTGATCTCACTAATATTTCATTTCTTTTAAAGTTTCTCAGAGTTTTGTTTTTAAACCTGGATTTAGCGGTTTTTAAGTTTCTTAAAACTTTAAACACTATTTTAAGTAATAAATGCTCCAAAACACATCCAGCTTTTAAGTTAAATAAATAGATGCTCCAAACATCCTATTCTTTTATTAATTTTTCAATTAAAGTTGGTATTTAATATTATTTGTATTAGTTTTAGGTGTACCACATAGTGGTTATACATTTACAGAATTTATGAAGTTGTCCCCTGATTCTTCAGGTACCCACTTGCCACCATACTTAGTTATAACAATGTTATTGACTCTATTCCCTGTGCTGTACTTTACATCCCCGTGGCTTATCTCTAACTACCAACTGGAACTGCTTAATCCCTTCATCTTTTTCACCGAGCTCCCAACCCCCTCTCTTCTGGCAACCATTAGTTTGTTCTCCACGTCTGTGAGTCTGTTTGTATTTTGTTTTTTAGATTCCACATAGAAGTGAAATCATATGGTATTTGTCTTTCTCTGTCTGACTTATTTCACTTAGCATAACACCCTTTAGGTCCATCCATGCTGCTATAAATGGTAAGATTTCATTCTTTTTTAATGGCTGAGCAATATAAAAGAAAAAACATTGCTAAGAGAAATGTCAGAGAATTTACTGCCCATGTTTTCTTCAAGGAGTTTTATGATTTCAAGTCTTTAATCCACTTTGAGTTTATTCTTGTACTTGGTGTAAGAAGATGGTCTGGTTTCTTTGGGGGGAGGGGCATATATCTGTCCAATTTTCCCAACACCACTTATTGAATGGACTCTTTTCACCCCGTTGCATGTTCTTGCTTCCTTTATCATATCTTAATTGACCATATATGTAAGAGTTTATTTCTGTGCTCTCACTTCTGTTCCATTTACCTATGTGTCTGTTTTATGCCACTACCATGCTGTTTTGACTACTATGGCCTTGTAGTATAGTTTGATTTCAGGTAGTGTGATACCACCAATTTTGTTCTTTCTCAAGATTGCTGTGGCTGTTCAGGGTCTTTTGTAGTTCCATATAAATTTTTGGATTATTTGTTCTAATTCTGTAAAAAAAATTCATCATTGGTATTTTGATAGGAATTGCATTGAATCTTTAGATTGTTTTGGGGAATATGGACATTTTAAAATGTTAATTCTTCCATTGTTGAGTACAATATATGCTTCCATTTATTTGTATTTTGTTCTTTTCTTTCCAATATTTTGTAATTTTCAAGTCTTTACCTCCTTGGTTAAATTTATTCCTAGGTATTTATTTTGATACAATTATAAATGGGATTGTTTTTTTAGTTTTTCTTTCTGATAGTTCATTATTGGTGTAAAAAAAATGCAATCGTTTTCTGAATATTTTTTTTCATATCCTGCTACTTGACTGAATTCATTTATGAGTTAGTTCTAGTAGTTCTTTTTTTGTGTGTGGAATCTTTGGGATTCTTTCTATATAGTATCATGTCATCTGCAAACAATTACAGTTTTACATCTTCCTTTGCGATTTGGATGACTTTTATTTCTTCTTCTTGTCTGATTGCTGTGACTAGGACTTCCAGTACTTTGTTGAATAAGAGTGGTGACAGTGGACATCCCTGTCTTTTTCCTAATCTTAAGGAAAATACTTCTAGTTTTTCATATTGAGTGTGATGTTAGCTGTGGATTTATTCACATTTCTGTCTCTTTTTTTATTCAGTCTTAGAATATTGTATGTTTCTAGGAATTTATCCATTTCTTCCAGATTGTCCAATCTGTTGGCATATAATCATTGTAAGCAATTTTTTATAATCCTTTGTATTCTTGTGGCGTCAGTTGTCACTTCTCTTTCATTTCTGACTTTTGTTATTTGGGTCCTCTCTCTTTTTTTCCTTAATGAGTCTATATAAAGGTTTATCAATCTTGTTTATCTTTTGAAAGAACCAGCTCTTGGTTTTATTGATCTTTTGCATTTTTTAGATTCTATTTCAATAGTTCTTATTCTTAAGACATACCTTTATGCATTATATTAAAATTAAAGTGGATCATGCATATAATAATATCGGTACAGAAATTCTAAGCAGCATTTAAGTCAAATATTTTAGATTATGTCATTTTTGGGTTATATCTACTTAGATTTATGCATGCTTAAATATGCAATCTTCTGCTAAATTATAGAAATAATCCTCAAAAGTTCATACAATTCTTATAAACAGTCACCATATATCTATCACCTGCCTAGACAGACACAAACCAAAACATAAAGTATGATTTCAGTATTGAAGTTCAAAGACCAGGCAAAGCTTATCCTTGGCACCTGAAGTGAGCTGGAGGTTACCCTGGGCAGAAGAGAAATGACGAGGAAGGGGGTATCTAGGAGGGAGACTGGATTGGGACATGTTTGTAGGGTGTTGGTAATACTTTGTTTCTTGTCCCAGCTGCTGGATAAAAGGCATGTTCACTTTGTGAAAATTAATTAATTGAGCTATATAGACTTAGGATTTGTACACTCCTGTGCACATTATATTTCTACCAGAAAAAAAAGAAAAGTGAAGAATTATTATTTTTTTAACATTCTTGAGTGGTTAGGATGTTGCAAGCACTGTGAACTAGTCAGGTGAGATCCCTCTGTACGTTCTAGAACAAGCTAGGTGTATGGAACGCTGAGGGCTGAGCCTGGCGGACGAGCACCTGCTAGCGGTGAGCCCGGGTAACTCACGTTAGAGAGGGAGACACCAAACGGTGCAGGCAGACGGAAAGGCGGCACAGAAGGGACAGCAGGACACCTGCAGGGGAGGGGAGCGCGGGAAGTGAGGGCGAAGCAGGAGTAGAGGAGGCAGGACCTTGGGAAGGACCGAAGCGGAAAAAACTGAATTTCTTCTAAAAGTCTCCAGGCTCCAGCAGGAGGTTTGAAGCAGGGAAATGCATGGTCAGAACAGGTCTGCATCCTTTCTAACTCTCCTACACTTCACCCTCAGCTCTCCAGAGTTCCAGCTCTCAGCCCGGAAGCACATCTCGTGTATCTTGTGCAAGCCCGATGGCAGGGGGGTTCTACTCTGGTTCCGTTGTGGGGACCAGGAGGTGTTACTGGGTGCCTCCTGTATACATTTCCTCACTGTGTGTGCCCAGGGATGAGACCATCTTGATTTCTGGGAACCTCAGAGTCTGGTGTTGAATTCAGCATGCCCAGGTGCTAGACTCTTGCTCCTCTGCTGCTTCTCAACCGCACAGCACCTCTGCTGCTTGTTAGGGCTGGAAGGAACCTCAGAGCATCCTGCCCCTCATTTTGCACCTGGGAAAAAGAGGCCAGACAGGTCCCGCCTTATCACAAAGCAAGTGAGTAGGAAAGTGAGGGCCAGACACTCACTCTCACTCCCGTGTCCTCTCCCATCCTCATCCAGTTACAGCCCGAGAACTTCCATTGTATAGAGAAGTGGGTTAGGGAACAGTTCAGCTGGGGGCAGAGGGAGCTTGAAGCTGCTTTTGCACGTTTTTATTTGACATTGAGGAAACTTCAGCCTCTGCGTCAGAGAATGAGGCGCTAATGGAGAAAGGTGGAGAATAGGGAGGGTGGGAAATGCGAACCCCCTCCCAAACTGCACTTCTGTTTCCCACGCTGAAGGCAGGCAGATCCCTAAAGAGCCCCAGGCCTTCACTGAGCTACAGAACACACAAAACCTTTGTCCGCAGTTTAAATGTTTGATGGGCACAGGGAGCCACTGCTGGCCAGTGAAGCAGGAGGTCATGAGGGGCCTGGAAAGGGTGGATTATATATAAATGGCCCAGGTGCTCTCTTTCCCTCCCTGCACGGACACAGTCATCATCAGAGTGCCCGCTGCCTTCTTTTTGAACTTGAGTCCAGTGTTCGCCTTCAGGAGGAGGGGTTGGGGGGGGGGCGGAGTATTTTCTGTCTCAGAGGCCTGGGGACGGTGGGCGGAGGTGGGGAGGCGAGGGGAGGCGAGGGCTGACTCCCAGCCAGAGGTCTGATGCTGTCCTCCTTCTGTTCCAGGGGAGGCTCAGACGCAAGCGCCAGATGAAAGCTGGGCGGCTGCTGAGGCGTTGACAGCGCAGGAGGACGCTGGGAGGCCCGCTGTCAACTCCCCAGCAAATCAGAGCCACAGGAACCGGCGCAAGCACTTTCATCCTTCATTACCCCGCTTCCCTTCTGAGGAAGAAGAAGTAAACAGGCTTGGGAGGGAAATAATGACACTGACCGAGGAACAGGCCGCTGCAGAACCGGCGGGGGGCGGCAGAGAGAGCCCCACGGAGGGTCTGCGGGACGAGGCCGGGCCGACCCCGCCCAGCCTGGCCTCCCGGGGGCCGCTCCTCAAATCTCCCCAGGGCGCCTCGGAGCCCAGCCAGCCATCGGCCGAGGCTGCCCCCCTGGAAGGTGGCAAGGAGACCCCAGAGGGTGCAGGCCCGAGGAGCACGGTGCAAACATGATGGGGAAAGGGACCCGGGCATGGTGACACTGCGAAGGCGGTGGGGACGGGCAGGGACTCGGCGTCCAGGGCTCTCCTGGGCCGCTTTCTCCAAACCACCTCCAAGCGCACGAGTGAGAAAAGGGAGACGCGGATCCTGTCGCTGACTGTGAACACGTTCTCGGGTGTCGCCAGCCAGCACAGCGTGGTTTATTAAACGCGGGGCCTCGCCTTCTCCGGGTCTGCTCTGCCTGCTGGAGACGCCCCGCCGCGAACAGGGCCGGGCCCGGGATCGCGTCCGCCATCTGGCTGGTTTTCGGCATCCGTCTTTCTGTCAGCATTGGTTTTATTAGAGGAGAGATGTTTTTTATTAGCATTGGATGCTGTCGGTCAAAATGATGGGAAGAGCTGGAAACCGACAGGGTTTTTAATCAGATCTCGGTCTTTGTAATGGGTTTAGGGGGCTGGAGGGAAAGGTGTAATTGAGCATAATGGGTCCAGAGGGCCCGCCGCGCGCTTCATCATGTCAGGGCCCGGCCGGACCTCCCGCCCCGGGTGTTCCTGGCAGCCTGCCTGCCGCACTGTCTGCCGTGGGCCGGACTGGCAGGTGGGCAGGGGCTCAGCGGGCTCAGGGGAGGGGCCTCCGGCCTGAAACCCACGGCCCCCGTGGAGACCCGGTTGCTGACTGCTGGAGTGAGGTTTCCAGCCTGTAATTGGGGAGGATTAATCGACCTGGATTGATGTGCGGATAAGAAGGGAGGCAGGAGACTTCCAGGGGTGTTTTGACTTTTTTGTTTCTGAGATGAGATGAGGGCCCGAACGTGGAAATGCTGCCTCTCTCCTTCACCCTGGGCTGCGCACAGGGTTTTACGGCCATGTGGGGTGGGGGCAAGATAGAGCTGCTCAGGGCCCACTATCCTCGCCACCCCACCTGAAACCCCGAAGCCTTTACTCCTCCCACAGAATGTGAAGGCTGCCTCCTTTGTGCCCCCTGCCCCCCCCCCCCCGGGACGGGGACTTTAAAGACAAGACACAGAGCTCGTGGCCCTAGAGTGGAAAGAGAGAGGAAAACAAGAGAAGTTTACTTACGACAGCCTGGTGAGGGGGCTGCAGAACCAAGTGTGGAGAGGAGGGCGTGGGCAGCCCTACCTGGTCTTTCCTGAGGGATGAACCAGCTTCTCTTGGCGGCATCTGGCCTTGCAGAAAACTAAAGGCTCGTCAAACGATTGAACTTGCTTGGAGCTGAACTCAGTACCTTTCCCCAGGAAGACCTGATACCTGGTCCCATACCTCAGAGGACCTCTGAACACCAGAATCCCTCCTCCGAGAGACTCTCCTGCAGCAAAAAGAGAGGCTCCCCAAGTGGGAAAGGTTGAAAAGTCATCCTAAACGTCGGATGTTGATACCAGGATTGTGGTCGCAGGTGTGAAACCGCACGTGGGTAGCCAGCCCAGCCTGATTCTTCACGTTTCCTCTCCTGGAGCCACTCTGCTAGCCCCGTAGGAGCCCCGTGGGAATCCGTGCTGTCTCTCTCGGAAAGGGAAGAATGCAGACAAGAAGGTCCTTTGCCACATGCACAGTGAGGGGGACCTCCAGCTGCTTTCTCTCCACCCTGCTGGTGGCATGGGGGCATGCCTGGGTCAGTGCACTGTTGCTCCTGGCGAGCTGGACACACCATCCACCCCTGCCTGCCAGGCCCTAGTGCCCCGTTCCTCCCTCTGAGCTCCAGCCTCTCCCCCTCCCCAGGCCACCCCCTCACCTGCCCCTCCGGGAGGCCGCTCCTGCAGCTGCAGAGCGCACACAGCCCAGCAGCCGCAGAAATCATTTTCCTGCTGCACTAGGCCTTAATTGTCTGCCAACGTTCAGCTCTACTGCATAGGACGCCAGTCACCAAAGGAAAACACAGCCAGATTTAATCCAATAATAATAAAAAGAAAAATCTCTCTGTGCAGAAGCTCTGGTTCTGACATACAGTCGGCCAGGTGCGTGTCTTTCGGGCCCATTCGTCACCTTCTGGAAAGCCAGGCTTATAATAAACCCACAAGACATTCCATTATGGGCAGGAAAGCTGCATGAGCCCCAGACAGTCTGGGTTTGGAGGATTGGAGGAGGGCGGTCACAGAGAGGGATAACCTAAACTCGCAATCTGCCCAGAAAGGTTTTGTGTTATGAGATGGCATTGGAGCCGATGAATTGATCCTGTTGTATGTGTAACCTTGACAATACCCCATACACTCATGTGACACTGTCCCACCTCTGCTGTTCTAGCCCCCACAGACATTAAAGGTTCTTCTGTTCCACAGACATTAAAGAGCGTTTCAGCAATTACTTCTGGTTGTCTTGGTCTTTTTAAGAGTCATCATGAAAGTGTGCGACATTCTCTCCCTAGTCCACCAGACAAGCCCGCATCAGCCAGGGTGCTCTCAGCTGTACTTCACACTGAAGAAACTTAACAATAGGTTATGGGTTACATTGCATAACAAGAACTTCAGAAGTAGGGCATTCCAGGTCTGATTCACTCAAGAAAGTTGTCAAGGATCTGCGTCCCCATCTTCCTGCTCTGCCCACCTCAGTGTCAGCTACTTTCTCAAGCTAACAAGGTGGCTGCAACAGCTCCGGGCATCACCGCTTCTCACATCTGTGTCCAAAGCTGAAGGAAAACTTCTCCTTATGTGTGTATGTGTGTGTTTAAGAGCAAAAAAACCTCAGTTCTTTGGTCAGAATTTTATTTCATTGGTAAGAATTGTCACATGCCTGTGTCTGAACCAGTCCCTCACAACTGAGATGAATTTATGTCATGGGTTTAGGTTCGCCAAGATAACTCTGTGACTTGGGGTGGGGCCCTGTCCCTGAACATGCAGGCTCTGAGGTTAAACACTGAAACAAAATCACGTCTTGAAAAATATAAAAGAGTTGAGACTAAATTTGAATAGGCCACCAACAGCATTGTCACCAAACCCCACATGTCTCTTTTTGTTTTATTTGTTTCCCCTTCAAAAGCCAGAATATTATTTTACTGAGGAGGGTGGAGTTGGGGGGAGGGGAGGGGAGGTGGTTATTTGTCGGTTTGTTAGTTAAGAAAAATGCCGCCTCATCTCCCTTCTTCCCTGGCTTCTTTGTCATCTGTCCTATTTTGTAGCTGGAATGTTCCCACCTTTGTTTACCTCTTCAAGTGTGTCTGTCCTTCCATTATTTTTCCAGCTCGGTTGCCAGCAGAACGCAGAGCAGTCTGGATAAATGAAACGGAGCTGACAGGTCTCTTAATGAAAGCTTGTTTGCACACACTGTGTTTCCTGTGATCTCTCTGGGCCCGAGAGCCTTTAGGTGAGGAATTTTATGTATGAGTGTTTGTCGTTCTTTTAATTAAGGCCCGTGGAAATGGACTGGCTTTTGTAAACCAGGAATTTCTTGTCCCTAACTCCCTCCCTTTCCAAACATCCTCTGCCCACCCTCCTCTCCCGTCCCTCCTGGCATTCAGCTCAATTCCTGCTGCCACCTCCTCCCAGTCGGCAATCTTAAATAAGCTAAATTCATTTTCCCATTCATTGTTCCTCCTCTGTGCCCTCCTTCCCAAACTTACATCAGCATTGCGAGGTGAAGCTCTGAGAAAGCATTCCGGGATCAGTCACTCACGTGTTGGAGTGAAATGTTCGGATGTGTTCTTCTGAATGGAGCACTGACTGAGACACCCCAATTCACCCGGGGACATAGCAGGTTCAATCTCTTCGTTAAGGAATTTCAGACCAGCTACTTGCTTCATGGGGTTATATTCCCTTTCTTTAAGATTGCAGCATGCCTTTGCTTCTTTTGATTTTCTGCTAAAAAAAAAAAAAAAAAAAAAAAAAATGGCACTTTCTTCTGGCTTGATCGTTTTTTTTACAGCCCTCCCTGTGGATGGCTTGGTCCCCTACTTCTCTTTGAAAGAGTTCTCTATCTGAGCACCACCTCCTCTGCTTTTATCCGGGAAGCCTCCACTTGGAAGAGTATTCCTCCTTAATAATATTGAGGGTAACTTAGGATGTCAGAAAGGCAAAGGAGTCCCCTTAACTCACTACTTTAATACATTCCTTTTTTTCCAGATGTCTTTCTGAACAGAGAAAAATGTGAAGATCAGAGAGATGCAATAGAGAGCTCAGTAGTGAATCTAAATAGAAATGAGAAGCAGAAAAAATAAGAAGGACCCATCTCTCAATGCTATGATTGCTCACAAAAACAAAAAGCCCGCTGGTACGGCATGAAGGCAATTTAAAGTGATAGCTTCTGAGGAGCCGCCTTACAGTTCGTTCATGTCACCTCTTTGCTAAATGAGAATTTTTTTTTAAGGCATAATGAATGTTTGCATAATCCTGACAAGTGTGACTTTCTGGAACCTATGTGAGCGTTGAGCCCAGGAATATACATATTTTGGGATCTTTGCAGAGGCCAGTGATAGCCTATTAAATTTAAAACAATTGGCTTTAAAAAAAATAGACAAAACAGCTGCTATTTTGTAGTTTAAAGAAAGAGGTAACTTCGGTTCACTGCAGACCTTGCTTTACTGGATTCTATGATCATCATGTATTATAACTATATCATTTTTGTTACCTGAAATAAAAATGCGGTAACTTCCCCAATATAGATGATTAATTATCTTTATTATTTGGGTCATTCTCTCCCCCCACACTCACTGCAGGCCAAGCATTGGCTGAGTGGCATATTGTAGCAACTTATCAGTTACAATCTGTCACCTAAAAGTATTAGTTCATGTGCTCCTCAGGAAAATTACGGAGAATGTAAAGATTTTACTCATTCAGTCAAAAACGCCAAATATAAAATCAGTTGGTTTATTTCCTGCAGTCTTTCAAGTTGACCAAAGTACTCACTGATTTGCTCTATTTTCTTACGTTTTTAGTATTTCTGTGTGTGTATATATATATATGTATGCACTGAAAAGCCCAACTCAGAAAAGAGATTCACTGCAATTCTGAGAAAAAGCTTATCTTAAACATCTAAAGATAGCTCTTCTAATTATTGTCTACATTGTGTTTAAACTGCGCAAACTTGAGTGTTATTCTCACTTTACCAGCTGTGTCTAGGTAGAGTCATTACATCAAACGCTTCTAATTTTACAAAAAGAAATCAAAACAAGCGTGTGTTTAAGTCTTGGTGACAAATGCAAACCCTGTGAGTCAAACAGTCAAACTGATTAGCAAGCTGGCCGGGAAGTCAAAACAGCAAATGTAAAGAGATTAGCAAAATCGAGCTGCAAGAGGAGAGGGGTAAAAATAGCCTCCAGGGGCCAAGTGGGGAGCAAAGGGCACATTTGGTGACACACATCAGGTTCTGGGCCAAGAACCAGCTGCCTGCCTTTACAGCCCACAATCTTTCCCTCCTCTTAGGTGCCCCCACCCCCTAAGGGCGGGGATCACAGTTTCTCTCAGCCAGCCTCTTAATGGATGCAGAAACCCTTCTTACAAACCTAAAAGGTGACCACCTTTCCTTTACTTGAATCTTTCTAGTTCCATTTCCAATCCATTAGTAGTAGCCATTTTTCTGACCTTAGCCACTGTTTTTAATTAGACACTTATTAGATCCTTAGGTCTTCATGTTATACTATATACCTTTTAAGAATAACACTTGATTTCATCATCACAGCAATCCAATGGCTAGTCCTATTTAACTGATGAGAAAACTCAGGCCCAGAGAGGTGCCCTGCTCTCTGTGTGACTGGCTCGGGTCACACAGCTCGGGTGGCAGAGACATGGTTCCACCAGGCCTTTCCAGCTGAGCCTGAGCCGTCAGCCACTTGCACTCTAAGCATCCCTTTGCCCTGACAGTGAACTCTCGTTGCCCCTGTATTATTTCCTCTCTGTTTCTTGGCCCTGGAGCCCCACAGAACAGTTTTATCAATTCCGTTCCCATTAGTGAACAGCACAGAGAGGGGCAGGTTGCTAGGGTCTCTCTTTAGTCTGGAAGGCTGATGGTAGTGGAGGGAGAAGCTAGGAGCAGAAGGTGCTATGGTCTGAACGTGCCCCCCAAGATAAATATGTGGAAATGCTAACCCCCAAAGACAATGGTAGGAGGTGGGGCCTTTGGAAGATCCTAAAATCATGGAGGGGGGGTAAGGTACTTAATCTCATGAGTGGGCCACTAGCAGAGTCCCGCTGCGGAAGCGTGCTGGGCCCATCATCTCATGAGTGAGTTTAGTGACTAAGAGCTTCCAGAGAGATCCCTTGCTCCTTCCACCATGTGTGGATGCAGCCATAAAGCACTGGTTATGAAGCCCAGAGAGGTCTCTAACCTGGCCATGATCTTGGACTTTCAGCCTCCAGAACTGTGAGAAATAAATTTTTGTTGTTTGTAAGCTACCCAGTCTGTGGTCTTTTGGGAGAGTAGCCCAGACAGACAGACAAACAGAGAAGGTAAGTGATGAAAAGCACCAGTCCCCTTCTGAAAAATAAATCCCCACCTCCCTGGATGATCCTGAATTAACCTATAACGTGGGGGGCAGAGTTGAAGATGGCGTGTTTGCCGTTTTATTCTTCTCTGTCACGTGTCCCTAAATAACTGCTGCCTCATTTTCAGAACTCTTCATTGGTGGGATAAGTAAACGTATCTATTTGAGATTGGGATATTTAAAGACTCAGTGTGCTAATTGCCTTTCAGTGCTGATGTGGACAGTTCAAGTTAACATTTCAAACCAGTAAGAACCAGCTGGTGGAGCACAAGGAAAGATTTTTCAATGATAAGTTAGTCCTAGTAAGAGGTAAAAATAACCACCAGGGGATGAGTCTCTGGCTAAGGTTCTGTTTGACTCACTTCGGAGTCACAGATGTGAGTCTGGCAGGAATGGAAGCTGCTTCCAAGTAACCAGGGTGGAGAAGCCACAGTGAGGAAGTGGGCCTACCCCAGGAGGTTCAAAAGTTATTACGAGAACTTTTATTCCGTAAATGAAGGTGGCTACGCAAGACTGATCTAGTCAGTATGTAGATTATAATTTTCAAAAAGAGGCTGAAATTCTAACAAGCCTTGAATGAAAATCCGCCTGCCTTTGAAGTCCACTGCTGCCTAGTGCCTTTGTGTTCAGAAAAGCATTGTCCTGGTTGTGGAAAAGGCTGACAACGTCATTTGCTAACACCGACCTCCCCGGGTAACCTGCCCAGTAACATTGCTTCACTGGCCTCCGTCTCGCCCTCCTGGGAAATGGACCTCATGCTGCACTTTGAGGCAGATGGGAGGGACCACGGGGAAGCTTATTGCAAATAGATTTCTTTCTCTCCAGTTGGGGTTGTAGCTCAGGAAGCTGAAAATTTTTTTCCTCACTTCCCACAACAATTCGTGACTGAACATTGTCGCCGGCAGAATTGGAAGGAGGGGAATAAGGAGAGGTCCTATAGGAATTTTGGAAATATCTTTGCTCTTTCCAAATAGTATCTGAGCCCGGGAGACAGGCCTCAAACGAACAGAAAAAGTAACCAAGGCCCTGATGAAGAACTGTGCTGCTGAGATTTTAATGTGCAACGTGAGGATTGTGAAACAGTCCCCAAGGGTGTCTGTCTGCCCCCTGCAGGGTGGCAGGCTGCTGCAAACAGCTAGAGACTCGGGCAGGGGCACCTAAGTGCAGGCAGCGGGTGCTGGCAGGGCCCACGTTGGTGGTGAGTGGGGAGGTGGGGACCCCAGGCCACCTCAGGACAGGTCGCAGAGAGCCTAGGAGGAACCTAAGAGATGGAGGAGTTGGGTGGGTCCTTAGGGCACAGAGGTATCTCAGGGCTCATGGGGAGAGGATAGGGGTGTCAGGGTAGAAAGGGACCTCCGGAGTCTAGAAGACTCTCGGGGTAGGTGGGGTAGATGGTAGATGGGGGCAGGGTGTAATCGGGATCCTCAGAGCTGGGGTGGGGGCTGCACACTGGCTGGAGGGGCGTCTCAGCACAGCTGGCTGAAGATCTCAGGGTAGAGGAAGCATCTGGGGAGACCTCAGCCAGGGCAGGAGTGGGACTTCGGGGTAAAGGGAGACTCAGGGAGCAGAGGGAGCAACTCAAGGTGGGGCAGGGTCCTGGGGCACACGGCAGGGGTGCGGGGCGCCCCGAGGGCGTCAGGGCCCGAGGTCCGGGGGCGCGCGCGAGCTCTCGGCCGCCTTGCACTCGCTCTCGCGCCGCCGCTTCTTGCGCTCGGCGTGCTCCTGCGCCAGGCGCGCCCAGGGCGCGGGCCCGCACAGGCCCACCACGCAGCAGGCCAGCCGGCGGCCCGCGTTGCCGTTCTCCAGGCTGGCCGCGTTGCCGCCGCGGCCCAGGTCGTCCTCGCCCGCGTGCACCACGACGGCGCGGCCCACGATCGAGTACGGGCCGCTGAGCGAGGCGGCCAGGCCCGTGCGGTACTTCCAGAGGCCGCCGTCCCGCACGGCGAAGTTGCCGAAGTCGCCCGGGTGCTGCGGGTGCTGCACGGCCAGCGGGTTGTAGTGAGGCCCGGTGGCCTCGCAGCCCGGGCTCAGGTCCCCAAACTGGTGCACGTGGATGGCGCGGCTGGAGACGTTGGGCTCGGCAGGGAAGCCCTCCAGCGTGAAGAAGGCGTCCAGCCGGGCGCCGGGCCCCAGCTGCCTGAAGAGCACGAGGCCGGCCACCTGGGGCTGCGAGGTATCCAGACTGGCCGATGGCCGCACCTCGCACGCAGCATAGAGTGTGGCGTCCGGGCCACCGCCACCCGCCGCCTGTCGCCCTGTCACCTCCTTCCAGATCTCCGTCACTTTGGTGTGCATGTCACGGATCTGCTCCTCCACGCTGACCGTAGCGTCCGACGCATCTGAGCCCACTGGGGCGTCCGAGGCGCAGGCCACCAGGAACAAGGCGGTGCAGAGCAGCGCCAGCATGGCTGCAGTCGGGCACCTGTGGGCATCCCCGGGGCAGGGGCGGAGCGAGGCTTAGTCAGAAGAGACTGGGAATCTCAGGGACACCAAGTCGTTGGTTCCAACCTGTCCCCACCAAGGAGCCTTGTTACCTGTTCGTTCTTTCAGCCTCTATTCCTCCAGGGCCTACTGCGTCCCAGGAGCTGTGTTAAGTGCTGTGCTTGTAAAGATGGAGGACACAAAAATCTCAGGAAACGCACAGTTTCTTTCTGAGCCACAGATCTCTGATCATGGGCTTCTCAAGTCCCATCTTCATGAGTGGGGGGTCTCAGGGCACATAAAGAGCAATCTCATGGCCCTTCCTGACCCCCTCCCTCTCCTCATCTCCACTCCTCTTTAAGCACCCTCCTTTCCATCCATGCATAAGTCTTGCTGGCCTGCCTGGCTTCCTGGCCTTTGCACCTCTGTGTCTTCTCTCCGCAGTGCCCCATCCCCCTTCTCTACCATGCTCAGTAGACTCGGAGACAGAAACTCTTGCTTTGTTCATCAGTATCCCCAGCTTCTCTGCAGTGGGAAGCACTTACTATGTGATTGTTGCATGAGGAGTTCACTGAGGGGCAGACATGCCATCAAATCATTCTAACTTCATCCTGTGATTACAGATGGAGATTCTGATTCTGTGGGGCCAGAATTGTGTCTTCTTCTTCCTTTTTTTTTTTTATTTTTTTTAACTCTATCATTTTGGGACCCGGCCAGGGATTTTGGAATCACAGATTCAAATCCCAATCCCAATATATAACTGTAATGTCATCAGGGAACGTGTGGCTCTCTCTTAGCTACTTGTGAAATAAGGCCAGTAGTTATCACCGATGGTCATGGACAGTGAGGATTAAATGAGATATTATATACACCAGGGTATTTTCACACCTTTAGGTTTGCCCACAGGGATCAATGCTGCCTCCAAAAAAAAAAACCCACTGGTTTGTGGGTCAGCAGCACTTTCAAAGGTCTGCTCCAACCCCAGAGCGAGTGCCATTCTAAAAGTCAGCACCAGGGTTGAGTATTTATTCTTTCCATAACCGTTACAGAAGCGTGATCTAGGAGGACGATGAAAAGAATGGGTCCGGAAACTCACCGTCTAACTCTGAAACCTGACTGTGCCACGTCCTCTCCAAGGGCTAGCAACCGTTATTGTTATGTTTGTTGCAGAGCAGGGGAGAAAATGCTGGGCTGCAAACTCTGCTCGGGCCCTACCTCTTCTCTGAGCCTCAGTTTTCTTAATCTGCCAATCAGGATAATTGCAGGTTTCCTGTGAGGCTTAGAAGAGACGATTAGAAATGCTAGCATTTATTGAAAGCACGTGCCAAGCACTGTTAAAAGCAGTTCATACGTGTTAATTCACGTGAGCCTCACAAGAACTCTGTGAGGTAGTTATTGTTATCCCCACTCTGAAATGTGGGGAAACTGAGGCACAGAGAGGCGAGTGTTTTGCCTCAGGTTACACGTGCAATAACAGTTGAGGACAAGATTGGAAAGTGTGGTCTGCTGCACGCCCCTGGCTTAGCCTCCACCCTGAACAGCTCTCACCTGAGGCACTTGGCTGCGAGGCTGGCTGGCACCCACAAAGATCTCAGTCAGTGGCAGCCCATTCCTCAGAGATCGGAGACAAGCTGCTGATGGAGATTTCAGGCCCAGCACTGAGAGCTGCTATAGAAGCTGTGGCAGGAGGAGCCCAGGAAAGGCTCCACGGAGTGGCAGGTAGCGGAGAGAGCCCAGGAAAGGCTCCACGGAGTGGCAGATAGCGGAGAGAGCCCAGGAAAGGCTCCGCGGAGTGGCGGGTAGCGGAGAGAGCCCAGGAAAGGCTCCGCGGAGTGGCGGGTAGCGGAGAGAGCCCAGGAAAGGCTCCACGGAGTGGCGGGTAGCAGAGAGAGCCCAGGAAAGGCTCCGCGGAGTGGCAGGTAGCGGAGAGAGCCCAGGAGAGGCTCCGCAGAGTGGCAGGTAGCGGAGAGAGCCCAGGAAAGGCTCCACGGAGTGGCAGGTAGTGGAGAGAGCCCAGAAAGTGGCATCCAGGGGGCCGCCGCCGACATGGCCCAGTGTGGCTTGCTACACTGAAGCCCAGGAAGTGGCTACAGGAGTGGAACCATCCCTGCCAGACCTCAGCCTCAAGCTTCCCTTCACCAGGGACCACCACCTCCTTCTGAGGCAGGCCTGGCCCTCAGGAGGGCTCTGTCAGTTACAAAGTTCTTCCTTAAAAATGTACAGCAGAACCAGACTGCTCTCTTTCAAGCATACTTGGGTAATAATTAACATGCCATGGAGAGGTTTTTCTCTTAACAGAAAGAATATGCTTCCCCCACCCCTGACTCCTTGTTTCTTAAGCCTTTGACTCTGTCCCTTGAAGGCAGCTTGATAAGGCCCAGCCTTCTTGCACACTCTCCTTAGTTTGAGCTCTGGATGACCAAGTACTGTTTTCAGGCTCTGTGCCTGGCGTGGGGGGAAGACAAGATTATCAGAGAAAGGGGACCAAAAAAGGCCACTGAGCCTCTGCCTCCTTCCTGGGTCTAGACCTGGGAAAATGGCAGCCCCCCTGACACCTGCCATGTTCTAATTCCTCGCTCACTCCTAGAAGGAGCCCAGCTGTGAGCCCTCCTCTCTGTTCCTCTGCGAAGCAGGTGGCTTTTTCTCAGTAGCGCTCTCCATCCGAGCCATGCAACACCCAAAAAGGACAGCCTTCCTCCCCCCAGAGTCCTCTGCTCTAACACTGAAGTCCTCCCGGGCTGGCCCTGGCAGACCCAAAGGAGAAGAGCTGTCTCTCCCATTTGCCTTCCTCCCCCCTCTCCCCAGCTCCCTGCTCACCCCCCAGAGCCGCCCGCCTCTGTCATCCAGTCTGTTTCTCTCAGGAAGATGAGCAAATACTTTTCCAAGCCGAAGCCCGGGGCCCCACCCTGGTTTCAGACACTTAATCAGCTCCCTCTGGGAAGGCAAGGGACCTGGACTTGGCACTCACCTTTCCAGCTCTTCCCAGAGAGCTTTCCCGGCGAGCAGCTGGGGGCAGCACCCGGCGGCCAGTTGCAGGAATGCGGACTGACTCCTGAGGCCGGCTCTTCGTGGGTGTGCTGGAAAGCCAGCCCAGGGGAGTGGTCACCCTGAGGAAAGAAGGTCATTGGGCCAAGCCGGGAAGGAAAGCAGACCAGGCTGGCCCTGGGCGCATTGCTTCACCTCCTTCCCCTCTGTTCCCTCCTCCCCTACCCCTCCCTGGCCCGGGTTCCCTGGCCGGCCAAGGATTCCTTGTCATGACTTCACCAGTCTCTGCAGACGTAGCCAGTGACCTTCAGCACGCAGCAGCAGGGGCATAAAAATGAGACAGAAAATAGCCTGTTTGACGTGGTGTACAATGGTTTCTTTCTTGAGAGGCCCTTTGCATTCTTCTGATTTCCTTAGTTATTGACTTCTTTTTGCTGGACACGGCTACGATGGAAATGGGCACTGGACAAGTAGGCATGACGTGTTCCCAGAACGGTGCTGCCCCGCCCGGGAGACGTGAGAGGCAGGTGTGAGGGGACAGGTTGCGGGGTCCCCGCTGTGTCTTCCTAACTGTGTGCTCCTGGACCAGCTTGCTCCCGGTGCCTCCCTCCCCTCACTGCAAAATGGGGATGTACCATCTCCCCAGTGCTGCTATTGCTTTGTTATGGAAGGGATGGAGGAGGCTTTTAAGAGTACATAGTCTTGGGCCCTGGCCGGTTGGCTCAGTGGTAGAGCGTTGGCCTGGCGTGCAGAAGTCCCGGGTTCGATTCCTGGCCAGGGCACACAGGAGAAGCGCCCATTTGCTTCTCCACCCCCCCCCTCCTTCCTCTCTGTCTCTCTCTTCCCCTCCCGCAGCGAGGCTCCATTGGAGCAAAGATGGCCCGGGCGCTGGGGATGGCTCCTTGGCCTCTGCCCCAGGCGCTAGAGTGGCTCTGGTTGCGACAGAACGACGCCCCAGAGGGGCAGAGCATCGCCCCCTGGTGGGCAGAGCGTCGCCCCTGGTGGGTGTGCGGGGTGGATCCCGGTTGGGCGCATGCGGGAGTCTGTCTGACTGTCTCTCCCTGTTTCCAGCTTCAGAAAAATACAAAAAAAAAAAAGAAAAGAAAAAAAAAAAAAGAGTACATAGTCTTAGCAAACCTGGACCCCCGCCCTTCCCAGCAGCCTTTTCTCCTTTGCCACTGTGATCTTTTCGCCATCACAGAGCTCCTTCCAGAAATAGGAGCTTGTGTTCCCCAGCAGAGCCCACATGGGAAAAGGCAACCGCCGGCCTGCCTGTGTGTCCTCCGGCCTTCCTTCACAGACGTGGAGAGGGTGCTCACGCCATGCCGGTACCGCTGTGTGCCTGCTGGGTTTCCGGTGCTTCGAAGTCCCTGCCCCCCCCCGCCCCCGGGGCTCATACTCTGGAGAGCTAACAGTGGTATCAACAGGTCCATCCAATACAGAGTGGCGGGCCCAGCTGGGGAGGGATGGGCGAGACCCAAACTCTCGCTCTGGCCACAGAAAAGCTTGTTCAAAATCTAACTTCTGGGCCCCACCCCAGGCTGAGTGAATCAACCGCCAGCTGGAGCTTTCCAGAATCCTCTCTTTGAAAAAGCTAGTCATTCTAGTGAGCTCCGCGCTGGGAACCACTGCTTGGCAGGAAGAACTCAGACTAAAGATGTTAGGCTGGAGGCAGCCATTCCAGAAGATAACATGGAGTCTTCTGTGAGCTCGGAGACGGCAGCCTCTGCCCAGCCACCCGCCCTTGGGGCTCACTCAGCCTCATCTGCTCGTCCCTGCTGCTCCGCATTCTGCTGCTGGGTGGAGCTGTCCCTAACTATTGATTTTCAGAGTCCCAGAGGCCAACGCCCACCTGGCCCCACCCCACCACATTCTGGTTTCTCATTGTGAACCTTTCATTAATTTTTTTTTCAATCTGTATTTTCATTCAGTTTTTGAAATAATAATTGTGTAAGTTCATGACTACTGTACCAAGTGGTGCTGTCTTATGTAATCTTATTTTATTTCTTTGAAGGTTAAAGAAAGATCTCCATATGGAATTCTAGAATTGATGTTCAAGTCCACATTCACCTTCATTTCTATGGCCTTTAAGGGAAATTCACCCTGACCCTGGCAATATCCAATTCCCTGTCCTTTGGCAAGAGCACCCCAATTTTCTTCTTGGAAACAAATGCACTTTCAGTCCATGCTGGGGATACTGACTCCACCCCTTGTTTCAGAAATGGGCTCATGACCAATCACAACATTGCATTGGTTCAGAGATCATCCATTCAGAGCCAATGAGATGCAGTGACACTTTTGCTGGGACTGCCGGATGAGTGGTGTCTTCTCTTTCCCCCTGGTCTTGAAACTGGAGGAACCTGACCTGTGGTGGCACAGTGCGATAGAGCGTCGACCTGGAACACTGAGGTCGCCGGTTCGAAACCCTGGGCTTGCCTGGTCAAGGCACATATGGGAGTTGATGCTTCCTGCTCCTCCCCCTTCTCTCTCTCTCTCTCTCTGTCTCTCTCTCTCTCTCTCTAAAAAAATCAATAAATAAAATATTTTTTAAAAAAAGAAACTGGAGGAGAAGGACGGGAGTTACTGAAGCCACCTTTCCCACTAAAGGAGAACCTGTCTGAGGATGGGGCCACTGTGGAAGGACGCAGGATAAAAGTGAGGTGAAACCTGGACCCGGAAGCATGGGTGAGCCCCCGGGTCCCGCCATGTCTGATGCTCTACCTCTTCACTCTGAGGGTCAAGACATTCTTATTTTGCTTAAGTTGTTTGGGTTGGGTTTTCTGAATTTGCGACTGAGCACTTCACAAAACACTCTCTTGCATAGTATGTAATGTAGTGCTTGCAATGAGTTTGTTGTGTGGCTGTTAATTTGCTCACTATGTAGATAAGGAAATAAGGTTCAGAGAGAATAAGTAATGGGTCCAAAGTGGCAAAGCTAGGAAATAGCAAAGTCAAGATTTAAACTCAAGACTCCCTGGTTCCTAATCATTATGCTTTACTACCTCCCAGCCTAAGGGGGAGACAAAAGAAGAGTTAGAAACAGCAGGCGAGTCTACGCGCCATAGCTATCTTGGTAACATCAGTGGCCACCTTGCACGCGAGGCACCGGAATTACAGGCGAGGACCTGTAGACCTAGTTTTGCCCCGCCCTGTTCAACAGAACATCGAGGGAGCGTTGGAAAGTCTCTGTATTGGGAGAGACAATCAGAAGTACTGATATCTGCGGGATGAGGCAACAGTAGGTTTCCAGTCATGGGTATGTGACACAGTTTATTCTCATGTCATTACATATTAATTACTGTATTATTTTCTGTATCAACATCTGGAAACCCACTTTGGCCCCACCCTTTGTGTAGACAAGATCTCTGCTAGAGGACTTTGTACTTCTTTTTACAGAAATACCAGTTGTAAATAGCTTCCTTCTCACTGTGTTCAGAAAACCAATAGCATTACATTCTACCAGGAAATAAGTGGTTACCATGAGGAGAAAATAATTTTTAAAACAACAATTAGGGTTTCAGTTGCCCCCTCAAAGGCTAGGTTCTGCGTGATGTCAATTTACCCAACCAGAGCACTTCAGACATGCCTGGGGAAACTTCAAGTGTGACTTGTCTGCCCAAAGTTCTTCCAGAAACTCCTGAGGGAGTGGGAGTGGAACCAGTAACTTCATAATTCAGTCTTGGATCTTGTCACTTTGTCCAATACAAATTTGGGTGATGTGGGGGGTAAAGGGATCCTTGTTGGCCGGGAAGGGAAAAAAGAAACAACATTCTTATTAATAATATAACATAGTAACATCTAACACTTATTAAGTGCCTCTCCTGTGCTAGGCACTTAGTAAGCAATTTACATGCACCTTTGCATTTGAATTCATGACACTGCTTCTCAATGAAAATGACAGATGGCATGCTCTGTCCACGTCACAGTCTGTCAAGTTGCCTTCACTGTGAACCTGTCACCCTTCCTTCCATTCAAGTTCAAGTGCCGGAACAACGTGTTTGCATCAGAACGTAATGAAAACCGGTCAGAACCAGAAACTTCTCAACCAGGTACACTTGGCTGGCAATGTGAGGACAGCGACCGATGATCGGACACGAAAGCCATGCCTTTTCTGACGGGAAGGTGTGTGTAAAGTATTCTCTCAGGACAACACCAGAGTGAAATCCCTCTAGGCTAAGCTTTCGTGGGCTCTGCCCCTGCCTGCAGATCCGCGTTCTGCCTGCACCAGTGAGAGGAAGCGCGTCCTGCCTGTTCTCCCTCCTGAAAACAAGACACAGTGTGAATACTGAAAGCATAGCCAACGGAGGCCTGGCTTCCTCAAAATAATTGCATAGTCCATTCCGCTGGGGAAAAGAGAAGGCTTTTCCAGCTCACTTTCCTTTTTTTTTTTTTTTTTTTTTTTTGTATTTTTCGTATTTTTCTGAAGCTGGAAACAGGGATAGACAGTCAGACAGACTCCCGCATGCGCCCGACCGGGATCCACCCGGCACGCCCACCAGGGGGCGACGCTCTGCCCACCCTGGGGCGATGCTCTGCCCCTCCGGGGCGTCGCTATGTCGCGACCAGAGCCACTCTAGCGTCTGGGGCAGAGGCCAAGGAGCCATCCCCAGCGCCCGGGCCATCTTTGTTCCAATGGAGCCTTAGCTGCAGGAGGGGAAGAGAGAGACAGAGAGGAAGGAGAGGGGGAGGGGTGGAGAAGCAGATGGGCGCCTCTCCTGTGTGCCCTGGCCGGGAATTGAACCCGGGACTTCTGCAC
Source organism: Saccopteryx bilineata (assembly GCF_036850765.1). NCBI lineage: Eukaryota > Metazoa > Chordata > Mammalia > Chiroptera > Emballonuridae > Saccopteryx > Saccopteryx bilineata. The sequence goes on from NC_089494.1 coordinate 249,550,408, forward strand.
GCCAAGCCGACGCTTTACCACTGAGCCAACCTGCCAGGGCCTCCAGCTCACTTTCTAGTCCTATTTATTTAAAAATATTTGTTGAGCCCCCAGCCACATCTACTCCTCTTCTTGCTACCTCCCACTGTAGAAGCTGGAAAGCTAGACGTCTGCTTTCCCAGCATCCCTTTCAGCTAGAGGTGGTCATGTAACCTAAGTATAGCCCATGTGATATAACCTGATGTGGCTTTTAAAAAATTTATTCTTAAGTGAGAGGTGGGGAGGCAGAGACAGATTATTGCATGCACCCCAACTGGGATCCACCCGGAAAGCCCCCTATGGGGTGATGCTCTGCCCATCTGGGGCTGTTGTTCTGTTGCTCAGCAACCAAGCTGTATTAGTGCCTGAGGCAAAGCCATGGTGCCATCCCTCAGCACCCAGGGCCAACTTGCTCGAATGAGCCATGGCTGGGGGAGGCTGAGAGAGAAAGAGAGAGAGAGAGAGAGAGAGAGAGGGAGAGAGATTGGAGGGAGAGTTAGAGAAGCAGATGGTCGCTTCTCCTGTGCGCCCTGACCAGGAATTGAGCCTGGGACTTTCACAGGCGGGGCCAGTGCTCTACCGCTGAGCCAACTGGCCAGGGCCCTGATGGGACTTTTTTAATGAAAATAAAAGAGAGCTTTTACTTTAATTATAAAAGGGACAGAAGTCCATCTCTTAACCTCCTCCGTTTGCCTTGAACGTGGATTGGAAGGTCAGCAATGCGGCAGTTACCATAAGACTATCAGTCAACAAGAATGAGAACAGAAGGCCAACATGTACAGAATGGAGGGGAGAAACGAAGAAAAGATCTTAGGTTCTCAAAAACATCATTGAAAAAATAAACAAAACAGAATAAAAACTAAAAGGGGGGGGGTAATGCCTCATTGAGCACTTTAACCAACACCAGCTCAGATCCAGTTTTATTTTACTAGGAAAAAAAATAAACCTCAATGTATTCCTGACTGGGTTTCTGTTACAGCCAAACTTACAACTAACTGATATAATTACGAACCGGATCCTGTCCTGGGCACCGTGACTATGAAGAGGGAAATCCAAGTCTCACTGCAAGCACTCATAGTCTATCTGGAGGGGCCTGTGTATGAGGGACTATAGAATCCTCTCCAGTGTCATTCCTCATTCCCTTATTTTACAGGAAAGGAAATTGAGACCCACTGTGCTTAACTGACTTGTCGAGTGTCACACCTGTTAGGCGCGGAGAAAGGACTTGAACCCAGTTCCCTGAGCCTCCAGGGTGGTGACCTACTTACGTCACCAGTTCTGAAGCTCTGTTGACCATCTCTCTCCTTTCCTCCTGCTGACCCCTCACACACACACACACACACACACACACACACACACACCCTGCAACCTCACCATAAGGAAGAAGCACTCTCCCCATTCAGCCAGCCTGGCCCACGCAGTCCCTTTCCGTACAGCCCCAGAATGACCAAACTGATGGAAAACATGGGCAGCAAAAGCCCAGGGAGTGTGTGGAAAATGCACAAACATCACAACAGGCAGAGAACAGACTCTAGGGACACAGGGGATAGGACCTTCTCCACCGCTAGGTTTATGGGAAATTGTTGCTGGAGGAAACTGTAGAGGAAAGAGAGGTCTTTTGATTCAGCCTCCATTTTAGAAAATTAATTAAGAAGTCTAAACATTGACAGGATTTGAAGCTTCAGACTCAAAGCCCAGGGAAGGACTGTCAGGAAAGAAGCCACGTGTCTTACTTAGAAAATGAACCCAATATGATTCCAGCCATTCTTTAGTGTTGTCTAAAATGGGATGGGTCACAATTCCCATCTCAGCTTCCAAACCATGGTCACCCACCAAGGCCACCCAGAGAGTAAAGCCATAGGGCAACAGCAGCTGGAAGATGTAAAGATTCCATGTATGGCCCGAGTAAAATAGTTTGAATTTCATTTCACAGAATTTCGGAGCGATCTTATAAAGCCGTCAAGCTCCTCACAGTGTTCTGGGCCCTGGCCCCGCTGTGCAGAACACCGTCTTGCCCTTCCTGGAGAGAGCACCGGAGTAGGGCTGGGTCTCAGGACATCCTTTTCATAGTGGGGACGTAACGGGAGCTGTGGCACCCCCAGCTGGGGATCGAGGCACGGAACTTTTCAAATGTTTCTCCCCCCTTCTGTTCATCTTAGCACAAGAAATTTTCACACTGGTCTCTCCTCAACTGTTAGGTGAGAAGCAGGAGCATGTCTCTTAGTGGCCTATTTCCCTCAAAAGCCAGAGCTTCAGAAGAGAAGGAATCTAACTATTGGCCCAACTAGTTGATTTCACTTAGAAAGACATATTTTAGTCGCCCAGAGTATTGTTCTGGTTGGATATTATTGACCAGAATAAATCATTTTTTAAATCTAACTCTCCAAGTGAGAGCATCTCAAACAGAACTTGAATATTTACTGCAACAGAGATTGAAGCTCAAATGTCCGTGGAGGCCAAAACGGTCACCTAATGAATAACGCAGGCCAGGTAGACTTTGTTTCCTTTTTGTTCTTTAAACAGCCTTTTATCTACGTTTTGTCTTCCCACATTAGTGGAGATATTTACCCAAAGAAAAATTTGTCTTCTATGAGCAGAACAAGAGCCCATTGAAAAATGGCAGTTCAGCCTGGGAAACGAGTGGGAAGACGAGGGAACACGCCAAGTCTACAGGGGGCAGCAGCTGCTCAACCATACGTCGCCGGCCGGGAACGCAGCCTGTTAGTGCCGGATCTCCTATGTCTCAAGAGAGATCAGAGATTCAGATTTCTATGTGATACCTCTCATTTTTTTTAAGTGATGGCTCAGGAGCATTATTTGTTGCCTATAAGAGCTACATATTAAATATAAGGCAAGTCGATTGGCAGTAAAAGAATGTTTACCATGCAAACAGTTGAGCATAAAACAAGCATGAATATATTAATATTAGACCAAGCAGATATCAAGACAAAGGCTATTGCTGTAGATGGTCACGGCAACTGGCCATTTCACAATGATAAAAGGCATATTTGTTAAGAAAAGTATCCTAAATATTTACATAACCCCCAAATAGCTTTAGAATACATTAGATAAAAATGTCTTAAAAAAAATGTCTAAAGCTAAAGAGAAATATAAAGCCATAACCACATTTGAACATTTTTAATATACCTTCTCATTAACTGATAGAAGGAAAAAATAAAATATCAATTAGCATATAGATTATCTGAACAGCACTATCAACCAGCATGACTGAAATGTTTCCCAATAACTGCAAAATAAATGTTCTTTTTAAGTTTTCATGAATTGTTCACCAAGATAGACCATATTCTAGTCTATCATGATTTTGTTAAATTCAAAAGAGTATGTTTGTTAAATTAAAGCCTTACAGAGTATGTTATCTGATTTCAATGAAATAAAAACAGAAACCTATAACAATGAGATTTCTAGAAAATCCTGAGATATATGAAAATTAAATAATATACACTAAATAAACCATGAGCCAAAAAAGAAACCATAAGAGAATTAGAAAATATTTCTAGATAAATCATTATGAAAAAAACATATAAAAAATTTGTGGTATACAGTCAAAGCAGTTATTGGGGGAGAATATATAATTTTAAATGCCTTATTTAAAAAATAGAAAGGTTTAGCCTGACCAGGTGGTGGCACAGTGGATAGAGCATCAGACTGGGATGCTGAGGACACAGGTTCGAGACTCAGAGGTCACCAGCTTGAGCGCGGGCTCATCTGGTTTGAGCAGAGCTCACCAGCTTGGACCCAAGGTCGCTGGCTTGAGCAAGAGGTTACTCGGTCTGCTGAAGGCCTGTGGTCAAGGCACATATGAGAAAGCAATCAATGAACAACTAAGGTGTCAAAACGAAAAACTGATGATTGATGCTTCTTATCTCTCTTCGTTCCTTGTCCCTGTCTATCCCTCTCTCTGACTCTCTCTCTGTCTCTGTAAAAAAAAAAAAAAAAAAGGTTTCAATGTTAAGAAGCTAGAAAAATAACAGCAAATTAAACCCAATATAATAATAATAAATAATAATTAAAAAACATAAATCACTAAAATTGAGAACAGAAAAACATTACAGAAAATTTAAAAAATCAATAGTGGATCCTTTGGAAAAATTTATATAATTGATAAAGCTTTAGCAAGACTACTAAAAAAATGTTCAAATTACCAATGTAAGAAATGAAACAGGGCATATCACTTCGGACCCTATAGCTTCCATGAAGATAACTAAATATTTTGAACAAATTTGTTTATAAATTCAATAACTGAGGCAAAATGGAAACTACAACTTATTAAAATTGACAGAGGAAAAATAGTTTAAATGGTGCTATGTATTTTTTAGATCAATTTTATAATTTAAATAATCCTTACCACAAAAAAGTGTAGGCCCAGATGGGTTCAGTTGGTGATGTTTACCAAACAGTTATTAAATATTTAAGGAAAAAGTAACCAATCATCTACAAACTTTTCCAGAAAATACAGGGAAAATATTCTTCTCAATTCATTATGAAGATAGCATAAACCTGGAAACAAAATACTGAGAGACCAATGTCTCATAAACATAGAGAAAAGTTTCTCAACAAAATATTAGCAAAACAAATCCAGAAAATATATAATATGGAAAATATACCATAATCAAGTAGAGTTTATCTCAAAAATGTAAGATTAGGTTAACATTTGAAAATACATTTATGCAATTCACCACATTAACACAATAAAAAAGAAAAATCATGTGATAATTTTGACAAATTAAAAAATAGTGTCTGATAAAATCCAACCTCCATTTATGATAAAAACTTTTAGCAAACTAGGGATAGAAGGAAACTCTTAAATTCATTAAAGGCAGCTATGAAAATCTACCAGTAATAGCATACTTAGTAGAGAAACAGTTGCCTGTGCTCCACTTACGACTGGGCACAAAGCAAAAATATCTGACCTTCCTGCACCCATTCAATATTGTAGTGGAAGTCCTCGCCAGTGCAGTAAGACAAGAATAAAATATGGTAAAATGCATAAATACTGAGTGGGAAGAAAGTAAACATCATACAAACATCATGAATATCTACATAGAAAATATTAAGAACTATTTAAAAAGCATTATTAGACCCTGGCCAGTTGGCTCAGCGGTAGAGTGTTGGTCTGGCGTGTAGAAGTTCTGGGTTCGATTTTCAGCCAGGGCACACAGGAGAAACGCCCATCTGCTTCTCCACCCTTCCACCCTTTCCTTTCTCTCTATCTCTCTCTTCCCCCCCCCCAGCCAAGGCTCCATTGGAGCAAAGTTGGCCTGGGTGCTGAAGATGGCTGCATGGCCTCCACCTCAGGCACTAGTCTGGCTCTGGTTGCAATGGAGCAGCACCCAAGATGGGCAGAGCATTGCCCCCTAGTGAGCATGCTGAGTGGATTTCAGTCAGGTGCATGCGGGAGTCTGTCTCTCTGTCTCCCCGCTTCTCACTTCAGATAAATAAATAAATAAATAAATAAATAAATAAATAAATAAATAGCACTACTATAAATAATAAGGAAATTTAACAAGATCACAACATACAAAGTCAGTAAATAAAGATCAATCATATTTTTATACCAGTAACAAACAATTGAAATAAATACCATTTATAATAGCACCAAAGATAATTAAATATTTAGTAATAAGTTTAGGGAGAAAATTTAAGACCTCTACACTTAGAAATTATAAAATGTACAGAAATACAAAATGTTTCTGGTAAATATTAAAGTAAATCTAAAGAAATAAAGAGGCATTTCATATTTATTGATTATAAAATTCAATATTGTTAGGATGCAAATTATCTCAGATTCAATGCAATTTTAGACATAATCCCAGCAGGTTTTTTATAGGATTAAATAAAATAATTTAGGATTAGAAACTGAACTTCATTACAAGTAAAAATGTTTGTTCTTCAAATGACAATTTTACACAATGGAAAATGCAAAATACAGACTGGGAGAAAATATTCTTTTTTTATAAATTTTTATTAATTATAAAGGGGTGACATTAATAAATCAGAGTACATATGTTCAAAGAAAACATCTCCAGGTTATTTTGTCATTCAATTATGTTGCATACCCATCACCCAAAGTCAGATTGTCTTCTGTCACCTATCTAGTTTTCTTTGTGCCCCTCCCCTCCCCCTCTCCCTCCCTCTCCTCCCCCTCCCCATAACCATCACACTCTTGTCCATGTCTCTTAGTCTCGTTTTTATGTCCCACCTATGTATGGAATCATGCAGTTCTTAGTTTTTTCTGATTTACTTATTTCACTCCTATAATGTTATCAAGATCCATCCATTTTGTTGTAAATGATCCGATGTCATCATTTCTTATGGCTGAGTAGTATTCCATAGTGTATATGTGCCACATCTTCTTTATCCAGTCATCTATTGAAAGGCTTTTTGGTTGTTTCCATGTCTTGGCCATTGTGAACAATGCTGCAATGAACATGGGGCTGCATATGTCTTTACATATCAATGTTTCTGAGTTTTGGGGGTATATTCCCAGTAGAGGGATTGCTGGGTCATATGGTAGTTCTATTTTTAGTTTTTTGAGGAACAACCATACTTTCTTCCATAATGGTTGTATTACTTTACATTCCCACCAACAGTGGATGAGGGTTCCTTTTTCTCCACAGCCTCTCCAACACTTGCTATTACCTGTCTTGTTGATAATAGCTAATCCAACAGATGTGAGGTGGAATCTCATTGTAGTTTTGATTTGCATTTCTCTAATAACTAATGAAGATGAGCATCTTTTCATATATCTGTTGCGATTTGTATTTCTTCCTGGGAGAAGTGTCTGTTCATGTCCTCTTCCCATTTTTTTTATTGGATTGTTTGCTTGTTTGTTGTTGAGTTTTATGAGTTCTTTGTATATTTTGGATATTAGGCCCTTATCTGAGCTGTTGTTTAAAAATATCATCTCCCATTAAGTTGGCTATCTGTTTATTTTGTTGTCAGTTTCTGTTGATGTGGAAAAATTTAGTCTGATGTGGTCCCATTCATTTATCTTTGCCTTCACTTCTCTTGCCTTTGGAGTCAAATTCATAAAATGCTCTTTAAAACCAAGGTCCATGAATTTAGTACCTATGTTTTCTTCTATGTACTTTATTGTTTAGGTCTTATATTTAGGTCTTTGATTCATTTTGAATTAATTTTAGTACAAGTGGACAAACTGTAGTCGAGTTTCATTCTTTTGCATGTGGCTTTCCAGTTTTCCCAGCACCATTTGTTGAAGAGGCTTTCTTTTCTCCATTGTGTGTTGTTGGCCCCTTTATCAAAAGTTATTTGAACATATATATGTGGTTTTATTTCTGGACTTTCTATTCGGTTCCATTGGTCTGAGTGTCTATTTTTCTGCCAATACCATGCTGTTTTGGTTGTCGTGGCCCTATAATATAGTTTGAAGTCAGGTGTTGTAATGCCCCCAGCTTCGTTCTTTTTCCTTAGGATTGCTTTGGCTATTCAGGGTTTTTTATAGTTCCATATAAGTCTGATGATTTTCTTGTTCCATTTCTTTAAAAAATGTTATTGGAATTTTGATGGGAATTGCATTAAATTTGTATATTGCTTTGGGTAATATGGTCATTTTGATTATATTTATTTTTCCTATCCAAGAACAAGGAATATATTTCCATTTCATTGTATCTTTTTTGATTTCCCTTAACAATGCTTTGTAGTTTTCATTATATAGGTCCTTTACATTCTTTGTTATGTTTATTCTTAGGTATTTTTTTGTTGTTGTTGCAACCATGAAGGGGATTATTTTTTTTAGTTCATTTTCTAATGTTTCATTGTTGGCATATAGAAAGGCTATGGACTTTTGTGTATTAATTTTGTATCCTGTGACCTTACTGTATTGGTTAATTGTTTCTAGTAATCTTTTTGTGGAGTCTTTGAGGTTTTCGATGTATAGGATAATATCACCTGCAAAAAGTGAAACCTTTACTTTTTCTTTTCCGATATAGATGCCTTTTATTTCTTTATCTTGTCTGATTGCTCAGGCTAGAACTTCTAGCATCACATTAAATAAGAGTGGACAACCCTGTCTTGTTCCTGATTTAAGGGGGAAAGTCCTCAGTTTTATGCCATTTAATATGATGTTAGCTGATGGTTTATCATAAATGGCCTTTATCATATTGAGACATTTTCCTTCTATACCCATTTTGTTGAGTGTTTTAAACATAAAATTGTGTTGTATTTTATCGAATGCCTTTTCTGCATCTATTGATAAGATCATGTGGTTTTTGTTCTTTTTTGTTGATATGTTATGGGAGAAAATATTCTTAATACACATATCTGTCAAAGGACTTGTATCCAGAATATGTAAAGAACTCTTCCAAGAACAACTTTTTTTAAGTGGATCAAATAATGTAATCACTGCTTCACAAAGGAAGATATACAAATGGCCAATAAGCATCTTCATTGGGTATCAAAATCATGGAAAACAAAATCCAATTGAAAATCACTCTACATCAATATACTTGACTAAAAATTAAAAAAACTGACAACATAAATATTGGCAAGGATGTGGAGTAACTAGATCTCATATGTTGGTACTGGTGAGAGTGTAGAATGGTACAACCACTTTGGAAAGTTGTTCAAAAGTTTCTTATAGGATTAAATATACACTTAACATGTGATCCAAGAATTTCATTTCCAAGGATTTACTTAAAAGAAATGAAAATGTATGTCCACATAAGACTTATACTAGAATATGCATATGAGCTTAATTCATAATAGTTTCACTGGAAACATGTCTGTCAGCAGGTGAATAGATTATTTGTGGTATAGTCCCACAACTGAACACTATTCAGAAATAGGAAGAAATAAACTACTGTTACATAAAACAACATGAGTGGATCTCAACAATATTATCCTGAAATGAAAGAAGCCAGACACAGAGTAGTACGTACATACTACATGACTCTATTCACATGAAATTCTAGAACAGGTGAGCTAATCTATTGTAAAAATCCGAACAATGGCTTCCTAGGTGGGGGTACAACAGGGGCACTGGTTGTGAGTGTGTGCATGACAAATCTTTCTCGGATTATGGAAGTGTTCTATACATTGATTATGGGATGCTGACATGAGGATTTACTTCTGTCAAAGATCATGCATTTTATTGCTTATAAATCGTGCTTCAATAAATTTGAAAAGCAGAGACGTTTGCAATGATTAACAGAATAACAAGGCTGGCAGCCATCGGGCTGACTTCATTGGTGTGAGGATAACCTCAAGTTCAAATTCTTTCCAGGCAAGGTCATCTAACTGGAATTTAGTATTAGATGTTGTTTGTCCTTAAAATTCAGTTTTGCAGAAATTGAGATTGGACCTCTAAGGAGCAAGCATTCTGGAATAAACAGAAAATGCTTTCCAATTCATTGCTGGAACGGTTGTCTTGTTGTTCAGGTTCTAAACAATCCTTGAGACCACTGCTGGGCAGTTGACACCTGACAGAGGCCTCGAGAATGGTGAGAGTGCTGCTCCTGACCTCAGGCTAGTGAATTTGCACGCCTCTCCACCCCGGCTATCCACTCCGAGAATGGTGAGAGTGCTGCTCCTGACCTCAGGCTAGTGAATTCGCACGCCTCTCCACCCCGGCTATCCACTTCGAGAATGGTGAGAGTGCTGCTCCTGACCTCAGGCTAGTGAATTCACACGCCTCTCCACCCCGCTATCCACTCCGAGAATGGTGAGAGTGCTGCTCCTGACCTCAGGCTAGTGAATTCACACGCCTCTCCACCCCGCTATCCACTCCGAGAATGGTGAGAGTGCTGCTCCTGACCTCAGGCTAGTGAATTCGCACGCCTCTCCACCCCGGCTATCCACTCCGAGAATGGTGAGAGTGCTGCTCCTGACCTCAGGCTAGAGAATTCACACGCCTCTCCACCCCGCTATCCACTCCGAGAATGGTGAGAGTGCTGCTCCTGACCTCAGGCTAGAGAATTCACACGCCTCTCCACCCCGCTATCCACTCTGAGAATGGTGAGAGTGCTGCTCCTGACCTCAGGCTAGTGAATTCACACGCCTCTCCACCCCGCTATCCACTCTGAGAATGGTGAGAGTGCTGCTCCTGACCTCAGGCTAGAGAATTCACACGCCTCTCCACCCCGCTATCCACTCCGAGAATGGTGAGAGTGCTGCTCCTGACCTCAGGCTAGTGAATTCACACGCCTCTCCACCCCGCTATCCACTCCGAGAATGGTGAGAGTGCTGCTCCTGACCTCAGGCTAGTGAATTCGCACGCCTCTCCACCCCGGCTATCCACTCCGAGAATGGTGAGAGTGCTGCTCCTGACCTCAGGCTAGTGAATTCACACGCCTCTCCACCCCGCTATCCACTCTGAGAATGGTGAGAGTGCTGCTCCTGACCTCAGGCTAGTGAATTCACACGCCTCTCCACCCCGCTATCCACTCCGAGAATGGTGAGAGTGCTGCTCCTGACCTCAGGCTAGTGAATTCGCACGCCTCTCCACCCCGGCTATCCACTCCGAGCCTCAGGGTCCTCGGTCCTCCCATGCAAACACCGACAGTAATTACGCAAGGATTAAATGAGAAATTTATGTGAAAGTAACCAGCAAAGTGCCTGGCATATTGTAACCACCACATTTTCTACTTTTGTTGCTTGTTTGTGAGCATAATTCATGTTCTCAACTGAGCGAAGGAACACACAAAGATCTTAGGGCAGGAGTGGGAAGGTTGTTGTGAATATAAAATGAATTTCTTTATGTCATCACAGTTGACTATTTCTCTTCTTTAGGACTCAAGATACTGGTACATTTTGTTTCTGTATTAGCTAGATCTCCTTAAGTTGCAGAAGACAGAAATGCAACTCATGCCAATTTCAGCGAAAAGGGGATTTTACCAGTTCACATAACCAAAAAATCCAGGATCTTCTCTTCCAGGAGCTCTACAACCCCTAATAACTGCCACAAACGTCTCAAGCTGAGTCTCCAAGGCCTATTTGGGTCATGTTCCCCTATCTGAGCTGAAGACTGCACAATGGCGTTGGAAGACAGTCCTGTGATCGGCTGACCCCTGTAACCAGAAGGAGTCAGCTCCCCCAGAACCACAGAGGAGAGAGGGAAGACATGAATCCCCAAAGGAAAACACAGGTGCTGCGCTGTTCTGTCCGAGCTCCCCACATCTGGCAGGTGCTTCCTAGCACTACAAAGTGGTCCCACCCTCTGGGTATGCTGCTCCGAATACCACAGCAGATTATGCACAAGCTGATTAGTGTTCTGGGGAGAAAATAAAGCCTGGGAAGCTGCCTACATATCACATGATCCTGTCGCTCAATTTCCACATCTATTCCCGGTGAGGCACCGGTTCCTTAAAGTCCTAAGACCATTAGCTCCCCACTGAAAAGAGACTACTTCTACATAGTAAGTGTCCATGACTCGTCTTGTTATTGACCAGACTCTGGAATCTCTTTCCATTGACACAGAACTTGGGTTTACTTCAGGACCACCCTTCTATTCAGTGAGAGTGGCTAACTTGGGAGGAAGAGAAGGGAGGAATTGTTTGTTTTTTCAAATATTCCGTTTTTACAAGTGGACTGCTTGATCCCCTGGGACACTCTAATTGCTTCCTGTTATGAGACTAGTCAAATAGAATGAATGAATTCAACCATTCAGTTGGAAGCTATAAATGTCAGCTAAACGGACAAGAAAACAAGTCTCCTTTTTCAAGAGGCAGCCAGGAAGTGTTCAAACCAATGTGGGTGCTCGGCTGATAGAACCGTCATAATCACTTTATACTTTGACATTTCCACATTGTGCAAAGTTTTATATAACATATGGGTCATGGATACTTTTGGCTTCCTATGATTATCGATCCCTGATTTTCTTTCTAACAGGTATGTGGTTTGTTCGGGTATCGAAGTCTACCCAGCAGGATTCAGAAAGTCCCCCCCCCCAAATTCATGAAGAATCTAGTTCAATTTGCACCTGGGTTTTCCCAAGGATGGCGAAGCAGAGAGATGTGATAACCTGGGTCCCTGAGGCTGCAATGGTTTTGTGACTATATCTTTACCTCTGGACTTCCCATCATGTGATCTGTCATATAAATCAGTGCCAGCCAGGGGTTTCTTTTGTTTGTGGCCCAGACTAATACAATGTGCCATCATCCCCTGAGAAGAATCGACCATTATTCAGGCAATGTTCAACAATGAATGCTTTTCCTTTCACCTAGAACCCAGGCTACAATTTCCAATTGAATCAACCCAGGAATAACTGCCAGGAATACTTCTGTTTACAAATACCAGAAAATATGATAAAAACTTGCTTAAGCATATATGTTTGTCACATGGGATAAACATGGTGGGGCAGTCCGCAGCTGGGAGGAGGGCTCCGGTAAACAATCCGGGCTCAGTCCTCCCCCCCTTTCCTGTGAATCAGCACCAGCGTGGAGGCGCCTGACCTCCTGCGTGTCGCCTCGTGGCTGCCAGTTGGCTTTGACAGCTCCAGATGTGGCATCTCACTTCAGGCAGGAAGAAGGAAGGGGTGGGGAAGAGAGGAATAAAGAAAGAAGAAAGTGCACTCTCTTTCCCAGATGACTCTAATTTCTGTCTCGTGGCCAGAAATGTATCACAGGTCATCCCTACACCCATGGGAATCTGGCAGAGCAAGTAAGTGTTCTTAGCGGAACATATGGCCACCCTAGCAAAATTGAGTTTTCCTTATTAAGCAGGAAGAGGGAATGTTTATTAGGTAGGCAGCTAGAAATGGCTGCCATGCTAGTTCAGATAGTTCTCTTTAGATCTTTAAGGAGCTAAGGAGATTCTTTAATTTGAGATTTTACAAAGACAGCAAGAAGATGAGATGAGAAGGACTAAGCTCATTCATGGCGTTCACTGCTGATAGTTAACTTAAGCATGAAGAAAGAGGTCCCAAACTAGAAACAATAACAACAATATCTATATTCTTTATCTGAAGGGAGCGCTATCAACCTTAACCAGGTGCAGCGAAGAAAAATGTTTTTCCTGGATCTTCCTCCTCCCTCATCGTCCTGGTTCTGCACCATTCACAGACCTTCTTTGGGTCCCTCAATGGTAAGTGGTTGTTTCCCCTAGCGGAGCTGGTGGAAAAATTGTATTCTCTCTATTCAATACCTCCATCCATCCACCCACTCACCCTTTCATTCTTCCATCCATTCTCTCATCCATCAATCCACCCACCCATCATCCAACCAATATTTTTAGTCACGCAGTCTGTTTTCTAAGCTCAATGGAAGCACAGAGTTTCGTCAACAATAGTTCCATAACTTTAGCTTCACTAGTGCTAAAGCTACTGCCACGTAGGTCTGTGTAAAGGTGCCTTCAATGTGCTCTCAAAATGCTTTGTTTTGCTTTCTCTCCATCAGAGTGTGTGGCGATTTTCTGCCTGACTCCGTTCTGAGCAAGCTCCAGTCTTCCCTGCGGGGGCGGAAGCAGTTTTGTCCTCTGCCCTGACTTTTAATAGGAACAGAAAAGCTTTCAAGTTGAGTGTATCTCAGGGGGAAAAGCTCCTTACAGGTTTCTCCCCGACTTTCCAGAACTTAGGGAGAGATGTCCAGTGCATCATAATTAAACAACGACAATCATTCTTCCTCCCAACCAGCCCCCCACCCAGGCCCTAAGCACTGGCTTTTGCCGGTTAATCCCATGGGAGTATCTGCCCCTGGGATGGACACGTGAGCCTCAGGCGTTCCCCCACGTGGCTGCTCTCCATGTGATGACTCATCCTCCAGACCTCTCCACGTGGCCTTGTTCTATGACAGGGACCCTCAAACATCTTATCTGGTGGCTCAGGCACTGCAAATGGTTCCCTGGGCTCTGAAATGCCCAAACACCATTTCCTTTCGATTCCATTGATCAAAGCCGTCATAGGCCACCAGACTCAGATTAGGTGGAGAGGAAGGTCCAAACAGAGAAGTCTTCATGCTCAGAATGCCACAGAGAAGGAAAGAGAAGAGAAGGCACCAAACAAAACTCACTAGTTCACAGCTTGACTCATAGCCATTGCCAGTGCCCTCCCAGCAGCCTGATTTAGGAGACAGCCGTGATTTAGCAGATCTGGGTTGTGAAATAAGGTTGTGTAAGATTTTGGAGTCAGGCTCAGAGTCAAAGAGACTCTCAATAATACACTCATTTCCTCTCAGAAATACACCCATTCCCACTCTGTCATTCCACATGTTTTTAATAATCCTCCCTTCAGACTGAAGATAAGGCCTGCTTTAAAGCATTTGAAGAAAATACAGAAAAGGACCTCCTTTTGTTATGACCAAGGTAGCCTCCATGACCACCTGTAAGAACAACTTCTTTGCTTATGTAAGCAATCCATGGTGATTATTTTTAGCATAACCGAAGCCCTGGGAGGCTAATGAGGTGTTAACAGTGTGTGTTAATTATGTGACTTTGGTTGTCTTCATTAAAGTTCAGATTCGAGATCCCATTCGCCACCTGAATCCCAGAGGAATCTCAAACTCATCTGACCCCAGCCTCTTTTCGTCTCCCGCAGTTCACGCCATCCCGTAAACGTATCTCGTTTCCCCTGCAGAGAAGCAGATGAGAGCAGCTCACACACTGGGAAGAGACCTTGAATACCCTCTTTCAAATTTCTATCCATTTTTAATCTCCATTATTAGTTGTTGGATCTTCCAGTGGGCTCAACGTGCAGGAAGCTAGCGACATTAGCTCATTTTGGATCATTGAGAACAGCCTGTCCTTCAACTCAACAGAAAACTGCCAGGGAGGCTGAAAACCAGGAAGAAGGAGATGCAAAAAAAAAAACCCCTCAAAAAACAAAAAAATAAAACCGCTTTCGTTGCTTTTCACAGTGTTTCAATTAACCATGGAATTGTGTTGCATACACACGATTCTGATTATTTTAAACTTCTGCAATATATGCTAGCATACCTCTGTCTCCGCATCACAATACCTCCCATCCAGAATAACCTGTTCTCAGGAAGAGGTAATCACCTATCCCAGACTCATTCGAAACAGCAATCAACCTCCCTTTCATGACTTTGTCTGCATTGCTGATGTTCTAGAGAAACTTTATTTGGCAACGGTGTTAGGGACCTATTGCAAGTCCAGGAGGTAGGTAATGGAGCTCAGGGTTTCAGCTGAGCACATCCTAATGATGGCCTCATCAGGGTGTATGAAGTTGGAATGAAAATAGCAGGTAAATCTGACTGCAAATAGCACATTATGAGTCTTCCTAGTAATTAGAGCTGTCTAAAAATAGAACGGGCTGTCACATGAGGTGGCAAGCTCCCCCGTCAAAGAACCAGAGATGTTGAAGTGAAGCTTCCTTGTCAGGCAGAGAGGGTTAAACTTGTTGCTCTTTTGGGCCTCTTTCAACCTTCACCTAGATTCAATGATTGTTCTAAGCCCACTCAGAGCAGTAGTCTTGATTTTGGGAATTTGCAAGCTGGGTTCCATGATGGAGTGTGATGGGTAGAAAGTCAGATGGTCTTGGGTTCTTATTCCTGCTTTGACTCTTGCTATCTCCGTGTGGCCATGAAGAGGGTACTTAAAATCTCTGTGCCCTATAAAATGAGGATTGAAATATATTGCTTCTAGAGCTGCTGTAAGAATTAGAAATAATACATTGAAAACACAAAGCCCAAGGGAAGCACCCCATAAATACCACCTCTAGTCACCTTTAGGAGTCCAGCTATTTTACTTTGTTATTCACTTTCTACTTCAGTGATAGTCTTGGTGGGTAAAAACAGAAGAAATGGAGGTCTTAACCTGACTACTGGTGGTGTAGTGGATAGAACCCTGACCTGGAACACTGAGGTCCCAGGTGCAAAACCCTGAGGTCACTGGCTTGAGTGCAAGCTCATCAGCTTGAGCTCAAAGGTCACTGGCTTGAAGCCCCATGTCACTGGCTTGGCTGGAGTATCCCAAGTCAGGGAACATATGAGAAGCAATCAATGAACAACTAAAGTGCCACAACTACAAGTTGATGCTTCTCACCTCTCTCCCTTCCTCTCTCTCTAAAACAAATAAAATAAACATTAAAAAAAAATGAAGGCCTCACAAAGACCCTGAAGACAGATTGTGCCGATGGCTGGACTAATTGAACAAAGAAGGCTGAGAAAATCTTCATAAGTCAACAGGTAGAGTTTCCTGACACCTTAATTCTCTACTCCATGGTCACACCAACTTTGAGAGGTAGATCTGACCATCTTCCCTTTACAGAGGCGAAAACCGAGGCTCAGAGAAGTCGCATGCCTAACTCCAGGCAGGACCTATGGCCATTCCCCAGCTTGGCCTCACTCATTCTACCACCGAGCATTGTGCAGGGCAGAGTACACCCAGGTGCCCAGGTGCCCTCTGGAAAAGATAACCCCCCTGACAGCATATGGTGAATTTAGCCCAACCAATGGGAGTTTCTTCTAAGCTTCATATCTGGAGAACTGAGCTGAGCCTTAGTTTGTAGATTCTAAATTTATTGTGACCTGTCCCTTACTCATTCTTCACCTATTTATCTTGGGCTTTGCAGAAGGGACGCATGTGTCTGCTAGAACTTCATACCCTCTCTGGTCCACATAGTTCAAACTGTACAGTACGAAAGGGAATACTCATTCTCCCAGGTTCCCGGGCCTCCTTCCAGAGACAATTACTTTACTTGTTTCTTTGGATAGCCTCCCTGAGATATTTGGTCTTGTTATTTTTTAAAACTTGAAGTGAAATTCATATATATTGCCATTAGAAAGTATGCAATTTAGTGGCATTTAGTGTCTTCACAATATTGTACAACTACCACCTCTCGCTAGTATAAAAATTTTATATCCACCCTGCAAAAAAAAAGAGGAAAAATGAAATCACCCATTAAGTAATAATCATCCCCCCTCTCCCCTCCCCCACTCCTTGGTAGCCACCAGTCTGGTAGCTTTCCATGTCTACAGATGAGCCTATTACAAATACATATTAAAGGACTCAGATAGCAGGTGGCCTTTTCTGTCTGGCTTCTTTCACTTGTCGTGATGTTGCCAAGGCTGGTCCAGCTGTAGCATGTACCGGCACCTTATTCCTTTCTCACGGCTGAATGACATTTGGGTTGTCTTCACCGTGTTGGGTATTTTGAATAATACTGCTATAAACACTTGGTACAGGTGTCTGTGTGGACATACATTTTCATTTCTCTTGTTCATATTACCAAAAGTAGGATTGCGGGGATCAAACCAGAATTCTGTGTTTAGATACTGAGAAACCAGAGGTTTCTTGAATGCCCACAGTTCACCTGTTTTTGCAGTCGCCGTACAACACACGTTGTGCTGCATCTCGCTTTATTCACTCGACAGTAGGTTTTGGCAATCTTTTCAGCGGGGTGCTAGGAAATGTTTAATAACAATCTCTCTCCTAGATCAGGAAGTGCTCCGATTGGTAGCGTTTACAAATTTCCACAGTGTAAGTCCCAGCAGGGTCATTGCCAGCTATGTGAGGTCATGGACTGCGGAGTTAGGAAGAGGTGCTGATAATCTGTCCTCATGAACTGGCCCAAGCCGCTCCAGCACCTGACTGCAGCGTTCCACAGCGGAGCGTGAAGAGCTGCCTCATTCATTTTTACGCCTCCAGAGCATGTCATTTTAGGATGTACTATAATTTCTTAACTAGTCCCTTGTGGTAGACACTTAGGTTGTTTCCAGTCTTTTACTTCCACAAACCAGGCTTATTATAATGGATAACCTTGTGTGCATGTCATCTTGCTCATGTGCAAATATAGCAGTAGACATGGTTCCATGACTTCATAAGAATTGCTATGGGAAGAAATTCTCAAAAGGCAATTTATTCCTTCATTGGACAGTTATGGCTGCTAGGGAGAATTCTATGCAGAGAAATTGTCTCTTTTTATCCCAGTTTCCTTGTGAGTCAAATGGATGCAAATTAACTAGCACTTGCCAGCATCAAAGAATTCATGTAAAACTTTGAAATGAAATTGAAAAGCACGTTTTTCTTCTTCAAGATAGGAATTTGTATGTAAATACAAAGTGGCATGGTTTATACTTGGTGACAAAGCGCTCTCACTGTGGGTTGGTGAAAAAAAATACATCCTGGGACATTGTGCTCCTACCCGAGTCTTACAAAGATAAGATTTGCAGGAGAGGGAGCCAATCAGCTGACCAGGAACTAGAATAGTTAGAGTTTCAGCCCAGCTCTTATAATTTTTTGACCAATTAAGACAATGTTTCTCAATTGTGATTACAGGTTAGAATCATCTGGGAAGCTTTTACATTTTTGATGTTCGGGTCACAGTGCAGACTAATCAAATTAGACTCTGGAGTTAGGGGCTCAGGCATCTGTGTCTTTTTAAAGCTCCCTTGGGGATCCCACTGTTCAGCCAAGATTGAGAAGAGAATCTAAGGAGGGAATCAAATGAGGGAAATAGGGAAACATTTTTGCATTAGGCAAAGTTCTCCAGAAACACAGAACCAATGGGATGTGTATATACCTAGAAGGAGATTTACTTTAAGGAATTGGCTCATGCCATTATGAAGGGGGAAAGTCCAACATGTGAAGCGTGGGCTGCAGGATAGAGACCAGAGCAAAGCTGATGCTATAGTTCAAATCTAAAGGCCACCTGCTGCTGAATTCTCTCTTGCTTGGGGGGAGGTCAGCCCCTTGTTCTATTCAGACCTTCAACTGATTGGATGGGCCCGCTCACATCAGAGAGGGCAATCAGTTTTATCCATGGCCCACTGGTTTAAATGTTAATCTCACCAAAAAATACTACCCCAGGGACATTCAGAATAATGTTTGACTACATTTCTGAGCACTGTGGCTCTGCAAAGTTGACACCTAAAATTAACCATCACAATTTAACAGTTGTTTGGGGGTATCAAAAACTTGATCTATAAGGAGTTGAGACAGGAGTTTAGTGGCTATTTGAAGTATTTGAAGTCCTATCTCTTGTCTGGTTACAAACAGACTCTCTGAAATTCCTTCCTTTCTCCTCCAAGAGGAGACATTTACTGTCACTGGTGAGCCCTGCTCCCAGAACTCACAGATTTTATTAAAATTAAGAATTATGGGAAGATAAAGTAGTTTGTTCCATCATGTCGGAATTGGCTGTTTTTATTAGAAGATTATCAACTTTTTTTTTTTTGTTAGCAGAGTGAGTGTTGTTAATTGGGCAAGGAAATTCACTAGAGTGGATATTAAAAGGTTGGTCTTAAGCCATGCATGTATTCCTTTAAGAAAGTCTGATTCCTTCTGCTCTCTTGAAAGAACCACAGTATCAAAACTCAGAATTAAAAAAGATTAGTGTTGAGAGTTCTATAGGTCTCAGCAGGAAGGAAACGTGGTTTATTAGGGAAATCATGGACAACCTAATTATCCTTTCTCTCTTTAAAAAAAAAAAAAGAGAGGGGGCTTTCGAGCCTTTCCAGGTCACCAGCAGTAGGCGTTATTTTCTTTCGTAACTAATTGGAGTGTAATTGAGAATCCAGTTTTTCTCTACAACTGACCATCAGGTTGCCTGAATACCCTAAAGCAGTGGTCGGCAAACTCATGAGTCAACAGAGCCAAATATCAACAGTACAACGATTGAAATTTCTTTTGAGAGCCAAATTTCTTAAACTATATAGGTAGGTACATTACTTATCGAGGTAGCGCCCACATGTGGTATTTTGTGGAAGAGCCATACTCAAGGGGCCAAAGAGCTGCATGTGGCTCATGAGCCGCAGTTTGTCGACCAGGGCCCTAAAGTATTCGATTTCAAGTAACAGATGAAGAAGCAGAGGCCTTGGGCTTGGCTGCATCCTCAGCCCTGTGCTTCCAGCTGTGCTTGCACATCCCACTGTTGTTCAGGCTCCCATTTCAGAGTGCGAACTGGAGACATTCAGCCCATTGAGAAGATCCGAGCTGTGCCGGGGGGGGGGGGTCTGAGGACTCGCGCTGGGCCTCTCACCCTGCTATAGGCAATGCCCCAGGCCCCAGGGATCTTGAGTTCTGCCTGAGTCACTTTTCACCTGTGGAACCAGCTGACTGATGGAGTTGGGACTGCTGTGAGTCAGCAGGAAACCAAGTCAGCCTCATTGATTTGGAGTAAGAGGGTGGGGGCTGAGGTGGTGAGGGCCTCGGATGGCTTTTTGTGGTCATGGAAATTGTTTTATTTTGCCAGCTGTGAATCAATTATCATTCATGCAGGCCCAGAAGGAGAAGAGCTAAAGTTAAAAATAACTCAACCTTTTATGGTTGTCGGGGCATGTGGAGCTGCCTTGCTTTGAGGACTCAGGGGGAAGGGTCAATAGCGCAGCGTCTCCCGTGCAGCTTCTCCACCTGTGCAGGAGCGATGTGGAAGGTCCGCCTGAGCGTGGCAGGTGCCCTGAGCTGAGGCAGCTGTCCTCCTACCCGGCTCTGGCTCACAGGGGACCAGAGCCTCAGTTTGCTCTCTAAACCCTCAGAAATTAACACTGGGGTGAGGTCACCTGCTGTGTGTAGGTGTGGGATGTCCAGGCAGAACTGGTGTACCTTTGTGCCCAGCTGCTCTGATTGTTAAGATGCTGGGATATTTTCATGCTCCTTGGTAAGAAGATGTTGACCAAAATCCTCCGTTTACTTTTACATTACCAGCTGCACAAGTCCCTTCTAGGACCACACGGACTTCCCCAGTATCCAGCAACTAAACGATTACATTTCTGGCACAGTGGAGCACCCAGAAAATTAGACACCCTGTTTTTTAAAACAAACAAACAAACAAACAAACAAAACTCCAGTATCAAACTCCAGAATTCACAATGATTGACAATGAGAGTTCTACTGGACTCAACAGGAAGAAACCATAGTTTTGGGGGGAAATCCTGACCTGGGCAACTTGATTATCCTTGCTATTCTTTAGGAAAGAGTTTTAGAGCTCTTCCATGTCACCAGCAGTAGGATTTCCTTTCTTCCATAAATGATTGGAAGCTTCAGCACCAAGGCCAGCTACATCCTTTGGGATTGGTACCTTGTCAATTCAGCAATGGTTAAATATGATGGCTGTGGCCAATGGCTGTGGAGGTGTGAGGGTTCCATCAAAGGAAGGTGTTGGGCTGGTAATCCGAGGGCCTAGATCCACGGCTCTGCCTACTTAGGCGAAAATACTCTCCTATTTCACCATAGTATTTTCCAGCCATTTCAGTCCTCTGGGTGCCTCCTCCCATAGGCTCAGGCACAGACCTTTGAGACCTGCCTTCTTCATCATGTCACCATACAGTGCCCCTGCCCCCAATGACTCTTTGCTGGTGACTTCTCTGCTACTCCCAGCCTGATCTCAAGCAAGTGAGGGTTCCTTATATCCACTGAATCCCAAATGGAGGCAGGCCTTTCCACAGGGTATCAGTGACCAGGGTGTCACTTTTAATGAGACCTAGCATAGGTGTATGGACAATGACAGGGAAGTAAAATACAAGAAAAAAAGCTCCTAGCTCTGTTGGGCCAAACATTGTTAACAGCTCGGTTTCCCTGGTGTGCACCTCTGGCTGCTTTGGGGCAAAGTACAGCTTCCCTCAGCTGCCAACAGAGAGGCCCCAGAGGCCCCCATATCTCAGAGTTTAAGCCAAGCTGACTGAGCCACAGGCTACAATAAGGAGGGAGGGGTTGCCTCGCCCAGCTCGGGGCCTGTGTGAGGCACCGACAGCTTGGTCAGAGGGAAACCGTGCCAGTTCAGTCAGTCTCTCTGAGAGCCCAAGCATCCTGCAAAGGAGTCTGAACTGGACTCAACCAGGTACAGACCCCACTGGCCAGGAGGATTTCTGTTATATTGTCCTCCCATTTTATAGAAGAGAAACGGAGGCCCAGGAAGATTCAATAACTCAACTAGGATCACGCAGCCTATAAAGCTTCCGAGGCCTATACCAGATGGTCATCCCAGAGTTACTACACAAAGCAATTTTCTCGGGTGGATCTGGGAAATTCTTAGAACTCTTCAATTACGAACATGTTATGGAGGTGAAAAGGCGAACGGCGCTCATGAGTTAAGTATGAAGTTCACCTTGAAGACCTCTGGCGGGTTTCATATGGAGAAGAAGCTGACAGATGAGACACTTAGGAGAGGAGGCAGCAGCAGAATGCTTCTGAAAATTTCCACTTGGTTTCTCCACCATCTTACAGGGGGTACTAGGAGCAGCGGCCTCAGCTGCAGCAGGAGAGTTCCCCATTTCCTCAATTGCCTCGTTTCTGCTAACATTATTCACGTGCAGCTGTTTAAGATCTGCGAACACAGGTGCGCTGAATACAAAGACCTCACTCTACCACATGCTGCCGCTCCTTTTGTATTCAGGTTTCTTTCAGCCATGACAAAGCTTCATTTGGGGTGAGTATGATTTTCTCCCCTGGTCTTTTCAAATCAGATTCCTCACTGCTGTGTCTTGCTGCCTTCTATATAGCTTTTAAATCTTTCTTCATCATTTGGGTCACTAAATGAGTCCTCTGGTTAGCTTGCCAGCACCAGAAGAAGAAAAAAAAAGTTCTTGTATTTTTTTGGTAATCTGTTTGGTTGTCCACACGGATGAGAATCTACCTCTAGTTTGTAAATTCCTTGAAGACAGGGACCGTGTTTTAAACATCTTTGTCTGCCACTCAGCTCCTAGCTCTGTGCCTCCCTGTAGATACGTTACCTTGTTGGGAATTAGTGTATATGTTCTAAGTCTTCCCTCAGAGAACAGTCTGTAGTTTGTACGTGGCCCATTCCAATGGTGTAAGGCCTCCATTTCTCCTTACCACCCAGGTCTGAGTAGTAAGGTCTTAGCTCCAAGTCCAGGTCTGAGTCCACCCCATGGTAATTCCACCATTTCCACTCAGCCGTGCAGAGCG
Organism: Saccopteryx bilineata; assembly: GCF_036850765.1. Lineage (NCBI taxonomy): Eukaryota > Metazoa > Chordata > Mammalia > Chiroptera > Emballonuridae > Saccopteryx > Saccopteryx bilineata. The sequence goes on from NC_089494.1 coordinate 249,573,220, forward strand.
GAGAGGGTGAGACATGGACCACTCTCATCCTCAGAATAGTTTTTCGTTTTCTTAACTTTCAATTAAGTTCATTGTCAATATTTATTTCATTAGGAAAAATTACAAATGTGTATTTTTCAAAACTGTCTTCTTTGTTCTCAAGAAAGGCGATTTCATATGGCAGTGTACAAACTGGCCTTCAAGGTGACATATTCATAGGTTTGAAGGATTAAGATGTGATCTTTGGGGGGGGGAAGGTAGTTTTTCTGCTAGCAGGGAAAGCTACAGGCAGGGAAAGCTTTAGATGATGTAAAACATGTTATTGAGCCAGAAAGAACCTAAGGAGTGTTCAATAAAGGATAGGGACATGTCAAAGGGACTCCGGGAACCAGCCTGTATTAGTCTGCTCTGACTGCCATAACACAGTGGCACAGACTGGGGGACTTCAACAACGGGTATTTACTTTCCCCCATTTCTGGAGGCTGAATGGCCAAGATCAGAGTGTGAGCAGGTTGTGATACGCCTGAGGCCTCTCTTCCTAGCTTGCGGATGGCCACCAGCTCTCTGTGTCCTCACACAGCCTTTCCGCTGTGTGTTCACTGAGACACACACACACACACAGAGAGAGAGAGAGAGAGAGAGAGAGAGAGAGCGCTCTGGTATCTCCTCTTCTTATAAGGACACCAGCCCTGTTGGATTAGGGCCCTACCTTGATGACCTCATCCAACCTTTCTTTTCTCCTTATCCAGTCGTATTGCAGTTTAAGGCTTCAAGCATATGAATTTGGGGAGTACGCAGTTCAGTCCGTGACAGTTCTTTGCACTTGTGTGGTGAGGCAGGCCCTGCTATGGAAATAAGGGCAGGTCAAGACAGCTCTCTGGACATCACAATACTGGGGGTGGGGGGCAAGATGTGATGTGATCTGGTGTCTGACACATGGGTGGCTTTTACTCTGCGCTGATCATGGGCTGAATGTGAGCACATTCTGTTTGGACAGGTTTGGACCATTTTCCAGTTTCATCATTTGACCTATTTCTTTCCCGTTACTTGTTTCATGGGAGAGACAGATTTGAATGTAACAGAGTGTATGAACCTACTCTGGGAGTTCTGGGGCTTGAAACGAGGAAGAAAAGACTTGGGCGTCTTCCTGGCCCTGGATTAGACTGCGCTAGGAGTGTCATCTTGAAGCCCGTGGAGCGCGGCTTAGCTGATCCCCACAGCTTGGCTGATCCCCACCGCAGCCTGGGTTGCCTCCGCGTTCAATCAACCGGATCATCAATGCCCCCCAACTCCTCCCAAACCCAGTTTCAAGTGATGTTCATGCCTACTCTAACTGTGAACTATAAGAAAAATGAAAGAGGGGTCAGGAAGCCCAAACATCCTTTTTTCTTTCCTGTTATAAAATAAACGGAAATGGATAACAACATAATTACAATAATTTTCGCACTTCTACCCAGTGTCTTCCACACACCCATTTTTTGTGTATCACTCCACTGGACAGTATCCATGCAATTCTAGAGCTTGCTTTTTGTACTTCATCTTAAAGAAGTTCATATGTTGTGTGGCAGTTTGCACATTCTTTGTCCCTGCTGTCACAGAGAGATAGATGTGTCTGCGTCTCTTCCCGCAGTGCCTGCAATGACTCACTGACCTTGTAGTCAGGGGAATGCAGCAGGAGCGAGGCATTCCATTTCTAAGCCGGGTCAGAAAAGGCCACGCAGCTTGTGCCTGGTTCTGCTCAGACGTGAGCTCTAGGGGGAAGCAGCACCACGTAAGGAGACGGGTACCGTGAGACGGCCATGCTGGAGAACCCACCCGTAGACGCTCTGATGGACAGCCCGACTGAGCTCGCGGCTGACAGCCTGCGCCAACTCCTCACCGTGCGAGGGAGCCATCTTGGACATTCAGCCCAGTTAAGTCATCTGATTTTTTATTTTTTTTTGCGGCCCCCGCTGACATCTTATTGCAACTGCATGAGTGACCTCAAGTGAGAACTGTTCAGCTGAGCCCTCTTTGAATTTATGATGCACAAAATTATAAGCAAAATAAAATTGTTGGCTTCAGCCACTAGGTTTTGAGGCAATTTTCCACACAGCAATAGTAAACCAAAATGAATTTTGGTGCCTGGAAATGAGGGGCTGCTAATGAAAATGTAAAACAGGCAGTATTAGCTTTGACACCGGGCAAGGGACAAGGGTCTTGAGAATTATGTCGGGGGAGCTCAAAGAGCAGGGAGAGGAGCGTGAGAAGAAGCTGGGGGAAGGAGGTCACCGTTCTGTAGTGGTGGAAAGGCAGCTAAACCAGCGCCCGCAGTAACGTAGAAAGTGAGAAAGGCACCCGTCAGCTCCGTGAGCTAGCTAAGAACACGTCCAGGCCGCATGTTCACGATACAGCCCTGGCTTCGGCTGGCTGCTGGTGTAATAAAGTGAGAGCAGAGAGGAGGTACAAGTGATAAACTGAAAAACCAACCGTTCAGTTTCCAAGTGGAATTTGGAAGCATTATAAAGGGCCCACAAATAATATTTTTAGTTAGTAGAGGGTTCTTAAAGTGAAAAGGAGCCTCAGAAATGATTTTCAAGAAAATATCACCCAGGGTAAGAATAAAGCCACAGGGGTGACTTTAAAACACTTTTTTTTAAAGATTTCAGAAAAATTCAAGATGGCATCTCAAGACACCATCTTCCATATATTGTAAAAAGCACCGATGAACATTAAGGTCATGACTTTGTAGATTGTAGACCTCTTAAATAAAATAACTTCTAGGCTGTTAAGTATATTGTTCTTAGCAGCCTTACAGTGAGTCTAAGATAGAGAAAGATCTGTCTCAAAGACCCTTTATGGTTTTTGTCAACAAAGGGAACTCGAATAAGATTCATAGACACCCACAATATTTTCAGGAAAATTATACTGGCAGAAGCAATACTGTACCATCTCAAACTGAAAGAGACAGAAGCGGGACAAAATGGAAAGAGGCCTTTGGATCCGCAACCTTCTGTGGGAAGAAAGCAATGTTATATGTTCATTATATCTCTCAACAAAAAAAATAAAAATCAATTACTATAGCTGCTTCCTGGGTTTTTTTTTTCTCTCTCTCAAATATAGGTAATGAAAATAATCAACTTCCTCATTTTCCTTCTTTGGAATATTTACTTAGACTATATTTCCAAAAGGAAAATAACCAAATGAAAAAGTATAAACATATCTATAACTTCTAATTTACACTGCCAAATTACTTTCCTAACAGTTAATATCAGTTGGCCACCAAAAACTTATAGGTATAGCAGTCGTATTACAACTCCACCAAGCATTGGGTGTTGTTATTTTAGGTACATTTAAAAGCATCACAAATTTAAAAGCTGTTCTTGTGTATCTATTGTAAAATTCTATTACTATAATCCTAGAAAAGAATCCATACGACTTTTAGCCATAGAGCTCTCTCCTAGTCAATCTAACTCAGTCCTTTATTATCTGGTTTGTGTCTTTCTTTTTATCCCAACAAAATTCTTCTATTGCATTTCCAACCTCCTTCTGCCAAGTTGGCCCAGTTTGGGCTATATGTAGCCCTCTGCATTGCTTACATGTCTCTCAAAAATAACCCTATACTATGCTGTACTGACCTTCTGGTCTACCTCTAGCCTGCTACATTGCTATTGATTCACAGTTTACTCTGAGCCATACAAATGTTATTTCACTCTTTCTCTCAACTACCTTGTAAGATAGACTTTACTCCTCCTTTTCAGATGAGGACTAGGAACACAGAATTTGTAAGTGATAGGAACAAGGTTTGAACCCATGTGTTTGGTCACTATACTTCACTGCCTCACCTGGACTGCCAATTTACTGGGTGTTTCCTTCCCACTCACCCAAACTGCCTGGGAGGAAGGTAGAAGTCAGTGGGAAATTCCTACTTGCTTCTTTCAAAGATTGACCTGATCCATGTTTTAACTATGCCCATATCTCCACATGACAGTGGTATTAAGATGCATCTAATATTTTGTTAGAAATTATTCACAGAAAGTAAAAGTGAGTATACCTGTATAAGTATATGAATATTTTTCTGAAAATTTTATTCACAAAGTCTAAGAAATTTTATGCTTTTTCATATGACAAGAAAAAAATAATATCTTAAGTTATTTTACTTTTACGCAGCCTTTGTATTTCTTCTCCTTCCTCAGGATAAGCTATCATATGAAATGCTGAAGCCAAAGAAGAATCCCCCGAGAGACTGGGGAGTGAGCTACAGACATGACTTCGCTCCTCTGGAATGTGAACTCCACGAGAGTGAGGGCTGTGCCTGTTCACCACTGTGTCCCCAGCACTGTGGACAGCACCTGGCGCTCAGCGGCACTCCTATCTGTGCAATGAATGAATGAGCTACCTGGTTCCCTACCCAAGAGTCCTCTCGTCTCTATCACTGAGATAATTTGTCACATGACTTCAGGTTCAGCATCTGCCATGCAATCAGCCCACGGTCTTTGATACTCAAAGCCTGGACCTTGAGCCAACATCTAGAGCAGGGGTCCCCAAACTTTTTACACAGGGGGCCAGTTCACTGTTCCTCAGACCGTTGGAGGGCCGGACTATAAAAAAAAACCTGAACAAATCCCTATGCACACTGCACATATCTTATTTTAAAGTAAAAAAACAAAACGGGAACAAATACAATATTTAAAATAAAGAACAAGTAAATTTAAATCAACAAACTGACCAGTATTTCAATGGGAACTATGGGCCTGTTTTTGGCTAATGAGATGGTCACTGTCCAGTTCCATATTTGTCACTGCTAGCCATAACAAGTGATATGGTGCACTTCCGGAGCCGTGATGCGTGCGTCCCACATCACTGTACATGAGTGACGCCGTGCTTTGAAGACCGCCACATACAGTACTCTCACTGACCACCAATGAAAGAGATGCCCCTTTGGAAGTGCAGCGGGGGCCAGATAAATGGCCTCAGGGGGCCGCATGCGGCCCGTGGGCCGTAGTTTGGGGACCCCTGATCTAGAGACTTGTCCAGGGAATGCAGAATCTCAGGCCCCTCCCAGACCTCCTGAATTAGAACCTACAATTTAACAAGATCCCCAAGTGATTTGTACCCACATTAAAATTCGCAAATGACTCTCCAGGTCAGTCTCAAATTATAGTCTTTATACCAGCATCAGCAGCACGAATGACCTGGGAACCTGCTAGAACCTCTTGAGTGAGAAGCACCAGCAGCGGGGTTCAGGAATATGAGCTTGTAACCTCCAGGAGGTTCTGGTGCACCCCAACGTTTGAAAACCACTGGCGCATGTGGCTGGTGACAGATGCAGTCTTGGCCCCTTCAGTGGGATCTCACCAAATCTGCCCCTACTTCCTTCGGTCTTTAGATCTTGGTTGTTGTAAACTAGACTGTTTTCTTATTTCCTATAACCAAACCTGTGCGTGGGCCCCTCCAATTATGGGAAATACACTTGCTCCTAAAGCTTTACACTTCAAAGTTGGATCATTCTGAAAGTTCTTTCTTACCATTTCCGGTATGTAGTAAGACATACTCAGTTCCAAGTAGAATAAATAACCTCGTTCTTCTAATCCACCCTTTAAGGAGTCCAGATACAGAGTTTAAAATATGGATTTCAGACCAGAGAACTAGGTCACGTCAAGACTCTTCAGGTCTGTGGATACAGCTACCCCCTGCACAAAGCTGCTTCATACAAGTGGCATGAGAATGCTGAACTCTAGCCCAAGTCCTACTAAGTGATTTACCTACAGGGCTGCATCTGCCCAGTAGGGCGTCTTTTCTCTAATTCACCCAAAGATGTTGGTTGAGCTAACTATGGTCCTGAGTCTTACTCCTGTGACTTGTAGCTAAAATGATTATATAGAGTCTGGTCCTCCAGTCCCGCATGAATGCAGTGCACAGAGTTCTAACTTTCTCTGCTGTGCCCACCTGCCTTGATTACTGCTGCTGGATCATTCTCCTCTGCTCTATCTGACTGACAGGTAGAGGGCTGTTTGCTCTTCTTCCAATTTCTACTTTCCTCCAAGATTACTGTTAGCCTTTCACCTGTCAGCTATTTGATCTCTTCTTTAAGGTTTTGTTAATGTAGCTCCTTCCATTTCTCAGAGCTCTTACACATGGTTATGCAAATTCTTTAAGAACACTTAAACACCCGTAAGCAAATGAATGCTCAAAATATACCTAATTCTTTTATAAATAGGGTGTGGATACTGTATTAATTTCAAAAATATGAAACACATATTTCTCTTACAGGTTACAATCTGTAATACAATTGCTAAACTTAATTTTTAAAGGAGTAAGTAAACAAAACCTAAGCTATAGATATACAAGTGGTATAGCCATCACCTTATCTGCCACTTATCAGTGTCAGTATTTATAAAGTAACAATTTCGGTGTTCACGATAATGCATGCTTTGACTGGAATTATAAGATAAAAACCCATTTGCAGATGTCCTTGGGAGAAATATATTTAAGCATTTCACACAGAGGAATGTGGAATTAAAATGTGTCTGTTTGTAGTATCTTCCTGCAGATCCTGGATCTGTCTCAGGAGGCAGAGAGAACAAATTTTATTTTTCTTCTACCTGTCAGACCTGCAGATTTTAAACAATACTTATCATGCCTTTCCTTCTTTATTCTCACCCCCTTATTTGCTTCTCTATAAAATAAATGCCCTCTGTTCCTTTCCTCATTCACCAGATGGTAATTTATATCAGCTTGCCATCTTGATTGTTCTCCTCTGAGTGTGTTCTTTGTCTATAGAATGCAAACTGTAGCCCTGGCTGGTTGGCTCAGTGATAGAGCATTGGCCCAGGATGTAGATGTCCCAGGTTTGATTCCCAGTCAGGGCACATAGGAGAAATGACCATCTGCTTCTCCACCCCTCCCCTTCCCCCTTTCTTTTTTTTTTAATTTTTTAATTTTTTTATTTTTTTACAGATACAGAGAGAGAGTCAGAGGGAGGGATAGACAGACAGGAATGGAGAGATGAGAAGCATCAATCATAGTTTTTTGTTGTAACACCTTAGTTGTTTATCGATTGCTTTCTCATATGTGCCTTGACCGCAGGCCTTCAGGAGACCGAGTAACCCCTTGCTCGCCAGTAACCTTGGGTCCAAGCTGGTGAGCTTTTTTTGCTTAAACCAGATGAGCCCACACTCAAGCTGGTGACCTCAGGGTCTCAAACCTGGGTCCTCGGCATCCCAGTCCGATGCTCTATCCACTGTGCCACCGCCTGGTCAGGTCCCCTTCCCCCTTTTCTCTCTTTTTCTCTCTCTCTTCCTCTCCCACAGTCATGGCTCGATTGATTCAAGTGCATCAGCCCAGGTGTTGAGTATGGCTCTGTGGAGCCTCCACCTCAGGCACTAAAAATAGCTCAGTTGACAGCATGGCCCCACATGGGCAGAGCGTCAGCCCCAAACTGGGGTTGCCAGGTGGATTCAGGACGCATGTGGGAGTCTTTCTATCTCTCCTCCTCTCACTTGGAAAAGAAGGAAAAAGAAAAAATAAAGAACACAAACTGTATGAGGCCAAAATGAAGACTTAATTTGCCCTGAGACGCATGAGATAGAGAAAGACTGTCATCTCCCTTAAGATAATATACCTCTCCCAATGCTACTTAATGTTACAGATGGCTTACTTTCCACCCACATCCTGCTCACATCAAGAAAAACTTCAATTGTCATACATGATGTTGACTAGTAAGCCATTGCTACCCGGCGATCCCTCGCATGGTTTTTAGTGAGATCACTTCCTACCATAGCCTTCTGGGGCTTTCCTCTCAAATTCCTGCCCCTCCAGAGAAGACCACCAGAAGCCAAGTCTCTCTGTGCCACCTTCCTTGGTCTCACAACAGACCACGCCAGCCTTTATGACTATTGCTGGCTGCTTATTCACCAGCAGACTGGAAAACTTGATTTTTAACGAGAGCAACAAAAAAAGAAGTACTATCAATGAGGAAATCTGGTGACAATGATTTGTTATTATTACTGCTATTCCCAGCCCAGATGGTTCTCCAGATGAAAAGGATAAAAACTGGATCCTCTTTGTGGCTGGTGACAGGTGCAGACTGGGCCCCTCCAGTCGGATCTCCTCAGACACACAGCGCACCGCCGACTCAGGGGCTTCCCACAGGCACGTGTGTGTCGTGGCAATTCCGAAAACTGTCAAGTGAATAATTGGCCTCTTATCTGGAGTCTTTAAAGATTCACTTCTGCACATGCTTTGAAAAGCTATCCCAGTCAGATTCTTTGTTTGCAAGCAACAGAAACAGGCTCTAGTTAACTTGAACAGGAAAGGTATTTTTTTTGGAAGAGTGTGGGGGTTCTTCTATTGTTGGTGAAAGGTTAGAGAAACAGCTTTGCATGTGATAGGAACCAGGGGAGTGCTGGAAATGTAGGTAGCAGGAGATAATTGAGACTCTTGTTAGGGGGTGGCTAAGATAAATAAATTGCGACTCAATAAATAAATCTTGACTCAAGAATTAAAATTTGAGTCAAGAGAGTTTGATGGCTCAGCTTGTATCTTGGCTATGTCTCCTGGCTTTCTAGGGTGTAGCCTTTGGTTAGCCATCTCAGCAAAGAAGCACACGATGGAGAGATAATGATATAAAATCATATGTAGAGGTGGGACTTCCAGAACAACAGAGAGAGGAATTCAGCAAACCCTTTTCTCCAAAACAACTACAAAACTGAACAAAATTGTACAAAACAACTTTGAGACACTGGAAACTGACCAAACTGGCAAAAACTTGAATAAACATTCAAGTAAACTTACTGGAACTTGGCTAAGGACAGCTGGACTCTAATTTTTTTTAGCCTGGGGCTATTCTTATCAACCCTTCAATTTCATTAGTAATAGTAGGGCTACCAGGGCAGGGCTAGCTTTTCTGCCAGAAGAGGCTGACTTGATTTGGATTGGAGCATGGGAAAAATCCCATGTCCCTGAAACTGTGGGAAACAGTGGTGACTGTATAAGTAAACAAATGGGGAAAGCTAATGTCATAGTTACTCTGAGGTTGTGATATCGGTTGGGACAAGCAATAACCTAGAAGTGGCCCTGGCCGGTTGGGCTCAGTGTAGAGCGTCGGCCTGGCATGCAGGAGTCCTGGGTTTGATTCCCATCCAGGGCACACAGGAGAAGCGCCCATCTGCTTCTCCATCCCTCCCCCTCTCCTTCCTCTCTGTCTCTCTCTTCCCCTCCCGCAGCCAAGGCTCCATTGGAGCAAAGTTGGCCCGGGCACTGAGGATGGCTCTGTGGGCTCTGCCTCAGGCACTAGAATGGCTCTGGTTGCAACAGAGTGACGCCCCAGATGGGCAGAGCATCGCCCTCTGGTGGGCATGCTGGGTGGATCCCGGTCGGGCACATGCAGGAGTCTGTCTGACTGCCTCCCCATTTCCAACTTCAGAAAAATACAAAATAATAATAATAATAGTAACCTAGAAGTACAGCCAGAAATTTGACAGGGCCATCTGAGGAAGTAGATAGGCATAGTGGGTCTAGAAAAAAATCTGTCATCTCCTCAGGGGTCTGAAAGGCTGTAATCATGCTCAAAGGCTGAGTGCATGCCCAGGAGAGACTAGAGCAAATTCTAGCTTCTACACATTCCTGGATAATGTGAGAGCTTGTGTACATGCAGAGAAGACACAAACAGACTCAGTAGAAAGTAAGAGCAGAGGCAGATTTCTAAACTCCCTAAACTTTAATGTGCTTCCCAATCTGTGTAGAGATCTATCGGTAAAAGTCTTACTGGCTCAATGTGTTCGATTACAACCTCTGACCAATAAGTAAGCTCTTCTGAACTAAGGGAGAATAGTAGAACATCAAGCTTAGAAATAAAAACAGAAACAAAAAACAAACTTAGCAAAAATATCAGCTGTCACACACTGAAGTAAAGAAAGACTGTACAGTATAGGCAAGTCAGTGAACAAACAAACAAAAACAGCAATAACAACAACTCCAGGGAGGAAGTAAGAATACAGAATTATTACAGTATATAATCTAAAATGTCTAGTTCCTAATAAAAGATTACAAGACATCCAAAGAAATATGAAAGTGGAAAAAGCTCAGGGAAAATGCTGTCAATAGAAACTGTCTTTAGAGGTCTTCTAAAATAATGGCCTTAGCACAAAAAACCTCAAAGCAGCTAATAAAAATATATTAAAAAACTAAACAAAAATTATACTTTAAAAAGCAAGGGGAAAGAGGATGACAATGACTCATCAAATAAAGAATATTAACATACAGATAGTAATTATATTTGTAAAAGAGCCAAATGAAAAATCTAGAGTTGAAAAATATAGTAGGTCAAATGGAATTTTTATTATAGGGGCTCAACATAATATTAGAGATAGCATAATAAAGAATAAGTGACCTTGGATACAAATCATTAGAAATTACCCAATGTGAAGAACACAAGAAGCATAAGAATAAAAAGGAGAAAGAAAAGGAGAAGAAGAAGGAAGAGGAAGAGAGGAGGAAAAGGAGAATAATAATAATAATTAGAAGAGGAAGAAGGAGGAGAAAGTGGAGGAGGAGAAGGGAAAGAAGAAAAAGAAGAAAACTGAACAGAACCTCAAAGAGCTTTAAGACACCATTGAGTATACCAACATGCACACAATAGGAATCTCAGAAGCAAACAAGTGATAGAGAAGACACAAAAATATTTGAAGAAAATAATGGTAAAAAAATTCCCAAAATTGATAAGAAATATTAATTTGCAAATTCAATAAGTTTTATGAACTTCAAGTAGAATGAATATAAATAGATCTAGAATGCTAAAGACAAGCTCCAAACTGGCAAGAGAAAAATGACCCTTCACATGCAGAGTGAGATAAATACAATTAATTAACAACTGATTCATTAAAAAAATAAAGGCCAGAGGCAGTGTGAGTACATATTGGAGGTGCTAGGGAAAAAATCAACCTCAAGAAATTAAATTAAAAAACAGAAACAAAATTGGAAAGTCCACAAATATCTAGAAATTAAATGACACTTCATAATAACCAGTGAGTCAAAAATATCATAAGGGAAGTTAAAAAACATTTTTAAATGAAAATAAAACATGTCAAAAATGTATGGGTTGTAGCTAAAGCTTTGCTAACAGGAAAATGCATAGTTTTAAGTGCTTATATTAAAACAGATAAAAAGATCTCAAATCAATCATTTAAGCTTTCACTTTAAGAAACTAAGAAAAAAGGAGCATATTAAATCCCAAGCAAACAGAAAAAGAAAATAATAAAAAATTATAGTAGATATCAATGAAACAAAACAAATAACATTGAAATATCAATGAAATCAAAACTGACTCTTTCAAAAGATCAATGAAATTGATAGACTTTACCTAAGGTGACCCCAAAAAGGAGAGAAATTTAGAGATTAAGAGAGAAAAGATAAAAATAACAAAATTCAGGGTTGAAAGAGAAGACATTACTACCTACACTACAGACACTAAAGGAGGAAGATGGCAGCGGAGTAAGCAGACACACAGACGCCCAGCTCTCACCACCAAACTGGAATACAAATCAATTTAGGAAAAATCCAGGTGAAAAACCAACTCTGGACTACAAGAACAGCTCTCAAAGACCAAGGAGCAAAGAAGTAGCCACAACAAACCTGGTAGAGAGTGCCTGAATCTCCCCTGCTTACAGGAATGGGGGGGGGTGAGGCTCATTCCAGGGAAAAGAGCAGAAAATACTGCTCACAGAACTTGCCTGGCAACAAGGGAGCAAGGTGTGTTGAAAGGACCGGCCTATCTCCCAAGTGGAAAGGAGAGAGAGAGGGACAGACTGTGAGGGGGAAAGGAATGCAGGAGAAGACCTAAAAAGCTGACTCATCCATGCTGGAGGCGGCCATAGCTGGGGGAGGGACTGATTCTTCCACAAAACAGAAGACTGAATTGCTTCTGGATCACAGATCTCTAGACATCTCTCCAGCTACAATCAGTGCAACAAGACACAGCTGAAAACAAGAAATGGGGAAGAGGGGCAGTAACTCAGGTCTCCATGAAGATCTGAGATACACCTCCCCCTACTGAAGCTGAGAAAACGCCCTGCCCCCAGAGAGATTAGTTGGTGGAAGAGGCCTTCAGAGTCTCAGGTTATAGCCATCGCATTCCTGGATACAGTTTCAAGGAAGCCCCCAGCTGAGATCAGTAAACAAGACTATCACCTGTTAAGAAAACAAACAAATCAAGACTTCAAAGCGGCCCAAATCCGAAAGTGGATTACAAATAATAGCTCATACCAACCCAAGAAGACCTAGAAATAACACAATTGAAAACTGGAGGCAGACAACACCAAACCTAGACTCAACCAACTCTACAAACAAAACACCAATGCAGATAATGAGAAGACAAAGAAGTGCAATTCAAATGAAACCACAAGAGAAACCTTTAGGAGATGAACTCAGTGATATGGAAATAATCAAACTTCCAGATGCGGAGTTCAAAATAATGATTGTAAGGATGCTTAGGGATCTTAGACGACAATGGATGGTCATTATGAACACCTAAATAAAGAAATAGCAAGTATAAAAAAGGATATTGAAATATTTAAAAAGAATCAGTTGGAGATGACAAATACAATATCAGAAATGAAGACCACAATGGAAAGAATTAAAAACAGGATGGATAGAGCTGAGGATCAAATCAGCAAGTTGGAGGACAACTTCAATGAAGGCAAGAAAGCAGAGAAGAAAAAAGAAAAGAGACTCAAAAAGTCTGAGGAAACTCTTAGAGAGCACTGTGACAACATGAAGAGAAATAACATCTGCATAATAGGGGTTCCTGAAGAAGAAGAAAAAGAACAAGGAATAGAGACTTTGTTCAATCATATCATAGCTGAAAACTTCCCTAAATTAATGCAGGAGAAACTCTCGCAAGTTCAAGAAGCACAGAGAACTCCATTAAAGAGAAACCCAAAGAAACGTACACCAAGACACATCATAATTAAAATACCAAAGCTAAGCGATAAAGAGAAAATATTAAAAGCTGCTAGAGAAAAAAAAAAGTTATCACCTACAAAGGATCCCCCATAAGGATGACATCCAACTTCTCAACAGAAACACTTGAGGCCAGAAGGGAATGGCAAGAAATATTCAAAGTAATGCAGAATAAGAACCTACAACCAAGACTATTTTATCCAGCAAGGCTATCATTTAAAATCGAAGCAGAAATAAAAAGCTTCCCAGACAAAAAACAACTCAAGGAATTCATCACAACCAAACCAATGCTGCAGGAAATGTTAAGGGGCCTGTTGTAAACAGATCAAAATGGGAAAAGAATATAGCAAAAAAGGAATACAGCTTTAAAGAATAAAATGGTAATAAACAACTACATATCAATAATAACCTTAAATGTAAATGGATTAAATGATCCAATCAAAAGACATAGGGTAGCTGCATGGATAAGAAAACAGGACCCATACATATGCTGTCTACAAGAGACACACTTTAAAACAAAAGATGCACATAGGCTGAAGGTAAAAGGATGGAAAAAAAAACATTTCATGCAAATGGAAATAAAAAAAAGCTGGGGTAGCAATACTTATATCAGACAAAATGGACTTTAAAACAAAAGATATAGTAAGAGATAAAGAAGGCCACTACATAATGATAAAGGGAGTAATCCAACAGGAAGCTATAACTATTATAAATATCTATACATCTAATATAGAAGCACCTAAATATATAAAGCAGACTTTGATGGACTTAAAGGGTGAGATCAACAGCAATACTATAATAGCAGGGGATTTCAATACCCCACTAACATCACTAGATAGATCCTCAAGAAAGAAAATTAACAAAGAAACAGCAGACTTAAAGGACACACCAGACACTAAAGGAATTATAATGGATTAGTAAAAACAATGTTATGGCAACAGATTAGATAGTTTAAATAAAATTGACAGATTCTTAGAAGCACACTAATTATCAAAATGGATTTAAGAAAAAATTTTAATATATGATAGACCTATTAAAAAAAGAAATGAAATTGAATTACTAATTTAAAAATCACCCTTCTACTCCACCCTCCACACAAAATTCTTCAGACCTAGTTGGCTTCAATTAGTGAATTCTATCAAATATTTTAAAAATAAATAATACCAATTCTTCAAAAACCCTTTTAGAAACTATAAGGAGTGGAAATGCTTCTCAAATTATTTTATGAAGCCAGTATTATCCTGATGTCAAAGTCAAACAAAGAGATCACCAGGAAAAAAAAAAAAACTAGACTAGTATCCTCATGAATATAGATATAAAAATCCTCAACAAAATATTAGCAAAATGAATCTCAAAACATATAAAAAGATTTATACACCATGACCATGTAGGATTTATCTCAGTAATACAAGATTGGTTTAACATCTGAACATTAATTAATGCAAATTGCCATATTAATAGAATAAAGCACAAAAGCGACATGATTATCTCAATAGATGCCAAAAAAGACATTAACAAAATTCAACACCCAGGTATAAAAGGGATAAACCTTCCTCAACCTCATAAAGGACATCTATGTTATACTCTATGGTGAAAGACAATAATCTCTCCCCAAGTTTGGGAACAAAGTCAGAATGTCCTTCCTCTCTTGCCACTTTCTACTTAACATTGTGCTAGAGATTTTAGCTAGTGAATAAAGACCAAAATTTTTAATTAAAACCATTCATATTAAAAGTAAGAAGTAAAGTGGTCTTTATTTGAAGATGACATGAGCCTGTATAGAGAAAATCCTGAGGAATCCATACAGCTTTCTTTTCAAGTGCTACAATTAATATACGAGTACAGCAAAATCACAGGATATAAGATCACTATACAAAAACCAATTGTATTTCTACATCATAGCAATTAACAACTCATAAGACAAAAGTAAGGAAACAATTTCATCACAATAGCATCAAAAAGGATAAAATATTTAGGAAAAGATTTATCAATAGATGTAGGGCTTATGCACTGAAAATTACAAACCCCTAATAAGAGACACTGAAGATCTAAATATAGGAAGAGATATTTCATATTCCTGGAGTGGAAGACAAAATTGTTAAGAAGTCAGTTTTCCCCACATTAATCTATACACTCAACTCTATTAAAATCCCAGAAGTGTTTTTCAGAAATTAACAAGGCAAAAGTCCCAGAATAACCAAACCAGTTTTGAAGAAGAAGGAGGAAATGTAGGAGAACTTTCACTTCAAAATTTACTCTAAAGCTACAGTAATTATGAGAGTGTGACACTGGTGTATGGAGATATGTATATATTTAAAGTAAACATAATTGATACTACAAATAAACATATTTTTGGTCAGTTGATTTTCAATAAATATCTCAAGACAATTCAACAGGGAAGGAATAGTCTTTTCAGCAAACAATGCTAAGACAATTGAATATCCATATGCAAAATAATTAGTCTAGACTCTTATTCCACACTACACACAAAAAAAATTAATTCAAAATGGACCCCAGACATACATTTAAGAGCTAAAACTATAAAACCTCTAAAAGGGAAAAAAACCAGAAATAAATCCTTGTGACTTTGGATCAAAGACCTCTCAGATACAATACCAAAAGCATGATTCACAAAAGAAAATATTGCTAAATCAGATTTCATCAAAATTAACAATGTTTTATGTAATAGTGCCTTCAAAAGATACCATTAAAAAAATGAAGAAACAATATAGATTAGAAAAAACATTTTCAATCTGTGTATCTGCTAACAGACCTATATCCAGAATAAATAACAGAATAATAAAGAAGACAACTCAATTTTAAAAATGGCAAAAGATTTGAATAATTGTATCACCAAAGAAGATATACGAATCATTGATAAACACATGAAAAGATGATCAACATTATTAGTCATCAGGGAAATGGAAATTAAAACTACAATGAGACACCACTTTACATCAACCAGCATGGCTATAACAAAAAAAAACCAGATAGTAACAAATTTTGGCAAGGATGTGGAAAAATGAGACCTCTCATACATGCTGGCATGAATGTAAAATGTTTACAGCTACTTTGGAAAACAATCTGGCTGTTTCTTAGATAAGTAAATAAAAACTTATTATATGATCTGGCTATGCCACTCCTGGGAATCTTCCCAATAAACATAAAAACATATCTCAACAACAACAACAAAAATCTTGTATGTGAATGTTCATAGCAGCATTATTTATAATAAACAAATATTGGAAACATCCACAGGTTCATCAGCTGATTAACGGGTGAACAAAAGTGGTATATCTATGCAATAAAATACTATTCAGGAAAATAAATGAGTTATGGATATATGCTTGTCACAAAATGGGCCAAATACGGCCCCTGTATTGTCCCTGGGTTGTTTATTTCTGCAGACTGAGACCCGTTAGCTAAAAGTCCTAAAGAAACCCCCAATTTTTATACACCCAATTATTCTAAAACTAGTCTGAACGAGCACATGTTTAGTCATTTAGAGCTTGCCTGCTTTGCATTCCTCACTAATCCTTCCCCCTCACTCACATCTAAATTCTGCCCACTTATTCTAGACCTTCCAATAAACCCAAAGATGCTGCTGCTCTCAGTGAGTCCTTGAAGGGGCCATCACAGTATCCATCTGAGAGGGAGGCTGTGAAAATCTGTTATCCTGGGAAATGTTTATCTACATGTGCTGGAGGATGAAGGATTGGAAACCATCCAGTTCCTCCCCTCTAGGACCTTACAATTTATTCTGGACCCAAAAACATGAGGCTATGATCAATGTCGCTTTTATTTGTTAGGAGTTTTCTAAATGCCAGGCACTGAGCTGAGGACCTAACATGTATTGATCATTTACTTTTCACAATAATGTCACCCGATTACATGAATACTGTCATTACCATTGCACAGATGAGGGAACAGAAGCTCAGAAACATTGCTAACTTGTTAAGTATGGATGAGTGGTGGACCTGGGACTCACACTCAGCTCTGACACCAAGACCTGTATTCTTGCCCGTAAGAGAGAAATACAGTGTGTCCGTAAAGTCATGGTGCACTTTTGACCGGTCACAGGAAAGCAACAAAAGATGATAGAAATGTGAAATCTGCACCAAATAAAAGGAAAACTCTCCCAGTTTCATACCTATTCAGTGCAGTTCAATGTGGGCTCACGCACAAATATTTTAGGGCTCCTTAGGTAGCTATCCCGTATAGCCTCTATAGACTCATCACTGACTGATGGCCTACCAGAACAGGGCTTCTCCATCAAACTGTGGGTTATCCCACTGAGTAATGTTATTCCTATGTGGTTGGCACTTCATTATAAATGCGCTGATATTCATGTTGCACTTTGGTCACGGATTCTAATTTAGCGAGCCACAGAACACACTGAACTTCCCTCTGTACCGTCCACATCTCGACTGGCATGGCCATGGGCTGCTCCGCTGTAAACACAGTGTTACGTCATCATCTGCACATGCGCACATGCTGCCACATCATCCTACAGAAACTGGGAGGGTTTTCCTTTTATTTGGTGCAGATCTCACATTTCTATCGTCTTTTGTTGCTTTCCTGTGACCGGTCAAAAGTGCACCATGACTTTACGGACACAATGTAGTGCCTCTTGCAGTATGAGAAAGAGAAAAATCATTGTGGGTGGGGGACAGATAAAGATCAAAGAACTCCTGAAAGTAGAATAGTTGAATTTCACCTTGAACAAAGAACAGAATTTAAGATTTCTTTCTTTTTTTTAGAGTGAGACAGTGAGACCCAGCAGGGGACAGTGAATCTTCCAAGGTCATGCCACAAGTCACTAGTCAAGCCTGGCCTGTCACTCACAGTTCTGAATTCCCAGCTCACTGAATTCAGCGGCTGATGCAGCCGTGGTGGGACTAATGTCAAATAAGTCTGCAAGAAAACACTCCCTGCCTCAAGAAAACACTCCTTGCCGTGTTTCCCCTCTCCTCCTCTCCCACTGTGCCCCTGTCCCCTCCATGCACAACCCTCTTATCAACCCTCCCACCAACCCATAAACTGTCCCAGAAAATGCCAGGATCTGAACACCATATTGGCCATGAGGGACGCGGTCAACTTCTTTGCCTTCTGGCTGTTCTAAACAAACAAAGGGCAGTGCACAAGTTATTAGTAAATACCAAGGCTTAGTTTATTGTATAAAACTTCAATCCAACAAATAAATGAGCCATCAAGTTTGAATTTATGTAGCATTCAAAACACATTAAAGCCATTTGACCATGACAAAGGCCTTTCCTGCTTTGAATGATGAAGCCAGAGCTGCAAATACCCTTCGGATGAGACATTAAGCGAGGTCCTTTCAGTTTGTCTCGGAGGACTGTCAAGGTGGAAGGTAAAGGTTCTGGCACTCTTTCTGAAGAATTCTTTGGGGAAAATCCCATCTTGGCTAAGTTTCCTTTCTCTAAAAAAAGCATTTGTGAGCCTATAACGGTCAGAACAATTACAGCCACTCCAATCACTCAGCTAGGGGTCATCTAGCTGACCGCCACGAGGCCCTTCCTTCCCTTGACATAATCCCAGGGAGACATCAAGGAACAACAAGTTCTCGTTAAAGGATGCTGGCAGCTGATGGCACAGGGTGCCGACTGCTTTTGTGGCCTGTCTCTGAGCTGTTTCTCCCTCCGCAAACCGGTTATAAATAATGTCTCCAAGGGGCTGGTGAGAAATAAATGCGATAATATAGAAAAGAGTATTTTATCAATCCCCAAGTCCTGTTCAAACACAAGGTATTATTATTAAAACTATGTCAAGGTAATAGGTCAGCCCCACCATCTCCATTTTAGTTTCTCTCGTTTTTTGCTATAGACAATGAGAAGTTTCTGGTTTCCGCTGGCGTTTGTGCTCTGGTAGGGAGCACTTGGGGCCAGCAGCTGCTATTCATGATTGGGGCGGGCTCGCTGGAGCAGAGTTCCATCGGTGCAAAGACTGAGCTTCTCCACAAACGGGTGACTTTCAGGCAGACATTGCCAAGAGCCATGGAGAACCGGGGAGAAATTATATTCATGCGGGCTTCTTCCTATCACACCCCCCAACTGCCACCCCAGTGAAGATCACACACAACCCGAAAAGTACTTCTTCCCCATAAACACCAAAAAAGAAAAGGAGAAGTTGAATGAGTCTGGGTGAGAGGGGTTAGAAAGGGATAAGCAGTCAACACACAGATTGGACGCCCACCGCGTGCCAGCACCGTGGCGGCTGCCGGGTTACAGAGATGAGTAAGACTCAGGCCCTGCTCTCCAGGAAAGCCAGACCCTAACAGACACGCCGGTCGGTAACAGACATGCTCTGGCTGGAGGCTGAGCCCAACCAGCTGTGCCTGTGGAGTCTAGTCCTAGGCCCTTTGTTTTAGGGTCTTTGGGGTTAGGACTGATTTGTGGGTGGCAAAGCTTCAGATCATTTTAGCATCTCTCTCCTCTACCTGCAAAGACCTGGGGCATCACCTCCTCAAATATGAGCCTGGGGTGATTGATTTCGGGGAATGCACCGTAAGGTACAACCCATATGAGTTCTCTACTACAAGGAACACTGGGTGACATGAGAACATCCAAGGGTTTAAAAAGGAAAAAAGAAGGCAGAGATCAAATAGAATAAACCCAACCCTTGCTCTCCAGATGTCTGAACTGTTGTGTAAGAGCTGGAAATAATTATACATATTTACTGAATTCTTGTGCCATACTCTCAATCTCATTACAACAATGCTGGGGGCCAAATATCCACTGCCCTACCTACAGCTCAGGGAACACAGGCTCAAAGTAAAGGTCTTTCCCAAGACCCATAACTAGTGAAGCCAGGATTTGAACTCACATTGAGCTGATTTCCAACCTAAACTTTGAACTGTGCCATGTGCTGTTCGCACCTAAGCTCTTTTACCTTGAGCTCCTTGTTAAAGGCCTCATCTTTTGAAAAACGTGCTTTGAAGATTAATGCTCAGATGAGATGACAGATGTAAAGCACCTACTCTGATACCTGGAAACTACTAAGTGTTGAATATATGACAGCTTCTTCTCCTTCTCCTGTTATTATCATGCCATAGTGAGAGCCCAGAGAACAGAGTCAGCACTGGGAAAGGTCGTTGGGGGGAAGCCAGGCAGGTTATCAATATAGTCAGGGCAGGATCCAGGATCTAAGAAAAGAGAGAACTGGGTGATTTCCTGAGGCTGCCAATGGGAAGGCAGGCCTTTGTGTTGAGCAACAAGGTTCCAGTGTGTGTGTGTGTGTGTGTGTGTGTGTGTGTGTGTGTGTGTCCGTTCGTCCATCCAGCTATCTATTCATCCAACAAAATCTTTCTAAGCTTGACCAGGTGGTGGCGCAGTGGATAGAGCATCGGACTGGGATGCCGAGGACCCAGGTTTGAGACCCCGAGGTTACCAGCTTGAGTGCGGGCTCATCTGGTTTGAGCAAAAGCCCACCAGCTTGGACTCAAGGTCGCTGGCTTGAGCAAGGGGTTACTCGGTCTGCTGTAGCCCCCCATCAAGGCACATATGAAAAAACAATCAATGAACAACTAAGGTGTCACAACGAAAAACTGATGATTGATGCTTCTCATCTCTCTCCGTTCCTGTCTGTCTGTCCCTATCTATCCCTCTCTCTGACTCTCTGTCTCTGTAAAAAATATATATATCTTCCTAAGACGCCTGGCACTGAGCACACAAAGAACAAAACAGACATAGCTCCCATCCCATGAAGCTCACAGGTGGGGAGGACAGGCAACAGTAAACACAGAAGTAAATAAATATGTCATCCCAATTGAGAATAGCACCATAAAGGTGATGTACAGGGTGCTGTGTTAGAGAACAGCCCAGGAGAGAAGCTACTGAGAATTTCAAGGAAGGCCTGTCCAAAGAAGTGACGTCTAAAACAGACTGGAGCATATGAAGTTGCCAGGAGAAGGAGGGGGTGGGACAGAGAATCGAGGCCTGTGGCTTACAGAGCTGCCCAGCGGGCCGGGTAAATGGCAGACCCCCTCTGCACAGCTGCTCCCCTGCAAGCCCTCAGTCACTCGGGAGTTGAAGTTAATAAATGACCCTTCCTGCACCATTGTTTGGAAACTAAGGATTTCAGGTTCTAAAGGTCGCTGGAAGGGAGGCCCTGGGCACCCCGGATATCAAAAACAAGAACAGCAGTAAGCATTGATGAGTTGCCATCCAAGTGCTTCCTGACTTCCTCATGCGCTGCATCGAATGCAGGGGTTGGGAGTGGGTCGGGGAACCTGGAGGGGCCAGGCCACCCGGTGAACTCGAGCTCAGTCTGTTTTCCGAAGCACCACGAAAAGCATTACTGCTATTTACATTCTGATGTAAATCAAGCTGCTTCCAACCAGCAAGGCTGTGTAAACTTGTGTTTAATGTCAGGTTTATATTAATATTTGTATTAACAAGATTGATCGTTTACATAACAATGCATACGTAAAGTCTGGGCCAGGACTGGGCTTACACACATTTGCATGTTTACAGATTGATTGATTAGGCAAACTGAGCATAAATCCAAGTAAACCGCTAGTTATTTGTTTATTTTTTCTATTGGGACTCGGTAGACTATATCTTAATAAATGGGCCAGACTGAATCTAAGTCCTCTATTATAACCTTCACAGAAGATTTAATAGTTCTGAAAAGTAATTTTCACTGAAAAAGGTAAGATGAAGTTACTGAGGCTATTTTTTCCGTTAATCTCTGTACTGAGCAATAAAGAGCACACCGGCTTTAAACTTCGCTCTAACAGAGATAAAACCAGGCCCAAAACTAGGCGGAAAACCGAGGTTCCCAACTCCTGCTTTAGCCATGGGTGGGGAGTTTCTTGGAGAAGTTCAGGTCTGTCAGGGACCTTGACTGGCCATCTGAAACTCTGTTACCCACTGATCCCAAGAAGCCAAGAGAGAGGGCAGCTTCCTTTTATGCCTTGAGCGCCTCCCTCTGGCTGAAGAATAGATGGATTCAGGCAAGGCCCTTATCTCGGTTCTAATTTATTCCCAACCCGCTGAAGGGTGCCACTCAGATTGCCCAAGAGAGCTATCACGAAACAAACAAAGAACAACCCGGGAACAACAAGCAGAGGCTATTTATTCTGATCTTGTATAGCGAGGTCAGCCACTCTCACTCACACGCCGGCAAAGAATTAAAGGCAGGCAGAGGAGTGGGAAAGTCTTACTGTGGACCAAAGGGAGGCGTCAGGTGTGCCCTGATTGGGGCTGTTAGCCTGGGGAAGCTGGAGGAGGACCAGCTAGAAGGGAGGTATTCTATGTGGGGATAGTACAGTGGGTCCTTGGGTTACGACAGTCTCGACATACAACTGTTTGAGTTTAGGACGCTCACTCCCATAGAAAGAAGCTGTCTGCTGAGGACCTCATTAAGCTGGAGAAGCAGCTGACTGAAGAGGAAGAGATAGAAACCCCAAAACCCAAGAGATTTACTACCAAGGGTTTGGCAGAAGGCTTTTCTATGGTAGAGGACAAGCGGGTTGGCAAAATTTCAGGCTGAGGACCCCAGCGATGACAGATTGAGGAAGGTCTACAGAGCTGTTTTGGATGCCTGGCAACGCTATAGGCAGATTTTGGGAGAGAAGAAGTTATCAACTTTCCAGACTAGCCTGGAAAATTTTTTTAAGAAGGTAGAGAGGCCTGCAACAGATCCTGTAACCTCTGCATCAGCTGCCTCTCCAGCCGAAACACCTGTAGTACAGGTAGAATCATCCCCAGCGTCTCCGGCACGTTCCTTAGGCAATCCTGAGTCTCCTGGCCCAGTATCTCCAGCGCCTTCTGCAGGTTCCCCTGCCTCTCCAGCTTCCTCCTCCCAATGGGTCACTCTCTCCCACCTTGCAATGCCCCTTCCGGTGTACAAGCCAGCCACAGGAGTAAGGGATTTTTTTTTTTTTTTTTTTTTTTTCGGCACTCATTTTTTCTGTTCCTACAGTACAGTGCACAGTGCAGTATATTTATGTCCTTTTCCTTTTTCTGTGGCTTAGTTGTGTTTTTATGTTCTAGATTATGATTTTACAACTGTTAGGGTAGGTAAGTGACTTAGGCTAGGGTGTGTTTCGACTTACACCAAATTTCAGATTATGTCACTGTCGTGGGAACAGAACTGTGTTGTAACCCGAGGACTCCCTGTATCTGGTATTCTTGGGTTGCTATCCTACATTGGAAGTGGGGACAAAAATTAGGAAAGCTGTCACTTATCAAGTCCTGGCCATTTGGGGTCAATTGTTACATAAGTGATTGCTTAGCAGCCTGACTTCCTGCAAGAAGGACTTACAGCAGGCTGGTGTCCTCGGCTGGTTATTATAAATAACTACTGGTTATTGGTTTCCCAGGCAGGAGGCTGCAGGTGGTGGGTCAGTGTTCCAAAACCAATTGGAACTAAAACTTTGTGTGGAAAAAAGCAAGTAATTAATAGTGGGCAAATAGTTCAGAAAATGTTGAATTGATTAATCTTGGGGGAACTCGGATCAGGGTCACATATGGTATGCTATGAGGTTTCCGAGGATTATCTCAATTCATCTTTTCAATGACGTCCCTGAAAATAGGAGCTGCTATCATTCTCACTGTCATCATCATCATTATCTTTATTCCCATTTTATACATGAGGAAACTGAGGCTTGTATCACTTAAGTACTTTGTTCAAGCTCTGCATCTAGGAGATCTAATGCCCAACCTCACGTGGGAGATTTCAGGCTCTTACCCAGTTCTTTTTTTTTTTTTAATTAATTTATTGAGTTTACATAGATTCTAATGTCACCCGTGTTCCCCAGTACATCCTCCCTGTCTCCCTCCCCGTAACATCCTCCCCCCTTCACTCCAGGATTTGCTTTTCCGTTCCCATCCCATCCTATCAGCCTATCATCCCCTTTCCCTCTGTCCGCTTTCCTTCTGGGTCCTTTGATCCCGCCTCCGTCTCTATTCTGCTCCTCAGTTTATATTGTTCGTTGGATTCCTCATATGAGTGAGGTCATATGATATTTTTCTTTCTCTGCCTGGCTTATTTCACTTAACATAATACTTTCCAGGTCCATCCATGTTGTCGAAAAAATTATATTTCCTTCTTTTTCATGGCCCCATAGTATTCCATTGTGTATATATATGTACTACAGCTTTTTAATCCAATCGTCCATTGATGGACACTTGGGCTGTTTCCAGGTCTTGGCTATTGTAAACAATACTGCCATAAACATGGGGGTGCATTTCTCCTTTTCAAACCGTGCTATGGTATTCTTGGGGTATACTCCTAAAAGTGGGATGGCTGGGTCAAATGGCAGTTTGATCTTTAATTTTTTGAGGAATCTCCATACTGTTTTTCCAGTATGGCTGGACCCAGGCCACATTCCCACCAGCAGTGCAGGAGGGTTCCCTTTTCTCCACATCCTTGCTAGCACTTATTCTGTGTTGTTTTGTTGAGGAGCGCCATTCTGACTGATGTGACGTGATATCTCATTGTGGTTTAAATTTGCATTTCTCTAATGATTAGTGATGTTGAGCATTTTTTCATATGCCTATTGGCCATCTGTATGTCCTCTTTGGAGAAGTGTCTATTCATCTGTTTTGCACATTTTTTGATTGGACTGTTCATCTTCCTGGTGTTGAGCTTTACAAGTTCTTTATAAATTTTGGTTACTAACCCCTTATCAAACGTATTGTCGAATATGTTCTCCCATTCTGTGGGTTGCCTTTTATTTTGTTCTTATTGTCTTTAGCTGTGCAGAAGCTTTTTAGTTTGATATAGTCCCATTTGTTTATCCTGTCTTTTATTTCACTTGCCCATAGAGATAAATCGGCAAATATATTGCTGCGAGTGATGTTGGAGAGCTTATTGGCTATGTTTTCCTCTAGGATGCTTATGGTTTCATGGCTTACATTTAAGTCTTTTATCCATTTTGAGTTTATTTTTATGAATGGTGTGAGTTGGTGGTCTAGTTTCACTTTTTTGAGGTAGCTGACCAATTTTCACAACACCATTTGTTAAAGAGACTGTCTTTACTCCACTGTATGCTCTTACCTCCTTTGTCAAATATCAATTGTCCATAAAGATGTGGGTTTATTTCTGGGTTCTCTGTTCTGTTCCATTGATCTATATGCCTGTTCTTATGCCAGTACAAAGCTGTTTTGAGTACAATGGTCTTGTAGTATAACTTGATGTCCAGAAGTGTGATACCACCCACTTTATTCTTCTTTTTCAAGATTGCTGAGGCCTTTTGTGTTCTTTTTTGGTTCCATATGAATTTTTGGAATATTTGTTCTATATATTTGAAATGTGTCCTTGATATTTTAATAGGAATTGCATTTAATTTATAAATTGCTTTGGGTAATATAGACATTTTAATGATGTCTATTCTTCCTAACCATGAGCACGGTATATGCTTCCACTTGTTTGTGTCTTCCTTGATTTCTTTTATCAATGTTTAATAATTTTCTGAGTACAAGTCTTTAACCTCCTTGGTTATATTTACTCCTAGGTACTTTATTATGTTTTTTGTTGCAATAGTGAAGGGGATTGTTTCCTTAATTTCTCTTTCTGACAGTTCATTGTTCATGTATAAAAATGCCTCTGATTTCTGTGTATTAATTTTCTATCCTGCCACCTTGCTGAATTCGTTTATTAGGTCCAGTAGTTTTTTGATTGAGACTTTAGGGTTTTCTATATACAGTATCATATCATCTGCAAATAATGATAGTTTTACTTCTTCTTTTCCAATTTGGATGCCTTTTATTTCTTGTCTGATTGCTGTGGCTAGGACTTCCAGTACTATGTTGAATAAGAGTGGTGAAATGGGGGCACCCCTGCCTTGTTCCTGATTTTAGGGGAATTGCTTTTAATTTTTGTCTTTTAATTATGTATGATGTTGGCTGTGGGTTTATCATAGATGGCCTTTATCATGTTGAGGTATGTTCCCTCTATTCCCATTTTGCTAAGAGTTTTTTTTTTTTTTTTAATTTTTTTTTTTATTTATTTATTCAGTTTTAGAGAGGAGAGAGAGAGAGAGACAGAGAGAGAGAGGAGAAGAGAGAGAGAGAGAGAGAGAGAAGGGGGGAGGAGCTGGAAGCATCAACTCCCATATGTGCCTTGACCAGGCAAGCCCAGGGTTTCGAACCGGCGACCTCAACATTTCCAGGTTGACACTTTATCCACTGCGCCACCACAGGTCAGGCTTGCTAAGAGTTTTGATCATAAATGGGTGCTGGATTTTCTCAAATGCTTTTTCTGCATCTATTCCTTTTGTTTATGTGGTGAATCACATTAATTGATTTACGAATGTTGTGCCATCCTTGCCTCCCCAGAATAAATCCCGCTTGATCATGATGTATGATTTTTTTCATGTATTGCTGATCCGGTTCGCTAATATTTTGTTGAGAATTTTAGCATCTAAATTCATCAGAGATATTGGCCTATAGTTTTCTTTCTTTGTGTTGTCTTTGCCTGGTTTTGGAATCAGAATTATGCTCACTTCATAAAAGGAGCTTGGAAGTTTTCTCTCCTCTTGAATTTTTTTGAAATAGCTTGGGAAGGATAGGAGTTAGTTCTTCTTTGAATGTTTGGTAGAATTAGCATGTGAAGCCATCTGGCCCAGGGCTTTTGTTTGTTGGGAGTTTATTGACAACTGTTTCAATCTCATTTGTTGTAATTGGTCTATTTAGGTTTTCTGATTCTTCCAGATTGATTTTTGAAAGATTACATTTTTCAAGGAATTTTTCCATTTCACCTACATTGTCTAATTTTTTGACATACAATTCTTCATAGTATTTTCTTACAATCCTTTGTATTTCTGCTGTGTTCGTTGTTACTTCTTCACCTTCATTTCTAATTTTATTTATTTGAGTCCTTTCTCTTTTTTTCTTGGTGAGTTTGGCTAAGGGTTCATTGATCTTGTTTACTTTTTCAAAGAACCAGCTCTTGGTTTCATTGATCCTCTGTATTGTTTTTTTAGTCTCTATGTCATTTATTTCTGCTCTGATCTTTATTATTTCCTTCTTTCTACTTCCTCTAGGTTTTAGTTGCTGTTCTTTTTTTAGTTCTTTTAGTTGCAGGATTAAGTTGGGGTTTTTTTTAGCTTTTTCTAGCTTCTTAAGGGATGCCTGTAATGCTATGAATTTCCCTCTTAAGACTGCTTTTGCTGTGTCCCACAGATTGTGAGTTGTTGTGTGCTCATTTTCATTTGTTTCAAGGAAATTTTTTATTTTTTCCTTGATCTCATTGTTGTCCCAGTCATTGTTTAATAACATGCTGTTTAGTTTCCAAGTGTTTGAGTGTTTTTCAGTTTTCCTGTTGTAGTTGATTTCTAGTTTCATGCCATTGTGGTCAGAGAAGATGCTTGATATGGTTTCAATCTTCTTAAATTTGTTGAGATTCGTTTTATGCCCTAATATGTGGTCTATCCTAGAGAATGTACCATGGCACTTGAAAAGAATGTATATTCTGCTGCTTTAGGGTGGAAGGTTTTGAAGATATCTATTAAATCAGTTGATCTACTGTATCCCTTAATTCTGTTGTTTCTTTGTTAATTTTCTTTCTTGAGAATCTATCTAGTGATGTTAGTGAGGTATTGAAATCTCCTATTATTATAGTATTGCTGTTGATCTCTCCCTTTATGTCCATCAAAATATGCTTTATATATTTAGGTGCTCCTATATTAAGTGCATATAAATTTATAATGGTTATATCTTCCTGTTGGATTTCTCCCTTTATCATTATGTAGTGACCTTCTTTATCCCTTACTATAGTCTTTGTTTTAAAGTCTATTTTGTCAGATATAAGTATTGCTACCCCAGCTTTTTTTTTTTCATTTCCATTTGCATGAAATATTTTTTTTCCATCCTTTTACTTTCAGTCTTTGTGTATCTTTTGTTTTGAGGTGCATCTCCTGTAGATAGCATATGTATGGGTCCTGTTTTCTTACCCATTCAGCTATCCTATGTCTTTTGATTGGAGTATTTAATCCATTTTCATTTAAGGTTATTATTGATATGTAGTTGTTTATTGCCATTTTATTCTTTAAAGTTATATTCCTCTTTTACTATATTCTTTTCCCCCTTTGTTCTGTTTACAACAGGCTCCTTAATATTTTCTGCAGCATTGGTTTGGTTGTAATCAATTCCTTGAGGGGTTTTTTTTGTCTGGGAAGCTTTTTATTTCTCCTTCTATTTTAAATGATAGCCTTGATGGATTAAGAAGTCTTGGTTGTATGCTCTTGTTCTGCATTACTTTGAATATGTCTTGCCATTCCCTTCTGGCCTTAAGTGTTTCTGTTGAGAAGTTGGATGTCATCCTAATGGGGGCTCCTTTGTAGGTGAAAGCCTTTTTTCTCTAGAAGCTTTTAATATTTTCTCTTTATCTCTTAGCTTTGGTATTTTAATTATGATGTGTCTTGGTGTAGAATTTTGGGGGTTTCTACTTAATGGAATTCTCTGTGCTTCTTGAACTTGTGTAACTTTTTCCTGCATCAATGTAGGGAAGTTTTCAGCTATGATTTCATTTAACAAGGTCTCTAACCCTTTTTATTTCTCTTTTTTTTTCAGGAACCTCTATGATGTGGATATTGTTTCTCTTTAGGTTATCACAGAGCTCTCCTAGAGCATCCTCAGATTTTTTCAGTCTCTTTTTTTTTTTTTTTTTTTTTTTTGCTGCTCCACTTCTGTGCTTTCACTTATCTTATCCTCTAAGTCACTGATTCGATCCTCTGCTTCATCCAGCCTGCTTTTAATTCCTTCCAGTGTAGTCTTCATTTCTGATATTGTGTTTGTCATTTCTGTCTGGTTCTTCTTTATGATTTCTATATCCTTTTTGATGCTTTCAATTTCTTTACTGAAGTGTTCATTAAGTCCATCCATTGTAGCTTTGAGATCTTTAAGCATCCTAAAAATCATTATTTTATACTTTGCATCAGGTAATTTGATTACTTCAGATTCATCCAAGACTTTATCAGAGGATTTATCTTGTTGAAGCATATGACTTATGCTTCTCTGCCTACCCATTATTCTCTATGACTTGTAGGCTTCTTCCAGCTGTGATCTCCTTACCTAGTAGAGCCTCTTTGAAGTCTTGATTTGTTTGTTTTCTTCTCAGTTTTCTTAACTCAGTGGTAGTCTTGTTTACTGATCTCAGAAGGGGGCTTATTTGAAACTGTATCCAGAAATGTGGTGGGTGTAACCTGAGACTCTGAAGGCCCAATCTGCCAGCAGGGTGCTTTCTCCATTTCAGTAGGGGGAGGTGTATCTCAGATCTCCATGGAGACCTGAGTTACTGCCCCTCCTCCCCACTTCCTGCTTTCAGCTGTGTCTTGTTGCTCTGATTGGAGCTAGAGAGCTTTCTGGAGGTGGGTCACCTGGAACCACTTTAGGCTTGTGCTTTGTTGAGGGTTCAACACCCCCCCCCAGCTGTGGCTGCCTCTGCATCCCTCTGCCCATCACCATCTGTTTCTCTCTCCCCATTTCCTTTTGGAAGACAAGCCAGCTCTCTCAGCTCACGTCCCCAGGCAAGTGGCTGTGAGTGATATTCTCTGCTCTTCTCCTTGTAATGAGAGCCCTTCTGGGCTCTCAGTCTCACCCCACCTTTGTTCCTGGAAGCGGGGGAGACCCACCGCGTCTTGGCATTCCCTACCAGGCTCTGTGTGGCTTCTTCTTTGCTCCTTACTTTTTGAGACCTGTTCTTTTAATCCAAAGTTGGTTTTTCATGCTGATTGTTCCTAAGTTAATTTGTAATCCAGTTTGGTGGTGTGAGCTGAGAGTCTGTGTGTCTGCCCACTCCACTGCCATCTTGGTTCTCCCCCAGTTCTTTAAAAGTAACTACTAGTAGCTTGGTATTTCCATCAGCTGAGGTGCTGGTGTCAAGTGGTTATTGATTATTTACTGAAGCAGCTCCCAGTAGAATCTATATTTGCCCAAAATTTGGTGTCGTTATCTTTATATTCTGATCTCTGTGAAGATTCCACTTCTTCAGATATGCTCTTGGTCAGACCTTGCCCTCGTTCAAACAGGAAACCCTCTCCCCTTCGGTTCTCCCCTCTGCAGCCCTTGTGATTCAGAATGATGGAATTTGTGTTTTCCTGAGATGCACTGCAGTGGTTGCAATAGGAGGCCTTGACTTTGGAGGGCTTCCTGGAGGAGGTGCCCACTGGTCTTAAGTACCAGGCTCCCCTCACACTTCTGCTGCATGGATTTCTCTGTCATTGCTCTAATATGCCCAGCTTGCTCCCGCCTCAGACTCTCTGTATTTGCTCTTTCCTCAGCCCGTGATAGCTGTCTCCAAAATCTTCCACCAGCTGACTCCTCCTCATTCAGGTCTCAGCTCTAAAGGTACCACACCAAAGGACCCTCCGCGATATCCCTATCTGATATACCCCCACCTCCTGGCCCAGCTCATGCCACTCTTGTAGTTTAAGTGTTTTGTCTTTGTGGCATTTTATACTGTCTGTAACCATCTCATTAATTTT